>NC_090448.1:160008965-161258965 GCF_031143425.1 Pleurodeles waltl | reverse complement strand
TAGCCTTGTGTGGGTGGACATGCCCAGGCCATGCAGCACTGCAATTTTTGTTTGTGCCTGCAGGCCTTGGGGTAGTTGAGATCATGTCCTCTAGGGGCAGTGCAACATTATTATGAAGTACTGCAATTGAGACAGACCGCCACGTGGCTGAGTAGATTTCATTCATTTTTCAAATCTCTGCAGAGCAGGGCATAGCCCTAGAGGGTAGTGCAGATTACTGGGTTTTTCACACACCTCCATTGCCTCTCCTTGCATCCACACTCGCCCCCACCCACAGCACCACCAATTGCACCTGCCACCCCACAACCCCTGTGGAGGTTCACTATGTACAAAATATAAAGACTGCTGTCTGCTACCGAACTGATGTACAACTAGCAGAGGTAGCATTTATCTTATATCAACATAGGGAAAACTCAAGAAAGATGGTGTGGGATGTAAACATTTCTCATTGATCAAATATTGTGTCATATTTTACATGCACAATCCTGTCCTAATCGCAGTACATTCTCTTAGATAACAAAGGTATGTATGAATGGATATTTTCGTTCCAAATACCAGACAATTCACAATAAAGACTTCACAGACAGTAGTACGGTTGAGAAGCAGGCAAATCACAGGGTTCCAGAGAGCACTACTGGTAGTTTCAAGTGGCATTTCTTCAAGTAGTTACTCCCCGAAAGAGGACCTGCATGCACAGCACAGCTATTCGAGTAATGCAGCCGTTGTGAAAATGCACTTTTATTTTAATCTTATTGTTTTCCTCCATAGGGGAACATTTCTTTTCATGACGAAACCTTTTCACTAGACCCCACAAAGTTTGAAGGCGCTTTGTTTGGAAGGATCAGAGACTAGATTGTGAATTCCTGTAAACTCACGTAAATCTGTGCATGTTCACAAACTCTCAAATTAGGCCATTTCTTGTTCACCTACCTCATCCCTTGTGTGATGTTTAATACTGTGTATTTGAAGCAGTTGTGGAAAACAACTGCGCTGTAGCAAAATAATGAACGTACGCTATTTACCCTTTTGTGGATAGTTGTTATGGTGTAAATGGAGGGCATTTTTGGACATAAACGTGTTTATGGCTAAAAATCGCTTTGCGAATGGGGCCTGAGAACACTGATGCAAATAGTATCATGCCAAATAATAGGTCAAAGGAACTCGGTGGAGAAAGTCAAAAAACCTATTTGCAATAAATAATTGTCTCGCAGCAACTTTTATGACTAAAGCTGCAAATCCATCTCAGGAATTATAGTGACAGTGTTTTATGATTCCTCCAGAAACCCCACGATGAATCTACAGCTCTGGCACTCACAAGGTCAAACATCATTTTCAAATATGATCTAAGAACGTTGTATTTCATAGTGTAAAAATCTCTACAACCATCAACATTTCGGTAAGTGCAGTTTTCACAGCAAGAACATTTAGTTCTTGAAAAATGATCAACCAAACTTTTAATGCAGGAAGCCGTTCTAAAGTGACAATCAATTTGCTATGCGTTTACCTGGCTCTAATCCTATATGCTACAAGTAAAATACTGCCAGATTTTTCAGAAGTGGTTTTGTAAATGCAAAAGTTTCTTATACAAGATTTGTAAAATGAGGATGCAACTTGCTTGCTCCGACACTCATTTCACTTCCTACTAAATCATGGTCTTAATAACTGTCATGAATACTAATATTTAAAGAAAGGTTAGTAGCCTAATGCAATGTTGAAAAACAGGGGCCACTAAGTTCTCTGAATGCCTGTAAGAACAGACTACCTTATGATATTTGTTATTCTCCTATTTGTTTCCCATATGCAGATTTACAACTTCAGAATTCTGTTTCGCAAAGAGGGGACCCAGGAAGAAAAACATACAAATGAGTCAGGGTAAGATAAAGAACCCTGTCAACCAAAGACTGTCCATTAGATCCTGCTACTGTGGACAACAACCCATTAGACGTAGTCCCATCCATCGTGAGAAGTTGGATGAAGTCAGTTTAATGGACACTTCAGGGGACAAAGAGGGTCACGGTCCAACTGTGCTGCTAGATAAGGCCACACTAGCAGATAGCTGTCTATATCTGCAGAAAGGGAGTTATGACATTGATGCAGATCCTCACAGGCTGGCTTCTTCCAGCAGGCAGACAGTGCTAGATGTTTGACAGGAAACTGAACATCATTGTCAAGGAATGGTGGTGCAGAGACTGTAAGACATCAAATGAAACCAAGTAGAAGGACTTTGCAATAGCCTTCCTGGCCCACCGTGTGCACTCAGCTTTAACAGTGCAAAGAGGTACGTATGAAAATATGGCCATACCACCATTCCCACCTGAGGGATCAATGTCATTCGGTTTACAGGGAGAAAGGATCGAATCTTGTGTATGGAGTCCACAGCAACCCCACAAACAGAGTGTGGGGAAGAGTGACTCTTGTTGTAGGACACACTACCCCACTAGAACAATAGAAATTCTGTGTATAGCAACTGCACAAAGCAGACCTCGTGGGCAGGGTATGTGCTACTGTCAACTGTCCTCATTAAACATGCCTAGAACTTCAGAGAAACAACATCAACACTGCAACAGCTTTGGAAGTACCATCATTGCCTCAACAACCAAGTGATCACTATCTTATAAATACGTCAAACTGAGATGTTCAATGAAAGGGAGTGAGCCCAAGTATTACTGGTACTTGGTTTTAGACGGGCAGGTGTCTCTTACTTCACCATAAGTAGGAAGTATGCACAGAAAATCTGGCACTGATCAACAAATGTAGGGAACACATAACCACATAGTTGGAAAATGTTTAACATTATCAAAAATACATTCTGTTACAAAGTTCCATTCAATGAAGATACAATTTGTAATATAATATACATATAAGAGAATAGGATGTTTATGGACAAATCATCTCCAGTATTAGCTCTACAAATTATGGACTACCATCTGTTTCTTGTTGCGCTCATCCCGTTCTACTTCAGTTCTTAAAGAGGCAGGTTCTGGGGTTTCTGCCCCATGGTGGCTAGTCATCTTTGAAAGTAGTGGAACGTGAACATTGCACCTGATTTGCACCAAGAAAAAAAAACATGTCAGACTTGCTACAAAGACTTTAGACGGTGTCCTCCCACAAGACAATGAAGAGGAAATTAGGCAAAATATGGTATTTTATAGCACCACTTGCAAATAAATTTGCTGAAAGGCCATAGGCGTTGAAAGGGCACTCATCAAATGTTATAGCACTTTCTTGGTGTCAAAATCAGGGCCCGGGGAGGAGGGGGGCTCTCAATCTGTGGCTAAAAAACATGCCTACACATTTTATAGGCCAGTACGTTACTGATATCACTCAGGTTATAGCATGTACAGGTCCAGAGAGAAAACACATTATACCAATCATACGGTCAAGGCTTCCAGACATGAAAAGTAGATACAACTCAAGTATCAGTTTAAATCCATTATGCTGAAAATTTAATCAGTTTGCCCTCGAACAACAGACATGTTTTTCTATCAAATACATGATTTCCATTTTGGGAAAACACCTCAAATAAAATGTGATCGTTTTCATAAAAAATATGATTTTCTCCATAAACAGTAGCTTTTCATTTTTAGCAAATCCTTGTTTGTCGTGAAAGCATTGGTTTGTCACCATTGACAAATATCCACAAATGCTGCTGGATCAATTCTGTCATGTATGCCCATGTAGCACCATTTCATGCTGTGAGTGACCACAACATGCCTTGAATTAGGGATATTGTGTGAGGGGAAATGATATACTGGGACTGGAAATCATCATGCCATGGATGCTGACACTATATCATGTATCATCACCAAATACCAGAGATGGTGACCATTATGCTAAGGATGCCAAAAACATGACACAAAGAGCCACCTTTACACAGGGGCCAACATTATACCAGGGATGAACTGTGGGCAAACCACCCTCACTCATAGGCATATGAAAACACAAACACCCACGTTTGCCCAAGTATGGTGCTTATACGTACCTGCTTCACACTTAGGGCCTAATTATGTGTTTAGCGGAAAGGAACACCGATCCGCCAAACTCTTGACAGGGTGCTGTCACCAACCCACAAGACCTATTACAAGTTTCCTTCTAGGCTGACGTCAGGAAACAAGAGGTTTCCGCCCATCAGCCTAGTGGGAAACTGGCGGCAGCAATGTCTCCAGCTCGAAATCGAGCCAGCGGTAATGCTGTTGCCTGCAGAGTGCACAAGCACCCTTGCAATGATCACGGTCTGTAGAGCAGACAGTGAACTATGTGAGGGTGCTGGGCAGAGGAACCCCAGCACTGCCCATGCCAAGAGCATGGGTCATGCAGGGGCCCCCCTGTGGCCCGCTGAACCTGTTCTCCGCCAGCCTTTTCATGGCGGTGATACCACCATGAAGAGGCTGGCGGAAAACAAGGTCATAATCAGCAGGGCAGCGGTGCATGCAGCGCCACCATGGCTGATTGCGACCTCCACCCCCGTCAACCCATTGGGATCACCGATCCCGAGGGAGACGACGGAACCCTGGCGGTCTGACCAACCGGGTTATGATGTGGCAATCAGACCACCACAGCAGCGGCGGTACTGCCCGCCACTGCAAGGCTGGTGGTCTCAAAACCATCAGCCTCGTAATGAGGCCCTTAGTGTGGCAGGGAGTGCAAGGAATGAGTGGAGGCTCTGCCCTGTCAATCACATCCTAAACATGATGAGAACATGCCATTTGTTGTAGAACACTGATGTGCTTTGCTGGAGAGATGTAGCCCACGATTCATCAATTCTCTCCAAATAAACTAAACTGGGCCTTTCTGATAAGTTTGTGGGGTTTTTCCTTTATTGAGAGGTCTTGTGCTCATCAGCAGAGGTGATGTTGCAACCTTAAGACCCTATGAATGACTGGGGGATAACAATAGTAAGGTGTTGCCCAATGGTCCAGGGGCCATATTACACATGGTGTCCCGAGGGAGCAAAGGTTGTATGAGCCTGATTTTTGCACCTTCATAACACTATTGTATTACAACAGGGGTTGCACATACCTGCACAGGTCCTTCTGTAATACAGATTTTTGCTGGCACACATCGCACTAGTGCTAGCTTTGTTAGGGTGTTCTCTCATTTGCATCCTGTGTCCCCCAATGTAAATGAGGGAATCTGCCCCAGTGCTGTATTATGGAAGCGGGCATAGATACAATGTACCTCCATAAACCTTCTACAGTCCTTCCAACAAATGTCCCAAGGTGAATTTATGGATTTGGTCAAAGCAAGCAGACCTTCCGGTTGCCCTTCTGACCCTTGCCCACCACAAATCTTCAAGAACATTCTTCTATCTACTTCTGCTGCCACACCTGTAAGGAGAATCATCAATAACTCTTTAACTACAGGAACTTTTCCTGTAGACCTGAAAAAGGCATACATAGGACTGTTATTAAAGAAAACAAACCTAGACCCACAAGACCCCAACAACTACAGACCAATCACAAATGGACCTTTCCTGGGCATATTGATAGAAAGAGCAGCATTCGCCCAGATGTCACAATTAATTGAAGACAATTCTATACTTTCAGACTTCCAAATTGGATTCCACCCAGGAAGAAGCACTGAATCGGCACTCATAGCAATCTGGGATGATGTTAAAAACACAGTCGACCGCAATGGAGTTGCTGCACTACTTCTCTTGGACCTCTCGGCTGCCTTTGATATGGTTGACCATGACACCCTAATTCAAAGACTCCACGGAGCCAGCATACAAGGGACTGCTCTCGACTGGATTACTTCCTATCTTCAAAAAAGATCTAATATCATCTACTCGCCCCCCTTCTCATCCAAACCCTACCTCACAAAAGCAGGGGTCCCCCAAGGATCAATCATCTCACCTTTGCTTTTCAACATCTACATGATATCATTACCAGAACTGATCAATGATTTCCATCTCACATGCTACAACTATGCAGAAGCACAAATACTACTTAAATTACAATGCCCCAAAAACATTGAAAACTCAGATATATTCAGTTGCCTCAGAGCCGTTGATCAGTGGATGATCTGGAGCCATCTCAAACTAAATACCTCCAAAGCAGAAATACTCAGATGTGGTGACTGTAAAAGTTATGACCCTCTGTGTGTCTGGCCTGAAGATCTCGGACCACCTCCTCAATTATCCAAGGAAGTTAAAAACCTTGGAATCACCATGGATTCCAAGTTAATTATGAATGCCCAAGTGGACAAATTAGCACGAACAAGCTTCACCACCTTGAAGACTTTACGATGCATCTTCCTCCACCTTGGATTTCCACACAAGGTGCAAGCTACTATCTCGCTTGTACTATCCAAACTGGATTATGCCAATGGCCTCTACCATGGATCATCTCTATCTATCATGAAAAAACGACAACGTATTCAGAACTCCGCAGCCAGGCTACTATTACATGTAAAGCCGCAAGCCCACATCTCCCCTGCCTTGAGAGCACTACACTGGTTACCAGTTGCCAGAAGATGCACTTTCAAGCTGCTTTGTATCACCCACAAAGCTATACATGGAACAGGATTGCTTTTTATCAGAAACAAAATAACCAAATACATCCAACAAAGAAACCTCCGCTCAAGATAGGCACCCCAACTTAGAACACCACCATACAAGAAAAAGACTATAGGTGGTACATCCTTCTCCGTTCAAGCAGCCAAACTATGGAATTTATTACCCCCAACTATAAGAGCCACAGATAACTTTCTTGTCTTCGGAAAACTACTCAAGAGTTGGCTCTTTCCTTCATAACCACCATATTCAAACAACTATGGACTGCATATGCCTATGTTGCTAAATATTTTTTCTTATTATGTGTCTATTTCTAGTTATGTATCGCTACTATGTCATAACAATAAAATACACACACACTCTTTAAACCTGTTTGACTAAGTATATTTACCCATGGTTCTAATGATGTATTGTGTATACATATATGTGTGCATATGTGTGTGTATTCATGTGTGTTTGTATGTGTGTGTGTGTGTGTATGTATGTAAATATATATATATATATATATATATATATATATATATATATATATTTTAAACAAAAGCGTCCTCTCTGTGAAAGCGCACTCCCACCAGGTTAATTTAGGAAAATCGAAATTCAGCAACTCACAGCGAATTCCTTTCAGTCTTTTCAAAATTCAGGCCTATATCGAAAAAACATCTCTGGACACGTGTTTCGGGGTTGATCCCCTCATCAGCAGAGAAACTAAAAAATATATCACCCTCGTAGGTGCAGCCATTGCTGGATGTGTTCGAGCAGCAGGTTGGAATATATGCAGCTAATTTGAAAATTCACATCGAATTTGCCTACTAAGGAATTGTATTCTTTTCATGATTTTGTCTGGCTCCAGCAACCCACCTTGGGTGCAATTACGAATGCGCAGGACTACCGTAACCAGCATGCACTTGGGCTGGTACTTGAATATATTAATCAGGTGCTTGCAATTGAATTTGCTGAACGAGCCAGGTATGTGGTCTTTAAAAGGAATGAGAGTCTGGAACACATCCAGCAATGGCTGCACCTACGAGGGTGATATATTTTTTAGTTTCTCTGCTGATGAGGGGATCAACCCCGAAACACGTGTCCAGAGATGTTTTTTCGATATAGGCCTGAATTTTGAAAAGACTGAAAGGAATTCGCTGTGAGTTGCTGAATTTCGATTTTCCTAAATTAACCTGGTGGGAGTGCGCTTTCGCTGAGAGGACGCTTTTGTTTAAAATAAATCACCGGCTGGTCCAGCCGGGAAAGCAGCACCACTGTGTTCTGAGCAGGTCGGTATGACTAAAATGGATTGTCACACTTCGAGCAGCAGGTTGGAATATATGCAGCTAATTTGAAAATTCACGTCGAAGTCGCCTACTAAGGAATTGTATTCTTTTCATGATTTTGTCTGGCTCCAGCAACCCACCTTGGGTGCAATTACAAATGCGCAGGACTACCGTAACCAGCATGCACTTGGGCTGGTACTTGAATATATTAATCAGGTGCTTGCAATTAAATTTGCTGAACGAGCCAGGTATGTGGTCTTTAAAAGGAATGAGAGTCTGGAACACATCCAGCAATGGCTGCACCTACGAGGGTGATATATTTTTTAGTTTCTCTGCTGATGAGGGGATCAACCCCGAAACACGTGTCCAGAGATGTTTTTTCGATATAGGCCTGAATTTTTAAAAGACTGAAAGGAATTCGCTGTGAGTTGCTGAATTTCGATTTTCCTAAATTAACCTGGTGGGAGTGCGCTTTCGCTGAGAGGACGCTTTTGTTTAAAATATATATATATATATATATATATATATATATATATATATATATATATATGTGTGTATATGTTGTTTCTGTGCTTGGCATGTTCGCGGGTCATTGCATGGCTCCTGGGTGGGTTGTTATACTAGATATCTATGAATCCCTGCTCTCATCTCATCACACTTATCTACCCATCATCATATGTCATGTCTCTATCAAACTATCCTCCATTCCCACTCTGACTCATCCTAAATCCATTCTACTACTTTCATCTCCTAAATAACTCTGGCTATGCTCTTCCCTCCGCTTCCACATCAACTCACCAAACCGCACTCTACTACCATGACCTCCCAAAAAGCCCTACTAAATTATCCCTCATTTATCTCACCCTGCTACTATAATCTCCCTAACCCTTCCACAGACTCTTCCCTCCTCCATCCCCCTTTACTCATCCCAAGCCTATGGGATGAGTAAATGAGGGATATACTCCCAATTAACACTTCTGGATTTCTTTCCTCCTCCACCACTCCATTACTCCAGTCAATCTAACTAACAAACTCTCATATCAGCGGCTCAAATTAACTCATAATAATACTAAAACTGTACTCATATTTCCCAATACTAATCCATACTAATCCATCACTAATTCTTGTTGGGATCCGGAGTAATGTGCTACTCGCTGATAAGTGCTTCGACGCCTCATCAGGGGTAGTAAGCGCTATATAAATATTATTACAATACAATTACAATACAATAAACCACCCCATTGGTGGGGGAGGTGTCCCATGGACCCCCCAACATCCACCTGCAGGCAAGTTAAGCAACTCATTAATCATTAGTCAGTAATTAATATTACTGAAGTCGAGAGTGAGACCAAAAATACCTGTTAAGTGGAACAAGCAGATCTTTTTTCTGGTGTTTTATTAAAATTCACATCTTGGCTTGTTAAATGCACAATTGTGACAAGTGCTTTTATAAACTTGTTGTTAATTAGTGTGCTGCGGTGAGTTTTAATATGGATTTTTTCAATATGCTCTCAAGGGTCCACCATATTGTACTTTTTGTCATATGGTCCTGAGGATGTTTTTTCCCCTGCGAGACCGAAAATTTGATGATTTTGCCATATTAGCTTGTGAAATATGATCATTTATGCTTTATTATTGTTGAAATATAGAGTTCTTATTAGAACTGAGTGCCCTTAATACTACTGCAGGCTCCTTCTGTGGATTACTTTATTTGAAGTATTTGTTGTCACCTGCATTCTGTGCACTATTTTATTTTGAGCCTTAAAGAAGACTAGTATGCTCTGTTCATCAATGTGATGTGCCTTTAGTATTGAAAAAAACTCTGATCTTTGTACATTACATTTTTAATATGTCATGTATTTTCTGTGTTTGTAATGTTTATTTTCTGTTGGATTTTGTCAACACACTATTGATTCATAGTACTGTAAACCTTATATGTTGCTCTTTAAAATAATATACTAAAGGGAATTTCCAAAGTCATTTATATATTTGAGTTAAATAATATTCAATAAATAATTTGTTACTGAAGTATTTCCTTCACAAATTTTGGTTGTTGATTATATTAATTGCAACAGAACGCATCCCTGATTTTGCTCCGGGCGCAAGTTTAAAGGTGTGCCACTGCGCAAACAAGGACAATGTTTCCTATATGCAACACAGGACCAAATGGGCAAGCTACAACTATTCCTTGTACTTACCTATATAACAGAATAATTCTCTGAAGTTGTTGAAAAAAACGGTGACATGATTAGCGTTATCATATATTTTAAAAAACATGAAATTTTAGTAAGATTTAGCAGACTAAACTTACCTAAGATTCTAAAAATTAAACAGATGCAGTGTCTAAGAAATGTGGAATGTTGGATTATGTCTCAAGTGTATTAATTATGTACGTCAGCCAAAATTCTGAAGTCTGTGCTTATGAACTCCACGGTAGGAAATGGGAAGATTTTGCAGCAGTTTGTGCCCATTAGCTTGTGCATTAGCATTCGCAGTGTGTACTTATGCAAAAACACCTGCAACGATTCTCATTAAAATGACTCCTCAAAATAGCGCTGCATAGCTTATAAACAGATCAAGGTGTTCTTTAAACAGGGTAAAAACAATTCAACAGAGCATATTCAAAAGTGTGTGCTCCTACAGTCTATCTAATCTATTAGTTTTGAATAAAAACATAATTTGCTGCCTGTTTATCATTTATTGATTAATCTTTCTTTTACCCTGGGAGGGACCCATTCTCTGTGAACTGAAAAGGCACTTTGTAATTGTGTTAAGTCTCATTTGAAATCTAGGGCAAATTCCTAGAGTAATAGAAGGGACAAAGAACCCCCTGCTGTACATCATAAGGGGATTGCAAGTCACCTAGGCGTTTCATAACATATAGAGAAACAAGACCGAAGGCAGAGTTCTTTATAAGGTTATGGAACTCCTTGGTGACTTGCAATATTCTTATCCTGTACAGCAGTGGGTATTTTATCACATATAATACGTGGTCACATCATCACCTTTCTCAAAAATCACTTAAAACCCTGATGCATAGCACTTTTATGTGAAAGAGAGATTATGTTTGTAAACATGTGCAAAATTAAACATATCAAAGACCTGTTAGATGTTTGTTGCAAAACAATATTAGAAACAGTCAGGTAGAGTTTAAAAAAAAAACCTGAAGTAGCTTGGAATGTGTAGAAACATGCAGAAAGGTTCCTCATTGTCAACAGCTATTTAAAGAGTGCAATAAGTAAACATTTTCTTTCTGCTTGTCACTGTAAGCTAAAAAAATAGAGCAGAAGAAAGAAAAGAAAAGTTTCATTTTTGTTGCTTTAAATACCTACTCTGTGACCTGACCTACTTTTCACCTCAGCTGCTAGCTC
Source organism: Pleurodeles waltl (assembly GCF_031143425.1). Taxonomy (NCBI): domain Eukaryota; kingdom Metazoa; phylum Chordata; class Amphibia; order Caudata; family Salamandridae; genus Pleurodeles; species Pleurodeles waltl. Next base: position 161,247,812 of record NC_090448.1, on the reverse strand, counting down.
TGGCAGCAGGCATTGTGAGATGCAAACTCCTACATGTTAACTTATTGCAGTTGAGTTCCGACATCTTTTCTTTATAATCGGGAACAAGGTGTGTCACAAGTCACCGATTATGAAGAAATAAGAGGCAGGCGTTTATACTGGAATTGAAAAATCCCATGTATTATACTGCAAAATAGTGCCAAAGTTAGGTTCAGTATTATTACCCCAGAATTTACAGTCTAAGCACAAAAACTGTGCTTAAAGCAAAGACAATAGTGGATGCAAAGACCACACCTGCCATATCATGCACTTTACTCTGTTGTCATACAATGCAGTATTGTCACATTACTCATCTTAATGAAGGTAGAAATATTAGGTAATTCAAATACCACACACACTGATTTAAGCACATCATGCTGTTTATACATGGGGGGAGGGTTTGTGAACTAGGGTACCAGGGCACTTGAATTTTGCCTGAAGAGATTTATATTATATTGCATGTTTATTGTATGGCTCTCTCCCCTGGAGTCACATACGTCTGGTGAGTGTTTTGTATTCCTTCTTCATTGGGAAGCTATTCACCATAGTAGCCAATTGTAAACAGACGTGTCCATAACAGACATGAGCCAACTGCCCATTGGTATTCACAAACTGCACTTGTACAGTTCCTACAGCCATAAAACAGTGGTATATTACTCCAGGTCAGAGCTGGCGCATGTCCAACACCTCGCAATGCCAACCAATGGCACTACAACAACTTTCCATAGAAAATAATCAAGGCAGGGGTCCACTAGGAAAGAATGTTCAATTAAGTCAAATTAAGGTAATGATGTTGTTGCATTTTTTAAATGTTGTTGCACATTTAAAATTACTATATACAATTAATTTACAATAATATTCCACATAAATTTATTTGTACTATTTTTTAAATTAAATAAAACTTTTTACTTTTCCCTATACTTTACTATAGGGAAAATTCCACAGTCGGGGTGAAGATCACCCTATGGTAAAGTATAGGGAAAATGTAACAAGTTATCAAACGCTAAGAAATAGCAAAAATACTGTTCTTTTAAATATTGTCAATTAATTTTATATATTTATTTTAAATGTACAACAAAATTTAAAAAATGCTATGACAAATATTAAAAGCTAAAGTAAATATATAATTAATTGAAATCTATTAAATTAAATTAAATAAAACATATTTTTCTAAAGTTTAAATTACAGAATACATACCCACTTAAAGTAAAAAGTATAATTATTAAAATGCAATAATAAGTATCAAAATGATCTATATAATTAATAGAACAGTTTAACTATATTCTAGTAACATTAAAATTATCTTCATTTATGAGTTCCAAAAAGGTTGTTAAAATATTTCATAAATAAATGTTTTTTTTTAGATTTTTTAACGTTAAATTATATTAATTAATTTTTTTGATGTTTTTAAATAATATTATTAGAATATAACATTATTTACCACTGAGTTCTATTTTACACCCCTATCTAATTTATTTTCTATGGGAGGATGCTGCAGTACCACTGCTTGCCCGAGTGTTGTGCTGAACTTACAACTGTTTCATTGACAGCAGTAACTTGCACTCGTAAGTTTGGCTCCATCCCCTTTTTCAAGGTTAGGGACTCGTAAGTCTAAATTTTTCAGTAACTTTACACTCGGATTTTGTGTATACCCAAAAGTAGTAAAGTAGTAAAGTTACTAAAAAGTGTAAGAGTACACATGTGAATTGTGCATAAGTGTAAGTTACTTTGTGAATAGACCCCATTGAGATTTCCTTTTAACATTTTCACATTGATTTTACCTCATTAAAGTTATTGTAACCTGGTTCATTGATAAAGCTTATGTACTTGCTGTCTCACCGGTTACCTGTCACCTCAGAGTTGACCCTCAGTCCTGCACTCACTCACAAGTCACCTATGCATTCACTAAATGGTCATGCAACCACTACTATGCAATGTGTGTAAACGCAGCACAGGAGTACGAGGAGGCAAGAAACACAAGGGAGAAGGGTGGGGTGAGAAACAAACAATGGTCAGTGGGAGTATGCTAAGCAAACAACAGACATCGGGAAAAGGGTGTTGTGATAAGGAACAACCAAAAGAATGAGGGAGGCAGGCAGGGAGTGGTCATAAACAAAACACACAGTGGTTGGTAAGAAAACAACCCTCAATGAGAGGAGAAGGGTGAGAGGTGGGGAACAAACAATCGGCAATGGGAGTGGGACTGGTAAAACAACAAAAAGGAGGGAGCAGTAACAGCAGGAGGAGTGCCATGTTGAAGGAGAGGGATTACAGACATGTACACCCTATCAGGGTGCATGTAAAAAAGTGTTTTTTTAAAGTACCTGGGGGAGCGTGCAGTGGAAGGTCACAGACAGGAAGCTGTACTTGGTCCATGCTCCTGCAGGAGGAACAAATGCATAGCCCCAAAAGGAAGCAGGAGGGAGGAGGCGATCCTGACCAAAAAGAAGTAAGGAAACAAGGGTGATGTGGAAGCCAAACCAATGGTAAATAATGGGGAGTTTCTAAGTCCATTAAAAAAATATTTTTTGCTATTGATTTTTTGACTATGCAGACGAAACCTAAAAAAGAGGTCTCCTTTGATCTCCATCACCTTTTTAACTGGAATAGCTGACAGACTACTTTACACAGTCGCCCATGCAACACAGAGTGAAAAGGTAAACATCCTTAAAATGTCGTGAGGTGGTTCTAATCATGAATTGAAATATTGCAGGCCACTGCTAGAAAGACCTCTCTAAAATAAATCAACTGCTGAAGAAATTTGATCCCAAGATCCTTTTATATGTTTTTTGTTGTGTGGTGTGCTGACAGTAGACAGGCCTATAAATTAGGCTCCCTAATTAGGAAAAAAAGACATGACAGAAGAGAGGATGGGAAAAGGAAAAAGGGGAAAAAAATAAACAGAGCAACAGAGAGAAAAGGATAACAACAAGTGAAAGAAAGCAAGGTAACCTTGTACAAAAAGGACAAAAACCTAAAATTATGAGAAGTACATTTTAAAATAAAAGAAATAAAACAATTATGAAATACATCCATGAAGTCAAAAAACGATGGCTGCAAAATGCTGCTCTCTGGAAGATGTTCAAGAATGTATTTAAAATCAATTGATGTAGCAAACCAAGCAGTTCACACAAGATGCACCATTTCTTCAATTTCTACAAATAAAATTCAGCTTCTACAGGCCCATTCAATTTCTTCATTCGGCAATCCCTAAGATCAAGAAATGCCTGGCTGCAAGATAGGTATTAGCTAGTAATGTTGTAAAAAAAAACATGCCAAAAAAAGGATGCATCAGAATCTGCTTGCTAGTCGTCAACTGTAGAAGAGGTTGTACAACAAAAAAAAACATTAACATGCTTTGGCTACTGTGTGCCTATAAAAGTAAAATGTAATAGTGGTTGTCAAAGAGCGTATGTATATATATACTCTACTCATGGAAGGAGTATCAGCGGATGAGTTTCCTACATCAAACACTGGCATACAGAGACCTCATTTAAAGACAGCAAAGGGTAGATCCTAGCTGCTATAGGCCTTTGTGTCAACACTGTAATGTATTCTTATTTGTTAGAATTTTATTTTGATCATTCTGTTCTCTGTCTAAGGACTTCACCGGTCGTTAAATAAGCTCTGCCTTGTTATGTGGCAAGAAGAACAATGAAACTCTCAGCATCAGGCTACAAACCTTCAATAGAAAGTGTATAGAATACTAATATTGGCTCAGCCAGTCAAAATAATTGTGCTAATTACTTTGCATTCTAAATTCAGAAAGAATGTTAGACAGGGACATTAAACTAAACATGGACAATTACGCTGGTCATCTGCATTGGCAGAGATTAGAAGAAGGAGCTAACAGCCTTGATATGCAAACCTCATGTGGCGGTCATTAGCAACAATATCACTTCAGAAAACCCTGTTATCCACTTCTCTAGTATCAGCGCAGTGAAAAAAAAATGAATCTTTTTTTTTCTCTGCTCTGACATAGGAACTGAGTCACATTTGGCTGCAAAGCCAGTGCACATACAGACGGCGATCTGCAGTCTTCCAGGTCTCCAAAGACCCAAGGGACACGGGGAAATGTGGGTGGGACTCTCTTGACATCTGCAGTGTCATCACAAGTTTCTGCAGACTCGAGCTGAGACTCCAAAGGGTAACTCTCGGTTGTCAGTATGAGAGAGTGGCTTCAGATTGGGAGGGGGAAGCACTGAGCAAAAGGGGTGTCTTCCATTTTTCTCAGCACATCAGCTCATGTATTCTTTCTATCTGGAGGGGGAAAGGTGAAGGGAGGGAATGCGCAGAAGAAGACATGGGTGGGCGAGAGCCCATCAGGGAAAGTTTTTTATTTATTTTATTTTATTTGGGGAGGGGTATTTGAAGGATGCTGCAGAAAACTGCTGGGCAGGAGGCAGGACACCATGTTATTTTTTTGTATGTGGGATGGCCATAGCAGAGTATCACCAAAGGTGGATGCAGGGAGAAGCAGTCTACAAGATTTATGTTTTAATAAATATATTGGGCTGAGGGAGGGAAAGATAGTGTTCAGAGTGGTGGTTGGCAGATGGCAGGACAACAGGTATTTTTTATTGTATTTGGAGGAGGGTTTTCTAATGCCAAATGTGGTGAGGTTGTGTGTTATTGTTGGCTCCCCCGTGACTGCTAGACTACTCTGTTCCTCCCTGGAACATCATAAAACTGTGGAAAGCAATGCAAATAAAAGGAATATTTTTCACCACGGGGTTCTGAGTGACACCCTAGACAGTTCCAGATGCACTCTCGGTGCCGACTTGATGTCACTCCACACCCACCAATGAAAACATCCCTGTTCTCATACCTACCTTTTTATAAAATTATTATCTGCATTCTATAAACATCTCCCAAACTTTCAACTAAACGTTCTTCTTAGCATTTGTTTTGTTCCAGTTCTCCAAAACAACTGTAACAACACACCGTCAACCACGGAAATAAACATCATATTCTCATTTATTCATCTGGAACTGACAGTCTGCCTCAAATCTAATGGATATTAACATTTTAAAAATCCCCCTGTCTATGCAAAACCTCCACACAGCTCAGGATTAGCCGCAGCTAGATAGACTCGGTCGGATTAACACAGCCAGTCACTCATCACTGTTACTGGAATAGTCGCAAACCAAATCTTCTGAGGATTTCAGTTTAGGGTTTACTGAAATGCGACTGAAATGGCATAACATTTGGTACATATTTATACCATGAAGCAGCACACATTACACGGTCCACCAAACAGAGGAGCTTTTCAATTTAACCCTCAAGCCTGCATGATCTCCCTGAACTTGTGTATTTTGGAGTGACGAGAAGGGCTCTAGAAAAGTGCCACATGTTAAGTTTGAAGTGAGAGCTCTACATTCCACAAGTACTGCAATCACTAGAGACACATAAATGATTTCCTACTGGCAGATATACTAGCATTCCTGCACCTTTTAATCAGTTTGTGCTTCCTAATTAAGACTCATCATTTCTCTGCCTAGGGATTAAAGTGGATCCCATGTTTCTAGTACTCACTGAGAAATCATTAGCACAGAGGCACAGCAAAACTTTTCTGGCAAAAATGAACAGAAACATTGTAGATGGTGCAGTGACTTGATATTAATATTCCTCTCCGGTGGGGTTACCAGTCTTTTATGCTGAAGGGTTTTTTTAAGTAAAGGAAGCTGCAGAAACTGCTTCCAGCTCTTAGGGACAAGAGCAAGATACAAAGAATCTTTCATCAGTTTGTTTAAGATGGGATTCAGCAGAGCAGCGGCATATTTTAGAATGGCAGGTGGGCATGGATCCAAAGGGGATCCTGATTTACATTTATCAAGCTCAGCTGCTGATTCCTCTAAAGATATGTAGTCTAATCTAGTAAGCAGAGGGCCAGTATGAGATGAAAAGGCTTCTCCCTAACCTATGGAGTCCTGTGCAGGAAAGTGCTCTTTGATGGATTGAACTTTCTTAATAATGGAAAACAGCAAGCTCTTCACTTAAATCAATAGAGTGGTAAGGAACATTCTTAGCTGCATTTGAGGAAAGCCATGAGTTAACAATTTTGAACAACTCACAAGGTTTATTGGATGCCTCAGGGATGGAGGATGCTTTGAAAGCTTTTTGAGCCTTCCATATGGCAGCATGATAACTTTTCAAGGCAGCCTGTTAAACCGATTTAGCCTCCTTGTCATAAGAGTTCCCCCACCTCCATTCTAGCCTTTTACAAAAAGATTCCTCCCCCTTTAAAGCATCTGAAAACCAAGGAGCAAATGGTTTTGATCTTTTGGAAGTCGTGGAGTTGAGAGGGGCAACGATATCCAGATATCAGACAAGCCAATTATTAAAACTGACCACATGCTGTTCAAACACCCCATGCACTTGAATTGGATAGACTGTAATGACTCCACAAGGTGGAAATCAAAGATTCTGTGCCAAGGTCTGGAAGTTTTCCATATCCGACCTTGCACACTACAAGATACTGTAGAAAGAACATTAAAAGAGATTTTTTTTAAAGCGTTGGACCAGGTAAGCTTCAATGCAGGTTTAACTAAGACTGTTGAGAGGTTAGATAAGATGAGCTTGAGAGTATGACCAGCTGTATGGGTGGGCCTCTACTCGCTATTCTAAATTAAAGCCTTCCAAAGAGGTCAGAAACTGCTGAGCGGGTCTGTAGTTGAAGTCATCGACTTGTAGGGTAAGATCATCTGGTAACATGAAGTTGGCATGAAGAGGAGACAATTGACTTAAAGCAGCAGATAATAACCGTAAAGAATTAACCCAGCAGTCAGGGGGTCTATAAATAAGTGCACCAGATAGAGCAAAGTAATGGGACAGAACAATAGGAAAGGCTAAACCTTCAATATTGTTAATATTCATCAGTTTGGAGATGAAACATGAGAAAAAGGAGCAATGTACAATTGCCACCCATCCCCATTTGGCTAAAGCAATATCAGCAGGAGAGCATTCTTTAAGCCATGTTACTGGTAAAGTTAGCATGCACCCTTGACCAATGAGGCAGTCTGATCCCTAAGAAGCAACATTTTTAACACTTAGGATGAGTTATGTACTACCATTTGTGATTTCTTTAGCTGGAACAGAAGCTCTTTTGAAAGTCTTGAGTACAGTTCACAAACTGATGCAGGTTCATCCAATGCATCCGTGTTTCGTTTCCTGCGTACAGCAGGGATGTGAAGTGAGATTTATTTAGCATATGTAGTAGAAAATACACACTATTAACCTGGGTAGAGGCATTATCAATAACATGTTACTGCCCATTAAGATGCCAAGGTTTCTTACAATAAGAGAGTTCAGATTGACGTTCAAGAAACCACGATGAGGTCTTATTGTCATTAAGCTATCTCATTCAACTCAAGACCCAACAGTGAGCAACTATCTTCTATCCTTAACTGGAACATTGAAGGAAATTACTGAGGGTGTCAGACTGCCATTGGATTCCAGCCACCTTAATAAAGAGTTCCTTATTACTGGAATGGCAACTCACAAGGCTCAGTAGGATCAGCAGTGACTTGCTGTAAATATTATTACAGTTACAGCACAATGTTGATGTTTGAAGACTATCTGAAGTGGTCAAAATGTTCCTTCTTGGAAAACATTGATAGATTTAAAAGCTTGAAATGAAATGTCCACTATCACAGAGCTTTACAACCACACAGTGATTCAGTGGTCTGCAGAAAGAACAACAAACTTAATAGCAACCCTATCCTAAATTAACTTTTGTAATTCATACCAGGCAGAAAAAGAGGAGGCTAATCTCAGCTTTGTGGTTTGATCAATAGCTCGACATGCATGGATTTAGAATAGAATGTGGGTATAGATGATTCTGTAGCTGCTAAATAACATTCTTCTCAGTTACTTTTCAACCATGCTTAAGCTGCAGATCAATGAATGCAGCTGCAACAGCTTAGAACACAGACAAGCACTGCATGGCAGAAAGAAGATTTCAGTTATTTGGAAATAACTGCTGAAACCTAAATGGCATGCTGGGTCACCCCATAAGGGGAGAAGGTGCAGAAATGAAGGGGAACTAGGTATCAACAAGGCATCTCCTGTACACTGTGTTAACAATGGAATGGTACCAAGAGGAAAATCCTCTCTGGGAAGCCACTGGAGGGGGGTACCAGCTGGGTCTGGGAATCTACAGCACTGAGAAAAATTAGGGGTGATATTTAAAAAACGTAATGTAAAGTGAGTCAGTGACTGTCGTACCTCCACTCTGAGGTTCGAGGTAGACCTAATGGCAGATTATGTTTCTTTGCACAAGTTTAAATTCTTACCAACCAAGACTTGTTATCACAGAGTTAACTTTAGTGTTATATACATTTCAGAGAAGCCTCATCACTCTTAATCACCCAAATTTTACAAAGATACTAAATCAAAAACTTGTGAAGTTTATGGAATCCGGTCATTCGATTTTTGAACGGACAGACACATAATTATTGTGAGTTCTCTTAATAAGATTCCAAGCTATAAATTTATCTGAAATGTTGCTGTGTGAAATATGCAAACTTCAAGCAGGGAAAATTGCTCCATTAATCTCAGTCAGATCAACAGGTGTTGCTATTGATTTTTCCCTGTACATTTTATGGCAATGTCAGCCCACGTTTCCGACTCAGAATCAGGTGTGCATATTACATGTTAATATATTTGCCTGATCGACTAAAGCCTGTCTCTTGTTACATTGAAGGCATAGACTTTGTTCAAGGAAACATGGAAGCCATGATCAAATGTCTCATTTCAAGGTTTCTCAATGTGAATTAACACTAGTTTCACAAAATTCATCTACATCCAAAAGTCATTAGAGTTTTTAAAGGCTAAAACAACTGCATGAAACAGAGGGTATTGACTCATGCTGCAGAGACTTGACAACTAAAATTAAAGGGTCCACTTACAAAATGCAGTGGCTTATGTGTGATAAATATAGTTTTTGAACATATTTGATGTAACTCTATTACAAGGATATACGCGACGATTCATAAAATCATGTGGATTTTGTTAAATAGCATTGTTAGGCTCTCTGCAATAATCAATGAACCAGCTGCAAAAACATTTATTCTGATAAGTAATTTCCTTACTGGCAAGAGCTAAATTTAGGATGGCAGCTTATCACTAACAGGTGACATGGTCAGATCAATTTTGGATGACATCTCAGCAAGAGAGGAGCTCTCATTTTACATATATATATATATATATATATATATATATATATAAATATATATATATATATTTATGTGTGTGCAAAACAAAGTTGTCCTCAAAAGGATAACTTTGTTTTGCATATAATTAACGGCCTATCCAGCCGTGAAACCAGCACCACTGCAGATAGAAACCAAGTCTGTGTGACTTTACTACATAGTCATATAAAGAGCAACAGGATAGAATAATTTCAGCAAAACTTGGTAACTGTGCTTTGAATTCGCCTGCTAAGGTTTTTAAATGTGCTTTAATGTGTGCTTGGCTGCAGCAACCTACTAAGGCAGAAATGATTGTCTACTAAAGATGTAATATAAATGTGTATGACTGCCACTACCAGGATGCATTGTGTATCTCACCAGAGCATTTAAGCAAGTAATCAGGTGCCTGAGATCATTTGCTCAACCCAAGCATTTTGCCTGTGACCAAGTACGAGATGTCTGAAATGCGTAAGGCCTGGAAAATGTGTAAAGAATTATTTGAATGTTACTGATTGTGCTGCTTTCCAAATAAACTGCAACCTGTTGAGAGTGCGCTTTTGTCTGGAGGACAACTTTGTTTTGCACACATATATATATACACATATATATATATATATATATATATATATATATATATATATATATATATATATATATATCCTACTGACAGTCACCAGTAGGTAGTTATAGTTAGGATCTAGTTTCCACAGGAAGAGCATTTTTTGTTTTGCCAATAACTTTGGCGCCCCTTGACGAATCCTCACAAATGTTTCCAAACTCATACAGCAGCCGGTTTCAGCTGATGCCTTGAAAGTTTTAGGGTGATCTGTCAAGTGGGGGCCGAGAAGAAGGTGGGGTTCCAAAATGCATTTTCCCATATGGATTTTGAACACAACTACAGCCTGAATCGCTGGACAGAATTACACCAAATTTGGCAGAAAGCTAGCTCTTGGTTCAGAAAGCATGCTTATTTTGATTTGGTGCAAATCTGTTCAGTAGTTTTAGAGGTATTAAAGGAAAAAGAAATATAGATATCTAGGGAGGCAGAGAATCTGCAGATCCTCCGTGGTTGGATTAAAAAATCCATGCGCCAAAGAAAAGCCCTGATTGGCTGGTTACAATTTGAGAGAAAGGTTGCAGCCGCCATTTTATCACCCAGTGGGAGAAAAATAACAGTGAAAAGTGAGATAAGGGGTCAGAATACAGGACAGATGGTGGGAGGTCCCAAAAAATTGTCTTATTTTTTTTCCGGCTGATTCACAGATCTGCAGTTCCAGAGCGGATCCACACATCCAGTAGCAGATCTGCAAATCCCGAGCCTGATGGAAACAAAATGGCACACACTCAACCAACTCTGTGGGGGTGTGGGTGCAGAACCTGGACTGTGGCCAACCCCTGCTGCACACACTAAAGGCTGTGTGCGGCATGGTGCTGGCAGAAAGTGGGGAGATGGATGTAACCAAGCCCCTGCTGCATTAAAAAAACATAGGAATTCACTGAAAAACAAAGGTTACAGGGACGTTATAGTTTGGAATTAGCATTTTAAAAAAACCCATAGAAATGTACTGAAAAAAACAAAGGTTTCAGAGATGTTATAGTTAGGTTCTGAATTTACTCCACAAAACCATAGAAATTCAGCTGTTATAGTTAGGGTTATCAAAGATTTTAAGACTTTACCACCTATGGAAAAGTCAGGAGATTTAAATATTTCTGACTATGCAGTAAGTCAATTGACTAATAGGTATGGAAAAATTAAGCACAGTAATGGAAAGATGCACATTGAATTCAATAGTACAAAAAGAAGTAGAATGTATAGAAGAGTATGTATCATCTCTTAGGGCATTGGCATCATCATGTGAGTTTCAGACCATAACATATGATCAGGTGGTAAGGGACCAGGTCATGATAAAGACTAAAAGTAAAAAGTGCAAGAAAGGCTTTGAGGAGGGACTGACATGACATTGAATGCCACTGTTAGTATTGCCAAAAGCACTGAACAACTAGAAAAATTTATGTGAGAGATTAGAGGAGATATCGAAAATGGTAGTGGAGATTGGAAAAGACCTGCGTCTAATACAAGAGTGAATGCAATTAAGAATGACAAAGAGAAAAAAAGGGTTGTTAATACGAAGAAAGGTTTTACTAGCTGTTACAGATGTTGCAGTAGTTTTCAACTAGGTAATTTTAAAGGATGTCCTTCTCTGGAGAAATCTTGAAACCATTGTAGGAATCAAAAAAGGCATTTCGGGAGGGTGTGTAAGAGCAAACCTGATACAACAGTCAACTGTGTTGTGGATGATGATGATGATGAAGTGTTAAGTCCTAATGCAATATTATGCATTAAGGGAGGAGGTGTAAACAGTTTTCCAAAGTGTGTGGTTGGAATAAATGGGAAAAGTGTGGAAGTCATGATATATTCATGTGCTTGGTATACTATTATAAACAAAGCTTTATGGGAATTGACTTGGCAGGATGAAATACTGGTGGAACCTGATGTACTATGGTGGCTATATCGGTCACAGGATTGATCTACTTGGTTACTTTTGAGCTGACATTAGTCTTCAGGAAAGGAAGGCTCATGGGAAAATATATGTGGCCATCAAAGGTGATTAAATTTTGGGTTGGCCTCAACAACAAGAACTTAATATGAAACTAGATCCTTATGCTGTACCACCTAGCTACGCTGTAGGAAATGGGAAACATGAATTGTTTATGAAGGATATAAAGGCTGAATTTCCTGAGTTTTTTTATGACAAACTGGGTAAATACGTTTGTTAGAAATGCAGTTTCAGTCATGCATGAAGTTAGAAATGTTCCCCTTAGATAAAGAGCGAAACTGAAAGAAATGTTGCAGGATTTATGCAATAAGGAAGTGGTGCAGCCGAAAGAATCGTGACAATGGGTTCCACGATTGGTTATTGCTTTGAAGCATTTGGTTGATCTAAGGTTATGTCTAGATTGCAGGAGTGTGCAAAATGTAATATGGATTGACAGGTACCATTTGCCTAATCTACATGAACAGGTTTCTACTCTTCCAAGGGCAGCTGTGTTTTCCACTCTAGACCTTGCCAGTGCTTACCACCAAATTGAGTTACAAGAAGAATCAGACCATTTAACTGTGGTTATCAAGCCGGAAGGAATATATCAATTCTGCAGGATGCTTTTTGGGATGGCTAGTGCAGCATTAACATTCCAATTAATGAAGTTAACATTGGAAGGTACCAAGGAGCCATAGTATTCAAACATGACATTTTGGTGTACGGTAGGAATGAAGAACATTTAATTATTCTAATAAAGGTTCTCCAAGGTCTGGCTCCAGATGTTTGACTTTAAAGGCATCTAAAATTAGATTGAAATGTGAGGATGTGAAATATCTAGGTCATTGCATTACAAAAGATGTATGAAACCAAAGCAAAATCATACTAAAGCTGTGGAGGATGCTCCTATACCAAGATCAAAGGAGCAATGTTATCATTTTTAGGATTAACAGAGTTTAACTCAAGATTCATTGACAATTATGCTTCTAAAGTTGAGTGTTGGATGGATTTTGTTTGGAACGATGAGGATGGAATGCTCAGATGAAGGTTGCAGGGTTCTAAAGATAGCAGTTAGGACATGTTACTGATAAGGCTAGTAATGCCAATCCTGTGATGCAAAGCTGTCCCTCTTGTATTTTTTTGTATTGCTGCAGAGTCTTTGCTTTGCAATATATTGAACTTGGCTGACCCCTCAGCTGGTCCATGGAATTTCGTGATGCGCCCTCAACTTCTTTTGTGCATGGCTTATTTGCAGGCTCCGTGGCTGCAAAGAGTAGTGTGTGCTCCTCAACATAACTGTTGTCAGTTACCACCTCCTCATTCCTGAGGGTATTCTGGGCATTTGTGACTTTTGGCCCTGAGTCTATTTCTGCAATAGTAGAACCTAAGCCTCTCCCATCTAAACAGGCTTGGAACTAGTGTTAAACTGGTGGGTGATACATGGGAGATATGCTGGAGAGTGGGGCATTGGACCTGGGGCATCGATTGTGGAGGGAATGTTCTTGCACATTTTTGCCTCAGTGACCACTACAGCATACACCTCACCACCATTCTTATATAGGCAAACGCCTTCAATGAATTTTTGAAAATGCATTTCTAATGCTGCCTGTCAGTGTCTTCATGATGATTACTGTACAATGATGTAATGTGTGGGTTTTGTGTATTAGTGCACTTTGATTTCATATATTTATAGAAGGTGTAGTCTTTAACTTATGCCTTGCTTTTTCCAATATAAACTATTACAGGTAGGAATTCCCATGAGTTTATTTTCACACTACATCACGGACCGTGGGCTTACTTTCTGACTGCAGCATGTAAAACAATATAAATAGGGCGTTTTATGCCCTCTTTGACAAATAGGGGGTCCTCATACCAGTGAGTCTTATCATTTCTACAACGCCAAAGCCAACATCTAGCTTCACAAAGACATGTCTATTTTTATATTGTTAACTTTCTGTTCAATATTACTGGCCAAGAGTCTTGCAATAGACATAATGCTTTGCTTGCATATATTTTGCACTAGGCTGGCTTCAAAATAAATCCCTATGAAATACTAGTAATTTTCTTGTGTGTGCTTGTTTGGGGGGAAAGGTGAGTGGTACCCATTTAATTGCATGTCTCTCTGGCAGGTAATATTTTCTTTCTAACGTGGATTTCCTTCACGTTGACTGGTCTATCTGCCCTGCCTGGGGTAAGGATAATCTATCATTTGTGGCCAAATGGCCCTGTCACACAACAGACTACGATATGCTATATATCTTACCTTGGTTGCTATGCCCTGCTGCCACTCTCCCTGAACCCGAAATCTGCTGCCTCTTCTGCACTGTGATACTGTCAGGACTGCTTTTGTAAACAATGGGGTTTGTGTTGCGACCTGGCTACCTTCTAGACTGCAGGCTTAGCTGATAGCAAGGCGCATTAGCCATTCACTGCACTATGTTTCAAGCAGGCACTGTGCAGTGGATAACGTTTTTAAAATGATTGGGAGGGCTGGAATGTATTGTTGACGGAAACCGAGGCACTGACAAGGGTCTGAAGTTATACACCAAGGTGCTAAAGTGATCAGGCAGAAGATATCTGCTGGCAATGCATGTAACATGCAAAAGATTGCTTTCAGAACACTGGGATCACAGCTATGCCAAAGGTCACTGGAGCACAGAATCCCATTAGGCCATAAGTAGGAAGATGTGATATTGAAAACATCATCAAAGCATTATATCTAATCACTCTGCCAAGTGGTATGACAGAAACCAAGACCTTCAGAGATGAGAACACCCGGACAAGTGTTGACATTCTTTCTGAGAGGTGGTTCAGGTTAACAAAGTACTACCTTCAGCTGTTTATCTGTAGAATTGCAGTTTTACATAAGAATCTTCATATTTTAGTAATGTACCGAATACCTTCCCTTACATACTCCAACAATGTATAGCCAGTTCACCCTCTTATGAAGACACGAATGCAGTTGTTTGTTTTACTACTGGATGTTGCAAAATTCAAGGTTCTTATTTCAAATGTTTTGTCAATTGAGTGGTTCAGTACAGGTGCTGGGGAAGGGGCAAAGTAGTATTAATGTGCTGGCTGGTTGACAAAGTATATAATTCACAAGGCATTGTTCAAAGTGGGATCCGAAGTGGGAAGTTGCCCGTACAGATGGCATGATCAAACTGGCTGATATGGGCCTAAGGAATTTAAATACTGTGTTTTGCTATTACCAGGGTCTGCATGAGTGTACTGTTATGCTTGAAAGATGCTGCCTATGCCACAAGGCTGGGAGATCATTATGTTACATGAGCTGCACCTGGGATCAAGGAAACATCTACCACTTGATGAATGACGGTGATGCAACAGATGCTTCTCTAGCTACTTGAAAGAGTTGCCTGTCTGCATTCATAAATCAGTAAATTTCAAAGTATGCAAGGTCATTTCTGTCCATGAAGTGTGCTATTTTATTATCAGTGGTCATGGGATGTTACTTGTCAACCCCTATTCTCCAAGTTATGGCACCCTAAAAATGTATGACCACATCAGGAGTAGGTTACATAGCTTAATGGACTTAAAAGTCCTCCTGGCTGATGATTTTACGCTCGTCCTGAAACCCCCTGGAGACTAGCGGGAGTATACATGTGGAAACTGCACTGTGTATGACTTAACCTTCAGAATAGATTACATTCTGCTACCTTCACAAGTGTGAAGCTTTACCATCAGTTGTGATAAGCTTATATGGACCCTGCATGACCACTCTATATCAAACTGGTTCCCTTACTTGTCTTTGGTCATATACAATATCATCATAAATAAGATATCTTGTGAGATACTGTTGGAAATGGCCATCTTTTGTGTAGTGTACCCGCCTGTTTTCGCCTTGACTGTTTTGCTGGCTGTAGAACTCTGTGCACTTTACAACTGCTAACCAGTACAAAAGTGCTTGTGCCCACACTTTCAATATGATGAAAATGGCAATACCCCTGGTTGACAATAAAACTCTAATATATGGTACAAAAGAGTACCCAGGCCATACAAGTTAAATGTCATCAGTGGACTGCCTCACCCATTTCGCCATTCAAAACAGTGACAGAATAAACATGAATGCAGGCCTACCATGTAAGTTCTAGCAGTGCAGATGTAAAACTGCAAATTCAACCTGTCAAAATATCTGCCTTTAACATGCCTAAACTTCCCTTTTTAAATTAGTAAGTCATCCCTAAGTAGGCCTTACAATTCACAAGGCAGGGTGCATGGTATTTGAAAGTAGCACATGCAAACTTCAATGTTAAACATGTATTTACAGTGAAAGGGCTCCAAAAGCATTAGCTGGGCTATAGGAACGGATTAGGATACAATACTACATTTAATAATGCTATCTCCAGCTAGGAAACAGCTACAGATTTCTTCCTTGACTTTTAAAAATATTTATTACCAGACCAAATCACTGATGAAGGTGAGTTTTGGAAAAGTTACTTTTCTACATTTACCTGGTTTGTTCGAACGCACCTGGAAGCCAATTTGCATGAGCTCCAATTGTCACCCACAGGAGCTGAATAGCCTCCTCGATGAGGTGTGAAGTTGCTCCCAGAGCTAAGTCAAAGGTCTTGCGTGTGGGGAGGTGTTCTCTTCATCAAGCAGGATAACCACCTGGGCTATGCCCTGGAACTTGATTAATTTTCAAAATGCCTACCCTGTCACAGACAAATGTTAGCTGACATTTGGACAAGACCAGTCAGGCAGTCACCAATCCTAGTGGGATAGGAGCTGCCCCTAGAATTGGTTTAGCGTGAACTTAGAGAAGGAGTTGTTCATTTTATTGGCCATACCTCTGGTGTAGGCACACAGGCTCTGCACAAGGTGAAAAGGCTTTTGACATCTTGAGTTTAGGCAGTGTGGGTTGTTTTGTTGTAGAGCACACAGGAAGTGCTGCAAAGTGAGTGGGATTGGCCGAAGGAACTTTTACCGTTACCCTATGGATTAGAGAGGGACCAGGAGTCATCCCCACCCATAGGCTGGTGTCGGGCATAAATGTGGCATGCACACTACTCTTCACAGAACACTTTCTGGACCTGTGGAAAAACAGAAGAGGGCTGGATTCACTGTCTGTGACCTGAGAAGAGGCTGGAAGACTTCACCTGCTCTTCTTCTTGTTCCCAGCAGAAATAAGTAGACTTCAGATGTTATAGGGCTGACCACCTATTCAGACTAAAGGGGCACAACAAGCTACAAGATGCCTTTTGTGCAATAGCCTAGTTGACCAGTCCACTGCCTAACTGACTGGACCTGCTGTGGACCCTGCTGGCATTTGCTGTATTGATCTTTGTCCACCTAGTGCTGTCCCCAAGTTCCTAGAACCTTGGCTGGTGTCAAAGTGTACTCCTCCTAACTTTTCATGTCTGGCCATTGTATACCTTGTTAATTGGACATTACACACAGTAGATAACATTCCTTGTATTATAGTTGGAGAATGTTATCTGTTTGTGCACTATACTACTCAGTGTTACACTTCTAGTACGATTTGTGAATTGACAAACAGAACAATTTTAGGACCTAAAATACCCACAGGCACCAACGAGTGTCCAGGTACTGCAAAGAGGTGCACTGTATGGCATTGAGGACTCTCTTAAATGAGAGTGGCCTCAGCCTGTGGTATCTGCTATTTGTGAATATTCCCTTAAAATAATTTGTACATGGGGCATGCAGTGACATAACATAGGCCCCTGCAGCCCAACAGTGCAGGGAGAGGGGGGCCTATGCACAGTACCCTGACCTGAGAGCTCCTGACTGAATATAGAGGGGGTCCCTCTATATACGTTGCAGTGGGGGGCCCTCAATTTTTGTTGCGCTACTGGGGGCATGGGATCTACAACTCAGTTCTTTTGAGGTCTCGGCTACCAGACAGGGAAAGCTGTCTGGATGGAAAAGACCTATCCTGGGCTTACCAGCAATTTACAGCGGATATAGAGCCCGTCCATTAATTACCATTTGTTGACTTTATTTTCAGACTCATTTGCTTGCTTCTTATTTGATGGCTGTCCGTGTTCATCTTGTGCTTGCCCGTCCCCTGGAGTGTAGCCTCTTTACCACCCTCTGGGTTATCTCACTTGTTTCTAGTGTAAGCCAAAGGGGGACACTGCATGATCAGCTGCCCAATCTCAAGCACTCCTTTGCTGCTCTGTTTTTAAATTCCCTACAGTTTTGTGATCTGTTTCTCGGAAAAGCTGGCGTAGGCAGTACTGAGTAGTCCAACTGAGCAAACACTGCATTGCTATTGCATGCATTTCAAGAAAGCATAACAACATGCAACTTCAGAACTAATGTTTGATACACTGCTTATTTTAATAGCTCTCTATTTGCTTCAATATGCAGCACATTTGAATATCACAGGACAACCATGATGCTTGTCCTTTTTGTCACACAGGAGATGGTGTTACCGTTCCTGATAGTCGTAAACGTGTATTGTTCGGTAAAACCATTATCGGTGTGGTAATTTTAATACTTTGTTCTAAGACAATGACATGAGGAAACTCATGCTGAACATCCCCTTCATAATCACGATGATTACAATGCAATGAGTAAAATATAAAAAAGGAATTCACCTAACCGTACAAAGCACTGACATGCATATGATGTATTATAAAAATGTAAGCTATAAATAGCTAGAAAATCTGTGCGCTCAGCGTTCCCGGGGGGCACCAGTTGCTTAAAATTCCCATATAAAATATGTATGCATCTTCGAGCTATCCAGTTCCCATGGGAATTAAACTGTGCAGCAAAATTAAACCAAGCACTTCCAGTAAATTCACCACACGTCTAATTACTGTAAGAAAGATTACATAGGAATGTGGCACAAAAAAGTAATTATTCCAATGCACAATCAACACATTAAGTTTTACTGTAACCAGGCTTGCAACAAACCACTATGTATGCTGGTCATCAATTCAAAACACTGTAACTAGAATGCAACCCTTAACATGAAACTAACTTTTGATGCTAAATTTCAGCACCACATTGCGGCAGTGTGTTTATCATAGTCCCAGATTTATATATAAAAAAAAGTGTGTGAGGGATAACATACACACACTCTTGTGTGTACACAGGAGTATATATCAAAGCACCTTGAAAATGTACATATTGCTGTGCATCTATTTATCAGACAGCAGAAGACGTTTGGGCCAACATTTGAGAAGCGGAGATATAATGCTAGAAAACAAAAAATGGCAGCTGCAATGTACAACACCATCATTTTTTGTACCAGGAAAAAAATATAGATTTCCCGTTTAATTTCCATTGCCTACGAAATCCGGTTCACAATACCGTGGTGCTCAGTCATAAACAGCGACAACTGTTCCATCACATAGGGAACGCTTCATACAATATTTTCCCCCACACGCCTTCCATGATCTGACGCAGCATATGCCAGCTCGTCTTGAATGACAACTTTCAAATTGTCGATCTGCCCGCCCCTCCCTCTGCTCGGCCCTGGCCCTGCTTCCCACTTTCTTCCCAGTGAGGAGGTAAACATGAATCATGGCCTCGGCGCGGCCCCTTTAAGAGCTGTCCAGCCTCGCGCGGTGTCTCGCGCTTGCTTCAGACATTGGAGTGAGACGCAACAGAGCCCTACCGTCGCGAGCCTAATGAAACCCTATCTCTCTCCACCTTGTGACGGCCGGCTGTCACCTGCCCTCTCCTCTCCCCCGCACCCCTCTCAGGGCGGGCTGCGCCTTTGCACCGCTCCACAGTACATCGTTATTTGGCGCTAGGAGTCTAGATGGCAATTGCACGGTGGAGCCAGGACTGATTACTCCACACTTGACGCCTCTCCCCTTCCCCTAAACAATGCGGAGATCCATACGGCAGCACCTGCTGCCTCACATTAACATGCATATGGAAACATTGATTCCCCACCTCTCCGTGACTGCATATTTTTTTACGATCCTTCACTGGCAGGCGTGTTTTTACTTCGCCTTGTCGACATGCCCCCAGTGCCTTTCCCCTGCCCCTTCCCTTTTGTTTCCCTTCAAAGCCCCCAGGGCTGACGACCACGCTTCGGAATGCACTTCATTAAAATGGAGCTGCCCGGTTCCAACCTGCAATGCAGGGGCGACACAAAGCCAGCGCCACGCTTCACTCCGCGTTTTGTTCAAAAGCCCCATTGTGCGGCCGGCATCTGGACCTGATCTCGGGCTATTCGGGCCCGCTGACCCCCTTCCTTTCACAGTACACCCCGCTCACGCATGGGACTCACGTACGAGCCGACGTGATGCCCTCAAAGGCGGCAGCGGCCATCTGTCCCCGCAGCCTGAGCCCAGACAGATCAGCCGCCGCCATCCCCCACACACAACCTACAGCTGACACACCTCAGTGTTTGCTCAGTAAACACAGACGGGCCCAGCCCTCCCTGCTCCTGACACTTATTATGCATCGACAAAAAACGCGCAAACAGGGTGAAGATGCTCGCACTTGCCTGAGTCCTTTCGAAATTCAAGTACAAATACGATAATAATCCTTCCTCTGAAGTCTTGTGTTTAAAGCCGGGGCTTGCAGTGAGCCTGGGCAGCTCTGCAGCAACGGGGGGCACCCAGCGCAATGATCACGGGCGGTGGGGGGATGACAGGGGCTTACTTAAAGCAGGGGGTTCCTGCCACAGGGAGGGGAGGGGGATTAGCAGGCAGTGATGGCAGCTGACGTTGCAAAACAGAAAACGGCGAAGCCTGCCTTTTATATTACCGGTAGCATTTCTAACACATGACCATTTCCATGTATATGGGGAGCTGGGAGAGTGAGAAAAGAGCATTACATCACGAGTCCTCCTATTCGAGCGGCTGCCAAAAATGTAGGCCAGATGGATTAAAAAGCACCTGTGTATATAAAATTCTGAACTAGCAGCCAGCGAGCTAGTATTCTTTATTATAGAGGCCACAGGAGTGCCGCTGAAAATCCATCCCTATGAAATTTGGGAAGCGGGGAATGGTACTGCCCAGTAATAATAACTGCAGGACTGAAATGCAAAACATCTTTTGTAGAAAGTGGACAGATGTTACCCAGTTATTAGGACTGGATTCTGGACCTTGCGTCTATGTCACTTCACACACACTGATGAATCTCGCCTTTCCAAAGCAGAATAAACCTTAAGACATAATACCAGGAAGGAGGGGGAGAGATTTCAGAGACTGCACACTCTACATGAGATCAAATCCTGCAGTTAATACCGAACCCCACTATCACACAAATAGGACAATCACATCCAGGGCATAATTTAACGAAAATAACTCACTTTATATTAAAAAGTTGGACTGACTGACCTAGGGCCTCATTGTGATAAAAGTGGCAATAATCTGCGATAAAATTGGAAAATCCGTTACTGTATCTTGTGATTTTCTCAGAAGCAATTTTACTGCCCCATTCTGAGATTTTCAGGTTAGAATTTGGACCAGCACACAAACGCAGGTTTACCACATCCAATATCTGTAAATCTTTCCTATTGCTACATTGTTTTTCCCATGCAAATTCTTCGAAGTTTGGCCCTGCTTGGAGTAGGTTTCCAGCTCTTTTGTGGAGGCCCTGCACAGTAGTGGTCCATTGCGGGTTTCGCATCAGCCGCCCAGGGACACAGTGGGTGGCTTCAGAAGCCTATATGTATTCTGAGTAGAGTAGAAAAGGCTTCTCAGGCAATGACGAGCTCTAGGCACAGTCTATTCTCCAGGACCCTGCTTCCTACAGTGTCCCACCATAGCTGCTCGAGCAGTGATGACCTCTATGCTCAACCCCTTCCAATACTCTTTACCCCTTTTCACACAGAGAAAATATTATCAAAGTTGGCAGGTCTGAAACAACTGCATAGCGTGGTCATTTTGTACAGTTCAATGTCAGATGCAAAGGCCATCCAAATTTTCACAGCGCTCAGATGACAGCCCTAGCGGACCACTAATTCTAAAGCATAGAGGGAGTGAAGCACAGGGGTGTCATGACCCCCACTTTAGCAGAGCCCTATCACCCATAAGGTATCCTGGTGCTGAAAAGAGTGTGTGCCTATCCCTGCCTATGCTAAGATGATTAATTGGAAAGCCAGGTCTTCAGCTTCTTGCTAAATTCAAGAGAGGAGCAGGCTCTGACGTGGAGTTTGAGGCCATTCCACGCTGTGATACAGGAAAATGCCCGCCCTCCTGATTTGGTTCTGTGTATGGGTGGGATGTGGGCAATTAGGAGTCCTGCAGAACAGATGTTTCTGGGTGGTTGGTGGAAAGAGATGAAACCTTTGAGGTAGGTGGGGCCTGAGTTGTGTAGTGCTTCGATTGTATGTGTGAGGAGGTTGAAATGAGCACATGTGTATCAGGAGCCAGTGGATCTCGCTGAGGTGTAATATGATGTGAGTTCTGTGTGAGAGGTTGGGTATTACTCTGGCTGCCAAGTTATGGATGGTTTGTAGTTTTTTAGTGAGTTGCTTGGTGATCATGGTGCGGAGGGTGTTCCCTTAGTCCAGCTTGCTCGTGACTAGAGTGTGACAGTTTTTCAAGTGTTTCTTTGAAGCCATTTGAGGATCTTCTTTGGCATCTTCAGGGTCTGGAAGCAGGATTCGGTAACAGAGTTTGCTGTTAATGATTATTCTGAGGTTCATAACATGGGAGCTGGGTGTTCCCTTAGTCCAGCTTGCTCGTGACTAGAGTGTGACAGTTTTTCAAGTGTTTCTTTGGAGCCATTTGAGGATCTTCTTTAGCATCTTCAGGGACTGGAAGCAGGATTCGGTGACAGAGTTTGCTGTTAATGATTATTCTGAGGGACATAACGTGGGAGCTGGCTGGACAGTTCAGCTGACCACCAGGTGGAGTCCCAAGGTAGGTGTTCTTGCGGAAGATCACTACCTGTGTCTTGTCAGTGTTGAGATTGAGGCAGTTGGCTTTTATTCAGTTAGCAACTTCGGTCATGCAAGTAGTGACCTTGTTTCTTGTGTTGGGGGTCTTGTCCGAGAGAGAGAATGAGTTGTGTGCTGGCATAAGAAAGGATGCTGATTTCATGTGCATTGATGATGCTGGCCCGAGGGATCATGTATGGTTGAGGGTACAGCTGAGCAATTCACCTTGAGGCACTCCGCGGATGAGTTTGCGGGCTTCCAAGGAGTAAGGTTCAAGGATGAGGGCTTCTTTTCTGTCCGTTAAGATGGAGCAGATGCAGCAGAGAGCAAGTACTTGGATGCCAATCTCGTGCAGGGGACTGATGAGGATGGCATACAAGACCATGTCAATTCCACAGAGGGACCCAGGAGAATGAGCATTGCCATGTCCCCTAAGTCAAAAATCATGCAGATGCCATCTTTGGCGGCGATGAGTGCTGTTTTTGTACTATGGTTCACCCTGAATCCAGACTGTGTGATGTTGAGGAACTGGGGGTTGGTGAGGTGGTCAGTGAGGTGTTGGTGGAGCTTAGAGATCTTGTTCCTCTATGATCTTTGACAGATATGGCAGGAGGGAGATGGGTCTGAAGTTGGAAAGCATATCTTGGTCAGCAGATGATTTCTTGAGCTAGGGTGTGATGATGGCATGTTCCCAGGTGTCTAGGATTGTGGCTGAGTCGATGGAAGCATTTAAGCTGTGTGATACGTGTTACGTATCTGCTGCTACTGGCATCTTAGGACTGATTTGAAGAAGTCTATACATGTGGTTTATTGACTTGTTCTTCATTTGTGCTCCAGTTGTTTGCAGTGGCCTTTTATTAGCATGAGTTCCTTTTTGTACCAGCTGGCCTGTGGTCAGCTATTGTTGGTGGATTGCGCTTGAGGGGAGCCATGGTATCAGCTAATGTGGTGATCAAGCTGTTGAGGTTCTGGATGGCTTTCATAAAGTTGCTGGTGTGCTCGGGTTGGTGCGTGGAGCGAGTGGAAGCCCACTTCCCTTCTGTGGTGCTTTTCCCAGCTGCAGCAAGCGGTACTCGTGCTGGAAGGTCTGGGCTGGTGCAGGATAGGTATGCTGTAACTGACTAGGGAGTGGTCTGTCCAGGTCATTGTTTCTGGCTTGTTGACTGATGTTGCAGATTTAGGTGGAAATCAGGTCCAATAGATGTTTGGCGCGTTGTGGGTGGGTTTGGTAGCATGCCGGGTGAGGCCAAGGTTTGCAAGGTTTTCTAGAAGGGTCAGTGTGTTCTTCTAGGTGAAAGCTAAGGTTTTTGAGGAGGATGAAGGAGCTGGCATTGACTATAAGGGGTGCAACAAAGTCTGTGATTTTGCAGACAAAAATGATGCAGTGTTCTGGTTGTCTCTATTCGAGGGTTTCCCCCAGGGAGAATTTGGCTGTGATGTATATCTTGAATTTGACGTTTTCCTTGTAGCTGGTGGGAGTGTCTGTGTCGGTAGCACAGCTGATGGTATCTTTGAATATGATAGGACCTCCACCTCTGGGCTTGTGTTGATGGTCTTGAGTGGCAATCTTGTAGCCGAGAGGGATGGCTGTAGTGATGTCTGGTGCCATGTTTCCATGGGGGAGACCAGGTCCAGAGTGTGGCCATGCAGTGGGACTCAGATCTCGGTGGTGTGTTTGGTGAGTGAGCGGGTGTTGAGGAACATGCATGTAAGCGTGGTGTGTTGTGTAGGTAGTGTTTGGCCTGTGTGAGCATGAGCAAGTGGCTGGGTTGTGTATGAGTGTGTGTGAGTGGATGCCAGGTGCAGCTCGTGCCGGTGTGGTGGATGTAGTGTGTGGGAGAGCACACAAGCACTTACACAAGGCACATGCGAATGCTCCTTCTGTGTTGTGTGGTGCATTCAGAGTTTACAGTACGAAGGAGCTTGGCAGGGTAGGGGAAGAACAGGGGTTCCTAGCACTGAGTGCAGCCCAGGCATGAGTGGGCACAGACAGGCTTGCCTTGAGTGCACCTCGGATGGACCAGTGTCACACCCATGCTGAAGCCACCATTAAGTAGGTCCTGGGAGGGGGAGGAGAAGGAGCATAGTGTGCCATGGGTGGTAAAACAGTGATGTCACTTCCTGGGATGATGGATGATGGAATACCAGTGATGTCACTTTTAATGCCAAAGGGTAATGGGAAAGATAAAATATTTAAATTCTTGGTAATGACTTCTTTGACTTTGATCGAACACTCTGGTCTCCAAACAGAAGTTCATAAAAACCACTTGTAAGAGGACAGGATAAGATGTGGGATGGAGACAGTATATATAACAATAGAGCATAAATAAGCAGCATGAAAGCAAAGGCGGCAGTATAGGACAGATGGAGAAAAAGACAGAGAGATGAATGGATGGGGAGAAGGATGGGTTGATGAAGGATGGATGGAAGATAAATGGATGGGAAGAATAATGCATGAGGTGGAGAAGAATGGAGAGCATGCAAAGGAGTGGATGGAGAGATGGATGGGTTGATGAATACAAGAAGGAGAACAAGAAAAGTATAAATAAAAAAACCATGGGGTGAATGAAGGATGGGCAGATGGAAAAAGACAGTGGAGAAAAAAGACAGTATGGATGGATAAAAAACAGGAAAAAAGATGAGCAAAGGAGAGATGCATGGATGGATGATAGATGAATGAAAAAACAGATAGATGGATAAGAGATGCATGGAACAAAAGATAGACCACAAAACAAAGATGTTGAGATGTAAGAAAGGAATGAACGAAGGTAGGAAATAAAGGGAAATTAATTGAAAGAAAGATGGAGAGGTCAGAGAAAAAGAAAAAAGGACTAACGATGAAAGCAAGATTACCAAATGATTAAAGACAGTCAGAAAAAAAAGTGGAACAGGATAAAGAAAAAGAAACAAAGCAAGGAATGAACTAAAGAAGGACGATTAGAAGTAAATAAGGACAATCAGGTGGAAAAGGAAATAAATTAAAGGGGAAAAAAGATGTAAACAAAAAGAAGAGATGGAAATGAAGTAAGAAAGAAGATGGACCAGTTGAGAAGGAACAAGCTTAAAAATAGAAACATCTACTGATATATGGAAAGGAAGAAAGAAAAACAGAGAGAGATAAAGCAATGGAAAGAGGGAAACAAGGAAACAAAAATTAACACAAAAAAAGATCACAAGCAAAGAAAATGAGAAGGAAAGACGTGTAGAAAGATTTAAAGATAGGTGGGGGATTGTCATATCCCTCGG
The DNA here is from genome assembly GCF_031143425.1 of Pleurodeles waltl. Lineage (NCBI taxonomy): Eukaryota > Metazoa > Chordata > Amphibia > Caudata > Salamandridae > Pleurodeles > Pleurodeles waltl. The sequence goes on along the minus strand of NC_090448.1, from coordinate 161,221,983 downwards.
TTGGATAAGGCTTGTCTAGTGCATAGGTGCCTCTTCAAAACCACCAGCAAGAACAATAGATGTTTAGCCAATTTTTAAAGACCTGATCTGCAAAATACAGAAAGAGGCCTCATTTTCAAAAACATTTTTCGCCTTACAAATTCCAGAGAACGTCAGCCACAGTAGGTGGTCCTTGAAATGTTTGATTTCAGAAGTGCAAACACAGCTCCTGGAAAACCGTGTACCTTTTTCTTTTTACAAAATACCATGAGAGAGGGAAAATGATGGCTGACTAAAGAAATAAGAAAGAAGGATAAGAGATATAAGGAAATAGAAAGAGAAAACAAAGATTGAGCGATAGAAGAAAAGAAGGAATGAAAATTGGAAGGAAGGAAAGAAAAGGAACTGAAAGGTGGAGAAAAGTCAGAATATATAGTCAGAATATAAATACAAAGAAGGATGAAGAGAATGAAAGAAAGATGAATAAATTATTAAGAAGAAAGAAAATAAATTAAGAAAGGCAGAGTAGGTAAAAAGGAAAGAAAGTAAGGGAGATGTGAAATAAGGAAAGGAAAAGAAGATAGAAAAAGATGGAAAGAAAAAAGGAGGCATATAGAAAAGAAGTAGGAAAAGAAGAAGATGAACAGAAATTAAGGAAACATTAAAAATGGAAACAACAGCAGAGCTATGGACCAAAATAAAGAAAAAAGCAAAGAGATAAAGCAAAATAAATAGAAAAGAAAGATGGAAATATCTGGAAATTAAAATGAAAGACAAAACAAAGATCAGAAGAAACGAAAATTAAATGGGAAGGAAATACTTATAGAACGTTTCAAGATTTAAGGCTAGTATGGCTCTCCCTATATCCCGCGGGCAGATAAGACTTGCCTTGTGCATGAGTGCCCCTTCACAACTGAATACAAGAACTATAGCTTTGAGTAGTCATTTAAAAAAAAAAATGATATGTTAAATGAGCAAAGTGGTTCCGTGCCTTTAACATTTCCGAGATCGTCAGCCAGAGTAGTTGGACATTGAAACGTCTGATTATTTCATGAGTGCTCATACAGAAGCTCCTGGAAAACCCTGTATCTTCTTTACCAAATACTTTGAGAATTTAGTGTAACATGTACCATCTGGCAACATAGTTTTCAAAATTCCCTCGGTGAATTTTGGGTTTTAGGAATTCAAATTGTTGTTTAACTGATCACTATCACTAAATCTACTTTTGTGAATTTCAGACATTCTTATGTTGCTCACTGAACTTATGTGTGTTATTTACATACTGTTTTTAACTAATAAAATTGTGATGTAGGTGTTTTGTTAAATCTTACACTGTAATTTATGTTGATGAAGTTGCTAATGAAGTTATAGGTGCAGGCTATAAATCTAGCTGTTGAAATTGAGTGCAACAATCACATTACTGCTGGACATTGGCTAAAACATTGATGTTTAGGCAACAAGCATGCCCCTCCAAATATGGAGTGATGGTGAATTTAATGGCTCTGCCTTCTAAGAGGTTTTTTGTCATCTGCAGTTGACACTGAACTATGTCACATTGCTTGTTTTGTTAATGGAGGGCTCAATGGACTGGCACAGCCCAGCAGGAGGTGACCAAAGGGATGTTGTGGCTCATTGGAGACTTCAATATTTTCTCTTTGGTACAACAGTCATAAGAGGGAGTCCACACAAACTAGTAACAGGGTTGGCAATCAGGTGTTTATTTCATTTGTGTGGAGGGAGACTCGCCAGGGATGGTGGGAGGGTTTGTATACAAGTGTGTGGATTTCCAGCAGGAGGAGCACAGGAGCAAATAGTGATTGAAGTCCGTTCAGGGCCACTGCTTCACCTGGTCCCTGTGGATGTGGGGTGGGGTAACTTGGATGTGGTGCAGAAAGTGTCCAGCTCCAGGGGCGTATTTGGTCGATGGAAGTGCATTTTCTTTTCTTTTCAAAAACGTGTTCAGGATACCCTTTCTGGGAATCTACAAGTTAACTTTATATTGCATTTGAACCAATTTAATTTAAAAGCACCAACCGCCGGAAGATGTATTTTCACTTTCTGACGAACACATCTAATGCAGTCAGGAGCAATTGTTGGTTATATTATGGGTGGATACATTATGGTAAATAGCCTCTCATAAGACGTTTGCATCACCCGGAAGAACTTACAGTTTGATGTGTTAGAGTTAATAATGTCCTCCTAAATGTGCTATAAATCAGGGTGCAGTAAGTTACAATGGTATCCACTGATCTCACCTCATTTGATAAAAATAAAGGAGCAGAGGGAGAGAGGAAGAGGAGGAGGAGGAGGAGGGGCCTGGGGTAGTGAGTGAGGAAGAAAACAGAAAAGGAAATCAGTAGGAGGTATTAGAGGGTTTCTCTTTCGTCACCTCCATGAGGAAGAATTTGGACGCTCTCTAGCTGATGTAGACCATGTGCACCCTCTCAAGTACTTCATATACTCTTTTTACTAATGATGAAAATGCAGTTTTGTATAATTCTGAGTTTTCAGACATGAAATAAAAAAAGGATCTGGCTTAATTCTGCCACTTAAAATAATCAACACAAACAGACAAAGGTGTTATTTAATGTACTCTGTTCTACTGGCGTGGTGGTGCTGGTGGTAGCAGCACCAGCGTAACACCGTCCACCACCATAAACACTGCCGGATTTCCACCCTTATTGTGGCAGAAGTCAAGCAGTGTTCATAATATGGCGGACGGATGGTAGCCGTTGTGGTGGTATTTTGGCGTCCGTCACCGCGACAGTAGGCAGAGGGCAGTGGCACATACTAGAGTTGAGTGGCATACAGGGGAGTGGTGTAAAGTGCAGAGTACAGTCAAGTGGCATAGAAAGGGGTGGCATCGAGTGGTGCAGAGTAGAGTGGCACAGAGTGATGCAGGGTAGAGAATAGTGCCATAGAGAACAGCAGATCAGTGGTGTAGAGTGGAGTATCGTAGAGTGGATTAGTGCAGAGTAGAGTGGCATAGATTTCAGTGGCAGAGAGTGCAGTGTTGCAGAGTAGTGTGTCAGAGTGCAGTCGTGTACAGTGGAGTAGATTGGCATAGAGAGCAGTGGCCTAAAGTAGTGATGCAGAGTAGAGTGCAGTGGCATAGAGTGCAGTGACAGAGTGCAGTTGTTTAGAGAGTATTAGCGTAGAGTGCAGTGGTTAAGATAGAGTGACAGAGTGCAGTGGCATAGAGTAGAGTGGTGCAGAGTGAAGTAGAGTGCAGTGGCACAGAGTAGATTGTTTCCGAATAGAGTGAAGTGGCATAGAGTGGAGTAGTCCAGGGTAGAGGGCAGTTGCATAGAGTGCCAGAGTGTAATGGCATAGAGTAGAGTTGTGTAGTGTGCAGTGGTGAGGCGTAGATTAGCGTGGTCAACAGTGGATTGGCACAGAGTGGAGGAGCATAGAGTTGAGTGTTCCAGAGTAAAGTGCATTGGCATTGATTGTATGGGCATAGGGTGCAGTGGCGTAGAGTGCAGTGTTGCAGAGTGGGGTAGAGTACAGTGGCATGTAGTGGAGTTGTCCAGAGTAGATCGGTGTGGTCTAGACTGGAGTGGTGTAAAGCGCGTTGGCGAAAAGTGCAGTGGTGTAGAGTAGAGTGCCAAAGAGTGCATTGAGTAGAGTGGTACAAGGTAGAGTAGAGAGGCATAGTGTGAAGTGGCATAGAGTGCAGTGGCGTAGAGTGGAGTGGTGCAGAGTGAAGTGGCATGCAGTGGTGTAAAGTGGTGGTGCAGAGTAGTGTAGTGGTGTGGAATGGTGCAGAGTGGAGTATTCATGGTGTGGTAGCACACTGCGTTACAGACAACACATTTTCGATTGAAATGGCCATTACATTTGCACAGCCATACGGGTTTTCTAATAAAACTAAACAGTGCACAGACAAAAATTTGTGGACATTGCAGCATCTAATGTTTTGATCATATTAAAGTATTTGTTTCCAACACACTTCAGAAATAACAGATATGGGCTTCATTTGTGTTCCTAATTCTGGTATATTTTGATATACTTACACAGTTGAAATAGTTACACAGATTTAAATATAGCCATGTGCTAGTAAAAAACACTTTCTGACTACCAGTATCCAGCAAGGTTGTCAAATAAATGCTCTCACTTTGAAATCAGAGAAAGAAAAGTAAACAAGTGCCCTAGGAAGACAGCGCCTGACATTTAACCTTGATCTTTGAATATACAGCAAATGTGACAACATAAGAAGAAGATTTACAGATCTGTTTACAGAAAGAGAGCAATTGGAAGGCTATTGTAAATAGGGTTTGGGCAAGGGAAAGTATGAAGTCAAGCTCAACAGCCTAAAACAAATAAAGCCAGCAAATGGAAAGCAAGAAAATGTGAATTACAAACCACAAAGCCAATGGCAAGCAATAAGTAGAAAGCATTCCTAGGTCAGCTTTTTGAATGTCCCCAAGATGTCTTTACCAACCCAGATAGCTGTGCTGTCTGGTGGGCTGCAACCTAAAAAATGCATTTGCAATGCAATGGGTCTTGCGTTTGCTCGAGTTAGAGCTATTAGCATTGTAAACTCCTAACAGGACTTTTCTTGCCACATAAACTGAAAATGAAAAGTAAAACAGTTTCACATAAGTGAGCCGACAGTGGCCATGAGCACGAAGCAGACACATAAAGGGAAACAGAAGTTCGCTCCAGTCAAACGTATCAGCAAAAGTGCAGTTATCCATGTAACAGGGTCGATGTCATGCAAAGAGCTCAACTACTGCCCAGCGAGATCACGCTGCCTACGAAATAAAGAGAAAAAGTAGTCCAGAAACCATGTGGAAAACATTGAACCTCGTATGTTTTCAGTAGTTGGCCCAGGTGCTTGAGGCAGACTAAGCACCAGAAAAGGTACGACGTATGCATGCCTTTCACTAATGAAATCCAGCAAATTTTTAAAGGCAAGCCCACGAACCAACCAAACTGATTGGCATGACATGGGCATGGTTAAAAGCCCACAGAGAGATTACACCAGGGACAAAGAGCTTTGCGCGCTGGACCCTAAAAAATGAGAGTGGATAGGGATTTGTGCCAAAAAGTGACCCTGACTATTTATTATGCACCTTGCTGTCTGCTTTCAATCATGGGCATTTATTGTGTCCTGTTCACCTCTGGGGTTAGTAAAGATTAATGAAATTAAAACGAAAATAAACCCATCATTGCATAAGAAAACCTAAAAGGCTACTGCTGTTGACCAGAGGAGTTAGCAAAAAAATCCCATAAACATAAGCAGTGCCCAGCCTACAAAAATGAGTTGGAAACACACACTGTGCAGGGGTTTTCAGTTCATATTATCTTCCACCATGTAATATCGGCTCCTCAGTGGGAGCCGGTATTGTGTGACACACAGTTTGTTGCCTGGTGTATGCCCATCATTCATCAATATTTTTTATCACAGGCGTAGAATTAGATATCTTTTGACCTATATTTCTTTACTTCCCCACAGTTATTTTTCAACGCAAAAGTATGTAAAGAAGAAAATAATGATGCTAGTTCATGACTTTATATTTTGTGATAGCAGGTAAAAGCTGTTACTTGTTGCTGTAGAATCATCTTATCATACACCAAACGCACGTGCCTATTATAGAGGTCAGGAGTATCATTATGTTTTCTTGCCAGTTATCTTGAAGCAAACGTTGCAGGTAAAACAAATTCGGATCCATCACATTAATTCCAATGCAAGTGAGAAGGAGTCATGCTGTGAACCAAATGGGGGCAGGGAGTGTGGCAACAGTGAGAGGAGAGGGAGGGCTCATAAATGAGGAATGATGAAGCATGAGCTAAGAGGAGGGCAAATATCTAACAAATGTGGGTGGTGGTATAAGGGAGACTCATATAGGCATATGAATGCCTACCCTTCCAGTCAAGTTTGTAAAAGATCTAACATTCGTCTTCCTCTCATATGCAGAGTTGGAGCCACTGTAGACATGTTTCTGACAACTCAAATTCTCAGCTGAATCCTTACTTTTAACTTCTTCCCAATCACTGCAACAGTCATGAACACCTCAAATGCAGCACAAATGCAGATGACTTGTGGTATGTGTTAACCACAGAGATCCCTCTTCCCTCCTCTGGCTGCTGTCAACTGCCTGTCTCCCTCCCAAGAGGCTGAGTTCAAATCAAACTGCAACATCATCAAAGTCCTGTAACAAATTGTTCCTAATTTCTTTCATTCAAATTTAAATTCCTTTTGTTTGTGCTGTGAAATGGACTCCGCTGACTTCTGTGTAGTCTTATAACCAGGAAAACTTCCGAAGGCAGCAGAACATTCACTTCCTTGGGACTCTCCTCTGGAACTCACTACCAGCCACGGTTTTGCACAAACCCATTCACATCAAAATGAGGATGGGCTTGGACACTTCCCTCTTTCAGGTCTAAGGGGGTGATTCTAACCCTGGCGGTTGGTGTTAAAGCGGCGGCCAACCCGCCAACAGGCTGGCGGTAAAAAAAATGGGATTCTGAGCCTGGCGGGAACCGCCAACACAGACAGCCACCTTAACACTCCGACCGCCACGGCGGTACAAACAAACAGCGCGGCGGTCACCGCCAACAGACAGGCGGCAGACAATGTACCGCCCACACTATTCCAACTCACCAATACGCCAGCTTTTCCGGGGCGGGAGCACTGCCGATAAAAACACGGCGGAAACAGACTACGGACGGGAAAACGCTCACCACTACGCACTCCAGGAGGAAGGAGGACAGCATGGAACCCGAATTAAACATCCTACCTGCTCTCGTCTACCTTCTCATCTACCACGAGTACGAAGTCCGGCGCAGACGACAACGGTGAGTACTGCACCTACGACACACGGGAGGGGGAGGACGAAAGGTTACGGGCACACACATATGCGACCCCCCCCCCCAACTATGTACTCACCAATGCAGAGCACCAAGTCACAGTGACACCACCCAAACACCCCTGAAAAATGCTAGGACATAATCATATTTGGAATAAATATTTATGTACCAAAAAGCTCCAGAAAATTATCGTACAACCATGAAAGATATTCACAACAAAACTAATGACATACACATCAGTGTATAACTGAAGTACCAAGTCCTGCACATCCTACGAATTCAGCATGTCCGTGGGCCAAAGTCTTGAGAAATAAGGGCAAAGCCCACACAGGAGACCTGAGTCCTTTGGAGAGAACACTGCAGGGGCATCAGATGTAAAAACTACAGGCACCTCAGGGGGAAGGGAAGGGGGGGGCACCACAGCCACATGAGTCCACGACGCCAGATCCACGAGGAGCCACCATGCCCACTGGACCATCCTGGGGAGTGCAAAGCCACAGTCTCTCAATGTCTCTACAGTGGGTGGGCTGCCCACTGGACCATCCTGGGGAGTGCAAAGCCACAGTCTCTCAATGTCTCTACAGTGGGTGGGCTGCCCACTGGACCATCCTGGGGAGTGCAAAGCCACAGTCCATCAGGTGGATGACAGTCTCCACTGGTCAAGGAGGAGGCATGGTGGGCACAGTGAACCATAAACGGTGCTTGAGACGGCGGTGCCCAGCGGAGCGGTGCTTGAGAGGAAGGGCCCAGCGGAGCGGTGCTTGAGATGAAGGGCCCAGCGGAGCGGTGCTTGAGATGGCGGTGCCCAGAGGAGCGGTGCTTGAGATGAAGGGCCCAGCGGAGCGGTGCTTGAGAGGAAGGGCCCAGCGGAGCGGTGCTTGAGATGGCGGGGCCCTGTTCAGCGGTGCTCTTCTCCACTGCGGGGCCCTGTTCAGCGGTGCTCTTCTCCACGGCGGGCCCTGTTCAGCGGTGCTCTTCTCCACGGCGGGCCCTGTTCAGCGGTGCCTATCTCAACGGCGGGCCCTGTTCAGCGGTGCTCTTCTCCACGGCGGGGCCCTGTTCAGCGGTGCTCTTCTCCACGGCGGGGCCCTGTTCAGCGGTGCTCTTCTCCACGGCGGGGCCCTGTTCAGCGGTGCTCTTCTCCACGGCGGGGCCCTGTTCAGCGGTGCCTATCTCCACGGCGGGCCCTGTTCAGCGGTGCTCTTCTGCACCGCGGGCCCTGTTCAGCGGTGCTCTACTCCACGGCGGGCCCTGTTCAGCTGTGCTCTTCTCCACGGCAGGGCCCTGTTCAGCGGTGCTCTTCTCCACGGCGGGGCCCTGTTCAGCGGTGCTCTTCTGCACCGCGGGCCCTGTTCAGCGGTGCCTATCTCCACGGCGGGCCGTGTTCAGCGGTGCTCTTCTGCACCGCGGGCCCTGTTCAGCGGTGCTCTACTCCACGGCGGGGCCCTGTTCAGCGGTGTTCTTCTCCACGGCGGGGCCCTGTTCAGCGGTGTTCTTCTCCACGGCGGGGCCCTGTTCAGCGGTGCTCTTCTGCACCGCGGGCCCTGTTCAGCGGTGCCTATCTCCACGGCGGGCCCTGTTCAGCGGTGCTCTTCTGCACTGCGGGCCCTGTTCAGCGGTGCTCTACTCCACGGCGGGCCCTGTTCAGCGGTGCTCTTCTGCACTGCGGGCCCTGTTCAGCGGTGCCTATCTCCACGGCGGGCCCTGTTCAGCGGTGCTCTTCTGCACGGCGGGCCCTGTTCAGCAGTGCTCTACTCCACGGCGGGCCCTGTTCAGCGGTGCTCTTCTGCACCGCGGGCCCTGTTCAGCGGTGCCTATCTCCACGGCGGGCCCTGTTCAGCGGTGCTCTTCTGCACCGCGGGCCCTGTTCAGCGGTGCTCTTCTCCACGGCGGGGCCCTGTTCAGCGGTGCTCTTCTCCACGGCGGGGCCCTGTTCAGCGGTGCTCTTCTCCACGGCGGGGCCCTGTTCAGCGGTGCCTTTCTGCACCGCGGGCCCTGTTCAGCGGTGCTCTTCTGCACCGCGGGCCCTGTTCAGCGGTGCTCTTCTGCACCGCGGGCCCTGTTCAGCGGTGCTCTTCTCCACGGCGGGGCCCTGTTCAGCTGTGCTCTTCTCCACGGCGGGGCCCTGTTCAGCGGTGCTCTTCTGCACCGCGGGCCCTGTTCAGCGGTGCCTATCTCCACGGCGGGCCCTGTTCAGCGGTGCTCTTCTGCACCGCGGGCCCTGTTCAGCGGTGCTCTACTCCACGGCGGGCCCTGTTCAGCGGTGCTCTTCTCCACGGCGGGGCCCTGTTCAGCGGTGCTCTTCTCCACGGCGGGGCCCTGTTCAGCGGTGCTCTTCTGCACCGCGGGCCCTGTTCAGCGGTGCCTATCTCCACGGCGGGCCCTGTTCAGCGGTGCTCTTCTGCACCGCGGGCCCTGTTCAGCGGTGCTCTACTCCACGGCAGGCCCTGTTCAGCGGTGCTCTTCTGCACCGCGGGCCCTGTTCAGCGGTGCCTATCTCCACGGCGGGCCCTGTTCAGCGGTGCTCTTCTGCACCGCGGGCCCTGTTCAGCGGTGCTCTACTCCACGGCGGGCCCTGTTCAGCGGTGCTCTTCTGCACCGCGGGCCCTGTTCAGCGGTGCCTATCTCCACGGCGGGCCCTGTTCAGCGGTGCTCTTCTGCACCGCGGGCCCTGTTCAGCGGTGCTCTTCTCCACGGCGGGGCCCTGTTCAGCGGTGCTCTTCTCCACGGCGGGGCCCTGTTCAGCGGTGCTCTTCTCCATGGTGGGGCCCTGTTCAGCGGTGCTCTTCTGCACCGCGGGCCCTGTTCAGCGGTGCTCTTCTGCACCGCGGGCCCTGTTCAGCGGTGCTCTTCTGCACCGCGGGCCCTGTTCAGCGGTGCTCTACTCCACGGCGGGCCCTGTTCAGCGGCGCTCTTCTGCACCGCGGGCCCTGTTCAGCAGTGCTCTACTCCACGGCGGGCCCTGTTCAGCGGTGCTCTTCTGCACCGCGGGCCCTGTTCAGCGGTGCCTATCTCCACGGCGGGCCCTGTTCAGCGGTGCTCTTCTGCACCGCGGGCCCTGTTCAGCAGTGCCTATCTCCACGGCGGGCCCTGTTCAGCGGTGCTCTTCTGCACCGCGGGCCCTGTTCAGCGGTGCTCTTCTCCACGGCGGGGCCCTGTTCAGCGGTGCTCTTCTCCACGGCGGGGCCCTGTTCAGCGGTGCTCTTCTCCACGGCGGGGCCCTGTTCAGCGGTGCCTATCTCCACGGCGGGCCCTGTTCAGCGGTGCTCTTCTGCACCGCGGGCCCTGTTCAGCGGTGCTCTTCTGCACCGCGGGCCCTGTTCAGCGGTGCTCTTCTCCACGGCGGGGCCCTGTTCAGCTGTGCTCTTCTCCACGGCGGGGCCCTGTTCAGCGGTGCTCTTCTGCACCGCGGGCCCTGTTCAGCGGTGCCTATCTCCACGGCGGGCCCTGTTCAGCGGTGCTCTTCTGCACCGCGGGCCCTGTTCAGCGGTGCTCTACTCCACGGCGGGCCCTGTTCAGCGGTGCTCTTCTCCACGGCGGGGCCCTGTTCAGCGGTGCTCTTCTCCACGGCGGGGCCCTGTTCAGCGGTGCTCTTCTGCACCGCGGGCCCTGTTCAGCGGTGCCTATCTCCACGGCGGGCCCTGTTCAGCGGTGCTCTTCTGCACCGCGGGCCCTGTTCAGCGGTGCTCATCCAGCAGGTCAAGGGAGCCAGACCTGGCCTGGACTCCCTGCTCAGTCGCCCTCGGACCGTGACGTTTCTGGACCCTTCGGGGACGGACTCCTGGCCTCCTTAGTGTCCTCCTTCCCAGCTGGGATGTGGCATGTGGGGTCCACCTTCTCCGCGCTCCTGCTGCCCTTCCGCTCCTTTGATGGGGCTCTCGGGCCCTTGCCTCCCCTAGATGGTGTGGGTGGTGAAGTGGCCGCACATTGCTCCTTGGGGGCAGCCCTGTCGGTCGTCGCACGGCGGCCCTTGTTTTTGCGGGTCCTCCGGCCGGGGGGGGGGGGGCTGGACGTGTCCTTGCTGCTGATCGATGTGTCACTGCTGGCAAAGGGTGGGCACCAGAACCCAGGCACAACAGTGACACCCGAAGCTGGGCTGGTGGTGGCTGCGGTGCTCTTGGGACTCTTTGAAGATGGATGGGGGAGCTCATCGGGGGGAAAGAGGTTAAGGTTAGCCAGGAAAAGTTTTTTAGGGCCAAGGTAAAGGGTAGGAGAAGTGGAGATGGAAGTGGAGGTAGAGGAGGTGGTTGTAGGAGAGTCAGGTGTGCTGTCATTGGGTGAAGGTGCTGGTGCTGTAGGCTGTCGTGAGGTGGATGGCTGTTGGGTGGGTGTCTGCCTGCGTTTGTGTGTCTTGGAAGAGGGGGTGACAGACACAGTGGGAGAGGACACAGGGGACGTGTAAATGGCAGTGGGGGTGGTGACTGCACGAGTGTGGACTGTACTGGAGGGTGAGGTGGTGATGGAAGCACTGGCTGATGTTGGGGTGCATGCAGGTGTGAGTGTAGACGTCACAGTGAGGGAGGAGGGAGACGAGGAGGAGGGGGACACAGGGGTGGCAGTGGCTGTTGGCATGTCTGCATCTGGGTGTTGCTTGGGTGAGTGTTTGTGGGATCTGTGGTGCTTGTGTTTGGATGAGCTGCTCTTGGGTGTTGAGGTGTGTGCAGGCTGGTCTGATGGTGTGGATGGGATAGGCTGAGGAACAGGAGACAGAGAAAGGCTGGAGGCAGTAAGAAGAGGGAGGCTGGAAACAGGGACAATGGCTGCCGTCAGTGCTGAGGCCAGAGCAGTGAACGCTCGTTGATGGGCAGCCTGACCCGAATGAATGCCCTCCAGGTATGCATTGCTCTGTTGCACCTCCCTTTGCACACCCTGGATGGCATTCAAAAGGGTCGTCTGCCCAACAATGAGCGTCCTTACCAGGTCAATGAGCTCCGCACTGAGGGCAGCAGGGGCAACAGGGGCAGGGGCAGGGGCTGAGGGGCCTGGGGCGAAGGAGACGCGTGCCTTCCTGGGCGAACCGGCACGGAGCGAAGACTGAGGGGCTGCTGGGAGGGCGGGGCTGGTGCGCTGGGTGGCGGCTGTACCTGTAGAGGCGGGGGGCACGGATGTTGCCGCCACCCCTAGGGAGCTCCCATCCGAGGACGTGTCGCTTTCGCTGCTCTCACCAGCGGTCCCTGTCGTGGTGCTCCCCTCGCCCTCCGGATCACTGGTGCCCTCGGTGTCTGTTCCTGGGCCCACCGGGGCCTTGTGTCCTGCAGCTCCCTCGTGCTCCGATGCCAAATCTCCTCCGCCTGATGATGCTAATGCACACATGCACAAGAAGATGAAGAGAAAGGGTGGGGGGAGAAAAAAGAAGACCAGGTTGAGTGCATGCAATGTCAACACCATTGGCGGAGAGGACAGACACAGGTGCCTAATGCACTAAGCCGCGCATTCGGGGTACACTACTCAGTACTACTGACTAAGACAACAGGCCAAGAGACGTCAAACGCGCACATGGGAGATGCTGGACCTTCAATGGCTGTACTTGTCACCCTACCGAGGTGGGGGCCGGGGGCACAGGGCCATGCCTAAGGGAGAGGACTACACTACAGAAAGCGCCCTGGCCTAATGTCACCCACAGCCCTCCTCCCCCACCCAGACGCCTCCACTGCGCAGAAAGATAGGAGAATGTGCTGATAGTCACCCCCTTGTGTCTGCTGTGATGTCTTAAAGCGCCCATCCAATTCAGGGTAGGCCACCGCCAGGATCCGGGACATCAGGGGGGTCATGGTGCGACTGGCACCCCTCCTAGGTTGGGAGGCCATCCCCAGCAGTGTTTCTGCGGTCTTCCTTGTTCCGCGGCGGATGTCCTCCCACCTCTTGCGGCAGTGGGTGCCCCGTCTGTTGTGGACCCCCAAGTTCCGGACTTCCTTGGCGATGGCACGCCAAATCTCGATCTTCTGATGGGCGCTGACCTATTTGACATGTACAGGGTGGAAAGGAGGAAATCATGAATGACCTGCATGTTAGATGTGATTGGCCCCCCCCACCAACTTTGCCATATGGCACATGCTCTCATCTGTCGGGCGTTGCACTCCTCATTCGCCCCCCACCCCACCAACTTACATCCACCCCAATCCACACAGGCATAGCCCATTCCATGTGCACCCGGTGTACTCACTTGTTGGTCTGGAGGACCGTAGAGTAGCGCATACTGGGGGAGGACCCCATCCACGAGCTTCTCCAACTCTTCAGACGTGAAGGCAGGGGCCCTTTCCCCAGTCGCAGCAGCCATTGTATCTTCCAGACCGAGGTCACAGCAGCACTTGCAGTATAGGTCCTCTCCTGTGGATGATCAGGTCTCGAGTGATTAAGCAGATAGAAAATGGCGGTAACGCCCGCGGCGGTGCGTACCGCGACCGCCGGCGCACTTCGTCATTGGCTCCTGAAACCCATAGGCTTCAATGTTAACCAATGCGGCTTTGCGCCGCGGTCTTCGACCGCCTACCGCCACGGTGTGCCCCGCCAGCGCATTGACCTCACATCCCATTGTCCCACTTCACAGGTCAGGCAGCCGCCATTTCAAGGGCCTACATGGCTTAATTTTGACTGCGACACACAGGCCTAGGCCTTGCATTGCCACACATACACGCCTTTCAACCCATTGCCATTCTTTAACTGTGCATGCTGTCTGTACGTACCTGTGGTTTGGCTGACTCTCTGCTCCATGTTGTCCTTCCTAGGCACCGTCCGCTGGGACTTGCGATGAGAAGGAGGAATCCTCGCGTGTACCGACCGCTGGTGGACCTGTCGACAATGGAAGAACGCCATATATTACTTCGATACAGACTTGACCGTGCCACTATCCATGAACTGTGTGCCCAGCTGGAGCCAGCCCTGATGTCCCCCATCCGCCAACCCACAGGGATTCCCCCTCTGGTGCAGGTTTTGTCAGTCCTCCATTTTTTGGCCAGTGGGTCATTCCAGACCACAGTGGCCATGTCATCTGGAATGTCTCAGCCTATGTTTTCTAAGATTTTGAGCAGAGTGTTGTCTGCCCTGATGAAACTCATGCGGAGCTACATCATTTTCCCAGAGGAGGGTGACTTGCCTACAGTGAAGGGTGATTTCTATGCCCTTGGACATATCCCCAACATCATTGGTGCCATTGATGGGACCCATGTGGCTTTGGTACCCCCAAAAGACGATGAGCAGGTGTACCGAAACAGAAAAAGTTATTCGATGAATGTCCAGGTGGTCTGTTTGGCTGACCAGTACATCTCCCATGTAAATGCCAAGTTCCCAGGGTCAGTGCATGACGCGTATGTGATGCGAAATAGCAGCATCCCCTATGTGATGGGGCAGCTACAGAGACAACGTGTGTGGCTAATAGGTGACTCTGGTTACCCCAACCTGCCGTGGCTACTGACCCCAGTGAGGAATCCCCGGACAAGGGCAGAGGAACGGTACAATGAGGCCCATGGGCGTACTAGGAGGGTGATTGAGCGAACCTTTGGCCTCCTGAAGGCCAGGTTTAGGTGCCTGCATATGACAGGTGGATCCCTAATGTACTCACCAAAGAAGGTGTGCCATATCATCGTGGCGTGCTGTATGCTTCACAACCTGGCTTTGTGACGCCAGGTGCCTTTCCTGCAGGAGGATGGTCCAGATGGTGGTGTTGTAGAAGCCGTGGAGCCTGTGGAGAGTGAAGAGGAGGAAGACTCAGAGGACGACACAGACAATAGGGACAGAGTGATACAACAGTATTTCCAGTAACACCCAGGTAAGAATCACCCACGCCATTTCACAATTGGTTCTAGCCTCCTGCATCTGTACTTTCTGTAGTTCCCACCAGATATTTTGGAGTAATTTTTGTTTTTCCCTTCCCTTCTCAGTGCTGTATGACTCAGTGCCTGACTTCTGCTTGGTTTGCCCATGAACTACAGCGTATTGACATTGGTATGTTGTCATCACTAATTGACAGAACAGATATTGAACAGTAATATGTAATACATTTGCTAATAATACAGCATGACTCCAAACTGATTTGTGTGCAATATGTGATTTATTTACAGGGCTAGATATTGGTACATGTGATTATAAGGGTGATGGGTGGGGGTGGAGTAATGTCCATGGCAGAGTCCAGTTCTCAGTCTCACAGGTGCATTGTCCTTTTGCCTGTGGAAGGATGGAGCAGAGGCAGTTCATGGTTGGACAGGGTGGCAATGTGGGACAGTGGGAAGAGTTCAGGGGGTATGTCCTGCTGGCGGGGGTCTTGACATCCTACTCTGTCTTTTTTTTGGATCTCAGGCTCCTCTTTCGGGGTGGTTGTTCTTCAGCAGGAGGTGGGGTTCTGGTGGCCTGCCGTGGTGTTGGGGCCTCCTGTCCACTAGCGCCGGCGGAGGTGGTAGGCTGTTCCTGGTCCGGGCTAGTGACAGGGGCCCTGTGTGGTGCCACATGGTCCCGCAACGCGTCTTCTATCCTGTTGAGGGCCAGGACGATGGTCCCCATTGCGGTCCCGATGATTCTCAGCTCCTCCCTGAACCCCATGTAGCGTTCCTCCTGCTGTGCCTGGATCTCCGTGAACCTGGCCAGTACCGTCGCCATCGTCTCTTGGGAGTGGTGGTAGGCCCCCATGATGGTGGTGAGGGCCTCTTGGAGAGTGGGTTCCCTGGGCCTCTCCTCCCCCCCCTGTCGCACAGCAGCCCTCCGAGCTGCCCGGTTTCCCCCGGCCTCTGTCTCCTGGACGGTGTGCCCGCTCCCACTGCCCCCAGGTCCCTGTTGTTGTTAGGGTGTTGGGTTAGCCTGGGTGCCCTGTAGTGGCAGACACACCGCTGATTGACGTGTCCTAGAGGTAGAGGCATGGGCCCGCTGGGTGGGAGCTGTGCTGGTGTTGGCAGAGGGGGTCGGGTCTGGTGTGGCCTGTGTCTGGGTGAGGGGAACCGACTGCCCAGAGGTCCCCGATGGTCCGGGCTGGTCATCAGGTTCAGTGTCGACAGAGCTGCTGTCCTCACTGTGGGCCTGTTCCGGGGGTGGGATGGACATTTCTGGACCCTCCTGGCTAGTGTTTTGGCGTTCGGGTCCTGCATGGGGTAAGAGAGTTTGGTTATTGTTTCTGTGTGTGCAATAGCGTGCGTGTTATGGGTGCCCTCGTCCCCCAGTGCAGGCATTCCCTTGAGGGAGGTGTTGTGAGGGTAGTTAGTGGGGGGGGGTAAGTGCAGTGGTCATGCTTGGGTGATGGGTGTCCATGGATTGTGTTGGCATGCAGGAGTTGGTGTTGGGATGGGTGGGTTGTGCTGGTGAGACATTGTCAGGGAGGATGTGTGCTGGGGGGTTGGGGGTGAGGGTGGGGGTGTGGGTTGGCATGCTGGTGGGGTGGGGGGGTCTAGTAGTTGAGATTGGACTTACCAGAGTCCATTCCTTCGGCTACTCCTGCGAGGCCCTGAGGATGCAGGATGTTGAAGACCTCTTGCTCCCATGATGTAAATTCGGGAGGGGTGGGTGGGGGTCCGCCGCCAGTCTTCTGGACCGCGATGTTGTGCCTGGAGACCATGGATCGGACATTCCCCCGTAGGTCGTTCCATCGTTTACGGATGTCCTCCCTATTCCTGGGATGCTGTCCCACCGCGTTGACCCTGTCCACGATCCGCTGCCATAGCTCCGCCTTCCTAGCTATACTGGTGTGCTGCACCTGTGAGCCGAAGAGCTGGGGTTCCACTCTTAGGATTTCCTCCACCATGACCCGGAGTTCTTGGTCCGAAAAGCGTGGGTGCCTTTGGGGTGCCATGGGGTGGTGTGGGTGAGATGTGGGGTGGTGTATGTGATGATGAGTATGTTGGTGTGTGGTGCTTTGTGCTACTATGTGGTGTGTGTGATGGTGTAGTGTGCCTCAGTGTGTATTGCTATGGATTGTCTGCTGTGTCTCTCTCTCCTTCTCTCAGTAATTGTGGTCGTAGGGGTTGTGGGTGATGTGGGGGTGTGTTTTATAGTTGATTGATTGTGTGGGAGTGGGTTGTGTATGTGTATCAGGTGTGTGTATTTGTAATTGTCCAATGTGCCTGTGTTTTGGTGCTGTGTGTGTATTTTGACCGCGGCGGTGTGTACCGCCAATGGAATACCGCGTTGGAAAGCCCGCCGCGTTGATTCGTGGGTCGTAATGGCATGGGCGTTTTTCTGTTGGCGTGACGGTGGAGGTTTGGTCATCTCCAGTTTATCGCTGCCCGCTGATGTGGCGGCCTGCAGTGGAGGTCGGATTTTTGGAGGTTTGGCCGTTGTGGGTCAGAATGACCGTGGCGGCTTTCCGCGGCCGCGGCGGTGTTATGGCGGTCTTCTGACCAGCGGTAAGCGCCTTTTACCGCCGAGGTCAGAATGACCCCCTAAAAGTCTTATTTGTGCTGGTGGGTGCAGGTGATGGGAACCTGCATGTGATTTAGGGAGCCAAGACTTATTCTTCCTCATCAGACGCTGGACCAGAACAAGAGAGAAACATGCAGAAGAGAATAATAGGAAAACTCTGACTAAATGAGAAAGCCGGGATGAAAATAATATTTAGGACTGACTTAAAGAGACAGAAGTGTGGTGTGGAGTGGTTGAAAAAGGGGGCTTGAGAGGGAATCAAGACCAGGTAGCCCTGGTATTCGGCAACCCCAGCAGTCAGCAGCCACCTAAAGAAAAACTTTGGGTCTCTGGGCTTATGTATTATTATTACTATCTAATGCTGATAGCTGCACTCAACAGTGTTCCTCTCCCATTTTTTGGTCATAACCTACCAGACAACACAGCAGTCTGGCTTGCTAACAGCATCTTGAAGACATTTTGAGCGCTTCCATGGGAATGTATTCCACCTATTTCTTACCATTGGCTTTGTGGTCTGTAACTCACATTTGCTACCATACTATTTGTTTGCTTTATTTGTTTTAGGCTGTCTAGATTGAGTTCATCCATTCTTGGATCATTGTCTATTTACTGTATCCTTCCAAGGGATCACTTTCTGTAAACAGGCCTTTGGCTCTTGAACTTATCTTGTCACATCCACTGTGTACACAAAGACAGAGGTCAGATATCAGGATCTGTCTTCCGAGGGAGCTTGGTGTTTACTTTTCTTTCTTTGACTTCAAAGTGAGAGTATTTATGAGACAATATAGCTGTGAAAGAAAGGCTTTTTTCTAGCACACAACAAAATGTAAGTATCTGTAAATAGCCTGTAAAGATATTTCAGAATATATCAGAATTAGGAAAGCACAAATGAAGCAAATTTTTTAGTAATTCTGAAGTGTGGTAGAAATAAATACATTAATACGATCAAAACAGAACAATGCACTAGGTAATGATGACATTTCCACACATTACTATTTGTGCGCTCTATACTTACATCATTAAAACTGTGGCCCTCATTATGAGTCTGGCAGTCCTAGGACCGCCAGAGTTGTGGTGGCTGTCTGACTTCCGCCAAAGCGGTGGTCCGACCACTTTGGCAGGGGGTCAGACGGCCACATTATGACCTGGCGGTTCGCCAACGGTCAGACCGCCAGCTCCGCCAGTTTCCCTATACTGGAGGAACTGTCGGGCATGGCGGTCCTAATCTGCCAGGGCAGCGATACATGCAGCACCACCCTGGGGATTATGATGGTGCTACTGCCATGTAAAAGCTGGCAGAGACGTGGTGCAGGGGTCCCCATGGACAGCCCTGTTGCACTTTTCACTGTCTGCTATTGCACCCTACGCATCGCAACATTGCAGCCGGCTTGCATACGAGCCGGCGTCAACGTTGTGGGCTGTTTCCCACTCACCCAGTGGGAAACTAACAATAGGGGCCATGAGAAAGTCAAATTCCTGGCAGTGATCTGACCACGGGAGTTTGGTGGGTGGCATTTTTTCACCTGCCAAACTCGTAATGAGGGCCTGTATGTCTTTGTAAATGCAATGGTCAGTTCAAATGAAAATGTATTGTTTGTAATGGCAGTGCGCTACCACACCATGCATGCTCCAGTTTCACCCACTCCACTCTACTCTGCACCACTCCACTCAATACCACTCCACTCCTCTCTACTCTACTGTGCACCACTACTTTATGCCAATGCACTCCACACCACTCCAGTCTAGGCCACTCCACCCTAGCCTCTCTTCTCTGTAAAACTGCGGTTTATGCCAGGGCATTCTTGCCAGTTCACTCAATGCTACTACACTCTACGCCAATGCACTCTATTCTGTACCACTTGACTCTATGCCACTGCACTCTGCCAATCCACTATATGCCACGCTAATCTACTTTCACCACTGCACTCTATGATACTCTACTGTACTCTGCACCACTCAACTTTACACCACTGCAGTCTATGCCTCTCTACTCTACCGTGCAGCACTCTGCTTTATGCCACTGCACTCTCTGCCACTGGACTCTTCACTACTCTACTATGCAACACTGCAATCTATGCCTCGTCACTCTATGCCAATTCACTCTTCTCTGTACCATTCCACTCTACGCCACTCTAATCTACTCTGCACACTGCATTCTATGCCACCCTACTACACTCTGCACAACTGCACTGTACTCTATATCACTGCAGCCTACCCTGCACCTCTTCACTCTACCCTGCACCACTCAATTCAACTCTGAAACAATCTATTCTACGTCACTGTACTCTATGGCACTCTGCTCCACTCTACGCCACTGCAATCCATGCTGAGCCACTCCACTCTACACTAGTATACTCTATGCCACTCTACCATGCACCACTCTATGCCACTCCATGACACTCTACTCTGCACTCTATGGCACAATACTTTATGCCTGTACACTCTACTGTGCAACACTCCACTCTACAACAATCTACTCTATGCCACTCAAATCTTCTGTTCACTACTGCACTTTACACTATTCTGCCTTATTCTATGGCATTCTACTCTACGCCACTGCACTCTACTCTGCAACACCCCACTGTCAACTGCACCACTCAAACCTTTCACCACTTCACTCTACTCTGAAACAAAACACTGTACACCACTGCACTCTACTTCACTCTGTGCCACTGTAATTGACGCTGTGCCACTCCACTCTACGCAACTTCACTCTTCTCTACACCATTCTATTCCACGCCAATGCACTCTACACCACTCTACTCAATACCAATGCACTCTACACCAATCTACTCTGCAATATTACAATCTACACCACGCTATGCCATTACACTCTATTCTGTAACACTTTACGCCACTGCACTCTACACAACAGCATTCTAGACCATTCTACTCTACACCATTGCACTCTACGCCACCCTATTCTACTCTGAACCACTGTACTTTACTCCACTGCTCTCTATGTCACTTAACACTCTACACTTCAACACAGTACTCTCCACCACTGAACTCTATGCCCCTCTACTCTGCTCTAGTGCACTCTATGCCACTGCACTCCGCGGCAATGCACTCTACTGCACTTCACACCAATGCACCCTATACCACTCTACTCTGCATCACTCCACTCTATGACACTGCACTCTATGCTTCTCTATTCTGAAGCACTCTGCTATACACCACTGCACTTTACTGCACTACATTCTATGCCAATACACTCTGTACCACTCAGTGCCACTGCACCTTATGCCACTGCTCTCTACATCACCCTACTCTGCACCACGCTGTCACTGTACTCTACTCTGCACCACAGCACTCTATACCACTGTGTTCAATGCCACTCTACACAACTCTGCTCTACTCTACCGTTTACCACTTTACTGTAGGCCACTATAACCTACATCACTGCATTCTATGATGTTATGACACTCCACTCTATGACAGTCCATTCTAAGATACAACACTTTACACTACTTCATTCCATACCACTCCACTCTACACAATTTGACTCCACTCTACGCCACTATCCTCTATGCAACAAACATTTAGCCATGCTGAACAGCAGCCATGCGGATGTACACCATGGCTAAAACACATTGCAAAACCAATAGCTCTTGCTTAGGTGAGATGTATTTGCTTTGCCAATGCTTGTTACTGACTGTCCTTTTGTTCTTGCACTATGAAATCACCTGTGACAGTATCCTGTTACATAAATTAGAACAAGCTAGGGCATTCTTCCATTGCATATTAGTCGCCCCTTTGATTTAAATCGTTTTGTACTGCACTACACTAGACACTGTATGAAAAATGAGTTATTATTACTTCTATGTGTACTATGGTGAATAAATGAAGTGTTTGCTTACAATGGTTCACAAGTCTAACTTGAACTATCACACTGAGGCTAGTCTGTATAATGTAAGATTACATATTGCAACAGAGATGCTGTCAGCTGTTAAGAGGTCCAAAGAATAGAGGCAGAGTTTAATGGGGAGAAATAAACATGTGTGCATTATAGTTGCTAAAAGCAAATTGGCTTGTACAAGTGTCAGAGCGCATTCATGCATCTTTACCCAGGTTTGATCATCCTACTGACTAAAGACCCTAAGCAGAAATACCAACGCACAAGAACCCCATTTCAGTAAGTTCTCCTTGTTCACTTATCAGCAATGAGCGTGAGCGGTGAGGATGTATATATTCCGTTGCATGAAACAAAAAAAGCTCTATGTATTGGTGCTTAACAAACCTCTTTTTATAACGGTACACAGCAAGACAAACGAGGCAAAGAAAATGTATTCACCCTAAAAAATTAGAATGTCTTTCATTGTGCACCCTGGCAAACACCTTGGTGTAGAAAGGGTTAAATAGCATTTAATGGTCAAGCCTCTCAAAGAACATGACCTGAATCGCCTTGTTGCATTGACGACTAATCAAATCAAGTGAGTGCATCAGATTACATACATGCCAGCGATTGGAATTTCTGTCATGATGGGTGGCAGACAACCCCTAGAATAACTTACTGCTGCTGTTCCATTGGCAATGATTTTATTGCTGTCCAGTTCTAGAAGTGTCTACATGATCCTCCCAGGTAAATGCTGACGCACAGACAAGAGCAGCGCTTTGACGCCTCGTCAGGGGTAGTAAGCGCTATATAAATACGATTACAATACAATACAATACATACAATTAGAAGGAATCGAATATGTTTGTTACATCTTATTTCTGGAGTACAACAAAGCATCTGTAAATTATTCACGCTGCTATCTGATTAGCCTTAAAGAGTCCCATGATTCTTGTAGACCCATAAATGTAAGGGCACGGCATCACCATCTTTTACAAAGTATACCTCAGTTGTTTGCCATGGCTGTTTTTGGTGGCTGTAGAACTCTGTGCACCTCACCCCTTCTAACCAGTGGGAAGGTGCATGTGCTTCTTCTTTCATCATGATGAAACTGACATACCTCTAACTGATATATTTAACTTACATATAGGTCCCTAGTATTCATGCTGGTGATGGGACTACTTACTAGCCAGATGTAAGGAGAAGGTAGGAAGAAAGGCAGATCATTGGCAGACAATGGGATTCATTTTACTGCATGCATATGATCCCTTACTAAATCTGAAGGATGGTCCCTCTGGTCTTGAGCTCATGATGAATTTACCGGTCGACTTTGGGAAGGTGTCAAGACTGAGAATAACTTTGGCTCAAATGTACTTGTTACCAATCTATGCACTAGTTGGCGACGGAAGCTTCGAATAGGAATCTCACCGGAGAAACACCTTCTATAATCTTCAGGTATGCTTATACCATCCAGAGAGTGACTTTTGAGAGTTGGCAATTTGACTGTGGTACCACAAGGTATGAGAAGGAACACAGATTTTTGGTAGTGGCTGCCTATTTCCATTATAAGCAGGATAGGATTGGTTAAAATGGCACTCCCCAGGATGATGTATTCTTGCAGACATTTACCGATATGGGTCCAGAGCCCTTCTTTAGGGAACAAGATCTGGGGGAGCAGCTGACATGGACTGTCATTGTCCAAATTTAAACTACCAGTAAAATGAGGGGTGGCAGGAGGCACTAGAATTTGAGTTATATTTTCTGGCTGCCTAATTATAATGGGCAGCCAAATGGTTAGATGGCATGAGCCTGCGAGAAACAGGAACCCTGATTAACAAACTGAAAAACTACACCATTTCTAAATTTTTCATGGAGGGGTGGAGGTGGGTTCCCATTTACTACACTCTGCATTGTGATGCTGGGTGAGAAGCAAATGAAGGACTAAACTGACGGAAATGGATGCTGTGCCCTTCCATTTGCAGGTCTGCCAAGAACCATGGGACTCTTCAAGGCTAATCAGATAGCAACATGGACAGAGGTGGGACTGGTATCACAGGGAAACTGCTACTTGCCATGGCAATCAAGAACTGTAGAGGGCATGATGAATAATGATGGCCTCCCTGCTGGAAAATTCTTATTGTATGGTGTCATTGTACTCTAGCACAAAATGACCAAAATGAACAACAGTTTCAGGGCCCAAGGTCCTGCAAAATGTCCAAGCTTGCAGTTAGTGTAGGAAGCGGGAGGACCAGTGGAGTTTGCAGAATATTTGTGAGCTCATGTCTATTTTTCCAGAGGGATGCACTAACAAATGTTTTGATCTTTACCTTTTTATGCTGCATCTGGTATGATCAGAAGACTTCCATGCCTGACCTTAATCTGCAGTGCATAGCTCGGTATGCCAAGTAGAGCTTAAGTTGCCCTACCGATTTTCCATTTTTTCATCAATTCAAAAAAAGGCATTGCACAAGACGTTCCTTGAAGTCTGAACCTTGCACTGTGATCACGTCACCCATTTTGGTAGAGGGCAAACCTCCTGGAGGCATAAGGGACCGATGTCCCTTTCACCCATTCAAGTGAAAAAAACGAAGGGCATAATTTAAAGTTTGGCAGACAAGATACTCCATCAAGCATGACGAATATCTCGCCATTGCATTACAAGCCCTACGGGCAAAAATACACATAAAAAAAGGAGGGCTGGATATCTGTGATCTCTGTAACTGAGAACCCGTCTACTAAATTCTAAATCAGCCCCCTAAGTGTCTGGTAACTACACATGACATTAAGAGAAGGGCTGAGAAATGGGGTGAAACTGCACTTTTTTCCCTGGCCACTTCTCCAAAACAGCACACAGATCACTCTTTGGAATCAAATTGAAGTGCTTTCTGGCCTGAAGGCGCACATGTGATTTAGGCTCTGCACATTTCAGGGCCTATATGAATGGGGGCCCTGGGTCACAGATTGTAGTGGGTGAGGGAATTTAAAAAATGGGCGTTTATCGAGGATTTCGAATATTCTGTACACGTAGTGTTTTAAAATGATTTTGTTGGTATTTAGAATCAGGGAAATACATTTTATGCCTTTTTTTCCTTTGTTTAAGTGTTTCCCCCTATAGATTCAGGCACACTTGCATCTATGTCAGATCTCTGTGAGGCACTGTAAACATAAATAAACAAAAAAGCTGGGTTATGTCCCTGCTTCAGGGCTTTTCAGATCTGAATTCCTTGTAGACACGTTTCCATTCTAGCCTCCTCCACAGGCCAACATTGAGCAACCTGTTTGGAGTTTCAACATTTTAATTTGACCCATGTGTCCCATCGGTTTGATAACGGATTCAGCAGAGGTTTATGAGGGGCAATATAGTCTACTACACTTATATTTAATACTTTAAAATGTATTTTAAAGGTATTCTGCAGGAACATCTTATTTCTTGAACTTCGTCACATCCTCTATTGCACAACTAAGAAATCAGCATCTGTCATGCCCCATTTTGTTAAATAAAAAGGCATCATAATGTGTCACGAGTGGATAACTAAACTTTCATTTGCAGACTTAGAACAATCTCTCCACTTGCCAGCTGGAAGACCCAAACGCTAAAACGGAGAGGTGCCTTTTTTTTAAAATAATATCAGGAAGGGCGTAGCCCCATATTGACCTGCCCTTGAACTATAACGGGTGAAAAGGTTTTAGGGATAAAGGTCACGGAAGAGAAACTGAGACAATGGTACACCGGGAAAGGCACAATTTAGAACATCCGTTGACTTATGAAGACATTTGAAAGTCGTTCTAGCTGGAAATCTTCACTGATCTTCTCGCAGGCCTCATTTAATATATTTTATTACAGAAAGTGCCTAAAAGTATATTTGAAAAATATGTGTATTATTGTTTCAAAACTGAAAATGTACAACACAGCATGACAATATCACAAAAACAATATTCTTTAAAAAAATAAGAAAATATTTAAATGTGGAAGGAGGAGTTAGACAAAAAGTGTTCTATAAACAGACAATAACAAATATATACGAAAAATAAATAAATAAAAAAGGTACACATGAATTTTTATCAAGTAAAGACTTTTAAAATATTTAGCAATCATGACCATTTGAATTAAGTTAAAAAAGAAAACCTAAACCAAACCACTAAATGTTACCTTTAAAGAACTGGAGGCCTGTATAACTTTGTATCTTGGGCCCTGTGGCATCCATTGCTCCTTTTAGTGAATTGTTCCTTTCATCTGTTTTTACTTTTTAAAGAATATATTATTGTGATTTTTAATAATCATTTAATCAAAGAAGGATTGTTAAAGTAAAAGATTATGCTGTTTCCCAAATGTATTTTACACATAAAGATTCTCACAAAACTAGATAAAACATTATTAAAAATGAGGGTTGAGAATTCAATTAATATGAAAATATAAAAATCTGTAAGTCTGAGATGTAATACCAAGACCCGTTAAGAAGAAACCAGTATTAAAATGTTATTTTGTTGAGTTTGAGATCATTGATTCTTATATTTAGAGGGGAAACACCACAAAGCCAGTTTAATCGCACATCCTGTCCATTCCCCCCTCCCAATTCGTGGATACTTGTTTCTGTTAATGTTTCGTAGTGATTGGTGCATTCTTTGAGCCTACCGTATGTTGTACAGGAGGATGGATTACCATATACGTACAATCTACCAGGCTCTAGAGATTTCAATTGAAGAAGTTAGCTACACCCCAAAAAAGGAGAATCCTTTTTTCTTCTGTAGTCAAGAAATAGAGAACACTTTTGGGCATATTATTTTAGAAAGCCTGCACCATAAAATATTTAAAATTACTGATTACCTAACGCTTAAAACCTGGAATACTTTGAAGTGTGTAAAATGCTTAGTTAATGGTCAACCAACTAATTTCTATCAAGGGGTCAAGCAGTTTACACAATACAATTGTTATAAGCCATTGCTTTGTTTTCAAAAGCTTACTGATTTTGAGGACGGCAAATGAAAAAGAGTCTTATTAATGTAAATACAAAATGAAATTTAAATGGGGCAGTGTACCGAAGGACACCACTACAGGGAATTTTTAGCCAGTTAGGGAATCCCAGTGTCTTGCCTCAGTTAGTGCCACAACTAGACTTGAGGACATGTTCATAGAAGAAGTGACAGAATGTAAAAAGCATGCACCATAACCTCAGGAACATCTTGTTATAAAAAAGATCAAACCTAAAATTACTAGCATTGCTTGAAATCTCATCACAAAATGTCTTCTAGATTATCATTTACCAGTTTTGTGACATGGAAAAACTGAATTTTCCAGTACTGTTCACACACAGATGCACACATCAAAGACATAATAGGTAATCTATTATGGTCTACTGAAACTTCAGCTTCAGACAGGGAACGCCAGTATGTGGTAAACCTGAGGAACAATCCTGACTCATGCTATATTTCCTTCTGTTATTCGCTGTCTGCTTACTTTTAGTCACTTATGTTTTCATGAGCACCTCCCTAGACGTGTATGAGTAATGTTATTTATATGCTTAATTAGGTCAGGACTACACAGCTCACGCCTCTTCAAACTAAGCTGCGAGAACCCTGATTACTGAAGTAGTGGAGAGAGCAATTCCAGATTATTGAGAAATACCTTTAAGTGCACTCATCTAAAGGATTGTGGTGTGTCATAGCAGAGTAAGTGCACACATGACATAAGGATTCTTATCCCAAAAGGAGGGAAACCAGAATCACTCTTTACCAAGCTTCCTGATATAGTGCTGAACGTGCTCACAGACTTCAAACCATGAGGGGCCATGTGATGCTTCCTGCATCTGATGTCTGTTATGATATAGAACCTCTTTTCAGACAGAAAGTAGGAGACAACACTCACCATAGAATTAGTCATGTCTAGGTAGTGGGACTGACTGGCACAGCAGGGAAATTATTAACAGATATATCTTCAGTAATTCACTAAAGCATGTTATCTACTTAAAGGTTCAATGTATAAAGGGCTAGCAATAATTAGCATAGGCAAAGCCAGTATATCTGACTTTCATGCTTTAATGCATGTAACCACAGGCATTCACAATTACTGTTCACTTTAGTTGCATGGACAAATGCTGTTTACCACATTAAAGACTTAACATTTAGCATCGCCAGAGTTGGAAAAAAGTGGTAAAGAAGGATTGCTTTTTGTGAGAGTCAAATAAAATGGCTGTGCTGTAGCAAACGAGGACTGTAAACCTATTGTCTTCTCATGGAATATTGACTGCCAATAAAACAGATTCAGAGGACTGGGCAAAGTATGTCAAAAGCTCTCATATAGCATGCCTGCAAGAGATCTTGTGACACTCAAAAGACCTTCATGGGTTTGTGTCATTTTGTACTGTAACTAATCCATCTAACCTGGGTAAGGCCATGGGGGGGGTCTGATCACATTAGTTTCCACTAGTTTTGGCCCAGGAGTTAGTAAAATATTTTTTTGTCATCTCCCTATCATCAATTTATCCTGTTGCTTTAGAAGGCAACCCAGACATAATTGTAATTAACTTTGACAACAATGTTTTTGACTCAAAAAGGACTGATGTGGTTAAAGCCTTCAAAACAGATTTGGATTATTTAATTAACCAGTCCTGTAAGTACTACTATGTAATCTGTGCAGGGGATTTTAACATCACAACATGTCCTATCATGTCCAAACAGGTTTGTGAGTTTATTGACTTTAAGGGAAACACCATGCCCCTTTTAAACACAGTCCATATGGCTTTGCACTTAACGATCTCATAATGAAATTTAATTTGAAATTAGTAGAACACTGTTGCGTTAGCTGCCACCCTCAGCCTTCAACCTTTGTAGGTAAAGGTTTCAACAGTAAAACTGACCACTTTCTCACTTCTCACCGTGACAGAGGAATTGTACAGGATTTACAGGTGGGAATCAACTGCATAAGTGACCATAACCCAGGTTTTTTAAAAGTAAAGTTTAATTCACATAAAACTCCTGATGCAGGGAAAACTGATATTATAACTCTCATAGGTATTTATGGTATCAAAATAAAATGGGCACGTGCTAACTCCTCCAGTTTTTTAAAAGACTTACTAGCCAGGAACCTGGATCGTTTTATGACTGGTCTGCCCCAGAAAGTAATCATGGGGAGATGCTGGAAGCCTATATTCAAATCTCAAATTCTGTTGATCAATTATTGACTGCGAGGCCAAAGGGGAAAAAGGTTGATACGAGGGGTTGGTTCAACTGCCAATGTTCATGGGCACAGATTAACCTCATTAAATATTACATCAATATCCCAGGGATGTTATGGTGGTTCAGGAAGCCAGATCTAATTATAAGACTGCAATAAAAAATAGAAAGAAAGAATTGCAAGTGGAAGCATGGGAGGACTTATTACAGGCTGCAGAGACTAAGGACAGCATCATGTCCTGGAGAACGATTAATGCACCACTTTTCATCAAGGGGATAGATCCCGACCTGGAATCCTCAATAACTTCTGCAAATGGGTGGGCCACTTTGGTTCGACTTTTTTACACCCTAGAGCAGATGGGGGATTTTATCAGCCTCCTGTCCTCATCCTGCCAACCGATATGGTTTTAACATTAGAAGAGGTAGTAAGGACATTATTTTATAACAGTCCTAAGTGGGAGGCCCAGGGTTCTGATGGGGTCCCAGTGGACATCTACAAATTGGAACCTGCTCTACAGGCTCCACTCATGCCCAAAGTCCTAAACGCGTCCGGAGCAGGATACATACCCCACCTTGGTCAAATTCGCTCACGATACCTATTTTTAAGAATGGGTCAAGGAATGACCCAAAATGTTATTGTCCCATCTCTTTACTCATCCCCTCCACAAAATTATTGGAGAGGGTCTGGTTAAAGAGATTATAATTTTGGGCAGAAGAAAATTTAATTTTACCAACTGCCAAATATGAGTTTAGGAAAGGTCTGGGGATGGGCAAGCAGTTGTTCAACCTGCATCTTTTGATGGGGAAGTAAATCCTGTCCAATGAATCTCTATTGAGCTAAGTTGTGCTTTTGACCTGATCAGTCATAGCAGACTTTGGTATGTATGGAAGAATTGGGGGAACCAAAAAAGATAACATCACTTCTGGCATATATGTAAAGTGAGTTAACACCTAAAGTTCGCTATGGGACAAAGGGAGAACTAACTCCATCTTTTAATATAGCGAGAGGGGTCCGGCAGAGATGCATGAAGGCACCCTTTCTCTTCTCCCTATATATTAATGGAGTGGATGAAACACTCCAGGTGGTAGGTGCAGATACCTCTAGAGATGGGAGGCAGCAAATACCTATACTTTTATATGTCAATGACAAGTCCATTTTGGCGCTAACCCAGTAAAGCCTGCAGGATCTGATCAATCCCTTTTCTGACTTTATGGAAGAGAAATTCCTGAAAATCAGTATAGTGAAAACTTTTACCATGAGTTGTGGCCAAACAAGGGGAAAGTCCAATATTTTTCACACTAAGGGGAAGTACAAAAACTTTCAACTACCTAGGAATACAGTTATCTATAAAATTGGACTGGAAGTATCATAGGGACACATGCATATCCAACATGATTACAAACAATGAAGCTCTATTTAGGTTTTCTTCCAACTTAGGCTCCAAACCAATCAGAGAGTTGTTAACCCTTTATAACGCTAAAACGATCTAAGCAACAAAGTATGGAGCTAGAATTTGGGGTGTGAGAGACAACAGAACAATACAAAAGCAAGAAAATAGGTTCCTCAGAAGACTTTTAGCTGTACTCCACTCAACACCGGATTCTATTGTTCATCAGGAACTGGGTGTTGGATTTATAACACACATTTCAGAAACAAAACTCCTTTTACTATGGCATTCTGTCTGGTCCAAAGTAGAGACACATTTTACCAGATTAATTATAGAGAACTGTATGGGACTTGACCAGGCCAACTAAATCCCTTGGTTACAACACATTAAGCATATGTTGAGCGGCTTAGGACAGACCGAGAGGGACCTCTGGGGACATCAGGAGGACATCATTGGTTATTTGAATAGGAAACTAAAGGAGCACATGCTTAAAGTCTGCCATAAGAAAAGGGTCTAGATCGATCTCTATAAGGTGTCAGTGGGTAGATACATGGTATTGAATGAGAAGTTTGTCTGTAAACTATATCTTAAGCTAACCCACAACACCTATCACAGATACCTTTTGACTCACTTTTGTCTCCTTGTTTTCCATTGTATGGCTTCATTCCCAAGAAAGGAAAGGTGAGGTACTCTAACCCAAAAATGCCCCTGTGATCATAGATCTGAGCAGTCAATCCAGCACATTGCAAGTTTTTGTAGATTTTATCAGCTACTTAGAAAGTTTAATATTAAACCACTCTTTTTAAAAGAAAGAGTTATTTGTCATCATGAGGGTTTCCATAATTTTGTATGATTTAAAGGACAGAACAGTATGCTATCAGGTACCCATGTTTCTCTCTAAGGTACTTCACATTAGGGATTTATTGAATAGCATAGAAAGTAAAATGTTCTAGCTGATGTGTCTCATGCGATAATGTGGTATGTCACAGTGATTGTTTAGCTAGAATGAATTATGTCTAGTAACATATTAATTGAAAAAGCCGGTTTAATAGTCATATTTTAATTGTCATATTTTAACACTTTGATCTGGTTTGTTTTAATGTGTAATCTTATTAATTGGTGTTATATCGTGAAAATGGCTGTTTTTAATGAAATCTTACCCTGTACTAAAGTGCTTGTATGGTTTATTTGGTATAAACCAAATAATGCTTGAATGAATGAATGAATGAAAATGACAAATATTAAGTCATGATTTAAATTATAGGCATTGTGTGTTATGACAATTCTGTTACCTTGTAAAGGTAACGGTCTTTAATAATAGATTTAAATTGTTAAAAAAATAATAGACGTTCCAAATTACAAAATGTTTAATTCTTATGGTCAGTGTATGATTACTTATTTTCAACTATAAAGACTTTGTTCATGGAGCAGTGTAGGAACTTTGATCATATTCTTAGGTACTGGGTCAGTGGCTAACAGCATATTTGAATTGTTCTTAACAATTCACAAGAACATTTATAGCAGGAGCATAACAGAAAGAATTACTTACACAGGGGTTTTTAAGGTGAGGTTTTGCACCTCAGAGCTCAGAAATAGATGCAGTATTTCCTTACTTATTCCATTTTCTTAGTGGGCAAAGGGATATGAGGTAGAACTAAACTTTGCTTGATATTATATGTATAGCAACAGGAATGAGTGAGTTAATAGCTATGTTGTTAAAAAACTAACGGAGTATCTTGCTTCCTTGAGAGATAAAGAACAGATCAAGAACAAAGATGGAGTAACAAATGGAGGAGGAGGTAAACCTTTAGCATCAAGTAATTGTGGGTGGTTTGTTAGAATGATTTTCTGCCTTTCAATCCGAGTCAAATCCAATGGCTTTCTGTAAGGAAAAAGCTACATCATCTATAAGAGCATTATACCAAGATGTAGCACTGGTCTGGGCAGTTGATCAATAAGGCGCCCTGACACCTTACTAGATAGCAAAAGGTCAAAGCAGGTGTCTGGCAGTTGTTGTGAAATAAAATAGGTGCTCAGACTCTGACATGCACTATACCACCTGGGATATGTATAGTAATTTAAAATATGTCCATAATAGTGAATTTGAACTTTGGCAAAGGCTCTAACACAGAAAACGCCAAACTATTCTAATTCACCTCTCTACTTGTTGAGTTAGAAAACCTCATTTTGGTATAAGGCTGAGGAACTCAATGGATCCACACGTTGAGAAAAAAGAATGTGCTGTTATGCCTACCATAAAAAAAGAACAGTAGATAAAAAAATAGATTAAGGTATTATCACATGGTAAGGTGTGAAGCCTGAAATGTTTTTACTATTTTAATTTGATTGATAAAAATAAAACATTGCCAAAGCAATAACAGTTGTAACCTTTTGCTCCAAGCAACCCTAGATTGGTATTTTGTTATTTGCGTCACCTTACTCAGTTACATATATATATAAAGTATGATGATATTTTAAAGTATCAAACATTATGAGGCTCATGTGCATTAGACTAGGCCACACCTTGACACTTGATAAGATAACTACATGGATCAGTATTCCTGTCTTGACCACCATGTGCCTCTTTTTGGTTCATGTGTGGAAACATTGACCCATGCATTAATTCACATTAAGAAGTTGTGCATATTTTGAAATGATCACATGTTGATGATCTTGGGATTATGCGTTTACTCATAAACCCTAGAAATGTAAATATGCGTAAGTCTTTGATAGACATTATTGTGAATTGTGAGTCAATTTGTAATTTTTTTTTAATACTGCCTGTAAAAGAGTTTCAATGAAACTGTTTTTAATCTCAAAAGATACGATTTGTATGCCACAAGATGCACCGGTGGTACTTTTTCATACTATGAAGTATTTATCTTGTAATTGAAAAAGGTGGGTGTTACATTTTTTATTTTATTTTTTTAAACTAAGTAAAATTAAAAAAACAGTGTTTTTTGCAGTCAATTCATGTTTGCCATTGAAAGCTGTTGGAATTTGGATACTACTCTTTCTCCTACAGACCTAACACCTAAGATCGGCCAAACAAAACGGTTTGGATCCATACAGCAAGGCACTAGTATTTTTGCTCCCTTCACTCCCCTTTTTGCCTCAAAACAACTCTCTGAGATTCAGGAAAGCATCTAAAGTGTACCTGTTATATTTTATCTACAGATTAAGGCGGTAATTTTGACCGCGGTGGGCGGCGGTAGACGCCCGCCATGCGGTCACCGCCATTTGGCCGCTCTCCATTGTGGCTTTCCCGCTGGGCCGGCGGGCGCCCGCCAAAGGAGCACCCGACGGCCCAGCGGGAAAGGCCCTGCAACATAGAAGCCGGCTCCGAATGGAGCCGACGGTGTTGCAGGGGTGCGACGGGTGCAGTTGCACCCGTCGCGATTTTCACTGTCTGCTATGCAGACAGTGCAAATCATGCTGGGGCCCTGTTAGGGGGCCTCTGCACTGCCTATGGCAGTGGCATGGGCAGTGCAGGGGCCCCCAGGGGCCCCACGACACCCGTTCCCGCCATCCTGTTCCTGGCGGTAAAAACCGCCAGAAACAGGGTGGCGGGAAGGGGGTCGGAATCTCCAGCGCCGCCATGGAGATTCAGCCCAGACAGGGGAAATCCGGCAGGAAACCGCTGGATCCCCTTTTCTGACCGCGGCTTTACCACAGCGGTCAGAATGGGCAGGGAAGCACCGCCAGCCTGTTGGCGGTGCTTCCGTGGTCATCCACCCTGGCGGTCGATGACCGCCAGGGTTGGAATGACCCCCTAAGTGTCTGAAGTCCAGCAAATTAAAACTCTTGGATTTTGTACATGAAAAGATACATTCTTTGTAGCCCACACCATTGAAAAATGCACACACTGTATAAATATAATAAATGAAACACAGTAGATAAAATAATTCATGAGACAGATGTGTTTAGAATGCATCATTGTAAAACAATGACTACTAAGCACCACAGGAAGACACATATTATTTGAGTTAAGCACCCAGACATCACTTAGGAGGTCACCAGGAGTACACAAATAGTTTTCCAGTGTGTTCCCGAGGGCTAAGGTCGAGCAAGAAGAAATAATCGGAAGGAAATATGTGCAAAGTGGAATGTCCCTGAGCACTGTGACTGGTGACTAGAATGTAGAAGAGCCCAGTGAGATTATCTGTCTCTCAGAGCACAGAGTTTAGTAGAGTACAAGGAAGATTGGCTGCATTAGAGACTGGTAAAAGATGTAGAAAGTCCAATTAAAGTAGCATAAATCGCTTCATCTTTTATGATAGCATTCCAAACTAATTCAAACATTAGTGACTTGATGATTTTGAGTTTTGATACACTTACGCTTATACCTCAAATTCATTTTGTAATCAGGACATTTGAAAAATGTAAATATTTGAAAGGATATTTAATTGGAGAGAATGCATACTTGAATGTGTAAGGGGTATGCAGAGTTTGAAGTTGCGGCATTCCAAGTCATCATATGAGACAGGAAAGAGAACCATTTTAAATGTAGCTAAGGAAATTTTAGCTAAGAGTGTATCTTTGGTGAAGCACCAATTTGTTTACCACTGTAATCATTGCAATATAAATCAATATGTAATTTAGCAGGAGACAGATGACTATCTGTAAGTCTACTCTTCCATTGACATGTAATCATTAACATTTCAGAGCTATTAAGTAAGCCTGTTTTAATATTATTGTTCATCAAAGAATGGCTGGTTTCCTGCTGTGACCATTCTTAATATTCATGCACTCCAATGAAATACAACGAAATGCTCAGATGGGTCCAGACTGATCTCATCATCTGACACTCATTACAACAGGTTGAGAGTTAATATGATTTGGCCAGCAGAGTTGCCCAAAGCTGCTTTCAAGCCTTATTTCTATACTGCACACATTGCAATCTGACCCTCCTAAGGGGCTTGAAATTCTTGGTAGGTATAGTACTGTACCCATGGAGAGGCACTGGTTTTCAAGGCTCACACATTTCGGTCAGGCGGGGAAGCTTGCATCGGAATTCCGGTGCCAGTGTTCCAAAACATGCAATTTTTCCAATAGACTACAACAGAATTTATGAACAAGGTAGCAAAACATGAGGTCAAAAGAAAAGTATAGGGCACTTGCTTCGTGAAGCTAGATTGGACTGTAGTCCCTAAAAGATCTCATATGCTGTACGCAAACATTAAGCTCTTCACCAAAGTGTTGGTAAATTGAACTATGCTTCTGCTGAAAGGTTAAAAAAGAATGTATGAATACATAATAAATCCTCCTGGCTAATAAGTAATACTGGGATAGAGTAATTGTAATAGCAAGAGCAATGTATTTATATTAATAATCGCATGTTAGTGAGGGGACTGCTATTGGCTGAGCATGGTACCGGGTGCTTTTCAGACGTAGAGACGCAGACTGTGATAAATGCTGGATCATGCAAATATGTGGTAATGCAGATTCTTGGAAAAGGACCAGGAGTCACATGCCAGAGAATCATTGGCAAGTATTCATAAATACATTTGGGAGTAAGGGTTTCAACTCTTATAGTCATTTTCACCTTTCATCTAGAACTGGCCTAAAATCTCCTCTAATTACTTTATATATTTATCCTGGATTTCTGCACTTGTAGCATTGAGGCATCATTTCCTGTGTAAAAGCACTTAGGAACCAGTCAGAATCTACTGAAGCACTTTAAAATTAACGACCCATGTACTCATGTTAGACTGTCACTAACACAATTTCAATTTTTTGCCAAATTTAGGGTCTGATTTAGAGTTTGGTAGATGGGTACTCTGTCACAAACCTAATAGGTATCCCATCTGCCTTATTACAGTTGCCAGATGATATAATGCACTTGTATTAAACCAGAAAGGATATATGGGATATCCATCATATTTGTGATAAAGTAACCCACCTATTAGACTCTAAATTAAATCAGGTACTTAATTCTTCCACTGTAGCCGTTTATGAGAGGGGCATATTCTGAGGTGTTAGAACATGGACTAGTTGTAATCTCAAGTGATCAGATTAGTTGCTGCGGTCTAAAACAAGATACATACACCAAACCATGATATTATTCAGTGATGGACTGTCATGATAGAAATTCCAGATCTCCAGTCTAATTACACTAGCATTTTATGAAATGCTACTCCATTCCATATTATGCACACAAATTTCTCTGGCTAATACGCCCTATACTTTGTACCATGCAGCCTAAACATATTTACAGTTCATTCTAGCAATAGCATCAAGTGAAACAGATAATTAACAAAGCATTTAATAATATTAACCAAAAAAGTAAGTTAATTTTAGAGAGGGTTACCGTTTCGTTGCGGAGCAGTTCACAAAACGTGTGTATTACGTGTATCCCTATCCAGCAAGGCAAAATACGCATTAGGTCAGATTTCCAATACAGAGCTTTAGAAATTGAGGAGTGTGCTACCGAATCTGTCGTCTCCCTTGAATACACAATGCATTTACTGTACATGTATTGTCTGCAGCAGGTGATTCTAGATTTCCAAGCGCGACTCCCTTTTGAGGCACAGAAGGCTAACAACAGAGACCAGAGACTGAAATAAAAGCCAGCCGACCTGAAAGAGAGCCAAGATCCCACCTGCTGTGCTCCCTGCCTCATAAACAAATAGGTGTACATACACAAGTTACTACTTGAAAACTGCCCAGATGCCTTTGAGATGTTCACATGCACATCATTTCTCAAAGCATATATATAAAATGGCGGTTACAGCAGACTTTATTAGTTCACAGAAAGGACGTTCCTTCTGAAGCTCTAAGCTCCCTTCAATTTGAATGACCCCTGCAGTTAAATAACGCCACAATCACATAACAACACTCTTCAACAAGTGAGCACCCACGTTCCAAAACGGCACTTTGAAAAACAAAAAAGTGATTGGTCAAATAGTTGAATTAATCTTACTGGGACCGCATTTGAGTCCATCATTTTCTTTTCCCCATAAGCCACTCCATACAAGCGATCAGCCCTGTGCAAAGCATTCCATGTCCTGTTCCAACAAGAACATTCCAGCCCAAACAGCATGCTGAATGGCCTCACAGACTCTCAACACATTCCAGATAAAATACACACAGACATACTATGCACGCTGGCTTTGCGTATATGAGAACTTATATTTGCATGTTTTATTTATATGCACTTGAACCTTAAGATATTTAATCATTTGTTGTTCCATTTCTATGGGACAAAATCAATTAGTGGTAAGCACTGAGTCAGCATCTCAAGGAAGCTATGCATCTAGAAGTTGTCTGCCGCTGCTGTATTAGGTGCTGGGTAGGGCTCAAATAACCCGTCCAGATTGAAGAGCTTCTGCAGTGGTCAAGAAAGTATAAGAAATTTCTCTGACATGTTACTATTGTTCTCTTTTTACATTGTTGCGTTTTAGTTTTTTGTATTTTCCAAAGAGTGAGAGGTTGGATTCTGTTCAGATCTAGAGTGGAGATGCATCCATCTTCTCATACTAGCTTTCATGTACACCTGTGTTTCAACTAAGGGCCCTATTACGAGTTTGGTGATCTGAGGACCGCCAAATCCGCGGTGACAGTCAGACCAATGCACTCTTAGCAGTCGGACCACCAGATTACGACCTTGGCTGTCGGACCTCCACCACTGCCAGGATCATGGATCTCGACGGGGTGGCAGCAGTCAGAGTAGTGGTCAGCCATGGCAGCGCTGAGTTCAGCGTCGCCGTGCTGAGCACATGTCCTCTTTTCACAAGTCTTTTCATGGTTGGGTCCCCGCCATGAAAAGGCTGACAAAAAGCCAGTGCACGGGCTCCCTGCCAGCACCCTCAGAATGCACACTGTCTGCTGTGCAAACAGTGTGCATTCTGAGGGTGCTGGGTGCTGTTGTGTGACGGCATTGGCCTCGGCTCCCTTATGGGAGCCGAGGCCAATGCTGTAGCACTGTTTCTGCCGGGTTGATCAGTGGTAGCGTCGTAATACAATGTTTTCGCCAGACAGCCCGGTGGAAACATTGTAATAGAACGGGGGAGGGGGCACCAGCATGATGACCACCTCCTCTCAGTGGCTTTGGCAGTCTGCTCGTTCGACCGCCAAAGTCGTAATGAGGCCCTTAGAGTTGGATTCTGCAAGTTTGGAAATAGGGGTCAATCATTTGCTGAACATATTTGGGTCCGCACCTTGCAGCATCTTGCAGATCATTTCATTCTTATTTTAAATTATTTTTATTGGTTTTCAAACAGGAAGCAAAAAAAAGTGACATCTCCAATGTAAACAAGTATCATTACTTAAGCTTCAACAATCGCCTCCCTGTGGCACACACAGGGCCACAGTCTGTTAATCTTTACCTGCACTCAGGTAATCCTAAGCCTCTCCCCCTCCCCATGGTGGTACTCTGTGCCACGATAAAATTCACAGCCTGATCATGGCCTGCACCCTGCCCGTTCAGGGACAGCTCACATATTACTCCAAAGTTCCTTCTATTGGGCCCCAAAGTTTGGCAAATGCCTGTGGCAACTGTGGGCTTTATACACCATTTGACCTCCATACACCAATCCATATTCATGCCCCATTGTTCAAACAACAGAATTAACCTGCTCCCCAAAGATGCGCAATGTGTGTTTGTAATGATCAATGTTACATTACAGAATGACTTTGGTACTGTTAGGTCTTTCCATATCTCCAATATTGGTAAATGTGCATCTAGGTCTAATTCTTCACCTGTTACTCCTGGGACTTGTTGACCAACCCTTGTCCGGAACCACTGTATCTTGCAGAGAGCCGCACACTGTGTGAACCAGTGTGCCAGCCCGATAGGATCCACTAAGGCAGCTATTATTGTCTGCCCTCCCCATATTCATCAACTTCCGTCTCTGTGCAATCTGCATGGTGCTACATCTTAAGCTCCAATAACTGAAACTCAGCTCTGATGTCAGCCTCTCCTGGGTGCTTGCTTGTCTCCCCCAATCTTCCTCCTTCTGTATCCCAATGTCCTGTTTCTTTTTGAGGGCACTGTGTAGTCTTAGGCTGTTATTTCTAAGCAGTCTATATATTAGTGAGATGGTATGTTTGTGAAGGGATGCTACCAGCACTTTGTACTCTAGCTGTGATTCATCCTAAACATTCTGGAATTTGTCTTTGTATTTTGTCAGTGTGTTTTTGATCTGTATGTATTTGTATCTATAATTCTCTGAATGTCATGATTCCCTGTGCCTCCCATTATAACCTCATTTGGAGATTCCCAAGACTTTCCATTTCTTGAAACCATCCAGTCTGTTCAGGCCCACTAGTATCCTGGAATCTCACTTGCCCTTCTCCAGGGTTAGCTTCCCGTCTCATCTAGTCTTCTGACTGGCTCTCAGCCATATCTTGATCACTGCTGCAGTCATAGTGGGCTTCAACCCAGGTGTCTCCCTGACATAAAATGCCCTTGGATATCCCCCTTGTTCTTCTGCTCTTCTCTTCTTCTGCAGAAAACTCCAAGTCATTACCCACCATAGCTGGGTACAAGTTGTATAATTTCGGGTCTGAGAGGACTAATCCATGCATGTATGGTCCCCTGGTGAGAGTCATCATTGCAGTCCTGGGGGCACCACCATCCCACAATAAAGACTGTCACACAATCATTTATTGAAGAATGTATCAGGATGATACAGGGTGTTTTGAAGAATGGACAAACATTTAAGTAATGTAATGATCTTGCACAAGGCTACTCTACCTAACATCTATTACATATGGTTTCAAGATTCTTATTACTTCTCCAATGTGGAGAAGTGTGGCTCAATGGTTAGAGCGGCAGACCCTGATGCAGAAATATGGCCCGGGACCAGGGTTCAATTCCCGCCTCAGCAGGTCTTGGGCTCAATTTCCTCAGACCTGATAATTCTCGCATCGGTGCCTAATCTAATTCATGGGTCCCACTCTGTAACTCTGGGCAATAGCTTGCTTAATCTTCACAACGGCCCCAACAGCGCTGGGATGCCTGGCTTCACCTTGGAGGTTGCCCAGGAGTGAGCACCTCACAGGGAAAAGCCAGGAGGGGTTCCACAGCGGTATGCGTACAGCACCTTGAGACCCTAACGGGTGAGTAGTGCGCTATACAAGTACAAAGTTTACAGTTACAGTTTTACAGTTTATTAAGTGTTGCCATGAAAATTAGTCCAGGTCATCTTTTACGTACATCCATACGTAACTAAACCCTTCTTGCACCCATTTCAGCCAGTCTTTTGGGACAAACAAATCATTTAGGAAACCTTATCAATTTATGCTAATTGAATAACACTCCTTGGTATTTCCCAAACCTATTATTTCCAAAATTCTGGGGGTTGAGCAGTCAGGATCCACCTTGAACATGAATACAGATTGTGCTTTGAGCCAGTAAAGGTTTCTACAAAATATAATTGGCATAGGAGAATGTAGGGCACACTGTGACTGCTGTAGCAACAACAGAGTAGTTGTTTTGTCTTAGTTAATTATGTTTTGCGGGAGGCCAATGTACAAGATCTCCATAGTTTATTCCGCCTCCAATGATTGTCTACACAATTACCACTCTCTCTAATTAATGAATAATTGTATTTTCTTTCTTCAGAGAATTCAGGTCATATTGAGTGACTACTTATATTTTATTTACACAGTTTATGACATACGTACTTATGGATCAAATCTGTTTATTATTTCAAGTTATAAACATTTCAATTACAGCTCTTCAAAATAAGACAATCACAATGCAGCAGTACTTGTCTGGAGATGTGGAGGTAGGCCATAACAGTCCACTCCTGGACAACCGTGTCGCAATAGGCCTCCATTCACCCTCCTCTACTTACTTCCACCCCCGAAAGGGTCGCCCTCTGTCGTGTGCTGCAATATGAAGCGTACTCCATGTGTAATAGCATAAAACATAAAAATACATAGTAACACATCAACATTGTTTCCCCGCAACTGGCCCGCCATACAGCAATCACTCGATTCCCGGCCGTACCCCTACGTGATCCTGGTTCTCCAAAAAATCTCTTCCGCTTACACACTCCCACTAGCACACGTCAACCACAGCACTCTCAAGTAAGCCGGACATGTCAGTTCCGTGAATTCAGTGGATAAGATCTGTAAAAATGGTTGCCAAAGGTCCCTGAAATCGCTGCTGCGCTGCTGTGAGGTCAGAGTAAGCTTCTCTATAGCGAGAATAAACCACAGCTTATGAAGCCATGATGTAAATGTCGGGATCTTGTTCGTACCCCACATCGCTATTATCGGCTGCAATGCCGCATAGAGGGCTAAGGCCATCTGCCGCCCTTTCAGCGATCTCAGGGGGAAGGTGAGCGGATTGGGCAGACCCCAAAAAATATATGCAGGGAATCTGAGTGTCAAACGCCACATCAATAGTGTCTATAACAATCTCCCAATATCGATGAAGTTTGGGGCAATGCCATAGTAAGTGCACAAGCAAACCCCCACCCCTGCACCCCATCCAACAGAGGCTAGACTTAGTGAGATCCCAAGCGTGAATCCGTGCTGGGGTGAAGTACCAATAGGAGGTCACCTTATAGGCAGTCTCTGTGCCTGCCGCATTGTAAGCCGTATGGTGTGACCTATAAAAGATGCTGTCCCAATCTTCGTCAGATAATTCCCTTTCCAGTTCCCTCTCCCAGCGCAACTGAACCTTAGTCTTAGGCGGCCGATCCTCCCCTCGCAATAGTCCATACAGCTCCGAGATCACCCTCCTATCATCCTTTTTCACTAGGATCCATTTTTCAAACGGGGTTAACGGCCTATCTATTAATGCTCTATTAGCTGGCAACAAGGCCCAATGCCGTATTTAATAGTACATCATCCTGTCCGCCTCTGATAAGCCATATGTCTCCCTCATCTGGTCAAACGAGATCACCCCCTGCTGATCAAAGAAATATCCCACCCTTTTACAGCCCCCTTCATACCATCGGCGCAGCGCTTCCATTTGCAGGCCCGGTCCAAAGTCAGGGTTCGCGCCCAGGGGGGTTATTGGGGATGGGAACGTCGTCAGCCTCAATCTACTAGCCACCACATCCCATACACGCATCGTTACTTCCGTGATCGGAGAAGCATACAGACCACTCGCTCTATGGCGGCGTCGAAGCCAGGGCTCCTTCCATATATGGGAGCCCGCCACCGCTTGGTCCATACAGCACCAATGTTTCTCGGTAGACGGGCGTCTCCATTCTAGTAGAAAACGCAACTGCGCTGCCTGAAAGTATCGTAAGAGGCAAGGGACCGCTAATCCTCCCATCTCCTTGGAGCGGTACAAGACCCGGCGTTGAAGACGCGTCGCTCTGCCCTCCCAAATGAATCGCAGGACCGCCGTCTGAAGGGTTGCAATCATTCGGGGTGGGGGCGTCATGGGAAGCACCTGGAACACGTACAGGACGCATGGCAAAATGGTCATCCTCACCGCCGCCACCCTGCCCAACCAAGACAACTTAAGTCTCCCCCATATTCTCTAGATCCCGCTTCACCTATCTAAAATGGAATCGGGCCTTCAAATCCCTCTCATGCTCGGCGCTAATAAACCTGCTCATGGCCTGCGACTTTAGCATATTCATCCGGAATCCCGAGACCCGGACAAATTCATCCAGTATCCCCATTAGTGCGGGCAGTGAGGTTGCGGGCTCCGCCAGGGTAAGAATCACGTCATCCGCATACAGAGAGATTAGATGCTCATCGCCCCCGAACTTCACACCCGTGATCTGAGGGTTATCCCGTAGCCGCTGCGCCATGGGCTCCATATAGAGCGCAAACAAGAGAGGTGAAAGCGGACA
This sequence comes from Pleurodeles waltl, assembly GCF_031143425.1. Classification (NCBI taxonomy): domain Eukaryota; kingdom Metazoa; phylum Chordata; class Amphibia; order Caudata; family Salamandridae; genus Pleurodeles; species Pleurodeles waltl. Next base: position 161,179,690 of record NC_090448.1, on the reverse strand, counting down.
CCCCTGCCGTGTCCCTCATTGGATTGAGAACGGCAATGAAAGCGTCCCATTGACCTGGACCGCCGCCCGAGGCGCCTGGTAGATACAGCGGATCCATGCCATAAAACCCGGGCCGAACCCAAAGTGCTGAAGCACTCGGAACAGGTATGGCCAATGGACTCTATCGAACGCCTTTTCGGCATCAATAGAAAGGAAAAGCGCTTCCGTGCGTGAGCGGTCTGTTTATCCAGTAGATGAAGCAATCGCTTGGTATTATCACTACACTGCCTACACACCCATCCCATTACTTCCCCTTTTTAATTCCTTCTATTTTTTTACTTCCTCTTCCATTTTTAAAACTCATCCATATTCTACAATCCCACTTGTTCAAATATTACTTTTATTATTTCCCCCATATCACACATCCAGCATCCTAAATATGAAGTTTGTGTGGAACAGGAATTTAAATATTTTGACATTCTGTCACATGTAGTTTCGTCAGGCTGACTTTCCTCATGTTTCATAAGTTGTCACTTTTGGTTGTAGGAGAATTAAGAAGCCATCTAGAAAGGTTTGTCACCCTGGTGGCATCCGTTTTAAAAGAATGGCCTTGACCCAGCAAGAGGGTTTGTCACTGTTAAGGATTAGCAAGCTGAAGTCCATTGTTTGTTCCATGGCTGAAACTGTCTTTTTAGAGTCTCTGAGTCACCAGTATATTTTTTTTAAAGAACCTTCTTGCCCGTCCATATGCAGAAAACAATGGTAAGCGTGTGAAAGACCTCATGCAGGAGGTTAATGCAGAAAAAGAAGAATGCTTGGGATAATGCTAAACCCTGCTGTACACCGCATGCCAAGGGTGAGTTTGGTGAATTGTTTTTTCTCATGAGGAGTTGAAAGTGGTTGGCTGTCTGTTTTCATTGTTTTTTGTTTCTACTCAGTGGATTTTGTGATCAATGGTGTCAAATGTGACTGATAGATCAAAGAGGACTTGAAAGGCTGGATCTTTGGAGAATAATATTAGTCATCCTTCACATCCAAGAAATCCAATTCAGTTTTTCTCGTTGGCGTCCATGCCAATGCCAATGCCAATCATCCAAAATGATGTGGTCAGTAATGTTATTGATGAGATGTATGCTGTCTGAAGATTATTTGATTTTTACCTAGGACTGGGGTCTTTGGGATTGGTTGTAGTCTGCAAGTTTGTGTGTTTCCATTATGTGATTCCAGCAGCAGTACGACCCCTGCCTATTTTACAAAGGGTGTGATAGTGCCACCATCAATGGATATGTTACCAATGGCAGTCATTGGTAATGCTAATTGATGTACCACTGTATGCGTCAGTTTATATGTTTAATGATGTTTAAGATTTCTTCCATGTTGTGGGTGACAGAGAATTGATATATGGAAGTATCTGATTTTGTGTGCATGCTAGAATTTTACTTTGGATTGGACTGGTGTGCAGTTTTCAATAAGTTATGTGATACTGTACATGTTGTTACTAATGTTAGTGATTCAGTCTGCTGATGTGGAAGTGGAGCTCTCCAAGGAAGATGGGTGGTCCAACTTCTAAAACGATATTGAATAGATGTTTCATTGAGTTGACTGTTGCCAGAACTTAATTGCTTTGGCTTCCTGTATGCTGTACAATGTTCTTGATGCCATGCCTTGATGAGAAGCTTATGTTCAGGCAAATGTTGCTTTAGCCAGGGATGGTCTAATTTTCTGGGCTTGTTTTTTGTCTTTGTTTTGTGTGAGAACCATTTTTGTGGGTCTTTTTTTCTAGATGCTTGTCAGGATAGTTGTTGTTTGAGATTCCCATGATCTCCATTTTCTCTTGTGATTTGTTCTGAGTGGGGTAGACCATTGCCAATAGCAAAGCAATACTTTCATTTTCCATAAATGTTCTAGTTACTGGTCACTCTTAAAGAGTAGGGATATGCACTATAGTTGATTTGGTCGAGGAGAATGATTTCAATTTTAACAAGGTTGCCATAAGTCCAATCTAGCTTCCACATTGAGCTTTAGTTGTTAGGTATCTGAGAGAAAATCCAGTGTAAGTGTTGACCTTTGTAGTGGACAGAGTAAGTACTTTGTCATGACCTATAACTCAAGCCATGGCTCTTTAATTTTTCTCTCCTGTCTAAGACAATCAAACTACTTAAAGTTGGAGGACACAATAGGGAACTCATCTTTGCACTCTTCGCTTCAAAATGGAGTAGTTATATTACAGTATTGTACTTACTGAGAAAATAATTTTGTTGCAGATGCACAGCCTGCGGCCTACTACCTCTTGGTGATGTAAGCAAAAGGAAACATGTTCGCTGACATGTTTCCACTTTCATACAATTTTTCTTGCAAAACCAATTGATAAAAAATGTATGTAGATAGGAATAAGCTTCTGGCAGGAAAAATGAAAGAGGAGGTGGAATGGCTGGTATTCTCTCTGTAGGAGGAAAGATCTATCCAGAGATATATACAAACCTGTTGCTATAAAGGCCAGTCTTTGTGAAAATGGCAAGTGAGATTTACTTCTGGTACTTAAAAGGTCCAAGGTGTGTAGTTCGTTCACAATGCTTAGCACATCAGTGTCTGTCTGCTGCAAAATGAGACTTTGATAGTCAGTTGTCCATGTAGGATAAGCACTGCATGTAAAGTCACCATACATAGAGCACAAACAACTACTGCGAGACACTTAGCAAGTGCCATTTAAGCTGTGTTCACCACAACAAGAGTGACTTGACCCTGGTGTTGGCATCCATAGTCTACAATTCTTGATCCCATTTCACAACTGGTGTAGTCATGATAATGACCTCTAGTGAAGACCTGAGCCAGATGAGGATATGGATTCCTTCCTAGTCTTGTAGATGTTCAAACCTCTTTGATATAAAACAGCCCCAAGCTTCCCATTCAGACGAAGGCACGGCTTCACATTCACAGGAAGAATTTATTGAACATGACCAAGATTGATTAATGGATAACTGTCCATTTCTTTAGGAATCTAATGCTGGAAAAGGTTTTTTAGAGCTGAACATGCTAATGTATTTGGTGTAATCATAGTTGTATTTGTGAGATTGTGTAAAATTGACGATGTTCCGTCTTATGTCTAGCTATTTCAAATACAAGGCTAGTTACAACTTCGATTTTTTTCTATTTTGAGGCAGTGTAGTGTGGTAGACACTGTGGTTCATTATTAACAAAGTGCTTTATATCAGTACCATTCTGTATCATTTTAAGGGAGCCTACATAATTGTTGCAACTGTGCTGTACATACCTTTTATTGAATTTCTGTCTTCTTTTACATCGCCATTAAATGGCTGCAGTTAAAAGGCACATTTACTAGCTGCACAACTGCTTCCCATATATTTGAACCAATGAACACTGAATTTCTGTTTAGCTCGAGAAACAAAACAGAGAAAATAAAACACAATTTGGTCTATAAGACTACAAAAGTAAATGCAAGAAATTTACTGGTACAAAGTAGATAAGGTACAGTTCCAACTGAGAGGTTTGATGAACAGGTACATGATAGGATTGTATTTCTAAGTGCCATTTGCTCCTCCTGCATCACAGCAGAGATGGAGTTTGTGAAAATAAGGAAGACTCTGATGGGATCCCGTTAATTTCTTCGGCTATATTGATACATTTGGAGGAGCATCTTTCCATGACAGATGATAAATCTATGATAACCGCCCTATATTTCACAGCATACCCATTATGGATGAGAAATGAAAGTTGAAAACACAAGGTCATAGCCCTCCACCCACTACCAAATAATAGGTAGTAGTTATGTTTTTTACCTGCAGTCTTTTCATGGCAACATATTTCTTTGCAGCTTACCCACTGTCAATACTTTTTTACTCCTTATTTATACCTTTTACAGGATAGATATTCATTTTGACATTTCAATAATATGCATATCCAGGAACTGATCCCTCTCACTAGACTAACATCCATTCTACATCAAGCTACAAAGATGAACAACACTGTTCACATATTGTTCTGTATACCCATTTGAACAGCATTAATGTCCATTCTCCTAGTGAGGGAGAACAAGTAAGTAAGTATGTATGCATGACCCACACCAAAAGAAGCAGCATCTAATTACAGCCAACCGTACGATCACCAAACCATTTCTGTTACATACCTGCAAGACACAGATGTTTAAATGGTCCTATTGTGACTCTAATAATAGTTGTCAGGGCAAAAGTTGTATGCATCAGAAAAAGGAATGCAGTGAATGAGGATGAAAGTGGCAAAAGAGGCATGTGATTTTCCTGGACATTGTCTTGGCAAACATGGATTGGCACTGGCTAGATTTTCAATAGGGAAGGCAGTATTTAGGGAAGCTGAAGTGGAATCAAACCTCATGGGAGGGCAGAACATTTAAAATCGCCTCTACAGAACATTGGGAGGGCTGAAACATTAACGAAGAGGATCGAGCACACATGTGCATTGCCCTATTACAGTGTCACAGACATCTGTAACAATAACAATAATGCAAAGGCCGACACAGTGGTGGTTTGAGCGGTAAGGACAAATTTAGGGTGCTCATTCATGACACTGATATCTCTTGACATGACTATGGATGTTAGAGTCTTTTCTAGAGTGTGCCACCATCAGTGTGCAAATAGAGGAAGCTGCCAAGACAAACGCACACCTGAATATTTGTTTTTGCCAAGGTGTTTTGATCCTTGCCAAGTTGCAGAATTAATTTATGTGCAGAGTAGATAACACCAGCAATCTGAATATGCATAGTCACTGCCCAAAAGGAGTCTTCATTTTAGGAAAATCACGAGTGGCTGCATTTAACAGTTTAGGGGGCACTGACAAAGTAATGACTTACTTGAAAGGTTCATGTAGTTGAAAGGCATTATCTTGAATTCATGTTTGCCACACTTCAATGCCTGTAGCAACAGTATATGCATTAAAACCGGATTAAACCAAATAAGCAAGAATGGGGGATAGAAGCTGGAGCAAGTTATTAGAAAATCATAATATGTAAGTGTTCCTGCTATGCTCTGGAGCATCTTTAGGTTTTGCCTGCACTGCGCTTGCACCGTGCTTCGTGAAATCTATTGTATTTAATATAAATCTTAAAAGGGACTTACATCCCGCCCCCTGGCTTCTCATTGGTTCCTGTGCTTATCAGTGTCCTGAGGCCCAAGTACTGTGTTTATCGTCTCTGGTTTCAGAACTTCTTTTCAATCCAGTGCAGCCTGGGGCCATAAATGCTGCATGAGTCGAGCCCTCTCCTGGACTACAGCACTGCCCGGTGGACATCGCTGCTGCTCCGTACCGTTGGCGTCATGGAATTCGCTGACACAGTGTCACTCATCAAACCTAATTTAATTTAATAATTTACTTTTCTGAAATCGGGATGTTGCAGCCTAAACTCGCGCTGCTGGCTTGACCAGTTTGAGTTTGTTGGTGGCTTCTTTCTGAGATAACACCCCCATTTTATTTCTTGACTTGTACCAGGGTTCTTTTCTGGTGTGAATTATCATACTTTTTTGCTCTAGGAGTTTTGTGCTCCTGAGGGGGAAAAGATTTGCAGCTGATATGTGTCATTTAACTCCATTTAGAGATCCAGCAATGCCATTGCAGCATGCTTTACTTATCCATAAGGGATACCCAATGGCAAAGGGTCTCCCTTGCAACTTTCACAAGGGACATTTATTGGTGGATTGGTGCAATTGCAGCATCTTTGAAGGGACATATTGGTGAGTTTGGGACACTGCAACTGTTTTTGCAGTTTCCTCGCATTATTATTAGAGTCATGTAAAATGACTGCACCGTTTTCGCTCAGCATAGTAATGACATTATATGCCACTTTGCTGTAAATCATGACCAAAGTACAGAACAATAAACTACACACGTACTCGTTCAACCTGTTTAACTAATGTATATTTGCTCACGGTTTAAATATGTATATGTATGTACATATATGTGTGTATGTATGTGTGTGTGTGTATATATATATATATATATATATATGTAATTCTATGCTTAACATGTTAATAGGTCATTGTATAGCTCCTAGATAAGTTGTTATATTAGATACTTATGAATCCCTGCTCTCATTTTATATCAGACTGATCAAATGTTTATTATCATACGTATTTGGCTTATTCAAAAATTTAGTAAAGATAAATAAATGTTCGAAAAGTACACTTATTAATTAACTTCAAATATTACAAATCTTGAAAGTCTGTGTTTATACAATACTACTTTTCTTCTCATATTATACCCATATACCCATTATTATATTCCTTGGACATATAGTCCCATACTCTGTACTTACATATCTATTTATTTATTACTCTAGTCCTACTGTCCTAGAGAAAAACAAAAATAAAGTCTATAAATAAAAATCAAATTATAAATAAATCTAAATATATATATATATATATATATATATGTATAATAATAAAGAATAAATAAATTTAATTAAAATAATGATAAAAAATGTGTATATATATATATATATATAAAAAAAATATATAAATAAAAAATATTATATTTGTACTCTCTTGAAAGCTTTGCTTTGTCTACCCATCACCATATGTCATGTCTCTATCAATCTATCCTCCATTCCCACTCTGACTCATCCCAAGTCCATGCTACTACTTTCATCTCCTAAATAACCCTGCCTAAGCTCTTCCCTCTTCTTCCACATCTAACTCACCCAAACCTCAGTTTACTCCCATGATCTCCCAAACAAGCCTACTAAATTCTCTCTCATTTATCTCACCTTTAACACATTCAAAACACCTCATGCTACTATGATTTCCCTAACCCTTTCCATGGAATCTTCCCTCCTCCATCCCCACTTTACTCATCCCAAGCCTAAATCCTATTACCATAAACTCCCAAATATCACTTCTGGATTCTTCCCTCCTCCACCCCTCTATTACTCCGGTTAATCCAACTAACAAACTCATATATCCGCGGCTCAAATTAACTCATAATAATACTAAAACTGTACTCATATTTCCCTATACTAATCCACCACTAATTCCTTTTGGGTTCCGTAGTAGCGTGCTACTCGCCGAAAAGCGCTTCAATGCCTCATCAGGGGTAGTAAGTGCTATATAAATACTATTACAATACAATATGGGAGCTGATTTGGTCCCAACTATGGATTCATTGCCTCACTCTGTTACATGGCTGACAAGATTTTAGGTTGCTAATGTGTGGCATTTCCATGATTTCACTGCACATGTGGGTGACATTCAACTGCCAAATGTGTGACACTTAAGAGTAACACTTATTCACAAAACAACAAACAATTAAGTCAATGAACAGTGATGAATATAAGAAATCAGACAGTTTCGGTCAATAAGAGGCTTAAAAAAAACTTGAAATTGCTGCGAAATCCCTCTCAATATTAATCCTGTAGTGAACCTAATGCAATTACCAATGCTTGTTGCCACAGCGATCGCTGTTGTCATGAGTGAAGCTCTAATTATGGCTGGAGGTCCTACATTGAGCGGGCTTATGAGGGGGCTTCCGCCAAAACTTGCCACTCTTTATAAGAGCTCCTTGGCCTTTGCCAGCACCAGCAATGTTTGTTGTATGTAGTTTTTATTCCTTCCACAATGTGGCTGAATTCCTGATCAATGTCCCCTGCCACAGCGAGTCCTCTATGCATACAATTATTGTTGTTCCTATTTAGTTCAAAGTGTAATCTATGGTTATTTAGTTCCAACTGCAGTTCACTATAAATTAACTTTAAACCAAGAAGTGTGTGTCTAATCACTTCATGTGATAGGTGCAGCACCCAATCTTGTTACAAACCCACAAAAATTATTATCATGAGGCTACTGATAACTTTTAAGGTGTCACTGTGGAAGGTACTGATAGAAACCACAAACACATCTCACAAACATGGCAATGATTTATTACCAGTATTCCCACCTAAGCTATATCTGTTCTGTTTTTCAATCAATCTGTTCTATTTTCAAGAGAGAGTGAAGTTAACTATACCCTGCAAGGACTGGCATGTAGGTGCTTCTTTCCCACAGGGATAAAGATAAGTTTCAGTTTCTGTCTGACGGGCATTTACCTCATTGTAAGGGATAGATCATCCATTTATGTCATTGAGCATTTTCCTAGGGGTCTGGAGACAATGAAGGATGTCTGAAGGCCCATGGCCATCAATGCCACCTCTGTGACTTTCTTCAGCTCTGCCTGGTTATCTTCAGGAGGCACAGCGGGGACATAAGGAAACATAGAGACAGAGAAGAGGGCAAATAGAAATAGGGGTATGAGAAGGCAGCAGAAGAGAGAGACAGAGGTGATGGGGAGAAAAAGAGGTGTAAGGGAGAGAGTGAAGATAAGGAAAGAGACAGGAAGCATGGCTGGAGAGAAATTGAGGGGAGGAAGGGAGCAAGAGGATGAAAAGAGAGAGCGAGAGAGACTCTATATGTTGTGGGAGCTTCTGAGTCCACTCTAAAGGTGAGCTGCTTGTTACTCTTCAACAATGTTAGAAACAGATGGGCAAAGTACCGTCAATCCAATGTCGAGCCCCATTCCATCGGTGAGCAAAGATGGAGTTGGAGGTACCCACTGTCGAAAAAACAACCCCCCCTGTAAAACGATGCTCTTAGATTAGGTTTAAAGTGCTTTTTAAAGTTAACATCTCATAGCCCTAGATAAAGCAATCAGCTTTAGTTGTGATGCATGACTAAAACAGGTTGACCATCAGTATTTTTTTATTAGGGAAGAAGGCACTTCCATGCATCACAACGTCATATCCAGATGAGAGAAACAAGTAAGACCACCATGAACACTATGTTATTGGAATAAAGGCAGAGGAATTCTCTCGTTATGGTGTTAGGGGGTGCTGGTCTGCACAATTTCACAAAGGCTGTTTCTGGTTGCAAGTCCGGCCTTGCACAGTTTGCATGTTGGTGGGTTGTGTTTTCTGTAATGCAAGCCTTGAACAGTGAAGTCCTGTCTATTGTTTGGGGCCCGGTGTGTGGCAAGCAGAGTAGATTTGGTAGGCACAGCACATGGAACATGCAGAGGGGTCGTTTTTCGTTTTACATTGCTGCAAAATATAGATTTTTTTTCAATAACCTTGTAGCACAGAGAAAGTTCTACATCTGGTAAACTAAGTCAAGCACATAAAATTAAAAATAAAAAAAGAGACTATGGGTGCTCCGAGTACCGTGTAAAAGCAAGCAAAGAGGAACAAAATCTGGCTGGTGGCTGAAGATCATCGTTTGAGCAACAAATGACTCCTGTCGCTGTTATAAAGGAAAAAGGAAACTGGAAAGGGTTAAGGGTGAAACAAACTTATATAGTGTAATAATGGGTGTGAAATGTAGCAATTAATGATATGGGGCCAGATCTATCAAAGGATTTTATCCATTCTGTGTCTATGGGAAAATGTGCTCGTACATATGGCCCATAGTTCTTACTTTTGAATGTCTGCCTTTAAGACAGCGGGGTGAGGAATTTGTGTAGCGTGCACTTAGCTAGTGTTACAGCTGTATGCACGGTGTTACAAATACGTTTCGGAATGTTGGAGGGATTTGATCTGTCAGTAAAGTGGAAAATGAAACCCAAGGTGCCAAGAGGCTAACACCTACCGCCGTAGAGTGTCCTCTTTTCTGTAAAGTGCATTGCTTCTACCCTCTTTGCCTGCCTTTTGTTAAGAGTTATTTGTAGAAAAGTCTACATATGTTCTCCTTTGGCAATAAACTCATATTCGCGATTTCTAGAAACAGGTTTGGCTGCTGAGCCAGTTTAGCTACATGAAACTTACATTTTTGTCCTGCTTACTCACTTATAATAACCTCACATTACCTCTCGTGTTTGTTCATGCGAATTCTTCTAGTTTTACAAATTTATGAAGGCACTTTTTTACTTGCTTAAGTTTTTTTCACTGTCACATCCTATTATCACTTTACAGGGGCATAAGACTGTACATTACAATTTTTACCATGATTAATTCATTCTTGGTTTTCTCTACGCGGTATTTGTTTTGCTATTTTTTTAAAATAAATCCAGAGAATAGGTACTTCATTTGCTATATGTGATTTCCTTTATGGTCCTTGTTTTAACAATGATAAGCAGGTTAAGTGAAATAAGGTCAGAGTGGTTTGACCTTCCCTAACCTTTCTCTCCTGATTATCTAGGGGTGTCCAGAAATACACCGGGAAAGTGAACAATGGTTACAAGAGGGAATAAAGAGGGCTATTTCCTTAGCCAGGAGACCACCACTGTCTACTTTACCTCTGGTGGCCTGTATCTTCCAGGTGTAGGGGAGCTAAATGGGGATTAGTTCTGGCGGAAGCAGATATAACGAGGCTGTTGGTTACGGGGAACTTCTTCCTACGTAAATGTTTTTTCTCAAATACTTTAATCCTTTGTGATCTAGGGATTTTGGGTAAAAAAAAGTGATGCTCATCAGGGGCATACATAAAACAAGCATTGAAAAATAGGAAATAAATAGCATTTAAAAAGACAAAAGCATTTGGAATAATAAACAGAAGAAACATAAATGGAGCCCACAAACACATGGATGCAAATTTGATTTTAGATCATATATTGCTTTTCCAGGGATCATTTAAAACCAACAACAGTTGCTTGCCTCTAAACATCTCCTAATATCACACTTTGACTCCATAAATTGAAAGACTCTGACCACCAAATTGTACTTTCTCATGGTCAAGAGATTACAAATCAGAGCCGTTGGATGAGCGCTGAGCAAAATAATACACCAGTCTCTCAGATGACGCAGCTAATTCAATGTGCAGCTTTATAAATACTATGTTTACTCATATAAGCATTAAAAGGTACACAGGATGAACCATGGGTCCCCCATCAGTTCTTTCGGAGTTACATCTCTCACTGTACCTTTTAGTCCAAGTTAAAGACAGAGCACTAAATCCACTGATATGCTGTGCCAATAAAACCCTACTCTGGCTCACCAGCAGAAGGGCAGCAATATCTTGGTTTGGGAAAGAATGTTGGGGGATAGCTCCTGGACCTGCTTCCTCAGTTTGAGGAATCCATATGGATTAGCATATGTGGGATGGTCAGCTTGGGGTTCTGTTATCACCCAAAAGTAAGAACACTAATGTGCACCATGAACTGCCCCTGTACAGGATTGGATGACATTTGGAGATATTGCACAAAGGTGCCCACTCTCCTTCCCCACTGATAACAAGTGATCAAAAAGCCGGAGTACATCACAACAAAAAATAGCTTTTTACAGCTATGTACTGAAAAAAGCAGTGGAAGTGATATCCTGTTGATCCCGTGTGTGATTTAGACAGCGAGAACATACCGTTTTATGCCCCCTTGGTCCTAGTTACTGAATTAGTGACAGAATGTAATTAAGGGTCCCAGAAATGCCATGTCTACAGAAACACACCTAGAATAGCGTGACCTGCACCATGCAAAAAGGGTGAGGTAGGTAATGCAATTGTGGTGCCATAATGTTGGAGGTCCACAGACAGCAAGTTTTTCCTGATGTTTGGTATGGTGATTAGGAGGGTGTTGTGCTGACTTTAGGGATCGGCTTATGTCTGTGTTGCAGTGGATTTATTTTTGCATATCAAAATATGTTTTTTATTTCAACATATTGCTGAGCTTTCTTTTTATTAGAAACTCAGACTTAGGGCCTTATTTAGACTTTGCTGGTGTGAGTAACTCCCCAAATATTCACAGATTCCTGTCATGTATTTAGAGTGCCATTGACATCAGTGTACTTTTAATACAGCACGTGGGACATCCACCACTTTTGATGGATGCACCACACACCCCAGCTATAAGTGAGGCCATCAGTGATAACAACAATGCCATGGTATAAGTACAAGTCCTCAAATTCTACTCTTCTGCAGACCAGCTGCTATTCAAAGAAGACTGTGAAATGTTGACATGGTCCCTGGGGCAGGGAAGCCCAAAATCTGTTGTCGCTTATCACAAGACTTGCAGGGTGCCGAGATACATATATCAAATGTAGTCTAAACAGAAAATGCTAAGGAAAGAACACATGCTCGTATTTGAGGGTATCCAGATGAAACAAACTCCAACCAAGTGTTGTAAGATGAACCCAACCAGTGTGACTGCAGACGTCTGTGAAACTAAGCAGATTTATATTTCAAGAATAACCCCATAGTTCATAATTTTGGAAGCAACTTTGGTGGACTGAGTTTTAATGTATTACTTATCCAGTCATTTTTACCTGCAAGCAAATGCAAATTGATTGTCAGGTGCTGAGGCTTTCTGCCTGTAACTTGGTATCAACTGGGCAGCTATAGAATAAGCTACATGGCAATATCAGTTGCACAAGTGGCATGTATCAAATATTGACCCAAGGCAAAGATTGATCAGTGGCTTCAGCGGTGGAAGCCGTAAAAGTGCTTTCTGAAAAACAATAATTAGGCTGTGGAGAGGGCAACTTTCATTGAAAGAGGAAGCTTGAATGTGATGGAGTTGAAGAAGTGCTGAGGAGGGCGTAGGGCTGATATGAAGTGTACAATTTAAACTGAATAGCTTTTAAAAGGAAGGTTGAATGGCGTTTGTCTGGTCAAGCAGGAGGTAGGAACATTCTAGGGTCTCTAAATTAACTAAAAGATTACACGTTTCTATTAGGTCAAACTGGTCTGTCCAACAGTTAGTTACCTAACTTGTGATATGTCTATAAGGTATCACTTAGGGTACAATCCTATGCTCTGATTTTACAACAAATGAACATAAAGACTACATTGATTTGTACACAGGAAGAATTGTTTTTGTGTTTGGGGATATTTAATGCTACAATTCTGTGTAAGTGGGGATATGTCTGTGGCTGATAGTGATGACAAGTTGCAGAGAGGGCCATCTCACTCCCATACTTTGTTAAATAATCAGGACCAGGAGGCACAAGTTCTGATGCAACTGAAGCCAATGAAACACAGAACGCAAGAGAATAAAATCAGGATTCTCATTTACCATGGGATACAGGTAGTATGCATTATCTTTTATGGATAGAACAAAACAGGGAATAATTAACCCTATTTCAAGAATCACTTCCCCAACCCCAAAATGGAGAAGGTGTGGGTCATCGTTTTTATTGCTTAAGAAATAATGAATCCATTCTGGGTGAAGAGCGGGTGCCTATTCTCAGGTTCATATAATTATGAATCTCAAGATCCATTTGTAATGACAAGTGTAGTATGTATTGCCAGTAGCAGACTGCATTACGTGTTGAGCTCTGTCATTAAATGATCCATACAAATGTTCAAGGGAGAAGAGAGATGTGCCACATTCTGTGCCCCCCCACATAGTCGAGATACATGAGGCTAGAGAACAATATTTAGTGCTAGTAATGGCATGTTACCTTCACAGGCCCTAAAACAGGGTGAGATACAATATTTTCTATTGATTTATTACAAGTGCCTAAAATACGTCACATTAAAAGGGTGATTGTAGTTGGTAAAACATTTAATGACTTGGTGGTTTAACTAAGTTTTGTCATGAGCTATCATCACGAGAGAAACACAAATAAATTGCTGACTGTTTGTTTCAAGGTATGATGCATTTAATTCCTAGAAAAGTAAAGAATTGCACTGGACACAAACAATATACAATGAAGAAACTTAATCTAAGTTGTTATGAGCGTGTTTGTGTATAATTCTAAAATGATCTAAACTATTTTATTCCCTCTAAATAATAGCTATGCAAGAATTTGAATAGTTATAAGTCATTGGTGCCTAGGAAAAAGGTATGAATATGCATAAATAAAGTTGTTCTTATAAGGTAGAAGTATGCTAAATTAAAGATGCTGCTATTTTAAATGAAAGGTGAATAGCTCCAATGAATAAAAGGAAGGATTTTAAACATTTTATTTACAGAAACACATGACATGAAACAACTTGTGAAAAGGCCTCTCTAATACAAGGGAACTATTATCAGTAACATATAGTAATTAAGAGTAACACACTTTTTGGTTGGCAAAATTACTGTCAGTAACTATTTCCATCATAATGATGATGTCAATAGGATATGCCATCGGAATTCTACTAAATTTAAATAAGGCAAAAACGTACTGTGCCAGAGACAATGTATAGGTACCAGATGAGAGATCTGTCACATTCACTACACCAGTAGCTGTTGTTAATAGGCAATTATCAAGATAATTGTTGTGCTATTAGAATATGCCATCACAATTACTGTGCTATTCCACAATGAATATATCCATTAAAATATATTTTCTAATGATTATGATGCTATGAATTAATATACCACTACTGTAGCTGCTCTTCAGAACTGCCCTGCCGCTGATCATATCCACCAGAATTTAAATGCCAGAGAAGACAACAGAAATTCTTTGGCTTAATTATATAGTCAGATCGCCAGAGGGGTTCTCTGGCTCTATTGCTGACATACTTTATGTGCTTCTGAGAGGTGATCCCTCACAACACTAAGTAAACACTTCAAGGACAGTAAACATGATCAAAGATAGCTTGCCTTTCCTAAGCTGGAAAGGCAGACACATCACTGAAGGAAACATTGTGAAATTGCATGGTTTACTGTGCTGGTGATGGAGACTGAGTTGCTACAAGACTGATCGATGTTCTAACACTTCTAGATCCAACGAAAATGTTTATTCACTGTTTTGAATACCGAACCGTTCTGGTGCTCCTACATCACACTCTGAAATGTATTAAAATGTTCACTTTAGTAAATCCATAAACCAGTACAGCTGTCAGTAGTTTGCCACACTCTTACTTCTATGAATGTTAATTGGTTGTAGCAGATACACTGTAAGCAATACCAGGTTATCAGTTGCCCTTGAAACCATATGGGACTTTCTAAATCTCCATATTGTACCTGATTATACATCAATAAAGGACACAGAATATATGCTTTTAAGTAGTTTGAGTACTATAATGTTGGAATTAAAAACAAAAGTCAGCTCCTTAGGGATGATAACCAATTGCTTAACATATAATAATGGATCCTTGACTATGTAACCTACATTGATTATAAAGGTGGCCGCTAAAATATGTCTAAGCATACTAAAGGTACAACTCTTGTAAGACCGCTATTTTATTTAGAGAAACAGAAGCAAGTTACTTACAAGGCACAGCATGGCGATAAAGATTATCTCTAATAATCTGTTGTAGTTCGTGATCTGGGGATCCTTTCTGGAATCTTTGTTTCAGATAGTGTTTCAAGTCCTTGTTTAACCGACTTCCTACAAAAAAGAATAATCTATTACTGCACGATATGACAAACAAATCAGATTGCAAGCTTTGTTTTAATAAAGGCCTAAATTGGCAAAGCACAGTAGCCATCATTGTAAGATATTTAAGTAATAAGAAAAATGGTTTTGCTTCTAAATTGCAGCTGATTTGTTATTTTCACATTGTCAGCAAATATTTATTTATCTTTAAATTGTCATCACGCATCTGTTCTTATAAAGATTTTGCAATTATATGGTTTTTAAGGGATTCATTCATAAAATCGGAAAACTCCAAGGTACTATTCTGTTAAAAGGTCAGTGCTGCACAGACACTTATTGCAAACGAAATTGACAGTTTAAGTTGTCTAAAACTGCCCTGAGTGTTTTTTTCCTACCTCTTGCTCATATAGGTATTCAGAAGCAAAAGGTACGAAAGTTCATAAAACCCCAGATTATCAAGCAATTCAAACCTATCTTCGACTGATATCCATGTTGGACGGGGGTCACTACTGGAGAATGCTAGTCTAAGCTCCCACCCCACACCTGGCTGGACTATACTTTCAGATTTCTCGTATATATAACATCTGCAGCACACCACGGTGCTATAAAATCACAAAAAGGGATAATATGTTTTCGAAAATAGATAAATAATAAATAATGCTGCTCCTCTCGTCCATGTTCTACCCTTAGAAATAGTGACCGCCACCATGTATTCTGAGGATATTCAACTCCAGATGCTAAATATTTGGGTCAGGTATAAAGCAAACCACAACTTCATGCTCAATGTACATTCATCCAATTACAATAAAGGTGACTTTCCTGACAAATGTTAGAAGACTTACTGAAAGTGCTGGCAACATTATGAATCTCAGCATCCATCAGACCCAGCTGAACCTACTCTGTGTTGTAATGATACATTTCATTGCTCAACGCTTATGTTGTTTCATGAAGTTTATAAAGCCTTAGTTGAATATAAGTAAATACCAATATCATATGAATAGTTTTGTCTGTATCCCTTCTCCCATGTTCGACATTATGGTAGTGGGCTTGATGGAATGTTAAGTGAAACCGTCACTGGAGTCAGAGTGGGTCCAGAGGTTGTGATGATAAGATGGGAATAAAGCTTTCTCTTAACGAAGACATTACGTGGTGTCATTCTTCATACAACTCCTCATATGGCTGAATTAGTCCTCTTACCGATAAGTTTCAGAAGCAGCTTTGCTAACATGGGTACCATCTTGAGTGTTAAATGTATCTACCATTGCACAGCTAGTGGTATTTGTGAATCGCAACAATAAACTGTAGTTTCAGCCTTTCAGTCCCACGTTTCGATACATTTATTAAATATTTGTATTTAATGGAACTGCCTTTTATTCCTCTAAAAACATTCTTTCTGAATTATCAGAATAGTAAACATGTCACTGGACTTCTGCCTACTATGGGTTTTTTTAACATATGGTTGTTCTGCATTTCAATGATTGTAAGTCTGCTTTAAATTGTTTTTTGCATCTGTCAGTATTTCAGGTTCAGTAGTTTTGAGAGGGCTGGGCCTATGTTTCATATTTGACTATGATGTACACTATTGATTTTCCAGATCAGGTGTTCCCTTTTTTATCAGATATGGCGGGCATTTTGCAGTCACCTGGCTTTTGACACAGATGCTTGTAAAAAGATTTTTGGAATGCCAACATAAACACCTTCATCTACTAGTGCAGACAAGTCATCATATTTAAGCACAAACTAACAGAGTAGTCCAGCTGGGATAGAAACAAAACCCAGTCAATGATATGACAGTCATCACTCAACTATGTTCTAACTCCTGGCTAATGCGGGGCAGTAGGTCCTCATCCGCTTGCAGTGTGACAAGGGACAGACAAATAAATTGATTTTACATTTTTATTCATCACTGTGAAAAGCAGGACCACAAACATAGCACCCATTGGCCAAAAAATACATAACTATAGAAATCTATTAATCATTTCTTAGGACTAGCGTTAGCCAAGACCTTTAGATTTTACCAAAATTATGTATAGAATATACTTATTATAGGGATTTCAGCCAGCACTCTTTATCCATTGGTCTAGCATCGAATTCACTCACTAGAACATGCGTAATGTGTAATGAGCCAGCCCAATTTAGCCATTTGCTAACTTCAGCATAACTGACGGAATTCTTCTTTTTCACAAGGAGCATATGCACACAAAGTAATTCCCTTCAGTGCCAGGGACTAGTAGGCAAATGTGTGTTTTTTGTAGACCACAAATATTTTTGCTGTTAGTCAAAGTTTTTAGTTTTGTATAGACGTGGGCCCACAGCTCTCCAAACAATATCATTTTACAGAAACCATGACAAAACAAAACAAGCACTGACAAAACCAAAAGGCTGGCAGCGAATGCAAGGTTTGTTGGCTCTGTAACGCTTGTTTACAAAAACAAGAAAACAGATAATTTTAGTAGAATGATATATGGGTAATGTGTAAAGACAGTGGCCTTACAGTGACCAAGGTTCTTTTGGCAGTAACAGACTTAATTTCACTGATCAATTGATGTCTTTGTCTCTATTTTTGAACTGACATGATTCTGTTCACACCGATCTGTTGAGGCAAATTCTTACTTCACTAACTTTTTAAGCCTGGGAAAAAAAGTTTGCTTCCCTATCTCAGCTAATGACTGATATTTAAGACTTTGGGGGTCATTTTGAGTTTGGTGGACAGAAGAGGCAGTCAGCCAAACTCCTGCGGTCAGGTTGCCACCAGTGCGGCTGCCTTCCCATGGGCCCCATTACAAGTTGGGTCAGCGAGGGAACAGCCTACAACATTGATGCTGGCTCATAATTGAGCTGGCGGCAATGTTGTTGTACGTAGGGTGCATCAGCACCCATCATGTGTTTCACTGAATTGCACGACGGGGCTGACCATGGGGGCCCCTGAAGTGCCCATGCCAAGTGCATGGGCAGTGAATGGCCCCCCCAGGGCCCCATGCTCCCCGTCTCCACCAGCCTTTAAAAGCTGGCAGAGAGGGGGGTCAAAATCCCCCGGGCGGTGCTGCATGCAGCGCTGCCCTAGCAGATTAGGACCGCCAACACTGCTAGCCCCCCCTGCAAAGGTAAACTGATGTGCTGGCAGCCCGACCGTGGTGCAACTGCCACAATTGTAATTTGGCAGTCAGACCACCACCAAAGAGGGCCAGGTTTGTAATGACCCTCCCCCCTTGTGTTTTTCTTACTGCAGACTTGATATTGAGTTTTCTGTTAGGAGAAGAACTTTTGTGATTCACGCTGCAGCTCTCCTTTTATGCACTACAATGACAGTATGCCTGAATGACAGATACAAACTCATGTTTGGTGCTTCGCCGTTTTTTGTTTAAGATTTACAGTCCTGGACCAAAGGTTGCAAAATGTAGCTTTAATACATGTCATTGCTATTGAAAAGTCAATGCTATCACAGTACCTTACCCATGTTTTGATTAAACACACGATTTATTAACATGATTAATGCACCGTGGTATGTCGACCAGGGGCATTTCATTAAATAGCACCAGACATCTGTGCAATTCAATGCCAATCTCTATAATTAAAGTGTAGCTTTATTCACCTTCGTGCCCTTGTGTCAGAGGTTTTCAAAATGTGGGACATTCTGCCTGTGAGAGGGACACATAGAGACTTCTGAGTTGTGCTAAGCTGTAAAAAACACCAGGACTGTGTATTTCTTATCTGTTTACTGTAGTGTAGTTGAATTAGCACGTAGATGGTGATTTAAAGAGTGATGTAAGTGGTGATATATGGTGCTGTGAGAAAGTGTAGGTGGCATGTATGTGGTTTTGTGTGGTAAGATACAAATGCTTCTGTCTGCAAAACAGGTCGAGTACGTGTAGACGTTAGTGTAAAGGGTGGAATGTTATACAGCATGTAGGTTGTGAAGTGGAATTTAGTGGGCGAAGGAGTAACATGCAGGATGTAGCTGGAATAGGTGCTTGTGTGCGAACAGTGTAGGTAGTACTTTGAGTTTAGATGGTAGTGTGGAGTGTATATTATAGGTGGCGAAGAGTAAGACTGTGTTGAAGGGGTAGGGTAAAGTGTTGTTAAAGGCTGCAGCTGATGTAGAGGGGACACAGTGTGCCTATAGACAGAATGCGATGCCGAAGGAAGTAAATGCTATTGTAAGATGTAAATTAGGATGCAGATTTTGACTGGTGGTGATGGAAAACTCACAGTAATGCTTTTAATGTTACAAAAAGTAGATTCAGTGTGCCATGCACACACCAGCAACACACACAGCAAATGATGTGCTCCTGTGTGCAGGCAGAAAAGCACTGAATGCAAACTGTAACTTCCTGCCCCATACCCTTCTCCTTTAAGATAAATGAAATTGTTTGTACCTAGTGGTACACCACTAGGTCAAAACTAAAAATGTAAATGTGCTTCAGTAGAACTACATTTGAGCAGTCAAAATGTAACACCAGGGTCTAGACACAAGAGGGTATGTTTAATTGGAGACAAAGAGTGTATGGAACAACCATTCAAGAGTATAAATAGTAATAATAAAAATAAAACATTGTAAAGAAGCATGGAAAGGGAAGCAAATAGGTATGTGGTATTACAATAGACCTGGGACTAGGTAAGGTTGTCTTTATCAAAAGTCAGACTTGCCTTCTACTCTGCATGAATATTAGAAGTCTGGTCAGACTTGCCTTCTACTCTGCATGAATAGTAGAAGTTTGCTCTACAAAGGACAAGTCTCTTTAATAACATAAATAATTTACAATGAACTTTCTTAATACAATGACAATGCTTTGGCCTTAGAAAATAACAATGGGTCAGATTTAGAATTGGGTTGTCACTGAAGATAGTATGATTTATAGGGGAAACGCAAAATCTGGAAGACAATCCACCAGTGCATTTCCTCTTCCATAGATTTAGAGAGGAAGCGCTATGCATGAAGGAGGAATCATCTTTGGAATCTCCTCCACCATCCTACAGCCATGGAGGAGAAATACCTCTGGTGGTTTGTGCACCTCGTTAAACATTTCTTCCAGAAATCTGAAGTTTTCTAAATACCATCCAACTCCATATCAGAATCTAAATGTACACTTTCTCAATATGTGCAACCTATGGCATTTCCTAAAGAAACTGCTTGCTGAATGTTGCATATTTACGGTCCTCGTTACCAGTTTCCCAGATATGAGCACAGTGAATGTAGCGGGCAAGAATCCCTGATTCTCGCCAGCATCCCCACACTTTTTTTTCCAGGGACTACAAGGTATTTCTCTGGAATGGGGAATAACATGAAGACCATTAAATATTTAGCTCAATTCTCTGTGCTTTTCCCCCCTTCGGGGGGGGGGGCCAGATCCCCATAAATTAACCACCTGCTTGAAGCAGGTGGTAAATGTGTGTATGCAAGGTGACAGAGGTAACAGGAGGGTAGTGCGGGTTTATGGGTTTATTTTCAGCCGGGGGACGCTTTTTCTGCTGCTCACATTCTGCAGTATGTGGGAATATGGAGGCCAGGCACAGCATCTGCCCTCAGATGAGTCTGGGTATGGTGTCTCTGGGCCTATTTTTTCGGGTCCAGAGTGTTTGGACCTGATAATTCCAGACTGTGCCGCTTGAAATACCACTCCAGGCAAGTCAAAATAAGGCCCTTAGTATGGGAAATGAAAGCTGCATCATTTTAAGTTTGTTAAGCTATGAAGTGCACTATCAAACAGTAACAGAGGAACATTTTATGGTCCATTAAAACATTCTGCAATGAAACATTAAGTTGTTAGTTCAACAAAAAGAAACCGCCAATATTATGCAAAACGATAATGCATCCCATCTGCAGCTATTCTGCCACTCTTCAAATAATTGGCTGTGAACGAGCAAAACCCAAATGGTGCTATCTTTCCCCAAAATTGTAACGTCTTAAAATTTCAGAATTATTTCTGGCTCAGTGGATTACAACGCCAATCGCCTAATTATGCCTGCTGATTATTTTTTGAAGAGGTTCAACATTTTGATCTAGAATTAAAGAGAGCATCAGCACCCTAATTTAGAAAATAGAATAACAATTTGAGACTGCAGAATTTACAGATGCAAGTAAAGGTTTCAATATAATATGGATATTATGGCTTATGATCACATGCTCTTAAAATAAGATCATTTCAATACTTGGCAGTTCAGAGCCCCGGGCATATAGATAGTTTAAGATTATTTTCCTATTTCTGCTACAGCCAAAATGTGTTTCACTTCTTAGCAACTGGGCCCGGAGCCTTGGACCCTGGATCTTTAACAATCAAGTACAAACATTAAAGGGATACCCAGCACCATGGCCTTTTCATCTGTCAATACAGTTAGCAGAGTAGCATAAGAGTAGTCTGAACAGACAATAAATACGTTTTTTAAAGTAATGGTTTGCCCTATTGCATTTGTAATTTATAAAGGAAAGTTAATCCAAGGCTAAACCCTACCATGTTATCTATTCAACAACAAGGGGCACCTTAAAAATGAAAGTCATACCTGGTTACCAGGTCGAAAGGAAACTTTGTCAGAAACGGGGGAGTAGGGCCGTAGACAGCACCCTTCCATTCCAATACAAACTCCCGGCAAAAAAGCAGTTTTTGTCTGAGGCACTCAGACATCTTCCAAAAATAGTTTAAGCAAGAAAGATATAACTATTGGTTGAGTACACCATAGTTTTAAAAAGATGTGTCACATTTCACCCACAGTCAGTGCTTTCTGTATAAAAAATTTAAATGTAAATTAGCACTTGTATAGCGCACTACTCACCCGTTAGGGTCTCAAGGCGCTGTACTCATACCGCTATGGAACCCCTCCTGGCTTTTCCCTGTGAGGCGCCCACTCCTGAGCACCCCCAGGGTGAAGCCAGGCATCCAAGCGCTGTTGGGGCCGTTGTGGAGATTAAGCAAGCTATTGCCCAGAGTTGCAGAGTGGGACCCATGAATTAGATTAGGCACCGAGGCGAGAATTATCTGGTCAAGGGGAATTGAGCCCAAGACCTGCCGAAGCGGGACTTGAACCCTGGTCTTGAGCCAGATCTCTGCTTCAGGGTCTGCCGCTCTAACCATTGAGCCACACTTCTCCAATTGAGCCACACTTCTCCATTCTTCTGTATACATGTCCATGAGCAGAGAGTGTGCCGAGATTTTCAAGGCATATGCTTGTTTCTACCAAAACACAATACATTCCCTTATTACCAAATACATGACGAGAAATAAAAAAGTGAAAATCACTGTTTTCACCAACACTAGCGCCACTCTAGTGCGAAACCACTGACTGTTGATGGCTATGGACGCAGCTAGAAAGACTGATCGTAGAAAATGTAACTGTAACACGCCAGCGTTAATTGAACAGAACGGGCTCCCTCTCCAAACCCGCTGTACTTCCGGTCTGACTGCGTCAAATTTAAAGCTCAGAAACTTACGATTAACCCCACCATCCCTATCCGAAGGCCAAACTAAAAACCTTACGTTGTTGAAGATGTAATAGCAGCAGTAATGTCCATCTGGAAATTCCTTGGTTAAACAATACAGGTAAAGTAACCTACTGTGTTTAATAGTATTACTTACATAAATTGTTTTTATGTGGCGCTTCATACCACACTTCTATTGTTTCTAACATATGTTACTACTTTCTAATTTTTGGTAGTCAATTTCCTATACTCAGAAAGAACGCTGAGAACCCCTTGCCAGGGTTGAAACTCATGAACCAGGGTTTGCTGGTGAAGCTCATTCAGCCGTCCTCCCAGCACTGAAAATCTGGAACAACATGCTACCAAGTATATTTTTAGGCCTCTTTTTGACATCCTTCAAAAGGCATGTGAAAATTAAGAAACAGGTAGCCAAGGTCTGATTGACTGCTCCACTCTCTGCATAAGAAGTGTTGCTGCCATGACTACGTGTAACAGCTCTATTTCATAAAACTGGAAAATGGCTATCTAGAAAGACCTATGTAGTTATAAAACCATAAATGTCGCTTGGGGCACAGGCAGAGTATCAGACAAAATGGTCACACTTACTTTGCCTAATGTATAAAGGGGGAGCTGAATTTGGCATTTTCCTCTTCTAGACTTTGGCTGCCTTAATGATTGATGTCCAGATGTAGATGGCTTTTGTAAATATGTATTATCATTTATATACATTCTTTGGACCTTCTTTGGGTGTGAATAGATGTCAGAAATCGTCACATTTCTCAGACTATCTTAGCTGCCTCAATCTAGAACAACACGTGTTTGTTCCCACCCAAAACAAAGGCCACACGTTGGACCAGGTTTGGTATATCAGTCTACAGCTGTCCGACCTAACTGTATCACCCTGTGTCTGGTCTGATCAATATTTTCTCAAGTTCTTCCTGGCTGGGCTCTCTCTTCAGAAGTATAAACCATGTCCTGGAACACTCTCTAGGAACTGGTCTAGCATAGACATAAATACCTTCTGCAATTCTCTTGCAACCACTATACCTGATGCGAATCATGATGCTGATTCCTTTGAAAAGGTGATAGCTGCCTGGTTACTCAAAGTTAATAACATTCATGGTCCCTTATGTATGTCTAAATTAGTCAGACATTAGGACTCAGCCAAATGTTTTATAAAGCCTGTGTCTTTCATTCAAAGTAATCCTTTTTTACTAACAAATTACTTCTATGAACAAGTCTAAGAAGATTTTGAAAACAGTGTCAGAACTATCTAACCCTGATGGACTCACAATAACTTTTTCCCCTTCCGACTTTTGTGATTTACACAATGTGTTTTTAATCGACAATAATCAGATCATAAAAGTGCTGGAGGCTCATGTGGCACAATGTCTTGGTTCCTTTCTTAAAGAATCAACAGTTCTAGAGCTATGGCAAGCTGGCTTTTGGCCTGTACACTCTATGGAATCAATAATTCTGTCAGTAGTAGATGACGTGCATCGGGAAAGTGATAAAGATTCTACATTAGGTTTAGTTTTATTGAATCTTGACACGGGTGACCACGCTCTTCTGGTGAGCCATGTCGACGTTGGGGGGTTGCACGGCTTGGCGCTTGGCGCTTGCCTGGATCAAATCATTCCTGAAGGGACGTTCCCAATCAGTATTGCTTAGGCCATTTAGGGCAGTAAAAGCCCATCTGGATTGTGGAGTAGCCCAAGTGGTGGATGTGTGTGTGTGTTGGGGGGGGGATCAGCTGTGTGTGTGTGTGTGTGTGTGTGTGTGTTAGAGAGAGAGAGAGAGTAGGTGTGTGGGTCCGTGAGTGAGTGTATGTGTGTTTTTTTTTATAGGGGTCTGGATCCACGGATTCACCCAAATCCATGAGATCCAGGTGGATCCACGGATCCTTGTGTGCTGAAACAAAATAAAGTATTTTGACAATGTCTTGCCCATGAGGGGTCCCTCGCAGACCCCTCCATTAGTCACATGCGGTCAGGGTACCTCTACCTTGACCCCTTCTATCACTTTCTAATTTTATTTGCCCCGTTGGAATCCAAGTCCCAATGAACGAAATGGCAGCTGCAACTTTCCTCTCAGGTTGTGGCCTGCCAATCAAAGCATTGCTGTTGGCACGTGGCTCTGCGAATCCACCCGGATCTTTGTCCATATATATATATTTTTAGGGGCGTAACTGTTTATTGAATGAATATTAGTTATTCCTCCATATGTCTATATAACATCTTTGGAGCCAGGAATGTGTTATAACCTATTTTGTACGTGTTCACGTGCTTTGCGTACATTTCAAGATGCCGCTGACAAAATGTAAATGTAAATGTCCCTTTTCTGTTTCCTTGAGTAAATCCTTCTGAATTTGCAGTCCGAGCGATTTTGATTTATTTCTTTTTGCTGCTATATATGAAATTTAAAACCCAGTGAAAAGTTTAGTCACCAGATGGCTGCACAATGTCCCAAGGATCGTGTTTTAGCTGAAGAATAGAAGGATTATCCAAAAAATATATCAAACAGGAATCATTTGTCCATTGTTTATTATAATGAAAAAAATTATATCTATGAGTTCAAAGCAAAAATCTCAATCACGCTGTCCCGGCAAAATGTCAACGTGTTTCGGCACATGCCTTCAACTGGACATAGGCAGTCATTTCTGCACACATCAATTTATCCAGTATAGTCCTTCTTTTGTTACAACAACACCATGTGTGTGTCGAAAAAGTGGCAGCCATCTTTAAACATAGTTATTTTCAATCGCAATAGATAGATAAAAACTATTTATGAATATGAGAACAATATCTTAATATTCATGCATTTCTACCGATGATTAAATGTGAATCCCTAATATAAGAATATTAATTATTGGATAAATAATTTAAACACATTTCATATATGATGAATATATGCAAATAAATATCAATGTTTAAATGAATAATTAAGAGATGTAATATTAAAATTATTCCAAATCTTTTTTGTCTCCACACCAGTCTCCAATCATTTTTCTAATTAACAATCATTAAAAAATCCATCATTTACAAGTTAGTATATATCTCTGCAGGATAAATGTGGTCCACCTACGATCAAAATTACAACCATAATAAGTACAATCAACTGCAAAGGAACACAACAATCTCCTCAGCAGAAATATGTCTCAATAATAGATAAATCTAATGACGATTACTTGATCCATTGGAAGACAGAATACAATCACCTCATATATAAATATATTAAACATCGTATAAATCCATATAAATATCCATATTAAAGGGAAAAATATATATATTTTTTAAAACCTTAAGGCTGCCTACGCTCATAAAGTACTAAGTAAAGTGCAATCATCTCTAATCTATAAAGTGCTGATCCAAATGTGCAAAGCTGAACATTTAAAAAGCAAATTCTTCATTAGCATATCTGGTTATACTGCTTCCGGCCTAAATCTGGATCCAATATCAATAAAACAGATCTTTATTTTCCATGTCCATCGTACAATGTATAGAGAATCTACTAAAGATAAATTATATGAAAGTGCAGAGTGAAAGTGTCACAGATGGACATAGAGTTCCGCATCTAGGTTATGCCCCCACAGATTTTCAGAACCAAGTAACAAAATCATCTTTGATTCCATCTGTCTCAACTCAGCTGTTCTATCCCCTCCTCTTGGATTAGTGGTGATAGTTTTAATCCCATAAAATATCAAAGAACTACAATCTCTATTATGGACTTCCCAGAAATATTTGGCTAATGGATACGACTTGTCCTGATTTTTTACTGCTCTGAGATGTTGTAAAAATCACACTTTAAGTTTATGAATGGTACTGCCAACATATTTTTTGTGGCAGCCACATTCTATAACATAAACAATATAATCAGTCTCACAGGTTATGCGGTCAGTCATTTCACAAATCTTGCCATCAAATATGATATAATTATGTGTATTATGGGCAAATTTGCAGAATTTGCAAAAACCACATTTCCAAAAGCCCAAGCTTTTCTTGGATAATCATGATTGATTGTCCTTAGAACAGAACAGACTCCTTGTTAGATGATCTCCCAGTGACTGTGTTTTGAGATAAGTAATTTGAGGATGTAGCCCAATAATATCTTTAATAATAATGTGTGGATCATGTTGCAAAACATGCCAATTTTTGCATATGATATTATTGAGTTCTGTATGTTGTTGATTGAATTAAAAAAACAATCTAGGGGGGATCTATGTCCTTGTAAATTCTCTTCTGTGACTTCAGATTTAAAGAGTAATTTTTCTCTGGATATATTAATCACTCTACTCTGAGCATCATTTAAAATCTTTAAAGGATATCCTCTATTCAAAAATCTTTGAATCACAGTGGCAATTTCAATTTTAAAGCCTTCATTATCCGAGCAAATTCTGCGAGCCCGCAGGAATTGACTGTAAGGAGTGCTCCATTTTAAAGCTTTCGGATGACCACTGTTTCCATGCAATATAGAATGACATATATGCCCCATCAATCATGGACTCAAAAGCATGAATTGTATAATCTATAATTATACAGAATGTTTGTGATTACGTTTTAGGCTAGATGACTTTCCTATGTCTAAGGAAATCTTTCAAAAGACCATGCATCTTATCCGTGATTGGATAAACAGTAACCATCTTAAGCTCTATGTGAACAAAACCAAGAGTTTCATCATGAAAAGCAAAACTGACTATAGGAATGCCTTATTTTGGCCCTCTGATATGGGGGATCCCCCACCCCCCAAGAAAGCTGTAAAAATCCTCAGAGTCATCTTCGATAGTGAGTTATTGATGAAAACCTTGCTAAGTGCAGGTATTTCATCCTGTTTCCTGTTGCTCTGTAGAATAAAAACACATTTCTACATCTTTGAAGTTTGATGCACTTATTCAGGTATCACTGACTTAGTCATATCCAGGCTGGATTATTGCAATTGTCTTTATATTGGTCTCCCCAAGACCCTTTTTCATATGCTCCAAGTGGTGCAGAATCAGGCAGCTCGCCTGAAATTTCAGCAGCCTAAACACTGTCATATTACCCAGTTACTGAAGGAACTCCATTGGTTCCCAATGGAGCACAGGATTGTCCTTAAAGCTCTTGATGAGAAGAGCCCTGCCTTGATCACATCCAACTCTTGAAATACCTCTTGAACAGGATGCTGCATTCTTCCTCTAAGAATATCTTGTTTGTACCAGAGTTTAAAAAGAAGAACTTGGGTGGTTCCACATTTTCTGTCTTGGCCTCCCGCATCTAGAACTCCATTCCTCTTAAGATACGGATGGTCCAAAATTCCACAAAGTTCAGACAGGCTCTAAAGACATGGCTTTTCAACAAGTGTATAATTAGTGCATCTACTCTTTCAACAGTCTGTTTTGCTATGTCGCTTCTGGCTCAGTGCCATGAAACTGTTTGGTGTACTCGTGCTTAATACATTTCCTTAACGTAACATCTTCTCTTAAATTGTAACAATTATTTTTTAACAAATTATACTGTGTTATAAAAATATATATTTAGCAGCATATTATTATTTTATGAAATGTAAATTGAATTTTTAATATCATGTAATGTTTCAGTGAAAACATTACAAATAAAATAAATAAATACTGTATAGATGGACTGGCCCTGGATGGAGAGTCAGATCTCCCTGTCATTTTAGACAACTTTTCTTTAGGGGTGATCGGTCATGCCAGCATCCACTTTGTTTATTATGGTGCCTGAACTCTACTCACGTTGACTGACCTTTGAGATACTTTCATTAAGTCTTATGTACTTTAATGGTGGGCCTGTGCTTCCCATGCACATTGGTTCCTCTGGGTTCAGATACTCTACTTTGGCGATATGACATATAGCTCTTCCATAATTCCTAGATAATGGCATATTGAAATATATCTCTCTGTTTATCCTGGGCATTCTTTTTCTCCTTAATGTCAGAGACTTTTAGGTTTCCTTAACCGCTAGGAACAATGTGTCAGTTGTTACTCACATATTAGCAGCTCTAATTTTATTTCGTTGCCTATGTTCATTTTTTGGGCATATTTTTGAACTTATTGCTGGCATTTTGATATTAGATCACAATTATTAGTCCTCTAGATGGGTATATGTAGAGTCTTGCTGAATGATAAGCAGAACAAAGCTGTTTCTAAAATGTAATCTGAGCCTTTTCCTGCTAACAAAACAACAGCCCTTATCTTCTGATGGAAAACAAACAGACTTAAAAATGTCCCTCACTCTCCTATAATTTCATTGAATAATCCTATTCTTTGATAGTTCCAAGGTGAAATTTAAGTTCTGCAGCCTTTCATGATTGCTATGATTGTTATATTGCAACAGGTCGAAGACTGATGGGCTGCTATGGAGGATAGGTTAAGTGACATGGAATGAGCCAGTTATAGTCAGGATACCTTCTCGAAAACAGGATGGATGGAGCAGCAAAAACAAATGCTTCAGAACCTTATAGAGGATGTAGAGAACAGAAATAGGTGCAACAAGTTACACCTCTCTAGTTTGCCAGGAGTGGAAGGGGCAGTCAAAGGTGAAGACATGTTATTTCTTCCAAAGTAATGTATTTCAGAATCAATTGGTATCTCAAATTCTCCACCTTTAAACTTACAAAGAACTCATCCACGTGGAAGAAAAATGGCTGTATTATCAAAACCTCATGGTATCATAATGTCGTTCTATCATATTCACATATTTTTAAAGTCATCTAGCGACAATAAGAAATTAACAAGATCTGGTTGCAATATTTATATTCATCACAACTTGACTAATGCCAAAAATGCCAGGAGAAATGAATTTCTAACTGTAAGGCTTATGCTCAGGCAGTTTAACATTTTTTATGGTATATTATAACACTCTGTATGCAAAGTAAAATTTAAGGGCTCTTCTTCTTTTTAAGATCCCAGTGATATAAAAGAGCATCTTTATAGTCAGCATCTACACACACATCCTACTCTAAGTCCTAGTTTATTATTATACTGCCTGATTTTCTGAGATGGTTTTATATTATTGCTATGTTTACTGCTGCTATCTTTTTATATTGTTATTGTGCACAATGTTTCATTCTTGCTTGTTCTCTTCAGAACTAGGTTCTTTCCCTTCATCTGCTGGGCTATTGTTGCTATTTTGTTGCTTCTTTTTTATTTATTTCTTCTCTTTTCCTATATCTTATCCTTTATTTACTCTATTTAATGTTTGCATTCTTTATTTAACTCTTTGTTTGCTTTTCCTTCATAGTCTTCCATGTTTGATGGTTTTAACAATTGCACTGGTTTTTAATCTTTGAATATTGTTTTGTTTGTTCCTCTTATTTTATCTATTTATTCATCCCATGGTTAACATTGCATCTGAAAATGTCTGTGTGCTGGGTAATACAAACAAAAGACAAAAGGTTCTGTCTCATTTTAACCTGATTAAATGCTTAAATTATATTTTTTACAAGAAAAACACTGCACTGAAGACAATATATAAAACTAAAAATAAAATTGGTCTGGGTATGTTCTCTTCTCCCTGCTGTTTTTCATAAGGGGAGGTTTAAATCTTATCTCACAAGCCTCTAAAGCATGACATAATTTACCAAGTATGTGATGAGGAAGGTTGTAGGGCACTGGTTAATATAAAATTCAACAATCATCCATAAGTTAATTTAAAGTTGAAGAACTGGTTGAACTTGGCCCTTCAATTTGTACTCATATAAATACTACTTTGGTGAATATCTCAAATCCTACTATTATGTGTGGTGTGGCAGTTAAACAAATGTGTGAACCATTTTTAGGACCCTAAATTCAAATTTCAGCCCAAGTCCATAATGCCATCAAAGAAGCAATTGTGTCTCAGTCCCTAGTCAATTTACAGGGAACCTATAAGTGGCAATGAAATCTCCTTTGATTCTAGCACTCATGCTCCCTTCTGAGGATTGATATTTTTGTATCAAGGCATCTGTTATAACGTTAGCAGTCTGCTGAAATGGGGCCTGTCTTTTTGCATGATAATGTCCAGTGCTTTCAGTTTTGGACAACTCTGCTATAAATTCCAAATCAAACAGATGGAAATGTATTAATGATTTTTTTCAGATAATGTCTTTGTTAACAGTTTGAATAATTTTGTTAAAGATTTTTTATACTTCAATAAGTACAGTTATTCCTCGTAAGGGCCTCATTATGAGTTTGGCAGGCCGACCTTCGGCCGCCAGACCTGTGGGGAGGAGACCACCACAAAGCTGGAGGTCTCCCCCGGCCCTATTGCAATGTTTCCACTGGGCTGACTGGCGGAAACCTCCATTTAAAGAGGTTTCCGCTGGTCAGTCTGGTGGAAACATTGCGGCGGCATTGGCCTCGGGTACTAAGGGAGCTGAGGCCAATGCTGTCACACAGAGGGTGCTGGGCAGGGGGCTCCTACACTGCCCATGACATGGTTGTGGGCAGTGCACGGTCTTCCCTGTGACCCCCAGCACTGCTTTTCTGCCAGCCTTTTCATGGTGGGGACTGAAAAGGCTGGCAGAAAGGGAAGTCGTAATCAAAACAGCGGTGCTGAACTCAGCGCTACGGTGGCTGACCATGACTTCGACTGCCGCCAACCGGATGAGATCCATGAATCTGGCAATGGTGGTGGTCTCCTGTCGGTCCATATTCTGCCAGTTGGATTGGCAAGAGTGCGGCGATCCGACCGTGACTTTGGTGGTCTCATAACCGCCAAACTCATAACGAGGCCCTAAGCCAATAACCGAGGAGCCTTTGTCATATCATTTGTTGCTCAAGAAAAAAAGAAAGCCAATGCCAAATATAAACAGCTGCTTGAAACTATTAAAATCCTTAAAGGTATTTATGTCTCCTGAAAATCAAATAGCATATTAAATGATTTTGTTAAAGATATATTTGAGTTATGTAAAATTGCCACCATGGATGTGTGCAATGTCCTACTACATATTAAGGCCCTCATTACGAGCCTGGCGGTCTGTGACCGCCAGGCTCGCGGTTGGCGGGAGCACCGCCGACAGCCCGGCGGTGCCCCGCAGGGCATTCTGACCGCGGCGCTTTGGCCGCGGTCAGTGCAGGAAAACCGGCGGTCTCCCGCCGGTTTTCTGCTGCCCGTTGGAATCCTCCAACGCGGCGCAGCTTGCTGCGCCGCCTTGGGGATTCTGACACCCCCTACCGCCATCCTGTTCCTGGCGGTTCGCCCGCCAGGAACAGGATGGCGGTAGGGGGTGTCGCGGGGCCCCTGGGGGCCCCTGCAGTGCCCATGCCAATGGCATGGGCACTGCAGGGGCCCCCGTAAGAGGGCCCCGCTTGTATTTCACTGTCTGCATAGCAGACAGTGAAATACGCGACGGGTGCAGTAGCACCCGTCGCACCTTCCCACTCCGCCGGCTCCATTCCGAGCCGGCGTCCTCGTGGGAAGGTTGTTTCCCGCTGGGCTGGCGGGCGGCCTTAAGGCGGCCGCCCGCCCGCCCAGCGGGAAACTCAGAATGCCGGCCGCGGTCTTCAGACCGCGGTGCGGTATTCCTGCGGCGCAACTTTGGCGGGCGGCCTCCGCCGCACGTCAAAGTTGTAATGAGGGCCTAAGTCTCTGTTCCATAGTAGACAAAATAACGCTGATAACATGTTAGCTGATTATTTAATGTTAGAAGTGAGTGCAAGTTATTAAACCATATAATTGAACTTGATCGTTTCCATGATGTTTCTGAAGCTGCCATCTGCACCTCTTTTAAAAATTCATAAGCATCTTTATACAGAAGAGGTTAATCTGTCAGTCCAGGGTTTAAGTAAATTATTTCCTGACATACTCAATCCAGTTCAACATATAGATTATGAGGATATTTCTCTTCAGGAAGTCTCGCAAGACATCAAATCTTTGAAAAGAACCGACGGACCTGTTGCAGATGGTTTTTCTGTTGAGCTAATTTCTTGTTTCTCCTCCTTTTTTGCGACTAAATTATTAGACTTATTGAGTTAATTTCTTCATAATTCATGTGTCACTAGTACGTTTCTAGATATACTCATCATTATGATTTCTAAACATGATAAAGATCTGAAGATTTGTAAAAAAATATAGGCCCATCTCAATAATTAACTACGATTGGAAAATGTAAGCAAAAATTCTGGCCATTCATCTCAAATCTGTTTTACAATATCTCATAAAAGCTAACCAATCAGGCTTTACTAAGGGTAGATTGATGCTAAATGCACATGTTTTGCTAATTATATGACATTAGCTTTTAAAGGTAAGCAAGTACTACCTTAAACCCTAGATGCTGACATAAATTGGAAAATCAAGTTTAAAACTTTGTAGATGTTCAGCTTTGGTCCTCATTTAATTTCATATGTTGAATTATTAAATTAATCTCCAATAATTATTTCCCCTCTTATTTCACTTGTGGATCTATTTTTCCTTTAATCTTTACACCTTTTCTACTATGTTTAAAACCATTTCAGGAATATCTTAGGTTTAACCCTTCTATTGCGGGCTTTCAATGTAATGATTTAGAGATTAAAGTTTGAGCACATGCTGATGATATTCTATTGTACTTATCTAATCACTCTTCCTCACTGAAAACCTTCCTAGATGAGGTGCAGTTTTATCCACCAATTTCAGGTTACGAGTTGGATTTGAATAACATAGGAGTCTTACCTTTGAATGCCCTGTGTATGAGATATCATACACAGGGCTATCTGATGGCCATAGCTTTGTGTGGAATCCATTCAAAATTAATTATTTGGGTATTTGGTTTTCACCTAATTAAACATAACTAATCAATTTAATAACTATTTCCCTACAATGAGGTTATCTGATTTATTATCCACTTTGTCTCCACTCTCACTCCTTTGTGGTGGGGTACACTGGACAATATGAAAATGATGATCATTCTTCATATCCTTTTTACACTTTTAATATTACCTTTCTAAAATCTAAATGTTATGTTTAATAAATGTGATAATATATATCCAAACTTTTAAGGAGTAACAAAACCTCTCAAAAGTTAAGGAGCCAAAATTGAAGCTGGTGTAATATTCCCTGACTTTAAATTGCATCCCACCTACTTCATTATGAGGCAAGCCTGTGCATTAGTTGTTCAGTGTGGTGTCACTCCTGCAGCTGTATGGGTTAAACATAAACACACATTATTTACTGATTTCTCTTTTAAGAAAATTGTTTATATGTGAACTGAAATAGTTTGCATAATGATGCTTCATTGCAATAAATGCATTTTGCTCTTCATAAATATCTTTATCATGGCCATTCTACTTTGATATGTTGCTTTCAATCTACAATCTAGAATAATAATGTTTAAAAAAAATCCTTGCTAAGTCCATTTGAAGGAAGAATTGGAAAAACATGTATTTCTTGTATAAATCAAATATGGGATGTCTGATCTAGTAAAACCTTTGAGAAATTACACAAACTGAATTAATTTCCCAATACGTTTCTGAAAGAGTATTTGCTGCTATGGACCCCCCTCTACTTATTTATCCATTTTCTCAAACTTATTTTCCATTTATCAATATTCCACCAAAAAGTTTCCATTATCTGATATGGAATACTAACAAACCCAAGGCTGCTCTAATTAATAAATGACTGCATCAGCCAACTGTGATTAGAACTTTTTTCAATTAAATTCTTGGCATTTCTAAAGCCCAAAACTACCTCCGGAGAGGCATCTTCGCGCTAGCAGAAAGTTCAGATTAAAAAAAACGAGAAACCCCCAAGGATAAGCCAGTTAGCCCAATGGGCCAGAACGAAAGACCTTCCACCTCTTCTGGGTTGCTGCCTACTGATGTTACTACAGGTAGGTAAACCAATACCAAAGTTTTTTATCTTGTGGTTGGAGCATAATTGGTTATAGTTTGAGATCGAAGTTATATTTGTTGTTCTTGTGTTGATAATTATTAATCAACATATTAAAAGTTTAGGTTTTAACAACAAGCCCAGGGAAAAAAAAACTTTTGTATTGGTTTGCCTGAACCCTATCCCCTTTGCCTTTATAAAATGTGTTACTCTCTAAATTGTTGGTGACTACAGGTGGGAAAGCCAGTAATCACAGAGCTGAGTCATAGAAGCAAATACATAGGGAGAGCCATGCCAGAGTTGAGGGAGCACAATGTCCTTTAAAATTCAAGACCAACTTTTTTCGTTGTATTTGTATTTCAAGGTGGTACATAACATTAAGTCACCATATTCAGTGCTATTTTTACCTCCCATCTGAATTCATAAACTCACAACACATTGAGTTGAACTCATCGACTACTACCTTTCCATTTAGCATAAACCCATGAGCAAATAACTCACTCACCTCTCCAAAAAACAGAAATCAAACAAATAAAGTGAGATTAAAATGATGTTTTATGTTCACAAAATATGAAAATACATGTTAAAAAAGGTAACATTTTTACATATTTTTTGCATTATATAGGGAGTCATTTAATAATTTTTGTAGCTGTCAAAATGGCTCAGTAGATAATAATGACTGGGCTAACAGCTGCTGTTATCTGCAGGTTCTACTTTTTTTCTTCACAGGTTTAGCTTAGCATTTCATCATTCAGATATTTTTAAATTAAGAACAATTAAACTGGGAAATTGTTGCATTGTTATTTCACAGCACTTAAGATGATAAAAAAGCAGTCTGAAGTATTATATAAAATCAAGATATTATTATTATGTAATATGCAAATAATGGTAAGGGGCTAATTCCCTCTCCTACAGTTTACTGATGCTGAATACTGCATTCACATTTCCAGTAATACAGGGTTTGTTTTTAGTTGGGCTCACTTTTACTGCATCATCCCGATTTAAATTATAATAAGAGAAAACAACAAACTACAACAGGGCCTTTCCACAAAGATACGTTCAATACATGAATAAATATGCACATTCAAATTTACTCTTAAACTTTGTAGGAACTTTGCTACTTTGGCTACTTTGGCTACTCACCATTTTCAAAAGTGGTTACTACGAGCTTAAACTTATATGTGAGGTGGAGACACATTTACAAGTGTAGGGTTACTGGTAGTAACTTTTAATATGTAGGCAGAGGTCTCAAACACTGTGGTCTACCTTGCAGTGAATTAGAAGAACATTTTTAAAAAGTTTATTAAACTTGAAACTTTAAAACATAGTTTTTTAAATAAATCATAATACAAATAATGCTATGTATTTATTTTCAATGTGAAGCAAATAACAAAATGCTGCAGCACTGTTAATGCAATTTGAATTAAATATTTAATTAATTTAGTTTTAGTAAATGAAAGAAAAATATGTTTTCTAAATATTTATTAAATAAAAGCAATCTCACCTAAAGTAAAATGAAAATATTTATTTATTATGTTTTAAAGCTTAATAAACATTATGTATACATTGTGTAAAATTAATCTAAATTAATGTCATTATGTTTCTTCAGTTATAGTTACATTTGTTTTTATTTGAAGGTTATTAAAATGATGTAAAATACAATATTTACTTTTTTATTATAATTTGTCATCAATAAATGAAATTTATATACATCAAAAAGTCAAAATAAATGTATTCATTTTAATATTATTTCCTATGAGGCTTTAATTTAAGTCCCTGCCTCCATTATTCTATATGGGAGGGTATTAGAACACTAGTGATTGGTCATGTGTGGTGCTGGATGTACTCCAGGTCTCAGCTTGCCTACATTTGCCACTGTTTTGTGTCCTTTTCAGTTGCAGTAACAACAGAAGTGAAGTTTATGAACAGCAACGGGCTCGCTGTTTTGTAGATGGCTGCCTGCCCCTCTCATTTGGTAGTATTTCTCATTTTCTAGCCACACCACACATTTACTATTAAAACATAGGAGTACATGTGCAGAATAGATTGGTTCATTTGTGAATACCATTTTGTATTTCGTGAGTAGTACTATTGTAGTACTACTAAACGTACTACAAAATGCACTTTGTAACTAGGCCTCAATGTATTTGCGTTTTTCTGAGGTGTGAAAACTCAGCGATGCAGTATTCTGAACACAAATTCCATCAGGTTTACCTGACAAAAACTGTGTGGCTGGAAAACCACAGGTGCAGTATTACCACAAAGGTTAGGATCCCAATTGAGGCTATTTGGCAACTACCACTAAACCTAGAATGATGATGCAGACACATAGGATATGAACCAGTGTCTGAAGATAGTCTTTAAACTTACCTTTCCAGCTGCAGTGGAGAAAACTGAACAGAACAAGACTTGCTGTGAACGCTGAGTCAAGGATCAGGAATTCTTCCAGGGGACACCTTTACATAATCATGAGCAAGTACCAAGTCAGGGCTTTATTTAGGATCCACAGGGAAGCTGGCCGACAAGAGTATCAAGGTGTGACACTGGAGCAATCTTCTGTATGTGGAGCAACAAGTTCCTGTTCTCCACCAAGGACACCAGCAATCAGCCCAAAGGCCTGTTCCTCATCACTGACCCAAAAACGTCCCCAAGGTGTGTAAAACTGGCCTACAGCTCTCGAATAACTCTTGATAGCATGATGAGCAAATCTCATTCCAGCACTGAAGCAGCAATTGGGGTGCAGGCCAAATGATGACAGTGTGATGGTCAAGATGACAGCCAATTCCTAGCATAGTCTTCAATTTTGACACAATGGTTCCATTGAAGAGGAGCCATTACATGTGGTGTAAATTAAATCTCAGAATTACTGATGTGGGAAAATCATTCCTCTCTCACAGATAAGTGGAAAGTTTTTTTGCAGAGACA
Source organism: Pleurodeles waltl (assembly GCF_031143425.1). Lineage (NCBI taxonomy): Eukaryota > Metazoa > Chordata > Amphibia > Caudata > Salamandridae > Pleurodeles > Pleurodeles waltl. The sequence goes on along the minus strand of NC_090448.1, from coordinate 161,142,411 downwards.
ATGGTTTAGACCTGAACGACTTCTAGTTCTAGGAAGAGGAGTTGAATGTTAAGTTTGAGCATCCGTTTCACTCTTATATATATAGAATGCTTGGTTGGTTGTTCTATAAAGTTGAAGAATAAGCCTCATAAAATAGAGTATAGGGGATTCTGCTTTCGTGCAGGGAGAGGCCACTTCCAAGGCTACAGAAGACCATGCTTTACAAATTGTCACTTTGGAAAGTGGGTGCCATGTCCAGTGCCTGCATGACCCTCCAGTGACTGGCAGTCTATACATATGGAGGGAACAGATAAACCATGCTCCTTTAATGAGTAGCCCCTTATCTACTGGTAGCTCTCCAGGTACCTGTAAGTAACTCTCTTGTGCAGTGATTAATTTGTAAAAGAAAGAGTGCCGGTGCCCACATCTCTGCTCGAAAGCCCGTGGCTGGTGCAATAAACATCAGCCTACTGAATACTAAGGCTGGTAATCTTAAATTCACTTTTAGGCTCTCCATGCCCCTTTATCTCCCCCTTGCAGGTTCCTGCTGCGTCCGTTTGTGGTGATTTTTCTGTCTTTCTCTTCCTGCTTTTTTCAGATGAGTGTGTTTTCCCCGTCTAACACTCTGTAAAAATGTGATGGAGAAAAATAAGTGCCGTCCCCAAGTAGAAGTGCCGGTGGCCCCCACGGGCATCAACTGGCTCAAATTAATCACTGCTCCTGTGTGCAGGCCAGCCAACTAAATTAGAGGTTTTTGCTTGGTTAAATTAGTATCTGTTTAATAAAATTGAAAGCAGTGTATTCAAGATGAAAATGTGTATATTTTTAGTACTCATAAACTGATGTTTGGAGAAAAATGGTTGAATTTCAGAGGTATAGTTAAAGCTGATATATGTTTGCTATATGTGTAAACCTCAGGGTGAATTTTACCCAAACATTGTATCTTACTGTTCTGGTTTTTGCTGAATTAGTTTTTCTTGGCTTTAGGTCTCTGTGTACTTTGCCACTGTTATCCAGTTCTAAAGTGCTTGTGCTCTTTCCTTTCAACATGGTAGATACTGGCTTACACAATTAGCACATTTAATTTACGTGTAAGCCCATAGTAAAGTGGTACTACATGTACCCAAGACCTGTAAATTAAAAACGACTAGTGGGCCTGCAGCACTGACTGCGCCACCCACTTTAGTAGCCTATTAAAACATGTCTCAGGCCTAGCACCGCGGCCTGTGTGAGCAGTTTTAAACTGCCATTTCGACCTGGAAAGATAAACCTTTTGCCAGGCACAACCCTCCTTTTAATGTATATAAATCACCTGTACGGTAAGCCCTACTCAACCTAGAATATTTAAGAAGTTGGACATGTACTTTTAAGCTTTACATGTCCTGGTAGGTGAGAAACATCTACGTTTGTTTTTCACTACTATGAGGCATACCTCCCCCATAGGATAACACTGGGTTCCCTTACTAAATTTAAAAAGTGGTAATTTTCAATTGGAAGCAAATAGGAATGTTGAGTTTGGTATCTAAATGATTGTAATTTAAAACCCTCATTAAGGGGCAAGTCGGACTTTAGTTCTACTTCTAGAAAATTGACATTCTCTTGTCCTAACCATTTGGTGCCTGAATCCTGTATCCTGGGTCTCATGACTAGGTGCAACTGTTAGCTGGTGTTGCTCCCAGACAGTAAGACACAGGGGGTATAGGTGTTGGCAGGCTGGGCCATCTCTGACTTGATACAGGTGCGTAGCTGTCACCTACCATACTTGCACATCAAAAAGTCTCTGTCTGAGCACACTCACAAAGGTTTTGATACTATTCTTTTGTGATCCCAGACACACTGGGGCTAGGACACGAAGGCAAGAAATTCCAAGCACCTGTGGTGATGGAAAACTCCAGAAACTTCTCCTATTTCACAGTGGGTACCAGGTATAAATATTGGACCCTCAGACCCAACTCTTTAGTACACTCCTTGACATATGAATACTACAGAAGAAGGACACCCTGATGCACTGCTGCTTGAGGTCTGCCCTGCTTGTTAAGAAGGAAGACTGTATCTGCACCCTTCATCCCAAGCTTAAGTTACTCCAAGGGTCAGATAACTAAATCATGTTCTGAGCTTCAGGAACATTACAAGCTCCAGAGGACTCCCTGCATCTGCCCAGTTGACCCTCTGTCTGGACCTGCAACTGGACCTGCTTAAGCCCTGCTGGCCTCTGCTGGAGTGAGTTCCTGATTTCCAAGAGGTGCCCCTTGGGTTCCGAACACTTGGTGTGACACCACTGGAGCTCCTCTTTGAAGAAAAGGAGAACTTCTGAAGTTTTGGGCTTTTTTGATCGCAAATGGGCCTGTTCATACTGAGATCCTGCCATCCACACCAACAGCTCTGGTGAACCCGACTCTTTGTGTTACAGCAACTTCCAGCAATAACCAGCAAAGCGAGAGCTGCACTTTGCTCTACAACATCAACAGCTCGGGGTGACCGCCAAAGCACATCCCTATTAACAACCATTCATGATGCTCCTCACGTTCTTCATGTTACAGCAACAACTGTCCGGAGTGTCCGGTCTGCTATTCATGCTACACTGATGACCTTCCGCTATACTCTCCTTGGCCCTGGCAGCCTATTTTACAACAAAACTGGACTATTTGCAGTATACTATGATGGTAACTCTTTTAGCTGAGCTAACCTTGGTCCCTGTATCTGGCCCACACTCCATCACAGTTGGCCTGAACTTCTAACTTTCAGCTGGTCTCCCACAACCAGATAGTCACGAGTAGCGCTTTGTGCTTTTAGGCGTTTTACTCACCCGATATCTTTAACATAGCATGTTTCTGGTTTTACTGATTAGATTTTTGCTGCTTTGGTCTCAAATAATTTATTACATTTTACTCTATTGTTTCCAAATTGGTGTGGGATTTTTCTTGTGCTGTGTTTTCACTTTATTGCTGTTTGAAGTGCTACATAAATACTTTACACCATGTCTCTAAGTTAAGAATGATTGCCAAGCTACCAGAGGGTTGAACACAGGTAAACTTGAGGTTGCTTGTGTTTCACTCTGACAGCAATTGTGGTTGCTGCTTGAGTAGGGTTCAGCCCTCTCAACCAGTAACCCAATTTTCTAAAATGTTTGAGCGATAAGTATCTTGCCGTGTAGGGCAGACATATTAATGATACTATTGCCTTGGTGCAAGTGGCACTGCAGCTATGGAAGTCATGTATTAAAAATATTGAAGCATTCCACAGTAACCAAGCCTTTTTTTAAATTTCTGTTTGCAACCATGTCTTACGCACTGATGTACTCAGTGCTGGTAATCTTGCACATAAATGGCCACCAAGGTGATCTTGTCTGATTTGGTCACTATTGCAAAACTAATAATATTAGTAGTTCAGAGTGATTTTCATTCAACATAAGTATCTCTCATTCCAGAAAAGGTTGGAGAACCCTGCCCCGGTATAGACATTGCTCTTGTCTCTGCTCCAGGCCCACTGCAGTTGATGCTGCAAGAAGGGGGCAGGAGGTACTCAGGCTTTGACTTACTGGCAGTCAGGGCAGATACATACGCAGCTAGGAGAGCTAGCCAAGTGGGTAGATTGTTTTGGAGCCAGTCTATTTGTACACTCTCCTGCCACAGACATGCTGAATTGGCTGTTTATAGATATTGGTATAGATAGGGGAAAGGTGGGAGGAGACAAGTTGCCGCCCACCAGAGGGGATGTCTTTGTGGGAGTTGAAAAGTTAATTGTGATGAAAGGGGCTCAAAGACTAGGCCCTGATTGGTTACATTTGTCAGGTGACCTACAGCATTACCCTTTCGTCAGCCATATGTTTGCCCTGCCAACCACTGGGCTACAAGGCAGCTTTCTTTTTAAGTGAGGAAACAAGACAAATTTCTGGCAGAAGTTCAGGGCATTTATGAGGTGGGACGAGCATGAGTGAAACTGATATCATCCAGATTTCCAGCCCATGCCTGATGCTCTGTCTCAGAATACTATCCTGTGACTGGAATGGACAATGGAGAGCCAGAAGGTCCTTTTCCGACTCAGTTGTGACATCCACACATGCTCCAGTAAGCAGTCTGCGTATGATAGCCCTCACCATCCAACCAGTGCAGCCTGACAGAATAATAACTCTGCATAGCCTCCGAAATGCTCCTATAATATTGTTTCATCCATTTTTACCAGCTATGGAAGTCACAGAAGGATTCAGAGAGCCACTGTTTAGGCTCATGTGTCATGGTGAAAAGCAGTCCCACCCTGTTTTGAACATCTGAAACTATCTGTCAATCACCTAAGTGTTATACCCATTAGAAGGGACTAGCCCTAATTCTCCGACTTTGTTTAATGTTCTGTCTATTGTAATGTAGTTGTATGAAGGGATATTCAAAATCTTAATTGCAGTCTCTTTATTCTGGAGTTGGACTACACTCACCTGCTCCCAAAACATTTCTAGGGCTTGAGTTTTACATTCCTACATTATACTGAAAGTGTAACGGGTCAGCTTGGAGACTCTGGTTCCTGGTCCTCTTCAGGTGTTTTTATTTTGCAGTGCAAAGTTAATTTATAATTTTAAAACACTCTGCGAGGATCAGGTGTCTTTCTCTCATTGCTTTCTGAACCCAGTTATAATCCATACACATTTTATTTTGTCATTTCACTTCTGGCGCCTCTTGTGACCCTGGAAGATTACACAGAGGTGGCGCTGTCACCAACAACAATTAAGGACATCAGGATAGTGGAGTATAAAGACCCTGTCATGTCTACAAAAAATAAAATCTATGCAAGGATCTAGCATTTTTCAGGTGATGATTTTTTAGGTCATGATGTAAAAAAAATACGGCTTATTGATATAGGAGCAAAATGATACATTTGTTTTCCAAAAAGAATACGGACTCTCACAGGAAGGGCTATGAAGTCAAACAATAAGGTAGAAGAGACACTGGGTCAGTAGTGCTAGCAAGCGAGGACACCTGCACAGAAGCTAATATAGGGTCTGATATGGGAAACAACTTATATTTTCATACAGTGCTTCATGCCATACTCCTGTCGTTCTAAGCACAGTAAATAACGATGGAATAAAGGTGGAAGGCTGAGCGGACCTTGGCAGGATTCGTACATGTAACCTGCATTTGTTTTCATTTTTTTCCAGTAACCTACAAATCACTGCACTTTTCAGCAACGAGTGTTCAACTCACTGAGCTATTCCGCCGGCTAAAATTGCCGATTGGCCGTGGAGGATGGCCTTCTCCAATGCCAAATCCTGTGTCTCCTCTGTTTCCTGCATGCCTTTATAGGTGCAGACCTGAACTTCCTGTAAACGGGTCTGCAGTGATCCAGTACAGGGCGATGAATGTAGAATGAGGAGTAGGTTGTTGTTGTTTATCAGCTATGTGGACATGGAGCTGGTAGACACAGGATAATGTTTTCATCTATGCGTTTTCACTTGCCTCAGTGCAGGTCTTCCATCTGCTATCCGAAAGTAATTATAAATGATGGGGCTATAAAAGTCATTCAATAATTACCACACTCACTGGCCATATGCCAAGGAGACAAAGGAGTAATTTACAGAAATCAGGCGTGTCACATCTGCTAGCCCCCAAGTTTTATTACTGCTGTGGTCGTAAGTTCGTTGCTCGTCACTGTTGTAGTGATAATTTGCCCTGCAGCGCCTTGGGATTGTTCTCCTTTGAATTATTAAAACTTTTGGAGAAAGGCCTAGAAATAAACATTAACAGATAATAGACAGATAAATATATCCGAGTTCTGCTAGCCTGCTGTCAGGCATCGCTTATATTTTCTCTTTTTTAACACTTGCAGGCTGAGCTATGCAAAAATATTACTTCCTGCTGTACATTAGACAGGTAGGTCCTGGCTACGAGCACTCTGGATTTAGTTGTGGAGATGCCAGGACCTGGATCTCCGACTTCGGTCGGTATCCTTCTCCTAAATTTCGGGAGTGCAAGTTATTCAATCCAAAATGGGGAAAAACATTCACACCCCGTGATATCTGATCCAAATCCATGTGTTTTCCCCCTTCAAGGGAAAATAATGGGGCCCAAATCTGCATTCATGTCCCACTTGCATGGTGCAGGAAGTAAATAAATGGCGGGGTTTTGTTTTGGCCTGTGGTGTGGGTGGTGGGTGACGGTCAGACAAAACGGAGGCCGACGCAACAGCTGCCCACAGCCCCGCATCCCCAGTAGCACCGCACAGAGATCAAATCTAGGGTCCCCAGACACAAAATTACTAGATTAATAGTTTGCAGACTAGTAACTTTGAACAAGAAAACACCAGACAAGCTGGAAAGGCCAGCAGTGGTACCCCTTTTGAAGATTCCACTTCGAACCAAACATAATGAGGGCGGAAATGATTTGATATGTGTATTGGTATATGTACGCTGAAACCATTACAGTAATAGTAATTTATTTTTTGCATATTACACTCCTGCCTTTCTTCAGCAGAATAAATAATGCATTAATACACCCAAATTCAATAGCACTCAATTTACCATCCTAGGAAGGATGAAAGTTGAGTCGAAGTTGCTGGAAGTCGAATTTCTGAACAGCGGGCTATAGCATTTTTCAGTAGCATACCCTCAGAGCCACCATGTTGGCGTGAATCCGCATCACATTAAAACAATAATTTATGAATTATATGTTGACCTTATAGGGATGTCAAGTATTTTAGGAGGATGATAGCCACCTGGGTACAGAACCACATTCCAAGGATTTATGGGACCCACACTTTTATCCAGTAGAGATCAAAAGGAATGTTGTATCCATAAAATCCACCTATATGAGGACTATAAAATCTTCTGTGTTGGAGAAATCCTGTGGGTATCTTTTCAGGACAATCCAGATTACTGAGATACTCCATGTGCTACAACATGAAGTCACTGTCCACACGTGCGGAGAGCAGAAGTGCCAAGGAAGTTGGATGGTCTTCTGGAGCCACAACATTTTAAAAGCTAAGTAGGCCCATGTATGTCTCATGATATGTCTTCCGCTTTAGTCACTCAATGATCTACGGGGTTAAATTTAGATAAGCAGTGCTCATTTTAAATGCTAGGACATAGGGATTAGCTAATACTTTGTTGAATAGGCAATATTTGAAAGGTTTGAACTCTTTCTGGTACAGATCACAGACTTTGGTAGGTGCTTCTCTAGATTCATGTTCTATGACTACAATCCAAAATGGATTAAATTTTTTTTTTTTTAATCTTGTGATTACCGTGCACAGTTCATCCTTACTGCTCAATGTCTTCTACTAAGTATTTGGCTTTGCTGCAATCTTGTTTTACATACATACGAATTTGTTTCAGCTGTACAGAACGGGAAAGATCTGGAACAATGCGTCCGGAACCACGCCTGCGTTGTTCACACAAGTAGAACGACGCTTGCCTGAACAACGCAGGCCTTTTTCTCTGCCTTAACTACACATGTGCTGAACAATGCACATGTGTGGTTAAGGAAGAGAAAAAGGAAGATCCATCAGAAGAGGACGCGGCCAGGTAAGTGGGGCTGGTTAGGTTATTTTTTTTTTTAAGGGGTGAGGGGTCAGTACTATGGTTTTTAGGGCGGGGAGGGGGGTTGAGGTTATTTTGTTTTTAGGGGCGGGTGGGGGGGGAATCGGGGTAGTTTTGTATTTAGGAGGGTTGAGTTTTTAGGGGTGGGGCCTGGGTAATTTCGTATTTACGGAGGGTGGGGGGTTGGCTGGGTTTTTAGGGGGGTCAGGGTAATTTTTTATTTGGAGGTTTGGGGTAATTATGTTTTTAGGGTGGGAGGGAAATTGAGTAATTTTGTATTTAAGGCGGGTGGGGGGTTGGGTTTTTAGGGGTGAGGGTTGGGGTAATTTTGTATTTAGGGCAGGGGGTGGCAGGTTATTAGGCTTGGGGTAATTTTGTATTTAGGTCGGGGTGGGTTTTTAGGGGTGGGGTAATTGTGTATTTAGGGTGGGTGGGGGGGCACGTTTCTATGGGCCCGGTGGGGGTTGGGGTAATTTTGTACTCAGGCCAGGTGGGGAGGTCGGGTTGTTAGGGGTGGGGGTCGGGTAATTTGGTATTTAGGGCAGGGGGGATTAGGGGTGGGGGTCAGAGTAATTTTGTATTTAGGGGTTGGGTAGTTTTCTTTTTGGGGGTGGAGGTCAGTTTCAGGGCTCAGCGTGGGAGGGGGGTATCAGGGTAGTTTTTAAAGCTGGGGGTCGGGGTACTTCTGTTTTTAGGGGTGGGATGGGGGGGTCAGGGTAATTTTGTTTTTAGGGGTTGGGTCGTCTTATTTTTTGGGGTGGGGCAGTTTTAGGGATCAGGGTGGGTGAGGGGGTATCGGTGTAGTTTTTAAGGGTCGGGGGATCAGGGTACTACTGTATTTAGGGTGGGGGGTGGCATGCGACAACCATGCACGCCGTTTCCACAAATGCCTTTACTAGGCATGCCTTTACAACGAAAAATCGTGGTAAAGGCATGCATGGAAACAACGCGGTTGTTGTTCTGACCACTTTGTTCAGGCATACCTGGTTGCCGCATGCGTGGTTCCATCATACAACCGCACAGAACCACTGTTTGTATGGACCGCCTTGAATCTCTTTTCTTGTTAGAGGTTGTCTGTACCTGCTGATATACGATGTGCTCTTGGGTCTGTGAAAGTGAGATGTGACCGATTTTACATCTATGGTGTTTAGGTGCTTTTACTTGACTATTGTATCTGTTCGCGTAGCGTACATTTTTCTTTCATGTTTTTGATCCATATTTTCTGGCTTTTAGATTTGCCCGTGAGCTTTTTTGTCCTATTGTGCTCTGCCCAGCTCCTTCCCAAACCTTAATTGAGGCGTAAAGAGAAGCACTGTTTCACTGGAGGTGAAATCCCTCAAGGGCCATGATATTACCAAGCAAGAGCCTCGAGACGCAGGTGCAGCCAAACCTCTGTCACCTCAGAGGCCAGAGGTCATGCATCGTATTGATCCTGCATTCATATGACCCTTTAATAAGAGGCCGGTTTGCCTTGCTCCGCTTTGAATGATTACCAATAAAACACGACTGGGTCCCAATTTAACAAAGGGGTTTCACCATTTATCATCCAGAGCCAATCGTTAAATTTGTAGCTTGAATTAGATATCTTTGAAACACATCCAAGTATAATTTTGAAATAAACAACATAATGTGACATGGACTAAAAACAAAGCGCAAACATTTCTTCCATTGAAAATTGTAGTTTACTGTTATTGCACTCTACAAGGAAATAAACATTAGCTATTAAAAGCTATCCTTTTCCCCCACCCAACAGCCTTGGAGTGTTTTAAACCATTATACAAACGGGTAACAAGGATCATAAGAAACCACATACAATTTGTAACAAATGTTCTCTGGGAAATTCAGAGTACATTAAAAAGCACTAAGGCATGTATCAAAGGGAATCGTTTTCAATTGAAAGTAACTGAATATATGCTTGGCTCCCTCTTGCAAACTGTAAGTCTTATTCAAAGCGAGAGTCCAACACTGTTCATTTTTGCAACACCACAAACAATTGCTCATCTTACAAATTCATGTCACTAATGCAGACCTGAAGATGCCCACTTGCAAGCACAATAATATCCAGATATCCAAAAAATATAGCCAGTTCCACAACGAGTTATAAGAAAGACAGGATCGATCAAATGCATAATATGTACGCACGGGCTTATTCACAAACTGAATTTTGGAGTACACTCCGTACTCCAAAATACTATTCACAAAACTAAGGTGGTCATTCTGACCCTGGCGGTCTTTGACCGCCAGGGCGGAGGACCGCGGGAGCACCGCCGACAGGCCGGCGGTGCTCCAATGGGGATTCCGACCGCGGCGGTAAAGCCGCGGTCGGACCGGCACCACTGGCGGGGTCCCGCCAGTGTACCGCGGCCCCATTGAATCCTCCGCGGCGGCGCAGCTTGCTGCACCGCCGCGGGGATTCCGACCCCCCCTACCGCCATCCAGATCCCGGCGGTCGGACCGCCGAGATCCGGATGGCGGTAGGGGGGGTCGCGGGGCCCCTGGGGGCCCCTGCAGTGCCCATGCCACTGGCATGGGCATTGCAGGGGCCCCCGTAAGAGGGCCCCTACATGTATTTCACTGTCTGCTGCGCAGACAGTGAAATACGCGACGGGTGCAACTGCACCCGTCGCACAGCTTCCACTCCGCCGGCTCGATTCCGAGCCGGCTTCATCGTGGAAGCCTCTTTCCCGCTGGGCTGGCTGGCGGTCTGAAGGCGACCGCCCGCCAGCCCAGCGGGAAAGTCAGAATTACCGCCGCGGTCTTTCGACCGCGGAACGGTAACCTGACGGCGGGACTTTGGCGGGCGGCCTCCGCCGCCCGCCAAGGTCAGAATGAGGGCCTAAGTGCGGTGGGCTATGCCTCAGCCACTCCTATCTTTTGTGTGAGGAGATCTCCGCACAAGTAACCATATGTTTTAGTACTAATTGTGGGAGGGACGGTGGAGTGGCTGGAAAATTGGCCATATATGCTACTAAATGGGGAGGGTTTAGGTCGGAATAAGGAGAGGATAATGTAGGGCAAAAGGATTGGTTTAAGGGGGGACATGCACGCACCCAGAAAAGATTAAGCACATTGCTATTTATAAACTGTACTATAGTTACTACAACCTAAAAGGACCCAACACAATAACATGCACTTAAGCCTGGTGTACGTTCAGAGCTACACAGTAATAAATGTGCACGTACCTGATGTAAGTCCAGAACTACAGAAGGCCAAACACTGATACTGCAACACCCTTCCATAGTAAATAATGCAGGCATGGGCTTAAAATACCACCCCAGTAGAAATAATATTATTATCCTAAGGATCATTGAATTGTGTAAACAGTTCAAAAAGCAATCACTAACTAATTTAATGCACATGAAAAATGTTAAGTCAATTATTTTACACTGAAGAATGCATTGTAATGCCACTTAGAAACTCTGATAACTTTAGTAACCACATAGCTTCAAAACAAAAATATAAAATCTGCAACAATTATGCCTACAGCTTCCAGTCCGAAGTATTTGAATTAATTAAAATCATATAAAATATCAATGCAAAAAAAAAGGAATATGAACTTGTGTAATATAATCAGGTGCTCATTTGAAGAGGTTGTATGATAGAATCACGCACGCCTTTACCACACATGCCTTTAACCTGAAATATTTTACTATGCATATGCCTATACCGCGCATGCATTTACAATGAAAATGTAAGTATTTTGCAGGTAAGGAAAAAGATTATATATATATATATATATATACATACATATATACATAAACACACATACATATGTGTGTGTATCTCTATACATATATACAAAACATTATCAACCCCAACCCCTAAACTCTACCAACCCTAAAACCAAAAATACCCCTGCCACCCAAATATCCCTACCCATCCTAAAAATACACTTGCCACCCAAATACTCCTACCTACCCTAAAACACCCTTGCCATACAAATACCCTCAGTCATCCTACACTCTAAAAATACCCTTACCACCCAAATACCCTCACCCACCCTAAACTCTAAAGATACCCTATCCACCCCAACATCATATCCCACCCTAAGCTCTAAAAAAACCTTTCCATTCAATACCTTCACCCACTCCTAAACCCTAAACACACCTTTGCCCTAGTATACATATATATTCCACACTTAACTGAGAAATTCTTACATTTTCATTGTAAAGGCATGCATGATAAAGGCATATGCATGGTAAAACTTTGCATGGTAAAGGCATGCATGATAAAGGCATATGTGTGGTAAAATTTTGCTTGGTAAAGGTATGCGTGGGTAAAGCCATATGCGTTGTAATGGATGTGTGATAAACATATTGTATAGTAACGGCAGCGTTGTAAAGGCTGTTTCCTATTTGTAGCAATCCAGGGCTCGTGGGCTGAGTTCGCTCAATATCAAACTTAAAAAAAAAAAAACATGCAATAAAGATCTAGTGACAATACAAGACCACTTAACATTTAAGCCAACCCTTACAGTGATGTAAAAGGATAACAAAGTAGGGGAATTATCAGCACATTATCCTAAACTAAGAATAGAAGACAAGAATAGAGGTTTTAAAAATACAGATGAATAAACCAAAAGCTCACAGTAAGGCTACTGCATACATCTTTCCTCACTATTAACACAGTGTGCCTCCAGCGAAGAGACAGAAATATTCAAATACAGCAAGACATAGGTGATATTTTGTACACGAAAATAAATCCAGTTCAACCGAATGATATGGGGAAACGGCTATTTGATCAAAAATAATGCTGATTTTCATGTAGCACTGTACTTTTATGATTTAAAATGTTTAAAATCAAATAAAGTTTATTTGATTGATTAAATTGATGCTATAAAAAAATCGCACTCTTTAAATAATGTATTATTTCCTAAATATTTTCTAAATTACCTGCACCCCATCCTTCGAAGTTCTTTCATGTTAGTCAAAAAGAAAGGAGAGGGAAGGCACAACGGTTGCCCACCCAAAGTCAAACATAACAGGCTTTTTCACTAGTGAACCACTAACATGAAATGTATGCCACTCTGCTTGCATGTACCTATGCACACGAATCACTTCCCTCGTTTATTCTTGTCAAGCAGGGTTTGTTACAGGCAGCCCAGCAAGCAACAACACCTACTTTGTGTGTCACCTCCAGGAAGCAAGAAAACAGACGAAGGGGACCACTGCAGCATTGGATGATTAATGGAATTTAAAATGTGTCATGGACCTTAAAAGGTGTAACACAATAGTTGGCATTTGGAAGTTTCCACCCTTTCCCACTGCTGGCACTGGCCATTTTCAATTCGTGCTGCCCGCTTCAATATGAGATGCACTTGACACCCTGCTTTATTTGGGAATAAATGCCATTGGCTATGCAACATTATCACCCCAAACGCTCTGCCCGTTAATAGACATTTGACGCCATAGATGATCTCACAACGTCATCACCAGTGCATGCAATGCTGGCATCACATAGGACAACAGCGACAATGAGCAAATATCCTTTACTTGCTTAAACTTAATTTACAGTTTAAAAAGACATATATCTTACCACAGATTTAATGCAATAAGGATACACACTAATTAAACAATTATAGCACATGGTTCATGAAATACATCTTAAAAATCAGTCACTTTGGTAACTTGTTTTAATATAGGTTTTGGTAGCAATTTTAAGCACTGCAAATAATAGTGACGAATACTCGAATTTAAGGGTGCTCAATGTAGTGACCAGAGAACTATGAAAGGCAGAATTGACCTTGGGGAGGTTCAAACTCCTTAGTCAAGAACATGAGAGAGGAACAAGACCATAACAATTGAGGTGTGGTACACTACAAGGCATTGTCTTTCCTCTGTATTTAAACCAAGAGCACACAGTTTTAAACACCACGACTTCATTGGGTAAAATAACATAAACCAGCTGTGTTGTGTAAAGCCAGATAGCTGTTTTGAGTACCTTTGCATCTTCTCGTTTCACCAAATATGTTAGGTAGAACACTGATGAAGTGTCCTAAGCCCTGCAATCCCTTTAAAATAACTTCGGCAGTTTAATCAACATTCAGAAGAGTGTCTTGGCCAAGTTTTCCTCTCCAGGTATACCAAATGTTCCATTAACCCTTTTGCCCCTACAGAATTACCTCAGTAACCAGAGATCATAAAGAGAGAAGATAGAGGACTTACCAATGTCCTCATAAAGACTACACGGCAATTAAAGCCTAATGTTATAGAAGAAAGGCTGCTGTAGCTATACTCCCAAGTAATGATGTCAGTAATACTAGGGGGCTGCCAGTTAAATCAGTGTGCTATTTAAATATTTCACTCATTGTGCTGCCATCAACGTTGGGCTTTTCTGCTCAAGATGAAAGGGGAATGCATCTCAGCATGCCAGTGTGACGCCCTACATGTCAAAGGTGCTGCTGGATGAGCTAGAGGTGATAGTCAATAGGTCTGTGGTACAGATTGCTGTGCTAAGGAGTGGAATGCTCCTAGAGTTTACTAAAGACATCTTGGTGACATTCAGAAAACTGGCCTTGGAATGCATTCAGCCCATTGCTTGCCCATTGGCTTTGTGGTTAGTAACTCATATTTTCTTACTTTCCATTTGCTGGCTTTATTTGTTTTAGGCTGTCCATCTTGAGTTCATACCTTACTTTGCCCAAACCATATTTACAGTATCCTTCTGAGTGCTCCCTTTCTGTAAACAGGCCTGTAAATCTTGTTTGTATCTCGTCATATTTGCAGTGCATTCAAAGACAGGAGCTGTCTTCCAAGGGTGCTTGTTTACTCTTCTTTCTCTGCTTTGTAAGTGAGAGGATTTATGCAACAATCCTGCTGGATATTGGGGGTAGGGAAGATTTTGTTTTCTAGCACACAACATTTAAATGAACTGTGTAAGTATTTAGAATATATCAGAATTAGGAACACAAATGAACCACATTTTTTGTTATTTCTGAAATGTGTTGGAAACAAATACTTGAGTATGATCAAAACAAATCATTACACTAGGTGATGCAAAATATCCACACATTTTCGTCTGTGCGCAGTATAGTTTTATTAAACTGTATGTCTGTGCAAATTTATTGGTCATTTCAAATGAAAATGTGTTGTCTGTAATGGCTGTGTGCTACCACACCATGAACTCTCCACTCTACGCCACTTCACTCTACTCTGCCCCACTCTGCTTTACACCACTCTACGCCACTTCACACTACACCTCTCTACTCTGTATCACTTTACTCTATGCACTCTTCACCACTGCACTTTTTGCCACTGCACTCTACACCACTCCAGTCCAGTGCACAACTCCACTCTGTCACTGTACTCTACAACACTCTGCAGCACTGTACTCTATGCCACTGCCCTCTATGCCAATGCACTTTACTATGCAACACTCAACTCTATGCCCTGGCACTCTATACCAATCCACTGTATGCCAATCTAATCTACTCTGCACCGCTGCACTCTACACCACTTTACTCTGCACCAATACACGCTATACCACTCTTTGCAACAGTACTCTACCCTGCACCACACCACCTTACATCATTTCACTCTACTCAGAAACCATATATTCTAGGCCATTGTACTCCACTCTGTGCCACTCCACTCTATGCCACTGCACTCTACTCTTAACCGCTGCACTCTACACCAATACACTCTACTCAACTGCACTCTGTCACTGCACTCTAAGCCAATGCACTCTACTCTGCATCACTGTACTCTATGTTACTGCTCGTTATGTCACACTACCCCCCTGCAAACTGACACTCTACTCTACAAAACTGCACTCTGCCTCTGAACTCTATCCCACTTTACTCTGCACTACTCCACGCTACGCTGCACCATTGCACTTTATGCCACTGCAATCTATGGAACAATACTCTACTCTGCACCACCCTATGCTACTCTACCCTGCACCACTCTATGCCACTGAATTCTACTCTGTGCCACTGCCCTCTGCATAACTCAATTCTACACCACTCCTCTCTACACCACTCTATTCAATGTCACTGCACTCTAAGCCACTTTACATGCCACTTCGCTCTTTGCCACTCTACTCTGTGTCACTCCACTTTGCACAACTCCACTTTGCACCACTCCACTCTACTATGCGCCACTCTAATCTACGTCACTGCATTCTACGATGCTACATTGTATGCCGCTGAATTCAATGCCATTTCACTCTTCTCCACTATACTCTACAACACTCTACGCAAATGCACTGTACGCCAGTCCACTCTATTCTATTCACTCTGTACCACTCTACTCTATGCCACTCCAGTGTATGCCACTCTATGCGACTTCACACTATGCCACTCCAATACACAACACACTCTGCCACTCCACTCTACAACACTCAACTCCACTCTTCGCAGTGGCATAGCGTGGGTTGTCAGCACCCGGGGCAAGGCAAGTAATTTGCGCCCCCTAACCCGGGGCAAGGCAAGTAATTTGCGCCCCCTAACCCGTGGATTTAGTCTCTTCCAAGATGTTGCGCCCGGTGCGGCCGGCCCCCCCTGCACCACCCACGCTACGCCACTGACTCTTCGTCATTCCACTCTATGACACTCCACGCTACTTTCCTTTACTCCACTAACTTTTAGTCATGCTGAATATTAGCCATGCTGGTGTAAAACGTGGCTAAAACACATTGGCATAGCCAATAGCTCTTGGATAGGCAAGACCTATTGGCTTTGCCAATGCTTGTTTACAAGCCATGGACTGGAATTAACCTACAGTAATTACCAGCAGGGTCGGACTGAGACAGAAAATAGGCCCAGGTAGCAAAACAAAAGCAGTTCTCATTAGTGAGTTAGAAAGCTAAAAAGTGGCTCATGTATGCAAAATGGGATAGCTTTGAGCTTAAAAATCCACACTATTTGCCTGGTATGAAAGAATGCAAACATTTGAGCTTGCTGCAGGCAATATTTGTTTAAATAGCAGGGAAGTTAGAAGTAAACACCAGCCCAGCAGACCACAAAACAGGCCCTCAAAAAGCCAAAAACACAGCACACACGCTGACCTCTCAGACCAACCCTTTGGCCAGTAGGCAAGTCCGAGAGTGATTACCAGTATTTCATAAAGTTGAATGATTTTCATCTGTTAGTTTTGTTGTCTAAAATTGAGTATTAAGCTCAAGGTTGCTCTCTATTTCATTGTGCTCTATATGTTTTTTCTATCAGTAGTGCACTCTTAGCTCTGGTCGACCCAATGGTCATAGAGGCAAGCACAGGAGTTGCACTCAGGAGCACAGGACCTCAGCCAACCTGCAAATGATGCCCTTGCCATCAATCACTCCGCAACACAATGCCCATCAGTTTCCGGCTGGTTGGCATGAGAGGTGGGGCTGTGCAAACGAACGCATTTCTTCATTCTCGTGGGAACAAGAGAGTCCGGTAATCAGTCATATGAAACTTGAGAATGTCATGGTCTGTACATGGAGAGGCTGGACAAAGAGGAACCCCTAAAGGTGCAGGTGTTGGAGACGCAGTTGCGCACCTGATGACCTCTCAATGAAAGCTGGGGGTTATCACTTGCCACTGGAGTATCCCAAGAGTGATTTACGACCGTGCAAATTCATGTTTATTTCTTGCTACTGCACGGAGTCATGGTGGAGCACATCATATACGGACGTTGCTATACACTGGGACAACTGAGCGGAGCAACTACGAACTTTACTTACTCGCAATAGAATTTGTACACCGGAATTTTGCTGGCAGAAACCCAGGAAGGCCCCTGATGCCCGCTTTGCACCGGCAACTTCCTTCTATTGTAGCTAGCCAATAGTATGCAAAGACGGGGGCAGTTTGCTAAAATTACGAAAAACCGTAAAAAGCAAAACCCAGAATGCTTTCTAGTATGTGTCAATTAAATTCCATAGGGGGAAAGTTCAAGTGTGCGGAATTCAAATTCCATAGAGTAAAGGTTCTAGTGTGCGCTAGTCAAATTCCATAGAGAAAAGTCCTAATGTGTGGCATTCATATTCAATAAAGTGGCTAAAGCGAGCATACAACACCCTCTTAAGAGTTCTCTAGATTCCTTTATCAAAATACCAATTAATATACGATCGCACACTGGGTATAAATAGTGCCATCACAGCCATATTTCCTGGAATGTCTCTTTGGAAAATAAAATGTCCGATAGTACATGCTTAGCAACCTCCATAACAAAATACTTTGTATTTCAAGAAGACTGGCTGAGGCGTGGTTTCACAATACCAGGAAAAAAAACAGCGAACATGTTAAAACACAACGACAAAAAAATAAGAAACAGCAGAAATCCTCACAGAGCTACTAAAATGCATGTTTATTTCCCTAAATTAATTCACCAATTCGTCATAAGACTCCTATTTCAAGAGCGTAGAAGAAAAGCAAAAATGCAGAGATAACACTGAACAACTCTGTCACCTTTTATGAAGATGAATAACCTGTTTCGGTCAATTACGTTTGGCGCGTCATCTGACGGCGGAGTTTATGGACCGGCGAGGACGTAAGATGGCAGCGCGTTAGAGACTAATCAGCTTTGCGAAGAAAGCTGCGAAGCGTTCGTGGAGACAAGCCTCGACAGGACAAAGACCGCAGCAGATAGGCCATCAAAGCAAGAGATGAAAAACAGATTTTTAAAGTAATGGCCTGCATAAGTTGAACATTCATCTCCGCCCTTCCAGAGACAAGATAAATGATCCTACCTTTTTCATGGGGCGCTCGGAGTGGATTTGCGAACCTTGCTGTTACTTTTGCTTTGAGTTGCACGTTCCACACCTTAAATTAGACACTCCCACACACAGCCCGGGACTGATTGGTTGGAAGGCTGCCATCTGCGTGAGTACTACAATGCCCTGCTCTTGAGAGGCAGAAAAAGACGCTTTGCATGTTCGGCAATTACTCCAATCGTGCTAAACCGTCTAAAATGGTAAGTAGCGGTGGCCAGAACTAAATCGGCTAGCACTGATGATCTCAATAGCATGTTCATTTAGGGGTTGCCACTCGTGAACCCCGGATTACCTTTGCGACCCATGTCCTCAGAAGTAGAAAAATCAGTGCCAGGAACATAGCGGCAGCTCGACCTTATGTGTGCTCGAATCTGTTTGTTTTCTGTCGCTTTTTTAAAACTAATAATGAATATTATTGCATTATTCACTATTAGTGCAATACAAAATGGATAACAATTAGTTAGAGTATTGGCTTCTCTGGCAGCAGAGGTAAGCTACAACATGTTTTTAAATGTATATTGTGAGTTTGCGAGAGTGTGTGTGTCTTTACTAGAGAGAGGTTGTGTGTAAATGTGAAATGTGTGTGTGCTTATGTGTAATCATGTGTGTGTAAGTGAAAGTAAAGATCAAAGGGTGTGTGATGTCACTTATGCTAGCAATGGCATTTTATTGAATTGATGTCCATGCTCAAATATCATATAATAGCATTGAAAATCACTTTGAAATATCTTTTTCCTATGCTACAGGCCTGATTTACAGTTGGGTGGTAATGCAGAATCCTCCAGTTTTGGGAGGAAATGCTTAATCCAGAGGATTAATCCACTGGTGTTTCTAGTACCATAGAAATAGTTTAGTGGATGAAATATCAACTGTACAAATTCCTCCTTATTTAGCACTTTCTCTAGGATTCGGAGTATTTTTCATTACCACCCAACTATAAATCAGGCTTGGTGTTCTATACGCTAAGGGGATGATTACAAACCATGCAGCATGGTATTCCCTCAGGTTTCCACTGGAAATACCTCCCTGCAACATTACAAATTGTACTGAGTGTGGAACTGCCCCTACTAATAAAATCTGAGTCTCCCCTCATTTATTCTAGCTGCTAGAAGTAAAATATGTAAGCAGACAAAGGCCCTGTAAAAATACGTGTGTAATGGTTTGGTAATTCTGGGACCGCATATACTTTAGTCTTCTAATGCCGATAAAGGGAGATTGGTGGTCATATCCTTACCATGGAAGGGTCAGCAGGACAGGACTAGTTACCCAGGATTTAGTAAAGCTAGCCTGAGGCACTGCACCTAACATTTAGGTGGTAGGGGTAAACTGATCTTTCCTGGCTAGAAGGGCTTAGCAAGTCTAAAATCTAATCCTTATAAAAGCAGACTGCTGGTCATTTTTTTGGAATGGGAAGGGTCGGAAGGATGAAGACCAGTGCCCATGAAACAGCAAGACTAGCCAAAGATGTGACCAGTGGTTGGGGATAGTTTGATGTTTCATTGCTGGTATGGCTTGGCATAATTTCATATCCTAATATTGATTAAGACAGATGGTGGCTATCTTCGCAAAGGAAAGGGTCAGTAAGGATGAATCAATCACCT
This sequence comes from Pleurodeles waltl, assembly GCF_031143425.1. NCBI lineage: Eukaryota > Metazoa > Chordata > Amphibia > Caudata > Salamandridae > Pleurodeles > Pleurodeles waltl. The sequence goes on along the minus strand of NC_090448.1, from coordinate 161,122,614 downwards.
AGAATTCACCAAATGTAGCCCAAAACATTGTGATCAACCTTAATGTGGTACGGCATAGTTTAAGATTTCCTGGCTAGCAGAGCCAATGTACTTTCATCTTCTAATTCAGCTAAAGGCAGCTTGTGGGTCCTATTTTAACAATGTGAAGGGTAAGCAGAATGCAGCCAAGTGCCCAGGAAACATAGAGGCTAGACAGAGACATTGCAACCAGCCTTAGTGGAGTAAGAGGTTATCTCATTGTGCCTGCATCGCCCAAGACCAGAGCTCTTGGACGAACAAAGAAGGCCAAGGTTTTGCTTGTCAAGGGAAGACCTAAACTTCAAGTATCCAGTAGACTCTATCAACACTCTCTGCTGGCACGAGTCACCATTCTCATTCAGAGAGGCTGAATTAAAAATTGTCAAGAGCAGAAAAGGACACCTATAAGCTACGATTGCTTTAATTAAAAAAGCCTTTTGGTAGAGGTTCGAGCAGGCAGGAAGGGCCGGATGGGGGGTTAGGTGATGAGGAGACTAGGAAGGGACCAGGCACAGAAGATCAGAAGGGAAGTCAACTTGTAAATACATTTACAAATAAGTATTGTTCACAAGGCTCACAGGGCTAAAATTGAACAAACCGAGAAATAACAAGTTAGTGCAATGTTGCTCTCCTAGCTGAACAATGGAAGCAAAGAAAATCTCATTTCACCACATTGCCTCTTTTTTACCCTGAAATATCATTTACTACTAATAATGAAATATAATTTTGCTCTGGAAAAACTTTCTAGAAGCTCAGAAGGATACCTTTTTATGTAAATTGGAAAGAAGATGACCTTCTAAAACGGTGTTTCCCAAAGTTTTATAACCACCACCCACTTTTTACAATGACAAACATTTGCCATCCACCTAACTTCAACGAATATGAGGCCAGGAGATTTTTGAAGGTAACTAAAGCATCATATGGTAGCTCATTGTCATTAACAGACAGCATATTAATAATAATGCTATTTATAGAGCACATGGCTACTCCTTATGAAGTGCCCCAACGCTAGGAAGCTGACTCAGGTGAAAAAAAGTTGCCCCACACAAAGGAAGTGATTCAATCAGATCCAAAAAGCCAGGGTTTTAATTTTATTTCATCAGAATTTTGGAGAGGGCTTGCCGAATTTCCACAGACAGAGAGTTCTAGATTTTGGGCACGAGAATGTCAAAGGAACAACCTACTATTCTGGCCCTTTTGACTTTTGGAATAACGACCCACTTAGCTTCAGCTGATCTTAGGTTCCTAGATGGTACACAAGGGTTTCACCCTTGACCGAAAATAATGAGGGCCTTGAGAACCATTCCATTGGGCACCACCATACAGCTTTACTGATAAAACTACGCCGCGCACAAATGATAATGTGTGGACATTGTGTTACTATGAATGTTCATTATTTGTGCATTACTAAGTAAAGTGTCGATATTGGCTTTGATCCTATTAAAATCTCCCTTCCCAGCACACTTCAGCATTCAAATTGTGCTTTATTTTTGCCTGCCTAACTGCTGAATGCATACATTTAATTTACAGGTATTTACATTTTGTGTGTTGCACAAAAACAACAGCCTTTCCTTTTACACTCCCTGTAATTTGGCAAGATAATCACATAATTAACTTTAAAAACTCCTCTCATTTTGCAATCAGAAAAAGAAAAGCAAACATCAATTTCCATTTTAAAAGAAAAAACATCGCTTTGTCAGGAGACAGCGTGACATTTGACCTTTGTCTTTAAATTTACAGCAGTGGCAACTATGACAAGATAAACACAGAATTTAAAGGCATCTTTATTGATTGCTCTGGCTTTCAAGACACAACTAATTGTACGTGCAACCCACCAGTGGATTGTGACCCACTGTTCGGGAAACTGTGCTCTAGAATCTTTAAAAAAAGTATTGGGTTTGCACGAGGAGACAGCAGACTACTACGAGGCAGGTCTGCTCACTCTTCACTGTCAGGGCAGCAACCTACCAAGAACTTCATCTCTCACCTTGGTATGTTCAATTTGCCAGACTAGCTGGGGACTCAGGCAAAACACAACAATGGCTTTCCTGACTGGTACTCATCCGCCTTTGAGAGCCTTTGGGAGCTTGAGAGGTGCTACCAACTTTAACAAAACAAAAGGATGATGGACGGAGTGCTGAACAATGCAAACACTCACCCCCAGTCACAGATCTGGTTTTAATCCATCGTTCTTTTGTTCACCATGCCACCCAAGTTTGAACCCAGCCATAGGCAAATCAGTCTTGACCCTGTTCCTCATGGGAACAGTCCAGCCCGAATTGCCAAGCCAGGTCCTCCCTGGACCGGAAACAAGCATCCTGGGACCGGTTTCAGGGTTTCACCCTTCATCAGCCAGGCTAGCTTGAATCCAGTGGCACAGTGAGCAAGGGACCCACATCTGGGCATACCCTTCCCACGTAGGGCAAGTTTAGCAAAACAAAAGGATGATGGACGGAGTGCTGAACAATGCAAACACTCACCCCCCAGTCACAGATCTGGGTTTAATCCATCGTTCTTTGCAAATCAGTCTTGACCCTGTTCCTCATGCTCCCATTGGGAGCAGGGTCAAGACTGATTTTCTTATAGCTGGGTCCAAACTGAGGTGACGTGGCAAGCAAAATAACGATGGATTAAACCCAGATCTGTGACTGGGGGTGAGTGTTTGAAAAGTTTCAACACTCCGTCCATCATTTTATTTTGTGATTTTGCCTTGTGCACCCTAAGTGGCTAGGATATGCCCAGACGCGGGTCCCTTGTTTGCTGCACCACTGGATTCAAGCTAGCCTGGCTGATGAAGGGTGATACCCTGAAACAGGTCCCAGGATGCTTGAATCCTGTCCAGGGAGGACCTGGCTTGGCAGTTCGGGCTGGACTGCTCCCATTGGGAGCAGGGTCAAGACTGATTTGCATATAGATGGGTCCAAACTGGGGTGACGTGGCAAGCAAAATAACGATGGATTAAACCCAGATCTGTGACTGGGGGTGAGTGTTTGAAAAGTTTCAACACTCCGTCTATCATTTTATTTTGTGATTTTGCTACCAACTTTAACCCCTGCTTAAACTTTTAGCTTCCCTCAGCCTAGCAGGAGTAGGTGGAATCTAGGGCGGTGATTCTAACCACGGCGGGCAGCGGACGCCGCCCGCCATGCGGTTACCGCCAAATGACCGCACCGCGGTCACAAGACCGCGGCGGCCATTCTGGCTTTCCCGCTGTGCTGGCGGGCGACCGCCGCCCGCCAGCACAGCGGGAAAGATCCAGCAACGATGAAGCCGGCTCCGAATGGAGCCGGCGGAGTTGCTGGAGTGCGACGGGTGCAGTAGCACCCGTCGCGAATTTCAGTGTCTGCTAGGCAGACACTGAAATTCTTTTTGGGGCCCTCTTACGGGGGCCCCGCGGCACCCCCTACCGCCATCCTGTTCCTGGCGGGTCTCCGGAGCGCGCTCCGCCACCATGGAGGATTCTGTAGGGCAGCGGAAAACCGGTGGGAGACTGCCGGTTTTCCTAGTCTGACCGCGGCCGAACCGCCGCGGTCAGAATGCCCTGCGGGGCACCGCCGGTCTGTCGGCGGTGCTCCCGCGGTCAGAATGACCCCCTAGGTCTTTTAAAGTTTGTTTAGTTTCTGTTCAGGTTGCCAGCCGTGGTAGATCTTCCACTTTGTTCCTTCATCGTACAATGTATTTATTCAGCAATAGGCAGTATTACTGCCTGTCTTGCCCCACAAGTAAAACATACATTCTGAATAAAAGGTAAAGAATGTTTTATTGAAGTATAGCATTTAACAACAAATATGATATATTTTACACATTCATAACAAAAACACTATTTAAATATTTATAAGAAAGATCAAAAGTAAAATTTCAAGACTTAAGGCAACATGTCAGATAAACAAAGTATACACCGCAGTACCAAAAAAATATTGTGTGGCAGGAAGAACATTTGTTCTTCTAAACGATGAAAACCTTAAAGCGTAGCATGTAAGAAAATATAATTCAACAGTCGAAAAGTAAAGCTTCGTTTAAGTATGTATTAAAGTATATATTTTAAATTTATTTCGAATTATAAGAAATGAAACATTAACTTTAAAATGTGTAGCATATGAAAAAACACATTCAGTTGTTCAACATGCAATGTCAATATTTATGCTGCATAAGATAACGTCTGGGTGTGTTCTGCAGTCCCAAAGAAATTCAGAAACGCCCTTCTGCATCTCAACTAACTTATCTTTTAGGAATTAAGTAGTACGAGAGACCATAACATTAAGGTAGAAAGAAATCAGAGTTTTGACTGCTTTGCTCAAGATCACGGACTTCTTATTTTTAATATACTGTATGTCGGAAGAAAAATGTCTTTGTTAAAGTTTTCAGCAAGTTGCTGTTGCACACGAGTCCATAGTTAAAGACACTATGGATAATTGCTTCCTTCCTTTACAACTGTTGCCTAAAGTATGGGTATCCTAATCCATAAAAGCATTCTTCACACCAACATGTACAATACAAGCATATTTAGCTAAGAACATGATACTGTGTGAGCTGTTTAAATTACATATCTTACCCATACATACATTTATACTGCCCCATATTCAGTGGTCATACATAGCACACAGATTACGAAGAGTCATTGCATTCGAATATTTGGGACCTCTAGTTTTGTAATAGGTCATTATCAGGAAACTCAACTAGTTTGTTAGCCATATCTGTCTGAGTAGCTAGGTGCCCCTCACCTTTACATCTAATGTTTCTCAATCATTTATCTTTGGGTGTGGTCTCATCGATCATGTCTTTTTGGGTACATTTTCTTTAGTTTTATTGTATCCAAATAAGTGCAATCTGTGCTTCATTTGTAAAAAATAAAATAAATAAAAATAAAGGACAGGCCACAATTTGCACATAGAAGAATGCAGCCAGCGCTATTGAAGGTCAGGGTGCTGAATACTATCAACCAATCAATGAGGATTTTGAAAGCGTGGCTGATCATCCGATAGAGTATCCAGGCGCTTGCAGGTCCCAGAGGCTTATTCGAACAGCCAGGTCTTGAAGGCCATTCAGAAACCTGGAAGTGAAGTGACGGTCCGGAGATGCATCGGGAAGCTGTTTCAGGTTTTTGCTGAGAATGTGAGAGAAGGAGCATCCTCCATTTCTGCTTCGGTAGATGGGGGGAGTATGGGTTAGTGAAAGGGAGCCAAAGTGTAGCCTTCTCGACCGTTGGTGGAAGTTCAGGGGATGGTTAATGTATGCGGGTCCTTGGTTGTGTACAGGCTTGTGTGCGTGGGTCATCAGCTAGAATTGGCATTTCTTCTGTATGTGGACCCAGTGGAGTTGCTTGAGATGGGGTGTGATGTGGGTTAATCGAGGAAGACCAAGGATGAGTCTGGCTGCAGCGTTCTGTATGGTATGAAGTCTTTGTAGGAGGTGTGTGGCGATTCCTACATAGATGGCTTTGCCATAGTCCAGTTGGCTGGTGATGAGGACCTGTGCCACAGTGCTGCTTGGAGATCCTACGCAGCATGTGCAAAGTGCATGGGCAGAGGAGATGGCGTTCATCTGTGATTTCATGGAAAGCTTGTTGTCGATGATTCTGAGGTTTTTGGCATGGTCTGAGGGAGTGGTTGCAGGTCCTAGTTCTGATGACCACTAGGAGTTGTTACATGCATTGCTGCTGTTGTCAAAAATCAGTATTTCCGTTTTGTCTGTGTTCAGCTGCAGGCAGTTGTTCTTCATCCAGTCAAAGACAGTTGTCATGCATCTGTGGAAATTGGTTCTGGTGGTGGAGAAGTCATTGGTGAGTGAGAGGATCAGTTGAGTGTCGTCTGCTTTGGAAATTATGTAGAGACCGTGGGATCTGACAATGTTGTCCAGCAGGGTCATATATGCGTTGAAGAGCATGGGGCTGAAGGATGAGCGCTGGGGAATACCGCAGATGATATTCCTGGGTTTAGAGGTGAAAAGTGGGAAGTGGATCCTCTGGGTTCTTCCAGTGAGGAAGGTGGCGAGCCACCTGAGCGCACCCCCTTGGATTCCAATGTGGTGGAGTCTTTCGATCAGCATGTGGTGGGATATGGTGTTGAATGGTGCCGTAAGTTTGAGGAGGACTTGTTGCATAGTCTTGATTCCACATCGTGCCTCCTTAATCCACTACAAGACACTCCTTGCCTCTCCAGGTTCTTTTTCATGCCTGCTTTCCTCCCTTTGTCACAGATTTTATGTCTTTCCCCTTTTTTTGCTTTTCTCTTTCTTGTTGTGAATCACAGTTTGTTGAGGAAATGGTGCCAGTTCCAAGAAATGAGTGCAGGTGGGCCCCACCTGCAACTACCAGCTCAAATTAAGCACTGTCATTTTGCAAGATCTTTCACCTGTTCACATGTTTTTTTGCGCTGAGATTCAGTGATGGGTTCATTTAAATCATTCTCCAAGTGTTGTTTCGCCTTCAAGGGTGTCTTCCTTTTTTGTCTGGTTTCAGGGCTTTTTACATTTTAGGGCTTTTTAAATTAACAAAACTTGTCTGTGTCCTTGTCCCACAGTCAACAGCACTTCCAGTGTCTGGATCACAGCTGTAGTGCTCGGAAATCCTGTTCAAGTTTCCCTGGCAATCCCATCAATCTTGCGTATTGAAAGAATCATGCAGGTCTTACTCAGAAGGCCTCCTTGCCTCACAGAAAGTGATAAAGGTGTTGTTTGGGCAAAAGTCCCCTATACTGTTACAACCACCCCCCTACATTGTATCACAGCTATGTCGTGACTTATACTCTTAAGGGTTACAACCACCATGGAGAATAGTAGTCTGAAGTATGCTTTTGACTGCTGCTTTCCATGCATTTCCAACTTGATGAACTATGTAATGGTGGTAAGCTGGTATTTCCCCCTACTCTCTTATGGAGCGTTGCAATGGCCCCATCCTCATGGGATCCCTCTAGCAGTCTTTTGTCACACACCATTGAGTTGCATGTTTAAGCTGGTTAGCCATATGGCTGAGCTCATGGTTTTGAAGTGCTAGGCGTTCCTCTTCTCAGTATTATGTCTGTGTGTCGATCTTAACAATACTCCTTTTGCCAGCCCACGCTAGATATATCAAATGTCTGATCAGTTCCCTGAATGGTGCGCTAGGCATGAGGCAAACAGTGTTTTGGAGCATAAGCATCTAGAGCTGCTTAGTGCCTACTCACAGATAACAGCATCAAGATGCACCAATATGCCGCTGATGCACAACTCTTCCCCAAAGTTTCCTTTGACTCAGCCATCCAACGTCTCAACACTGCCTGCATACTATCCTGACCTGGACGTCCACCATCTACCTAAAGCTAAATCCAACCAAGACAGAATTCCTATTTGCCAAGAACAAGAAACAAGAAACAGTACAAACTTGGCTTGATGACTTGATCCTAGACAGCTTCGAACCCCAACTTTCATTGAATACCAAGTTACTTGGATTTACCTGGACACCAACTTCACCCTCAAGGAACACCCTCAAGGAACACAAAAATAAAAACAGCCTAGCACCATTTCTCTCCTCTACAGAAATGATTCTCTTTGTGAAACCACTGAACCGTTGTTCAATGTCTTGTATCCTCACCTCTGAATGATTGTAACACCCTGCCCCATGGCCTGCCTCCACACTGGCACCCCTTAAGGATAGTCTTCACACCGCAGCGCATCTTAAGTAGGGCTCAAAGAAATATGATCACATCACTCCTAGCCTGACGGAACTCTATTGGCTCCCCTTATCGTCAAGAGCATGTTCAAAGCCAGCTGTATTAATTCCAAAGCCATCACAACCAGCACACCCGTTTATCTTGCAGACAACCTCACGGCCTGTGGTGTTCTCTGCAACCCTGCTACCAGGACACCACCAGCCAGCAGACAGATTATCCAAGGATGGTGAAAACCCCAGCCCAGGCCTTGGCCCCAACCACGCCTCAGTGCCTCCCCAATCTATGACCTTTAAAGCATCACAGATAAAGGTTTAAGCCCTGCAAAGCCCATGGCTACATGCCAATCAGCTAGTTACCCAAACCTTTCCCCACTCATCACAGAGTGGGGAAAGAGTGGGGTGCAATAGCCACTGAAAATTAGAGTCTGCAACTGTGCAGGCCCAAAGTTTCTGTTTCACCATCGTCCCACTGGGAGAAGGTAGAACTGGCGCCTTGCACGTCTTCGTGATTTGACAGGCAAAATTATCATCCTATAGGTGAGTGACCGGGTATCACTGGTTATAAATGCACCCTTAGGTACGGGTGGAATGTGACTGGAGGCATGGTACTAAAGCTCATGTGCACTACTTGACCATCTCAGTTCCTGATCTCAGCCAGACCTGTGACTTTCCACTAAACTTCCTGGTGCGAATAATCCAGGAAGCCTATCCAGTTTAAAGTGAGATTCTACACGTCGCTATCAGAGTGTGATGACCTGTGCTCATTTTTCCTTTCTTACCCAAGCATGAAATATGTCATACCCATTATTTTGCACAAAGCCTTGCTTGCTCTTGGTGACATAACACACTGGGTTGTCTGTGACCTGTCTGTCTCCTCTCCTCCCCTGCTTTGTGCACATTTCTAATATCTGCCCACTTTTACTACTTAAATACTTCATTAAGATTAACTGTCTGTCATGTGAGACAAATCGGGAATGTATAACAATGACGTGCGGAGCTCAATATGCTGGCTTGTGTAGCATTGTGCCTAATGACATAACTGTGGCGTGGGTGCTACGATCTAGTGTCGGTATGGGAGGGGAATTTAGAATATACCCCTGGGTGCTGCATATTGTTTGGGGCCTCCCCAGGGTCACATGGCTGGTATAATAAATATTGGTGGTTGCCAAGCGTAGTAAGGAGTAAAGTGGAGGGATCCATCTGTGCAGACCACCAGCAACCACTAAGCCTATGTCCCGGTGTCTGTTTATTATGCACTCTAAGATGCACCAGTACAAGTCATCCTGGGTTAGCCACCAACACTACACTGGCGATGAGGGATGCCCACCGTGCCCTAAAAGCCACAGCGGCTGCACTCCTCTTCTGCAGAAGTGCTGTGCTCGTGCCGCCAGCTTTGATCCCTCACACCACATTGGAGCTCCGAGCGGCCCCACCCATTCTGACTCCACAGGTCATTGCAGAGCTTGTGATAGAGGTGTGGCTCACCAGGAATACAGGACTCCACCAGCCGTCCCTGGTCAGTGCGCTGCCACGTGTGCCTCAGTCAAAGGTGCACGGCCCCTACTGGTCTTCAACCTCTCAGCGTAGGTGCACCGGATCCTGTGAAAGGTGAGCCAAATGACATGCTGCTGGCCTCGAACACCAAACCCAAGGCTTTCTCCATGTGGAGGAATAAAAGTGACTGAGCTGTTCCCTCAACTAAATAAAACGGAGGGAAAAAATATATAACAGCACAACCAGTAAAGTTCATTCACTCACACCACCACTACCTGAAACTGCCTGCCATTTGCTCTTATGAGAAGCGCTGCCAGACGGCACAGCCCTGCCCCAACAAACATTCAAATGTCTAACCAATAAATAAGAAGTGCAGTCTACAGTGATACAATGGCCACCATACCAGGCCTAGAACTTTTCATCATCGAAGGCAACCCATCAGCTCAAGTGTCCAAGTGGAAGGACTGGGCGGAGAGAGTACTATTATTCTTTGAAGCCACAAAGGTGGAGAATGCACAGAACAGAGCAATGATCCTACACTTGGGGGGGAAAAGACATACATTGTATCTCCAAAATTATCACTGAGGCCACCCCCAAGACATACCTTCCCCTGATTTCAGCCCTCAACCCCCACTTCGAGCCAATGACTAACACAGACTACGAAGGTTTGTGTTATGCCAAGCGTGGCAACAAGTGAAAGAATAAATAAACACATTCTAGATGAGACTGCAAGAGCTGGCCAGCACCCGCAGATTCACAGATGAAAATGAGGAAAATAGAGGACAAATCATCAAAGGGTGTGCATTAGCAAAACTGTGAGAAAGAATCGTGGAAGAGTCAGGGTGATCATTGACAGACATATTAACGATGGGAAGACTGAAAGCACTATCATAAGTCAGGGAGTCACACCTGCAAGCAGCATTACATGAACCAGTGAAAGTAGAACCCGTCAATGAGGTCACACCGATGCCCAGCAAGCCCAGGCCCAGAAAAGGTAACACAGTGCCCAGGATGTGCAGCTACAGTGGAGGGCCAGCCCATTACCCACCAGAATCCCCGGCAAGAGGAAAGAGATGTGTGGGATTGAGGAAGATGATACACTTCCTGAACGTATGCTGAGCAACCAAAGGACCTGTCCCGAACTCTACTGTATATGCCGCCCTAGAAGCACATGACAGAAGTAGTGATATGGATGACGATGATGACGGAGAACACTTCATACACTCAATCTTCACAACTGGCACAGCATCCCAAATGACACGTCAACTACCCAGATGCCAGATACCAGTAGGAGAATACTCGACCCTCGCAGTGGTGGACCCATGGGCATCCATAAATATAATGTCATCCGACACGTATGAAAAGATGAAGTTACTCCCAGCTCTGAGCCCTGGAAAGATTAAAGTTTTTACATACGGACAACCCATGCCACTTGCCGTGCGAAGAATGTTCAAAACAAACATTGCATATGGACCCCAGTAAATCTAGTGTATGTCGCCAAAGATGGCCATGGCATGCTGTTGGGGTGTCAAGCCACAGAGGCCCTTGGAATAGTAACTTTTGCATTCAAAATCTACAAAGAATCCATAACTGACATGCTGAGAGAATTCCCTGATGTTTTCAGTGGCATCGCCTGACTGAAAAATAAAGGAATAAAACTACATATAGACAAAACGATACAACCTGTGGCCCTCCGGCATCGTCACATCACCTTCATCTAAAGCCCCAAGTACAGAGAGAGCTCGACAAACTCGAAGCTGCCGGCATAATTGAGAAGGTGACAGGAACCCAACCATGGGTATCCTCGCTTTTTGTAGCCAGCAACCCCAAGGAACCTAAAGAGATGCAGATCTGTGTTGAGATGAGGCTGTCCAATGCTGCCATAAAGAAAGAAACCATAGATGACCTGATTGGCGAGCTAAGCGGGCCTGCCAGTTCTCAAATTAGACCTCAGATCCAGAAGCCACCAGCTAGTCCTTGCTGAAGAGTCCCGTTATATAAGCACCTTCTCAATACACAGAGGACTCTGGCAATACCGCAGGCTAAATTTTGGCATCTCCAGCACCGCTAAGGTGTTAAAAAATGTGATCCACAAGTCCTTGCAAACCTCCCCTGTGTTGTAAATGTCAGTGATGACATTCTTGTTCATGCCAAAACCATACCAGAACACCATGCTCCTTTGAGGAAGGTACTCCAATGGATCCAAGAGTCAGGCCTAACCCTCCATTACAGCTAGTGTGAATTCATGAAGCAGAAGCTAAACTTTTTTTGATTTGTGTTCTCCTCTGAAGGAGCTGCCCCCCGGTCAAGGTCCAAGACATCAAAGAAGTGCCTCCCCCAATGACAGTGACCGAAGTCCACAGCATCTTAGAGATGGTCAACTACTCACACTGTTGACCCAACTACTGAGAGACCTCACCAAAGCAGCGGTGCCTTGGACATGGGGGGCAGATCAAGAAGCTGCATTTCAAGCCACCAAGAATATATTTTCTGCAGACACGGCCGTCAGATACTTCAATCCACTCAAAGTCACCACCAGAGCGGTGGACACAGGCCCAAAAGGGCTAGGGGCAGTATTACTGCAACGGAAGGAAGGAGAAGAATGGACCCAGTTGCCTAACCTAGGAGGTCCCTCACTGCAACTGAACGAAGGAGGCAATCACAATTCACTTCGGATGTAAACACTTCCACCTTTACGTGTATGGCCACCCATTTACTGGTATGATAGACCACAAACCCCTGATACCTCATTTCAGAGAACCCGCATCCAAGCCGCCTCCGCTCCAACTCCAGGAGTACAACTGCCAAGTTCAATACCGCCCTGGGTCCAACAACCCAGCAGACTATCTATCTCGACACCAGAGAGCAGCAACACAGAACGAAGAGGATGAGGCCCAGGAAACTACAGTCCGTGAAGTATGTTGCTGACAGGTCTCGACCCCCTCCCATCTCTACCGAGACCGTTCACCAAGCCACCATACTAGATTACTGCCTCCAGAAGACATTAGGTGCAGTACGGAGCAATCCATGGCATGTGCTCAAGAAACAATTGCCCCAACTCAATCCAGATGCCAGGCATATAATGGAAAGCCTATATCAAGTCTGCTAAGAACTGACTGCTGACCCTGATGGATTCCTCCTCAGGGGGCACAGCTTAGTCATCCCTTCCAGCCCGCTGATGCAGCTGTCCAACTAGCCCACACCGGATATCAAGACATGGTGAAGACAAAAAAGTAGAAGCTCTTGTGAAATCATGCGTATGATGTCAGGCCTCAGGAGGTCCCAGCCCTCCTACTCCAGTTGAAACCGAAAGTGGGCCACACCAGCCATGGGTATCCACCAGCCTGGATTTCGAGAGTCTTCCAACAGCAGACACACCCTAGTTCTTATTGACGGTCACTCGAAGTATCCAGAGGTAGAAATTATACAGTCTCTGATGGCCAGTGAAGTAATCCCCAAGACTGAAAATATCATAGCTACCCACAGCCTAATGAAGGAAATAAGCCCTGACAATGGACCTCCGTTTTATGGTCAAGAAATAGCTTCGTACCTGACCTCGATGGGAATCACCCACAAGAAGATAACTCCGTGCTGGTCCCAGGCTAACAGAGAAGTCGTGAGATTTATGAGAACTCTCAATAAAGTCATCAGGATTGCCACACCCTGTCAACAGGTTTCGAGCTAACCGCATACTCTTTCCTACGCAATTTCCACCTGACTCCTCACACCTCCACTTGGTGTGCTCCTGGAGCCCCACAGATGGAGAGGATAGTCAGGGGCTCCATTCCACATCACCCTGGCTGGCCACCCCGTCCCACCGACAACAAAGAGACATTTGAGAAACAAAAACTATCCAATGATAAAGCCAGCAGCCGTTTGAGAACGAAAGTGTCTGACCTAAAAACTGGTGATCTGGTGCTCATGAAGGACTGAACGCCAGGGAGCAAGTTTAGGTTGCCTTTTGAACATCGCCCCTGGACCATCATACAATGTAAGGGGACCTTGGTTATCGCCTGACGTAGGGCAGAAGAAGTCGGCAGAAACATATCGATGTTCAAGCGATATTATCCCAGAATATCCCAGTCAACGTCTTCACCAGGAGGTGACCTCTTTATGGGTGTACCAGAATGACCAGTGGCAGACACAAGTGCACCCCCCCACTCAGTCTTTGTCAGATGAGGGTCCCAGCGTCACCACTGGATGACCCCACAAATTAATCACCTATCCTGCTTGCCAAGCCCAATGCAGACCACGCCACCAGTAGCAGATATAACCTGTAATGCATCCCACACCTTCGACCAGGCATAAGGACTATGTAGCATGAGCTAGAAAGCATTTTACTTCTTAGTACTGCAGCTATTCCACGGACTTCCACCCGCATATCTGTTCTGACCAGTTTCCTCCATTTAGGAAAATCCTGCACCAGTTCCCCACTAGCATCTAGAGTATGCATCGGCGTCGCCAAGACCAACTAGTCACTGCTGGTGCTGTGTTTGTGCAGCATTACGTTTTGTTCAATGTGGGGAGGAATGTAACGCCACGCCCAGTGATGTAACTGTGGCACGTTTGCTTTTATCTAGTGTTGGCAACCGAGAGAAATTTAGAATATATACCTGGGTGCCGCATATTGTTTGGGGCCTCCCCAGTGTCACATGACCAGTATAATAAATACTGATGGCTGCCGGGCGTAGTCAGGAGTGCAGTGGCGGGACCCAACTGTGTAGACCACCAGCAACCACAAAGCCTATGTCCCGGTGTCTGTTTATTGCACATTCTAGGCTGTGCTAGCACAAGTCATCCCTCGTTAGCCAGCAATACTACAGCTTGTTTTAACTGAGCAGATGAAGTTGTGTATATTTCGTAGAAATGAAACTTTGGACAGTTCTCTTTGAAAATTGTATGCAAGGTTCCTGGTCCTTACTGGGAAGTTGTTCGCTTGAAATACTATACTATAGGAATGCCCTCATGCACAAAACCAAGATAGAGAGCTGAGTAATGTACTAGGACGTCACCTGCATGACCTTTTCTATTCAAAGCCCTCTCCTACTTAAAAAAACAACACACAAAAAGCATATTTAAACCTGTATGCAGAACCCCAGTAATCTGGTTTCATAAAAAAAGATGCTAGGATAAGACAAAGTCTGACTTTTTATGTGTACAGGTGGAAGAATGGTGGTTGTGACTGCGATATAGCATAGTAGTGAAATACCTACTTTGCCTTTGACTGTTCACACAATGACACCTATGAGGTAGGGTGAATGCTGGAAAGTCATGATGATCACAAGGCAAATGTAGTCTTTACAGCTTGATGTCTGTTCTGTTCGGCCGGGTGCTCTTCAGGTGCATGCAGGGAACAGCACCTTCCGAACCTGGTAGTAAATGGGTCAGAACATGCAGTCAACTTACTAACGAAGATTGCTGCAACATGTTTATCAGCTGTCTTCTAATATTTTAAGTTGGTACATGCTTGCATTATTTGTTTATATTATATATGTACTTTATGTATGGTATAAACTCATGTGCATACACTGTAACAACACTTAATGCTATTGAATATACTGTTGTAGTAGTTACACTTCGGTATCTTTCAGGGGTTTGCTTGCATTGCATACAGTGGGGCAATGGTGGTGTTGACAAATGTTAATTATGGGTAGTGGGAAATGCTTACATGCTGTACTGCTTGAAGGTAGTTCCTAAAGCTATCTCAACAAGTACTGGGTGTGTTTTTGCAGACTCTAGCATGTGCCACCTCCTTAAAGTTAAGTGACTCGAAAAAGACTGTTAAAAGCCACATTTCTGCAGAGCACAATTCAATAAACTGTTCCTTGCAACAGCTTTACATCCACTGACTGTTGCAAAAGACCATCACCTAGCATAGTCCCTTAAAAAATTGCACGAAAAACTGACCTACTGACCTTGAATTAAGTTTTTACCTGTTTCTCTCTTATTTATTTTGAATGCACCTCTTCTATCTTATGCATGTCTTTTCTGTATATAGACTACTCAAAATCTCATGCCCTTCTGTCTTAATCTCCTTTTCGAAACCATATCCATGTAACCTAACAATATCTATTAATTAATAATACCAGCAAGCATCGCTTCTATTATTGTATTCACTAAAGGTCACACCTCGGTCATTAATGTACCACAACGAAGGTAGAGTAAATGCATGGTAAGGTTTTACTTTAGCTCCTGAGTAGCTGGCAAACGTGAACACCACCCCACCTATAAACCTGCAGAGAAAACGTTCGGCTCGCTAACTGGAATTCCAGCCAAGGATATTGCCCCACCACTTTTAAAGGTCACCAGCTGCCACTGAATGACACATTGTTAATTGATAAATATAAATAGGGGCATACAGACCACAAAATAAATAAAGAGTAAAATGATAGCAAACACATCTGCACATGTATTGTCTCGTTTTGCATATTGTGCCTCTTGAATACATTGTCTACTTCAAAAGCCAAAAATGGGGTTGTCAAACCATCTGCAGAGGGATTTGGCAAGAACAGTTATTTTCCATGCAGGCTAGAAGTTACTAACCATGCATTGCTCACATTCAGAGGATCACTTATTACATTTCACACTGTCAATCTGATTTCCAAAATGCGTAGAAGATACAGATCTGTACAATGATGTGAGTATATAAAACCGCATACAGTAATAAATCACTTTATGATAAAAGGTTCAAAGCTAAAGCTATTAATGTTGTAAGTGCTCTGAACATATATCAATAGCTAAAATGTGATGTAAGGTAACAATTTACTAGCTACAAAATAGTGTCCACTTTGCAACTAAAATGATTTTAGTAGTCATTACGAGTAAGGGTGGGCAAGAAAACAAACTGCTGGATGGATCAGCAATTTCTTTGATCTGCTTCATCACCCCTGGACACATAAAAACAAACAGAGGTATCTCCAGTGGACCACAAATCACTGGGAGGCTGCTGGCCCATCTATCCCACCATTGACAATCAGTGATGAGACAGACTGAATTGGCCGTAATCAACCAGTCACGGCTATACGGGAAGAGAATTCTGATTGTCTGCTGAATAATCATTCAGAACAATCATGGACAGCCAGCGTCTCAGTGGAACTATTTACCATCAGCTGTCACAGGCTAAGCACTAGTGCCTTAACCATACTCAGGCTTCAAAGCAAACCTTTTCACTAGTTCACACATAGAGTAGATTTTAGAGTTTCTGCTTTAATTAACTTTGCGCCACAGGGAAACTAATAAAGTGGCCCGCACTTTATTTACCTTTTGGCAAAAACCTTTGGCCATCCTTAATTATGGGTAGTCAGAGACCGATTACTCTTCCCCAAAGAACAAAGCATTTGGTTTCATTAATATAGTGTTGCACCACAATGTCATGTGAATGAAATATAGATACAAAATAAATATTATTTTTTCTTAATGAGGTCCAGAGAGTTTTACTGTGAAAACCAAACGTAGGTTTAGTTAGTGTTGCTTTCTTGATCAGCTTTCTGGGTTGTGTGACTGTGCAAATGTTTCAAAGGGAAATACATTTTTTGTTTTCTATGAGCAACATGAATAATTGTCTCCTGGCTTATTCTCTCAACATTGGTTTCTTCTTGGTTTCAGATAATGAAATTTGGTAGTGCTTAGCCATCAAATATTTTCATAAGAAGACCCACTTCTGATCAATGAAAATCTTCCTGAGCTACTAAGAAATATCAGTGTAACAGTAATGATCATATCAACATACAACAGAAATCACCCCCTGCAAGGTTAAAAGTAGTCATTACCACGGAGCACAATGCAGGGTTACCAACAGCAATGTCATTCAAATGTCAGAAGAATTATTATTCATATGTAATGTATTCAGATGAATAAAGAAACAAATGATGTGGCAGAAAGTGTCCTTAAAGGACAATGAAACATACTGGCAATACGCCGCACCCCAAAACTTGCATGAATTATCATTCGAATATCAGCTTTAAACATATTGTAGGGAGGCAGTAATTTTGTCTACAAACATCAGTTACCAATATTTGAAAATTCCTCTAGTGAAAAGCTTGTCATTCTCTTAAACAACTTGAGCCATATTCACAAAGGCATTTTGGAGTATGTAAAATAATACTCCTGTGATACTTATTCCACATACTCTAACATGCCTTTGTGAAATGGCCCCCAAACATATCCAAGTAATGAAATAGAAACATTTAGGAAATATGCTGGCACAATTAGTACAAAAAGAATGGATTGTGCCCTCGTTGCACTTTTACTAATGCGGAGTAGCACTTTTCAGGGTGCTTCACAAAGGCATGTAAAGTGATGTAAAACAATTCTCCTGTAGAAATACTTCCCCTTCTCATAAACACTTTTGTGAGTCAGCTCCCATTATGTCTTCTTCAAAGTGAAAGTTTTTTGTTTTTGGTAACTACTTGTTGAGTCCCAAACATAGGGGATATTTTAATTAATTACTCACGCTTACAAAGTTCCTCACATGGACAGATTATGGGGGTCATTCTGACCTAGGCGGTAAAAGGCGCCTACCGCCGGTCAGAAATCCTCCATAATTCCGCTGCGGTCGCGGTAACCCGCCACGGTCATTCTGACCCGCAGCAGCCAAACCTCCGAAAATCCGACAGCCACAACAGACCGCCAGACCAGCGGTCGGCGGAAAAGTGGAGGTGACCAAACCTCCACCGTCACGCCAACAGAAATACGCCCATGCCATTACGACCCACGAATCCACGCGGCGGTCATTCAAACGCGGTTTTCCATTGGCGGTACACACCGCCGCGGTCAGAATACACACAAACGAACAAAACTCAGCCACATTGGCCGATTTGAATTCCACACACCTGATACACATACACACACCACTCCCACACACACAATACAATATAAAACACACACCCACATCACCCACAAACCCCTACGACAAAAAATTCAGAAAGAAGCACCGAGAGACACATCATCGAACACAGAATACCATCACACAGAGGCACACTACACCATCACCCACACAATATCCACACACAAAACAACACACACCACCACACTCAACACACTTAACTACACATACTCCACCCCACACATCATACACACCACTCCATGGCACCCCAAAGACAGCCCCGCTTCTCAGACGAAGAACTCAGGGTCATGGTGGAGGAAATCGTTCGGGTAGAGCCCCAGCTCTTCGGCACACAGGTCCAATACACCAGCATTGCCCGGAGGACGGAGCTATGGCAGAGGATTGTCGACAGGGTCAACGCTGTGGGACAGCACCCCAGAAATCGGGAAGACATCAGGAAGCGATGGAACGACCTACGGGGGAAGGTGCGTTCCATGGTATCCCGGCACAACATCGCCGTGCAGAGGACTGGCGGAGGACCCCCACCTCAACCCCCACAATTTACAACATGGGAGGAGGAAGTCTTGAACATCCTGCATCCTGACGGCCTCGCAGGAGTCGGCAGAGGAATGGACACTGGTAAGTTGAAGCTTCACTACTGCTTCCCCCCCACCTGCATGCCAAATCATACCCCAACCCTCACCCCCATCCTCGAACCCCACCCTCACCCCCACCCCCATCCTCACCCCCACCCTCACCCTCACCCCCACCACCATCCTCACCCCCACCACCATCCTCACCCCCACCCCCAGCACACCTATTCCCTGCCAATGTCTCACCATCACAACCCACACATCCCAAAACCTAGGCCTGCATGCGTCCACTAAGCATGGACACCCATCACCAAAGCATGCCCAATGCATATACACATCCCCCCCACAAGCCACCCTCACCAAAGCCCCCACACACGAATGCCAGCACTTGGGGACACGGGAACCCACAGATACACCCATATGCCACACATTGAAACTATAACCATACCTCTATACCCCTGCAGGACCCGACCGCCAACACACCGCCACGGAGGGCCCAGAATTCTCCACACCCCCCACCCAAGAGGCCGTCAGCGATGACAGCAGCTCTGTCGACCTGGACACCGATGACCAGCCCGGACCATCGGGGACCTCTGGACAGTCGGTTCCCCTCAGACAGCCACAGGCCACCACAGACCCAAACCCCTCTGGGAACACCAGCACAGCTCCCACCCAGCGGGCCCATGCCTCTGTCTCCAGGGCGCGTCAATCTGCGGTGTGTCTACCACTACAGGGCACCCAGGATAACCCACCACCCCAACAACAACAGGGACCTGGGGGCAGTGGTAGTGGGCACACCGGCCAGGGGGCAGAGGCCCAGGGAAACCGGGCAACTCGGAGGGCAGCTGTGCGACAGGGGGGGGGACGGGCCAAGGGAACCCACTCTCCACGAGGCCCTCACCACCATCATGGGAGCATACAACCGCTCCCAGGAGACGATGGCGACGGTACTGGCCCGGTTCCAGGAGATCCAGGTACTGCAGGAGGAACACTATCGGGGGTACAGGGAGGACATCAGAGCCCTCACCTCCACCCTGGTTACCATGGTCGGGCTGCTGCAGGACCTCATCAACACCAGGACGGACACTCAACACCAACAAAGGGCCCCTGCCACTAGCCTGGACCAAGAACAGCCAACCACCTCCGCCGGCGCTAGTGGTCAGGAGGCCCCCGCACAACAGCAGCCCACCAGACCCCCACCTCCTGCAGGAGAAGAACCACCCCGCAAGAGGGCCCTGAGATCTCGCAAGAAGACAGAGTAGGATGTCAAGACCCCCGCCAGCAAAGGATACCACCTGATGTCATCCCACTGTCCCACATTGTCACCCTGTCCATCCTTGAACTACCCATGCTCCATCTCTCCACAGGCCTCTGGACAATGCACCTGTGTGACTGTTACTCTGGACTCTGCCATGGACATTCCTTCACCATAGCCCCCACCCACTTGAAACCACCCATCCCATTTTGAGCACTTAAATAAACACCCATTTAGCACAAAACTATCTGGAGTCTGGCTGTGATTTCAAAATATTGTAATTGACATGACATTGCAAATATGTCCTTGTACATAGTGAAGTCAACAAACAGCTGCCACAAAGCTGTAGTCCATGGGGAAACGAAGCACAGGACTCGTAGTGGGGACCCCAGATCTGAAATAGGGAGGGAAAAGCCACAACTCAGTCATCATACACTGGGGCAAATAGACAGGCAGCAGAGATGCAGGAGAGTAGTTCACATTCACTAAATTATGTTTGAATTGTTACCTGTGTCCTATTGGAAGTACTGTTCAATGATTCTGTCCCTGTTGTCTGTTTCAGCCCCGTCGTCTTCCTCCTCGTCACTCTCCACAGGTTCCACAGCTGCCACTACACCACCGTCTCGACCATCCTCCTGCAGGAAAGGCACCTGGCGGCGCAAAGCCAGGTTGTGAAGCATGCAGCAGGCCACGATGATGTGACACACCTTCTTAGGTGAGTACATTAGGGATCCACATGTCGTATGCAGGCACCTAAACCTGGCCTTTAGGAGGCCAATGGTGCGTTCGATCACCCTCCTAGTACGCCCATGGGCCTCATTGTACCGTTCCTCTGCCCTGGTCCGGGGATTCCTTACTGGGGTCAGTAGCCACGACAGGTTGGGGTACCCAGAGTCCCCCAATAGCCATACACGGTGTCTCTCTAGCTGTTCCATCTTGTAAGGGATGCTGCTATTCCTCAGGATGAAGGCGTCATGCACTGACCCAGGGAACTTGGCATTTACATGCGAGATGTACTGGTCAGCCAAACACACCACCTGGATGTTCATGGAATGGTAACTTTTTCTGTTCCTGTACACCTGCTCCCTGTCTCTTGGGGGAACCAAAGCCACATGGGTCCCATCAATGGCACCAATGACGTTGGGAATATGTCCAAGGGCGTAGAAATCACCCTTCACTGTAGCCAATTCGCCCACCTCAGGGAAAATGATGTAGCTCCTCACGTATTTCATCAGGGCAGACAACACTCTGGATAACACCTTCAAAAACATGGGCTGAGACATCCCAGAAGCAATTCCCACTGTTGTCTGAAATGACCCACTTGCCAGGAAATGGAGTACTGACAGGACCTGCACCAGAGGGGGAATCCCTGTGGGTTGGCGGATGGGGGACATCAGGTCGGGCTCCAGCTGGGCACACAGTTCATGTATAGTGGCACGGTCAAGCCGGTAGGTCAGGATAATGTGGCGTTCTTCCATTGTCGACAGGTCCACCAGCGGTCGGTACACGCGAGGATTCATCCGTCTCCTCGCCAAACCCAGCGGACGGTGCCTAGGAAGGACAACATGAAGCACAGAGTCTAGCAACCCACAGGTACGTACTCACAGCTTGCACAGTAAACGATTCGCTATGCAGTGAATGGCGTGTCTGAGTGGCTATGCAAGGCCTAGGCCTGTGTGACGCAGTTGAAATTGAGCCATGTGGACCCTCGAAATGGCGGCTGCCTGACCTGTGAAGTGTGACAATGGGATGTGAGGTCAATGCGCTGGCGTGGCACACCGCGGCGGTCGGCGGGCGAAGACCGCGGCGCGAAGCCGCATTGGTTAACATTGAAGCCTATGGGTTTCAGGAGCCAATGGCGAAGGGCGCCGGCGGTGGCGGTACGCACCGCCGCGGTACGCACCGCCGCGGACGTGACCGCCATTTCCTATCTACTTATCCACTTGCGACTTGAACTTTCACAGGAGAGGACCTATACTGCAAGTGTTGCTGTGACCTCGGTCTGGAAGGGACAATGGCTGCTGCGACTGGGGAAAGGGCCCCTGCCTTCACTGGAGAGGAGTTGGAGAAACTTGTGGATGGGGTCCTCCCCCAGTATGCGCTACTCTACGGTCCTCCAGACCAACAAGTGAGTTTGATTCAATATGGATTTGGGGCCACTGGCTGGCTTGGGGGCCTGGCGGGGGGCCTGGCGGGGGGCCTGGCGGGGATGGGGGGCATGTTGGGCCTGGCGGGGGGCCTGGCGGGGGGCCTGGCGGGGATGGGGGGCATGTTGGGCCTGGCGGAGGGCCTGGCGGGGGGCCTGGCGGGGATGGGGGGCATGTTGGGCCTGGCGGGGGGCCTGGCGGGGATGGGGGGCATGTTGGGCCTGGTGGAGGGCCTGGCGGGGGGCCTGGCGGGGATGGGGGGCATGTTGGGCCTGGCGGGGGGCCTGGCGGGGATGGGGGGCATGTTGGGCCTGGCGGAGGGCCTGGCGGGGGGCCTGGCGGGGATGGGGGGCATGTTGGGCCTGGCGGGGGGCCTGGCGGGGATGGGGGGCATGTTGGGCCTGGCGGAGGGCCTGGCGGGGGGCCTGGCGGGGATGGGGGGCATGTTGGGCCTGGCGGGGGGCCTGGCGGGGGGCCTGGCGGGGATGGGGGGCATGTTGGGCCTGGCGGGGGCCTGGCGGGGGGCCTGGCGGGGATGGGGGGCATGTTGGGCCTGGCGGGGGGCCTGGCGGGGATGGGGGGCATGTTGGGCCTGGCGGGGGGCCTGGCGGGGGGCCTGGTGGGGATGGGGGGCATGTTGGGCCTGGCGGAGGGCCTGGCGGGGGGCCTGGCGGGGATGGGGGGCATGTTGGGCCTGGCGGGGGGCCTGGCGGGGGGCCTGGCGGGGATGGGGGGCATGTTGGGCCTGGCGGAGGGCCTGGCGGGGATGGGGGGCATGTTGGGCCTGGCGGGGGGCCTGGCGGGGATGGGGGGCATGTTGGGCCTGGCGGGGGGCCTGGCGGGGGGCCTGGCGGGGATGGGGGGCATGTTGGGCCTGGCGGGGGGCCTGGCGGGGGGCCTGGCGGGGATGGGGGGCATGTTGGGCCTGGCGGGGGGCCTGGCGGGGATGGGGGGCATGTTGGGCCTGGCGGAGGGCCTGGCGGGGGGCCTGGCGGGGATGGGGGGCATGTTGGGCCTGGCGGGGGGCTTGGCGGGGGGCCTGGCGGGGATGGGGGGCATGTTGGGCCTGGCGGAGGGCCTGGCGGGGGGCCTGGCGGGGATGGGGGGCATGTTGGGCCTGGCGGGGGGCCTGGCGGGGGTCCTGGCGGGGATGGGGGGGCATGTTGGGCCTGGCGGGGGGCCTGGCGGGGGGCCTGGCGGGGATGGGGGGCATGTTGGGCCTGGCGGAGGGCCTGGCGGGGGGCCTGGCGGGGATGGGGGGCATGTTGGGCCTGGCGGGGGGCCTGGCGGGGGGCCTGGCGGGGATGGGGGGCATGTTGGGCCTGGCGGGGGGCCTGGCGGGGGGCCTGGCGGGGATGGGGGGCATGTTGGGCCTGGCGGGGAGCCTGGTGGGGATGGGGGGCATGTTGGGCCTGGCGGAGGGCCTGGCGGGGGGCCTGGCGGGGATGGGGGGCATGTTGGGCCTGGCGGGGGGCCTGGCGGGGATGGGGGGCATGTTGGGCCTGGCGGGGGGCCTGGCGGGGGGCCTGGCGGGGATGGGGGGCATGTTGGGCCTGGCGGGGGGCCTGGCGGGGATGGGGGGCATGTTGGGCCTGGCGGGGGGCCTGGCGGGGATGGGGGGCATGTTGGGCCTGGCGGGGGGCCTGGCGGGGATGGGGGGCATGTTGGGCCTGGCGGAGGGCCTGGCGGGGGGCCTGGCGGGGATGGGGGGCATGTTGGGCCTGGCGGGGGGCCTGGCGGGGGGCCTGGCGGGGGGCCTGGCGGGGGCCTGGCGGGGATGGGGGGCATGTTGGGCCTGGCGGGGGCCTGGCGGGGATGGGAGGCATGTTGGGCCTGGCGGGGGGCCTGGCGGGGATGGGGGGCATGTTGGGCCTGGCGGGGGGCCTGGCGGGGGGCCTGGCGGGGATGGGGGGCATGTTGGGCCTGGCGGGGGGGCCTGGCGGGGGGCCTGGTGGGGATGGGGGGCATGTTGGGCCTGGCGGGGGGCCTGGCGGGGATGGGGGGCATGTTGGGCCTGGCAGGGGGCCTGGCGGGGGGCCTGGCGGGGATGGGGGGCATGTTGGGCCTGGCGGGGGGCCTGGAGGGGGGCCTGGCGGGGATGGGGGGCATGTTGGGCCTGGCGGGGGGCCTGGCGGGGGGCCTGGCGGGGATGGGGGGCGTTGGGCCACTGGCAACGATAATGCAGACAAACTTGAACGTGGTATTTCTCCCTCCCTGTACGTGTCACATAGGTCCGCGCCCATGAGAAGATCGGGATTTGGCGTGCCATCGCCAAGGAAGTCCGGACCCTGGGGGTCCACCATCGACGGGGCACCCACTGCCGCAAGAGGTGGGAGGACATCCGCTGCGGGACCAAGAAGACCGCCGAGTCTCTGCTGGGGATGGCCTGGCGGGGGGCCTGGCGGGGGGCCTGGCGGGGATGGGGGGCATGTTGGGCCTGGCGGAGGGCCTGGCGGGGGCCTGGCGGGGATGGGGGGCATGTTGGGCCTGGCGGGGGGCTGTAGGCTGGGCACCCCCGTAAGCCCCTGTGTCCCCAGCCACCACCCTCAGTAGTGTGTCAGTACAGCCATCCCTGGGCCGTGTCATCCATGGGTGCAGTTCTCAACTCTAGGCGTGTAGGGCATGTTCCACGAAATGCGTAGCGGACCCCAAGTGCGCAACTTAGTGCAGGGGGCATCTGTGTCTGTCATGTCCGCTAACTGTACCGGTGATCCATGTACTCAAAATCTCTTTATTTCTCTCTCCCCCCCCCCTTTTTGTTTGTCCTTCTGTGCTTGTGTGCATCAGCATCATCAGGCGGAGGAGAAGTGGCATCGGGGCAGGAGGGAGCTGCATCTCACATGGCCCAGGAGGGCCATGCCACAGAGTCTGACTGGACCAGTGAGACGGAGGGCGAGGGGAGCTCCACGACGGGGACGACTGGACCCTGCAGCGACACGGACACGTCCTCGGAAGGGAGCTCCCTTGCGGGGGTGGCACCATCCGTGCCCCCCGCCATTACAGGTACAGCCGCCACCCAGCGCACCATCTCCGCCCTCCCAGCAGCCCCTCAGCGTTCGCCCCGTGCCCGCTCTGCCAGGAAGCCGGGCATCTCCTTCGCCCCAGGCACCTCAGGCCCTGCCCCTGTTACCCCCGCTGCCCTCAGTGAGGAGGTCCGAACGCTCATTGTTGGGCAGACTATCCTTTTGAATGCCATCCAGGGGGTGGAGAGGGAGGTTCATCGCAGCAATGCGTACCTGGAGGGCATTCATTCGGGTCAGGCTGCCCATCAGCGATCGTTCCAGGCTCTGGCCTCAGCACTGACGGCAGCCATTGTCCCTGTCTCCTGCCTCCCTCTACTAACTCCCTCCTCCCAGTCTCCTGTTCCTCTGCCTGTCCCACCCACACCATCAGACCAGCCTGCACACACCTCAACACCCAAGAGCAGCTCATCCAAACATAAGCACCACAGATCACGCAGACATTCACACAAGCAACATTCCGATGCAGACATGCCAACAGTCACTACCACCTCTGTGACCCCCACCTCCTCGTCTCCCTCCTCCCTCCCTGTGACGTCTACACTCACACCTTCATTCACCTCACCATCAGCCAGTGTTTCCATCACCAGCATACCCTCCACTCCAGTCCGCACACGTGCAGTCACCACCCCCACTGCCATTTACACGTCCCCTGTGTCCTCTCCCACTGTGTCTGTCACCCCCTCTTCCACACCACACAAACGCAGCCACCCACCCACCCAACAGTCATCCACCTCACGACAGCCTCCCGCTCCTGCACCTGCACCCAAAGACAGCAAACTTGTCTCGCCTACAACCACATCCTCTCCCTCCACTCCCATACCCACTGTACCTACCACTCTCCATTGTCCCAAGAAAATCTATCTCTCTACTGCTACCTTCTTTCCTGACCCTGAGCCCCCCCTCCTTCTCGTCGGGGTCAAAAGAGCACCTCAGCCACCACCAGCCCTGCAGCCCCCTTGACAAGGGTGCAGGGGTATTGGAGCCCACCAGCCCGCAGGTCTGGATCTTCGCCCAGCAGCAAGGGGACAGCCAGCCCACCCCCTGGGAAGAGGAGCAGAAGGCGGAAGGGCCGCCGCCGGAGCCCGGATTCGATATCTCCCCAGGACACTAGCCAGCCACCGTCAACAGCCACAACTCCAAAGAGAGGAAAGGGCCACAGACTTCCGACTAAGGAGGGCAAGGGCAGCAAGGCGGAGAAGTCAGGCAGTAGGCCTGCTGCCCATGGAGGACCCGTCACAGCTGCCCAGGAGGAGCCCGCAACCCCCATAGCCGCTGCCCCGGGAGGAACCGGCACAGCTGCCCCGGGAGAGCCCACCACCCCCATAGCCGCTGCCCAGGGAGGACCCAGCCCAGCTGGCCAGGAGGGCCCCACCACCCACAGCCCAGGTGGGCATTGAAGGAGCACCATCCCCGCTGCCCAGGAGGGCACCACCAGGCAATGAGCAGTTGGCCATAGAATGGCCGCCGTCTCCAGCACCGCTCCGCTGGGGCCCGCCGTCTCAAGAACCGCTGAACTGGGCCCTTCAAGGCAAGAACCGCTGAACTGGGCCCTTCAAGGCAAGAACCGCTGAACTGGGCCCGCCGTCTCCAGCACCGCTCCGCTGGGGCCCGCCGTCTCAAGAACCGCTGAACTGGGCCCTTCAAGGCAAGAACCGCTGAACTGGGCCCCGCCGTCTCCAGCACCGCTCCGCTGGGGCCCGCCGTCTCAAGAACCGCTGAACTGGGCCCTTCAAGGCAAGAACCGCTGAACAGGGCCCCGCCGTCTCCAGCACCACTCCGCTGGGGCCCGCCGTCTCAAGAACCGCTGAACTGGGCCCTTCAAGGCAAGAACCGCTGAACTGGGCCCCGCCGTCTCCAGCACCGCTCCGCTGGGGCCCGCCGTCTCAAGAACCGCTGAACTGGGCCCTTCAAGGCAAGAACCGCTGAACAGGGCCCCGCCGTCTCCAGCACCGCTCCGCTGGGGCCCGCCGTCTCAAGAACCGCTGAACTGGGCCCTTCACGGCAAGAACCGCTGAACTGGGCCCTTCAAGGCAAGAACCGCTGAACAGGGCCCCGCCGTCTCCAGCACCGCTCCGCTGGGGCCCGCCGTCTCAAGAACCGCTGAACTGGGCCCTTCACGGCAAGAACCGCTGAACTGGGCCCTTCAAGGCAAGAACCGCTGAACTGGGCCCCGCCGTCTCCAGCACCGCTCCGCTGGGGCCCGCCGTCTCAAGAACCTCTGAACTGGGCCCTTCAAGGCAAGAACCGCTGAACAGGGCCCGCCGTCTCCAGCACCGCTCCGCTGGGGCCCGCCGTCTCAAGAACCGCTGAACTGGGCCCTTCAAGGCAAGAACCGCTGAACTGGGCCCTTCAAGGCAGGAACCGCTGGCCCTTTGGCAGACGTGGCAGGGCAGGATCTGTCTCGGGCAGGGCTGCAGGATGTCCTCTGGCCAACATGCCTCCTCCAGTGGCAGTGGAGTCTGTTATGGACTGCTTGGACTGTGGCTTTGCTCTCCCCAGGATGGCCCAGTGGGCAGGCCACCCACTGTATGGACTGTGGCTTTGCTCTCCCCAGGATGGCCCAGTGGGCAGGCCACCCACTGTATGGCCTGTTTGGACTGTGGCTTTGCTCTCCCCAGGATGGCCTAGTGGGCAGGCCACCCACTGTATGGACTGTATGGACTGTGGCTTTGCTCTCCCCAGGATGGCCCAGTGGGCAGGCCACCCACTGTATGGACTGTATGGACTGTGGCTTTGCTCTCCCCAGAATGGCCCAGTGGGCAGGACACCCACTGTATGGACTGTATGGACTGTGGCTTTGCTCTCCCCAGGATGGCCCAGTGGGCAGGCCACCCACTGTATGGACTGTATGGACTGTGGCTTTGCTCTCCCCAGGATGGCCCAGTGGGCAGGCCACCCACTGTATGGACTGTATGGACTGTGGCTTTGCTCTCCCCAGGATGGCCCAGTGGGCAGGCCACCCACTGTATGGACTGTTTGGACTGTGGCTTTGCTCTCCCCAGGATGGCCCAGTGGGCAGGCCACCCACTGTATGGACTGTTTGGACTGTGGCTTTGCTCTCCCCAGGATGGCCCAGTGGGCAGGCCACCCACTGTATGGACTGTTTGGACTGTGGCTTTGCTCTCCCCAGGATGGCCCAGTGGGCAGGCCACCCACTGTATGGACTGTTTGGACTGTGGCTTTGCTCTCCCCAGGATGGCCCAGTGGGCAGGCCACCCACTGTATGGACTGTTTGGACTGTGGCTTTGCTCTCCCCAGGATGGCCCAGTGGGCAGGCCACCCACTGTATGGACTGTTTTGACTGTGGCTTTGCTCTCCCCAGGAAGGGCCAGTGGTCATGGAGTCCCCTCGTGGATCTGGCGTCGTGTACTCAAGTGGCTGAGGTGCCCCCCCTTCCCCTCCCCCTGAGGTGCCTGTCCTTTTTTCTTTCTGATGCCCCTGCAGTGTTCTCTCCGTGGAGTTCTTGTCGTGGGACTGGGCCTTGCCCCTTTGCTCAGGACCCCTGTGGTCCACGGACAGTGGTTGGACTACATTTAGTGGCTGTATATATTTTGTACATAGTTTATTTATTTATTTGGATTACTGCTGTCCATTTTTCAATATATCTGCCCGTTTGAGATCTCTTCTTTTGGTCTTTGCATTATTTCGGAAGGGGGGGGTTTGTGGGTTGTGACAGTGATCTGTGGGAATGCATTGATGTGTGTGTTGTAGTGGGTGTGGGTGGGTGGGTGTGTGCCGGTAATCTTTGCCCTCCCATGTGTCGTAGGTGCAGTACTCACCGATGTCTTCCGCGCCGCCGGGCGTGCTCCTGGTACAGGAGCAGGTATAGGAGTGCGGGGATGACCTGCAACTCGGGTTCCATACTGCCGGAATCTCGCGTGCTGTATGTGGAGGTGAGCGTTTTCCCGTTCGTAGTCTGTTTCCGCCGTGTTTTTATCGGCGGGGCTCCCGCCCCGGAAAAGGTGGCGGATTGGTGGGTCGTGATAGGGTGGGCGGTACATTGTCTGCCGCCTGGCTGTTGGCGGGGACCGCCGCGCTGTTTGTTTGTTCCGCCGTGGCGGGCGGAGTGTTAATGCGGCGGGCTGTGTTGGCGGTTCCCGCCAGGGTCAGAATTGCATATTTTGGACCGCCGGCCTGTTGGCGGGTTGGCCGCCGCTTTATCACCGACCGCCAGGGTCAGAATGAGGGCCTATGTCTCCAATTTTGATTTATTAGCACCACATACTAGAGACAACCAACATAATAGCGAGCATGGACATGTTATGCCATCATTACGCCTATGATGGCAATGTTTACACCAAAACTGCCATCATTTGCAGAGTGAATAACATTGCATCAGGGCTGCTAAAACACTAAGCTATCATAATATCAACTATAAACACAATATATCAAAATTTGCCCTTTTATGTTGGGGGGGGGCAATTATACCCAAAACAGGCAAGAAGGGATCACAGTTATGCCAGGATTATCCACCATTATGCCTAGATACATAAGCATCAAACTTATTAAGCCCAATGGGGTAGGAAGTGGTCTGGAACTGGGGCTCGACCAAATAGAAACCTTCAGTATGAACAAATTGAAAGTACACACATTGAAATAGATCTCAATAAAGATAAAGAATTAATTATATACCCGTAACTTTGTATGTTTTACATCTGTTGATCTCAATTAAGGTGCAAATATGATTTCCACTAACTATTTACCTCCATTAACCACTTATATTTCTTTTCTGTTGAAATCTTGGACAAACATGTAGCTTCTGGCATTGACCATAGAACCATTTAAAGGGAAGAAAAGGGTTACATTTGAATCATTAGAACTCTGAAATGTTGGCAGCTCTACTGAAAACAATGGAGTGCTCCAGGCTTCTAATAGCTGGTATAAGTTCAGAGCTCCAACATTCCAATGTGTAAACAAAGGCTTCACCGAGCCTGAGGGGATTGCATTCCCCTCGGGCTCCGTGAGGCCTTTGTTTTATTTATTTGAACATTTTGTCTTCTAGTGGCGGAATAGCCTTATGGCCCTCCATAGCTGGGCTATACTGGCATTAAAGTACTTCTCCATTGTTAAAGCTGGAGTGGACCCTTAATGGCCGGTATAGCCTGCTACGGCATGCTGTAAGGCTATATTTGTATCCTAGGTAAATTGTGGTCTTTACTGTATGTATTTTTTCTTTCAAACGAGTGCAGTGCAAGTTCAAAAGTGTTTTATGCAAATACTTGTTTCGAAGCAAAGTATCATTTACTATATCTTTAAGCATTTATGTTTTTACATTTGGGTGAGATTATGGCCATTAGGGCAGGAAAAGAATATGGTTGCTGTAAAGATCATCAGAGTCACACAGTAACTAAATAGGACAAAGTTAATGACACTCTTTACGTAACAGTCTAATGATATTTTTCATATGGGTGAGATTCTGCTTGTTAAGACAGATAGAAAATAGGATTTCCATGATAGTCCTTATACTCATGTAGTGACTAATAGCGATCCTAGTTTTTAATATCACAGTTTTATGATATTTTAACACCTATTGTAGTAGATATCTGATTGTGGCTTTAAAACCTAACGGTCCATTTAGATATGTGTAAATGAATACATAGACACCTAGTGATGTTTTGAGGAGAGGCACTTGAAATTATGACAAATGGGATTGTTTATATATATTCCCCATGAAAATATGTGTTGTTGTTCTGCAATGTATTTGAAGAATGCTGTTTTTAATGTTTTTAATATTTGATGTTTTAGGAGTAAAAATTTGTAATTGGGTGGATTGGGCAATATAAATATATTAAATGGTATGATATATATATATATATACCTATATATACATATATATATATTCACTAGAAAAAACTAAGTTACAGGGACATTAAATGTTAGGCTCACATTTTAAAAGTGCAAAACCATTGAAATTCGACAGTTATATTTCGAGTTATCTCAAGTAAGTAGAACACGTGCCCTAAGGTAACTATAACTCGCACCTCCACCATGAACTGTTTTTCCATCAAAACTGTTCCTGCAAATATTACAGGGGTATTATCAATGATGTTATCAAAGATGTTATGAGTGCCGTAATTTGTATAGTAATTATCAGTGCATGGTGAGGCCGCGAGTTGTAGTTACCGTGGGCATGAGTTATGCTTACTTCAGATAACTGCACCTCCTAATACCCAAAGGAGGTTTTAACACGGCTACAGCCCAAACTGCTGGACGAAATGAAACCAAATTTGGCAGAAAGCTAGGTTTTGTACCACAGATTGTGCTTTGGGTTATTTGGTGGAAATCAGTTAATTAGTTTTTGAGCTATAAAAGAAAAAATATATTTGTATATCGAGGGCCGCGGGTCCTCTCCAAAAACTTTGCGAATAATAGGAGCTCATACACAGAGCTGCAGAGCACTGATTGGCTGCCAATACTTCAAACCAGGAAGTGTTGGCAGTCATCTTGGGACTCTGCTTCATCACAGTCCCAGAAAAAAAAAAATGACGTTACAAATTCACAGCAAAAAAAAACAAGTGCGGTTTCTTTTCATGAAGCCCCCGGATGGGCCAGGTCCCGGGGGCATTTTGAAATAGAGGAGGGGGTGTGCATGGGGCCCACTCCAAAGCCATTTGAATGCCCTGGGGACTGCCACCTCTCCAGGGCTTACTTATAATGAATCCCCCCCACACCCTTACCGCCACCTCACTGGGGCTTTGATGAAATATAATGTGGGGGCCCTGCAGCCCACCCGCAGCCTTGGGGATCACCACCTCCCTGGGGCTTTAATATAATACAATGTGAGGGGAACGGTCATCCCCCCCTCCAGCAGCCCAGGGACCGCCACCTCCTCAGGACTTCAAATACAAAGCATGGGTCTGTGCCCCCCCCCCAGACCACGGGACTGCCACCTCCCTGGGGCTATTTTGTATTGTAGGGGGCCACGCCGCCAGCCTTGTGCAGCCAATGGTGTCCACCACCCCACAGAGCAGGCTCCTGCTATGTCCCAGGGTGCCCACCCAATGACATAGCTGTTTGCGCCTCTGACTTGGCAGGAGATTTGACAGCTCCAGCCAAGTCAGAGCAAACACTTCACTTTCTACAAGTGAGAGCTGTCAAACAGCTCTCACTTGCAGAAAGTGAAGGTTTCATCTGTTTGGGTGCAGGGGAAATATTTCTCCCACAAACAGGAAGCTGCTGTTTAAAGCAGCTCCCTGCTTGTGGGATGAATGCCGACTCCCACAGGACATGGGGAGTGGGCTAGGCCTTCAGGCCCCCGCGGTCCTCTCTCTCTCTCTCTTCCATCCCATTAAGGGATGGAAGAGAGAGAGAGAGAGAAAGATTGTTATTGCAATGGTCTCTCTATACAATGATTTCAAAGAGTCAGACTAGCAAGATGTTTGTTAAGAATGTTATAGTTACATTTGAGGCAGAGTAGAACAGGGTCTGCTTGGTAGTGTGTCTGTTTATTTTCTAGTGTTTTCACAGTTAAACATTCCTAGTGATGGAACATTGAAGTATTTTTCCCCTTAAAATCTGTGGCTTGAATGTAACAGGTAAGTCTTGACACTGCACAGTAAGGAGGCACCTCTGGCCTCTCAGACATGCACACTAAAGGTTAAGGGTTCTAGTCTAGCGGAGTCTGTGGTCATTTTCGGCTTTAGTTTCTTTTCAACTATAAATATGTAAGTTACATACTGAAAGAATAAGAAAAGGATAGGATGATATATAAATGTGAATATAAGGTGGTCACCTGAGAAAGTATGGTGGTTGCATCAAGGTTTTAAAAGAGATAGTAGTGAAGCCTAAAGTAGTATGAATACACACGTTAGTGTGGAGGAGAATGCTGAACCCACCACATTCGACTTGGTGAGGTATGTTCAGGGAGGATTGACGATTTCTAAAAAAACAATCAAGTTTATTCCATGGTGCCTTGTTCGTGGAAATCCAGGGGTACTGGGTGGATAAGATCATCTTCTTGATTCCTGTTATGATTATCCGGCAATGCTGTGTACACTCACTGTGTATAACATGTACTACTCCAACCTCATTATACTTAATAAAAAGTTTTGAAGTAAAAAAAGTTACATACTGAAAGGTGTTCTGACTCTTTTTAATTGACAAAAACATTTTTCTTTTCAATTTGTCTGGAAATGTCTCATTCAAAGTTTATCATTCCTCAAAGCCTATATATTTATATCTATATATATATATATGTATATATATATCTATATCTATCTATCTATCTATCTATCTATCTATATATATATATATATATATATATATATATATATATATATATATACATATCTCTATCTCTCTCTCTCTCAGGGTTGGGTAGTTAGGGGGGCGTTGGCCACAGGGACTGGCAGCAGGCAAGGCCCTGCAGCCAACTTCACTCACTGCACATGGCCAAAGGCTGATTATAGAGGGTTGGCCACAGACCAGGCCCTGCAGCCAACTGTAGCCGTGCATGGCCATTGGCAATGGACAGCAGTGGTTGGGTTAACGTATAGTAATGAAAATTACTATACGTTAAAAAAAACATATAAATTCACTGAAAAAAACAAAGGTTACAGGGATGTTATAGTTAGGAAAATGAATTTAAAAAGCATAGAAATGTATTTAAATAACCAAAGGTTACAGAGACATTATAGTTAGGCTCACATTTTAAACTTACAGAACCATATAAATGCACCTGTTATAGTTAGAGTTATTGCAAGTAACTATAACTTGTGCCCTTAGGTAACTATACATCCACCTTTAAAGGGATATGTTGTTTAGAGTACAGTGTTATTCTTAGAAATATGGTGATGATGATGTATTCATTTTTAGAATCCCAACCTACATAGCTTTATATGTTGTGGAAACATGAATGTGTAATCCAAGTGGTACAGATACCAGTTGATCATTTGTTTTTAATCTTTTTAGCCTTGATAAAATGATCAGGGAGATTGCAAAGCAAGTGTTGAATGAATCAATAAATGTCATATTGGAATATGATCTCAAAATCATTTGAACATAAATTGTGGGACTGATGTAGGTACATTTTGCTAATCCCGCTGTTGCCATATGGTCCAGTGTGCCAATGACTGTTGCCAGTAGAGGCAGAGGACTGCCTTGGCTTTGGATGGCTGTCTCTCTAAATGTATGAAACTGAGAGGCATTGCCTCATGCATACCCCAGAACCACTGAATGGTGTACTGGTATAGACTTCACAAATATACCTATTTTCTGGCATCTGGTAAGCTATCAGTAACATAGAGACAACATGCAGGAGCAACACAAGCATCTATTCCACTTCAAACACCACCTCTGAAACATTTCCTTTAGCAATTCCATTACATAGAATTGGCACATCATGTGTGCATCTGCAATTAACACTTTATTTCTGTGTCTACCAATGTACTGCACACAACAATGAAATCAAGGTATTTAACCTAACACCATAACACAAGAATGACACCATGTGGCCCAGGTCAAGGAATCCTTTTTTACAGTTGTCATTGCCATCACTGCCCTATTTAATGTATTACTCAGTGATCAAAATTGCCTACCAGCTAAAAATTACAGTTTTGGAGCAGAATACTCTTCTGAAGGAAGGGTGATTTCCTCAATACTCTACTTTTCAAGATTTGCACTCTCCCACTGGCACTGATACTAGAGGATTATGAGATACACATCAAAATGTATCCTGATGGCACCCACATTATCAGCCCAATTAACATCATGGAATGACTGCACCACAATTTCTACTAGATGAAAAGAAATGTCCTTTGTCAGACTGGAAGTTACATAGATGCCTTGATACTAGCTAGTCTTGACAATAAAAAGGTTCTGTTTGAATGATCCAAGAGCCTAAGCCCCTTCACATCCCATCTCAGGAAGTTAAGATCTCTCATTTCCCCCACAAGTCAACAACATATATTTAGAGGAGTTATTCATGACTGTCTTTGCCTAGGAATACTCTACCACATATACAAACCATCCACTAGGTGAAACTAACACAAGCTCAAGTAATGGGTCAACTGTCAACTGGAACAGGGTCTACATGGGGCTCATAAAACAATTACTGACAAGCTGCAAGGCTGCATAATTAGGGACCAAAGCACCGCCTCAACCTCTACTAACATAATCATGTGAACATTGCCTTGAAAGCCCTTCATAAATGCACACTGGAATTCATGAATACATTCAAAACCTTGTGCACCACACAAGGCTAATATAACACATAAAGAATGCATCTACCTTCAAAAACTAAGCCCCATGTTACATCCCAGCTAAGAGTCTTTGATCATACATCAAGAAACATTCAGACAGCAAAAACATGGAGGCAGATTTCTAGATGTGGAGGATGCCAAACTTTGGAATGCCTAGGGCCCCAGTCTAAGAGCAGAGTTCTACTGCCGGCTGTTTAGAAAATAGATTAAAACTGAACCCTTTGGATGACACGCGTGTCCACAAGAACAGCATTGGAGGAACACAAAACTAAGATGCTTCTTCTTGCATTGGCAACTAACTTTTACAACCTACTTCCTCTTATGCCACCTTCAGGTTCTTTATTTTACTTCAGAGCTCTGTTGTATTTATAAGACTAGATAAATGGTGCTTTTCAAAACTGATAAATAAGTCATGACCAACTTGAAAAAAGCATCTACAGACTAAAAAGGACCTGGCAACTTTAATCTAATCTATGTCTTGACCATTAAAAAAGAGATTCTGGGGTAATACAGCAAACTAATCTATGATCACTATTAGAAATGGGGTCTCTAGTTGGCAGTGGTTTGCACCCATTCCAAGTAGGGACCCTCACAATAATCAGGGTAAGGGAGTCACACACCTAAAA
Source organism: Pleurodeles waltl (assembly GCF_031143425.1). NCBI lineage: Eukaryota > Metazoa > Chordata > Amphibia > Caudata > Salamandridae > Pleurodeles > Pleurodeles waltl. Next base: position 161,086,790 of record NC_090448.1, on the reverse strand, counting down.
TAATCCCTGCTCACCCACTTGGTAGCTTGGCACGAGCAGTCAGGCTTATCTCAGAGGCCCTGTGTAAAGTATTTGTACGCACACACAGTAACACAGTGAAAACACCACAAAAGTACTCCACACCAGTTTAAAAAATAGCCAATATTTATTTGAATAAAACAAGACTAATACAACAAAAGTCCAACACACACAAGCAAAGATACAAATTTGTAAAGATTAAGGGCCATATGTACGAACACATTTTCCCACTGACACAGTATGGGAAAAACCCTTTGCTACATCTGGCCCTAAATCTCAGTAAAGTGCTTAAAAAACCATAGCTCATTGACGGAGGCGTTCCCAACAGTCTTCCGCCACTTGCAGGGGGTGCGGGAAGAGCACGGAGTTGCCAGACACCATGTACCTTTGAAAACAACCAGGAAGCAAAGACCTTGCATAGAGTTAGGTAGGTGAGGCGTCGCTGGAGCCGGTGAGGCGTCAGTCCTAACTGATACCAGGGAGGTGAGGCGTCGGTTCCTTACTGCGAGGCAGAGGAGGTGAGGTGCTGGTTCCTTACGGTTGCAGGGGAGGTGACGCAGCATCGGTGGTGAGGCGTTGGTTCCTTATGATCTGGCAGGAGTCGATGAATCCAGCAGGTAAAGATGTGCAGTGTTGACTTTGCAGTGTCGCGGTCACACCATGTGGCTACAAATGCTGCGGCAGGGTCAGAGTCAGGTGTCCTGGACCTCGGGGACATGGCACTCAGGACTCACACTGTGGCGGGACTTTGGAGACGATGGATCGCAATTTGGCCTGCTCCGTTGGTCGCGGTTGTTGCACTGAGTGGGGACTACTGCTCCTAGTGCAGGCAGTGGCACGAAGTCAGACAGCGGCGCCAGTTCAGAAGCTGCTCTGGAGCCGATGCACTTAGTTTCTTCTTGTTTTCACCAGAACCCAGTTCCAAAGGCCCAGGAACTGTGTTTGGCACCACTAGGCATGGCAGGACTCTCAGCAAGAAAGTCCAGGGGCTGGCAGATAAAGTCTTTTATGTTCTTGAGACTTCTAAAAGTAGGCAAGCTCAGTTCAAGCCCTTGGACAACCTTGGAAAGCAGGATGTAGAAATCAAAGTCCAGTCCTTTCACTCCAAGGACAGAAGCATCAAGCAGCAGGCCAACACAGCAAAGCAAAGTCGCTCCCTACAGCATCCACCTCTTCTTCCTGGCAGATTGTCCTCTGTCCAGAAGTGTTCTGAAGTTGTGGTCTCAGAGGCCCAATACTAATTTCTGCCTTTGAAGTAGGCAAACTTCAAAGGAAAGTATTTGTAGTGCACAAGACCTTGCCTTTCCTGTCCTGGCCTCAGACACACCCCAGGGGGTTGGAGACTGCGTTGTGTAAGGACAGACACAGCCCAATTCAAGTGCAAGTGTCAGCTCCTCCCACCACTCTAGCCCAGAAAGACTCATCAGGATATGCAGGACACACTTCATCCCCCTTGTGTGACTGTCTAGAGTGAATTCACAAAAAGCCCAATTGTCATCCTGACCCAGATGTGTATTCCACGGACGGGCAGAGACGCAAAATGGTTGAGCAAGGAAATGACCTGTTGGACCTGGCTTTTTGACAGGGACATCCCCAAACTTTTTGCCTCCTTCCTCCTATTTTTTCTGACCTGTTGTTGTTGGCTTTTGACCTCTGGGCACTTTACCACTGCTAACCAGTGCTAAATTGCATATGCTCTCTGTGTAAATTGTACTACTGATTGGTTTATCCATGATTGACTATTTAATTTACTTGTAAGTCCCTGGTAGAGTGCACTACATGTGCCTAGGGCAGGTAGATTAAATGCTACTAGTGGGCCTGCAGCACTGGTTGTGCCACCCACCTCAGTATCCCCTTAACCTTGTCTCAGGCCTGCCATTGCAAGGCCTGTGTGTGCAGTTTCCTTGCCACTTCGACTTGGCATTTAAAGGTACTTGCCAAGCCTAGAACTCCCCTTTTTCTATACATAAGTCACCCCTAATGTGTGCCCTAGGTAACCCCTAGAGCAGGGTGCTGTGTGGGTAAAAGGCAGGACATGTACTTGTGTGGTTATATGTCCTTGTAGTGTAAAACTCCTAAATTCGTTTTTACACTACTGTGAGGCCTGCTCCCTTCATAGGCTAACATTGGGGCTGCTCTCATACATTGTTGAAGTGGCAGCTGCTGATCTGAAAGGAGCAGGAAGGTCATATTTAGTATGGCCAGAATGGTAATATAAAATCCTGCTGACTGGTGAAGTCGGATTTAATATTACTATTCTAGAAATGCCACTTTTAGAAAGTGAGCATTTCTTTGCACTAAAATCTTGTTGTGCCCTTCAATCCACGTCTGGCTAGGTTTAGTTGACAGCTCCTTGTGCATTCACTCAGACACACCCCAAACACAGGGTACTCGGCCTCACTTGCATACATCTGCATTTTGAATGGGTCTTCCTGGGCTGGGAGGGTGGAGGTCCTGCCCTCACACAAAGGACTGCCACACCCCCTACTGGGACTCTGGCAGACAGGATTGAACTGAAAGGGGGCTTGGTGCATTTCTTAGACACTCTTTGAAGTCACCCCCACTTCAAAGGCACAACTTAGTATAAAACAGGGCCTCTGCCCTACCTCATCAGACACTTGCTGGAGAAGAAACCTGAACCAGAAACTACATCCTGCCAAGAAGAACTGCCTGGCTGCTCAAAGGACTCACCTGTCTGCTTTTCTACAAAGGACTGCTGCCTTGCTGTTGGCCTGCTGCCTTGCTGAACTCTTGCCTGGCTGTAAAAGTGCTCTCCAAGGGCTTGGATAGAGCTTGCCTCCTGTTCCCTGAAGTCTCAGGACCAAAAAGACTTCACTCTTCCTCTTGGACGCTCCGTGCGCCGAACTTTTCGACGCACAGCTTGTTCCGCGGCAAGAAAAACTCCGCACACCGACGCTGATCAACGCGACGCCTTCGGGACGACCGAAACTTTGAGGCACGGGCTCGCAAGGACAACGCCGCCCGACTTCCCGGGAGAAATTGACGCGACGCCTGCCGTGAGATCAAAACTTTGACGCACGGCCTCGCAAGGACAACGCCGCCCGACTCCGCAGGAGAAATCGACGCAACGCCTGCCGTGAGATCAAAACTTTGACGCACGGCCTCGCAAGGACAACGCCGCCCGACTCCGCAGGAGAAATCGACGCGACGCCTGCCGTGAGATCGAAACTTCGACGCACAGCCCCGCAGAACGACACGCAGCCGGAAAACAAGCAGGAAAATCCACGCACAGACCTGGGACATCTGGTAATCCCCACGACCCACAGAAAGAGACTGTCCGCGCGCCGGAAAACGACGCCCGACTTCCCCGCGTGGAAAATAACGACGCAAGTCCATGTGTGCTGGGGAGAAATCGACGCACACACCCTTTTTCCACGCACCTCTTCCTTTGTGGCCCTCTGAGGAGATTTTCCACCAGAAACCAGGTACTTTGTGTTTGAAAGAGACTCTGTTTACTTTCTAAAGACTTAAGACGCTTTATATCACTTTTCAGTGATATCTTTACAAATTCATTTTGCAACTTTGATCGTTTTGACCTGAAGATACCCAGATAAATATTATATATTTTTCTAAACACTGTGTGGTGTATTTTTGTGGTGTTATGCTATGGTGTTGTATGATTTATTGCACAAATGCTTTACACATTGCCTTCTAAGTTAAGCCTGACTGCTCGTGCCAAGCTACCGGAGGGTGAGCACAGGCTGATTTTGGATTGTGTGTGACTTACCCTGACTAGAGTGAGGGTTCTTGCATGGACAGAGGGCAACCTGACTGCCAACCAAAAACCCAATTTCTAACATGACCACTTTCTACAAGTGGCATTTTCAAACTTACAATCTAAAAACCAACTTCACCAAAAGATGTATTTTCAAAGTGTGAGTTCAGAGACCCCACAATCCATATCTCTATCTGCTCCCAATGGGAAGTTACACTTAAAATATATTTCAAGGCAATCCTCATGTTAACCTATCAGAGAGATAGGCCTTGCACTAGTGAAACCGAATTTAGAAGTATTTCACTGTCAGGACATGCAAAACACACTAGTACATGTCCTACCTTTTAAATACATGCACTCTGCCCATGGGCCTGCCTTGGGCCTACCTTAGTGGTGACTTACATGTGGTAAAAGGGAAGGACTATGTCTGGAAAATGGGTAAACTAGCCAGGTCGAACTGGCAGTTCCAAACTACCCACACAGACACTGCAGTGGCATGTCTGAGACATATTTACACAGCTACTCATGTGGATAGCACAATCAGTGCTGCAGGCCCACTGGTAGCATTTGATTTACAGGCCCTGGGCACACCTGGTACCCAGTAAATTTACTAAATCAAATATGCTAGTCATGGATAAACCAATCACAAATACAATTTAGACAGAGAGCACTTGCATTTTAGCACTGGTCAGCAGAATCCTAACACCAAAAAAAACAGGTGATAAAAAATATGAGCAACTTTGGGGTTGACCCTGCAAAAACGGCAAGGACCAACAATCACAAATTGGGCATCACACCTTCATATGGAATTCAATGCATTTTCAAACACACTCACAAAGGTATGGTCACTTCACCGGGAGGGGACCAGTCAAAAGTCCTAATCTTACTAGACCTGACTGTTTTCATGAGACGGTGGACCAAAACACACTTCTTCCATTCTTTCATTTGATAAGATACCACAGCATTGTATTTATTATTGTGGATTCTACCATCAGCTGCCAAGTGATTATATTCAAATTTGCAGGTGTTGTGTTCCCAAATGAATTCTGGCACATTAGGAAAGAATATTGTGGGTTGCATGCAATGGCCAAATCATTTTACTCGGAAAGGAGCAGGTTAGGCTGCAATACTAAAATCATTTGAGTGTAGGCATGCAATATCTTCACTAAAAAGATGGCAAGTGATTTAGGAGCCCATTACAAAAGTTCCAGATTTGGTGGTGGTAATTCCACACATCTGTAGTTTATTAAAACTGGGTGCAGTTGTGATTCTAAAGGTGAAGAATTACCAGGGAACAAGGTGGAAAATGTTGCAAATGTTAAATTATTTCAATATTATTCTTTAACGTTGATCTTATATAATTGAAGATAAAAGGGTTAACAATTAGAGAAATAAAATTATCATATACAAGCACAAGCACAATTCAATAAACCATGGTTCAGTACAACTAAACGATATACATTTAATCATAATGCTTAGTTTTTCTTATTAAGAAATTAACATCCCCCCATAGTTCGCAGGAAACTTGGCTTGGAAATAATCTCCTGTCTACCATCAGAATCCATTAGGTCAGTCGGTTTCAAATAACACCCATTACTAAATAACAGAAGGTTTAAGGTTACTCAGCCAGGGTCTTTCTGGCCCATAGGGCAATCAGGCATGGACTGGTCTGACAGACGTTCCTATGCAGATTTCCATATCTTAATACTTATAAAGAATGTCTTTACAGGTTCAAAACTCCCCCAATTTGCATACATTGGCTATTTTTAGCTATCTCGTTCATTTATAGTGGCTGGTTGTATTTTATTGCCCGGGCTTATTTTCTGTCCATGTCCGATCGTGTCGTCAGCAATAGCAAATATCCCAATTAAAAAGTTAGTATCCACCATATGCAGCAGTTACAGACATTTTCAGATGAAGAATTATGGGAAATCTACCTCACCTGCAAATCATGAAAAATCGAGAGATTCACGGCCTGCCAAATTATGCCATTCAAAACATTTTGAATCCGAGTTGAGATATTTAATGAATCACTGCCGCCCCCACACACTGTTATTCTTTTAATTATACTACTCATTATGAGAAACAGTTTCGCATGCAGCTGTATATGGAACCTACTGTATGCTGTCTCATTTCTAAGGGAGGAGGCTCTATTTTCAAAACAACTCTCCAACAAATCTGTGTTTCCTGTAGATGTGAAATTAATTTCAAGTTGAAGCAAAATACGTTTTTAGAAGGAAAGATGTTCGGAAAAGCTATGGTGACAGGCTTGAAACAGAGAGCTTCCTTTGTGTAGGATCCGCTATTGAGATTTGACACTTTTTACTGTTGCAGAAACACGTGGCTGACTGTAAGTAGGATGCAAAACGATGGCTGCTTTCCACTGCTACAAATAAACACGGTTATTTTCACTACAAACTATCTGGGTTGAAATGGGGAACCAAAAGCATCCCTGACAATAATTCCCAAACCAGCCCTGCTTCCTTCGTCTCCTCGTGCTATCCCTCTTTCCATCCATCCATGCTCTCTCACTTTCTCGTTCTTCGCTCCCTTCTCCCTACTCTGTGCTCTGGTTGCTTTTTCTATTGCTTCCCTTCCTCTCCCTTTCTTTATTACTCTCTCGAAACCCCCCTGTGCCTGGTCTAACCTCAGGGATCTGGGGAAAGCCAGAGAGGCAAAAGAAGCGGCCCTGGGCTTTCAAAACTGGCCTCCAGAAGCTCCAGCCCACTGGGGAAATGCCCCATGGAATAAAAGACCCAACGGGCCCTGCAAACTAAGAGCCCGATTACGACCTTGGCAGATGGGATACTCCGTCACAAACGTGACGAATATCCCATCCGCTGAATTACAAGTTCCATTATATCCTACAGAACTTGTAAAACGGCGGGCAGGATATCTGTCACGTTCGTGACGGAGTATCCCATCCCCCAAGGTTGTAATCAGATATTATGTTGATGGCGGATCCACCTTCTCCTTCTTAGATTAGGGGCCACATTATGTAATCTTTGCACTGGTGCTAAAAGTAAATCAATTTTACACCATTTTTGCAGCTTGACCATAACAAAAAGAAGAATAAAGATTCTGCTCCAGTTTATATTATTTTTTTAATAACTTTATTACATTTTTCATAGCAATACAATCAATCTAGGCAAGAAATAAGTTATTGATTATTAGGGCAGTCAAGAGGCAGGCAAGGATACCAAATACATTGTCATAAAGAGATCTACAGTTGCTTGGGTTGACAGCCATTGCATTATACAGACACATTCCTCGGGCTGATACAATCAATGTTGCACATTCGTATTCTAGGGTACCAGAGACCCATCATACATAGAGCTCCTGGGTACCCCCATAGACCGCAGCCCACCACCAAACGCAGGTCACTGGAGTCTTAAGTGTGGGCCAAATGCCTACTGAGGTTGATCATCCAACTTGTTTTCCCATTTAAAAAAAAAACAAATCCCAGGTATCATATCTCTTTTACCCCCTCCTTTGGTGCCAGGTGTCAGATCGTACAGACACCTCAGCCCTTGCCCAGGTCAGTTTTCCATCTTTACAGTGGGGGCGCTGCAGTGGACATCCATGCCATTGTGATTCCACGCTTTGCCTACACCAGGGCCAAATTCATAAAATCATTAACATGCTCATATTTCGTCGATGCTGGGTACACCTCTAATAACGTCTGCACTAGGCCGAGGGGAAGAGCCCCCTCCAGTAAATTCCCCCACATATTGCAACACTTTCTTCTCAGTATCTGGGCACTGTCCCAGCATATGTAGAAAATCAGCATCTGGATCAGCTCATCAGGACAGAGGATGCCCCAGGATACATTGCCCCACCCTTTTTGGTGTCAGGTACGTGTGAAGTACGATACTGAAATGGGTGTACTGCAGCCTGGCATTCACTGATACCTTCTTCACAGACTCCAGGAACTACTTGCAAACAGTTTGGGTCAATTCCTGCCCCAGTATTGCTTCCCACCAGACTTTAAACTCCCCCCTCTCCAGATTCAGCAACTGGCTCTGCAGTACACCATAAATATCACTGACCGCCATACATTGGTGGCCATGAATTAACATTACTGTCAGATCCAGGGCCAGCTTGGGCACATTTGTGGATCCCCTCAAATCTGGCTCTGCAGAGTAAACAGTGCCACCAAATAACAGGAAGTGTTCTGGGCTCAACCTGTATGTTTTGCACATATTACTGAATATACGCCATTGGTCTTTCATAGCCAGGCCACCCCATCACATCGCCCCCACCTCTGTCCAACTCTCCATTGGATACTGGGCTTTCAATTGCCTGATCTCGGGTATGGACCAAGTCCGGTGAATACTGCGACCACCACACCTCTGGATAAGCGTGTATTTTTTCCAACATACCCTGGCCACTTTTAGTAACTTACGGTCCACCTTGGATGCCAATGCCTTCCCATTAAGTAGTCCATAATGCCAACCTCCCCCAGGCCCACCCAACACATCTTCATGATCAATGCTACCTGGGCCCTGCCAGCCAGTATGCAGCTCACTGTAACTGGGCTGAAGCTTAGTATAATTGATAGTTGGGTACTCCCAGACCCCGACCGTCCAGAGGAGTGCACAACCTTCACAAGGCCACTCTGCGGCTATCACCCCCCTAAATTAAAGGCATTAATAGTGACTGCAGTTCCCTAGGGATGGGACTGCGAAATTTCACCTGCAGTACTGAGAAAATATACAGGAGCCAGGGCAGGAGCAACACCTTGGAGATTGCAATTCTCTCCATAGGTGACACCAGCAATTTAGGCCAGAATGGCAGTGAATGCTGCACCTTTGTTACAACCCTCCCCAGAATACCATCTATGAGGTGTCGTCATGATGGTATACTTCAGTAGCCAAATATCTAAGGGTACTGCTCCCTCTAGGGTCTTCAGTAATGTAAATTTTTCCCCAATTTACCCTGCGACCCGACATAACCCCAAACTCGTCAAGGAGTTCAACCAGCAGAGGTACGTTAGTGCTGTCAACCCGTAGATAAACAAGTGCATCATTAGCATTATTGCCTGCCACCCGATGGCAATTCCCCAGTCTGGGCCTTTGGATTGTAAGAGGCACGCTAGAGGCTCTTTGGCCAGCATAAACATTAAGAGGGAAAGCGAGCAGCCCTATCTGGTGCCCCTATGTATGGGTATGGGATCAGAGTTCTCTGTACCCATGCATGCCCTGCTCAATGGGTCTTTATATAAGAGAGGGACCCACCTCTAAAATTCCTGCCCCCATCCCAGCCTGCTGAGCACCACAAAGAGGAAAGGCCAGCTCAGCGTATCAAATTCTTTTACAGGGTCAAGCAATGCTACCCAACACTGAGTGGAGCCACGCTAGACCCAGTCCATAAAGCAGGACAACCATCTAAGGTTAAAGGAAGTGCTCCTGCCCGGACTAAACCCTTTCTGGTCAGAGTGTATTATTGTTTGGACTATATAAAGTAGCTAGGACGCCAGTACTATCCACTGATCCATTGCATAATAAATGGAGATCTTTCCAAGAGTGAATGAAAAGAAAAGACATTCTCAAGCCTAGTATCACCAACAGCTGTATTGCTATTTTAGGAGTATTAAGCTGCTACCTGCTTTGTGCTTTCATGATAAGAGATAACATAATCTTATTGTATGTAAATTGGCCAGTTCAAGGCACCCATAAAGTAGGACCAGTTACAGCCTCCTAATAAGCTAAAATAACGTTACTGTCTGGATCACCTTTGACATTGTGTAGAAATGAAATCCTTATGCAAAAAAAGGTTGGCAGCAAAATGAATAAGAGCCCCCAACATGTACAAAATATCAGATTGTCCAAGTCCTTCCTGGGACTCTGTACAGGTGAACCCAGCTCAAAAGATAAGTGGCGTACTATCTTAATCCATTTCCTCTAATCAAATAAATACATCCAACATGAAGCATTCAAGCAATGTATACACAAAATCAGCAAACCTTTTCTTTGCACTGTCCTAATGCATTAAGGTAAGTGAAATACTCACTAATGTTCTATACAAAGGCACTTATTGTTTTGCGTACTTTAAAAAACATATTTTCAGATGTACTAAATACCAGCTAATATGTAAGGCTGGATTATTTACATATAATAAATATTAATAATTTGAAATTAAAAATGTGTTCTTAATTGTGGACTCGATTGGAAATGTTGGCAATTAAGGTCTACTGCTCCACCTGTTGGGCACTGCAAAAATTTAGATAGCAGCCTATTGGAAAAGAAAAGATGTTCCCAATGGAATATTATGCTGTGTGGGGCGTACATTTGTGGACACATCTTTCTCAAAGTACACCTGAGGGTGAGGGGGTTCTTATGGAAGGAGTGGGTCCGGGGGACATAGAGTCTCCCCTTGCTCTACAGGATACAAGCTCCAATTTTTGCTCTACAAAAGACAAGCTCCAATTTTTGTCCCAATGTCTCTCGTCAAAGGAGCATGCTTGTGTGCCAGTGCGGTCGTGAAAGAATTTAGACCCACAAATTCATTGCATTCTGGTATGAGATCACCATGGAGCCAAACAGCATTTCCTCCCACTTTTAACCAGAAGTCTGCTTCTTTCAGTGGAGACCTTATCTGTGCAATACACTGTACTAGATTTTCATCCTGCAATTGCCTACCCGTAGGCGATTTTATGCCCATGGCTTTTTTCTCCATTCTGTCACCCTTTAAAGGAGACACCTATTGCCCTTTGATGAAAACTGTAATTCTTTGGTGGCAGATTAGTTGCAGGAAGGAGTTGCCCATCATGTCTGACAATCTGTCAGGAGAGCAAGGTTCAAACATTCCATCGTGGACTTGATAGTGACACTGGTTCCAGAGACTCTAGCAGACACTAGCACTGGAGAAAATAATGTATGATTTACACCAAGGAAGGCAATTTTACTAGTGATAAAATATCTGTCTAAAACAAATAATATGGGAGTGCCCTCTTCACGACTCGGGGCTCTAGAATTATTTATATAACTTAGAGTGAGGAGGGCTAGCTCACTAGTAGATTGGGTTAGAATGTGGGTCATGAGAGGGAGACTGATTCCTCCCAAATTGAGATTACTCAACTTTAACAGAATTAAGAGATGTGGGTGTAGAGAAGAGCTACAGTAATTCTATTTTCTAGCTCGGTTATAGTGTTTTCTTTTATGTGTCATTTACTCACACATTTTTGTTTTAAGATCAATAACATGTTTCGAACATAGTCTCATCAGTAATGAGGCTTACGTTTAACTTTCTAAGAAATCATTGTATTCCCAAGGTCCAAAACAAGCATTTGCAATGCAATGGGTCTCGTGTTTGCTTGAGTTAAAGATATTAACGTTGTAAACTCCTAACCGGACTTTTCTTGCCACAAAAACTGAAAATGAAAAGTAAAGCAGTTTCACAAAACTAACCAGACTTTTATTGCCACATAAACTGAAAACGAAAAGTAAAACAGTTTCACATAAGCGAGCCGACGGCCTCTATGAGCACAAAGCAGACACACAAAAGGAAACAGAAGTTCGCTCGCAGTGAAACATATCGGCAAAAGTGCAGCTATCCATGTAACCAGCAAAAGTGCAAGTATCCATGTAACAGGGTCGATGTCATGCGAAGCGCTTCATTACTGCGAAGCGAGATAGCGCTGCCTATGAAATAAAGAGAAAAAGTAGTCCAGAAACCATACGGAAAACATGGAGCCGCATATGTTTTCAGTAGTTGGCCGGTGCGCTCGAGCCGGGCTAAGCACCGGCAAATGCATGCCTTTCACTAATTAAATCAAGCAAATTTTAAAAGCCAAGCCCACAAACCAACCAAATTGATGGGTGTGATATGGGCGTGGTTAAAAGCCCACAGAGAGATTACACCAGGGACGGAGGTTTTTGCACGCTTGACCCTAAACAGGAATGAAAATACTCCCACTTAAAACGTTTACTATAAGCAATGGGTGAAGTAAGCACTTATATCCCTCATTTCCACTTTATGTTGTGATCATCTAAGAGGTCCCATTGGAAGTTATGAGCTACATGGGAGAGGCTCAAAATAAAAACACCATGAGATGCACAGGGCTCACTAATCCCTGAAACTACCAAAGTAAATGGACATTTTGTTCACTGCCAATCAGTAAACGGAAGGGCCAAAGCACAGATGCTGGGGGGAATGCCATGCTAAGTATTTACACTGAGACTGTGCAGCTGGATGCTGTGTTTGGGGTTAAAACTTGTTTTAGCCAATAATCAGACAATAAGTGGGGGATGAGGGTGAATGCTACCACTCACAGATTCTGTATGATTAAATGCAGTGACTGTACGAGTGAAGCTCTGCTGTTGGAATGATTCAAATGAAAGCTTTGAGACAGACACTTAACCAAATCACTTTTACTACTACTGGTAGTATATTATTTATTAATATTGTCTGTCCTAACTAAATGCTACTAAGCCAATACCCCAGGGCAATCCAACACCTTTATTCCTCGCGTTTATCCTCCCTCTGCAGAAATGTCTTCTCCTCATCTACTGTCCATCACACTGTTGCATAGTAGCCTGTGTTGCACTTTATAAATCCACATACACACATGCAAACTCAAACCAAACACAATATCAGAGAAAAAGGTAGTCCTCTACTTTGAAGGGGGGATGACATGGCCTCATATGAGCTAAGGACATGAAAAACTCAATTATCTGAATGAGTGGCCATGATCATGTATCATTGTAGACTGGCGATGTGATCTACTTAAATAACATAAGGTTAAATATCCGAGTACATTCACATAGAAGACTTGTACACGCTGTGCAGTCTCGGAATGGTATGTGTGGCATATATCACAGCTTGTTTGTATCGTCAACAACATTTACAAGAGTGGCAATTTTGCCACGTTAACCTCTCCTGTGAATACAGTAATAGGCACTCTGCATAAAGAGGGAAGCTTTAAAAATGTAAACACCTTTTAAGTAATAGCTCAGTGTGTGGGCAAGCAATTAAAACGTGTTTACACTTGCAAAGCTCCCTTTTTTAGGAAAGTAGTGTGGTATGCGGAGTGACGTGCTGATTACTACAACAAACAGCGTATTCGCATTGAAACTGCTTGAAAATGGTGTTCTAGATATCAGCAACAATAGAAGCATAGAATCAAGGTTGGAATCTTTAAAAAAAAGTTTTCTCTAAATGCTTAAATTTGCATACTTGCTGATTCACAATAACATATCAATATGTAAACAGGCTTACTTTTGTATATGCTTTAAAGACCACATTGAGGGATTTCTACTCTACACTGAGCGCAGGTCATGGTCATGAGTCATGGTGCACAGCCTCATATAATGTTGGCTCCAGTATAATGCTTGTGATACAGAGTTCCTGTACAGAGTTTAATCTCTATGTCCATTGCCGCTTTGTCATTCGTGTTACACATTTCTAAGTGGCATACCCCCATTTTGTTTAATAATTCATGAGCTATTAAGTGATTATTTGGAACTTGTATCCGTTTAGAACCACTGCAGCTAAGTGATTAAGCACCATTTGATCATATAATTTGTCAAAATCTACTCAGAAACTATTTTCTCTCTACTGCTGATTGCCCCGGGTTCAATGTGCCTTATGCAGGCAGCTCCCATCTTTATAAAGCATTGGCACATCAAGGAATTTTCTGTCTTTTATAAAGCTATTGATTGATCTTATCTTTTGGACTGAAGATTTGTGTTGTGTATTGGGTGGAACTAGCGACATGAATACCAGTAATGATAAGGACAGTACTGATTATTCAGATGGGAACATCTCTTTCAAGATACACTTAAAGTCCCAGAGACTTGCTTTTGCTTTGACTCTTTCAAAGAGCTTTGCTAGAAGTACCCATAGGATTTGAGTCAGAGGCTGAAACACTTCCCTAATAACTACTCAAGTTACTATCTGCTATATTCAAGGATCATAAGAAAGAGTTGATTTACCTCTGTACATTTATGATGGCAAATGTGGCTTGGACAGTTCAAGATCTCTAACAATAGCAAATCCAAAGATGAACTGATGATCATAGTGCAGTATAACCTACTTAACACAATCAAGGGGGGTGATATTTTCTGTTTAAATTGCAGGAAGGTTTATTTGTGGGACAGTAGAGGAGGTGTCATTCAATTAGGCAAGACTTTGTGAATTATGGTGTATCCTTCTAAGTGAATTACTCCTTACCAAGCCCTGGACTGCTACAGAGGTAAGACTTAGAGTTAAAGCCCACCCCAAGAGACCACGTAACTACAAGAAGTATGGCATAAGTAGAAGGCAAAGCCTGAACAATGTTACTACTTATAAAAGGGACACAGGTCCATCTATGTTTCATTAAAGCTAATATTGTATTGAAGCATATTTGACAGAGTATGATTACATATTCATGAAAGGGACGGAGGCTCATCTATGTTCTATTAAAGCAAATATTTTTTTGAAGGTTATTTGATAGAATGTGATTACATATTCCTGGATTCAAATAATATAGCAAAGGGTCTAAAATCACAAACTCAGTGCTAAGCCCAATTAAGATTTAACAGATTAAACTACTTTGATAATACCCACAATGTATAGGACAAGAGTTTTGGAAGACTAACAGGTTTTCTTCACATACTATAGAGAACCTTTGCAGTTGAAAAGTTTATGAGTACTCTAGTCAGCATACACCAAAACCTTTGCCATACTACTCACAACATGCTTTGCAAAAAAAGAAAGCATCAATACTATCAATAGTGTTAAATGTAAATTACAGGAAATTAGAACTCTTTGTTGTGGATATATGTGGGTTTGGGCAGTGCCACCTCACCCATGCTCCTAAGTATCAGTCGCACATACACACACCAAGCCTATATTTTCGCCTTATATTCTGTAATTCTCTCTTCTTTACATTCTATTTTACATTAAGAAAGGTATCTGGCCTTATTTAAAAACTAGTATAATGAGATTCTCAATGACAAATCAAGGCCAAGAGCACAAAAAGTTAATCAGTTCCAACTTACTTGATACAAAGCAGGAATACATGTTTCTCCTACCTTGTACTTACTACTTTGTGAGCGTTAGACCTGGCCCTCTCTTCAGGGTCACCCGAAAAGTTTTTTCTTTCACTACTTTCCTTTGCTGATCTCAGTTTTTGTTGGGTTTTAGGACTCTGTGGACTTTACCACTGCTAGCCAGCGCAAAGTGGTTGTGCTCTCTCCCTAATCAAGAACATGAAAGAAATTGGCCTACACCTGATTGGCACATTTAATTTGCTTGTAAATCCCTTGTATCCGGTACTACATGTATCCACAGCCCGTAAACTAAATGCGACTAGTTGGCAGTAGCACTTATTGTGGCACCCAATTAAGCAGTTTTTCAAAATATGTTTCAGGCCCGGCACTGTAGCCTGCAGTGCAGTTTTAAACTCCCATATCGACTTGGCAAAATAAACCATTTGAGAGGCCTAAACCTTCATTTTTAATACTTATAAGTCACCCTTATGCCCTAAAGGCTCATAGAGCTGAGTGTATTCTATTTAAAACATAGAACATGTGTACAGATAGAGAGATACTGTTACTACTCAAGTGGATTGTAATTTAAAATCCTATTTAATGGTAAAGTCACATTTATGTCACAATTCTGGAAACACCATTTTTCTAAGGTCAGCATTTTCTTATCCCAACCATTTGTGCCTTCTTCCAGTGTCCAGGGTCACATGAGTGTGAGTGTTCCTGCTGCTGGGGTTTGTGCATTCCTTCCAGACAGTGACACAAAAGGGGGCTTAGGTGTGGACAGGATGGACCATCCTAATAGTATGACTAGGGAGGGGCTTCACTCAGCCCCATTTATACTTCAAAGTGCTCTGCCTTCTGCTCACACAAAGGAACCTGACACCAGGCCTGTGCTGTCTTTTGCCAACCCCAGACAATTTGCAACCTTGACAGGGGAAGAACTTCCCAGAATTTACAGAACCAGAAGTGGATGGTATAATAAGGAATCACTCCCCCCCCCCCACACAAAGCTTGCACCAGAGGCAACTACTAGACCTCCAGAGGCACTCTTCAGAACACACCTGAACCTGTGGAAGTTAAAAGCAGAAAGAATGCCCTGCTGCGTAAAGGACTGACTTGCTGTCTGAGAAGGAAGATTAGACCTGCTTGCTTTCATCCCAAGCTAACCAGAGTAACTCCAATGGTCTGCTAACTGACTTCTTAAATGAGCTACAGGACACAACAAGCTTTAGAGGCAACTTAACTTTTTTGAAACCTGCTGGCCTATGCTGGAGTGAGTCCCTAATATCTAAGAGGTGCCTACTGGACCCTTGGCTTGCATCAGAGTATACTCCCCTTCCATAAATAATGGTGAGAATCCTGAAGTCTGGGTCATCTTATGACTGCACCCATTTGCACCAAGACACTGCAGCCCGTGACAATGCAAAACTCTGGTCAGACATGCTCTTGACACCGACCACCAGTGATGACCAGTAACATAAGACCTGCACTACAGCAACAAAAGCCAATGACAACAGCCAATGGAAAGTACAGCAACAACCGACTGTGATGCTTGACCGGCTCATTTTGTTATAGCGACGATCGTCCAAGGTGCTCAGCCTCCTGTTCCCGACCTTCCCCAATGTAAATGTAACACTTGGTGCAGGACTTATAACTTTTCGGCTGTACTAACCTAGTCCCTGTATCTCACCTGCACTCCATCGCAGTCAGAACTTGTGACTTTCCTCTAATGCCACTAGATGACTGCGAGTAGCGCTTTGTGCTTTAAGCCACTATTTTCATTAGAAACTTTTAAAGTCAATTTCTCTGGTTCTACTAATTGTATTCTTGTTGTTCAAGTTTCATATTATTGATTAAAATGTACTCAATTGTTCTAAATAGTTTTTGGATTTTCCCTGTGTTTTCCCTTCATTACTGTTAGTGTGATACATAAATACTTGACATATTGCCTTTAAATTAAGCTAGACTAGTAGGTGCCAGTCTAACGTAAGGTCAAGCACAGGTTAATTTAGTGACTTTTGTGGTTCACCCTGACAAGGATACTGATTGTTGCCTATGTGGGGCTCCCTCTTCCACAACTATAAACTCAGTTTCCTACAGTGAGTATTAACAAGTCACACTGAGAAAAGCATAAATATATGCTATTCATGCAAAAGTCTGTTTGTCTACTGGTATGCCTGGTAGATTTGCAACTGGCTGATATTCTACCAAGTTTATAGCCATTGGAAAGTCAACTGTGACTCCAACTTTTTTTGATGGTAGTGAAAATGTTTCTTCCTGCACCAAAATCCCTTCTGCTACACACACATAAAATATAATGCTGATACCTTTCCTTTGTTTAACCTTTTCATCAACAGGTTGTTAGGTTTCAATGTAAAATTCTTTACAGGGGTGGGAAACTTAATGAAAATTATTTCTGAACATCAAAAATGTCTGTGACCTGCCAACATGCCGTGAGGGGCGCGGGTCTTGAAGGGAGCATGAAACAGTACTGTGCACAACCCAAGGCACATTAAATTGACTGCATCCAACGCTGCCAACACCAAACGCAAAGCTGCTGTCCATGCCCTGGGGAGACTTCACTCCTCGTAATTGGCATGAGATGAGTAGAACCTCAAAACAGTTAGCTGAAAGCAGGGATTTCCAGCTAAATCTGTTCACACATCGTGTGATATCGGCTCCTCACTGGGAGACTGTGTGATGGTAGCAATATCATTGGTCACACAGCAGCAAAGAGTGTGAGTTGGAAGATCTGATTTCTGAAATTTTGTGAGTTCCCAGCGCACATGGATGGGCATCCCACATTTGCATTCTGCTTCTGCCATTTCCCTTCCCCATACCTAAACCTCTTGTGGTGGAAATCTGCCAGACTGGCAATCCAGTTTCTGAGAATTTAGATACTACATTTGCCAAGATCAATTATTGTTTGAGCATCTAAGTAGTTGTGCTCAAACAATTTTCAGAATGGAGCTGCTGCCATTAATGTTACATCCCTGGAGCCATGGGGACATTGAGAAACCCAGCTTCAAACCAAGAACAAGTGTAGCAAATAAGCCACACCCATTCAGCAGGAGAGTAGCAAGAGCTTGGTATGTACGCAGAGGTGCATCTTGGAGAACAAAGTCACAAATATATTACTAAAATATGGTGTAGAATCCCACCTTTATTTACAGGCGGTATCTTTTTCATTGGAATGGCTACTAAATTTGCAGAGACATATAGTTTGACTAGTAAAACTATTTAGCACACAAAGGACAATGTGTGGAAATTGGTTTTCAGAAAATATTCACCATTTGCACATCAGGAAGTATTTTGATTTTTTTTTTATCCTATTAACATCGTCCTTTCCATCCCTTCAGAATGATAAAAGTGTAATTCATTTGTGCTTTACCAGTGCTTAATTTGTGCTTGTTGTTTCCGGTGCTGACCACTAATTTTTTAGGGCTGAGGCTTATTCTTCTGCCTCAAGCATTTGCTACGAGCAAACACACATATGGGACAGACGAAGGAAGGGAAAAACAAAAAAGCATCAGAAAGGGAGAAAGTAGAAAGCTGCTCGAGTGAGCTGAAGGGGCAGGGAGTGGCTTTATATGGATTGAAGAGGCCCAAGATGGCTTTAGGATTATGCTGCCTCAGTATTCCATGTTCACACATTTAATTGCAGCAGCCGCATGTTTAAGAGGAGGGCTTTGGGCACCGGCACCTTCTTATTTACAAATTAAGCACTGTGCTTTACTAACTGCTGAAATATTTTGAAATATGTGTAGGCTTTCAAAATGTATGTGTTGGAAAAACTACCATCCTAGAGCCTTTCATACTCACTGTACCCCAGCAAGAATGTCAGGTATATTCACTTCCACAACTTTGCAGTTGGGGAAATAATAGTAATCACAAATCTCTGTGTTAAAAGAATAGGCAGCTATTTGTCAGAAGATATATCCTGACGTTTGAACTTAGCCTTTAAACACATACACTTTCTGAACTCCAGCATGGTTATTTTTGGAGTACTGCTGCACATGCCCCCTCCCAGCATCCCGACTTCCAGCGCCAATGAATTTAAGTGACGCTGAGGTGTGTCAAAACCTTTGTGAATTTGGTCCACAGTAAACATGTGTCGCCAATCAGATCCCCTTACAAGATGCAGCTTTCATTTCCTTTCTTTTTTCAGTTTCATATATTTAAATAAGAAATGCAGTATTCCCCACATAGGTTTACATTCAAATTAGAAATTCAAAATAAAAATGTAATGATCCACGCTAATTTTACCAAAAATAATAATGCACACTGGTGTTAACAGAAGATAAATGCTTGATATGCCTTTTAATGAATCAAGAGGAATCAAACGATAACACTCGTGCTGATCGGAACAGCAGACCCAGGAAAGGAAGCAATTGAATAAAAGTAAATATTATTCTTCCAAACCTTTCAGTATTACAAACCACAGCATTAAAAAGAAAAATGAACAAACAGTAATTTCCATGAAAAATATGTTTGTCATCCAGTGCTAACTTAGTAAACCTTGCAGCGGGTCTGGAGCAAAATCCACACCATCAGCAGATTCAAGATAAAATGCTACAGTGTTCATCTTCCCTTGCAGAAAAGATTAAAAAACAATCTGTGCTTTATCGAATTGAAACCTCTGCATGAAATACGTCATGTTTACTTTCTGGGAAGGTATATTGGAGAAGCAATTTGAGAAATCATTGAGCAAAGACTACACAGACCACTAACAATATTTAGTATGCCATCAGAGTATCACAATAGAACAAGAAAGCTTGTATTTTCATCCAAAAACGTTTTGATGAATAGTTATATTCGTCAATATTTCTAGAAAAATAACCAATGAATGATATTTCATTGTTTAAAACAACAAATCTATGATCCCCAGAAAAGATGTATGCTTTTAAATGAACAAAGCAGGATTTTAAAAAGAATGAATAATAGAAGAAACAGTAACATATCACACTACAGTAAAGGTTAATAAAGTTCATAACTGTATTAATTCCAATGGGTATAAGCCCAGTACAGGTGCCTATATTTCCGTTTTCATTGTCCCCAATAAACTATGGACAGACTGGCCAGTTGGTCAAATAGGCAAGTCACTGCGTGCTGAATCGTGGGTGGTCAGAGTGAGGCTGGGATATATATCCTTGCGCCAAATGGCCACCACAAAGATCATGATATGGGGACCTGCCAATTCAGGAACAAGCACAGGAGCTCGCCGTCAAAGCCACTCAGCACATTGGACAACCAGGGTCAGAGAACTTGCCTGCTCTGCCCATGGTCTGTGCTACCGGTGTGTGCCAAGCCCTGGCTCTCCCTCAACCAGATGAAGGCCCGCGTGAATGGGGCCAGATTACAGTCCAGTGTGTGCAACATAGTGAAGAGCACCACAGCTCTGGTTTGAGAGTTATATAGTTTATTTTAAGGAAGAAAAAAACAACCACTCTGGCGGCCAAAGAACCACAGAATCCGTGATTTCATATCGCACTAATGATTTAGAGAAAAAGAAGTAGCAATATCGATAGCTCAGCGATAACGCTATCATTTTCCTTTTGTAACTTTAACAGCTATGTATGCCCCTTTTCAGTTTAGCATCATTGCTGTTAAATGTATTGCTTCGAGCCATGATATTTTCTCTACTAGGCTGACAAAATTAGAAATCAATGGCACTTTATTGTGTATAATCAGTACACGTAGATTGATGTCCAAGTATTACTGTCTATAATCACCTCCTAAACAGAAAGTGCAGACAATGTTACTCAGAATGTCTTCTTTGGGTATGAAGCTCAGTGGATTGTGTTAGGTCCTGGATTTTGCCTCTACTTCAGCAGTCTAGAGGCACCATGAACTGCACACTTAAAACTAAGCCATCCAAATACAAAAAAGGACACCTATGGTATCACACAGCGCTTAATGTACTAGTCGTCCAGTGGTCAAGGGTGTGGAACAAATTAATCTGACATTCCCTAAACACTATCTCTCTGTACTGGTGCGGAAAATATTTGACATGATTGATTAAATCCAGTGAAATCTACTGAATGAAGAACAAATTAGTGAAAGTCAGCCTATCTGCTGTTAGTCTAATAAAGTAGTTACTTATATCCTTATTGAGGTGCTTGCGTTGAGTCTTGCAAGTCTTGCAGTCCCAGCAATCCCTGTATAAATGGATTAGGTTCTAACTTCTAATCGTACAGCTCTTCCTCACTGGTTTTGGGTCTGTGTCATCACCACCAATTTAAGAGAGAGCTAGGGAGAGATTATGCCAATTTTCAGCTCGCATATATCTGCACCCATCAGATTCTTCTATCTTCTTGCAGAAACTTTTCACCTTAGTAGTTATACGTCTGTATATGCTAGTGGTTCTTACATGATTATATTCACCCAAGTATCATACCTCAGGCGATAAATGCAAGTTAGAGATGAGACTACGTAACAATACATTTACAAGGTGATACAATGGATGAATGAGGATCATCTAAGGCTACAACCTCCTACCCCGCTGGCATAAGTGTCAAAAAAATTGGGTGTAAATTTTATTTCAGTTTTATTCTTCCACCCCAAATCCTCTCAGTGACAGGAACATTGGTTTCTTTACTCGGTGCATTACGAAAGTTCCTGGATCTTGTGCGATTAGAATCACGAAAAATGATAGTACATGCATTAAATCACCTCAAGGATTGACTATGTTATTAGAATCTACATTGGACGAATTTGGTACACATGATCAGTCCTTAATCTCACCAGTTATACCTCAGCATCCGTGCACTAAAAACAACCGCACCGGTTTCCAGTGCACAAACATTTCCTCTTCAAATGTTTTACTTTTACACAAAAAGCATTTTTTGAGACAGTCCCAAAATATGTTACTGCTATGGCTAAACACTATTTAACAAGTAGGAACCTGATATCCTCCAACTCTGATCTCTTCCACATTTTAAGGATTAAAATTGGTAGGAGAGGAGGCAGGTCATTTGCCTTTCTAGCAGCAAAGACCTAGAACGAACTTCCTGTAAATCTTTGCTTCATAATCAATAAATCTATCTACCTACAGAAAACAACGTAAAATGCGACTGTTTTCTACAACTTTATGAAGACAGATAGGCACCAGGACATCTTTTGAAGCAGCTGTTTGTCCTCTACAAATAACTTTCGTTCATACATTAAGTCGGCATTGTCCTACGGAAACAACACATGAATTACCCAATTACAGCATGTGTAAACTGCACATATGAATCAGTGGCATAACAAAACTTGAGGCGGCCCCCCGTCATAGTACATGGAGGGGTCCCCCTCCAGGCTCACTCAGGAGCTCTCAGGCCAGGGTACTGTGCTGAGGGGGGCCACTGGAGCTCGGGGGCCTTTGTTATGGCTCTGATATGAATCCATCTCATCAAATAGTATGTTCCACAATTTCTTTACTTTAAGACCCTCTCACAATTACTGTTTCCCTCTTGCATCCAAGTATAGCACTATGCTTAATTTAATGTGCTCAAGCATGTAATTATGTTAGGTGCCTTTGGAAGCTCTGCCTGGAGACTGGTTCAATAAATAATATTACTTGGCTTCTGGAGCTATGACTCTATGGTACTTGAGATGAGAGACAGGAAACTATTTCTACCAAAGGACCACCAGTGGTAGTCCTATTGCACACAGGGTTAGTGAGCAATGTTGTGTGGAGCTATTTGAACAGTAATACGTTGTGTCCTTTAAGGTTACCTCACTGAGTTGAGTACAGCTCTACTATGAAGAAATTATGTTATCACTATTTCATTGTTGCAGCTGTAGTGAGTGTTACCAGTGTAGATCCTTTTCCCTTTTATTTCTGCAATTGTTAATATCTTCACACTTATCTCATCTTTGCGTTAGCGCATTAGACATTTGGTAGATACCTATAGCAGTGAAAATTTTATTTTTAAATATATGGTGTGTTGAAGTCTATATGTTTGTCAGTAATATACTCTACTGGAGAATTAAAATAGGATCTCTGCTGGAAACCAAAATCTAGGTGATTACTAGCCCCTCTAATTCAGATTGAGTATTCAATTCTTCTTCATTTACAAACAAGTCATCAAATAATGTGATTTGTTTTGTTAGAAGTTATATAACACAGGCTTTGAGAGCCTTTTAGGCCTTTTAAATATTTTATTAAATAGTACATTTCATTATGTGTCAAATATCACATAGGCAGTGCTTAATTTGAACCAGTGGTTGCCGGTGGGGGCCATACTATGTTTTGGGGATGGGCTCTTATTTTTCCTCTTCAAATATTTAACGAAAGGGAGAGGGAAAGACACACAAACAGAAAAAATGATAAAGACTGGAAAACTGTCACAAAAGGAGAAAGGAGAAATCTGCAATAAAGGTAAAGTAAAGGGGCAGGGAGTGTCTAGTAGTTGATAAAAGAGGTGTAATGGGTTCTTGTGATACGGATTTAAAAAGACTATGGAAACACCTAGTATGGTGATAATGTTCTTTTATTGTGATAGGGATTGGAGGGGTTTTTAAATTTGGTTCGGGGTCCTTCGTGACCAGTAGCTCTGTTATTGTCTTCTTCTCCGTTAGTCAAGACGATGAAATGTCTCTTTTTCTTTTCCTAGGGATTCCCGGCGTTTGTCTTGATCCCACTCTCGAGAAGGGAGGCGATGTTCCCCAGAAGAAAGATGAAAAGAAAATACAGGTAAGTGTAGACGTTGGGGTTTTGAGAAATATTTTCTATATAGGTTAGTGGGAAGGTGAGGACAGGGTGTGGATAGGTGTGGGGGTAGCCGTTTACTTAATCATCTCGTGATTCACCTGCCCGTGAATACTTATTCTCTTTCTCTTTCTCTCCTTTATACCCCACGGAGGGTGGTTTACTACACCCCCTCCTGACGTGCGGTTAGAATCCTTTTAATTTAATTCCGCCTCCGCCCGTCCCCTTCCTTGTTCCTCGTCTCTTTTCCCTTCCCCTTTATCTACCCGCATCCAGTCAGGGAGGATTTTTACAGTTAGGTACGCTCGTACCTGTGAGAGCCACGCCCCTCCTGGGACGTGGCGGCGTTGTAAGGGTTCCTTGGGTTTCCCGGCATCTTCCTCCTCGGTCATCGCTTCTGTCTCCGACTCGTCTTCTCGCTCTCCAGGCTCCGCGTCCCGTCACTCCTGTGGATGCCACCCTCCATCTCTCTCCGTTGCCTTTTCCTCCTGGTTCCCAGATATCCGGATGGGACGTCTCTTCCGGGTCAGTGCTCCTCGCGGTCGGACCCCCAGGGTATGCGCTATTGGGTTTGGCGTTCCGATGCGTAACCGTGGCGACAGATGCCCAGTTACATGTCCCCTCCCATGCCTGGGGCTGTTCGAGACCCTGAACCAACGGATAATGGGATAGGTAATCAGCCTGGCCCATTAAATTCCCCAGAAGGTGGCACACCTGAATGGAGAAAGGTTGGAGTTCCATAAACCATCTAAGTATGCGGTCGTTGGTATTTTTATGGCGGGAAAGCCACGTCAGAGGAGCGTGATCAGTATACAGTAGAAAGTGTCATCCCAACAGATAATATTGGAGACTTTCTATGGCCCATTTGATGGCGAGACATTTCCGTTCTATAATCGGGTAGCGCTGTTCCCGTGGTAGGAGTTTACGACTGATAAATACAATGGGGTGACTGGTGTCATCCTCACCTTTTTTAAATAAAACCGCCCCTAAGGCTACATCTGAGGCATCTGTTTGGAGGTGAAAGGGTTGATTAAAATTGGGACAGCGCAAAATGGGTGTGGTTGTGAGACAGTGTTGCAGGGTTCTATAGCTATGGTGCTGGGCTGGACTCAGTCTTGTAATTTTCGTAGGTTGTCCTTTCCTTAAGAGGTCGGTCAGGGGAGATGCCAGGGTGGAGTAATGGGAAATGAATCTCCTATAATACCCTACCAGCCCCAGAAAGGAACGTACCTCTTTCTTGGTAGTAGGACATTTTACATGCGTGATGGCTTCTACTTTGTTTAATTGGGGTTTTATTGTTCCTCCTCCTATGTGATAACCTAAGTACGCGATGTCTGTGTAAGCTAGGTGACTTTTCTGGGGATTAGCAGTGAGGCCTGCTCGCTGTAGAACCTGAACATATGTTGTGGAGATGGTTTAAATGTTCTTCCCAAGTCTCGCAATATATTACAATATCATCCAGATATGCGGCTGCATATCTAGTATATGGTCGCAAGAGGGAGTCTATAAGCCGCTGGAAAGTGGTGGGGGCGCCATTTAATCCAAAGGGAAGGACATTAAAGTGATACAGCCCCGAGGCTGTGGAGAAGGCTGTCTTTTCTTTGTCTGTGTTTGCTAATGGGATCTGCCAATAGCCCTTGGTTAAATCCAGGGTGACATGTATTTGGCCTTCGCAAGCTTTTCTAGGAGATCGTCTACCCTAGGAAGGGGATAAGTGTCAAACTGGGATATAGTGTTAACCTGTCGAAAGTCAATGCAGAATCGTATTGATCCATCAGGTTTGGGAACCAATACGACTGGGGAGCACCAAGGACTTTTGGAGGGTTCTATAACTCCCAAGGAAAGCATTTTCTTTATCTCCTCTTTTACTAAGACTTTTCTGGGTTCGGGTATGGAATAGGGGCGTAGTCCTTTATTATCTTTCCAGGTAGGGTCCTAATATGGTGTTGTATTAACGAGGTTTTTCCTCGTTGGGTAGAAAATAGTTTATCGTGGCGGGAAAGTAGTAGTGTTAAGTGGTCTTGTTGGTTTGGTAAAAGCTCTACATTCTTTTGTGGTTTGTCTGCAGTGATACCTATAGGAGTAGGAAACTAGCCAATATCAAGTTCTTGTACTGTGTTCACCAAGAAACCGGCTGACGGAATCCTTAGTGGCTCCGGCGGTTCTTCCCATTTTTTTAACAAGTTTATATGATATATTTGGGTTCTTTTAGGGTTTTCTGTTATTTCAATGATATATGTAACAGGGGTTACTGTTCCTAGGACCTTGTAGGGTCCTTGCCATCTAGCCAGAAGATTGTTATCTGCACTAGGTAGAAGGATAAGTACTTTGTCTCCTTTACTCAAGGTTCTCATTTGTGTGTTGCGGTCGTAATAATGTTTTTGTTTATTTTGGGCTTTCTCTAGATTTTCCCTGACATCTTCCCATACCGTTTGTAATTGGGATTTTAGGTCATGAGTATATTCTAAGAGTGTTCTCTCACTATCATCCTCCTCTTCCCACAATTCTGCTGCCATATCTAGTAGTGTGCGTGTTTGCCTCCCAAAGACCAATTTGAATGGGCTATGACTCGTAGACGCTTGTTCATGCGTCCTAATGGCATAGAGAACTAAGGGTAGTTTCCTATCCCAATCCTTGCCAGACGCAGAAACAGATTTTTTTAATAGGGTTTTTAATGTACGGTTGTATCTTTCTACTAAACCGTCGGTTTGGGGATGATAAAGCGCGGTTCTCAGATGTTTAATCCCTGGTAGTTGACATATCTGAGACATTAAGTTGGACATGAACTGTGTTCCTTGGTCGCTCAGTATTTCTTTAGGAAAACCTACACGGGTAAAAAACCCGATCATGGCATTGGCTACGCTTTTTGTATTAATACTGGACAGGGGAATGGCCTCGGGATACCTGGTGGCGTACTCCACTAATACTAGTACATACCTATACCCTTTTGAGGACAGTATGAGGGGTCCTATAATGTCCATGCCGACTTGGGAAAAGGGTACCTCAATAATGGGTAAGGGTTGTAGGGGAACCTTTCCTTGGGTTTCCCGGCGTCTTCCTCCTCGGTCTCCGCTTCTGTCTCCAACTCGTCTCCTCGCTCTCCAGGCTCCGATCCGCATCCCGTCACTCCTGTGGATGCCGCCCTCTGTGTCTCTCCATCGCCTTTTCCTCCTGGTTCCCGGATATCCGGATGAGACGTCTCTTCCGGGTCAGTGCTCCTCGCGGTCGTACCCCCGGGGTATGCGCTATCGGGTTCGGCGTTCTGATGCGTAACCGTGGCAACAGATGCCCGGTTACAAGAGGCATTAGGGGGGATTCAGGACTAAGCAGCCTTTGTGTTTGGTCATTTAATAGTGCCAGCTGCTGGCTTCTGAGCAGCGTGACACCAGGACTCATTTTACAAAATGGTCAAGTTACTTACCATCGGTAATGCCGAATCTGGTAGAGACAATATCTAGTTGCAGATTCCTTACCTTGGAATTTCCCCCAGGCATCAGTCTGGATCCAGAGATTTTTCTTGAGCAGTACCCCTGCACAGAGTTGGGTAGCGTCAATCGGCTCCACATCCGTCGTCAGTGTCATCCCCGCTAAATATGACTCAGCAGCCTGTATAGGCGCCACCCCCACGTGCTGACATCATTATCTTTTCATGATTTTCAACGTCAGAAGCACAGAGCCATGAAGAACACAGACCACTGATTCATAAAAACTAGGGCCCTGAAAGGGGAGTCCATGTCCCTAGAAAACGGTTTGCAGAGCAAGGAGGATGGGTGGTGGGTGGCTAAGGAATCTGCAACTAGATATTGTCTCTATCAGATAAGGCGTTACCGAAGGCAAGTAACATGTCCATCTGATAGAGATATCTAGTTGCAGGTTCCTTGCCTCAGAATAGATACCCAAGCAGTACCATCCCCAGAGGTGGGTCATTGAACCAAGATCACACCAGAAAGTCCTGCATGACCGAGCAGGCAAAGTGCCCATCCCTATGGACCTTACTGTCCATGCAGTAGTGTTTGGTAAACATGTGCAGATATGCCCACGTTCCCACCTGACTGATGTCCAGGACCACAACACTGTGTACTAACACAGTGGTTGCAGCTTTAGCTCTGGTATAATAAGCATGCAAGCCCTCGGGGGGTCATTTCTTAGCCAGTGTGTAGCGCATTCCAATGCAGAATACAACCCATCTGAAGATGGTTCTCCTCTGCACTGCCTGACCTTTCTTTGCACCCACATAAACAACAAAGAGTTGATCATCCACCGGAACGCTTTGATATGATCAAGGTAGAAAGACAATGCTCTTTTTGGGGACCAGGCAGTGAGGTATCTCCTCTTCCTTAGAAGGATGTGGGGGTGCGTAAAAAGTAGGCAATGTGATGGATTAGCCTACATAGAAGGACGTAACCACTTTCGGAAGAAAGGAGGCCCATGTGCGAAGCACTCCTTTGTCAGGATAGATGGAAAAGTGGGGTGGCTTAGATGACAATTCCTGCAGCTCACTCACCCTGCGGGCAGATGTAATGGCCACACGTGGTGCGGGTCCGTTACAGCCATCGCCTGATGGCAGGATCCACAGGGCTTTGACCAGGTCTTACACGAAGACATCCTTGACGCACCAGGTGTGTCAACACTCAAAAATGTTCTACAAAAATTCAAAAAAGATCAATCAGAAAATGACTGAGGGGTAGCTCTTCTTCAGATCAGCCCTAGGCTGGAGTGGAAAGAAAGAACTGATGAAGAAAAATCTCTGGATCCCGATTGATGTCTGAGGGAAATTCTATGGTAAGGAATCTGCAACTAGATGTCTCTGTCAGATAAGCACTGCATGTATGTGTACAATTTAAACATATGTACATTAACCTACTAATATTTATACATATGTGCCATAAACAGTGACTCAATCAATGGCTACAAAATAAACTGAGCCAAAATAAGCTGCTTAAATCTACAGAAAGAGATTTTTTTTAGGAAGAGAATCTACTCACAAGACAGTCACAGGCAAACACAGATCATCATAATGCCACCCATCTAATATAACATGCATGTATGCTGTATTTATTGCAAGAACCTAGCAAAAATGTAGCAACTTGCTATTCAACGTCAAAGGAAAAGATTAAGTCTATAAGTGACTGCAAACCACATACAAGAAAACACATTAAAAAATCCTATAGGTTCAAAAATGTTTCAGAATCTTCCCATTCTCTTTTGGTCAAAACAAGACTTGACATTTCCACAGACCAGTCTTGCAAATTTAAATGTTTATTTCCACTTCCTGCGAACACTCTTATCTCTGTCATAATATCTCTTTATTTCCAATTTTGTTGTGAGGGTCAGTTGCATGCCACAAGATGACTCCTGAGTAAACACAATTGACAGCTTGTATAAACTGATTTCCACACAATATTAACCAAATATTAGTATTTCTTTCTACCAGACTTGATTTTTTTTCAAATTCCAGAATTACTCGATTCATATTGGTACTTGGGCTGTGGCAACAACAATTCCCAGATTAGGATATTTGCATAATTTTCATATTTCAGGGCACCGAATGAGATTGAAAGGGTGTTCTTTACGGGGTACACACCACCTGCAATTGAAGATCACTGATCTAATATCAGGTAGATGTTGGTGGCAATGTTGAACAGATAGTTGTGTAGGGCAATCTTCTATTCTCTTTTTTTTGTTTTGTTTTGCATCAACGCCCCAAATTATCTTCCAATATCCACAAAAGGAAAAGTTTTAATATTATTCTTTGTAAGCAAATGGTAAGGGTTCACTATCCATTACTGCTTATATGCCTATAGTTTCAATATCGTAGAAGAACTGATTTATTTCTGAGAATAAACATACTGTTCTGATATTTTTTTTAAATATTTCAGTGCATCAGAAAATAAATTCAACGGAGACTGAGGGGATATTACAGCCATCAGATGATGTTTCCTTACAACGATAGGCAGTATCAGTAACTGTATTATGTGCATTGTGGTAGCCCAATATTAAAATGGCTGCTGTATTTTTTTTTTTTAAAGAGGGACCTCTTAGAGTTCGATATGACATTTCTCAATCTATATTCATTTCTACCAACAAATAAATCTGGAATGTAAGTAGAAGAAGCTTACAGATGAACACGAGCTGTGGCAATATAAATCATTTTCGAAAATGCATCATTACAATTACTCATAATTGGAGACTCTGAACAAAGATATTTAGCCTTTCATGTAATGTAGCTATCCTTTCATTATTCATCATTGTTCACTTGCATTTTTATACTGAGATATTTCACTTCTGTTGCTCTGTTTACATGGTGGGTTGATCACAGTGTGGGTGGGCCAATTATTTATATTTTTTTGTTCCTTTTTTATGTCCAGCCAAGGTTTCAACTGTGTCCATTACTTCTAGTACTGTTCACCAGACCTTAATTGGATGCGTTAAAATGACCAAGAATTCATCAGCATGGAGTCTGACTGTTTGCAGATGATCACCTTATAACATGTTCCTGAAAATATTATAACAGTCTTCGAAAAGTTGCACTTTAAAAGCTTTATAATCAATTGATTCCTAACCACTGAGTGTTATGCCTGAACTTCAGTCTGCATGTATACTGTTTGGAATTCTATTAAAAGAATGAGGAACGACAGACAACATCTATTAAAAGAAAAGTATGAGTTACATACCCTCTAAAAATAATACTTTAAATTAGCCTCTCCTGCATAATCTACCCTAATTCCTGCATGTCTGTAATAGTGTGTTTTCATCATCTGGGAAGAATTGCTTGCAACTAAGGTGTATTGACAACTACTGTTTAGGAAACTGTTATTTTCTGCACTGGGTTGGACATGGCCATGAGTGGTACAATCATTGTTAGTTTTACATCTTTTGGAGGGACTGTGTTGTAGACTGAAATATGACCAGACCAACATAGGAATTATTCTAAGTGGCTCTTATTGCCAAACCAATCAAATCACTTCTCATACAGAACAGGTTGACTGGCATGCAATGCTGTGTCCTTCCTTACATTTCAAGGTTGGCTGAGACAGCGACTTTAGACATGAAGGGGGTCACTATGACTTCAGTGGATGGCAAAGGCCGTCCGCCGAAGTCCTGACGATCAGATTGCCGCCAGTGCGGCCGCCTTCCCGCGGGCCCCATTAAAGGTTTTCCACTGGGTCAGCAGGCAGAAACATTGTTTCCGCCGCTGGCCCAGCAGGAAACACCCTACAACATTGATGCCGGCTCATAATAGAGCCAGGTGCAATGCTCTAGTGCATAGGGTGCACCAGCAGCCATCGCAATTTTCACTGTCTGCAAGCAAATAGTGAAGATCCCAATGGGGCAGGCCAAGTGCATGGGCAGTTCAGGGGCACCGCCATGTAACCGCCGGTGGAGAAGGGACTTGTAATCCCAAGGGTAGCGCTGCATGTAGTGCTGCCCTGGTGAATTAGGACCGCCAGACCGACAAATAGTTGTGATCTGACGGTGCTGGCAGTCTGACCGTGGCACGACCGTCACAGTCATAATGTGGCTGCCAGACAGCCACACCTGTGGTGGTCCGACCACCACCATAAGGACCACTGAAGTGTCAAGAACAAAACTGATATTCCACTCTGATTTTCTTTGTTCCCCTGTTGGTGCATGTGACAGATAATATATGATGATTAAAAACACTAAATAATTTACTGTGTTACAGATGCAGGATGTACTGCCATTGCTGCCATGAAATTGTGGCTCATTTAAGGTTAATTTAGGTGACAAGTTTTAACATCTGTAAATTACTAAAAAGTTAAATCCAAACACATGTGCTGCTGCTATTGCGGAAAATTGTATTAAATCACAGTGATAAAAATGTTTCATTAGTCCTGAAAAAGTAGGCTTCACCTCTCTTAAAAATGTGATCAATAGACATGTTATCACTTTTACCTTGTGCATGTTTTCATTACCAATGTATGGGCCTTTATCAAAAGAAATTATTAATTAAACATTTACACACAAAGAGAGATCTAGGTTTACTACGTCAACAGGCAGCAAACATGTTCTGGTTGGCCACCAGTTTTACCACTTGGATACATTACAAAAACTAAACATATTAAAAATGTGCATAGTGTGTGAGAGTGTTTGTATGTATCTCCTGATTAAATTATGGAGTTAAAACTTAAAGTGGAAGAGCACCGGTATAAAAATAAAAGTCATTCATTGTCTCTATGGGATTAGTACAATGAATTAACTTGCAAGCTTCTTTGGATAAGATTAGCCACGAAATCAGAGTTATCAGTAAAATATGAGGTAGGTAAAATAAGGCTCCTTAGATGAGGGCCTTGAGCAATGAATAACAAAAAACCGAGATTAAGTCATACTTCATTTTGATGAGCCAAAATATTAACCTGAAATCAAGTTATAATTAGCTTAGACCTGGCAAAATGCATCTCCCCTATTGGAACTGTGTTTGCACTTTTGTAACACACATGATTTGTTTTTAACCAAATTCTATTGTTTTTAATATATAGACAGATGTATAAAACAAATATTTTTATGTTTATCACAGCACGTCCATACACTACTGTTCAGGTTCATATAGTTACCTTTTATATTGAATCATAAAATGACTGAAGGCTAACCTTGTGGCCATTACATATGTTCTATTGCAGTAAGACCATTTAAGGTTACTCTCGGCCTTAGTGTGTAGTTCACATTTTTGGTGCTCAATGTACTGACAGAGCTGTAAAGTTCACTACATCACCTGTTCCTCCTATGTGAAACCATAGTGTGCCATCCATATTCCCCATATCTTTCCATGTCTTTGGCCACCTCTTCCTGCATACCTCACCACTTCTGCTGCCTGACACCAGTCCATGTTACTTCTCCATTCTATGTTTGCTAGTTGTTCTAAAGTTGCCTATTGTTGCACTATATTTCTATTCACTGCTATTTGGCACGTATTGACGAATATCTTCTGGTTTCTAGTTCACTCTCATATTCTAGGTAATACTGCCTATGCTTCAAGGTGCAACTGTATTACCAACACCTTTGTTTCCATCTGAACATCTGTCCAGTAACCATTTATCACTGGGGAACAACATACTGTATGAATATAGATGTCATGTTGTCTACAGCCAATATTTGAATTGATCTCAAAACATCTAAAATCGGCATTAAAATGTGAATATATTGTTAGCACAATTAGAGTGGCCCTCTTTGCCCTTTTACTAGTAGGGAATTGGAAGTGTTCGGGTTGATTGACAACGGTATGTAAAAGTATATAAAATAATGCCCCCTCAGTACTAATATGAAGAGGTGCAACTTTTACCATTTATTGCAATTAACATAATTTACCAGTGATGTGTCTACAAATCTGCATCAGTCGCAGTTTCCAGGTGTAGCATTGAAAGTGTTGTGACATTTTTATATTTTGCTATTTTCCGAATGTAGAACTGTACAAATAATGCAATTTCACATTCGGGAGGGGCCACACACAATGAAACTGCATGTTTAGGTGTTCCCGACTAGAAAAATAATTGTAGTCACAGACAAATATCTTCCCATATAAGCCTATTAGGTCTGGGGGGTTTTCATTTCTCTTCCTACCTGAGAAGTGGGTTTGCTCTGGCCCCTTCCTGGAGCAAATCCCTAGTCGTTTTCATGGTAGGAAAGAGTTGGAGAGGATTGAGAATGACGACAAAGTCAGCGGTGGCTGCCATAAATGTCAACGAGGGAGGGCGGGGGATGACGAGGATGGGGAAAAACAAAAAATATATAT
The DNA here is from genome assembly GCF_031143425.1 of Pleurodeles waltl. Taxonomy (NCBI): domain Eukaryota; kingdom Metazoa; phylum Chordata; class Amphibia; order Caudata; family Salamandridae; genus Pleurodeles; species Pleurodeles waltl. The sequence continues at coordinate 161,053,614 of NC_090448.1, read as the reverse complement.
ATATATATATTTTTTTTTTTTAAAAGCCCTTTTTCGACGTTCACGCAACATCGCTCCTCTTCTGGTGTCCCTGCATTTACTGGGACACAAGCAAAGGCTCCCCAGCAATCCTGGTGCTGCTTTCATGCGAAAGCTAGCATGAAAGCAGCATCAGGATTTGTCTGAGTGGCAGTGACAACGCTCAGACACAGCACTGGGGTCTGTGTAATTTCTCTAGCCCTGCTGTTAAACACAGCCAGGCTTGAGAAAGCTAAGAGACGGCCAGCCAAACACACAGGTGCACTAAGGTGTACTCTCTCCTCCTCCTCCCTTCCCCCGCCCGTGCCCAGCCCCACCCCTTCCTGTACTGCTGGCTGAGCCAGATGAAAAATAAAACAATAGTGTAAGTATTATTTTATTTTTCATCTTCTGGCTCTTGGCCGAGGGGGAGAGGGGTGACGCTTCTCTGCCATTGTGAAGGAGCTGCACCTGGACAAAGTCACAAATTTGTTGATGTTCACAAACTCACAAGGCAGACATTGATAAGTCCACACACCATGCCTTGTTTGATGTTTACTACTGCATAATGCATTCACACCTGCTAAGCGTCCTTCGTCGCATGGATCTGGTTATTTTAGGCCATAAATATATATTTATTATCAAAAACTGAGTTATGAATCAGGCCCAAATAATTTTACAGCTCTAAGTGTAACTTGTGCAGAAAAAAGATACATGGACGAAATCCTTTGACTTTGATTCATACAACCAGGATCAGCAAACATGTCTACATGCAGGCCCGATTACTTTCTGCAGGGAAAGAGCAGCTGTTCATTTAGTTACTGGCAGGCAGAGATGGACAGGGAAGATATGAAAGAGTTGCTGTTTGAAAAGGCACATTGTTTAGATCAAGGGAGAGTAGAGAAGGGAGCACCAGCCACAGCATGAGGGGAGGGACTGCACGTTAATTCTTTGCTCCTTACCACATGGGTTGAGCAATGGTCCATTTCAACTCACTACGGCTTTACTAATGAACTCAAACTAGACTGTATTTTTAGTTTCTTTTTATAGTTGGTAGGGGGAAGAGTCTGTTCCTAGACTCTTGATTAGGTCGGGTTCTATTTTGTTTCGTTTGCCTTAATGTAACCTTGAAGTCGGGATAGGGAAAGCCTGATTCGCACCCCAGAGCATGGAGCTTCTCACCTGCCTGCCTTTTCTGATAGAGTGGAATCATGCAGGAGAAGCTATGGGCTTGGCCTTTAATTAGATAAAGCTATGCAGAGGGTAGTTTGCTGTATCTCAGCAAAGAACCTGTGTTAAAGGCTGCTGACGTATTCATTTCTCACTTCAGAAATTCTGACAAGAGGATGGGTGGACAACTGGGAAATAAATCCAGAAAGGTTTTGCTATTGCATGAGAGGTTTCCCCAAGATAAGAGCTCCACAGATTGAAGGTGTGTTTTATTCTCCAGCAATGTGGCCCACTGTGTAATGACTGTTCTGCCCTGGAAAAAAAGGGGCAAAATACTTGAAAGCTTGCTGCCACTAGGGATTTTACCTCTGCCCATGCGTGTGGAGTAATCCCCATGTTGAGATTTTGATTTATGCGGGTGTGTTCCAAGACAGAGGCAACACAACATTTCAACACTGTATGAGAGATGCACTTATAGGAACTGTAAGTACACAGTAGCAAAGCACACCTGCATCATTGTAGGGTCCCAGGTCACATAAACCCCAGGAACTTTACCATCTACCCCTCGGTGGTGAGGGTACAATCCACTTCCTTAATGTGAAAGAAAACAGACACTGGGGAAAGCTCATAGAAGTCTAAGGCATGTTTAATTGCTAAGAATATATCAAGAAGTAAAAAATATTCCATTTGCGATTCGCAATGTCAACTGCCCAGTGCTGCTTCATCTGACTGGTTGGAGCATATACAGCTAAATTCAGTACATTTTTACTTCACTTTTACTCATTTTCTTCAAGTATTAAATGGAATAAAGTCAGGGGCAGCCCCTCCGCTATGACGGAGAAGCATCGCCCCGCTGCTGAAAGCAGAAAAATAAAGGGATTATTATCCCTTTATTTTTCTGGTTTCGTAGGGCGGGCGGGGCCAGCCTCCTCCACGTCAACAAGTGGAGGAGGAGTAGGGGCGCTCTTCTAAGTGCACGTCAGTTTGGTCGGCCATCTGAGGCTGGCCAAAATGACAAGGGGAATTAAAAACTACACACCTGGCTGTACTGCTGTATTTTACAGCCGGGTGGAGATCAAGCGAAGTGACCCACTCCCTCCCTGAACAGCATTTCTGCCCACTCAAGCCAATTGCAGCACTTCTTTCATGCTGTGTAACAGCATAAGAGAAGTGTTGGGATTGGTTGGAGAGGAAAGAAGATGAGAGGCGGCTGGAGTGAGAGCAGCAGATCATGGAGGGGCAGGTAAGTTTTTTTTTTTTTTTTTTTTTACTGCCCCTTGACCTCCAGCCCCTCCTCCCACCCCTTTGTGGCAGCAGCCGCAACTGAATAAAGTGCACGCGATTAAACTAAAACTCAAGAAAAACACTAACAAGCAGGTGCCTAGCTATTCTCGTAGGACGAATGCAAGAAAAACTTAGAAGGAAAGTACAGTGGAATACATCAGAAAGCTGACCACCAAATCCACATTTCTCACTTGGCTATGCCATCCTCAAAACGAGGCTACACTTACTTGAACAGCCAGGCTAAACGTGCAGAGTAAAACACTGAAATACAAAATGGCTTTATGTTTAAAATCGAATTGAACATCTAATAAAATAAAGGTAATACTTAAAGCACATATATAAAACAATCTCACATATGTTATTACAAGCAGATATAAAAAAATGTCTTCGACAGTGACAATTCTCAAGTGACAAACCGCTGTTAGATGGAGTGCTTAGAAGCTCCAGTGGAATGACCAGCTAATAAAAAGTATTCGACTGTGCACAGTATAAGAAGCAGCAAACATTTGAAAGCACTGCTTTTGATAACTAATGCATTAATACTGGGCATGCATTGTTTTATTTCGTATGAGAAGCTAACTGAACCTCACACACGCAGTAGCTAGCGATACACAATTGCATCCTCAAATTTACAGCACTGGCCAGCATGAGACACCTTGGAATAAGATTAATTGTAGACACGCCCAACACCCATTAAAATTATTGTCTAAGTATTTTCTTTTAAATGTGAACATATTTGAATGGCATTATTGTCACTTGTGTATGGAATGGTTCTTAATCGCCCCATATGGGCAATGTTGCCTTTCACTATTCGGAGGCAACGCTTCCACAGTGTGCAACTTTTTATTCCAGAAATGCATCAGATAATTCTGGCACCACGTTTTTACCTTCACCTGCATCTGTCTCGCTCTTGCCTGTGACTCTCAGTACGTGGAACATCTAGAGATACAAATATTGATATCACGCTAGGCCTATGTGCTTTCCAATTGCTTCACATCTCACTTATTGTGAACTGTGGCTGGTGAGGGTTGGTCTGCAGTTTTAATGCAATCTTGGCCTCTTTTCTTACTGTCTTTAGTCCAATCCCCGTCATGCAAGACAGAGGCATCACCATGGAAACTGGCTTTGGAATAAAATCACCATACACAATCCAGATGCTGGAACACTGCCACCCACTGGATGCTTACATAAAAGAACCTTTCTGGACAGCACAATGGCGTAGCTCGGCGTAGGCAAAGTCACACAACAGAGTCATGCTGTTTTAAGAGTCTCCCTTGCATAGCGCCCACTTACATTTAAAGCAGCGCGGTTAGTTTTAAAAATAGCATTTCAAAATGGAAAGTTAATGACAGAACTCACGTGTTCCAGGATTTAGCAACTGCGCAAAAATCCCTTGTGTGGCTATTGGTTTTATAGCCTGTGCGTCCCCCGATAGCCAGTGGCTTGGAGAATGTTTCTGAAGCAAGCTTCGATAAACCAGTCACTCATCCCTATCAATCAGTCAGTGTTTCAATTAACATATTATTTTCTGATATTGTAAACACTGCAAATGCTTGCACGGGCACTCGAGTGGTCTTCAAAGGGACACACAGGTTTGCTTTGTTATGTGCACGCAGTGATGGAATTGGAAAACGTTACTACGTGAACGCATAAATTGGAGGGCAAGTTGTAGCAAAGGGAAGAGAGTAGTATCACGAGCGGCGGACCTTGAAAAGAAGAGCCCGACAGTGAACTTATACAGGTATTTAAAAAAACTAAGTCTGCTGCAAAAAAGTAGGTGCCATTTCAATCAGTACACTCACACAGACAGACATCTCGCATTCGTATAGCGCAAGCACATCTCTTACATAAGGAGGGGAACACAATTAAAAAGCTGCCTCCAAATCACAGTTTCTTTATAGTACTTTACGGAGCTTTAAAATGAGGTGATAATAAGGTGTGCACCTTTGTTTTTTTCCATTGCATAGGCATCTAGGTGTTAGGCTGTAGATGGTTCCCACCTATGATAACGCAAAAGGAAGGCTTTGTTTTGGGCCCAGCATGCTGCTGCAGCAAACGGAATACAGACAACCTGCGGGCACTGCTAAATTATGACCTAATGTCGGAAAATGACACCAGGACAAATTCAGCATGATTCCCAGGGTTGGCCAGCACCCGGGTCTGACCTAGAAACAGCTGCCGGGACCAGGACCGGGCTGGATCGCACTGCGTTGGGGCCCTGTGTATACGCCTTTCCCCATGACCAAATATAAACCTCCTTTATAATTACAGATTATTTGAAATGTCCAAGACCCATACGATATTGCTGTTTCACTAATGAAAATGGTCCTGTTGCAGTTTTTAGGTCGAGCATAGCAGCGCGCAAGTGCTGCTTTTCCAACGTGTTGGTATGGATCTGGGCTTTTAACCACACCCACCGCACGCCCATCACTATCATTCGTTCATGGACTTGCCTTTCAAAAATCATTTGTTTTCGTTGGTAACTGCTTCAATTATTAATGAGTGTTTACATATTTTGAATAATGACTTATGTAGAAAATGAATAACATAGAGAAAAAATAATGCACACATTTGAAAATGTGACCTTGAAGAATGGCCATCAGTCTTCACGAAATGTACTAATTGATGGTTAATACTTATGACATATTGAAAATGTATTAGATTAATGTAGTAATATGTCATATTGAGGGTTATGAAGTATGTTCTTGCTTATTAATTGTAGGCCTTAACTTAGCGAGTGTCTTGGCCTAGTTGCCAGGCCTCATGCAGAAGCTGTATTTCTTAGCGTTTAATAAAAATACTGACAGAGTGAACTAACTTTGAAATGTTCATTGTCTTGTTAAAAGTGCTTAGCAGAACCTTTCCATGAGAACCGAGTAACAGGAGGCAGAGTCCTTAAAATTGTAACAAGCTATGTGTAATGTGTGCAAGAGGTTCTTTCCCAGCACGCGAACATTGAAGACACTGACTAGAGACGAAGATGCAACAAATTCGATACCTGATGAGCCGGATGATGAGGACATCGTAGAGCGGACCAATCAATGCCGTGTGAAGGGAAAAATATTAGAATTCATAGATTTGGTATAGAAAAATTATTGGGTAGAGGAATAACGTACAATTAACTGACCAATAGGGAATTAGGGGATAGTTTGGGTGACTGTGATATAATAACGTGACAGAGGAGAAAGATTCAGATTAGATTTATGCATATTTTGAGAGAAGAAGATACTTTAGAAAACATTTGAGATTCTGGCATTGGGTTCATACTCTCTGAGAGCCTGATGCTTTGCTGATCGACTGATGACCTGAGGACAAAGGCTGATTCTGCTTGCTGACCCATACCACTCATTCATGGGCTTGCCTTTCAAAATCCTTTGTTTTCGTTGGTAACTGCTTTATGTTTGTACCTCCTTAGAGCGGTTTTATTACCCCCTTGGCCAATGACCCTGTTACATGGATAACTGCACTTTTGTCGATAACTTTAACTGCGAGCGAACTTCTTTTTCCTTTTGTCTCTCTCTTCGCGCTCACGGCAGCGCTTTGAATCGGCTTGCTTATGTCAACTGTTTTACTTTTTATTTTCAGTGTGTGTGGCAAGAAAAGTCCAGTTAGAAATGTACAACGCTAATAGCTCTACCTCGAGTAAACACGAGACCCATTGCAATGCAAGTGCTTGTTTTTTTCCTGTCGAAAGGGTGGCAGTTTCTGCTTGCAACTGTTTTTGATTAACTACCGAGTTAGTTCTCTCTTTGGTTGTTCCACTTAGGGCAACGTTGCTCACCTGCCTGTCTACAGCGCTTAATTAGAGTTTAGGCAAACAAAGTTTTTCGTAAACATTTTTCTTCCAAGTCTGCCACCGGTCCTGCCGAAGCCAGGGATACTGAAAACCAAGGTGGGACACTCTTTCTACCACCTCATTTCTCTTTCAGGCATCACTGTCCACTTCCTGACTCTTTAACCCACAAGTGCAGGATCTTTTTAGCCATGAGTTCTCGCTTTGTCACTCTTTTCATATATGTCTCTTCTCCATTCTTTCTCCCTTAATGTCTCCTTTCTCTCACCCTGATTCAAAGTCTGATGATGCTAAGTAGGTACTGGTCCCCAAAAATGAGTGTAGGTCAGCACCCCCTGCAGCAATCAGTACAAATTAAGCACTCCCTCTGAATTTATTTATTTACCAGTAAACCGTTTTTGCAATTGCATCTTTCTCACCCTGGTCTTCCTTTGTGAAATACGCCCACCTTGAAAGACATGCAACCCTGCTGTCCCTAAAGAAATAAATGCCATTTGACTCAGTCCCAAAAGTGGGAAAGGATAAAGACACCACTCTTTCCAGCCACCTCCAATGTCAACTACCAAATCTTCCAAAGGCCAAGGGCTGCACTCAGAATGCAGTGAGTACCACCAGGAATGATGCAAGGATTTTCAATTCTCCAGGTTAAATAGTATTTATTGTGCTATAGTGCTTCCTCATACATGGATTTAAAAAAAGGCAATTTTTGGGCCTGTTACTATATTTTACCAGAGCTACCAAGCTGTGCCCTAAAGTTGCTGATTTTCTTGCCTTATGGAAGAAGAACACCAGCTTCGACATAGAAAGTCAGGGCAGAAGCATCATGACCCACTCAGGGCTTCACCTCTTGTGAGTCATTGAGCCTTTCCACATGCAACATGGCAATAAATCACATATTAATCTATATGCACATAGTGGATTACCAGTTACAAATGTATAATGATCCTAATCACCACAACAGGGTTTGCCTTTTACCTTTTATCTCTCAGTAGGCGAAAGACTCTTGTGGACGATACCAAAAACTTAGCGGTCTTAGAAACTAATCATTGCTTACTATTGATATGATTTATTGTCACTCTTGCTTTTTATTCAGTGGTCTTAGAACCCACACATTGTTTACCATTGGTATGATTTATTGTCACTCTTGCTTTTTATTCGGTGGCTTGCCTTCCTCTTTTTCTGTGCGTTCTTCCCCCCGGCATCATCTCTTTACCATCCCTTTAATGGGCTGACTTGTATCATTCCACTTCTCACATTAAGTGATCTACTCTTTGTTTTTCATTCAGCACACCAAGAGAGTGTCTTTCTTTACTTGCACTGTCCCTGAAACGAGTCATACCCACCCCACACATTCTATATTGGTCCCCAGCCTTCCCTGCTTGTCTGTAATCGCGCAGCTACAGGTCTGACTAAAGAGCAGACTTTACTGGTTGTTTTTACAGGGGTGTGGATCCAGGGGATGGTTTCCTCCTCTGTATCCACATTTTGCACAAAAGCTCAGACCTTGGCACATGAGGATTTTTATTGCTCTAGAGGAGTGGCTCACTGCTGCACTCTAACAGCTGACATTTGAAGAAGAAAGTGTAATTAGCATGACTGAAAAGAAGAAGTCTTCACTTGGAGGCCTAAAACCTAAACATCTTCTCCCTTGGCTCCTACAGAGGAGCATGTTTCAGTTCTCAGACCTGTGGAAAGCAAATTAGGCCTTGGGAGGCATTCTCCTCTAAATTATCTTATTTTTTAAACTATTTTCAGAGTGAAAATCATTTGAAAAATATCCCTGTCTCTCATAAGGTTCAAAATGTTGAATTCAGTGTACAGTTTTAACATACCTTAAGACCTATTTGCTTTTCCAGTATTTTTAGTTTTTTTTATTTTACATTTTGCTTTTTGCTCAACAAACAAGCTTTGGCAAGTCCAATTGCTTGGCACTCGTTATGAAGGCGAGACCTATTAACTTTGGCAGTGCTTGTTAGACGTGTGGACTATATATGATCATGATCACGATAATGGTATTTCATGCCTGGTGAATTTTTGTGTGTTCTGCAGAAAACACATAACCGTGATTGTTATGTTTTTTAAAGCTATCCATCCAGCAGCACATGCAGGTTCAATTATATCAGTCTTAACCGTTGTCTGGGAGAGATTAGGGCAGTCTCCACTCCTTCAGAGAGGGCCTTCATCCCCATGGGACCCACAAGTTGTTAAGTCTATCACAGTACAGTTCACAGACCACCTGCAGACTCCTGTAATGGTCAATAAGTCAGAAAAAGGCACCCATTAAGTCTGCAAAACAGACTGCAAAGGGTTTGTGGGTCTCGAACAGAAGTCTACAAACTAGCAGGCATGTTAACCAATCAAGTTTGGTAAAAATGTAAAACTGTGATTCTTAGAGTATTATAGCACAGCTTGAAAAAAGGTAATCCCTTCCTAGCATGAGCTGACGGGGCACAAGATGGCACAAGCTCTAACCCCCTTCACCAATGTGCAACAAATTCGGAACGGAGAAGCACTAGTGGATGGGTCAAGTTGCTGCAACATATTGCTTAGATCCTTCGAATGGGTCATAATTTAGAAGGAAACACAAAAACATCATACCAACAAAAGAAAAACATTCCCTACAAACTTACTGTCACAACCAGAGCTACAGAGGAGCCAAGATGTGCTGCCATTACCCAGTTAAATAGTACACAGTTTACCCACCTCAGAAAAATGGAAGGCTGGGTCAGTCTTGCCAGGGTTTAGATACATGGCCTGAAGACTATAGAAGATGTCAATCAAAGCTTTATGTCAATGAACTAGCTTGCTGGCTGATTAAACAAAAGCATCATATGTTACCCAGTGGCAGTATTCACTGGTTAGTATAGTTAAGACCATGGTTACCCAAGGAAGGCATTTATTAGTTTGCTTATAACTTTGGTGATTTAACTCATCTTCATAAACTTTCTAAATAAAAGCCTAATCCATCTCAGCTCTTTCTTTGAAAGTTTAGGGGTGATGCATCAGGTGGGGGATGTGCAAAATGTGTTTTCCTCGTGCAATTTTTCCATCAGACAATTAGACATATTTGCAGTCAAAACAGCTGAATAGAATTTCCCCATATTTGGCACAAAGCTAGATCTTGGGCCAGAAAGTGTGTTTTTTGCAATTTGATGTAAGTCTGTTCAGTATTTGTAGAGAAATTAAGATTAAAAAAGTATGTATATTTCACACTTTCAATATTTCTTCATTGAGGAAGCAATATGAATCGGACCACTATGTTTTGCAGAAGCAGCTTTTAAGTGAATTCAGAGTATTGCAAGGGTTTTTACTCTATCTTCACTGTGGCGTTTGCTCACTCTCAGTGTTGGCACCTACACAGTTTTAAATTCCTTGAGCAAAGCAGCAAATGCTGCCTAGCAATTAGAAATGTCATATCAAACCATCCATTCTTATGTGGGCTAAGTCACTGTTTGATATATCTGAAGCATTTACTAACAAAATCTATTGGGCTAAGACTAAGGGGGTTATTCTAACTTTGGAGGAGGTGTTAATCCGTCCCAAAAGTGACAGAAAAGTGACGGATTTACCACCAGCCGTATTACGAGTCCATTATATCCTATGGAACTCGTAATACGGCTGGTGGTATATCCGTTACTTTACCGTCACTTTTGGGACGGATTAACACTCCTCCAAAGTTAGAATAACCCCCTAAATGCTTGGTTTTATATACAATAAAAAATTACTAATACTTGAACAACGTGGGTGAATGGCAAAGCTACACTAGCCATAGGGGTAGGCATTACGAACTGCGTCAATGTGAAAGTTGGGAGTTTGTGCCGAGATGGAATTGAAGTTGTGAATCCATATGGCTTCTGCCCATGCAAAGTTTATGGGTGGTGACTGCCCAAAACAGTCTTTAAAGGGTGTAGCTGGAGAACACAAGCAACACTCAGACTGTTCACACAAATCACCACCAGAGAGATCTAAGGAAGTGCTTAACTCAACTCGATCTTGAAGAAGAGAGGGTTGGCAAAACGGAGGAGGGGTCCTGTACTAGTCACCGATAAACTCAAGCAGAAATAATCAGAAGACCATGATGCAGCCCTGCGGAAAATAAACCCAGAAAGAGGGAGAAAAACATGAAAGGAGGGTGAACTTTCAGACAGCTGTTTGGCTTTTGCCCAGTGAAGGAACACCTCCCCACAAGCAGTAAGCCAAGAGACTCAGACAGGGAAGGAGGGGGAAAAGAGCGAGAAGAGGAATTTGAAACTGGTATGTCAGATTTTGAGGGAGTTGACAACTGAAAAATACACTGTGACCCTTTTTTCTTTTTTTGCTCCAGCTTTTTTTCCCTCGGGCCTAAGCCGCGTATCTTAATACTCCCCAGGATAAAGTAATAACAGCAAGTTGGCCCAATTAAATCAGCCCATTAGAGCGCAAAGTCAGCCAAAATAGATAAAAGTGTGATCTCTTTGAATACAATTGGAGTGTGCAAATTAAAAACAATACCAACTCAGTCAGGTAGCTGGGGGTCGTGAACTAAGACAAAAGAAGAATCTCATTAAATGGCGGACTGCTTAAAGAGATCAAAAAATAAAATGCTTACACCGTCTTTACCAAAAATCAGCTAGGGTGGATATACTTGAAGATGCAACAACCTATAAACAGGAAAACTATGGGCTGAATAGCTGTGTTGTCCTACTAGATTATACAGCAAATGGGCCAGATAGGGATAATGCTGAATCAAAAAGAAGTGAATTTATATCCACTATACAGACTGCCTGCAGAAAGACAAGCCCGGGTCAAACATTAGCAGCTACCACTCAGGTAGAAGGGCCATATGAAGGGGGCCTACTTTACAGTATTTTGCAGGAGATCTGAAATGTAAAACTCTCAGGACAAACAGTGAACAGGAAAATTTAGAAAATAGATCTCACCATTTCAACCTTTGTTTTGCAGGGATGACAGAGAAAGCAACTGAGTCCATCACTGATAGAAAATATATTTTACCCCATCTTGAGGGGTATCTGACTATAATACAAGAGTCACTTTGGCTCGGTCTGAAATATAAAATCTTCTCACACAATTAGAGCAAACTCTGCAGATTTCTGGATTAAAAGGTATATTCTACAACAGACCATTAAGTCCCACTCTATAAAAAAGGAATAAAGGAAAAAAAGGATTACCTTTCAAGTATTCTCTGACATTACAATTGACACTGTCAAAAGAAGAAGGGAGTTTAAGCTCCTTATACCAGAATTTGCTACAATGGGATCCTCAGCGCATTTATATGGGCAAACCAAGCCAAAGGTTTCTACAAACAGAAATTGTCCTTTTAGCAGAGGTGGCACATGTGAAAGATTTTTCTGCAACAGTAAAAATAATATGAGGTGTGGATTATACCCCTAGAAATTTTAAGCTGCTTGATAGATGATGTCCCAACTTCCTAGGTGCTATGTAATTCAAGTTTGAAATGTGTCTGCTGATGTGTGTTCTTGGTAAACAGAGCACAACTTGGAGCAAAATAAACAATTAACAGCTAGGGGTCACCTGTGCAGAGGTGTTGTAAGCATTGTGAAGGGGGGAGTTCACAGGAATGAATGAGTGGATGAGGCTGACGGAGAAGGGTGGTGAATCATTTAAATTCAGGAGGATAAAGCTTAAGAAGGTACAATATTCTGAATTATTGTCTCTTTATGAGTATGTAAACATTTTTTCATACCTCTTTAAAGGAATATTGTTAGACCGGACACCCTTGACATGGTATTCCCTCAAACTCTTAGAATTTACTCGTCCTGTTTATGTGAATTCGTTTTTGTTTGCTTTAGGACTCTCTGCACTTTGCCAGTGCTAAAGTGCTTTTGCTGTCTCAGTAAAATATGGTAAAATTGGATGATATCTAATTGGTTCATTTAATTCACTTGTACGTCCCTAGTAAAGTGGCACCACATGTACCCAGAGCCTGGAATTGAAATGCTACTAGTGGATTGAAGCACTGATTGTGCCTCCCAGTACAGTAGCCTTTAAAACATGCCTCAGATCTGCCACTTCAGCGTCTAGTGCAATTTTATACTGCCATTTCAAACTGGCAAAATAAACCTTTTGTCATGCATAAACAATTCTTTTTAATACGTATTAGAATTAGTCGCCCGAGAGTAGGCCCTAAACACTCAGAGGGCAGGGTGCACTGTATTTAAAAAGTAGGACATGTGTGCCTAGGTTTTACATGTTTTGGCAGGGAAAAAATCCTAAAGTCGTTTTTCACTGCATTAAGGCCTATCTTTGCCATTGACTAACACTGGGTTACCTTATTACATTTATTAATAAGTGATAACTTTGGATTGCGAGAACGATCACGGCAGATATATTCTAAACACCTCTGGGACAGCACTTGTTGCTCAGCATGATTGGCTCACCAGGCAACATGTAGAGTGCTCAGTAGGCTTTTCCAGCCATATGCTTTTAAAACCATATAGGGTATTCGCACAATCTATACATTAAACAAAGTGAAAAACTGAGTGTAACTGATTCAACCAATAAAATCTGAAGATGAGTTTTGGAGATTCTAGCCAACTGGCATGGCTTACCAGAAAGTGTAGATTAAAAACTGCTTTGGGAATGAGAAGTTTTCTTTAAAGTGTAGAGCAATGCTACCAAAAGCACCTATTTCACATTTTGACCAGCTATGAAAGCGTATGTAAATAGCAGTCTGACCTGAAATATGGCTGGTAGTATCATTTGTGGAGTAGGCACGGCCAAGGATTGCAATCCAAAGCTAGACGTGGAACCCAAGTTTCCCAAATTGAACAGTGACCAAAAAACGCATTCATATGAGAAGTGAGTATCAAAAGAGTAATCTCAGGTAGCATTTCACTTTTAGGGCATTCATTTGAAATATTTGTTTTATGTCTCTGATCACTAAGTTGTAGCCCTGAAACTGACAACTCAGATTAATCACAATATGCATATTGAAAAATATCCTAATTTTCAGCAATGCCCAAGACATTACTTTTTATACAATTGCTGAACAAATACATTTTGATGAAAAAACACTTCATCATGAGCTTACCAATTTGGGAAACTGTGCATGACCTGGGAAGGGCCCTGCTGAGGATTACAGATAACTTGTGGCGGCACCTGGCTGAAAGTGTTGAGGCTCGCTTACTCGGTTTTTGTAAGTTATGAGGATGGATGGTAATTGGTAAGAGCAATTTCCTTTTCCTCCTGGAGGCAAAACCAAAGCCCATTCTGGGTGCCGCCCTCTGTGCCTAACTGCCTTTCTTTCTCTTGGCTGGCACAAAAGTCAGACAGCCAGGTACTTTCCATAGAGGACATGCACTAGTGTGCCATTTGGTGTTTTATTTTATATTGGTTTTACTATCGCAGGCTAGGGGCTGATCAAGCACCAGCCCTGGCCTCCAATTGTTGAGGTGTCTAAAGAGACCTCCCACTAATGACAGGCAACAGCATCATATTTTAAAGCATCTAGGTTATCAGCCCTGTATTACACAGGCTGTATGTTTTGCACTACCCTTTTCCAAATCTTCACAGGGTGTGGTCAGGTCAATGAGCATCACAGACCCCTTCCCACCCTGTGAACAACTGGGAAGGGATGAGGTTACAGCATACTCCCTCCGTGTGATTGAGGGCATGGGACCAAACTTCATACAGTCACGAGACTCGTGACATTGGGTGGTATGCATGCAGTCAACATATACCCTGTGCATGCTTTAGCACATTCAGGGTATCCGTTTACAGCATATCGCCGCATCATCCTGCTCAAAGGCTCACTAGTGCACTCTGCACTACAGGAGCACGGAGGGGGCAATACACCTCTGCATTTGACTGGCACACAGCACACCCTACTAAAGCCTCTGTGTTCCAGTAGTACCTTAGTTTTATTTATGAGATCAGTCTAGAAGAGGTCAGTCATGTAAGCCAGAGATTGGACTGGGTTCCCTGACTCAGAGACCTTGCCTCGTGCCTGCCATCCTGTGTTGTGTGTTTGCTTTCAGTCTCAAGGCTGAACCTCAGCACCCTCTGATCCACCCTTGGGGCTGAAGGCAAACATGAGCGTTCATCACTTCCTCAGCTCATGTATTTCAAAATCACCATATATGCTGATGAGGTCAATAGCACATAAGAAACCGTCTTGAAATATGTGACCTCAGGATGTGCACTGCATGAAAGGAAACCTTTTTTGTATAGAGCACATCCTGATCTCGTATATTTCAATAATAAAGTCATTATCACATGTAAGAGTGCCTTGTTTTACATGAGCTCAGGATAGGTGCTGTGCAAAAGGAAGCCTTTTCTGTACAGCGCACATCCTGAGCTCCTGCATTTCAAGGCGCCGCACCACTTTCAAAATCCACCAGCAGGGAATGCAGTTTACCATTTGAAGATGGCTTCAAATGGATTCAGTTGATAGTATATTGTTTTTTACATACTGGACTACAAGTCCTCCGTGAAACACACAAAGAAGAGTATACTTATTACGTAAAAATGTAAACTTAAACCTCAGGCACAAACAAAAACATGAAATTAATTAAATCCAGTTTCAAGAAAAACACAGGACAGAAATGTAATTTCCTTCATGTAGAAATTAATTTATATGGTTTTTAACACAATGAAGATTTTTTTTCAGATGGTTTTAGTCTTTCCTGTAGATAGTTTTACCATGAAAGGCCAGGCTGAAAGTATCTTAATAAAATTGAATGATCAGACGTGTGCAGAAAAATTGACTAAAGTGAAAGACAAGGTTCCCTCGTTGTGAGTATATGCCTCTCAAACCACACTCCCTACTTGTAACCTAGGAATTCACAACCAATATATACTTCACATTTGCTCATAAACCATCTCAACTACTTGTGCTGGTATGCAGAAACATGTTGGCAGGATATTAATATTTTTAAACACACATGACTGTTTCACTATATTATTATACAATTATTTGTTTATTGATAGGACTAGTTATTTCAATTAGTAATACTTTAAAACATCATCCACATCTTTAGAATTGTGATCCATTACAACATTATCATACTAATAAGGTGCATTTTCACAAAATTCGTTTTATGAGTCACATTCCTTTCACAACTCTATCTACAATGGTCCAAAATGTTTTAGCATTTTGTTTTATAAAACGAAGGTAAAACGAAAGCCTTTCAGAATTTTTTATAATAATAATGAATATTTTCACAATATAGTGCGACAGAGTAATTTGTGTTTTAACAGATTAATATCCTGTCAGCATGTTTCTGCATATCAGCACATGTAGTTGAGATGGTTTATGAGCACATGCAAAGTAGATATTGGATGTGAATCCCTAGGTTACAAGTAGGTAGTGTGGTTTGAGAAGCACATAGTCACAACAAGGGAACCTTGTCTATTTTAATAGTTGTATACTAGCCTGTCCCTTGTTGATTTTTAAGGGGTGACTCTCCTCTGACTGAGGTATTGTGCAGAAAGATTGACCCACCAGGTCATTTTCTATTGCCAAATACCTTGTTACTATAAAGTGCGGAACTTTCCAACACAACTCGCTAAAATAATTCAGTGACCTATTAGCAAACCCATTTTACCCCATATTCCACGGACTTGTACCTGGGAACGTATTATTAAAGTCAGGTGCAGTAAACTCTACATCTCTGAGCTGGTATATATATATATATTTTTAACTTTCCCTATTTTAGAAGCTGATCGGAAATGCGTTTTCTTCAGGACCCCCTCTTCTCCTTGCTTGCATTTATATGGATTTCGAGTATGAGGCTTGTAAACTGTCATATGGGAAATGAAAAGGATTTATTATTTCCATCATGCCGAAGTCGTGCAGCAGAATAATTTAAAACGTTGGAAGAATTGAAGCAATTAAATATTTATACAACCGTATGGGCATGAAATAGCTACCTAGGATTCGTCCTACTTTTGTACAAGTCAGAAAAAAACACTCTTGTCAAGTGAGTGAAACAACTAATCAAAGCTTCATTTCTTGCAGCAGTTTCGTTTGACTTTATAAGCAAATTCCAAAACTACTAAGGGTCAAAGAACCAAATGTACTAAAAGACTGGTCACAAAGAGTAGACAGGAATTGTGTGCTGACTTTTTAAGATCATCTGTTTACTTGAACAACTGACTAGTGAATACTACTTAGGCAGGTCACTATTTGCAACCGTCTCTGGCTAGCTATAAACACGTGGATCTTTTTTTGTGCATACGTTTTTATTTGGCATTTCAAATATCAAGATATAATAGTGACAATTCAAATTGGCAGTGTAATAATGACATCATCATCATTGGACCCCTATACAGTCCGGGTTCCACATGCATGTTCTGGGTCACGACACATTCACAACTGGACAGCTATCATAGCAGTAACACGAACAAAACAGTGAGATCATTGCAACCCCCATGACACGAGGTAGAGGTTTACTTCACCCACCCCCGTTCCTGGGGATTTCAGCTCCCTGCCAGGTACAGCTCATGGGGGACGGGCTTCAGGAGGTTCGAGTAAATCTGTAAACATCAAAGCCCACGCCTTATTGTCCCTACATGTTTTATGCATTTGGCACTCTTCAGCATTCGCCCATTCAGCATTATATTTTCTCCAGTCAACATGCTTAGGGGCCAACTGGGATAACCAATGAATGACTACTCTCTGTTTAGCTAGTGCGAGCCCTAAAGTAAACATTTTCGGCGCAACTTTTTTTTTGACACGTATTTGTCCCAATAGGCACTGCCCTATATCACAGGGGATGTCCCACCCCGTGGCCCCTTTCGGGAGGCAAGCACCCCACCCTAGTACCTGCTTAGACTGGGACAGTTCCAAATCCTATGTATAAAGTCTGCATCAAAAGTATTGCATCGTGGGCATGCAGAGGACCTATTTGGGTAAATAGAATGTAATGTGACTGGGGTCAGGTACACCTGATGAATAACATTAAATTGTGTCTGTTTAAATTGAGCGTCAGATGATTCGGTTTTGAACTCCTCAAGTAGGACCACCCATTACTTAACCTGCAGAGGTGTACAAGATGTTTTGCCATCTGGCTTGTACTTGAAGGTCACTGCATGGCAGGTCCTCCCTCAAGGCTCTGTACAAATGTGAAATCAATCTATGGCCTCCCCCCCCAAATTTAGTAGCGCCATCAATGTATGGGACTCTGAGGGAGCCTCAGGGAAGGAGGCACCAGTTACACGCGCTATTGCTGCTATATTGGAGTACTGGAGAAACTGCCCTGTTCCCAAGTTGAAGGAAGTGATGGAATCAGCAAGTATAATGAAACAGTCATCTGGGTAAAGGTCCTAGATGGTTTCACAACCCCCCTTGCGCCATTTACTGACAGACATTGCTCCTGCAATCATTGAAAAGGGACAAAGAGCCTATACTGGCATTTCATAGAAAAAGTTGGCCCTCCTTAAAAACATCTTGAACACCCACTCCCAGGACCTACATACCTGACTCACTGTAGTTGGCAAAACCCTAGCACCCATCAAAAGTAACTCTGGGAGAGTTTTACCTCCACGCGTGCCCTGTAACAGTCCAGTCTCCCAGTTATTCCTGTCCTCAAACACGTGCACTGCATGTTGTAGCTAGGCTGCAAGCTAGTATAATTCCATTTAAGATAATCTGAGGCCTCTCCCTCCCCAGGTACGTTTAAGCATAATCAGGCCCATGCATTTCCTCCCCGAGGCCAATAACAGTTCAACCAAGACCGGACTGGCCGTACTGGGCATTGGGTATTTCCCCAGGAGGCTGAAAGGGTGTGGGGCCGATTTTGTTACTGAGGGGCAGTTTTGTAGCAGTGCAGTAGTTTCAAAGGCACTGTAGAGTTCCTTGTAATTTCAACAGTTTTCAGGCAACAATAAAGGTGCCAAGATAACTCTGGTGATTAATGTACCTACTAGAGAAAGATCCAAGTTTTTTATTGTGGCAGTTTTGACTCCTCTAAGGCAGTACTGAGGGTGAATATGCTTGCTGCAAAGAACTTATGCTATGCAGATCACAGAACAGTATTTTATGTGCATAACTCAGTGGGGTACTGCTTTTTGACACAGAATTCCTTTTGTGAGCTATGCACTGCCATCAAACAGCTACACCACTGTATGGTAGAAGTTAGATAGTTATGTTTTTCCCAGTCTTTCATTACTCTAATTTTGCTAAAAAGGTTTGTTTGGGTAACAATACATTGTTATTAGTAAAGTCAACCCTAACTACTGTGTTACATTCTGAATCCTGAGTTTGTGCTTCACCAGACCAAGCAATCTTAAAAACAGTATGCATGGCATGTGAATCCTACACCTTGTAGTCCCCTTTGATTTATGTAACATTATCTATACACTGATTTACACATGTATGGTTCATTGTCTTTGTATGTGTGTGTGATGGAAAGTGCCCCAACACGCTACACTTATATGAGAGGCCCTATAAAACAAATTAAATACATATAGAGAGGGGCTATGGGGAGGTTAGAGGCACTGTTGAAGGGTGATAGTGGGGGAATCACTGAAGAGCCCCACTAAAGACAACTGTATCCTGGTGCACTGTAAGGTCATCATTTACTGTGCTTTAAAAAGTATTACAACTGAATATATAATTAAATACTTTTTGCCATTTCCCCCAAATTTTCTTGGGTGCAGAACATGCGCCCCTTCACAGCCCCTCCCCTGCCACCCTACCCCCTTCCATTGTATTGCTCACTCACTATGTAGCCTATGGGGGCTGGTCTGACAACATTTGCAAGGGCTGCATTGGGTTCCCAGTCCGACCCTGAGTCCGACAATTAATTTATCTGGGACCACATACACCTGCCTTGGGATCTCATACAGGGCACCCCGAAATAATAAAGACAGCAAGGGAGTACAGTCATCTTGGTTATAGCCAGCTTACACATTAAGGAAAGGCGTAGGGCGTTCCAAAACCTGATTGAAGGTTCCAGTCTTTCCAACACTCTCTCTATATTGGCAGCCCCAAACTCAGTCATGCTGTGGGCCAGTCTAATCCCCAAGTCCCTGACATTCTTAGTCGCCCAAGTCAGATCAGTCCATGGAAGGGACTCCGTTGGTTTGCCGGCCAACCATCCCATTGGGAACAATTTAGATTTGTTATGGTTAACCTTTAACCCAGATAGTTAGTCAAACTCGGCGAGGAGAGCCAACATAATGGGAACCGAATTTCCAGGCTGACGCAAATAAAGGCCATCATCAGCACACAGGAGGTTCACGTGTGTATTTCTCCTATTAGCACGCCCGACACCACATGGTGTCAGGCATCCGACATGCCACTTGTTCCATTGCCAGCGTAAATAAAAGAGGAGACAGACGACAGCCCTGCCTAGTCCACGATGAAAAGGGAATTGGTGAGATACCATTTCCTCAACCCTCTCCCTCGCCGTCGTTTTTTTACACAGTATCTGGACACATTTCAGGAAGGACTCCCAAATGCTCACCCTGTGCGGCACCTCCCATAAATACAACCAAGAGAGGGAATCAAAAGCTTGTTTGATGTCAAGGGGGCTAGAGCGTATGGGTCCCCTATTGTAGCCAAAGCATGCCAGACTAGTGTGAGTCTTCTTAAGTCACAGAGTGTTCCTCTTTGGGATAAAGCCACATTGGTCCTCATGAACTAATTGGGGCATATATAGCAGAGGTAGCATTGCGAGAGCCTTACTCAGGATTTTTGCATCCACATTCAGCATAGAACAAGGACGAAACAAAGCCACCTCCTCTACATCCTTATATGGCTTAGGTAACAAAACTACGAGGGCTTCCCTCATGGATGCCGGAAGTATCCTATAACGGGCTATCATGAAGTAAGGTTTTATTGGTAGGGTTTTTTTAACTATATTCTTTTTGATAATACTTTACATTCTTTTGTTTTGGATCTGATCCTCTTTAATCCTTTCAGTTTGCTTCATTGACGCTTTTCAGTTTTCCTCTCTTTTAGAGTCATATCGGGCTTCCTGCTTAGGTCGTTCATCAGGTAATCATAGGAGAAGAAAAACAAAGGCGAAGATCAGGTAAGTGGACTTTTCCTTGTTCTGGGTGAAGGTAAGGGTAAAGGTGGGGGACAGAAAAGGGGTGAGGACTTGTGGTTCAGGAAAATGGGGAAAAGTGGCACACGCGTACGCAGTCTTGTACCTCCGATTTTGCTGTGCATGTGATGAAGGTGCTTTCCCCAACTCGTCCCCTCCATAGCTGGTTTCAGGGACTGAACGTTATGTCTGAGGGTAGTGCTCTCTCATTCACTTATCCCCTATTTTCCACTCCTTCCTCCTCCCTTCCCTCCTGTATACTGTAATATGCTCCCTATCCGACCGCGTAAGCAGTCACGTACCTGTGAGAGCCACGACCTTCCAGGGACGTAGCTGGTCTACTCGCCTGTTCTGGGTTTTATCTCCCAGTCATCGTGGTCTTGTTTGCATGTGGTGCTACTTCGGTCCAGCTGTACCCGCTCCTCTCATTGTTTGTTGGTCTCTATCTGCTTTTATTCCATGTAATCCTGTCTTCTTTCTTGTTCCTCCTCTTCTCCTTTCTTCCGTGCCACGTCTCCGTCTTCTCGCTCCTCGTCTTCTTCTTCTTCAAAGGTGTCATGCACCATAGTCCCCCAGGGGCACTGTCTACCCGGCCTGGGGGCTGTCTGAGTAGTGTCCCAGTCGCTCTCCCTGTTACATATCCCTACCCCAAAAGCTTCACTGTAGACTTCAAGAAGTCTCTTGGCTAATGAATCTGCCCTGCGTTGATACAATTTTGCTGACAAGCCTTGCCACCAGAAGCCTTTGCCATCCTCAGTGCTTTAATTGCCACTATTATCTTGTCCCCAGTCAGGGGGGCATCCAAACTGTCTTTCTCGTCCCTGGTTAGGGACGTCATCTCTAGGCCTTCCAGATAACCTTGTCACTCTCTAGTGGAACAATGGGGCGGGAAGACATATAATTCCTGCAAGTGAGAAGCAAAGACTTGTAAGATACCCGTTTGCATACACATCAACTGGCCAGCTTTATCGCAGACCCCAGCCAGAGGCAGTATGCACGTCTCATTTCAAAGGGGAGTGGTGTGAAATCTGCTCGTCTTATCTCCCTCCATTTGAAGATGTTGCTGGTAGTTGGTAAGGCAGTCCCATGTTTCTTTTAGCTCTCGCCTACAGTCCAGCGACTCTGAAAGTCTCTGGAGCTGCTCCATCAGAGTAGCCTCAAGGGTGCTTAGCTGCTGGTCTAGGGTATCTAATGACCTAGAGAGTTGTTGGTTCACCCCCTAGATTATCTTCAAACATTCCTCATGTACCACTACCTTCATTGCCTCCCATTCTATTGCTGTCGATGTCACACTGCCCCAGTTATCAGCAAAGTACTGATCTACCATTTCCTTCACTGTCTCCTTGAATACCGGGTCCATCAGGGCCCCCCCCTGCATCTCCGATAAGGGCACAATCTGGGCCTCTTTAGACATCTTGAAGGATACCAATAAGGGGGAAGGATCAGATAAATAGTGTGCCACGTAGGAAATGGCTTCCACACATTGGAGCAATGCATCAGAGAGCAAACAATGATCTAACTGATTATATGTCCCCGTGGTGGGCACAAAGAATATGCCTTAACTTTAGAGTATCTCACTCTCCGAATATCTTGTAAGCTCACACCAGCCATACCGTCGTGGAGGGCCCCTGACATTGCAGATTTTGTGTCCGGTTTAGGGGAAAGGCGATCCATTTTCCCATCTAGCACACAGTTCAGATCTGCTGCCATAATGACTTCAGAGCTCGGTGATCTGCTACCCCACCCCATCGCGGAACCGAAAAAGACCCATCATCAATATTAGGTGCATATAGATTTACCATGCAGACATCGTGTGCATCTAGCGCACCTGAAATAATAACATACCTCACAAAGGGATCTAAAGTAACTCTCTTAGCCATAAAGGGAGCCCCAGTGGCCACCCAAGTAAGTACACCCCTGGCATAATTAGAGTAAGAAGTCTAAAAACTTTGCCCCCTCCATCTGTGCCTTAGGGATGTCATATAGTCGCCACAGCAGTTGGTCTCCTGTAAGAATGCCACTGCCACCCCATAACATCATAAGTAGGAGTACACTCTCCTTCTATTTTCTGGTAACCCACACCCTGTACGTTCCAGGAGAAAAATTTCCATTGGAAGGACATAGGACACAGTTATCAATCACTATCCCATCATGTTGTCGACCTTGAGAAATACACAGATAGCCACTCTTCAGCAGCACCGTGAAAAATCAAATGCACCAACATCTTGAAACCAATAGCTACACAACATTTGAACCTTAATACCCCTCAAAGTTGAGAAACAGTATCCCCGTCCCAAAGGCAGAGAGTCCAATCAACTTAGGCCCTGAAACAGCAGGTGAACTACACAGTCCCACTGCCCCAATCCCCCCTCTGAGGTCAAAGCCGCAACTGTATTTATTGCTTCTCGCTGTTGCCCCCTGTATCCCCTAAAGATACTCCAACCACACGGAACGAGACCGCCGCCCCCCAATACCCTCCCACCAGCAATCGTCCAATCAGACCCCATTTCAGCATTATTATACATGCAAGTGTAAAAGTCGCCCATTATGGGTCACCTCCCCATATGAGAAAATTCACAGAGATATTTTACCCAATGACATCTATTGCTCAACACATTTGATCCAGTCTCATGTGAATAATTGACATAGCTCCACCCGCACTGTAGAACAATACTGGTACAGTGTGGTGTTCAAGGGCAGACGTGCCACCCTTCTTGTCTGCCTCTCCAACTCTCAGTCTGTGTCATCACTACAATAATGAATCCATTCCCTAAGACTCACAAGAGTCTGGCACAGAGTTCAAGCCCCTCAGGGTGCAATGATATACATGGATCTTTCCTGTCTCCTTAAAGCTGGAGGTCCGACCAGAGCCCCCTATGGCTTTCCAATTTGTTTGTGCTCCTCCGGGGAAGAGGGAGGGGTGAGTGGGGTTTGGAGGGGTCCCAATGTTGCCTGGTCTATTAGTGGATTGTTCTTTGTGGGGAACATGAAGCAGGGAATCAAGCCTATCATTAGCTTCCTCAAGGGTGACAAAGAGAGATCTCCCCTTGTATTGAACCCTCAGCTTTGCAGGGAACATGAGACTATAGCAAATGCCACAGCACCGTAGTGGCTTTTTGGTTGGCACATAATCTCTGCAGAGGTCTTGCACCTTCTTAGTGCAGTCCAGGAAAGACAATGTTCTTGTTTTTCCAATTGGGGGGCACCCCAGACCTGCACATATTGCAGGATTGTGTCCCTGTCGTGAAAATTAAACAGGTGGACAATTATGGCACAAGGCGCTGCCCTAGGCCTAGACGGAGGTGTAAGTGCACAATGTGCTTGCTCATTAATAAAGAACTTGGATAGGTGCCTAGGCTTTAGAAATGTTGTTATCCATTCCTCTAGAAAAATTCAGTTGACTGCTCCTCAGCCTTCTCAGGGAAGCTCATAATCAGATTTTGTTCCTACGCAAATGTCCTTCCATATCCTTCACCATGTCATCCAGATTAACTGTGAGTGTTTGAAGCTCCGAAACCGTTTTCTGGAGTGAGACCCTCTGAGATTTTTTCCTCAATCAGTGCGTAGGAGGCCCACTTCAAGCACCACTGTATCAATTCTTGCCAATATAATTTCACTGGATCATTTAATTTCTGTCAGTATGTCAGCCATCATGGGAAGCAGGGGTTTATCAGGTGGATACCCCTTAAGCTGTTCACCTACTGTGCCATCCTGTGGGCAGGGGAGAGCATAATTGTCTATGATGTTGGCCTGCACAGTTTTGCTAGACTTATCTTTTATCACTGTGGCAGTTCAGGGTGGAAAAGACACAGCTGCGGTGTCCACAAGAGAACAGCCAGATAAGCTGCAGTCACCCTCTCAGGGAACAGCCCTCCACAGGCGGCGCACAAAATTAAGCAGACATAAGCAATGATGGCTGATCAAGTGAGGCCTTCCTCTCTGCAACGGGGTGCACGCCACCTCTGCCATGGGCTCCAGCCTACACGGTGTGCCAAGAAGAACCCCCTTCCAGTGAGCGCCAATGATCTATATGGGTTGCACACACCACAAGCAGGGAGCCCCTATAGTCCGTGAAAAACCACAAGCCTCTGGTTTAAACTAAAATTTAATGTAGATCAGGGCCCACAAGTCAGCATTCTCCCCTTGTGCTTGTCTGAGTTACGGTGTGACATGGCAGATGCCAGCTAAAGGGTCACAAGTGTATACACGGGGCCAAAGTCCATCAGTGTTAGATGGTTTGCGAGTAAAACCAGTTCTAGTACTCACTTAGAGTGCTTAGCAGTGTTTAAATGCTGATGAAGGGTGAAGGAGCCATCAGCACAGGCAGAAGCATTCACCAGGGGGCCGCCTCCGAGCCTGCATTGTCGCCAAAACCCATCATGGCAGCAAGTCCTCCTGCTGCATGCCCAGGGCAGCTCAGAAAAGGGCCCCAGCAGCTCCAGGCTCCAATCAGCCACCTCACCAGTGAGGGCGGCTCCCGACAGTTCCCATAACCAAAGTTGCGCTCCTCTACAGCCTCGGGCCAGGCCCATCAACCATGCAGCTCTCCCCGGCCCAGTGTGGGTGCACCACCAGCCCACGGCTCAGTTGCCAACCAAACTCCATGGACCCCGACAGCAGTGGCGCTCCGACACAGCAGCTCCAGCAGTGCCTGCCTCAAGGTCACATCACTCTAAATGCTGAGGCCCATCACCAACCATACCAGGCCTGACCGCCAAGGCAGTGCACCAAACAACTGGCTCCACAGCAAAAAATGCGTACACATGGCAACATGAGGTGGGAGGAGGGGTGAGCAGAGTAGTTTTGGGGTGGCAAAATCCTAAGGATGCCTGTCTTTGGGGGCGATTAGCTAAGGATTAACAGGTGGATTATGATGGGGCTCGGGGAGCTCCAGGGAAACCCTACCATTCGGCCATCTTGCCATGCCACGCTCCTGACTATAAACAGATGGATGTTGGGCTGCTAGGCACAGCAGACCATCAACCCTGCTTCTCATTGCCAACCTGGAAACGTTTTTTAAAACAACAATCATGGGCCAGATGTAGCAACGTAAAAATTTGCGAGGTGCAAAGTGCGAGTCCATGCGACTCGCAATTTGCACCTCGCAAATTGGTATGCAGTACAGTGTCTCAGACACCGACTGCAACTCGCTATGGGGTCGCAATGACCCACCTCATGAATATTCATGAGGTGGGTCGCAAATTGCGGCCCCATAGCGAGTATAGGCACTCGCAAACATGGAGGCCTGCTGTAGTCAGCAGACCTCCATGTTCGTGACTGCTTTCAATAAAGCAGTTTTTTTTTTTTAAGTGTAGCCCGTTTTCCTTAAAGGAAAACGAGCTGCACTTAAAAAAAAAAACGAAACCTTTAGTTTCGGTATTTTTTCAGGGCAGGGAGTGGTCCCTGGGACCACTCCCTGCCCTGAAAAAATATTTTTGGGTCCATTCACAAAGTGGAAGGGGTCCCGTTGGGACCCCTTCCAATTTGCGAGTGGGTTACCATCCACTTGAAGTGGATGGTAACTGCGATACGATTTGCGACCGCGTACGCGGTCACAAATGGTATTGCATACCACTCAGACTCGCAAATAGGAAGGGAACACCCCTTCCTATTTGCGAGTCGGAAATGCATTTTGCGAGTCGGTTCCGACTCGCAAAATGCATTTCTGCATAGGAAACTCCGGTTTGCGACTCGCAAACGGCAATTTTTGCCGTTTGCGAGTCGCAAACTGTTTCCTACATCTGGCCCCATATTCCTTAAAAGACACATCAGAGCAGCAGGCAGTGTCCCAAAGGATGTCTTCTCCAGACATCGACTGGCACGATACTCAAAGGGGAAACTGTCCAATTTCTGACTACCTCTTCTTTAACTGTTCAGTGACTTGCTACTGTAACTGCAGTTGCAAATCATTGATACAACGCTGACAGATTTGCTATTAGCAGAGGGTGTCCCTTGCACGCCCCTTTTTAAAGGCAAAGTGGGATGAGCTCCAAAACACCTTTTGTGATTCAGAAACCTTTTTCATAAAACAGAAAATGTGTTCAGTAACTATAAAAATGTCATTTCGTGGTGGCAAATCCTGTAATTTTGCAAATTGCATTGTTTACGACCTCAAAATCCTTTAGTGCTTAAACACCCTACTTTCTGAACGCGAATATGACCTTCTCAAGGTGAGGATATGACATTTACCAAAATCGAGGGAGAAGAAGATTGGTCCTCCGAATGTATTTCTTCAATCTCTTCAGATAGCCCATCAAATTACTTTTAAAGTGTGCAGAGGCGTATCCGGAAACAACAGTTAATCAAGTGTGGGGAGCAGCCAAAATAGTTTGCTGCTTCCAATTTACTCAGCTTTAGCTCTGTAGCCCAACAGTTACTGTGGAATGGAAATAATACTGGCCATTTGTGTGTGAAAGACCGCTACTACAGATAAGCTAGGACTTACCCAAAACTATCTAACTAAATAAATACTCTGAGGAGTAAAGTGCTTAGGATTCCAAGTTGTAGAGAATCCCTCCACCAGTGCAGTAATTGTCCATGAACCACTAATTATTCTCCAAGTCGGCAATGGGAGGCGAGGGCCCATTGATGAAATTCTGGTAGATAGTGAAAGAACAAAGGTTATTTTTGACTCTGGAGCGAAGATTACCATCATATCAAAAGAGTTCTATTTCGAAAAACTCTTAAACAAAGTTAAGTTATACAAACCTGATATCACTCCTCGTGCGTATGGTGGAAAACCTATCAAACTGTATGGTTACTTTAGAGGTTTACTGGAATTCAAACACAAGTTTATCAATGCAAAGATCTATGTTTCAAAAGAAGGAGACAGTATCCTGAGTTGGTTTCATCAGAAAGATCTTGGAGTGATACTTGATCCTAATAGTGATCCTCCTGTGAAGATCAAAGATCAAGATGAGATAAACGAAATTAAGGAATGTGATGAATCTGTTGTCCAGGAAATTAAAAAAGATAATGACTCTGTGGAGAAACTAAAATTGAAGGTTCCTTTCGTGTTTCAAAACAAATTAGGGTGTCTTCGGAACTATTCTCATCATATACACCTCAAGGAGGGAGCTAAGCCGGTGTGTAGTAAAGTTCGTGGTGTACCTGTGGCCTTGCGTGAAGAAATGAAAGTAGAACTGGAGAGACTTCAGAAAGAAGGAATTATTGAAGAAGTTGAAGGAACTGAATGGTTGGCACCAGTCGTTGCAGCCAGGAAGGCGAATGGCAGTCTACGTTTGTGTGTAGACTTGAGAGAACTGAATAAAAATGTGATTGTGGATAGATATCCCCTACCAAACATTTCAGATATGTTAATGTTATTGCAAGGAGCGAGGGTTTTCTCCACCATAGACTTAACATCAGCATGTCATCAAATCAGACTAACTGAAGAATCTAAAAATCTTACTGCCTTTGTAACTCCATTTGGAACATTCAGATACACAAGATTGCCATTCAGGCTGATTTCTGCAGCGTCAGTCTTTCAAAGAATGTTGGAAAGGGTTTTGAAGGGATTTGAAGGTGTAAGAATATATCAAGATGACGTTTTAGTTTTTGGGAAAGATGATGCTGAACATGAAGAGAGGGTATGTAGAGTTTTGATGAGGCTGGGAGAGTGTGGTCTAACCATAAAAATGGAGAAGTGCAAATTCCAGAGGGACTCCATTGAATACTTAGGTCACATGGTCACAGGAGAAGGCATATCACCGAAGAGAGAACTAGTAGACACCATTAAGAATTTGCAATCTCCTTCAAATAACGAAGAACTGATGAAGTTTATTGGAATGGCTGAGTATTATGGAAAGTTTTTTAAGAATTTTGCGGATTTTTGTGTGAATATGAGAAGGTTGTTACGAAAAGGTGTGGAATTTGTGTGGTGTAATAATTGTGAAAGAGAATTCAGAGACATCAAAGAGAAGTTAATTTGTGTTCCTAAGCTAAAAAATTTCAACCCTAATCTTCCTTCAGTTCTGATTACTGATGCCAGTGCGAAAGGTCTTGGGGCTGTGCTTCAACAAGGTAATCATAAGTGTGAGGAAGTGGTTTTATTTCGGTCACGAGCTTTGAAAAATGCTGAGCTGAATTACTCTGTTATAGAGAAAGAAGCTTTGGCAGTGCATTGGGCAGTGAAGAAACGAAAAAATCTATTGTGGGGCAGCAAATTTGAAGTCAGGACAGATCATAAACCACTTTGTGAGATATATAAGAGGAAAGGGGTTGATGCGATATCAAGCAGGATCACAAAGTGGGTGATATCGTTACAGGATTTTGATTTTGAAGTAAAATACATTCCTGGAGTACAGAACATGGTCGCTGACACATTATCAAGGTTGGTACAGTCTACAGGTAATAGTCAGGAAAGAGAAGGGAGTGATGATGATTCAGACGGTGAAGCGGTATGTGAAATAGGAGGCAGTAGTTTTGATAACGATGTGGTCACAGAAGAGAGATGGAGGAGAGAATGCGCTTTGGATAATACAGTAATAGAAGTGCTTTCTTTGCTAGAGAAAGATTGGTGGAACAAAAATAATGTGAGTGCAGAGACACAGAAGTTTTGGCATGTAAAGGGGGAATTATCGAATAGAGACGGCCTACTGTTTAGGGGCACAAGGTTAGTTCCTCCTACCACGCTTAGACAGGAGCTTATTTCTCTTGCCCACTCGGGTCATCAGGGAATTTCTAAAACCAAAGGGCGTTTGCGAATGACATATTGGTGGCCAGGAATGGATAGGCAGGTGGAGAGGACCATTAGGGAGTGTTTGCAATGTGTGTTGAGTGAGAAAACAGTCAAACCTAGAGTTCAACCCATGGAGATTAGAGAACGCCCCGCTCAACCCTGGGAAGAAGTTGCATTAGACATTATGGGACCCATTCATGGAGGAGGTGTGGACGTATATCTCCTGGTGCTGGTAGATGTTTTTTCAAGGTGGCCGGAGATCAAATTTCCAGAGGTATTGAGACGAGGCATGTAATTGAGTTTCTGAAGGAAGTGTTTGGGAGAGAAGGGTTTCCAAAATCCATCCTCACCGATAATGGTGTGCAGTTGGTGTCTAGAGAAATGGAACGGTTTTTAGCAGACTGTGCCATACGACACAAGAAATGTGCACTTTACCATCCAGAAACCAATGGCATGGTTGAGCGTTTCAACAGAGTTTTGAAAGAAACAATTGTGTTGGCCAAAGACAATGGTATGGATTGGAAAAAAGAAGTAATTAAAAGGATTGAGGCATACAGGGTTTCCCCGCACTCCACCACGGGAAAAACACCTTTTGAATTATTTAGAGCCAGACACCCAAATACCTTAGTAGCTCCTAGTTGGGTGAACGATGTGGAGTCAATATCAGGAATGATTGTGTCAGATGACAGCTGGAGAGAGTGTGAACGAAAGAAAGTAGAAGCTAGGAAGAGATATTTCGACTCAAAAGAATCAACACGAGTAACCAAAGTTAAAGTAGGAGATTGGGTACGTATTCGTGGCCCAGTAAACAAAGGCAGAAGTACACATAAATCCAAGCCTGTAAAAGTGGTGAAGTTATTTAAGAATGCCGTAAGAACAGAAGATTCAAAGATGTGGAATCTCAATCGAGTGGTGGTTCTCAAATGTAATATGTTCAATTAGTTTTTTGGCTCTTTAATTTTATTTTGCTCTCTTAATATATTTTATTTAAATTTTTTGTTGTTGTTGTTGTTTGTAAAAGGGGGGAGGTGTGTAGTATGCATAGGAATGTAGAACTCTTGAGAGTGGATTGGAATCTGGTGATGTCATGGCTGAGGTGAGACAGAGAGAGCTTGGTGAGGAGAGGCTGACAGTTGGATCTTGGCTGGATGGGACCTCCTACATATTAGAATAAAGCTTCCTCGTGACTACATGCCGTTGTACATCTTTATTTCATCTGGAAGAACATCTTGATTCATTACACTTCTCACCCTGTACAATGCCCTACAACTAAAGCCAGGCAACTGGTAAATGCCCTTTGAAGCAGAGGAGCCTGACTGTAAACATATTACACTGATGAATGTCTAAACGTTACAATTTTACTTGCTTTGTGTGCAATCTCTACACATAATCATCCAAGAAGTCTAGATAACTGCTGCCAATTCTATAATATACACAGCAACAAAATGTTAGCAGATGCTCGTTTCATCACATTTATGTATTTAGAATCAGATTTTATTCCTGTACAAGTGACCCCTTGATGACCCCCATTCAGTTTTTGCGATATCTCCTGAAGCAAAATAAGATGAACATCTGAGGTGCTCCAAGGCTATGCAGCTCTAGATAGGTAGAGCCTAATTAGGAGTTTATTACCATTCCTGACCAAAGCCAACTCTTAAACTATAAGTCTTTTGTCATTTATCACAGTCATAGACAGGGAAAGCTCTGGAAAGCTACCTCTCTGGAAAGCTACCACTTTGACAGATTTTATACATCACACGTAGCTTTCAATAAAAAAAAAAAAGCATTTGCAATCCAATAGGTCTCACATTTGCGAGAGTTAGAGCTATTGGTCTTGTAAATTCCTAATTGGACGTGCCACATAAAATGGTCAACTCTGCCTTATAATGTGGTCCTCTCCTGCCACATAATTCCAGTGGCACTGCTTATAACTAAAGAACTCCTAGTTACCTTCTTCAACTACCTGCAGCAAAAAATGCAAAGGTTGCCATTTAGCATCCTAATTTTAATCTGCCATGTATGTTAATTCCAATATAATACCACTATCACCACCCCACCATTAGAGTTGCTGGATGGCCAACACAATTTCACAAAAAAACAGAAACAAGACTGCCATGGAGGAGTAACGAGAGAAATAAACTAGAAGGGTCACCCAAACATATCAAGAGTTGGTCTGAATCGAGGTCATAATTGAAATAAGGCCAGAATAATAAAAAGCACAATCATCGTGTAAACCCAATAAAATCCTTTATCAGAACAACGCGTCGAAAAGCAGCGCTTGCGTGCTGCTATGCTCGACCTAAAAAGGAGACCGCTTTCATTGGTAGGTTGGAGAAACAAGGAGGAAAACTCCATCTGGTAAAAGATATGCGTGACCTGTGCAAAATAATTATTTTCTAAAATGCCATGCAAAGAGCTATTGATTTTTTTAAAGTAGTGTCCTGCAAAGTTGTTTTTTTCTGTTTTAATAACTTTGTCCTACAATGTATCTTGGCTGTCAACATTTTCCTACAATTCTGAAGAGAGCACAGAATACACAAAATAAAGTGCAACCTAGGTCAACATGTGTGCCGAATTATGGTAAAGAAAAGGGAAGCAATTGTGAATATTGTCTTAGAATAAGTCACCGACTCACAATTATTCTGTTTTATGCATTACGAGCCAAGACACGGGAAACAGGTGGTACGTCACCATCTGATAATGATAAACACTGCATGGTGCAGTGCAAGTGGCTGTTATAACAACTGCATCACTCAGTTTAGGCATCACTGGGGTTCAGACCTTCACTAGAAGCCACAGAGGACATTAGGTGACACAAAAAGTGCCATGGATTACTCTTTACGTACCAACTCTCGTATGGTGACATGTTTTTTTTTAATGTAGCACTTAGAAGCCAGTGAGCTCAAGAGGGCACAATAGATGCTTCTGTTACCCAACTCAATGCGCGGATTATATCAACCTTGAACAACAGTAGATCGGGAAATAATTCAGTGACAGCTGTTTTAGTGTAAAAGGTCATTTATTAGGACAGGATGGCATAAGCAACATAACCTTAACTTTTAAACATAAACCGCAACTTTAATAACGCCCTCCCTTTAACATCTCCTCGCTCATCCTTCCCCTCCAAACCCTTATTTCGTTTCCATTCCCCTACGCACTGCCCTTTTCCTTTCATGCCCCATTTGGTTCGTGCATACCCCCACTGAGAGCCTTCACCTGCTTGTTTATTCCCTGGAAGGGTGGCCAAGCCCGCATCTGACTCATCACCCTCCCCCATCTACTGCCCTCTCACTCCTGCAACCTGCCCTAACTGACGATTACCCCCCCCTTTGATGTTCGACTCTAACTTCCACCCTTCCAATCTCTCTTCTAATTGCCGGGTGGGTGGGAGGCCAAACTAACCGCACGATGGGCTGCGCGGAAAGAGGCCGGTCCCTCCACCCCACACCCCTTTTATTCCCACCCAGTAGACCCACCCCCACTTACCTGTTGCCCAATCCTGGTCCCGCGCCGTCACTTCCTTCCCGAAAGAGCCCGCGGGAAGACTAGAGCGGTGCTCTTGCTCCCCACGGGCCACTCCATTGAGCCCTCCTGGTACTCCAACCGACGACCTACAACTTACATCTCAGCAGCATGAGCCTTGATCCACTGACCTCCATGGCCAGATAATATAAGAAAACATTATTGCTGCACAACAAAGGAAGGGAGTGTAAAGTGACAAAAATGGATGTCGACTCACCAAAATGTCATAGGTAGCACAAGTGACATCTCGCACTCTCTAACACCAAAGACGTCGTAGGGTTACCACACTTCACCCCCTAGCCTTCTCCGAGGCCTATTTGCAGAGGAGGGACTAGAGGTAGAACAAGGAGTGTAAAATACAGAAAGGTAAAAGGGCGCCCAGTGCAGTGCCTAACTTGTGCTCCTGCCCTGCCAACCCGACCGAGGGACAGAGGTGGCCCGGGTGTGGCAGCTGCTAAATCTAGCTACTTCTTCTCGACGTAGCCTGCAAATGTGGCTCAACTTTGAGGGGTGACCACGTAGGTTCATGAGATGGCACTTTTCAAACTTACTTCAATCCAAACTATTGAATAGTGAGCGTGAAAAGAGTTGTGATCAAGTGATTTCAAGGGTGCCAGTCATATGTAAGAGAATTGACCACTTAGGCCATGATAACGGATTGTAATGCACTGTAATGTCTTTATTATAGCTTTCCAAATCCCCCATCCATCAAACAGATAAATGGGAATTTTAAGCTGCGCTTAAAGTCTCATGACAAAAAAGATTCTCATGTGAGCTTTAACAGTTTTAAAGATATAACCTGATGATGAATCCCTACAACACCAAGTTAATGACTGATAAAGCACAAATCTTTTATGAATCTAAATGTGCAGAAATATCTGACTTATTGTCATGGTGAAGTATGAAAAGTGACATATGACTTGCAAAAGGTCCCAGCTCCCATCAGCTGTAGCTACCCCAACACATCAATAACAACACCAGTAAAAAAAAACTGTAGGTCCTAGCACTTACAATTAAAAGTAACGTGCCCAAATATGTTTTACACAACATAGTATAACATATATAAAATTACACTACTTCCCTTAGCCTGTAGTTGCTACTCTTACCCTTGCCAGATAACGTTGTGAACACTTGGAGGCACCGATATCTTAAGAAATCACTACTATGTTTATAAATACCTAGGCAGTCAACTGAGGTTTACTGTGTAATTCATAGTATCAAATTAGCATAGCACAAAAATCTCCCAGATTAGCCAAGACAATAGTCTCCTAATGGTTGGGAGGGATTTCAAAAGCCACTCATTTGGTAGTTCTTCTCCATTATGGTTCTGCACAGAAAGCCAATTAAAGTTCAAATACACTGAAAAAAAGCTTAAGCTTTATGGATGAGAGTTTTCCAAATCCAGCCAGTGCACTAGACCCTAACTTGGCTCAGAGATTGTAATCAGGACAACTGGATGGCCAATATCTCATAATTCACTGGCCACAGTCAAGCCTTTCTGAGACCTCTGGGGCACTGGAATATCACAGTTATACCCCAAAGTACCAGGCAGGACCAGTGGGCCAGTATCTCAGAACTGGCTGTTGTGGGCTATAGATCTTCTAGGTCTCTGTGTTAATGGAGGCCCTACAGACTCAAAGGTAGCTACAGGGCTTTTGGTAGTGTAACATTCTCAGTGGGTCTATTTCTGTGGGT
Organism: Pleurodeles waltl; assembly: GCF_031143425.1. Taxonomy (NCBI): domain Eukaryota; kingdom Metazoa; phylum Chordata; class Amphibia; order Caudata; family Salamandridae; genus Pleurodeles; species Pleurodeles waltl. The sequence goes on along the minus strand of NC_090448.1, from coordinate 161,019,458 downwards.
GGAATCCATGCTGACAAAATTTGGAGAGGTGTAAGAGGGCCACGAGTTCTTCTAAGGGATCAAAGTAGTTTACAGTCAGAACTTGGTACTTACATATCTACTGCTGGGAGTACTAGGGTGGCACAGATGTCTCCAGATACTTGCACAGCTCACTGGAAGTAAATATATTTCTTTGGGCTTGGGTCAACAAGTAACTTTGCCAAGTAGTCAGAACCTCTCTTTTCGCATATGCACCTCATAGTCATTCTCGGCAACTGTATGTGCTCCTCCACTGCTGCTTCTGCTGGTCTGCACTTGATCATGGTCTTTAGGTCAAGATATGCAGGTTTCCCTATAACTGTCTCCTGAGAAGTCACTTACCTGTGGGTGTTTCCGATCACCAAAAAGCCCTTAAGCAAGCAGGCCAGGCTATTTCTTTGGCAGTACTTTTCTGGGTTGTTCTAAGCATTGGTGGATGAGCACATGTTCAACCTTCATGAAGCACCAGTGATGCTGAGGTGGCTTCACTGGGAGCAGCTCTTCAAATACTAGCTGAAGAGGTCTAGTATTCAATCTAAGAAAGAGTTAGACAAGGGCCAGCTCTTGATCAACACATGTGACTGTTTCAAATTCATATGGTAAACCACTTAAAACAGAGATAGTTGCAGGCTCTCATTATTTGCAAGACATAACAAACTCGTTTGGACTACCAAGAATGTGTATTCCCGCCCCAACTTTCAAACCTCGAAAATAACTCGCCTATTTAGTCCTACTACATCATTATGTCAATGGCTGCAGAAGAAAATGCTAATATTTGTTTCGTCAGTGAATATCTTTGTTTTTCTTTTTTTAAAAATAAAGTAAGATCCTCCCCCCCACAGGTGCAGTACCTGGCCTGCCCACCCCCTTCCAACACTGCAACAGCCTTTGGCCAGGTCATGCACCTAAACCCCAACGAGCGCCCAACTCCCAGCAATGCAGCGAGGGGGTTGGGTGCCCAAACCCCTTTATTTATTTATCTTTTTTGCACTATGCCAGATCCACCACAATTCTCAAGGAGGGGCTGTGGTAAGTGCTGTAGCGGATCCCTGAAACCACACACAGATGGGGAAAAAAAATATTTTTTTTAATGTTTGGCTTGGGTACCCCTACTCCGCTTCCTTATTTACTTTTCAATTTTTTTTTCTAGGACTCGGAGACCAACTACCTAAATCCTAGTATGGCTGCTGCAACCTTTGTTTGAGGTTGTACTGCAACCTTTGTTTGAGGTTGTAGCCTGCCTATATATATATATATACATATATATATATGTATATGTATATATATATATATATATATATATATATCTTACCTTCTCCTCTGGTGATCGCCACTAGGGATGTATGAGGTATAGTTAGGACCTAGTTTCTATAGAAAAAGCTGTTTTTTACTTGCCTATATCTTTAGGACCACTTGACGAATCTTCATGAAAATTTCAAAAAACGTTCAACAGTCACGTGAGCTGCTGTCTGGAAAGTTTTGGGGTCATCAGTGAAAGGGGGCCAAGAAAAGGGGGGGGGTGAAATTTAGAGCATTTCCAATGTTAATTCCCTAAGTAAAAATTGCACAGCGATGGCACCGAAACCACTGGAAGGAATTACACCAAATTTGACAGAAAGATAGCTCTTGGCCCAGAAAGAGCCATTTTTGTTATTTAGTGTAAATCCATTAAGTAGTTTTTTAGAAATTAAAAGAAATCCAAATTTGCATACATAGGGACACAAAGGATTTGTGACCCCTTTATATCTCGTGCTGAGATCTGATTAGCTGTCAACACTTCAACAAGGAAGTGTTGGCAGCCATGTTAGTCCCAGATAAAAAATGTGAAAAAAAGAAAGGTGGCTAGGGTACAGACACCCTGACTCCTTAGCTCTGATGGTGGGGCCCCACAGAGACCCCCAACAGGACTAAAAAGCTTTTTTTTTTTTAATGTCTGCCTGGATTCACAGTGGATCCACTGATTAGGAAACAACATTTTTAAAAAACATGCTGCGTGTATTTTAAGCTCCTGGGCGGGCCAGGTCCCAGGGGCATTCTTAATATGAGGGCCCCTATAGCCCCGGAGACCACCACCTACCGAGGGCGGATATGTAATAGTTTGTGAGGGGGCGCATGGCCACCCTCGGCCTGGGAACCACCATCTCCCAGGTTAAAAGTAATTTGTGGTGTGGGAGAGGCCGTCGGCCTCCCCTACAGCCCTAGGGACTATCACTTCCCCAGGGCTTTTATTAATGTGGGCCCCCCCCACCCCACTGTCCTGGGGAACGCCTCCTCCTCAGGGCTTTATGCATTAGATGGAGGGGTCTCCCGGTACCCCAGCCCTGGGGACCGCCGCTTACCCCAGGCCATGAGGAATTAGTATGCAGGAGGGTCATGCGATTTCCATACCCGCTGCCCCGAAGACCACTACCTTCCAGGGACAAACAGTAAAAAAACAATGGGGGCAGTTTCAGACCCCCATAGTCTCGGGGAGCACCACCTCCCCAGGGCTTCTAACACGTTGGGGGGGGGGGGTTTGCACCTCCCTCAAGGAGCCTTTCATGGCCCTGGGGACCGCCACCACCCAGGGTCACTCCTGCTATGTCCCGCGCTGCCCACCCCCGGGACATAGCTGCTTGCTGTGGCTTGGCTGCAGCTTTGAAGCCAAGCCACAGCAAACAAACTCCAGCTTCAGACAGCGGGACCTGTGAAGCAGGTCCTGCTATCTGAAAGCGGAGCTTTCATCTCTGTTCCCTACATGTGTGCAGGGAACAGAGATGAAATGCTTCAGCAAGCAACGATCTGCTTTCAAAAGCAGCTTCTTGCTTGCTGTAGCAATAGCACCATGAGGTAAGACCTGAGGCTCACCCCACGGTGCCTCTTAGCTCGTAAAGGGCATTTTGCTGATTAATAATAAATAACTAAATAAATAAATATGTAGGGAACACTGGGGAGCCCTTGAGGGCTCCCTCACGGTCCCAGATAGCCCTTGAAAAAAAGAAAAAAAGAGAAAGCAATAGCTCAGTGTGAAGGTCAGCATTCAAGGTTCTTTCTTCATTTTTTTTGAAAGTACAAATTATTTTAATTTTTAAAAATGTCAGATACTTTTTTATTTTAATTTGTACAGAAATATCTAATTCCAAGTATATCATACATCAAGACCTAAAAAACTCTCTAGCTCTCTCCCTCTAATTTTCTTTCTCTCTCTCTCTTTCAATCAATTTCTCACACATCCACTCAGACACTCATGCACCCACTCACGGACCCACTCAGACACTCACGCACCCACTCAGACCATCATGCACTCATTTCACAGCCCCAGTCAGACTGTCATGCACCCACTCAGACTGTCACACACCTACTCAATGATCCACTGATATCCTCATGCACCCACTCACAGACCCGCGCACAAACTGATGTACTCACTAAAACAGTGATGTACGCACTCTCACACCCAAACACTGACAGCCAATCTTATCCATAGATACACCCTCTCACACCTATTCTCAGACCAAGTGCGGCCAAAAGGCACAGTGCAAGGTTGGGTTCTTATAGGGGGTTGGGCTCTTTGACTGGCAACAGACCAGGCCTTGTGGCCAACCACCGCCACACACAGCCTTGCAACAGGTCAGGCCTTGTGGCCAACGGCATCCACGCTCAGCTGAAGACGTGCGTGACGGTGGTTGGATTAACTTACAGTAATGAAAATTACTATACATTTAAAAAACACATAGAAATTCACTGAAAAAACAAAAGTTACAGGGTTGTTATAGTTAGGCAACAGAATTTTTTTTTAAACATAGAATTTCACTTAAAAAAAACAAAGGTTACATGGAGATTATAATTAGGCTCACCCACATTTTAAACATACAAAACCATAGAAATTAATTAGCTATTGATAAAGTTACCTCAAGTAACTATAACTCATGCCCTATTGTAACTATAACTCGCACCCTTGCCATGCATTGCTAATTACCCACAAATTACAGCACTCATGATACCTTTGATAACATCATTGATAATACACGAAAAATACCCTTACCACCGTTTACCACTACCCACCCCAAGCCCTAATATTTTGATTACCTCTAAACATTATCATTACAATTAATACATTTAATCACTACGCACCCTTAAACCATAAAAATAACATCACTACCCTATACACCTACCCATCCTTAAACCCTAAAATTACCCTTACCACCCCAAGCCATAAAATGATCCTTACCACCCTTTACTAGTACCCACCTATAAGAAATTGGGTTATTGGTGCATGGCGGGGGCACAAGTCATATTTACTGTAGGGAATGAGTTATAGTTACTTGCGTAAATTCAGAACCTAACTATAACGTCCCTGAAACCTTTGAATTTTTTCGGTGGATTTCTAAGGTTTTTTTATTCCATTTTCTAACTATAGCATCCATGTCACCTTTGCTTCTTAAGTGATATATATATATATATATATATATATATATATACATTCACTTAAAAAGCCAAAGGTGACAGGGATGTTATAGTTAGGAAATAGAATTAAAAAAACCTCCCTGTAACCTTCGTTTTTTTAAAGTGAATATATATACATATATATATATATATATATATATATATATATAGATGACATCATCCATTATCTGTAAATGTTATAGGCATGTATGACTGAAGGTGTGAGTGCTTGTATTGGTGAATTAGTGGCTGAGTTAGTTTCTGTATGAAAACCGTAAGTGGATGTGTTACTAGGTGTATATATGAGGAAGTGCCTGTGTGATAGTCTGTATTGGTACAGTGGGTGGGTGTTTGAGTAGCTATATAGCTGAGAGAATGGGTGTGTTAGTGTTTGAATAAAGTACCGCCTGTATGTTTCAGCGACTGTGTTAGTGTGTTAATCTCTCTGTTATTGAGAACATGGATGAGTGAATGCCTTTACAAGTGTCTGTATCCACATTTAAGTGGTTCTTTTACTTCTTGTGTGGTACAGTATGTGTATGTGTGAGAAGGTGTACACATAAGAAATAGGATCTGTTAGTAGGGGTAATTATATATGTGTGCCAGAGGTTTAATTGGGAAATGAGATGTGTAATAGCATATATATTAGTTAGTTAGTGGGTGATTTAGTAGCTGTATCAATCACTGATTATATCTTTAAGTTGCTGTTCCCATAAGTGAGTGTTGTATCAGTGAGTCACTGTTAGAGTGAGAGGATGTGTGAACAAATGTATTCACCAAAAACTGGGAGTATGAGTGGCTGTATGGGTGAGTATGTGGGTGAGCAAGTGCATGTATGGGAGTAGGAGTTGTTGTATGGGTGATTGATTGGCTGTGTAAGTCTTTGCATTGAGGGTAAGTGGTTGTGTAACTGTCTGTATGGGTGGGTTCATGGGTGTGTTTTTGTTGTATGTGTGAGTGAGTGGATGTGTCTATGATTATATGTATTTATAGTAGATTTGTGAGTCGTATGGCTGAGTGAGTGGGTGTATCAGTGGTGTATTGGGCTGTGAGCGGGTGTGTGAATGGTTGTATGAGTATGGTAACAGCATAGTTATTTATTTATGCATAAGTGAGTGGGTATGTTAGTGTTGGGTGTGAGTGAGTGAGTAAGTGTGTGAAGTAGTTGTATTGCTCTGTCAATGAGTTTTTTAGTATTTGTATGTTTGGTGATCTATTTGAGTTTGTGTAAGAGTATGATTGGGTGTATGTGGTTCTACTGATGATGTCATCAGTGATCTCATTTGAGATTTCATCAGTGATATCATCAGTGATGTCACTGACTATGTCAGGAGTGATGTAATATGTGATGTCATAAACAGTGCATTACAGTGGAACAGGTTATAGTTAGCGCAGGTAACTATAACTGCTGCATTTCTTTGGTTTTGTGGAAGTAAATTTAGGACCTAACTATTAAGTCCCTGTAACCTTTCAATTTTTTCAGTGAATTTCTAAGGTTTTTTAAATTCTACTTCGTAAATATAACATCCCTGTAGCTTTTGTTTTTTCAGTGAATATCTAAGGTTTTTTTTAATTCTATTTCCTGATTATAACGTCCCTGTTACCTTTGTTTTTCAGTGAATTTCTGTTTTTTTTAAATTCTATTTTCTAATTATAACGTCTCTGTAACCTTTGTTTTTTCAGTGAATTTCTATGGTTTTTTTAATGTATAGTAAATTCCATTACTATACGTTAATCCAAACACTGCTGCGTACAGCTGAAGGGGGTTGGCTGCAGCCTGTCTCTCTGGGTGTGAGAATAGGTATAAGAGGGTGTATCTGGGGTGAGAGTGGCTGTGAGAGTCTGTGTCTGTGTGTGAGAGTGCATGCACCAGAGCTTTAGTGGGTGTATGAGGCTCTAAGTGGTCTGTGTGTGGGTGCATCAATGTCTCAATGGGTCTGTGAGTGGGTGCATCAGTGTCTGAGTGGGTCTGTGAGTGGGTGCATGAGGGTCTCAACGGGTCTGTGAGTTGAAGCATGAGGGTCTGAGTGGATTTGTGAGTGGGTGTGTGAGGGTCTGAATGGGTCTGTGAGTGGGTGCATCAGTGTCTGAATGGGTCTGTGAGTGGATGTGTCAATGTCTGTGTGGGTCTGTTAATGCGGGTGTGAGGGTCTGAGTAGGTCTGTGAGTTGATGTGTAAGTGTCTGTGTGGGTCCATGACTGGGTGCATTAGAGTCTGAGTGAGAGTGCGTGCATCAGTGCCTTAGTGGGTGCATGAGGCTCTGAGTAGTCTGTGAGTGGTTGTATGAGAGCCTCAGTGGGTCTGTATGTGGGTGCAGCAATGTCTCACTGGGTCTGTGAGTGGGTGAATCAGTGTCTGAGTAGGTCTGTGAGTCGGTGAGTGAGGGTCTCAATGGGTCCGTGATTGGGTTCATAAGGGACTGTGTGGGTTTGTGAGTGGGTGCATCAGTGTCTGAGTGGGTCTGTGACTGAGTGCATCAGTGGCTGAGTGGGTCTGTGAGTGGTTGCGCCACTGTCTGTGAGTGGGTGCATGAGGGTCCAAGTGGGTCAGTGAGTAGGTGTGGCAGTGTCTGAGTGGGTCTGTGGGTCAATCGATCAATCAATTAATTTGCTGAACACGCTACTCACCCGGAAGGGTCTCAAGGCGCTGGCGTGGAGGGGGGGTGCTACTGCTCAAAGAACCAGGTCTTGAGGCGCTTCCTGGAGGTCAGGAGATCCTGGGTCTTGTGTAGGTTAGTGGAGAGGGAGTTCCAGGTTTTGACCGCGAGGTGGGAGAAGGATCTGCCGCCGGTTGTGGTACGGTGAATACGAGGGACTGTTGAGAGGGCGAGGTCGGCGGAGCAGAGCTGCCGCGTCGGGTTGTGGAAGTTAAGTCGATCGTTGAGGTAGGGCGGTCTGGTGTCGTGAGGGCTTTGTGAGCGTGGATTAGGATTTTGAAGACAATCCTTTTGCTGATGGATAGCCAGTGGAGGGCACTGAGGTGGGAGGAGATGTGTTTGTGGTGTGGGAGGTTGAGGATGAGACGTGCTGAGGCGTTCTGGATGTGCTGGAGTTTTTTCTGGAGCTTGGCCGTTGATCCTGCGTAGAGGGCATTGCCATAATCCAGTCTGCTGCTAACAAGGGCGTGGGTGACTGTTCTTCTGGTTCCCACAGGAATCCACCTGAAGGTCTTGCAGATCATTCGAAGGGTGTTGAAGCATGAGGACGAGATGGCGTTGACTTGCTGGGTCATGGAGAGTGAAGAGTCTAGTATGAAGTTGAGATTGCATGCGTGGGTGGTGGGTTTTGGGGGCGGCCCCAGGGTGGCCGGCCACCATGAGTCGTCCCATGCTGACTTGTTGGGCCCGAAGCTGATGATCTTGTTTTTTCCGAGTTCAGCTTGAGGTGGCTTGCTGTCATCCAGTTGGCGATGGCAAGAAGTCCGGTGTGGAGGTTGTTCTTGGCGGTTGCGGGGTTCCCCGTGAGGGAGAGGATGAGCTGAGTGTCATCAGCGTAAGAAATGATGTTGAGGCCGTGGGGTCGGACGATGTTGGCAAGCGGACCTGTGTATATATTGAAGAGGGTGGGGCTGAGTGAGGATCCCTGGGGGACTCCGCATATGGTCTTGGTGGCCTTTGACTGGAATGGGGGGAGGCAAACTCTTTGTGTTCTTTCGGAGAGGAAGGAGGTGAGCCAGTCCAGGGCTCTGTGGCGAATTCCGGCGTCCAAGAGGCGTGTGCAAAGGGTTTGGTGACATACGATGTCGAAGGCTGCGGAGAGGTCGAGGAGGATGAGGGCAGCGGTTTCACCTTTGTCGAGCCTGTTCCTGATGTCGTCGGTGCAGGAGATGAGGGTGGTCTCTGTGCTGTGGTTTTTGCGGAATCCAGACTGGGAGAAGTCGAGTAGGCTGTTGTCCTCCAGGAAGCTGGAAAGTTGATTGTTGACTATCTTCTCTATGACCTTCACGGGGAAGGGGAGTAGGGAGATAGGTCGTAGTTTTTGTGGTCTACGGGGTCAACTTTGGGCTTTTTGAGCAAGGCGTTGACTTTGGCGTGTTTCCAGCTTTTCGGGAAAATGGCGGTCTCAAAGGAGCTGTTGATGATGGTCCGGAGCTGGGAAGCGATGATTTGGCTGGCCTTATTGAAGACGTGGTGTGGGCAGGGGTCTGTGGGAGAGCCAGAGTGGATGGTGCTCATGGTTTTGGTGGTTTCCTCATTATTGGTTGGGGGCCACGCGCTTAGTACGTTGGTGCCGCAGGGTGCGATGGGGTTGACCATGTCAGTGGTGGTGGTGGTGGGGGACGGCATTGCGAAGCTTCTATGTATGTCTGTGATCTTGCAGTGGAAGTAGATGGAGAGGGAGTCGCAGAGGCCTTGTGAGTGGGGAGGGTCGATGGAGCAGGACTTGGGGTTGGTGAGTTCCTTGATGATGTTGAATAGTTCCTTGCTGTAGTGTGCGTTGTTGTCTATCCGCTCTTTGTAGAAAGATCTTTTGGTGGTCCGGATGAGCTGGTGGTGTTTGCGCATGGCCGATTTGAGGGCGGTGAAGTTGCTCTCTGATTGTTCTTGGTGCCAGGTTTTCTCAGCTTTCCGGCATTCTCGTTTGGAGGCCTGAAGGTCTGCAGTGGACCAGGGAGCTTTCTTGATGCGGGTGCTGTTGGTTTTCTAGAGTGGAGCGAGAGTGTTGCCGCAGTTGTCGAGCTATTGTTTGAGGTTGAGGGCGGCGGTGTTGGGGTCGTTGGTTTTGGGTGGTCGGGATTGGGCGAGGTTGGAGATCAGCTGTTCCTTGGAGATCTTGTTCCACTTGCGGGGAGGGATCGGATGCTGTTGGTGGTGGGCGGTGGGCTTCAGGAAGGAAAAATGAACGCAGTGGTGGTCGGTCCAATAAAGATCAGTGGTGTGAGTGAAGGGGATGTGGCTGCTGGAGGAGAAAATGACATTGAGCGTCTGCCCAGCTGAGTGGGTGGACGAGGTGACCAGTTCCTTGAGGCTGAGGTTTGCAAGGTTGTCCAGTAGGGCAGCGGAGTTGCAGTCGCTGGTGTTCTTCAGGTGGAAATTTAGGTAGCCGAGGAGCAGGTAGTCCGAGGAGCCGAGGGCGTGGGAGCTGATAGTGTCAGCGATGAAGTCACAGAATTGGGGGCGGGGCCTGGTGGTCTGTAGACAAGGGTTCCTCTCGGGGTGATGTTGGCGTTGATGTGTATCTGAAAGTATAGGTGCTCTGCGACATCCAGGGCGTCGTTTGTGTTGGTGGAGATCCTGATGGAGCTTCTGTGGACTATGGCGATTCCTCCTCCTGGTTTGTTGATACGGTCTCTTCGGGTGATCTTGTAGCCCTCAGGGATGGCTATGGCGATGTCTGGTTCTGATGAGGTGTTCATCCATGTTTCAGTGAGGAAGGCGTTGTCAGGGGAGGCAGTCGTGAGTAGGTTCCTGAGCACAATGGCGTGCTTGTGGATGGAGCGGGTGTTGAGGAGGTTGCAGCTGAGATGGTTGGAGTGTCTGGCGTTGTTGTGGTGCTTGGTGGCCTGATTGCTGGAGAAGCGGCACGAGCGGCAGGGAAAGGGTCCGTGGGTGTGCCTGGGGTCAGCCTGGGTGCAGGCAGTGAGCCGGCCAGGGTTGAGTGCGTGGAGCTCAGCGGTGGTGTAGTGGCATCAGGAAGCATGGGAGGTGCAAGGGGCAGGGGGACAGGCACTGGGCGCTGTCCAGGCGTGGATGGGCGCAAAAGGGCTTGCCTCTGGCATGCCCGCTGCGCTCAACCATGCAGTGGCCGCCATTAAGAAGGGGAGGTGGGAGGGAGGAGCAGCTACGAGGTGGGACGGGGTGGCGAATCGGGGCATGGGGGGCAGGGCCGCAGGGGACGCAGCAGAGGGAACAGGGAACCGGGGAGAAACAGGCAGCAAGCAGAGCAGAATGGGCAAAAAAGGCAGAGGCAGCAGAAAAGGCAAAAAGTAGCAAAACGGCACAACAAGCACAAAAAACAAAAGCAGGATAAACAGACAAGACAAACACATGATACCTACATATACCACTAGACACCAGGGATGAGGCGCAGGCGGGTGCCTGCGGGTGGTGGAGGACCTTGAACTCGCAGCAGCAGCGAGGGCGGGGTCAGGAGCACGAGGGCAGTCTGGTGGAGCTGCTCGTAGCGCAGAGTGGTTCCTGGCCTTGTGAGTGGGAGCGTGAGTATCTGAGCGGGTCTGTGACTGGGTGTGTGAGGGCCAGAGAGGGTGCATGAGGCTCTGAGTGGTGTGTGAGTGGGTGTATGAGTGTCTCAGTGGGTCTGTGTGTGTATGCATCAGTGCCTCACTGGGTCTGTGAGAGGGTGCATCAGTGTCTGAGTAGGTCTGTGAGTGGATGTGTGAGGGTTTCAGTGGGTCAGTGAGTGGGTGTGTGAGGCTCAGCGGTCAGTGAGTGGGTGTGTGAGGCTCAGTGGTCAGTGAGTAGGTGTACGACTGTCTCAGTGGGTCTGTGTGTGGTTGCAGCAGTGTCACACTGGGTCTGAGTGGGTGCATCAGTGTTTCGAAGGGCCTGTGAGTGGGTGCATGAGAGTCTGAGGGGGTGCATCAGGGTCTGAAACAGTGTGTCAGTGGGTGCACTTCCAAAGTGGTTTCTCTTCCAAAAAATTTCATATTTGTGAATATTTAGCGAATATTGGCATGGTGACGCACAATTATTTTAACCCCATTATTTGCCCCTATAACACACCTTCATCACACCCCTGGGGTCAGGGTACCTCCACCCTGGCCCCTTATGCTACCTTGAATTAGGATTTTCACCCCTAGAGACCGTGTCCCATTAAATAAAATAGCAGCCGTAATTTTCTAGTCAGGTTGCAGTCAGCAAATTACAGCCCTTCTTTTCGCACGTGTAGTCGCGAATATTCACAAATTATTCGCAAGTCCAGCTATACAAATTTGGATTTCCTTTAAAATCTCAAAAACTACTGAGATGATTTACACCAAATAACTGAAAGCCTAATCTGCATACTGAAAGCTAGCTTTCTGCTAAATTTGGTGTAATTCCGCCCAGTGGTTCGGGCTGTAGTCGTGTCTAAAGGTCCTATGGGAATTAACATGAGAAACGCAACTTTTTTGCCCACCCCTTTTCTCTGCCCATGCTTGACAGATCACTCCCAAACTTTCCATGTGCAACAAGAATCACCAGGGCACTTTTTGGGGGGAAAATGTCATTAAGATTCGTCAAATGGTGCCAAAGATATCGCCAAGTCAAAAAATGCTTTGTCTAAGAAAACTAGATCCTAGCTATAACTACCTACTGGCAAGCGCCAGTAGGTAATGTATGTGTGTGTGTGTGTGTGTGTGTATATATATTTATATATATATATATATATATATATATATACATATATATAACTAATTTGGCCAAGCCTTTGCTCAACCTCACTGCTGGGAACAGTGACATATTTTTATAAAGTATTTTTTTTTCGTTTTTGTTTTGAGAGTTCACTGATTTAATGCCTGCGCCTGAAACGTCCAGACAGAGCTGCAGCCTCCTAGGAAGATCCAGGATCTCAGTTATGAGAGTTGCAAATCCCACACAAAATCTAAAATTTCATAATTAGTTTTAATGTCAAGGTGGTCCCTTTGGGTATTCCACATGCTCCTGGGGCAAGGGTATGCTCATCCCATCCCCTTAAAGCTCTTTTAAAAAAAACAATTGTCTCAATGTGAAGTTCAGTATACCATGTTGGGTACTGGTGGCTGCATTTTGCTGTAACAGCCCGCCAATCAGACCACACATATATATGGACCCTGCTCCAGATACATGAATCTGCACTGAGTGACGAAACAACAAGAATCCTCGTCAAATGACATTTCTTTATCTTATAAACTAATTTACAGATTCTCAGTAGAGTGTTGATTCTATTTCACAAACACATACACACTAATGCACAGCGAAACAACATTGTTTTTACTTCCTTTACAGGCAAGCTAGATGCTCCATGGCAGCAGTAGAACTGGAATCTGGAGATGACATTGAAAACAGCAACCCATGATTCTCAATGAGGAGCGAGCAAGAACAGCAAACCAGGCTTAAAAGGGGGAAGGTCCACTTCAACACATCTCAAAGCTTCTTGACAGGACTGGAAGCACAGCCCTATAACAATCTGATACAGTGCAGGGAATCCTGCCCCTGCTGCTCTGTGAAGCTTCTCATTGGCTTCTGGGATGCACTGATGCATGCCACCTAAAAGTCACATTTTAACAGATGTACTTTTCTGCCTGAGGCTTGTGCAGTATGCCTGCTAAATTAAATGGATTGTGGTTATGTGAGGAAATCACAGTTGAACAATGTCCAATAGACACACACAATCCAGACATCCACCTACAGCGAGTTGTGTTTTTAAACAGCACTTTGAGATCTGTTGCTCGATCATGCCCAAGCCCCCTGAGCCCCCTCTTCTCTGTCATTGGGAGCCTGGGGTCAAGGCTGAGAGGGCTGACATGCGTATTGGCCTAGTTCATGAAAACAGAAAGCTGTGTTTTCATGTACAATTCAACTTAATGATTAGCAGTTGCAGTGCCTCAGAGGAGACAGTTCTGTGCCCTGAAGCCCCTAAAAAAGAGCAGCTCTGCTTCTTTATCCAGTACATTGCAACTTGGCATCGATGGGGTGCTGCTGCAGATTTTTAGGTGTACTTCAGTCCACGAACAATTCATAATTGTTGATTGGTTGTAAAATGCCCAATGCACAGTCAAAAGCAGCTTTGAGGGTTCAATAGGTTCGGCTTCTCATCACCTGGCATTAATATAGCTGGTTAAATCGCAAGAACAACCAGGCAACAGAATGGGCCTCATTATGAATACGGCGGTCGAAACTGCCGTGTTCATGCTGGTGGTCTTACTACTGACCGCCAGCACCCCCGGAACCCCACCGGCCGTATAAAGAACGTTCCTGTGGGCCGGCAGGCGGAAACATTGTTTCCACCCCCCGGCTCACAGGAATACCTGGCCGGGACACTGACGGCCAATGCCTCTGTGCGGCGGGTGCAGCTGAACCTGTCGCACAGATCACTGCCCGTAAATCGGGCAGTGACCTGAGCGATGGGGCACTGCACAGGGGCCCCTGCACTGCCCATGCCAAGTGCAAGGGCAGTGCAGGGGCCCCCAGGGGTGCCCCGGTGCACCCCTTCCGCCAGCCTTTCCCTGGCAGGGAAACCCGCCAGAGAAAGGCTGGTGCCTGAGGGATCATTATCCGAGGGGCAGCACTGCTGCCCTGTCGGATGATGATGCCAACAGCTGCCAGGCTGCCTGACGGAGGCAGCCTGGCGGTAAGTGAGGGTCGCCTATGGCGGTCCTCCATCGGTTGATTATGTGGCGGTGTGGCCCGCCATGCGGCTTGCAGAATTTCCCACCACCACTGGCATGGCGGGCCACACCGCCATGTTCATAACGACCACCTATGTTCCTCCACAGCAAATAGCAGCTCCAAACACCTTCCATCATTCTATCAGCAATACCCTGCTGTAACAACCACACATACTAAGATTCTGTTACAATGCTAAACAGAAATTATACTGTCCCCAGGGAGAAATGAAAATAAACATATCACTAGAACATTGATCAGTCACTCCATAACGAAGCAAGAAAGGTTCTTCACGCCAATTTTAGAGCTGTCAAAAAACAAATACAGAGGCCCTCATTACAACCCTGGCGGTAAATGCTGCTTACCGCAGTGCATAAGACCGCCAACATACCGCTGTGCCCGTGGAATTCCGCTACAGCTATTAGGACCCACAGCTCGGAATCCGCCATAATACAGACACCCACACAAGTCCGCCACACCAAAGGTCAGTGATAAACTGGCGATAACAAAACCTCCACCGTCACGCCAACAGGAATACGCCCACACTATCACGACCCACGAATACACGCAGCGGTCTTTCAACCACGGTATTCCATTGGTGGTACACACCGTCGCGCTCAAAATACACACACATTTACAAAACACAGCCACATTGGACAATTCGAAATACACACACCTGATACACATACACACACCCACACACCCAATCCAATATAAAACACACACCCACATCACCCACAAACCCTTACTACCAGAATTCTGATACCACGCCAGAGAGAGACACCACCATAAACAACACCAGCATCCACAGACACACAACACCATCACTTACACAACATCCACGCACCTCAAACAACACACAACACATCCCCTCAAACATCACAACACACACACCACCTCACACATCACCCACACCACATCATGGCACCTCAATGACACCCCAGGTTCTCTGAGGAGGAGGTCAGGGTCATGGTGGAGGAAATTGTCCGGGTAGAGCCACAGCTATTCGGATCACAGGTGCAGCACACCTCCATTGCAAGGAAGACGGAGCTATGGCGCAGAATCGTCGACAGGGTCAACGCAGTGGGACAGCATCCAAGAACACGGGATGACATGAGGAAGAGGTGGAATGACCTACGGGGGAAGGTGCGTTCCGTGGTCTCCAGACACCAGATTGCTGTACAGAGGACTGGCAGTGGATCCCCACCTCCTCCCCCAAAACTAACAACATGGGAGGAGCCGGTCTTGGCAATACTGCATCCTGAGGGCCTCGCAGGAGTAGCAGGAGGACTTGACTCTGGTAAGTCAAAGCTTTACTATTATATCCCCCACCCTACCTGCATGCCATCACATACTCCCACCCTCACCCTCAACCCTATCACTCCAACACCTCACATATGCCCCACAATCACAACCCACCCATCCCAACCATCCCAACACCAATCCCTGCATGCTACACCAAAGCATGGACACCCATCATCAAAGCATGTCCACTACAGATACCCACACAGACCCCAACACAAATATCACACAAGGACCAAAACAAGAATGCAAGCACTGGAGTACAGGGTCACTCACCCATTGCACACAATGGCACACACAGATGCAATAATCATGCCTTTACACCCCTGCAGGACCCCAACCCAACGTCACCGGACAGGAGGAACCAGACATGTCCAGTCCTCCCACAGAAGAGACCCACAGTGATGACAGCAGCTCTGCACAACTGGATCAAGATGACCAGCCCGGCCCATCAGGGACCTCGGGGCAGTTGGTTCCCCTGACACTGGCACAAGCCACCACAGAGCTTCCCCCCTCAGGAAACACCAGCACAGCACCCACCCAGCGGGCCCATCCCTCTGTCCCCAGGACACGTCAATCAGCAGTGTGTCCACCACTACAGGGAACCCAGGCAAACCCACTAACCCAAGACAAGTGGGACAGGCCCAGGGAACCCACTCTCCACGAGGCCCTCTCCAACATCATGAGAGATTACCATAATTCCCAGGAGACGATGGCAACGGTACTGGCCAAGTTTCAGGAGACCCAGCAGCTGCAGGAGGAACCTGAAGTTCATTAACAACACGCTGGTCACCATTGTAGGGGTGCTGCAAGACATTGTCAACACCAGGAGGGACACTGTGGCACAACACAGGGCCCCTGACACTAGCCTGGATGATAAAGAGCCCTCCACCTCTGCCAGCGCTAGTGGACAGGAGGCACCGCCACAGGAACACCACACCAGCACCCCACCCCCTGCAGATGGAGAACCACCCCGCAAACGGTCCCTGCGATCCAGGAACAAGACAGAGAACATTGCCAAGACCCCCGACAGGAAATGAGACCCCCCCTGAATGTCACCCTTCTGTCCCACTTTGCAACCTGTCCATCCTTCAACCGCCATTGCTCCACTTCCTATGTCCCTTTGGACAATGCACCTGTGAAACAAATAGACTGGACTCTGCCATGGACATTCCTCCACCATCACCCCTGCCCATTTTACAACCCCCTCCACTTATTTGCACAGAAATAAACACACTTCAATCACAAAACAATCTGGAGTCAGTCTGTGCTTTCACAAACGTGTAATTGCAATAACCATGGAATATAGCAATGTCAATTTAATTGTTCACATACCGATGTAACACAGCTGTAGGGCTGGAGGAAATATAGCAGAGGGCACAAAATGGGACCCACATCTGTGAAATGGAAAGGCAAAGTGACAAGTCAGGGTCCATACACTGAGTGAAAATGACAGACATGCTAGCTCCAACAATAGTATGAGATGTGGGAGGCAGTGACATCTTCTTACCTGTGTCTCACTGGAAGTATTGCATGATTATGTTGTTTCTGTTGTCGATATCCTCTTCTTCTGCCTCCTCTTCTTCACTGTCCACAGGCTCCACAGCTGCCACAAGACCACCAGCTGGACCATCCTCCTGCAGAAAAGGCACCTGCCATTGCAAAGCCAGTTTGTGCAGCATACAGCAGGCCACGATCATCTGGCACACCTTCTTTGGTGAGTAGTTGAGAGAACCACCTGTCATATGGAGGCACCGGAACCTGGTCTTCAGGAGGCCGAAGGTGCGTTCAATCACTCTCCTAGTTCGCCCATGTGCCTCATTGTAGCATTCCTCTGCCCTTGTCCTGGGATTTCTCACTGGGGTCAGTAGCCATGACAGGTTGGGGTAACCAGAGTCACCTGCAAATATCGAGGGACAACTGTTAGACACACACTAACCCATAGGGACAACCCCATACCCAGACAACTATTCACACTGTATAGGGTCCTTGTCCTCACTTATTAGCCACACACAGTGCCTCTGGAGTTGCCCCATCACATAAGGGATGCTGCTATTCCTCAGAATGTAAGCGTCATGCACTGAGCCAGGAAATTTGACATTCACATGGGAGATGTACTGGTCGGCCAAACACACCATCTGCACATTCATAGAATGGTAGCTTTTCCGGTTTCTGTACACCTGTTCACTCCTGCGGGGGGTACCAAGGCCACATGTGTCCCATCAATGGCACCTATGATGTTGTGGATATGTCCCAGGGCATAGAAGTCACCTTTCACTGTGGGCAAATCCTCCACCTGAGGGAACACAATGTAGCTGCGCATGTGTTTCAGAAGGGCAGACAACACTCTGGACAACACGTTAGAGAACATTGGCTGGGACATCCCTGATGCAATGGCCACTGTAGTTTGAAAGGAACCACTTGCCAGGAAATGCAGTACTGACAGGACCTGCACTAGAGGGGGGATTCCTGTGGGATGGCCGATAGCTGACATTAGGTCTGGCTCCAACTGGGCACACAGTTCATTGATTGTTGCACGATCAAGTCTTTAGGTGACTATTATGTGTCTCTCTTCCATTGTCGACAGGTCCACCAGCGGTCTGTACACCAGAGGATGCCGCCATCTCATCACCTGCCCCAGCAGACGTGCCCTATGGAGGAGAACAGCGAGCAGAGTGTCAGCCAACACTGAGCTATCACAACATGTCATTTGCACACATTTGTTAATCCGCAATGTGCCTGTTACTGTGTGTATTCAAGGCCTACATTGGTGTGACACAGTTAATATTAATGCCATGTGGCCCCCTGAAATGGCGGCTGCCTGACCTGTAAGGTGGGACAAGGGGATATGAGGTAACTGCGCTGGTGTTGTGCACCGTCGTGGTAGGCGGTCGCAGACCGCGGCGCAATCCTGCATTGGTTAACATTGGATCCTATGGGTCCGAAGAGCCAATGACGATGTACGCCGGTGGCGACTGTACGCACCGCCGCGGACGTGACTGCCATTTTCTGCCTGTTCACTCACTTGATACCTGACCTTCAACAGGAGAGGACCTACACTGCAAGTGCTGCTGTGACCTCAGTCTGGAAGCGACAATGGCTCATGTGTCTGGGGAAAGGGCCCCTGCTTTCACTTCGGAGGAGTTGGAGAATCTAGTGGATGGGGTCCTCCCCCAGTACACACAACTGTACGGTCCTTCAGACAAACAGGTGAGTACACTGTGAGCATGCTGCATGGGCAATGCCTGTTTGGAGTGGTGTGGATGGAAGATAAATGGGGGGGGGGACTGAGGCCTGCATGTGCGGACGGTGAGTGTATGTGCGTCAGGGCAAGGGTGGGAACGTGGGCCAATGAGTATGACGGTCCGGACGGGTAATGATTTTCCTTTTCCCCTGTACTATTCCTCTAGGTTAGCGCCCACCAGAAGAAGGCTATTTGGCGTGCCATCGCCAAGGACGTCCGGACCCTGGGGGTCCACCACAGACTGAGCACCCACTGCGTAAAAGATGGGAGGACCTTCGCTGCTGGAGCAAGAAGACGGCGGAGGCCCAGCTGGGGATGGCCTCCCAACTTGGGAGTGGTGCCCGTTGCACCATGACCCCCCTGATGTTTCAGATCCTGGCGGTGGCGTACCCGGAGTTGGATGGGCGCTTGAGAGCATCACAGAAGCCACAAGGGGGTGAGTACACTCTCATTCAGCTGACTCTGCGCGCATTACGAGGTGTCTGGGTGGGGGAGGTGGGCAGTGGGTTCCCCTAGGCCGGGGAGATCTTGGTAGGCAAGGTCCTTTGTGAGGCAAGCTATGTGGCTCCCCAACCCCACTAGTGGTTAGTGCCATCTACACCTAGTTAGGCTCCTGTGACTTCCATGTGTGCAGCAATCGGGCTTAGGCCTTGTACCCTATGGGCATGTGATTAATCTAGGAACTATAAGTGCATGGCATAGTGCAGAGGGCTGCTGTGTCTGTAGTGTCCGCCAACGGTAGTGGTGTTGCGTGCACTGAACATGTCTTTCTTCTGTCTCCCCCCCCCCCTTTTTGTGGTCTCCCTGTTCTTGTGTGCAGTAGCATCATCAGGTGGAGCATTGGCACCAGAGCAGGAGGGAGCTGCATCCCACTTGGCCCTGGAGGGCGAAACAACGGAGTCTAAAGCCACAAGTGGGACGGAGGGCGAGGGGAGCTCCACGGCGGGGACAGGAGCAGACAGCAGTGACAGCGACTCCTCCTCTGAGGGGAGCTCCCTTGCGGTGGCAGGCCCCTCTTTGCCCCCCGCATCAACAGGTACAGCCGCCACCCCCCTACCAGCACCACCCTCCCAGCAGCCCCTCAGCGTGTGTCCCGTGCCCGCACACCCAGGAGGGTGGGCATCTCCTTCGCCCCAGGCACCTCAGGCCCTGCCCCAGTCAGCCCTGCTGCCCTCAGTGAGGAGGCTATTGACCTCCTGAGATCCCTCACTGTTGGGCAGTCTACCATTCTGAATGCCATCCAGGGTGTTGAGAGGCATTTGCAACAAACAAATGCATTCCTGGAGGGCATTCATTCTGGCCAGGCAGCCCAAAAGAGAGCATTTCAGTCTCTGGCCTCAGCACTGATGGCAGCCATTGTCCCTGTGTCCAGCCACACCCCTCCAACTTCCTCCACCCAGACCCAATCCCCTGTACCTCAGCCTATCCCAAGCACACCATCAGACCAGCATGCACACACCTCAACACACAAGGGTGGCTCATGCAAACATAAGCACCACACATCCCACAGGCACTCACACACGCATCATATCCATGCACACATACCAACATCCACTGCCTACACTGTGTCCCCCTCCTCCACGTCTCCCTCCTCCCTCCCAGTCCCGTCTCCACTCACACCTGCATGCACTACATCCTCAGCCACTACCTCCATCACCAGCACGCCCATCACCACACACCGCTCACGTGCACTCACCACCCCCACCACCATTCACACCTCCCTGTGTCTTCTCCCAGTGTGTCTGTGAGCCCTCCTCCCAAAGTACACAAACACAGGCACACACCCACCCAACAGCCATCCACCTCACAAGAGCCTCCAGCCCATGCACCTTCACCCAAATTCAGCAGACGTACACCTCCTACAACCACTACCTCTACCTCCACTCCCAAACCCCCTCCATCTACCCGTCCCAGTGTGTCTAAAAAACTTTTCCTGGCTAATATTGACCTCTTCCCTACACCTCCCCCCGTCATTCCCCTAAGGCCAGGCTTTCCGGGTCCCAGCCCAGCACCTCAGCCACCACATCCCCAGGCACAGTGGTGCCAGCAACTGCGGGGTCATGGAGTGCAACAACCATCAGGGCTGGCAGTCTGCCACGGAGCGAGGGCAAGGACATTCCGCCACCTGCGAAGGTGAAAAAGGTGCCCACATCCCGAAGGGAGAAGCCGAAAACACCTGCCACCAAGGGGTCAGGGAAAACGAAAGGGGATAGTGGCAAGACAGCTGTCCCACCATCAAAGGTGGGGAAGGGCCAAAAACTGAAGGGCAGGTCAGGAGAGGGCATGGTGGCACCGACTGAGGGACCAGTGTCACACCTTCTGTCCACGTCCACGCCAACCTGTACGGCAGAGAACACAAGCACCTGCACCGCCACAGACCCCGCTGCCAGCACCGCCGCCACAGACCCCGCAGCCAGCACCGCCGCCACAGACCCCGCAGCCAGCACCGCCGCCATAGACCCCGCAGCCAGCACCGCCACCACAGACCCCGCAGCCAGCACCGCCGCGACTGCCACCGCCGCAAGCACCGCCGCGACTGCCACCGCCGCAAGCACCGCCAGCGGCCCACCACATCCTCAGCCAGTGGCACCACCGCAGACATGGCTACCATCACCAGTGGTCAGTCGTCCGAGGCTGGTGGTAAGTTCCAGGACCCTGGGCAGCTTTCATGAAGCATCACTGACATCACAGTTGTCACCTGCATATGGAATATGAAGCCGCAGCAGTGTGGGGTATGTTGTTGCCTCCATGGCGTATCATGCTACCTGTACCTCGGCAATCTCATGGCAAACACACCCAGGTGAGGAAATTGTACCAGCCACACTGCACGTGGAGCACTCTGGGCACCAGGCCCCCTCCAGAACCAGTGGAGAAAGGCATCCACTACCTCAGTCCTTGGCAGGATGAAGCACTCTTGGCACCAGGCCCCCTCCAGAACCAGTGGAGAAAGGCATCCACTACCTCAGTCCTCGGCAGGATGAAGCACTCTGGGCACAAAGCTCCCTCAAGAACCAGTGGAGTATCTCATCCACTACCTCAGTCCTTGGCAGGATGAATCACTCTGGGCACAAAGCCCCCTCCAGAACCAGTTGAGTATCTCATCCACTACCTCAGTCCTTGGCAGGATGAAGCACTCTGGGCACAAAGCCCCCTCCAGAACCAGTGGAGAAAGGCATCCACTACCTCAGTCCTTGGCAGGATGAAGCACTCTGGGCACAAAGCCCCCTCAAGAACCAGTGAAGAAAGGCATCCACTACCTCAGTCCTTGGCAGGATGAAGCACTCTGTGCACAAAGCCCCCTCCAGAACCAGTGGAGACTGTTATCCACTTTAGAGACTGTGGCTTTGCACTCCCCAGGATAAAGCAGTGGGCAAACCACCCACTGAAAAGACTTGAGAGACTGTGGCTTTGCACTCCCCAGGATGAAGCAGTGGGCAAACCACCGACTGAAAAGACTGGAGAGACTGTGGCTTTGCACTCCCCAGGATAAAGCAGTGGGCAAACCACCCACTGAAAAGACTTGAGAGACTGTGGCTTTGCACTCCCCAGGATAAAGCAGTGGGCAAACCACCAACTGAAAAGCCTTGAGAGACTGTGGCTTTGCACTCCCCAGGATAAAGCAGTGGGCAAACCACCCACTGAAAAGACTTGAGAGACTGTGGTATTGCACTCCCCAGGATACATCAATCGTTCATCAGGCTGAGGTGCCTGCCACCCCCACACCCTGAGGTGCCTGTATATTTTCTATGTGATGCCCCTCCAGTGTTCTCTCCGTTTGGAGTCAGGTATCATGTGTGGGCCTCGCCCATGCATTTTGGGCCCAGTGGTCCACGGACAATGATTGGTGCACTATCCAGACTTGTGTAGTTGGTGTACATATTTGTATATTCAGGATTTTGACTTTTGACTAATGGATTTTTATTGATTACAATCATTACAATCATTTCCTTTTGTCCTTGTGTTCTTCCGGGGGGGTGGGGTGGGGGTATATGTAATGTTGCAGCATGTATTTGTGTGTATGGTGTTGTGGGTGAGGGTGGGGGTGTTGTGTGTTGCGTGTGTGTGTCACTCTCTTTTCCCTCCACCCTCCCCTGTGTTGTAGGTGCAGTACTCACCGTGGTCATCGCCGCCGTCGTTGGAGCTCCTGATAGAGGAGCAGGAAGAGCATCGCTGGCAGTATGTGCAATTCGGGCTCCATGACGTCCTGGTTCCTCGTGGGGTGTGGAGAGGTGAGTGTTTTCCTTTCTGTGTAATATTTCCGCCGTGTTTTTATTTACGTTGGTTCCACCGCGGAAAAGATGGCAGATAGCTGTGTTGTGATAGGGTGGGCGGTATATTGTCTCCTGCCAGTCTATTGGCGGAGTCCGCCACGCTGTTTGTTTGTACCGCTGTGGCGGCCGGAGTGTTAAAGTGGCTGTCTATGTTGGCGGTTTCCGCCATGGTCGTAATCCCATCTTTTTTCCGCCGGCCTGTTGGCAGTATTACCACCGCTTTAACACCGACCGCCAGGGTTGTAATTAGGGCCAGAGTGTTTCATGGAAGGGAGCGAAATATTTTAGGACGGTATGCTGTAAAAGATGTAAACTTTCATTGGCACCCATTTCACATTGCAAATCAGACCATGTAATGGAGTAATCACCACTAGGCCATGTTCCCTTTATATGTCTGGTTGCCATTCATTCTAGGTGCGAAGCTGTTTTCACGAGAAATTTCTATTTGGCGATTACAGACAAAGAGCAGACGGCAGTAATTTTGAATTTTTATGGCCCGGGCCCTTTAGCCAGATGAGTATTATATCTTTTTGTTGAGTCCTGGGTAAAAGAGGTTTCTAGAACGACTCAGAGAAATATCCCAAATGCATTGGTAGAATACCTTCGATAAAGCAATGACAACCAACCAGTGATTTGGTGACACTGTAGATTTCTATGGAGCAGAGTTTCATGTGAGAAAAACACAAGGTAACGTAAATTGTGAAGGACGCATTCAAAAAAGTCAAATTTCACTTTTGCACCAACAGAGTAGCTTAAAATCAGTACATAAGGTGTTAAGCCTTCACTCTGTCTCCCTGTCTTC
Organism: Pleurodeles waltl; assembly: GCF_031143425.1. Lineage (NCBI taxonomy): Eukaryota > Metazoa > Chordata > Amphibia > Caudata > Salamandridae > Pleurodeles > Pleurodeles waltl. Next base: position 160,996,094 of record NC_090448.1, on the reverse strand, counting down.
CTCATGCACCACCTATGATAATCCGCAGAGAAGACAGACACTTAAAAATGAGTTGATGTTCAGAACAAATTACAGACAATGGTGCCGGTTTCCCTGGCAACCAAACTCGCCAAGACAACTCTCACAATAGATTTTTATGAGTACCTATACCTCCTCTCCATGTAATGGTTTGCATTTAGGTCTGCAGAGTGAAACATACACTGGGGCCTTTATTTGAACAATCCAGTCTTTTGAAGTGTCCTCTTATCATGCAGACCAGCCTCTCAGTTTCTCTCTCTGTTTCAGTTTGATATGCACTATCCTCACTGCTCTCCTTTCAAATGATGACAGACATCCACTTGTTAGCTTTTAAATTCCCTCCACCTTACGTTTTCTGTAGAGTATTTATACTTGATGCCCCTAATATGATCACAATACTTATAACTGTTAACGTACAAGTTTAGTTTGACAGATGGAGTAACTACTCGATCTTTGGTGCTTAATTACCCACCAGGCTTTTGCTTTATTGTCCATTTAAAAGATGGCATTTCTGCTAAATGTGCTTGTGAACAACAATCAACTGTGTGATTGCAAAAGGGCTGTGAGACCTGTGTCATTGTGATCTAAATAGATCTTGATGCTATCAAAACTGTTAACAACTGATGCATAAAAGACTTGAAATCAACAACTTATGGAGAAAGCACATTGTCATATGTGTTTACCAAAAAGGTTTAAACCCACAAAGGATTATTCTATTTGACCAATGACACACATAACCCAAATCTACCGAACGTAACAATGGATACCAGGAAATGGGTTTCTTTTCCCCTTAAAAATGCAAACTAAATGAAAGAAGAACAAGCAATTACAATGCAATTGGTCTCACGATTGCTCGAGTTAGAGCTATTTAAATTGTAAATTCCTAACGACTTTTCTTGCCACATAAATTGAAAATGTAAAGTAAAACAGTTAACATAAACAAGTCAATTCAAAGCGCCAGGGTTGTCATAAGCATGACCGCGAAGGAGAGACACGAAATGAAAAAGAAGTTCGCTTGCAGTCAAACGAATTGACAAACGTTCATTTATCCATGTAACAGGGTCAGTCTCCAAGGCGGTAACACAGCTGCTCCAAGGAAGGACAAACGTAAAGCATTTACAAATGTCATCAAAAGATTTTTGAAAGGCAAGCCCACGAAAGAGTGAAAGTGATGGGCATGAGGTGGGCGTAGTTAAGTGCCCACATTGATACCAACACGTCGGAAAAGCAGCGCTTGCGTGCTGCATTCTCAACCTAAAAATGAAGGGGTCTGTAAATCTGGGACAGAAGATACTTTACTGGATAAAATGGAGGAAGATATCAAGACAACAATAAGCAAAGAGTTACTTTTGTACACTGCACATCTGACTGGTCCTATCCATCAACTATCACAAGGAGAATCTAAAAGCCATGAAGTCCAAGACCTACTTCCAAACCATAATCAGTATTAATATTCTGATGTATAAGGAACTGAATTTAAAAACAAGCATAGAAAGAGGATACTTTCCCACTGAGGGTAGGACGGTTGCCCTAGAGAAGAAGGCCACTGGTTTAAATGTCACCAATAAAGAAACAGTTCAGACCATGATGTAAACAACCATAAATAGCAACCACTATACTTGGGCATCTGAGATCATATTTCTTAATGGCAGGACTGAAGGAGATTAATTGTGATTAGGCAGCAGTGTGAGAATCTACAGAAACACTTTCAATTCATTCACTGTAAGCCCGAGGGCACACGTCTCTGCTGACAATAAACATCTCACACAAGAGAGAAAGCATGGTATAAAAAGCAGGCTCAAACTATCTCCAAACCAAATGAAAATGGAAAAGCCATATGGCAAAGTAGAATAAGCCCTTAACATTAAATAGTCAGGAAGATTACATGAAATCTTCCTATCTGTAGGTTACAGTTGTTAAAGCAGAAATCTTGGCTATGTTTTAGTCATAACAGACCAGATAGCGGATTTTATACTCTAGGTCAATGATTCGAACCGAACCTGCTTTATAAAAAACATCACTAGAAATATGCCATAGACAATGTAAATTAAGCATAAAATAATCAATCAGTATGTCAATAACCGCACCAGTTTATTAGGAAGTTAACAATTTATTTCCCTATATTACCATTGCTAGAGTCACAAAAATAATTCTCAAATTCAAATGATACATATATAGAAACAATAATGGCTGATTTAGTCGGTGCATGAATCTAAGCTTAATCAATGTAAATAAACACAATATCTCAATGGTTATTACACAGAACCATGGCAATAGAATCTGAGCAAGAGAAATTGAATACATTCAAGTAACAAAGAAAGGAACCAAAGACCATTCAGGAATATGAGAGCATTACCTCCCTAAACACTAATTAGCATCAACATGTTGGACTTCATGTAAAAGAATTTAGTAACGCGAATTTAGAAAACATCTAGCTAAGGCGCTATTAAAAATAGCAGCAGTATTATGGTATTAGCATTTGGGACCTCAAAAACAAAAGACAACTAACAATACACAGTTCATACATTTACCCAATCACTAAGTTATTCAGCAACAACGTCTACTTCATCAGTGGGACAGCAACATCAGACATCAGGATTGAAACAGGAAGAAAGTGGGGGGTGTGGTTTAGAATCTGGACTATAAGATTACTAAACCATCAAAATATTTGTTCAGTAATGAACAGACATAATAAACTTAGAAAATAATAAACACCAGCATGGCAGTAGACTAACTGGCAAAGTACGAAATGTCAAAGTGACAGATCATAAGAAAGTAAGATCCCTGGAACTCAAGATACACAAACAAAAGCATCAAAAGGATGACAATAATTAATTACCCCGAATCAATGGTGACTGAACATTAAATTCAACTTGTTAAACACACTGATTGGTTTAGAATCTAGGATGAGAAAATTATGTCCAATTAGAACACTAACAAATATCAAAATTATATAAAATATTAGCTCTAAACTTTTCTATTTGCTGTTATTTGACGAAACTCAAACTAATACATTTGCAACTTGTACATTATTTTCTTCCGTTGCATCTGTAGACTTATTGTTCAACCTCTTCAACTACGTCATCAACCGGATAGTGATTAAAAATTATGGAAACATTTTTCATCACCCCATTTCTCTTCTCGAGGAAAATAACATAGGTTAGAAACATAACTACAAGAAAAATATATGAATACAATGAATGAAGTCTGTTAGGCCACGGAAATGCAGCTAGATAACAGAACACACTCAAAACATTTTATACAGATAATATTGCACAGTGACCTTGAATGTGCTTCAGCCCAGGAGAGGCCACAAAATACACATTTAATTCTGACATTTATTTTACAAAGAACATGCTCTTAAAGAGACAGAATAATTTCATTCTATTTTAACTTGACATGAAAAACAAATATAGGCCTTTTACATTTTTTGGTGGCCATTAAGTAAATCACAATTTTTGAGTAATATAAAATTAATACATAGTGATTAATACGAAATATAAGTATGATTACATATGTGAAAAATATTACCATAAAATTTACGCTCCTACATAGTCATAGCTCAAATGAGATCTAAACAGTTTCAATCGAAGTCAAAAACATCTCTGAGAAGGTTGCCCGCTCATCCCTACCCACAAAACAGTCACATGGGAATAAAAAATGACAAACTCAAGAATATCCACATTTTTTGTCGTAAAAAAGCATATAAACAATAAATGTGCAGTATGAACAACTACAGTGCAAACAACCTTTCCTCACCGAACAGGTAAACAAAGGGCAGAGGTAGTGGAGGTTGCTCTTCCTTACAAAACAAGTAGATGATCATGCAAATTTTTATCCACCACAGCAGAAGCATATAAAGGTTCCCTCAGACAAAGAACAGTGACTGCAGGGCAAGAGCAGTGCAAGCCTCTCTCTGTCAGAGAACAGCAACAATTGAAGCATCCAGTCTCCTCTAAAAAACAGGAACTGGCAGAGCCAGTAGGTATTGCCTATGCAAGAGCTACTGACTGTGCCAATATCTTTTAGCCATGGTGTACACCTGCTTGGCAGTTGTTCAGCATGGCTAAAAGTTAGAGGTGTAAAGGAGAGTGGTGTGGAGTGGAGTGTCGTAATGTCAAGAGTTGTGGAATTGAGTGGGGTGTTATGGAGTGGCAAAGAGAGCCATGGAGTGGCATGTAGTAGTGTAAAGTAGAGTTGAATGAAGTGGACTGTCGGGGTGGCACAGTGTTGTGAAGTGTCATGAAGAGAGTACAGTGTTGTAGAATGGAAGGGTTTGGAGTGAAGTAGAGTACCAGAGTTGAGGGGAGTACAGTGTCAGACTGGCATACAGAGTTGGACAGTCGAGTGGCATACAGAGTTGTGGAGTGGTGTAGAGTAGAGTACAGTGGACAAGAGGTTGTTGTGTAGAGTGTTGTAGAGTAGAGTGGAGTAGATTGCTGTAGAGTGGAGTGGCGTAGAGTGGAGAATAGTATTGTAGAGTGGACTGGCATAGAGTGGAGTACTGGAGTGGCATAAAGTGGAGTAGTGGAGTAGTATATTGTATGATAGAGTGAAGTAAAGTGGCATGGAGCGGCATAGAGGGAGTTCCATAGAGCATTGTAGAGTGGAGTAGTGTTTTAACCTGGCATAGACTGGAGTAAAGTGTTGTAGAGTGGAGCGGCATAGAAAGGAGTAGTGTCAAAGTGGAGTAGAGTTTAGTGGAGTACAGCGTCATAGAGTGCAGTGTTGTAGAGTAGAGTATAGTGGCCCAGAGTGAAGTGGCATAAAGTACAGTGGTGCAGAGAAGACTGGCATAGAGTGCAGTGGCTTAGAGTGCACTGGTTTTGAGTAAAGTGGCATAGAGTGCATTGATGTAGAGTATAGAATAGTGACAGAGTAGAGTGGTGCAGAGTGGAATGGAGTGGTGCAGCGTAGATTGCAGTGGCATAGAGTGCGAAGGCATAAGGTGGAGTGACACAGGGTGGAGTAGAGTAGCTAGATTGGAGTGCTGTAGAGTAAACTGTTTCAGAATAGAGTGTAGTGGTGCAGGGTAAAGTGGACTGGTGCGGGTTAAAGACCAGCAATACAGAGCAGAGTGGTGTAGAGTGCAGTGGTGTAGAGTCACCTATGGTGCAGTGGAGTGCAGTGGTCCAGAGTAGATTAGAGTGGCATAGAGTGTAGTAGTGTAGAGTGCAGTGGCGTAGAAATGAGTGGTGCAGAGTAGAGTGCAGTGGCTTTGAGAGCAATGGTGCATAGTATCACAGGTCAGTGGCAGAGAGTGCAGTCTTGCAGAGTAGAGTGGCTTAGGGTGCAAAGGTGCACAGTAGATTAGAGTGGCATACAGGAGAGTGGTGTAGAGTGGTGCAGTGCCAGAGAGTGCAGTGTTGCAGAGCAGAGTGTTGGAGAGTGGAGTGGTGTAGAGTAGGGTGGCATAGGGTACGGTGGTATAAAGTACAGTGCTGTAGAGTGGTACAGAGCAAAGTGGCAGAGAGCAGTGGTGTAAAGTACAGTGGTGCAGAGTAGAATAGAGTGGCATAGAGTGCAGTGGTGTAGAGTAGGGTATTGCATAGTAGTGTATAGTGCAGTGGCATGAAGTGTATTGGTTTTGAATAAAGTAGTGTAGAGTGCTTTGATGTAGTGCAGTGGTTTAAAGTGCAGTGGCATAGAGAGGAGTGGTGTAGAGTGGAACAATGCAGAGTGGAACACAGTGGCATGGAGTGCCGTAGAGGGCAGTATTGATGAGTGCAAGGGTGCAGAGTATATTAGAGTGGCTTAAAGTGGATTGGCATAGAGTGCAGTGGTGTAGAGTAGAGTGGTGCAGAGTTGAGTGGTGAAGGGTTGAATGCAGTGGCATACAGTGATACAGAATAGAGTGTAGTGATGCGTAAAGTCGATTGCCAGAGTGGCATAGGGAAGAGTGGTGTGCAGTAGACTGCATTAGCATAGAGTTCAGTGGCAGAGAGTGCAGTGTTCCAGAGTAGACTGCCAGAGTGCAGTGGTGTATAGTGGAGTGGTGTAGAGTGCAGTGGGGTTGAGTGGTGCACAGTAGAGTAGTGTAGAGAGCAGTGGTGTAGATTATGGTGCTGCAGAGTAGAACAGAGTGGCATAGAGTGCTGTGGCATAAAGTATAATGGTGTGGAGTGCAGTGGCATTGTAGAGTATACTGGTGTAGAGTGTAGTGGAGCAGAGTAGATAGTCTTAGAGTGCAGTAGTGTACATTGCATTGATTTTAGGTAAAGTGGTACAGAGTGCATTGGCATAGAGTGCAGTGGTAAGAGTAGAGTGCAGTGGCATAGATCAGAGTGGCACAGGGTACAGTAGAGTGGTGCAGCATAGACTGTAGTGATGTAGAGTGGAAAGGTGCAGGGTATATTGTGTCAGAGTAGAGTGAAGTGGCATAGAAAAGTGCAGGGTAGAGTGCAGTGGCACAGAGTACAATGGTGCAGAGTAGATTAGAGTTGCATAGAGCGGATGGCACAGAGTGCACTGGCTAAGTGCGACGTAGGACAGAGTAGCGTGCACTCGCATAGAGTGCAGGGTTGCAGAGTAGAGTGGTGTGGAGTGGCGTAGAGTGTAATGGTGTAGAGTGCAGTTTCAAAGAGTGCATTGGTGCATAGACGAGTGGGGTAGAGAGCATTGGCACAGAGTGATGCAGAGCAGAGAGACAGACTGAAGTAATGTACAATGGAATGGTGCAGAGTAGAATGCAGTGGCACAGTGTGGAGTGACGTAGAGTGGAGTGGCATACAGTGGGCAGAGCAGAGTGGAGTAAAGTGGAGTATGCATGGTCTGGTAGCGCACTGCCATTGCAGACAACATCTCCAATTGAAATTACCATTACATTTGAACAGACATACAGTTTTACTGATAAATGTATACAGGACACAAACTATAATGTGTAAAAATGTCATCACCTAGTGTACTGATTTGTCAGGGAGAGAAAAGTAAACAAAAACTCCCTCAAAAGGCGGAGCCTGACATTTGACCTCTGTCTTTGAATGCACAGCAAATGTGACAAAATAAGAACAAGATTTAAAGACCTTTTTACTGAAAGGGAGCACTCAGAAGGATACTGTAAATGAGATTTGGGCAAGGAATGGATGAACTCAAGCTGGACAGCCTAAAACAAATAAAGTCACAGAAACTAAGAAAATGTGAGTTACAAACCAAAAAGCCAAAGGTATCAATGGGTGGAATGCATTCCAAGGGAGCTTTCCAAAATATCCTCAAGATGTTATTAGCAAACCAGACAGCTATACTGTGTGGTTGGCTTCGACCTAAAAAGGCACAGCTCAGCAACCATTGACATGAAAGATACAAATTGATCTTTATTGGTGCCATTGGACATAACACATAATAACAGCTATTTCCAGACACCAACCAAACACAGCAACAAAGACATATGCAGGCTTTTAGTAAGCACAAACCTAAGGTCACACAGAGATATTCAGAACAGAAAAGATAAAGCATGGCAGCAGTAGTGGAATCTTCCCTCCCCCAAGGAAGAGGTTCCTTGGGCAGCATTAAAGCAATTACTTACAGTGAGGAAAAAGCAGTGCCTGCCTTCGTTGATCTTAAAACAGATAGAAAATGGCAACAGCAGTTCAGTCACTCCCAGCACCTTGCAGAACACATACAACATGGACAGCAGCACTGCTGGCTTCACTTACTCACTAAAGACTCAACCTAAGTATTGGAAGTTCACTGTTTCCTCCCTCTCAGAGAGGCACAGCTGCCCTCTAGCCTTCTCTTTCTCTAGAACAGCTGCAGTGCAGGAACATCAATGAAAGCTTCACTCCTTCTAGGAACAGACAAAGGGGGTGATTCTAACCCTGGCGGGCGGTGTTAAAGCGGCGGCCAACCCGCCAACAGGCTGGCGGTAAAAAATATGGGATTCTGACCCTGGCGGGAACCGCCAACACAGACAGCCACCTTAACACTCCGACCGCCACGGCGGTACAAACAAACAGCGCGGCGGTCACCGCCAACAGACAGGCGGCAGACAATGTACCGCCCACACTATTCCAACTCACCAATCCGCCACCTTTTCCGGGGCGGGAGCACCGCCGATAAAAACACGGCGGAAACAGACTACGGACGGGAAAACGCTCACCACTACGCACTCCAGGAGGAAGGAGGACAGCATGGAACCCGAATTAAACATCCTACCTGCTCTCGTCTACCTTCTCATCTACCACGAGTACGAAGTCCGGCGCAGACGACAACGGTGAGTACTGCACCTACGACACACGGGAGGGGGAGGACGAAAGGTTACGGGCACACACATATGCGACCCCCCCCCCCAACTATGTACTCACCAATGCAGCGCACCAAGTCACAGTGACACCACCCAAACACCCCTGAAAAATGCTAGGACATAATCATATTTGGAATAAATATTTATGTACTAAAAAGCTCCAGAAAATTAGCGTACAACCATGAAAGATATCCACAACAAAACTAATGACACACACATCAGTGTATAACTGAAGTACCAAGTCCTGCACAACCTACGATTTCAGCATGTCCGTGGGCCAAAGTCTTGAGAAACAAGGGCAAAGCCCACACAGGAGACCTGAGTCCTTTGGAGAGAACACTGCAGGGGCATCAGATGTAAAAACTACAGGCACCTCAGGGGGAAGGGAAGGGGGGGGCACCACAGCCACATGAGTCCACGACGCCAGATCCACGAGGAGCCACCATGCCCACGGGACCATCCTGGGGAGTGCAAAGCCACAGTCTCTCAATGTCTCTACAGTGGGTGGGCTGCCCACTGGACCATCCTGGGGAGTGCAAAGCCACAGTCTCTCAATGTCTCTACAGTGGGTGGGCTGCCCACTGGACCATCCTGGGGAGTGCAAAGCCACAGTCTCTCAATGTCTCTACAGTGGGTGGGCTGCCCACTGGACAATCCTGGGGAGTGCAAAGCCACAGTCTCTCAATGTCTCTACAGTGGGTGGGCTGCCCACTGGACCATCCTGGGGAGTGCAAAGCCACAGTCTCTCAAGTCTCTGCAGTGGGTGGATTGCCCACTGGACCATCCTGGGGAGTGCAAAGCCACAGTCTCTCAATGTCTCTACAGTGGGTGGGCTGCCCACTGGACCATCCTGGGGAGTGCAAAGCCACAGTCTCTCAAGTCTCTGCAGTGGGTGGATTGCCCACTGTTAAATCCTGGGGAGTGCAAAGCCACAGTCTCTCAATGTCTCTACAGTGGGTGGGCTGCCCACTGGACCATCCTGGGGAGTGCAAAGCCACAGTCCATCAGGTGGATGACAGTCTCCACTGGTCAAGGAGGAGGCATGGTGGGCACAGTGAACCATAAACGGTGCTTGAGACGGCGGGGCCCAGCGGAGCGGTGCTTGAGAGGAAGGGCCCAGCGGAGCGGTGCTTGAGAAGAAGGGCCCAGCGGAGCGGTGCTTGAGACGGCGGGGCCCAGCGGAGCGGTGCTTGACAGGAAGGGCCCAGCGGAGCGGTGCTTGAGACGGCGGGGCCCAGCGGAGCGGTGCTTGAGAGGAAGGGCCAAGCGGAGCGGTGCTTGAGACGGCGGGGCCCAGCGGAGCGGTGCTTGACAGGAAGGGCCCAGCGGAGCGGTGCTTGAGAAGAAGGGCCCAGCGGAGCGGTGCTTGAGATGGCGGGGCCCAGCGGAGCGGTGCTTGACAGGAAGGGCCCAGCGAAGCAGTGCTTGAGACGGCGGGGCCCAGCGGAGCGGTGCTTGAGAGGAAGGGCCCAGCGGAGCGGTGCTTGAGAAGAAGGGCCCAGCGGAGCGGTGCTTGAGAAGAAGGGCCCAGCGGAGCGGTGCTTGAGACGGCGGGGCCCAGCGGAGCGGTGCTTGACAGGAAGGGCCCAGCGGAGCGGTGCTTGAGAAGAAGGGCCCAGCGGAGCGGTGCTTGAGAGGAAGGGCCCAGTGGAGCGGTGCTTGAGAAGAAGGGCCCAGCGGAGCGGTGCTTGAGAAGAAGGGCCCAGCGGAGCGGTGCTTGAGACGGCGGGGCCCAGCGGAGCGGTGCTTGACAGGAAGGGCCCAGCGGAGCGGTGCTTGAGAAGAAGGGCCCAGCGGAGCGGTGCTTGAGACGGCGGGGCCCAGCGGAGCGGTGCTTGACAGGAAGGGCCCAGCGGAGCGGTGCTTGAGACGGCGGGGCCCAGCGGAGCGGTGCTTGAGAGGAAGGGCCCAGCGGAGCGGTGCTTGAGAAGAAGGGCCCAGCTGAGCGGTGCTTGAGAAGAAGGGCCCAGCGGAGCGGTGCTTGAGACGGCGGGGCCCAGCGGAGCGGTGCTTGAGAGGAAGGGCCCAGCGGAGCGGTGCTTGAGACGGCGGGGCCCAGCGGAGCGGTGCTTGACAGGAAGGGCCCAGCGGAGCGGTGCTTGAGAAGAAGGGCCCAGCGGAGCGGTGCTTGAGACGGCGGGGCCCAGCGGAGCGGTGCTTGACAGAAAGGGCCCAGCAGAGCGGTGCTTGAGACGGCGGGGCCCAGTGGAGCGGTGCTTGAGAGGAAGGGCCCAGCGGAGCGGTGCTTGAGAAGAAGGGCCCAGCGGAGCGGTGCTTGACAGGAAGGGCCCAGCGGAGCGGTGCTTGAGACGGCGGGGCCCTGTTCAGCGGTGCTCTTCTCCACGGCGGGCCCTGTTCAGCGGTGCTCTTCTCCACGGCGGGGCCCTGTTCAGCGGTGCTCTTCTCCACGGCGGGGCCCTGTTCAGCGGTGCTCTTCTCCACGGCGGGCCCTGTTCAGCGGTGCTCTTCTGCACCGCGGGCCCTGTTCAGCGGTGCTCTTCTCCACGGCGGGCCCTGTTCAGCGGTGCTCTTCTCCACGGCGGGCCCTGTTCAGCGGTGCTCTTCTGCACCGCGGGCCCTGTTCAGCGGTGCTCTTCTGCACCGCGGGCCCTGTTCAGCGGTGCTCTTCTCCACGGCGGGCCCTGTTCAGCGGTGCCTATCTCCACGGCGGGGCCCTGTTCAGTGGTGCTCTTCTGCACCGCGGGCCCTGTTCAGCGGTGCTCTTCTCCACGGCGGGCCCTGTTCAGCGGTGCCTATCTCCACGGCGGGGCCCTGTTCAGCGGTGCTCTTCTGCACCGCGGGCCCTGTTCAGCGGTGCTCATCCAGCAGGTCAAGGGAGCCAGACCTGGCCTCGACTCCCTGCTCAGTCGCCCTCGGACCGTGACGTATCTGGACCCTTCGGGGACGGACTCCTGGCCTCCTTAGTGTCCTCCTTCCCAGCTGGGATGTGGCATGTGGGGTCCACCTTCTCCGCGCTCCTGCTGCCCTTCTGCTCCTTTGATGGGGCTCTCGGGCCCTTGCCTCCCCCAGATGGTGTGGGTGGTGAAGTGGCCGCACATTGCTCCTTGGGGGCAGCCCTGTCGGTCCTCGCACGGCGGTCCTTGTTTTTGCGGGTCCTCTTGCCGGGGGGGGGGCTGGACGTGTCCTTGCTGCTGATCGATGTGTCACTGCTGGCAAAGGGTGGGCTCCAGAACCCAGGCACAACAGTGACACCCGAAGCTGGGCTGGTGGTGGCTGCGGTGCTCTTGGGACTCTTTGAAGATGGATGGGGGAGGTCATCGGGGGGAAAGAGGTTAAGGTTAGCCAGGAAAAGTTTTTTAGGGCCAAGGTAAAGGGTAGGAGAAGTGGAGATGGAAGTGGAGGTAGAGGATGTGGTTGTAGGAGAGTCAGGTGTGCTGTCATTGGGTGAAGGTGCTGGTGCTGTAGGCTGTCGTGAGGTGGATGGCTGTTGGGTGGGTGGCTGCCTGCGTTTGTGTGTCTTGGAAGAGGGGTTGACAGACACAGTGGGAGAGGACACAGGGGACGTGTACATGGCAGTGGGGGTGGTGACTGCACGAGTGTGGACTGTACTGGAGGGTGAGGTGGTGATGGAAGCACTGGCTGATGTTGGGGTGCATGCAGGTGTGAGTGTAGACGTCACAGGGAGGGAGGAGGGAGACGAGGAGGAGGGGGACACAGGGGTGGCAGTGGCTGTTGGCATGTCTGCATCTGGGTGTTGCTCGGGTGAGTGTTTGCGGGATCTGTGGTGCTTGTGTTTGGATGAGCTGCTCTTGGGTGTTGAGGTGTGTGCAGGCTGGTCTGATGGTGTGGATGGGATAGGCTGAGGAACAGGAGACAGAGACAGGCTGGAGGCAGTCAGAAGAGGGAGGCTGGAAACCGGGACAATGGCTGCCATCAGTGCTGAGGCCAGAGCAGTGAACGCTCGTTGATGGGCAGCCTGACCCGAATGAATGCCCTCCAGGTACGCATTGCTCTGTTGCACCTCCCTTTGCACACCCTGGATGGCATTCAAAAGGGTCGTCTGCCCAACAATGAGCGTCCTTACCAGGTCAATGAGCTCCGCACTGAGGGCAGCAGGGGCAACAGGGGCAGGGGCTGAGGTGCCTGGGGCGAAGGAGACGCGCGCCTTCCTGGGCGAACCGGCACGGAGCGAAGACTGAGGGGCTGCTGGGAGGGCGGGGCTGGTGCGCTGGGTGGCGGCTGTACCTGTAGAGGCGGGGGGCACGGATGTTGCCGCCACCCCTAGGGAGCTCCCATCCGAGGACGTGTCGCTTTCGCTGCTCTCACCAGCGGTCCCCGTCGTGGTGCTCCCCTCGCCCTCCGGATCACTGGTGCCCTCGGTGTCTGTTCCTGGGCCCACCGGGGCCTTGTGTCCTGCAGCTCCCTCGTGCTCCGATGCCATATCTCCTCCGCCTGATGATGCTAATGCACACATGCACAAGAAGATGAAGAGAAAGGGTGGGGGGAGAAAAAAGAAGACCAGGTTGAGTGCATGCAATGTCAACACCGTTGGCGGAGAGGACAGACACAGGTGCCTAATGCACTAAGCCGCGCATTCGGGGTACACTACTCAGTACTACTGACTAAGACAACAGGCCAAGAGACGTCAAACGCGCACATGGGAGATGCTGGACCTTCAATGGCTGTACTTGTCACCCTACCGAGGTGGGGGCCGGGGGCACAGGGCCATGCCTAAGGGAGAGGACTACACTACAGAAAGCGCCCTGGCCTAATGTCACCCACAGCCCTCCTCCCCCACCCAGACGCCTCCACTGCGCAGAAAGATAGGAGAATGTGCTAATACTCACCCACTTGTGTCTGCTGTGATGTCTTAAAGCGCCCATCCAATTCAGGGTAGGCCACCGCCAGGATCCGGGACATCAGGGGGGTCATGGTGCGACTGGCACCCCTCCTAGGGTGGGAGGCCATCCCCAGCAGTGTTTCTGCGGTCTTCTTTGTTCCGCGGCGGATGTCCTCCCACCTCTTGCGGCAGTGGGTGCCCCGTCTGTTGTGGACCCCCAAGGTCCGGACTTCCTTGGCGATGGCACGCCAAATGTCGATCTTCTGATGGGCGCTGACCTATTAGACATGTACAGGGTGGAAAGGAGGAAATCATCAATGACCTGCATGTTAGATGTAATTGGCCCCCCCACCCACTTTGCCATATGGCACATGCTCTCATCTGTCGGGCGTTGCACTCCTCATTCTCCCCCCACCCCACCAACTTACATCCACCCCAATCCACACAGGCATAGCCCATTCCATGTGCACCCGGTGTACTCACTTGTTGGTCTGGAGGACCGTAGAGTAGCGCATACTGGGGGAGGACCCCATCCACGAGCTTCTCCAACTCTTCAGACGTGAAGGCAGGGGCCCTTTCCCCAGTCGCAGCAGCCATTGTATCTTCCAGACCGAGGTCACAGCAGCACTTGCAGTATAGGTCCTCTCCTGTGGATGATCAGGTCTCGAGTGATTGAGCAGATAGAAAATGGCGGTCACGTCCGCGGCGGTGCGTACCGCGGCGGTGCGTACCGCGACCGCCTGCGCACTTCGTTATTGGCTCCTGAAACCCATAGGCTTCAATGTTAACCAATGCGGCTTTGCGCCGCGGTCTGCGACCGCCTACCGCCACGGTGTGCCCCGCCAGCGCATTGACCTCACATCCCATTGTCCCACTTCACAGGTCAGGCAGCCGCCATTTCAAGGGCCCACATGGCTTAATTTTGACTGCGACACACAGGCCTAGGCCTTGCATTGCCACACATACACGCCTTTCAACCCATTGCCATTCTTTAACTGTGTCTGTACGTACCTGTGGTTTGGCTGACTCTGTGCTCCATGTTGTCCTTCCTAGGCACCGTCCACTGGGACTTGCGATGAGAAGGAGGAATCCTCGCGTGTACCGACCGCTGGTGGACCTGTCGACAATGGAAGAACGCCATATAATACTTCGATACAGACTTGACCGTGCCACTATCCATGAACTGTGTGCCCAGCTGGAGCCAGCCCTGATGTCCCCCATCCGCCAACCCACAGGGATTCCCCCTCTGGTGCAGGTTTTGTCAGTCCTCCATTTTTTGGCCAGTGGGTCATTCCAGACCACAGTGGCCATGTCATCTGGAATGTCTCAGCCTATGTTTTCTAAGATTTTGAGCAGAGTGTTGTCTGCCCTGATGAAACTCATGCGGAGCTACATCATTATCCCCGAGGAGGGTGACTTGCCTACAGTGAAGGGTGATTTCTATGCCCTTGGACATATCCCCAACATCATTGGTGCCATTGATGGGACCCATGTGGCTTTGGTACCCCCAAAAGACGATGAGCAGGTGTACCGAAACAGAAAAAATTATCATTCGATGAATGTCCAGGTGGTCTGTTTGGCTGACCAGTACATCTCCCATGTAAATGCCAAGTTCCCAGGGTCAGTGCATGACGCGTATGTGATGCGAAATAGCAGCATCCCCTATGTGATGGAGCAGCTACAGAGACAACGTGTGTGGCTAATAGGTGACTCTGGTTACCCCAACCTGCCGTGGCTACTGACCCCAGTAAGGAATCCCCGGACAAGGGCAGAGGAACGCTACAATGAGGCCCATGGGCGTACTAGGAGGGTGATTGAGCGAACCTTTGGACTCCTGAAGGCCAGGTTTAGGTGCCTGCATATGACTGGTGGATCCCTAATGTACTCACCAAAGAAGGTGTGCCATATCATCGTGGCCTGCTGTATGCTTCACAACCTGGCTTTGCGATGCCAGGTGCCTTTCCTGCAGGAGGATGGTCCAGATGGTGGTGTTGTAGAAGCCGTGGAGCCTGTGGAGAGTGAAGAGGAGGAAGACTCAGAGGACGACACAGACAATAGGGATAGAGTGATACAACAGTATTTCCAGTGACACCCAGGTAAGACTCACCCACGCCATTTCCCAATTGCTTCTAGCCTCCTGCATCTGTACTTTCTGTAGTTCCCCACAGATGTTTTTCATTAATTTTTGCCTTTCCCTTCCCTTCTCAGTGCTGTCTGACTCAGTACCTGACTTCTGCTTGGTTCGCCCATGAAATACAGCGTATTGACATTGGTATGTTGTCATGACTAATTGACAGAACAGAAATGGAACAGTAATATGTAATACATTTGTTAATAATACAGCATGACTCAAAACAGATTAGTGTTCAAAATGTGATTTATTTACAGTGCTAGATATCGGTACATGTGATTCTAAGGGTGATGGGTGGGGGTGGAGGAATATCCATGGCAGAGTCCAGTTCTCAGTCTCACAGGTGCATTGTTCTTTTGCCTGTGGAAGGATGGAGCATAGGCAGTTCATGGTTGGACACGGTGGCAATGTGGGACAGTGGGAAGAGTTCAGGGGGTATGTCCTGCTGGCGGGGGACTTGACATCCTACTCTGTCTTTTTCTTTGGTCTCAGGCTCCTCTTACGGGGTGGTTGTTCTTCAGCAGGAGGTGGGGTTCTGGGGGGCTGTCGAGGTGTTGGGACCTCCTGTCCACTAGCGCCGGCGGAGGTGGTAGGCTGTTCCTGGTCCGGCCTAGTGACAGGGGCCCTGTGTGGTGCACCATGGTCCCGCAACGCGTCCTCTATCCTGTGGAGGGCCAGGACGATGGTCCCCATTGCGGTCCCGATGATTCTCAGCTCCTCCCTGAACCCCATGTAGCGTTCTTCCTGCTGTGCCTGGATCTCAGTGAACCTGGCCAGTACCGTCGCCATCGTTTCTTGGGAGTGGTGGTATGCCCCCATGATGGTGGTGAGGGCCTCTTGGAGAGTGGGTTCCCTGGGCCTCTCCTCCCCCCCCTGTCGCACAGCAGCCCTCCGAGCTGCCCGGTTTCCCCCGGCCTCTGTCCCCTGGCCGGTGTGCCGGCTCCCACTGCCCCCAGGTCCCTGTTGTTGTTGGGGTGTTGGGTTAGCCTGGGTGCCCTGTAGTGGCGGACACACCGCTGATTGAGCTGTCCTAGAGACAGAGGCATGGGCCCGCTGGGTGGGAGCTGTGCTGGTGTCGGCAGAGGGGGTCGGGTCTGGTGTGGCCTGTGGCTGCCTGAGGGGAACCGACTGCCCAGAGGTCCCCGATGGTCCGGGCTGGTCATCAGGTTCACTGTCGACAGAGCTGCTATCCTCAGTGTGGGCCTGTTCCGGTGGTGGGATGGACACTTCTGGACCCTCCTGGCTGGTGTGTTGTCGTTCGGGGCCTGCATGGGGTAAGAGAGTTTGGTTATTGTTTCTGTGTGTGCAATAGCGTGCGTGTTATGGGTGCCCTTGTTCCCCAGTGCAGGCATTCCCTTGAGGGAGGTGTTGTGGGGGTATTTAGTGGGGGGGAGGGGTTAGTGCAGTGGTCATGCATAGGTGATGGGTGCCCATGATTTGTGTTGGCATGCAGGAGTTGGTGTTGGGATGGGTGGGTTGTGCTGGTGAGACATTGTCAGGGAGGATATGTGCTGGGGGGTTGGAGGTGAGGGTGGGGGTGTGGGTTGGCATGCTGGTGGGGTGGGGGGGATATAGTAGTTGAGATGGGACTTACCAGAGTCCATTCCTCCGGCTACTCCAGCGAGGCCCTGAGGATGCAGGATGGTCAAGACCTCTTGCTCCCACGATGTAAATTCGGGAGGGGTGGGTGGGGGTCCGCCGCCAGTCTTCTGGACCGCGATGTTGTGCCTGGAGACCATCGATCGGACCTTCCCCCGTAGGTCGTTCCATCTTTTGCGGATGTCCTCCCTATTCCTGGGATGCTGTCCCACCGCGTTGACCCTGTCCACGATCCGCTGCCATAGCTCCGCCTTCCTGGCTATACTGGTGTGCTGCACCTGCGAGCCGAAGAGCTGGGGTTCCACTCTTAGGATTTCCTCCACCATGACCCGGAGTTCTTGGTCCGAAAAGCGTGGGTGCCTTTGGGGTGCCATGGGGTGGTATGGTTGAGGTGTGGGGTGGTGTATGTGATGAGGAGTGTGTTGGTGAGTGGTGCTTTGTGCTACTATGTGGTGTGTGTGATGGTGTAGTGTGCCTCAGTGTGTCTTGCTATGGATTGTCTGCTGTGTCTCTCTCTCCTTCTCTCAGTAATTCTGGTCGCAGGGGTTTGTGGGTGATGTGGGTGTGTGTTTTATAGTTGGTTGATTGTGTGTGAGTGGTGTGTGTATGTGTATCAGGTGTGTGTATTTCAAATTGTCCAATGTGGCTGTGTTTTGGTGATGTGTGTGTATTCTGACCGCGGCGGTGTGTACCGCCAATGGAATACCGCGTTTGAATGACCGCCGTGTGGATTCGCGGGTCGTAATGGCATGGGCGTATTTCTGTTGGCGTGACGGTGGAGGTTTGGTCATCTCCAGTTTATCGCTGCCCGCCGATGTGGCGGGCTGCAGTGGAGGACGGATTTTTGGAGGTTTGGCCGTTGTGGGTCAGAATGACCGTGGCGGTTGACCGCGGCCGCGGCGGTGTTATGGCGGTCTTATGACCGGCGGTAAGGGCATTTTACCGCCGAGGTCAGAATCACCCCCAAAGTTTGGACAGCAGCTGCAGTTCCCTTTCTTCCCTCCTCAAATGTTGCACACAAGACCACCGGCTGGCAGCTAAATTAATACACAACAGCATACATCAAATGGCACAAGACATCATTGTTTCAAGTCCGGATCAGTGTGTGCTTTGTCGGGACCATTATTCTTTCCTGAAATGCTCAATGGCCATGGTCTACAAACATGCATCTTGCAAATAATAAGTCATGTGATGATTGGTCCTGCATTACAGGCACAGGATCCTATCCACAGGGTCTGTGAGAACTCTGGGAAGCCACCTGCTAGTGGGTTCCAGGGAAAATGGAGGGCAAATGGGACACTGGCAAGGGAGCCTGGACTTCAAAGTGGGAAACAAACAGGAGGTGATAAGGATAGGGGAAAGTCATAGCACCATTCAGCAGTGGCTGTCAGTAATTTTACCAGGGAGAGTGGTTGACACATACACCTTACTCCCCCGTTCATTCACACACGCACACATACCCATTCACAACACTCACTAAGAACTACACAAACATTCATACATGCACGCACCAAACAAAACAAAAAGCACATATGACTTACTTCAGCAGCAGCTCTGACAGGGAAGCATCGGAGGACCCACGAGGGTTGGGTCTGTTGCCTTCCCTCATTGGCTGACCTAATGAGGGAAGGCTGCAGTCCCAATCTTATCACAGAGTGGGATGGTGTCAGCAAGATTGCTAATCCCACCTCACTCTGTGACTTGTTGCAACTGATTAACACTTAGCCCTGGGCACTTCAGAGCTTAAAACTGAAGAGCCCAGGTCCAAGGCAATCAGTAACGCTCCCCCTCATCAGGAAGGGGAGGCCCTCAAGACACTTTTGTCAGGCTAAGAAGGTCATACCCATAGGGCTACGAAATCTTCAGCCTGGCAAAGTTCAGCTCATGCAGCCATGAGCCTGTGCAATTAGTACATGTCTAGCTCCTGGCTGCCTAACCTGAACCAGAAGAGTGTCTGTTTGGCTGACCTTTGTTCAGCCTGACAACCACTCTTCTTGTCTGTAAAAAAGTGAGGGTGTGGCCCCTCAGGCCACACGGACAGGCCACTGCTGCCATTGAGGACTGAAGGCAGAAGATGTATTGCTACGGATTGTGGTTTATGGAACATAGACAAAGGGGTGAGAAAGACAAAGTACAGCACAAATAAGGTTTCTCCATGTGTGCACTGTGTGTTAGTTTCCATTCATCTGGACACACCACTGGAAGTAGACTAAAGATTAGAATAGGACCAACAAAAGCATCTCTTGTTTATGCAACTGGAGCAAATGTTGGAAAGGCACTGGTATAAATTGAGTCACTAAGCAACCATCACAGCAAATTGTTATTTCACCATTCATGCAAAGCAATCTAATTGCTACTTCACCAAGGCTACAATATTGATACATCAAGATACTACCTCTAGTGCATTTTGCTTTCTGGAATATACTACTTATAGTTTCCCCCCTACAGCAGCATAATACAATGTATTGAGGACATGAAACCACACAATGCTTTGTTTCAACTACAGATACTTTGCTCAAAAACATAACCAATCATGCAACCAAGCTTCAAGAGTAAATATCAATGTACTGCAAGAAGATTCAAGGCATAGACACTAAAGAGAATTTCCAATACAAACAAAAACAGAGAAGCACTTTATTGAACCTCTGTGGTAAATAAAGCAATATACACACTTAAAAGGTGGCAAAAAGATAGGGAAAACTGGTGGTAATGTGTGGAACGAGAACATCAGAAATCTTTGTGAAATTAGGGAAAGAGAGCAGCTTACCCCTGACCAAACCGATACAGCTGTAAAAAACTGGAACGTGCAATTGAGACATTAAAATTCTTTGTTAGTCAGATGACAATAAAAGATTTACAAAATTATCGACAGAGCACACTTTTTGTCACAGTTTTTTATAGCACACATATAACTCAATGTATTGGAGCACTTTACATGAGCACCAGCTATGTTACGATAGGTTACATTCAGTTTTTTTAGGCAAGGGGAGATTAAGTGAATCACAGGCTGTTGAGCTGACACCAAGCCTTTAGCCCGATTCCCCAATTCCAAAGTCAGCAGCTCTGGCCATAAAGCCACATCCCTTCTGACCTTGACCAGACACAAATATAATGAATTGCTCAAAGACAGCACCTAGCACTGCAGGCAGCAAGCGCAGTCTCCTCAATCTGATAGTCAGCTCAGAACAATTCTGCAAACCATGATTGGAGAGGCTTATCAGCCACCAGACTTGAATCCAAATAACTAAAGAAGTATCTGTGTAAGCAGCAATCTGGAGATATACTGCCCTGTGCCTCCTTAAATAGGAGAATCAAGAGATATGTTAAATATAGAAGACCCTAAAAACGTGACAAAGATGATTATTAATCAATTGCAACAATAAGCACTGATAAATACATTATTTTTTATAAGACTTAAAGCTCTTCACACCACAGTTATGATGTCTGCAAGCATGTTGAATATGAGGTGTTTCTATTGCCCAATTTAATGTTATCCAAGTAATCATCCTCAGAAGGAAGAACGATCAAAGTGACATTACCAGGATTCAAATTTGCAATCTGAAGATCACACTAAGGCCCTCATTACAACCCTGGCGGTCGGTGTTAAAGCAGCGGTAACACCACCAACAGGCCGGCGGTAAATAAAATGGGATTACGACCACAGTGGAAACCGCCTACATAGACAGCCACTTTCACACTCCGACCGCCAGGGTTGTAGCAACAAACACTGCGGCGGTCACCGCCAACAGACAGGCGGAAGACAATGTGCCGCCCACCCTATTATGAGAGGCCAATCCACCAGCTTTTCCGGGGCGGTACCAACGACATCAAAAGCATGGCGAAAACAGTACACTGAAGGGGAACCACTCACCTTCCGACACTCCACGAAGAACCAGGACGCCATGGAGCCCGAACTGCAGGTCCTCCCCATGTTGGTGTATCTACTAATACACCAGGAAGTAGAAAGAAGGCGGTGGTGATGACGACGGTGAGTACTGCACCAAGCACACAGGGGAGGTAAAAGAGAGTTACACACACACATGGCATGCAACACCCCCACCCCTCACCCTCACCTACAACACCATACACACTAACACATCCAACAACATGACAGATACACCCCGTCACCCCCTGGAAGAATGTAAGGACAAAAGGAAATGAGTTTAACCAGTGATATTTTTGAACATTCAGATATAGCAATTGAATACAAATAAATCGGTATATACAAATATTTACATTATGTACAGAAGGCCGTACACTGTCCCTTGTAAATGTCCGTGGACCAGTGGTCCCAAAAATCATGGGAGAAGCCCACACATGACACCTGCCTCAAAACGGAGAGAACACTGCAGGGGCATCAGGTTGAAAAAACACAGGCACCTCAGGGGGAAGAGGAGGGGGGGGCACCTCAGCCTGAAGATGGTACTATACGCCACTGCTCCTTGAGGGGGCTCCATGCCCACTGCTTGGTCTTGGGGAGTGCAAATCCACAGTCTCTCTAGTGGGTGGTTTGCCCACTGCTTGGTCCTGGGGAGTGCAAAGCCACAGTCTCTCTAGTGGGTGGTTTGCCCACTGCTTGGTCCTGGGGAGTGCAAAGCCACAGTCTCTCAAGTGGATGTTTTCTTCCACTGGTTCTGGAGGGGGCCTTGTGCCCAGTGTGCTTCATCCTGCCAAGGATTAGGGGAGTGTATGCATCTCTCCACTGGTTCTGGAGGGGGCATTGTGCCCAGTGATGCTGCACCTGGGGTGTGGCAGTTCCCATTCCCTCACCTGGGTGTCTGAGCCACAAGATGTGCAGGGAACAGGTAGCATGATACTCCATGGAGGCAGAGCCACACTCCATCCTGCGGCGACTTAGGCTGCAAACTGCTGGTAGTGCCAGTGCTTGTGATGGTGCCTCATGTGGTGTGTGCAGGGTCCAGGACGTCACCTGCAGCCTCAGACAGCTGCCCACTGGGGATACTGCTGATGTCCGATGTAGTGGCACCGGCTGAGCACGTGGCGGTGCAGATGGCGCTGCAGGTGGCGGTGGCTGCGGCGGAGATTCTGGCGGTGCTGCCCATGGTGCAGGTGTCTGTAGTAGTGGAGGGAGACACCAGACCGTCTCCGGCAGCCTCGGATGGCTGATCACTTTGGAGGATGCTGGCGACTGACGTTGTGGCAGCGGCGGTGCAGGGGGTGGTGCAGATGGCGGGCCAGGTGGCAGTGCAGGTGGCGGTTGTTGCGGCGGTGGTCACCGTGGTACAGGTTGCTGGCCTTTCTGGGGAAATGGTGGTCACCAGCCCCTCACCAGGAGGCTTCGTGCCCTGAGGTGACTTGCCCTTGCTTTTGTGTCCTTTCCCCACCTTGGTAGTTGCTGCTGGGACCTTGGCACTGTCCTCTTTGGGTTTGAATGAGGCCTTGCTGGGTGGGTGGTGCGACTTTTCCCTGCTGCATGCTGGCCCCTTCTTAACCTTGGCAGGTGGCGGAATCGGGTGGTCCTTACCATCTGTAGGTGGCACACTGGCAGACCTGATGGGTGCCCACTTCGATCTTCCCGGACTTGCAGCGGATGCCGATTTGGTGGCTGAGGTGCTGGCCTGGGATCTAGACATCCTGGCCCGAGGGGAAGGACAGGGGGGGAGGTGTAGTGAAGAGGTCAACATTAGCTAGGAAAAGTTTTTTTGACACACTGGGACAGGAAGATGGAGGGGGTGTGGGAGTGGAGGAGGAGGTAGTGGTTGTAGCAGGTGTACGTCTGCTGAGTTTGGGTGAAGGTGCATGGGCTGGAGGCTGTTGTGAGGTGGATGGCTGTTGAGTGGGTGTGTGCCTGCGCTTGTGTAATGTGGGAGGAGGGCTCACAGACACACTGGGAGAGGACACAGGGGACGTGTGAATGGTTGTGGTGATTGCTCGTGAGGGGTGTGTTGTGATGGGCGTGTTGTTGATGGAGGCAGTGGCTGATGATGTAGTTCATACAGGTGTGAGTGGAGACAATACTGGGAGGGAGGTGGAGGAAGAGGAGGAGGAGGAGGGGGACACAGTGGAGGAAGTGGATGTTGGTGTGTGTGCATGAAGATGGTGCTTGTGTGAGTGCCTGTGTGATGATGCATGGTGCTTATGTTTCCCTGAGCCACTTTTCTGTGTTGATGTGTGTGCATGCTGGTCTGAAGGTGTGCTTGAGATAGGCTGAGGTAGAGGGGATTGGGTAGGGGTAGTGGAAGTTGGAGGGGGTAGGCTGGACACAGGGATAATGGCTGCCATCAGTGCTGAGGCCAGAGCCTGAAATGCTTTCTGCTGGGCCGCCACACCAGAATGAATGCCTTCCAGGTATGCATTTGTTTTGTGCAAATGCCTCTCGACACCTGGATGGCATTCTGAATGGTTGACTGCCCAACAGTGAGGGATCTCAGGAGGTCAATAGCCTCCTCACTGAGGGCAGCAGGGCTGACAGGGGCAGGGCCTGAGGTGCCTGGGGCGAAGGAGATGCCCACCCTCCTGGGTGAGCGGGCACGGAAAACACGCTGAGGGGCTGCTGGAAGGGCGGTGCTCGTAGGGGGGTTGGCGGCTGTACCTGTTGTTGGGGTGGGCACAGAGGTGTCCGCCACCGCCAGGGAGCTTCCATCAGAGGAGGAGTCGCTGTCATTGGTATCCCCTACTGTCGCTGTCGTGGAGCTCCCCTCGCCCTCCATCCCACTGGTGGCTTCACCCTCCGTGGATTCACCCTCATGGGCCATGTGGGATGCAGCTCCCTCCGTCGCCGGTGCCTCTGCTCCTACGCCAGATGATGCTAATGCACACAGGGACAGGGTGACAAAATAAGAAGGGGGGGATAGACAGAGTACACACATGGTCAATGCCAGCAACACCACTACCGTTGGCGTACACAACACACAATGAGCTGCCCTATGGACTAGGCCATGCCCAACCACTCACTAAGGTAGTCACCAGCCCATGGGGTACAATGCCTTACCCCAGCACCTGTAGTAGGTGGCCACTTGTACCATTGGGGTAGGGGTGCTTCGGAGCCTGCAAACAAGGGACCTACCCTGGCATGATCGCCCTGGCCTAGGGGCACCCACAGCCCATATCCCCCAGCCATCTAGTTCCTAAAGCGCGCAAAGTCTACTTTCTGAAACTGTACTCACCCCCTTATGGCTGCTGTGATGCCCTCAAGTGCCCATCCAACTTCGGATAGGCCACCGCCAGGATGTGGAACATCAGGGCGGTCATGGTGCGACGGGCACCCCTTCGACGTTGGGAGGCCAGCCCCAGCTTGGCCTCCGCCGTCTTCTTGGTCCAGTGTTGCAGGTCCTCCCATCTCTTGCGGCAGTGGGTGCTCCGCCTGTGATAGACCCCCAGGGTCCACACCTCCTTGGCGATGGCACACCAAATACCCTTCTTCTGGTGGGCGCTGACCTAGAGAGTAAAGACAGCGGAAAATGTAATTACTCACCCATCTGGACCGTCATACTCATTGCCCACCAGTTCCCACAGATGCCCTGAAGCACATACAGTGACCACCTCTCATGCAGCAGTCAGACCAGGATCCCTTAGCACCCCCCAACATGTAGCTTAAATCCACACCACTCCAAACAGGCATTGCCCACACATCATGCTCGCAGTGTGCTCACCTGTTTGTCTGGAGGACCGTAGAGTAGCGTGTACTGGGGGATGACCCCATCCACCAGTTTCTCCAACTCCTCCGCAGTGAAGGCAGGGGCCCTTTCCACAGACACATGAGCCATTGTCGCTTCCAGACTCAGGTCACAGCAGCACTTGCAGTGTAGGTCCTCTCCTGTTGATGCTCAGGTATCAAGTGAGTGAATGGGTAGAAAATGACGGTGACGCCCATGGTGGTGCGTACCGTTACCGCCGGTGTACATCACCATTGGCTCCTGGAACCCATAGGGACCAATGACAACCAATGCGGAGTTGCGCGGCGGTCTTCAACCGCCTACCGCGACGCTACACAACGCCAGCGCAGTTACCTAATTTCCCCTTGTCCCTCCTCACAGGTCAGGCAGCCGCCATTTCAGGGGGGCACATGGCATGGCACCTAACTGCGTCACAGCACATATTGGCACATATAGTGACTCTCGATTTCACACACTGCTTCTGTAACATTAATTCAGACACAGTTGTTCTATCTATGTGGTAAATGACCTTCTACTCACCGTTCTCCTCCATAGGCTACAACCGCTGAGGCAGATGATGAGATGGCGGCATCATCTGGTGTATAGAACCCTGGTGGACCTGTCGACAATGGAGGACAGACACATTATAATCACATACAGACTTGATTGTGCCAAAATCGAAGAACTGTGTGCCCAATTGGAGCCAGACCTGATGTCAGCTTTCCGCCAGCCCACAGGTATCCCCCCTCTAGTGCAAGTCCTGTCAGTGCTCCATTTCCTGGCAAGTGGCTCATTCCAAACTACAATGGCCATGGCATCAGGGATGTCTCAGCCAATGTTCTCAAACATGTTGAGCAGGGTGTTGTCTGCCCTGCACAGCTACATCGTGCTCCCCCAGGTGGAGGATTTGGCCACAGTGAAAGCTGACTTATAAGCCCTGGGACATATCCCCAACATCATTGGTGCCATTGATGGTACACATGTGGCATTTTGTCCCCGCAGAAATGAACAGGTGTACAGGAATAGAAAAATCTATCATTCGATGAATGTGCAAATGGTGTGTTTGGCAGACTAGTATTCTCCCATGAGAATGCCAAGTATCCTGGCTCTGTGCATGACACCTATATCTTGCAAAATAGCAGCATCCCTTATGGGATGGGCCAACTTCAGAGGCACCGGGTGAGGCTAATAGGTGACCTCAAGGTCCCCACACAGTATGAGTAGATGTCTGGGTATGGGGTTGTCCCTAAGGGTTAGTGTGTGTCTCACAATTGTCCCTCGATATTTTCAGGTGACTCTGGTTACCCCAACCTGTCATGGCTACTGACCCCAGTGAGAAATCCCAGGGCAAGGGCAGAGGAATGTTACAATGAGGCACATGGGCCAACTAGGAGGATAATTGAGAGGACATTCGGCCTCCTGAAAGCCAGATTCCGGTGCCTCCATCTGATAGGTGGCTCCCTGTACTACTCACCCAAGAAGGTGTGCCAGATCATCGTGGCATGCTGTATGTTGCACAACTTGGCTCTAAGACACCAGGTGCCTTTTCTGCTTTAGGATGAGCCTGGTGATGGTCTTGTGGCAGCGGTGGAGCCTATGGACAGTGAGGAAGAGGAGGCAGACGAAGAAGATGTTGACAACAGAACAAACGTTATTCTGCAGTACTTCCAGTGACACACAGGTAAGAGACTGTAACTCCTCTTCACATTTCAGTATACTTTAGGACATTGTACATGGTAGACTCTTACCCTCTGTCTATGGACACTGACTGTTCCCTTTGGGTTTCCTTTTTTCAGATCTGTGTACCGCATTCTGTATGTGTACTGCTGCCCAACAACTGTCATACATTGATATGAGTAAATGAACAGATACCTTGCAATGCTTTGCTAATGTTGTAGTAATACATTTGTGAATCATCAGACTGACTCCAGAAGGTATTTGTTTCAATGGTGTTTATTTAGGTGCTATTAAGTATAGGGGTGTGTGCAAGGGGCTGGGGTGATGGTGGAGGAAGGTCCATGGTAGAATACAGTCTCATGGCATCACATGTGCATTGTCCAAGGGGGCATAGGAAGGGGAGCAGTGGCAGTTCAAGTTGGACAGGGTAACAGAGTGGGACAGAAGGGTGACAATCAGGAGGGTCATATTTCCTGGAGGGTGTCTTGGCAATGTTCTCTGTCTTCTGCCTATATCGCAGGGACTGTTTGCAGGGTGGTTCTCCTTCTGCAGGGGGTGGGGTGCTGGTGGCCTGTTGGCCCTGTGGCGGGGCCTCCTGTCCACTAGCGCCGGCAGAAGGCTGTTCATCGGTTTGGCTAGTGTCAGGGGCCCTTTGTTGTGCCACTGCCTCCCTCATGGTCTTGCCCATATCAGCCAGCACCCCTGCTATGGTGACCAGGATGGTGTAGATTTTTGTGAGGTCATCCCTGATTCCCATGTACTGTCCCTCCTGCAGCTGCTGGGTCTCCTGAAACTTGGCCAGTACCGTGCCCATGGCCTCCTGGGAATGGTGGTATGCTCCCATGATATTGAAGAGTGCCTCGTAGAGGGTCGGTTCCCTGGCCTGTCCTCCCTCTGTTGCACAGCAGTCCTCCCAGCTTCCCTGTTGTCCTGTGCCTCTGTCCCCTGAACCGTGTGCCCACTGCCACTGACCCCAGGTCCCTGATCGTCCTGGGTTAGTGGCGTTGCCTAGGGTCCCTGTAGTGGTGGACACACTGCTGATTGACGTGTCCTGGGGACAGTGGCATGGGCCCGCTGGGTCTGTGCTGTGGTGGTGTTTCCTGAGGGGGGAGGCTCTGTGGTGGTTTGGGACTGAGGCAGGGTAGCCGACTGTCCAGAGGTCCCAGATGGGCCAGGTTGGTCATCGTGATCCAGGCGTGCAGAGCTGCTGTCATCACTGTGGGCCTCTTCTGGGGGGTGGGGGGCTGGATGTAGCTGGCACCCCCTATCCAGTGACATTGGGTAGGGGTCCTGTTGGGATGCAAATGCATTGTTATTGTATCTGTGCGTGCCATCTTGTGCAATGGGTGTGTTTCCCTTATAGAATTGTGCTTTCCCTGTCACCTTGGCCTTGTGTTATTGCTGATTGTGTGGGCGGGGTGAGTCTCTCTACTGGGCATGCTGTGGTGATGGGTGTCCATGCAGGGCTATGATGGATGTCCATGCATTGTTGTTGCATGCAGGGCTTGGTATTGGTATGTGTGGGTTGTGATGGTGGGATGGATGTGAGGTGATGGAGTGATGGGAGTGAGGGTACGGGTGGGGGTATGTGATAGCATGCAGGTAGAGTGGGGGGGATAAAGTAGTAAAGATTTGCCTTCCCAGAGTCCAGTCCTCCTGTAACTCCTGCGAGGCCCTCAGGATGCATGATCGCCATGACTTGCTCCTCCCATGTAGTTAGTTGTGGGGGAGGAGGTGGAGGTCCACCGCCAGTCCTCTGTACTGCTATCTGGTGTCTTGATACCACGGAATGCACCTTCCCCCGTAGGTCATTCCACTTCTTCCTGATGTCATCCCTGGTTCTTGGATGCTGTCCCACAGCGTTCACCCTGTCGACGACTCTCCGCCATATCGCCATCTTCCTTGCAATGGAGGTCTGCTGCACCTGTGATCCGAATAGCTGTGGCTCTACCCGGATGATTTCCTCCACAATGACCCTTAGCTCCTCCTCAGAAAACCTGGGATGTCTTTGAGGTGCCATGATGTGGTGTGAGTGATATGTGTGAGGTGATATGTGGGGTGATGTGTTGGGATGTATAATGTGATGTGCGTGGATGGTGTATGAGTGATGGTGTTCTGTGCCTCTAAGTGATTGTGCGCTCTTTGATTGTCTCTCTGTGCTTGGTCTCTTTTTTGGTTGTAAGGCGTTGTGGGTAGTGTGGGTGTGTGTTTTATAGTGATGTGGGTGTGGTGTGTGTATGTGTGCCAGGTGTGTGTATTTTGAATTGTCCAATGTGGTGTAGTTTTGTAAGTGTGTGTGTATTTTGAGCACGGTGGTGTGTACCGCCAATGGTTTACCGCGGTTGAAAGACCGCCACGTTGATTCGTGGGTCGTGATAGTGTGGGCATATTCCTGTTGGCTTGACGGTGTGGGTTTTGCTATCGCCAGTTTATCACTGACCTTTGGTCTGGCGGACTTGTGTGGGTGTCTGTATTGTGGCGGTATTCTATGTATGGGTCACAATACCCGTGGCGGATTACCGTCACGGTATGTTGGCAGCCATCAGCATGGCAGTAGCCGGCATTTACCACCATGGTTGGAATCAGGGCCTAAATGTCTACAGTGAGCACTTGGTTGCCTGAGCCGTATGCCCACTCAGAACATCCAAAGTAAATATTTCTATGCTGTGTTGACTTGAAAAGGGCATTCGACCTAATCTTGCATTCTGAACTCTTCTTAAAAATTCTTAAAAAGGACCAGGCTGAAAGTTCTGTGAGGGGATCAAAGGAATGTTCTTACTAACAAAATGTAGCACGACAACAACCACCACAAAAACAAATAATTTAATCAAGGAAAAGGGAAGAAGTAGATGCGATTTATTAATCCAACTCTAACATTAAGATGAATAACCGGTGCAGCCATTTTCAAAGAGTAATTAGCCTCTGTCCCACTCTTGTAAGATGGTGTCGAAATTATTTTTGGTTGAAATCATATTTTCTCAAACAAATGAACATTTTACATTTGAATCAATAATGCTGCAATGCACAGAACGATGTTTTCTTTGCGTAGGCCAGACTAGGCCTCAATTAGACCTCAACTCCATAGTGGTTAATAGAGTAGCCATGTTTTCATCTTTGTTTCATTTCTCATAGGCAACGCACAAAGAAAATTGAACTCTAATGCTTTGTGATGACACGCTACTCTTGAGGAGCACTTGAGGAAGTCTTTTGCAACAGTCAAAGCTCTTCCTGCTCGCCCACGGTGGGCTATTCATTAGAAGGCTGCCATTGTTTATGTGACCAGAGTTGCGATGACATCAGGTCAGAGTGGAGCTTATAAATATTCATTTAGGGGGCTGGTGCTAGGATGGTGGTGCATTTTATGACCTAGTATTAATTATGCATTTTGATTTGTCAACATATGAGACATTTGCTCATCCTGTGCTGACCTTACAAATTCAATTGGTTTGCATTGTGGAAATCTCTATTAAAGAACAAGATGCAGATGAACTGGTCCTCTTGCCCCGCAAACAACCTTTATTGCAATAGACACTAAACACACTGCAAAACTACTGCCACCAATGGAGTCAGAAACTAAAACAACAAACAAAATCATAAATTTCTAGCTGAAAAAAAGTACTAACTGTTGCATAATCAGACGGGCACAAATACTTTGAAGATCAGAGTCCTAATGTCCCCAACAACACAACCTCAACCAATATCAACTGAAGATAAAACGGAGAGACAGTGGAACACAAATCCAAATGAACTTTAGGAATCTTTACTGAAGCAATTACATGCCTCTATAAATGCTCAAGCAAGCACTTCCTGCTTTAAAGGCCAACATCTACAGCAGGACACTGCTAGTGAAACCAGTTGTGGTTATTTCAATAGCTCTAATAGCAAGGCCATGAGGTCTAGGCCTGCATACTAAACCCCAAAGCCCAACCAAACCCTTATACCGACTGTACTCGAAGGAGAACTGGCAGTCGACAAAAATGTCCCAAATAATGCCATGTCAAGCAGAATATGGAAGGAACCCACTAAATAAATTTAGTCTCAAAGATGCCAAACAGTGCTATTTCGACTCGGAAACCTCAGCTTAACAAGGAAAATAAAACAAATAACTACAAGCTGCTAAAAGGAACGCGGGTACTAGCATAATATCACCTCCAGGTGAGAAACCTCAGGAGAAAATAACAAAGTGCAGGGTCTAAGATCACAGGTTGAAGATGGAGAGTGATGACGCAGAAAAAGAAGGTCCGACATATATTCATACATATCGCATAATCAAAACATGTAATGTAGTGTGATTTTAGTAAAGAAAATAATGTACGAGGGAAATTGTGCCCTCGGGGTAGTTCGCCATCATTGTAAACGAGCTTTATTAATCATGAAGTATTGAAAATGTAGTAATCCGTCATAATCGCAAATGTATGCCATGATTTCTTGTTTGAAAACTGTTTTGCTTAGCTTAAATTTAGTACAGGCTTTGGCCTAGTTGCCTGGTTTCAAATTCTAACTGCATGGTTTTTTTCCTTGAACTAATGAAACATATATTCTTGCTTGAAGTTGTATTTTTCCAGTAGAGCTGACTGGTGCACTTATCTCCAAGGTTTCGTGCTAGGCCGGTTTCATCCCCTTTGATACAAGGTCAGTCTCTGCAGGTGCGGACAATGAAGGTACAGATAGTAAAATAATTGGCAACCCATGTTACAACTTGTGTTCCAAGGCTCCAAGGACAGTGTATGCATAAATGAGCGCTAGTAAAAGACAATTTTTGATTGGACAATTTGAAGCCAACCTATGAACCCTCCAATGGAAGACCCTGCAGAATTTGGAATGTTTCTTACTTAAACCCACCGGACAAAGAGAAGTCAGCCATTTTCCTCGATGCCAGTTTGAAGCCTGATGCCAGACTCCATTTTGGATGACACCCTGATGCCCTTTTCTCTATCTGAGAGAAAGAGACTTTAAGAATTCTCACCCTAGAGACTTTAACTTTGATTTGCCCCCGTCTTGCCCATGCAGTAACTTTGCCCCATTCTCCTTGCCGCTGCAAGGAAGCTTGCCCTTAACTTTGCCCCTTTGAAATTTGCCCCATGCTGATCAACCGGTATCTGAAGGACGAAGACTTTTCTTGAATGCTGATTGTATTTGGTAAATATGAAAGGATAAATGTATTATGCATTGTGTTTTTCCTTTTAGGTACCAACTGCTAATTTTGATAGGGTCCTAGCTAGAAGTTTTCCAAATTTGTGTTGACTAAATTCGTTTTGCATGAAGTCCCACATGCCAATGTTAATTAGAGGTTAGTCAAGGTACTCATTCGATGTAGCATGCTAATTTGAAATCTTGTTATGCTGACCAATGTATGCAATTAGTCAAATACAGTTAGTCATATTGGTGATTTGCATTGCGATAACAGAGTGTATCATTATTCAGATTTTACGTAGATTGCGTTTCTTGTGCCGTTATGGACAGCTAGTAATGTTCATATACATATATCAATTGGTTTTGAGACATATATACATCGTG
Source organism: Pleurodeles waltl (assembly GCF_031143425.1). NCBI lineage: Eukaryota > Metazoa > Chordata > Amphibia > Caudata > Salamandridae > Pleurodeles > Pleurodeles waltl. The sequence goes on along the minus strand of NC_090448.1, from coordinate 160,964,496 downwards.
CTAGCTTTGTTAATATAGGGAAATAAATTCACTAACTTTTAATAAACTGGTGTGGTTATTCATGACTGAAAGGTCATGGTGCGCCGAAATACCAACTGTTATTGATTTCTGATGTGCTATATTGATTAATTAATTGAGTATTAATTACCGATTACAATAGTTATTGATTATTGATCTGAGTGACTCGACTATTTTTGGATGAGGAGAGCCTGACTCGGTTAAAAGATTCACCGACCTCCAACGTGTCCAGGTATAGGTAATTTATAAGGGCTGGACGCGTTATCAGTAGATGGTAGCAGAGATTGATGGTTTAGCCCTTTGGGACCCCATCCGAACGATAGACAGAGTCAGGTTAGAATTTTCTTTGATAAAACAAGTCAGAGAGATGATGATGCCCTAAGTCCCCAATGGCTTTCCCGGAATCTCGGAGCTTGCGAATGAGGAACATGGAGGTATGAGAATGGTCTCGGCGTTTCTAGTGACGGTATGAGTGAAGTTAGGGTTTTGCGCTTGAACAGCTTATTGCCGCAGATTAATTGAGAAGTTTGTGAGGATTTTAGGGGGGGTTAAAAGATATTAGAGGAGTGTTACTCCAAAGGTGTGAGAGTAGGGAAGTCGTCAAACTTCACGTGTGTGTAGCGCTTTGAGCAGAAAAATTGTCCACGTGGTTGTTGATGTTGAGACGGGCCCTGCGAGGTCAAGAGACTCCGGAGTATGTTGAAAAGTGTATGTGACACTTGTTTGATCTTGTGATCTGGTCAGGTTTAATAGGTTGATCGGGCGTGGTCAACAAGTCGGTATGAATGTTGCAGAGTGAAAGAAAACTTCGACTTTGAGATTTGACGAATTCTAAAGTGCACTAGAATAGTTCATTGATCAGTTGAGAGTAAAGTTTGCGGGTCAAATTTTGCTTGCGAAAGTGGGAAACCGAGAAAGATGGAATAACTGCCGAGGCTAGTTAAGAATCCCTAAGGTTTCTGAAGCTATTGTATTACCTTTCCTGTAGTAAACCGACAGATCTGTTTTATTCTTTTGGTTAAGTGCTCGCGTTGTATTGCAGAAATTAGTTTATGAGTGAAGCCGAATGAAAAGAGGACAAGCCGCAGGACTTTGTCAGCCGCAGTGTGTGAGTGTGACGTCACTAGGAGCCGCGCTGGGATAGGTCGGTTGGTGAGAAGGGTCGCGCACGGATTGGACGCAGTCCGTGAAGCGCAATTGGAAGGGGAAAGGCAAGCGAAGAGTATTCCGGGAATTAAAGTCGCTTATTGATTACATATTTTAGAAAAACAAAAGACGGAAAGATGAAATTTTTCAAAGCATTTAAGAGTGCCATGAGGGGAGATGTTTATATTAAAGCAAATGTAGGAGAAGAAACACCGCCTGAGGGTACACCAGCTTACATCGTCATTGAAGAAAAGGGTGTAGCGCCATGTCTTTGGTTAAAACAATGGTGCAAATTAACAGAGAAACATGGAAGTGTAGCGTTCCCTATCCACGGGTCGTTTAATCTAAGAGTTTTAGAAAATCTGAGATTTGCGCTATACGACATGAAAGTACCTCCAAGACCAGCACAGTTTGAGGCACTAGCAATTTGGGAGCTAATAGCTAGAAACCAACAACAAAAGAAATTTGAGACAAGAATAAGAAAAGTAGAAAAGACACTAGCGGATGCTAGATGGGACAGCACACAAAAGGTTTGGAGATCAGATGTGTTGCAGGGGATTAAATTGTTTCCAGCGATTACCGATGAAGCGGAGACGGAAGGAAGGAAAGCCACCTATAAGACAAACAGGAGTCAGTCCAGAGAGAGAGAGAGCAATAGAAACTCGAGAAGGGGAGACGAGTCAGATGATGAGGAGTTCATTATACAATTGCTGAATGATCGCCCACCACCATACGTGGAAAGCGAAAAAGGCTCAAGCATTAGTACTGCCCCTCCAGAACCAATACAGGGTAATATAACACCAAATTTGAGAATATCTCAGAGGCCGAGCAGCTCCGACATGCCTTTCTCACCACAAATACCACGGATTCAGAGAATGTACCCAGACGTGCCGACATTGAAACCTGCTGATAACTATCAGCCACAGGTTCAAAGGCACTGTTGTGATGAGCATAACATGGAAATGACTTCTGATTCAATGGCGCAGGGAGGACAAAACTATCAGAGACCGACATTGATTCAAGCTGAATCAACACAGTTTTCGATGCCCCAAAAGCAAACACACGAAGTGCGAGTAGTAGAAAGCCAGTTAGGTATGCCAGCAATGATGAACCACAATGTGGGGATTAACATGCCACAGAATTCGGGGAACAGACAGAATCCAGATGCAATATCTCTACCTATCACTGTAGGTCCACCAGTACCACTGTACATACAGGCAAATTCAAGCACAAGCGACCAAGGGTTAATGATACAGAATGGGACAGGGAGAAGATGCATAGAAACCACTCCAGAGACAACTCCGATAGCGGCACTGCCAAATGGATCTGGGTCCTTGTCGGAATTTAGTCCAATTCCAATTTGTGCTCCGTCAACCGTGGTAAGGTCACATCCTCCACTATTAGTACCGTTAACCTCACAGACTGAAACATTACAGAAACCGTCAGTGGCAGTTGATGTAACTGCTACACTGATGGGACTGAACGCGCAACAGTTAACACAATGGTTCAACAGCCTGAACTCCCCACAGAGTACATCTAGCGGGAAGGGAGAAGAATACCTGAATAAAATAAGGTTGGGTATGGAGGCAGATGAACTGGTAGAGGGAACAATGGGTTTGAACAGATTAGAATCATACACAGAGGAAGAACTAAGATACATGTGCCCTAGGATTACAAGAGAAGTGAGCAACATACATAAGAAGTTACAAGAAATCGCAGACAGAAACGAGATCGATATAGGTAAGACTAAACACCTGAGCAGAAGTTACAGGTTAGACTTTGAGACAAAAGATTTTGAACACATGAGATCCGCAGGGATGAAAACACACCTTAAGGAGATACTGCAGAGTGCACAGGTCTGGAGATGTTTAGACAAGTGGGAAAGTAGATGGGTTAAGAAAAAGGACAAAAAGAAAGAAAATACTCTAGAGCGGAATGAGAAAAAACAACAGAATGACGATCTGATAACTATGTTACCAATGAGAGAGACAGCAGGGGGAAAACTTGTACATGTACCATGGCACAGGTGCGATATTCAATCCTTTACGGATGACTTTCCCAAATTGAGAGAGAAGCCGATTGAGTGGTATCAACAAACAGATAGATTTGTGAAACTTGCGAAGTGTCTCTGGGAAGACCTGAATACTTTATTTGAAATTGTGGTTCCGGCAGATTTGTGGGAAGATTGTAAAAGGGCTGTAGGTTGGCCGACGAGTGAACGAGAGAGAGATAGGGACACAGGAGCGCCATCACCTACGGTAATGAGCTTGTACCACAAGGTGATCGAGCACTTGAAAACCAAGGTTGCGTCGAAAAATGTGGATTGGCAAAGGATTGACAGGACCGCTCAAGAGGTTAAAGAATCTATACACGCGTATTATGAGAGGTTGTTGAAAGTGTTTAAAAATTACAGTGGCACGGAAACGATTGAGCCAAAGGACATGCTCCATTTTGTGTTCAGGTTTGTGGAAGGGCTGAGACCCGAAATTAGCCAGATGATTAAGTCACATTTGATTTGTTGGCAGTCAAAGTCGATCGATGAAGTGTTGAATTATGCAAAATACTGCAGTGATGAGATTGAGACAAAGCAGAAAAGATTGAAAGAAAAGGTGATGGTGATGCAGCTCAGAGCAGCTCAATACAGGTTTACAAGGTTTGCAAGGTTTTCAACAACAGATGCCGCAGCAGCAGCAGCAGGGAAATGCTATGTTTCAGCCGAAGATGAGAGGCAGAGGCCGAGGAGGTTTTGTGAATAATGGTCCTGATTTGAATACCGTTATGATTCCAAATGGTATACAGGCAATGAAGAAGGTGATGCCATGTCACACGTGCGGGATCGTCGGGCATTAGAAACGGGAGTGCCCAATGATGGTGCAGGAAGGTGTAGGTCAGCAAAACAATGATGTCAATGCATTTCAGACTATGAGAGGACAAAAATTGAGAGGTCCGAACCCAAATTTTTAAAACAATATAAACCAGATGCAGGGTTTACAACCCATGCAACCGCAACAGGTGCAAATGCCTCGTGTGCAAATGACACAATTGCAGCCAATGCAACAGCAGTTTCCTATGGTACCTAATCAGCAAATGCAAATACCCTTAGCACCAATGAATTAGCAGCAAGCAATGCTTCCTCAACAGGTCACGGGTCAGGGAATGAGTCAAAATGACACAGTACACCAATTCCCACTACACAGCGAGAATGGAATAAACGATGTATGGGAGAGTGGAAGTTCAGATGAGGAGGGAAATTGTGTGCTTGCAGCATCCTTGGAAGTTGTTCAAAAGGGTCCGTATGTGGAGGGAAGAGTTATGGGTCATCGCGTTTCATTCTTGGTTGACACAGGAGCTACACGTTCCACTGTTAGGAGCATTGAAGTGCCAAATTTGCCACTTTCAGGGAGAACAGTTCAAGTAGTGGGAGTAGCAAACAGGTACCTGACAAACCCAATCACAGATCCAGTACAAGTCAGAATTGGTAACTATCAAGGGACACATAATTTTGTGGTATGTGACTCAAGCCCGATATCACTGTTAGGGGGAGACTTATTGTGCGAATTGGGATGTTCGATTATGTGTTCGAACAATGGAATTAGAATTCAGACGAGCAGTGATGGGGAAGAAGAGGACAGTGTAGAAGGGGACGAAGTGGAGACTGTTGATGAAGAATATCCTCTGATTACCCTTTATCCGATGATCACTGAAGCAGATATTCCTGCTGAGTTACAAGAAACAGTCGGAAAAGAAGTGTGGGATATGACAGGAAAAGAGGTGGGATTGGTGAAAGGAGTGGAACCAGTAAAAGTGACTGTAAAACCCAATGTAACATTTCCCCAGACCCCACAGCACCATATGGCACAAGACACCCTCATGAAAGTCGCCCAACTCATTGATGAGTTTGTAAAACAGGGAGTACTGAAAGAAGTGTTAAACAGTCCATGTAATTCACCAATTATGGGACTAATAAAGCCAAGTGGAAAGGTCCGAATTGTGCAAGACTTGAGGAAAATAAATGACATAATAATAAAATGTTGCCCTGTAGTACCAAATCCAGCTGTGATAATGTTTCAAGTCCCTTGTGATGCCGAGTGGTTCTCAGTCATCGACTTGTCACAAGCATTCTTTTCGGTGCCTCTTCATGAGGACAGCCAATTTCTCTTTTGTTTCAAATTTTTAGACAGAGTTTACAGTTGGTGTCGAATTCCTCAAGGGTTTTCGGAGTCACTGTCAATTTTCAATCAGGTTCTAAAGAAAGATTTGGAAGCGTTAGAATTGCCATTCGAGTCAACCCTAGTACAGTACATTGACGACTTACTGATTGCATCCAAGACAGAAAGTGACTGCACAGCCGACACCATTGCCCTATTGAACCATTTGGGAAGGAATGGACACAAGGTGTCTCCTTCAAAATTACAGTTCTGTCAGAAGAAAGTGAAATATTTGGGTCACCAAATAGAGAAAGGGTCACGGAGAATAATGAAGGAAAGAATAACAAGTGTACTTCAAATGAGTCCCCCAAAGACGAGGAGGGAGGTGAGGAAGTTTTTGGGAATGTTGAGCTACTGTCGCCAATGGATTCCCAACTTCTCAACCCTAGCAAAACCTTTACTGAAACTGACCCAGAAGGATGCATTGGATGAAATTGAACTGAAAGGAGAGGAGATGGATGCTTTTATTGAATTGAAAGAATGCATGTGCAGGGCTCCAGCTTTAGGTATGCTTGACTACACAAAGCCTTTCACATTGTTTTGTCATGAACGTGATGCATGTTCCTTGTCTGTCTTGACCCAAGCCCATGGTGGCGTAAACAGACCAGTAGCATATTTTTCAGCTACTTTGGATCCGGTCGCAGCAGCACTGCCAGGGTGTTTGCGCGCCGTAGCCGCAGTTGGTATCAGCCTCACTCAGAGTGAAGGAATAGTGATGGGACACCCTTTAACAGTCATGGTCCCTCACTCAGTTGAGATACTTTTGACACGTTCCCGAACACAGCACATGACTGGTGCTAGACTCACAAGGTACGAAACAATAATTCTGGGATCACCTAATGTGCAACTGAAAAGGTGCACTACGTTGAATCCAGCAACCTTGTTTCCCAGTGAAAATGCTGAAATTGAGAACGCTGAAGACATCGAGCACGACTGTCTTCAGGTGACTGAATTTTGCACCAAACCAAGACCTGATATCAAAGATACCCGATTGGAAGAAAATGATCAAATTATTTTTGTTGATGGTTCATGTTTAAGAGATGCACTGGGTGTATTGAAAGCAGGGTACGCTGTATGTACGGTAACAGGTGTTTTGGAAGCATCTTGGCTTCAAGGAGTTTACTCTGCACAGGTAGCAGAATTGGTAGCCCTTACTAGAGCTTGCCAACTCTCTGCATTAATGAAAGTTACCATTTACACTGACAGCCAGTACGGGTTTGGAATAGTGCATGATTTTGGACAATTGTGGTCACAAAGAGGCTTCATGACCTCTTCAGGATCACCAGTGAAAAATGGTGAAAGAATAAAAGAATTGTTACATGCCATCCAACTACCAGGAGAAGTAGCAGTGGTAAAATGCAGTGCACACTCGAAGGGACAAGACTATCTTTCTCTGGGAAATGGATATGCGGATCAAGTCGCAAGGTTTTGCGCATTGAACTGTATATTGCTTAGGGATGAATGGAATTTGATAAGTGAACCAGAACTCGAACCAAGCAAAATATTTGCTCTAAAGGTGGTAGATACGATGGACGAATTGAAATCCTTACAGAATTATGTTAGTGAGGATGAGAAACTCTCGTGGACCAAATCACAATGTGTAAAGAGACTAGATGAATTATGGGTTTCAATTGAAGGGAAATTCGTTCTTCCAAACAGCCTTTTGACACAGATAGCCAGATGTTATCATTGACAAGCTCATCTTGGGAGGGATGCCATGATTAGGTTGTTTAAAACTGATTGGTTTAACCCCAAATTCCGTCAAGTTGCTGAAGCAGTTTGCCACCGTTGCGTCATTTGCCAACAGATAAACGTAGGGAAGGGAACCGTAGTAAATTTGAGCCACATTGGAAGAGCAGGGGGTCCATTCAGCAGGATGCAAATGGACTTCATTGAGATGCCTGTGCATGGAGGCTTGAAGTATGTGTTGGTGGTTGTGTGCATTTTTAGTCACTGGATTGAAGCATACCCTACACGCAGAAATGACAGTCTCACAGTTGCAAAACTACTCTTGAGAGAGTTAATACCACGTTTTGGATTCCCGATCTCTTTAGAATCAGATAGGGGAAGTCACTTCAATAATGAAGTAATAAAATTGCTTTGTGCAGCACTGAACATTGAGCAAAAGCTGCATTGTAGCTACCGCCCTGAAGCATCAGGTCTAGTGGAGCAAATGAATGGCACATTGAAATCAAGAATGGCGAAAATATGCGCATCAACAAACTTGAAATGGCCTGACCCATTGCCTTTGGTACTAATGTCAATGAGAAACACCCCTGACAGAAAGACTGGACTGTCCCCACACGAGATTCTCATGGGCAGAGCTATGAGACTTCCAGCAGTTCCTGCAAATGCGCTTTTGAATATTACAGATGATATGGTGTTAGACTACTGCAAAGGTCTAGCTGATGTGGTTCGCTCTTTCTCTCACCAGGTGGAGGCAACCACCTTGCCACCGATCCAAGGTCCAGGACACGCCCTGAAAGCAGGTGACTGGGTCATGATAAAGAAGCACGTGAGGAAGTCGTGTTTGGAACCCCGTTGGAAAGGACCTTTTCAAGTGATTTTGACGACTACCACCGCTGTGAAGTGTGCAGGAGTTCCCAACTGGATTCACGCCAGTCACACAAAGAGGGTATTGTGTCCCACAGATGAGGAAGTTGAAGCGCTGAAGTTGCCAGTACCTGATAACAAAGTACCAAGCGCTGAGACAGAGCGAAAAAGAACTAGAAGCGAACAGGCAGAACTAGAGGAGGGAGAAATATTCTCTGAGGACGAAGCAACTGATTCACTTGGGGAAGACCAAGGAGGAGCCTCAGAAAGCGACGAAGCAGCTGAAGGTAACAAAGAGCCTGAAGCAGCTGAAAGTGACAAAGAGCCTGAAGAAAGTAACGGTGACAAAGGGCTCGAAACAGGTGAAGAAGCAGGAGGGCCTGATCAGAGGAGGGCTTTCCCAGAAGCAGACGATACAAGAAAAGAAAAGGAAAACCTGATTGACTCCCCAGAAAGAGGGGACAAGGCAGAACAGAACGAAACTGCTCAAACTCCTTCAGAAGAGATTGCAGGTCCATCAAGTGGACACAGTGCAAAAAGAAGACCAAGCATATCACCAGTAAAATTAAGAACTAGAGAAACGTTGAATGACAGTGAAGGGCCAAGAGTGAAAGAGAAAAGAAAGGAAGTTTCTGTCGTAGTACCAACACCAAGTGAAGAAAAGGACTTGGCCAAAGAGGAAAGTACCAGTGAGAAAGAATCAAAGAGAGATGCAAAATTGAAAAGAAAAAGGATACCGAGCAGGAGGTATTCCGGTCCGGAGTGGGCATACGTAGCCAATAACGATTGGTCAGACGAATTCGTATCCCTCAGTCTTGAGAACGAAGAGGCAGAACTTCAGTTTGGAAATAAAAACTTTATGGATTCTGCTGATTGAAAACATTGATCACCTGATTGACTTTTCAACCGGCTAAGACATTGCTAACTTGATTGACATTGAAACCGATTTTGAGACAACGCTGTTAACCGATAAGAGACTAAGCTGCTAAAGAAAACTGTGTGAACATTGAACTCGTTCAGCTTTGTAAATACCTGCAAATACGCTTTGATAAAGTGTCTTCAACTTTCTGATTCTATACAGATCATGACTAGCTTCACTACACAGGGGCGTAAGATGAAGTGTTGTAAATACATGTGTATAGGTTTAATAACCGCATGCGTACTAACCATTGTAGCAATAGTTCTTGGAATGCATGGTAAAAATGAGAGTGAGACGAATGATGCTTCTACTTCTAAACCTATTATCGTTACTGAACTAACAGCTCTGAAGAGACTCGAGCAAGACGAGAGACACTTGCATGATAAGAAGGAACTTTCATCTAACGTTTTCTATCGCTTACTGAGTGAGTATGTTGAGACCATGGATGCGAAAGATTGTTATGTGTGTACACAAATACCTACCTCAGTAGTGGAAGGGGTAACGTATCACAGCATGCCTCTTACGTATGGAATTACATGTAGTATAATAGCTTCCAGATTTTATGGTCAAAAGGACATTTATTATTTCTACACTAATTACAATGTTACTTTTGCATATGTCCCCATAATAGGGCACCTAAGTAAAATAGCTAGAGATTATTATGCCAAGTTAATGAGAGAATTCTTCGAACCGATGTCACCTTTTCACACAGCTCATGCACATAGAGAGAACCTTACATGCTTGCTTTCACCAGTAGAAATAGAATTTTTAGACCGCACTGATGATAGGAAGAATGAAATGAAAGAGAAATTAGAGAGGGAATTACACGAAAGAACATCTGTAGATAATTATGCTTTTGCTGCAATAAAGACACAAGGGAAAATAGCTTTAGATACATTGCATGTAGGGAGATTTTGTATACATAGACATAAATCATACTATGACACAGTTTTTGTGGGGACGAGTGAATGCAAACATACGTATGCATTTCAACATAAGTGGACGTTCATGCTGAATGGACAAGACCCAGTTATTCCTGGAGTATATTATATTTGTGGACTCAACGCCTATTATCGTCTTCCTAAAGGATGGTATGGGAGGTGTTATTTGGGAATAGTGTTCCCAAAGGTTTACCAACTAGACGACTTAAAGAAATTTCCAAGGCTGTCTGAATCACATCATGTTCAGAAAAGGGAGACAGCTTCTGGTGTGGTAGGAGATATATTTGGAGCATTGATTCCTTCAGTAGGAGTCATATTGAATTCAATCAAAATACGAAAGTTGTCTACTATTGTGGATAACATCCTGACAAAGTTTTCAGGAGCTATAATCCTGATGGATGCTGAACTTGCTGCAGAAAGAGCTATGACTCTTCAAAATCGGCTTGCCTTAGACATTCTTTTAGCAAAGGATGGCGGCGTTTGCAAAATGCTTGGTACACGTCACTGTTGTACATATATACCAGACAGCAGTGGGAAAATTAGAACGATGCTTACAAATTTAACTAAAGAAAGTGTAGATTTAAAGGAATTGAAAGAACCCAGAGTTTGGGAGAAAGTTGGAAAAGGATTTGCTTCTGTGGGAAATTGGCTCAGCAACGTTTGGAACGGATTGTTACTAAAAATAGTAAAGGGAATATTAATAATATTAATTTGTCTATTAGGTTCTTGGGGAACATGGAAAGCTTTCAAAATGTTAAAAGCAAGGAACAGGGGGCGTGGCCAAGGACCTCAAGATGGCGCACGCCTGAATTGTTAGCTCCGGAGGGGCCGACGAATAGAAAGTCGGTAATGAGCCCTCCCCGGGCCGATTGAGGTCCAGGCTGCGGGGCAAGACCAGCGGAGGGGGCCGAGCATGTGTGGGCCTCCGCGGCAGCTCCGGGAGTGCCGGAATCTGCCCGTCGGGGACTTCAGAGTCCGTGGGCCTGAGCACGCGGCAGAGGCCGCGGCCTTGCGTGGTGCCGCGAATCGAGGTGGTGAGTGCGCGGACGGCACAGAGCAGCGGGAGGCGCCGAGCGGGCTCACCGGTGGCAGCGGGGGTGCCGGCGGGGGACTGGGGGCCCAGAGGAGATCGTGCTCTGCTGAGGCACACGGAGGCCGTGTCACTGGAAGCGGGCGGCCCCAGAAGAACACATAGGGCGGGCCCGGGACCGGGGTCGCGGCCATGGACGGGGCTGCAGTTTGAGGCGGCCCGGAGGCCTTGCATGGTGCCGCGAACCATAGCGGTGAGTGTGAGGACGGCGCAGAACAGCGGGAGGTGCCGTGCAGGCTCTCCAGTGGCAGCGGGGGAGCCGGTGGGGCCGGGGGGGCCCAGGAACGATCACGCACTGCTGAGGCGCACGGAGACTGCGCCACTGGATGCGGGTGGCCCCAGTAGCACACAGGGGCAGGCCCGAGCTCGGGGCTGCGGCCACGGGCAGGGCGGCGGGTTGAGGAGGCCCGGAGGCTGAAGATAGTGGAGGACGCCGGCAGAGACCGCCAGCTGGGGCGGAGATGCCGTTTGGGACCTGGTGACCCGGCGGAAGACGCACTCTGTTGGGAGGCGAAGTGGCGCTAACCCAGGCCACGGGTGAGGCCCCCAGGAAGGATTGGGGACGAAGCAAAGCCACGAGCAAGAGAGTGGCAGTGCGGAGCGATCTCGAGGTAGGGGCGTGGCCCGGGGACAAACTGCGGAGCTGCTTGACTTGAGGTGGGCCTCTGGGACCTGGCACGCACGAAGAAGCGGAGTGAGCGAGGGATAACGGGACCTGGCGGACCCCTGCAAACACTGGTGAGCTTGCTGCGGGGTGGCTGGTTCGGCTGAGTCGGGGGTCGGAATGGGGTGGCCCCAGACTGGGTCGACCCGAGACCCATGGGTGCTGAATGGGGACCCGGGGCTGTGGAATCCAGATGATAGGACCAAGCCAGCGAGACAAAACGGCCAACTGACGGAGCTGGCGGACGGCGGACCGTGCCCCCGGGAGTGAGCGATGGTTGGATTGCCCGAAAGGTAGAATCGCAGACTCCCCCGGGCGCATTGTGGTACTGGAGACCTCTAAATGAGTAGGACCGAGCACAGAAGTGTCCCTGGTGCAACAAGGGAGGCTAGCGGGAGGAAACTCGGAGACATGATGAAGAGTGACAGTTGAGAGTCTACGACGGGCTAAAGGACCCGGAGTTGAAACGGATAGCGCCTAAACGGAGAGTGTCTGGGGAGAGGCATTCCGGAGTGGAACAACAGAAACTGCTGGGGCAGCTGCCGGAGGCCCGGGGCGAAGTCCGCTGTTGATCAGATGCCCCCCAAGAGCCGCCACAAGAACAGAACCATGGACACTGCAGCCCAGGCCGAGAGCGGTGATTTGGACACACAGGGCCACATGCAGATCAAAGTCCAGGATACTTTAGATAAAATACTCGGGGCGATCGAGGATACCAAAACAACGTTACAACGGGAGATCAGTCAGGTAGCAGTGGAGGTGAGCCTGCTGGGAGCGGACCACCATAAACTGGCAGAAAGAGTTAAAGAGACAGAAACTGTACTGGCCGATATAGAACCAAAGCAGAAAGACCTGATGGCTGAAGTGACCTTCCTGGCTGACAGAGTGGTGCGCCTCGAAAAGAGAGCTGAAGATGCGGAGGGGAGGAACAGAAGGAACAATGTGCGCGTGGTGGGCCTCCCGGAGGGGGCTGAGGGTGCGAACATTGTTGAATTTCTGGAGAAATGGTTCAGTACGACAGTGGCGCCGGGGCGCTTGACCCCTTTCTACACGCTGGAGCGGGCACATCGGGTGCCGGCGAGACCCCCTGCTCCGGGGAGACCCCCCCCGGGCCGTGATAGCTAAACTCCTACACTATAGAGACCGGGACTCCCTTTTGCAGAGGGCCAGGGAGTCGGGCCCATTTAAAGTCGCAAATGAGGAGGCGACACTGTTCCCGGACTTTACCCTGGAGGTGCAAAACAAGCGATCTTCGTTTCTGGCAGTTAAGAGAGCCCTAAGGGAGGAGGGAATTCAGTACTCGCTACTCTACCCAGCCAGACTAAGAGTGATAATGGAAGGGAAGACAACGTTCCTCCAATCCCCTGAGGAGGCATGGGAATGGCTTGAGTCACATGGCCCCTGGGCGGGAGGTTCCACAGGAGAGGGCCCGACCAGGGGCAGTGCTCGCCGGGCCCTGAAGGGAAGGAAGACCAATGACCGCAGATGACTGGCGCCTACACAAACACAGAAAGAGAAAGGCAGGAAGGAAGCACTGGAAGCGGCGGCACGCATGGGTGGTGAGACATCCCCTCAGGAGGGCTCTGGGAATGAAACGGACGACACGCTGGTGTCCTCTGCGGGAGACATGGAACATTCGACCCAAGCCCCGAAGGTGACCCCACAAATGGCTGACGAACTTGGCTAGCCTGGGCCTGCGGAAGGCGCCGGGGACTGGGCATGTCAAGTGAAATAGCGGCCCCTCCGGACTTGGCCACCCCCCGGAACAGAATCTCGCCTATTCAGAATGGCGAGTACAGCTGATCAAAGATTGAACAAGTTGCACGGTTGCATAGTTTACTGGGCAGCCTACAGGTTAGGAGGTGCCCTGGGGACTGGGAGTTGGGATACACAGTTACAAGTTAATATGGCAATGTGGGTGGCAGAAATTGATTGCGATAAAGTCATGATGATGCGGGAAAATAACTTCGCGACCGGAGAGAAGCGGGGGCATTGTCACCAGATTGAAATCATGAAATGGCGGACTACAATTTATTGACCTGGAAAGTTAGGGGGATGGGCACACCAGCTAAAAGGCACAAAATACTCTCTTATCTAAAGAGAAGGGGGGTACATGTGGCATTACTACAGGAAACACACTTGGCGTCTGGAGAGGGAGAGAAGCTAAGGCGCAGGTGGAGGGGGCAGGTGTTTGCATCGGAACACTCAGCCTATGCAAGAGGCGCATTAGTATGGATCAGAGCGTGGGTCCCCTTCACAATGACCTCTTCCAATATAGACCGGGAGGGAAGATTTGTGATATTAGAAGGGAGGCTACAAGGTATCCCGATAGTCTTGAGCTGCATATATGCCCCCAATCAAGACCAGGTCCCCTTTATGACGAGCCTATCGAGACACCTCACACGCCAAAGCGCAGGAGAGCTACTAGTAGGGGGGGACTTTAACGCAGTGCTAGACACAAACATAGACAGGTCCACCCTGCCTCTACAAGGGGCAGCGACAATCAAAACAGCCAAAAGGCTGAGTGAGTGGCTGGACACGTGGGGGTTGTCAGATGTCTGGCGAATGCATCACCCAATGGCTAGAGAATACTCATATTACTCGGGTCTCCACCGAGTGCACACAAGAATTGATAGAGTAGTCTGTACAGCAGGCCTGATAAGTAAAATGACACGCTCGGAATACTTAGCCCGCACCTTGTCTGACCATAATCCCTTGTTAATAACGATGAGAGTGTCAGAGGATAGACCCCCCATACCGTCATGGAGGCTGTCTCCTTCTGCTCTGGAGGACCAGGCGTACAGAGAGGCCCTACGCGGTCACTTGGCAGAATAAATATATTGAGACAAATAAGGGGTCTCCTCCCTCCAGGGCCTTGGAATGGGAGGCGCTCAAGGTGGTGACTAGGGGATTTTGCCTGGGGCAGTCGGTGGGGGTGAGGCGCACACTTGAAAAAGAACTGAATGCCCTGGAGAAGGATATGCACGAGAGGGAGCTGGGACAAGGGAAGACAGCGCAGGAGAATGAAGAATATAACCGAGCTTGTAGGGAACACTCCCGCATTGAAGAGCAACTCCGGTGCCACGATAGGCAAAAATATTTAGCATCCCTACATGCGGAAGAGGGTAGATCGGGGAGACTGTTGGCGTGGCTGGTCCGCCCGGGAGGGCAGGGTGAGCCCATAACATGTGTAATAGACGGGGAGGGGTCTCGCAGACTCAGGCCGGGCCCCATAAACGACGCATTCAGGGAGTATTACTCGCAGTTGTACGGGAAACCCGACGAACTGCAGATGGAATCTCTCGATAGATACTTACAGCAAACTCCACTACCAACACTGAATGCAGAGGAGAGAGACAGCCTGGGGGGACCAGTAACGATGGAGGAAGTAAATGAAGCGATAGAACAGTTAGCACCCGAAAGACCCCAGGGACAGATGGTCTCCCCATGGATTTTTATAAAAAGTACAAATCGCTGCTGGCCCCCCAATTGACAGAGATGTACGCGGAGGCGCTGCAAGATGGAGAACTACCACATACAATGCGGGAGGCGTTAGTGGTACCGCTCCCCAAAACAAAAGACAGGGAAGCTCTGGTGACAGACTTCAGGCCCTTATCAATGTTAAACAGCGAATTCAAAATACTAAGTAAGATAATGGCTGCTCGGTTGCTCCCTCTTATGACAAAGTTAGTGCACGCTGACCAGAACGGTTTTGTCCCCGGCCGCAGTACCTCCCTGAACCTGAGACGGGTGTTTACGATCTTGCACATGCCCAGGGACCGGAGGCCGCTAGAGGGGGCCTTACTCGCGGTGGATTTCGAGAAGGCCTTCGACTCCATCAGGTGGGACTATTTAAGGACTGTGATGCTTAAAATGGGGCTGGGGGTGAAGTGGGTGAAATGGGTGGATATGCTGTACTCATCCCCGTTAGCGAGAGTTAAAACTGGAAGGATGATCTCCAGTGCATACCCAGTATACAGGGGAACTAGACAGGGCTGCCCTTTGTCCCCACTATTGTTTGCCCTTGCAATCGAGCCCCTGGCATCGCAACTGCGGAGTGAAGGCGTGGGCAGGGGAATTATTTGGGGTCCGTCTGAACATATAGTTTCTCTGTATGCAGATGATATACTTATTTACATGAGGGATGTGACAAGAGGACTCTCGTGGGCATTGGGGATACTAGAAGACTTCGGGGGCATATCAGGACTCCGACTTAACCGGAGGAAAACGTATGTATTCCCCGTGATGTCAGATAGTGCACGCCCGGATGCGTGCCCAGCTGATGTGAATTGGGCTCCGCGGACATTTAAATACCTAGGCATACAAATATTTCACGAAATAAATGATCTTAGGGACGGCAACCTCGGTAGGACACTTAGATCATTGCGCTCCTCAGTGGGGTTCTGGAGATCATTAAAACTAACAATCATGGCCAGAGTGGCGCTCTCAAAAATGGTCATGCTTCCACGCCTCCTCTACTATTTTGCTAACTTACCATTACAGATCCCCGCGGCATGGTTCCGAGAGTTGAACGCCTTGCTCAGAGAACTGATATGGGATGAGGGCCGCAGAAGAACCGCGCTCTCGACCATCTGTAGACCGACGCGATTGGGAGGCCTGGGCGCCCCAGATTTCGTAGGTTATTACCTGGCATCCCAGTTACAATGGGTGTCCGGCTGGCTAGCGGGTAGGGGGCGGCTGGACCTGGCTACCGCACATGGTGAAATTGACGTAGCTCAGATTACAGCAAATATGGTTGGCAGGAAGATGGCCCCCATTAGAGGCAACATAATGTACAATGTGGCGATGAGATGCTGGAAACAGTGTGAGAGGAGGACCGGAGTGGGGCCACCGTATTCTCCCGCTCTGCCGCTGGCGGCCGTTGCTCTGGATACGAGAGTGGAGGGGCCAGGGGGACTGGGACTGGGACCTTGGACGAGAGCAGGGATAGAGACAGTGGGGGAGCTATTCAGGGAGGGGGTGCTGAGGAGCTTTGCTGATGTAGTAGGGGGGGGAGTCCCAATAGGACAATTTTTACTCTTTGGAAGGCTGGTGCACACCCTGAAGGAGCATTGGACCACGGTCAACGCAGAACCCGCTCCCCACGGGGTGTTGCACCTCCTGCTGACAGGGGGAGAGGAAACCCACCTAATAGCCAAAATATACAGGGCCCAAATAGAGGTAGCTGTGGACCCCCTACGATCCCTAAGAGAAAAATGGGTGAAGACAATTGGGTGGGATCTGACCGAGTCAGAGTGGACTAGAGCACTTGCTTATCCTAGGGTGATTTCACGCAACACTAGACTGAGATACATCCAATACAATTACCTACACAGAACATACCTTACTCCCTAACGGCTGTACCGCATATACGGGGGGGAGCCTAAGACTTGCCCCAGATGCGGAGATGGTGATCCCGACTTTGATCATATGATGTGGGGATGCACAATACTCCAGAGGGGCTGGGAAGCGATGATGGCGAATCTCACGGAGCTGTTCGAGACGGAGATCCGGCCAACCCCCGACTTGTGTCTATTGGGCCTCAGAGCTAGTGCCAAATGGAGTAGGGTAGAGAGCCGTTTCCTTGACCTGTCCCTAGCCCTCTACAAAAGGCTGATTACGAAGGGCTGGAAGTCGATCGCACCCCCCTCACTGACAGAATGGAGAAGCGATGTCACAAGATGGCCCAGAGTAGAACTGCGGGTCCTTAAGGCCGAGGAGGCCAGGGGGGTTCGCCAGACCCCCATCGCCTCAGAGTGGGAAAACCTAGTGACAAGCTGGGACGGCCTAACAAAGGGACCAATGGCACCTGAGGGGATGGGCTGAATTAGTTGAGAGGGTCACCTGATGCGCTTGTAAGGGAAGGTTCCAGGAAACAGGAGGGTAGGAACGTCGGGTGCCCCGCCAGCCCGGGCGCAAAGGGAGAGAATACAGGGGATAGGACGCAATGACTAAAAGAGCGGAGGAGGGAGGGAAACAGTAGATAGTCCATTCCTACATAGAATGAAACTCCAAGACGACCCCCCCCTCCTTGAAGTTAAGCAGGCACACCCACATAAGCCATTAAGTTTATATATAGTTTGTAGTGGAGTTAAGTCTGTTATTAGGTCACCAATATAAAAAGTAACAAGGGGCACTGAAAATACTGTCTCCATAAAATCGGATTGATCATGCGTAGTTGGCAATGGTATACAAGTATTATTAAAATACCGAAATGAGCAGGTAATTGTGGAACACAATACAAACGCAGCAAAACATTGGTGCAGACAACTAAGTAGAAGTGTATAATAATGACAAAATGTTACTGTAAAATGACCTACATATGTAAAACAGCAAACAGTTCAATACAAATATATTTGAGAGAAGCAAGGAACAAGAGAAAAAGAGAAGAGAAAATAGTGGAAATATATAGAGAAAAGTCAAAAGGGACTAAAAGAAAAAGGGAATTGACTGAAGTGCCAAATTACTATACAGAATTTTAATAGAATAAAATTTGTGGGTAGATTTGATGTGATGACATAATTAGTCATCAGAGGAGGGATTGATGACGCAGAAAAAGAAGGTCCGACATATATTCATACATATCGCATAATCAAAACATGTAATGTAGTGTGATTTTAGTAAAGAAAATAATGTACGAGGGAAATTGTGCCCTCGGGGTAGTTCGCCATCATTGTAAACGAGCTTTATTAATCATGAAGTATTGAAAATGTAGTAATCCGTCATAATCGCAAATGTATGCCATGATTTCTTGTTTGAAAACTGTTTTGCTTAGCTTAAATTTAGTACAGGCTTTGGCCTAGTTGCCTGGTTTCAAATTCTAACTGCGTGGTTTTTTTCCTTGAACTAATGAAACATATATTCTTGCTTGAAGTTGTATTTTTCCAGTAGAGCTGACTGGTACACTTATCTCCAAGGTTTCGTGCTAGGCCGGTTTCATCCCCTTTGATACAAGGTCAGTCTCTGCAGGTGCGGACAATGAAGGTACAGATAGTAAAATAATTGGCAACCCATGTTACAACTTGTGTTCCAAGGCTCCAAGGACAGTGTATGCATAAATGAGCGCTAGTAAAAGACAATTTTTGATTGGACAATTTGAAGCCAACCTATGAACCCTCCAATGGAAGACCCTGCAGAATTTGGAATGTTTCTTACTTAAACCCACCGGACAAAGAGAAGTCAGCCATTTTCCTCGATGCCAGTTTGAAGCCCGATGCCAGACTCCATTTTGGATGACACTCTGATGCCCTTTTCTCTATCTGAGAGAAAGAGACTTTAAGAATTCTCACCCTAGAGACTTTAACTTTGATTTGCCCCCGTCTTGCCCATGCAGTAACTTTGCCCCATTCTCCTTGCCGCTGCAAGGAAGCTTGCCCTTAACTTTGCCCCTTTGAAATTTGCCCCATGCTGATCAACCGGTACCTGAAGGACGAAGACTTTTCTTGAATGCTGATTGTATTTGTTAAATATGAAAGGATAAATGTATTATGCATTGTGTTTTTCCTTTTAGGTACCAACTGCTAATTTTGATAGGGTCCTAGCTAGAAGTTTTCCAAATTTGTGTTGACTAAATTCGTTTTGCATGAAGTCCCACATGCCAATGCTAATTAGAGGTTAGTCGAGGTACTCATTCGATGTAGCATGCTAATTTGAAATCTTGTTATGCTGACCAATGTATGCAATTAGTCAAATACAGTTAGTCATATTGGTGATTTGCATTGCGATAACAGAGTGTATCATTATTCAGATTTTACGTAGATTGCGTTTCTTCCGCCGTTATGGACAGCTAGTAATGTTCATATACATATATCAATTGGTTTTGAGACATATATACATCGTGCTAGCTTTGTTAATATAGGGAAATAAATTCACTAACTTTTAATAAACTGGTGTGGTTATTCATGACTGAAAGGTCATGGTGCGCCGAAATACCAACTGTTATTGATTTCTGATGTGCTATATTGATTAATTAATTGAGTATTAATTACCGATTACAATAGTTATTGATTATTGATCTGAGTGACTCGACTCTTTTAGGATGAGGAGAGCCTGACTCGGTTAAAAGATTCACCGACCTCCAACGTGTCCAGGTATAGGTAATTTATAAGGGCTGGACGCGTTATCAAGAGCAACACAAGGCCGCATATGCCAACAATCTGAACTAGACCACGCAGAAACTAAGATTAATTTAATCAGGCACTACCTTAAACGAGAGTAAAGAAAGAACCACCTCTGTGGGGAACTGTCCACTGCCTGATGATGAGGATGAGACTGGAGCACAATTCATCCAGGGCTGTCACTCAGTGAAGCTGAGGAAGAACATTCTGCAAGTGTCAGGGATGTCAATGGCGAACATCCTCACCCTGGGGAGATTCACAGACCTTTCAAAGGTACACGCAGCACATATGGAGGCAGCCCTGCACTGACTTCACAAAGGCGGACAAACCCAAAAGCAGCCTTCGTTAATCACCCACAGGTGGGTGGAAGAGGTAAAATACCTCCCAGCTTGTATCATTATCAAAGACTGTTAAAAACATATGCAAAGCATATTCTTATTTGTGAATTTGTAAAGGTCTGATAATGTCAATCAAACAGTCTCATTGGAACTAAATGAGAGAGGCAAATATAAAGACAGAGCCAAAGAGATCACAGAAAATTGGTATTTTAGTATATTGAAGAGTGTGTCTGTCTGATCTGCAGTGGATTCTGCTCTCCTGCACAAGGGGCTCTTGGATCAAACTACACGTTTGCTTAAAAAGCGAAGCATCCGGGGCTGCACTGATGTTTGCACCTTCCTCTGCACACGCGTAGCTGCATTTCTGTATTTTTTGTGATTAATCCCTGCACCTGTGCAAACGGGGGGAGTGCTCACCAGTGTTTCCAGAGGAACTCGTTCACAACACGGCTCCAGACATCAAAACGAAAAACTCATCATCGCTCACAATCTTTACAGTCGTGGCTATTAAGATTCGAAATACATTTGGACAGTGAGAGAAACACATTTGCAACAACATCATCACTGGCAGTCACTCAACCTAAACGTGTTCAAACTATTGATTTAAGGTTCATTAAATGAATTGATTTGTGCTTGGGCTAAAACTGCAGATTGCATTCACAGCTGTTCAGGTATAAAGCTTTACTGCGCCATCTAGTGGTAGGAGCTTGAATAATAGACATTAATTTCTGCCAAGTGTGTGCTGACTGATGAATGAATTAGAGGTGAGTGATTGGACGAATTTTTAAGTGGTTAGAAAGATGCATACATGAGGAGCATAAATCACATGGCATCTTGGTACAGCATCACACATTTCTAATAGTGTTGTGAAGTAGAACACAGTGTGAGCACTTGCAGCATGTAGGAGGGTTAAGGAGCAAAGCTCAGAGAAAGGGAATTCGATTAATCTATTTTGGATCGAGAAACATCTATTAGAATGTTGTTCTAATTCCTGGCGTCACCAAAATAATAAAACAACTATCCGTAATTTGTAGAGGAGGTCCTTAGGAGAGTGGTGAGAACGGAGTCCAGGGGCATCCTTTAGTTGTGCCCAGTGAGGGGTTTTTGGCAATACCCTGTGCATTGCCTGCGAGGGGGATCGTTCGCAGGTGATAGGGGATTCAGTCTCCACGTTGTTTAGTTTTCCCCGCGCCAGCCATTAGCGGTGCTATGTCCCAGACGTAAGGGGCGATATAAATAAAATGCCTGCGGTTTCGTCTCAAAGGCAGTCGACCACTAATTCGAGCGTACTGTGGTCATTTATCGTACCGTGTTGTGTGCCATTCCAGTAAGCAACAAATTGGCAACGAAGGTGGGCGTCCCTCGCCCCCCCGCACACCTAGTCGTTTTGCTGGGCGTGTTGTCACAGCATTGCGACAGCTATACCAGCGGTGTAGTGCTGTACTCAGTGACCTGTGGCGCAGCGCTACTGGGCTCAGCGGCCTGAAGCACTGGGCTGCTGTGTGTCTGGGGCCCTGGGGCAGTGCTCCCTGAAACAGAGAGGAGGTAAACGAGGTGCAGGAAGAAAGGCGGCCCCGCCCAGTACCGCTCGCAACATGCCTAGGGAATAGGAGCTAGAGGGCAGTCAGCAGACAAGTGATAACGCTGCTGATCCATGCTGATGATACTCTACAGCTCGTCGGGGTGGGCGATCAGCAACCCATCCAGGTATCAGAAGGGCAAAACCAAGTGCCTCCCGTGCATCACCAAGGCGGCAGTGAGAGGTATCTGTTCAATCAGGGAGGAAGGCTCAGCCCAAACAAAACACAAAAGAGACATGAAGGAACAACATAAACACCACCCCACACAACAAATAGGGGGAAGGGCCTGCCAGACGAGAGAGACACACAGAAACTTCACCATTTGAGTTTGCCTGACTTTTGTCACCTGACGTATCACTGTGGGCCCAAAAAGTCTACATCACCAAGACAGGTTCTGGCATGCTGTTGATCTGCCAGACAGCAGAGAAGCTGGGTCTCATGTCATTTGCGTTTAGCGTACATCAAGAAAGTGTTGAGGAACTGATGGCAGAACACTCCCCGCTGTTCGATGGAATCAGGTGCCTAAAAGAGAGGTTGATACACCTCCACATTGACCAGTCCATTCAACCAGTAGTCCTGAAACATCGCTGAGTTGCTTTTAATCTCCATCCTAAGGTGGAAGAGGAGTTGCGAAAACTGGAATTGGCAGACATTATTCAGTGAGTGGAGGAATCCATGCCGTGGGTGTCGCCAATTGTTGTCACCCAGAAGCCCAAACAGCCTGGTGAGGTGAGGATCTGTGTGGATATGAGGCTGTCCAACACAGCCATCTGTTGCGAATGCCACCTAACCCCAACCATAGACGATATAATGGCAGAAGTGAGCGGATCAAGGTGGTTCTCACAGATGGAGCTAAGGGCAGGCTACCACCAACTCATGCTTGACCCTGAACCAAGAAACATTACTATGTTTTCCACCCACGTAGGGCTGCTGAGGTAGAAACGCCTCAGCTTTGGGATTTCTAGCACCGTTGAGGTGTTTCAGGACACCATAAGGGGAGTATTAGCAGGGCTGGAGGTAGTCATCAATGTGAGTGATGATATCCTTGTACATGCCCCCATGGTGGAGGAACACCTTGAAAGACTTTGAGCCACATTCAAGCACCTGCAAGATCATGGACTCATGCTGCACCGAGACAAGTGTGCGTTTCTACAAACTCACATTGCTTTCTTCGGGTATCACTTCTCTGACGAAGGAGTAATGCCAGACCCCAAGAAGGTCCAAGGCATTCAGACAGCACCCACATCTGTCACAGGTCTCCGCAGCTTCCTCGGCATGGTCACGTACTGCGGGAGGTTCATTCAGAGCCTGGCGCCTCTAACTGCTCCTCTTAGAGAACTATATGCCCTAGTTCCTGCAACCCTTTTCCCTGTTGGATTTACCCTGACTTTGTGCCCCTTTCTCTGTGATCATTTCACATGTATTATTGTGGTGTTGCTGGCTTTGAATGCGGTGCTCTTCAATTTAATGTAAATGGGTGGTTCCAAGCTGAGAAAGTTGAGTAATTTATTGTTTGGAACAAGGAGCTAATCTTTAAATGCTTTTCTCAACTATCAAGTGGTCGCGTGGGATAAAAACCATGTACCTTCAACACTTTTATTTCTAAAAGCATGTTTCATAATTCCGCAAGAAGGCCTATTTGGGTGTTATTTGCTCTTCTTCTCCTGGAGATGCAGAGGGTTCTGAACCAGCCTTGGAAGTCGACCAGGGGCCTATGCAGAATGCAAAGGGCAGGTAAGATTTGATTCCTGGATCATAAGCAGTGGCATTCTGCCCTCCCAGTGCTTATACAAACCACAATGAGACAGGAAAACTGGAGTTAGGGTTAGGTAGAATGAGATTATGATGTGCATTAGATATGGGTAGTCCACCTATGGACTGTACAAACTAGCCTGTATAGTTCTTGGCTTTTGGAGGAGTGACACTTCATAGGGTGTATTATCACATATTCTTACTCTTTTGGCATGGTACATGCATGCCGGTTGTTCATGGCAGAGGGCTGAGAGTGTCATCTAGATTGCCACAGATATGTATGCTATATTTTCTGGGCTCAGTTTAAAGTGAGTCCTAATTTTTAAGAGAGGGCTCCAGTGGGGTGTGTTTAGTAGGCTAGGAGTGTTAGGGAAGGGTGTGCAATTTATTATGGATATGAATGGCTGTTGCCCATGTAGTTATAGAAGGTTATGTCAAAAGACTGGATCAGTGAGAGCTAGGTATGTCAGTGATGTGGGTTCAAAGGAGTTCATAATTGGTTTCAGATGGATTTGTCGGTGGCTTGGTGTTTCTCTGTATTTTTTAGTGCAGCAACCGTTGGATATGTGATGTCAGTGGTGCTGGTGCTTAGTTAAATGACAATGTCATGGATTTTTTTAGGGCAAATGCTCTGTTATTTTGTTACATAGTCCTCGAGATAAGAGGAGGCATGGATGTCATTTAGGGGTCACCAAGGGTCACTGCTGCAACCCCTGGCATGCCCCTTGCGATGACTAGCACTGTCTTTGCAAACCCTGGCCTCGAGGTGGGAAAATCAGTGCTAGGAACACAGTGGCTGCTCGTCCGTTGGTTAGGCTTCTGCTCTTTGATTTCTCTAAAATGTTTTATAACACTCAGGGCGGGCCTTAGGGTGGTGCGAGCGGTGCAACCACACCGGGTGCTGACCTGAATTGGGGGAGGGGCTGATCTCAGGGGGGGGGGGCGCTGTGTTTAGCAACAGCTTAGAAACTTGCAATTTAAAAGCACCTGCTGAAAAATTCCTTGTGCCTCCAGCCTTCAGGAAACAATTAAAATGTCAAGATACCTCTTGTGTGTGATTAATGTTCCTGCTAGGGAGCGAGGTTGGTGTTTTGTCTAGCGGCAGCATTGACTCGCCATAAAGTGGTGTAGATGATTAATGTACCTGCTGCAAAGAACAGATCTGTATTTTATGTGGCTAGCTGAGTGGATTAGTAAAGCCAGACTTTACAAGAGCTTTAAAACAAATCTATGTGAAAGGAGGGCCACGGAGAGATGAGGGGCACATTTACCAGGTTGTAGTAAGGGAATCCAAGGAGGTGACCATGGTGTGGACGGCGCCAAAAAAGACTGTCACACAGGGTGCTACCAGTGCTACTAGTGAATAATGAAATATTATTCACTATTAGTGAATTAAACAAATCGCGAACTCAAAGAGAGTGGAGCCCTAACCGATGTCCATTTTTTTATCACACTAATAGTGAATAATGTTTCATTTTTCTCTATTAGGGCAATTAAAAAATTGAGTACAATTAGCTGGGATATAACCTTTCCCTGGCAGCCGAGGCAAACAAAAAAATGGTTTTAAATGTATGTTGTGAGCATGCTTCGGTGTGATTGTGTGTTTACACGAGAGAGAGAGAGTGTATTTGTGGATGTGTTTATGTGTAAGCATATGTATGTGTGAGTGAAACTGTAGGTCAAAGAACATGTGATGTCACTTACGCTACCCCTGGCAGTTTGGTGAATTGACGTTCATGATGGGAGGGGGTTAATTTTGTCAGTCAGTGTGTTTAGGTTTTGAATTAACCGATCGCTTTGACTAGCTGTTCCCATGTTTGCTTAGTGGGTGTTAGCATTGTTATGCATTGTGTTTTTTTTTCATTGTTTACTGCAACTTCAGATAGGCACCATTAAGCTTTGGTGGCTTGGACACCAAACAGCCAATTTGGCAGAGGCAGTGTCTGCACCACCACTGCAATGTCCTAGTCACCAAATCTACATTTGTCAGCTATTCAGGTGGATATGTTTCTTGGAAACACTGCACTATGCTTTACAACTTGTTTTTGGGAATTGTGGGGTCACATGCTAAGGCTCTGCAGTGGAACTCTGGCCCAGCAGAGGTTGTGTCACCCATGAACCTCCTGGAGATAGGCCCTCAAAATGGGAATCCATCACCAGGACTGGCATCCGTTGTGAGCTAGGTGTCTCAGATGGTAGACTAGAAGCAAAGTTTTTACTTGTAGGCTCAGCCACGACAGATAACTAGGCATTTCGATGACAGCACAGAGAAGAACCTGGATATATCAGACAGCCTTTCACTGGGCACCCTCTCTCTCAAGTTGTTACAGGATCCACAGAACATGTTGCAGCTTTCCTTGGAGTTTTCCTACCCAACGACAACTAAGGCAGCTGAGGCATATTCCCCAGAACTTTCTGAGTGGGAGTCAAAAAGAATTGCTCAAGACTGAAAGGGAATTTCAGAAACTATACACAGTTTTTTCCTTTTGTTTTCCTTTTAATTTCTTCTAAGCCTGAAGTCTAATTTAACTTCAACTACAAAAGAAAAATAGTCTCTCACAACTATTTGTTTATTTCCTTCAAGTACTTCAGTCTGCTCAACAACAATCTAGGCCCTCTTCCCACTGGGACTGATCCCTCAAATAGAAAACAAGCAAATATTTGTGAGAGAAGCGGAAAAACAAATAATAATAATAATAAGCAAAAATCCTTCTCGGGTGATGATTAATTCATGGTTAGTTCTGTTGTCAACAATATTTTCTTTTACTTTTTCTTTTCACAAAAGGAAAAACAAATACTTTAGGTTTCCTTCTTATTTTACTGTAGAAATATCTCTTAGTCAATTTATTTCTTCTTTCCTTAACACTGGGTCTGGTATTCTCTATATCTGTGCTCCCTTTTCTTCTGTTATATGAGGGTAAAGGTTGAGTTCCAACATACGTTCCACAAAGTAACTAGCTTCCAAGGGTGTCTTTGAGGTAATAAAAAAAGTAATAATGGCCATCGATTATTCTCAGGCTATTACCTCTCTTCTCCATTTCATGCTTAATCAAGTACTTCAATTTCTGGTGTAAAAGGTGCCCATAATCATGTTCCCTTGCTTTCTTCTTTGTCCCAAGAAACTGTCTTGTGCTACAGTCTCGTCCTAGAGCCAGGGAGGGACACTACACTTTCCCAGGTGGAGCCACAGACACACAACCGGATTTTACTGGTATCCTCCTCCAGCATCTCTGCAGCCAGCAACTCTTCTCCTACAGTGGTGTCCTCCTGAAGACTCTTCCTGGTCCTCCTTTCTCCTTGCTTTCCCAAAAGCTTGGTGTAAGAGTCCTTTTCAGTCCCAATGCACATTGGGTCCTTGGTTAGTCAAAGTCCTTTCTTACTTTCAGTTATAAAAACAAAAACTAACTCCACCCGTTTATCTTCCCATCTTTAGTTCTTGTCTTTTTTTCTGTTTATTTCTAAAGTCTTTTCTCTCTTTTTTCTGTCTTCCCTTTCCTCTGCAGGTCCAGCCCTTGAAGAACTGGACCTGGGGTATCGACCTTGACCTGGGATATCGACATGGGAGCATACATACAAACATTTGCAAAGGAAAAAGAGGGAGATTAAAAAATATATTCGGGGTGTTAACACAAATGTCTTGATTAGAAAATATGAATGAATGTTTATGTATTTTGAATAATGAAAAATTTAGAAAATGATTAAAGTAGAAAAATAATGTGCACGTTTGAAATTGTGACCTTGGGGAGTGATCACCAAGATTCACAAATTTTATTAAAAAGGGCAACTAACGTGAAATATTGAAAATGTATTAAAATAATGTAGTAGTAAGTCATATTAAAAGATATAACTTATGTTTTGCATTATATTGTAGCGCTTAACTTAGCCAAAGTCGTGGCCTAGGTCTGTCAGGCCTTGTGCAGAAGCTGAATATTAACGTTCAATGTAAAGACGCTGACGGGCTGAACTAATCGTGAACTGCTCATTGTTTAATTAAAATTTGCTTAGCTGAAACCTTTGCATGAACCAACGGACAGGAGATGATGGAACAAAATGTAGCAAAAAGTGTTGAAAGCACTCTGAGTGTACTTTCCCAGGACTTGAATAATGAAGACACTGACTTGAGAAGAAGAAGCAACATTTTCGATACCTGACGAGCCAGATGATGAGAACATCGTAAAGTGAACCAACCAACTACATGGGAATCTGTGTAATACTAGAATTCATAGATTTGAATTTCAAAAGTTATTGGGTAGAGTACAAATGTGTGATTAGTTGACCAATTACGAATTGGGGGATAGTCTGGGAGTCTTTGATATAATGACGTGACCAAGGGAGAAAACTTCAGAGAGAGATGGAGATATATGTTATGAGAGCAGACCTTATTCTGAAATTGATGTGATATTAGAGAGAAGATTCGAGGTTCAGTCATTGGGCTTATGCTCTTGAAAGCCTGATGTGATGCTGATTGATTGATGACCTGAAGACAAAGACTTTGTTGCTGATCCATATTGAGGATAGGTAGCTATGACAATGTGACCTGATTACCTTTTCTGCCTTTTCTTTCTAGGTACCAACTTCGCTGTCTAATAGTTTTCTCTTAACTGGATATTTTTCCAAATTCATGTTCTAAACTGTTTTCGCATGAAGTCCCACATGTTAATGCTAATTCGGGTTAGATGCGGTTCCTATTCTAAGACATTGACATACACAGTGACAAATTACTGATTTGCTGAACTCTGCTACTTATGTTGACTTATTCAACTTTGATTCATTTGTTGACTTATGCTAATGCTTACAATTCATTTTGATGCAAGTTTTGATTAGGTTATGTTATTGGTGGTTACTAATGAATTCATCTTGATTTGATTCAAAAAAGTTTTGAAATAATCTCATGACTTAGGGCCTGATTCTAACTTTGGAGGACGGTGTTAAACCGTCCCTAAAGTGGCGGATTTACCACCTACCGTATTACGAGTCCATTATATCCTATGGAACTCGTAATACGGTAGGTGGTATATCCGCCACTTTTGGGACGGTTTAACACCGTCCTCCAAAGTTAGAATCAGGCCCTTAGTATTGTAACTAATAGGGAAATAAAATTACTACACGTATCTTGAGTTGTGGTTATTCATGGCTGAAGTGTCATGGTGTGATGCTTATTAACTGCTGATTAATGGTTAGCCAAATGGTTATTGATTTTCAGGTATTGATTATTGAGAAACATTGGTCACACCGTAGCTAGGATACTCCATGCGAATCAAAAGGTTCATTGACCTATGCGTATCCCCTTGTAAGTTTACTTAGTAAGGACCAGGCGCGCTAACAGTTTTTGGTAGCAGCTTGATGATTAGTTTCCTTGGAGAACTAGTTATGTGGTGACCGATGGTTATGGTGGTAGTTTGAGTTAAGGTTAGTAGTTTATTTTTATTATTGTGATTTGGATTTTGTTTTTCGAAAAGGCAAATGTAGCAAGAATGATGTCCCCTTAAGGCCAGAAATGACTTTCCCAGATCCTGGATACTGTTAGTAGAGTTGGGTATGTTCTCGGCGTTCTAGTGATAGTGTGAAAGTGATAGGTTGTGCTTGCAGGAGCTTATGCAAATCGCAGATGAATTGTGACATATGTGAGGAAAAGTAGGGAGTCTGCATACTCCAGATGAGGTTGTAGTAGGAGTGTGCGTACTCCACAGTACGAGAGTAGGGAAGTCGTCAAACTTCACATGTGTGTGGTGCTTTGTGCTCAAAAATTGTCCACCTGGTTGTTGTTGATGTATGGATCCTGTTTGGTCTCAGACTCTGGAGTATATTGACAAGTGTAGAAGACATTTGGTTGTATGTTGTAATCTTTTTGGTTTAGTAGGTTGATCGGGCGTGGTCAACAAGTCGGTGTGTAAGTTAAATGAGTAAGAGACATTTTTCGACTGAGATTTGGCGAGTCCTATGTGCATCAGGACAGACCCATTGATCAGTTGAGAGTAAAATTTGCAGGTCGAATTTTGCTGGCGAATGTGGGAGACTGAGAAAGAGGAATAGCTGCATGAGCGAAAGGGCCATCAGTTAAAATCCGTAAAGGTCTCTGAAGCGATTGTGTTACCTTCCTATAGTAAACCGGCAGATTTGTTTTTGGTTTGGTTTTGGTTAGTGCTCGCAATAAGTTGCATTAGTTTTGTGTGAATTGGAGTTTAGGAGGACGAGCCGCAAGACTTTGCCAGCCGCAGTGTGTGAGGTTGATGTCATTAGACCCGCGCTGGAATAGGTTGGTTAGTGAGAAGAGTTGCAAGCGGATTGGCAGCCGTCCATGAGAGGCAATTGGTTGAGAAAGCGGGTGAAGGGTATCTTGGGAGTAAAAGTCATTTCTTGATTGAATTCGAATATACAAAAGATAGAAAAGATTACGTTTTTCAAAGCGTTTAAGAGTGCCATGAAGGGAGATACATACATTAAAGCGACTGTGGGGGAGCCTAACCCACCGGAAAATTCTCCATCTTATATTGCGATTGAGGAGTGAGGTGTTGCGCTATGTCTTTGGTTAAAACAGTGGTGCAAATTGACAGAGAAACTGGGAGCTTTAGCGTTTCCAGAGTATGGAACTTTAATTTGAGAATCTTGGATCAGTTACGGATGAAGTCTCTTCTGAGACCAGCACAATTTGAGGCATTGGCAATTTGGGAGCTAATAGCGAGACTGCAACAAGCGATAAAGTTACAAAGGAGAATAATAAAGGTGGTGAAGTCTTTAGCAGAATCGAGGTGGGATCGGGAACAAAAGTGGAGAACAGTGACATTGCAGGATGTTAAGATGTTTCCTGCTATCACAGAGGAAGATGAGTCAGAAGGGAAAAAGGAAACTAGCAAAAGTGATAAGAGTTCGTCAGGGAGTTTAAAGAAGAAAAAGTCTTACATCGTAGAAGAGGACTCAGATGTCGAGGACCTTATTACCCAGATGTTGAGGGACCGACCACCACCATACGCGTGCATGAAGGGGTCCGAGTACTAGTTTTTCTCCAACTGCCCCAGCACAAATGTCAGGGACAGCGGGACCAGTGCAAACAGATAATGGACAGGTACAAGGGGTAGTGCAGAGTACTCGTAATGCGTTAACTACTTCAGTAGTCCAAGCGCAGATGCACCCACCACAGGTACAGAGAATTTATCCAGAGATACCAATTCTTGAGACAACTTCGAACTTAGTGGTTTCTACGGAGCAAGAGGTTCTGAGACCATTGTTAGTCCAGACTGAGCCGACTCCAATGTTGATGCCTCAGGCACAGCCACAGGGTTTGCCGAAGTTTACCCCAATGACAGGAACACAGTCAGATGTGACTCCAGTAATGAATCAGAGCATGGGAGAAGCCCTTTCACAGAATGCAGGTGCCAGAGCAGCACCAGATGCAATATCGCTGCCAATTACTGTTGGTCCAGCAGTACCATTATTTGCGCCAAAGAAGACAATTACAGGACAACAGGGCAAAATGTCACAGAGCCTCATGAGGTGGGGCTAAGAAAACATGTTCAAGTAGTTTCGTCTATGGGTCAGGCCTTTGATGGATCCAGGTCATTAATGGATATTAGTCCACTTCTTGTGCTTCCACTTGTTGCAAATGGCCCAAGTGTAAGTCAGAGCTTGAAGCTTTTGACTCTGCAAACTCCAGGCGCAGTGGTGCAACAGGTGCCATTGCCAAATGCAAATAACATTACATTGCAGGGATTGACAGCACAGCAGCTAAATGAGTGGCTAGACAGTGTGAATACCCCAGAGAATGCATCCAAGGGTGGAGAGCAGATTGATCACGTGAGGCTGGCTACAGAAATAACTGAACTAGTTGAGGGATCAATGGGAGTGAATAGGTTAGAATCCTATACTGAAGAAGGGCTGAGATACTTATATCTGAGAATCACGAAAGAGGTGGGTAAAATACTTCAGAGGTTAGCAGACTTATCAGAGAAACATGACACAGAAATTGGGAAAACAAAGCATCTCAAAAGGAGCTATAGGTTAGATTTCGAAGCACAGGATTTTGAACACATGAGATCAGCTGGAATGAAGACGTATATTAAGGAACTATTACAGAGTACTCAGATTTGGGGAGCATTAGAGAAGTGGGAAGGCAGATGGGCGAAGAAGAAGGATAAATGGAAACGAGATTCACAAGAAGGGTCTGAAAGTGTTCTGAAAGAAAAAGATCCGGTAACAATTTTACCAATGAGGGAAATTCCAGGAAGGCAATTTGTTCATGTTTCTTGGCACAGGAGTGATATTCTATCATTCACAAATGATTATCCAAAGCTGAGGGAGAAACCAGGTGAATGGTATCAGCAGACAGATAGATTTGTGAAGCTTTCGAAATGTCTGTGGGAAGACTTGAATACTCTGTTGGAGATCGTGTTTCCGGCTTATTTGTGGGTTGACAACAATAGATTGGCCAACAAGTGAACTAGAAAGGGACAGAGTTACAGGTGCACCATCACTTGAAGTAATGAAACATTATTATAAGGTGATTGAGTTCCTGAAGACAAGAATTTTGCCTAAAAATATTGATTGGCAGAGAATTGACAGGACAGTGCAGGAAGTAAAGGAGTTGATACATGCGTACTATGAGAGATTGTTGAAGGCGTTCAAGGAGTACAGTGGTAAGGAAGTGATCGAGCCGAAAGACATGTTGCATTTTCTGTTCAGATTTGTTGAAGGATTGAGACCTGAAATAGGTCAGATGATTAAGAGTCATTTGATTTGTTGGCAAGCAAAGCCGATTGATGAGGTGTTGCAGTATGCAAAATACTGTAGTGACGAGATTGAGTTGAAGCAGAAGAAGCTGAAGGAGAAAGCGATGGGGATGCAGATTAAGGCAGCTCAAACAGAAGTGTCAGGAGTTTTTGTGCAGCAGATACCACAGCAGCAGGGAACTGTTATGTTCCAACATCAGGTGAGAGGTAGAGGTCATGGAATCAAAATGAATCGTGGAGCGGATTTGAGTACTGTAGTGGTTCAGAATGATGTGCAAGGGATGAAGAAGATGTTACCGTGTCACATTTGCGGAAACGTGGGACACTGGAAACAGGAGTGTCCAATGATGGTGCAGGATACTGTTGTTCAGCAATGTGTTGACGTCAATACATTTCAAAATGTGAAAGTCCCAAGAATGATAGGTCTTAATCCTAATTTTCAGAATAACATAATTCAGATGCAGAATTTCCAACCCATTCAGCAGGTGCAAATGCCTCGTGCACAAATGACACAGTTGTAACCAATGCAGCAGCAGGTTCCTATGGTACCTAGACAGCAAATGCAGATACCTCAAGCCCTGATAGAACAGCAACAGATGATGCTTACTCAGCAGGTCACAGGTCAGAGACAAGACAGAAGTAGTGACACAGTGCACCAATTCCCATTACATAGCGAGAATGAAATAAATGGTGAATGGATGTGTGATAGTTCGGATGAGGAGCCATGTATGCTTGCAGCTTCATTAGAGGTAGATCAGTGAGGACCATTTGTGAGAGGGAAGGTGATGAGTCATAAGGTCTCATTTCTAGTGGATACGGGAGCTATATGCTCTACAGTGAGCAGTGCAGAAGTTCCGAATTTACCTCTTTCTGGCAGAACAGTTCAGGTTGCGGGGGTAGCGAATAAGCATTTGACAAATCCGGTCACAAATCCAGTACAGGTTGAAATTGGCAACTTCCAGGGACTGCATAAGTTTGTAGTCTGTGATTCAAGTCCAGTATACTTTCTGGGAAGGGACTTATTGTGCAAGACCAAATGCTCGATTACTTGTTCAACTACTGGAATAGAGATTCAGACGAATAGTGACGATGAGGAAGAACAAACTCCAGACACTGAGAATAAAACTAGTAATGAGGAGTACCCATTGATTGAGTTTTTCCCGATGTTCACAGTAAAAGAGCTGCATGCATACTTGCAGGGAACAGTTCAAGAAAATGGGTGGGACCTGACAGGTAAAGAAGTGGGCTTGATCAAGGGAGTGGAGCCAATTAAAGTCACTTTGAAGCCAAATGTAGTGTTTCCGCAGCTTTCACAGTATAACATGGCACAAGATGTTCTGATGAAAGTGGCACAGATAATTGGGGACTTCCTGAAACAAGGGGGTTTGAAAGAAGTGCTGAGTACCCCATGTAATTCACAGATAATGGGCTTGAAGAAACCTTGTGGGAAAGTGTGAATTGTACAGGATTTGCGAAAAGTAAATTACATGGTGGTCAAGTGCTGTCCTGTGGTGCCAAACCCAGCAGTAATAATGTTTCAAATTCCATGCGATGCAGAATGGTTTACAGAGGTTGATTTGTCACAAGCTTTCTTTTCTGTTCCTCTTCATGAGGATAGTCAGTTTCTCTTTAGTTTCAAATTCCTAGACAGAGTTTACAGCTGGTGCAGGCTTCCTCGAGGGTACACAGAGTCTCTGTCATTTTTCAATCAGATTTTGAAAAAGAATTTGGAGTCATTGGAACTACCGTACCAATCGACTCTGGTGCAGTACATTGATGACTTACTGATTGCATCAAAAACAAGGGACGAGTGTAAGTATGTCTTGATTGCCCTGTTGAATCATTTAGGAAAATTTGGACAAAAGGTGTCACCTTTAAAGTTGCAGTATTGTCAGAAGTCAGTGAAACATCTGGGACACTGAGAAAAGGTCAAGGAGGATTTCCAGAGAAAGGATTACAATGATATTGCAGAGAAGTCCCCCGACTTCACAGAGAGATGTCAGAATGTTCCTGGGAATGGTAGGTTATTTTCGTCAGTGGATTTCAAATTTTGCTGAGATTGCAAAGCCAATGCAGCAGCTGACACACAAGGATGTTACGGATCCCATTACACTAGACCAGGATCAGATGGAAGCGTTTACTGAGTTGAGAGAGAGTTTGTGCAGAGCTCCAGCATTGGGAATGCCTGATTACACGAAGCCATTCACATCATTTTGCCATGAACATGATGCTTGTTCTTTGTCTGTCTTGACACAGGTCCATGGAGGTGCTTATCGACCAGTAGCCTATTTTTCAGCTACCTTGGACCCAGTTGCAGCAGCCTTATTGGGTTGTTTGCGTGCAGTTGCCGCAGTTGGTCAAAGCCTTTCACAATGTGAAGGAGTAGTGATGAGATACCCTCTGACGGTAACGGTACCTCACTCAGTTGAGATTTTACTGAAAAGGACAAATACACAATATTTGACTGGTGCCAGTCTGATAAGGTATGAGACGAGCATTCTAGGTGCTCCAAATGTAACATTGAAAAGATGTACGGTGTCGAACCCGGCAACATTACTTCCAAGTGATACTGTTGAAATTGAAAAGGAAGAAGACATTGAGCATGATTGTCTGGAGGTAACAGAGTTGTGCACAAAACCAAGACCTGATATCAGAGACACACGATTGGAAGAAAATTACCAAATTGTCTTTGTTGACGGTTCCTGTCTCTGAGATGGTACAGAAACCCTGAGAGCAGGCTATGCTGTGTGCACAATTACAGGTACTCTAGAAGCTTCCTGGCTTTGAGGTGTATATTCTGCACAAGTAGCAGAATTGGTAGCTCTTACTAGAGCGTGCCATGTATCTGCCAGATTGAGAGTCAATATCTACACAGATAGCCAATATGGATTTGGAATCGTACATGATTTTGGTCAATTGTGGATCGCAAAGAGGTTTCCTAATCTCTACTTGTTCACCAGTAAGAAATGGCGACCGAATAAAGGACTTGCTGTATGCAATACAGTTGCCTGAAGAAATTGCCGTGGTGAAATGCAGTGCACATCTAAAATCACTGGATTACGTGTCACTGGGAAATGGATATGAGGATCAAGTCGCAAGGTTTTGCACATTGAACTGTACATCATTGAAGCATAAATGGGAGTTAATGTCTAAAGAAGACACTACATGTACAGGGTTTGCATTAAGGGTGATTGCACAATGGAGAAATTGAAAACATTGCAGAGTAATGTCGACAGGGGGGAAAAGTAATCATGGGTGAAGATGAAGTGCGTTCAGAGACAGGATGAGTTATGGATATCAGAAGAGGGTCAAATGGTTTTGCCAAATAGATTGCTGTTGCAAATGGTGCGATATTATCATGGTCAGGCAGATATCGGGAGGGATGCCATGGTTCGTTTGTTCAAAATTGATTGGTTTAATCCCAAGTTTAGACAGGCAGCAGAAGCAGTATGTCATCGCTGCATTATTTGTCAACAACTAAATGCAGGAAAAGGGACCGTGGTGAATTTGAGCCACATTGGAAGAGCAGGAGGTCCATTCAGCAGAATGCAACTGGATTTCATTGAGTTGCCTGCGTGTGGAGGTTTGAAAATGTGTTGGTGATTGTGTGCATTTTTAGTCACTGGATTGAAGCATACCCCACAAGAAGAAATGATAGCCTCATGGTAGCAAAGTTGTTGCTTAGAGAATTGATACCACGTTTCGGGTTTCCGATCTCTTTAGAATCAGACAGGGGAAATCACTTCAATAACGAATTGATCAAACTTTTGTGTGTAGCATTAAACATTGAGCAGAAGTTGCATTGTAGCTACCGCCCTGAAGCATCAGGACTAGTGGAACAGATGAATGGTACCTTGAAATCAAGAATTGCTAGGATGTGTGCAGCCACAAATCTGTAATGGCCAGATGCATTGCCTTTGGTATTGATGTCAATGAGAAATACAACTGACAAGAAGACAGGATTGTCACCTCACAAGATTCTCATGGGCGGAGCAATGAGATTCCCAGCAGTTCCAGCCAATGCACTTGTAAATATTACAGATGATATGGTGATGGACTACTGCAAGGGTCTGGCTGATGTGATTCGCTCTTTCTCTCAGCAGGTGGAGGCCACTACCCTGCCACCAATTCATGATCCAGGGCACAACCTGAGAGCCGGCGACTGGGTCGTTATCCAAAAACATGTTCGCAAGACATGTTTGGAGCCACTTTGAAGAGGGCCTTACCAGGTGATTCTAACAACTACAACAGCTGTGAAGTGTGCAGGACTTCCAAAATGGATTCACGCAATTCACACGCAGAAAATGGCATGCCCACTGGATCATAAAGAAGCATTGTTGAGAGCACCAACAACGGTGAAACAGGTTGCCGCACCAGAACCAGAAAAAGAACAAAGAGAGCCTGAAATTGAACAAGAGCTTGTGGAAGATGGTTCTATCACCCCTGTAAGAGACGAAAGTGAAGTATTACAGGACGGTGCGGAAGAATCAATCTCAACAGATACAGCCGGAGAGCCAAGCTCAGCAGGGGTTCTCCCAGAACCAGACGGTGCTGAGAAGCAAACAGAGCAAGTGCCAGACCAAGAAGGGAAAAAAGTTAAGACGGATCAAAGTCAAGGTGATCCGACTCCTCCTCAGCCCGTTGCAGGGCCATCCAGAGAAAACACCACAGAGAAGGAGAAGAGTCAAATCCTGAAAAGAATATTGACAGAGGGATCGAGAAAAGGATATAATTGGCCCAAATCGAAAGTAGAGAAAAGAAGGGAAGTGGTCATAAATTATACAATAGAGGAAGAAGTAGATACTACGAGAAAGGAAGAATTGTGTGAAGATGAGTTAAGTGGTGATCGAAAGTTAAAAAGAAAGAGAATAGCGAGTTGAAGATATGCGGGTCCTGAATGGGCGTATGCAACTACTAATGAATGGCAACACAAGTTTATGTCTTTTTGTTTTGATAGAGAAGTTTCGAGTCAGTATTTTGATGTAACCTGAAGGTGATCAAGGAGCTGAACTATTGAAACAAATTGAAAATGTTTTGAGAAAAAGAGACTGTTGAAAAATAAACTGGAAGAGACATTGATAACCTGAGTTGACATTGAAAACCGGATGTGACAAGCTGTTAATCGATTCTGACAAGGAAAAGAGTGTTCCTGGATGCGGAACTGAACTGTGGAAAGAAGAATTTTCTATTGTTGATTTTTGCTGCACTCTATAAGAATTACTTCTGCTTTTTGATTTTTTACAGATCATGGCTGAGTTAAATAATCAAGTTAGGAATACTATGCGCTGTAACTATATGAACATTGGATTGGCGATCATGTGTGGAATTTTGTTTGTAGTGGTGATTGTGGGAATGTCTGTTCTTGATGTAAAAGGAGCCAATCGTACTTCTGTTTCTGAGACTACTACATTAACAGCTGTAGAGAAGTTTAAGTTAGATGAGAAATATTTGCATGACTATACTGATGCTCAAGGAGAGCTTTCTTCTAATGTTTTCTATTGCTTGTTGAGTGACTATGTTGAGACTATGGATGCAAGGGACTGTCTTGTGTGTACTCAAATTTCTTCATCAGTAGAGGAAGGAGTTACGTACCGCAGTCTACCATTAACTTACGGAATATTCTGCAGTCTGCTACTAACAAGATTCTATGATCAGGAGTATATACAGTATTTGTACTCCAATTACAAGGTAGTGTTTCCGTTTGCTCCTATCATTAGGTAATTGAGTAGAGTAGCTAAGGATCATGATATAGTATTGGTTAAAGGATTCTTTGAGCCTACCATAATGTTTGTAACCGCATATGCACATACAAATAATCTTACATGCTTGCTTACACCATGAGAGAAGAGTTTCATAAGGCATACTGATGACAGAAGAAAGGCATTAAAAGAGAAATTAGAAAAAGGCTTAGAGAAAAGGACTTATAAGAATGAATATGCTTTCACTGCAATTAAAACACAAGGGAAATTACACAAGGGAAATTACACGTAGAGAAGCTTTGTATATATAGGCCAAAAGCACGCACTGACACTTTATTTGTGGTTACGAGTGAATGTAGGCATGTGTTTTTCTTTCAGAGTAAGTGGACTTTTAAGTTGAAAGGTCAAGACCCTGCAATTCCGGGAATTTATTATAGTTTTGTGGACTTAATGCTTATTATCGTCTTTCAAGAGGATGGTATGGGACATGTTATTTGGGGATAGTATTCCCAAAGATTTATCAGATAGATGACTTGAAAACATTTCCGAAATTGACTGAATTACATCATAAGCGACAGAGGAGGGAATCCTCTTCTACAGTAGTGGGAGATATATTTGGTGCAGTGATTACTTCACTGGGAGTCATCCTGAACTCAATCAAGATACGAAATATGTCTACTACTGTGGATAACATGTTTACAAATTTTACAGGGGCAATATCTACTGATAGATACTGAATTGGCTGTGGATAGAGCTATGACTCTTCAAAATTGTCTTGCTTTAGACATCCTTCTAGCGAAGGACGGCGGAGTCTGTAAAATGATTAACTCTAGGCATTGTTGTTCTTATATCCCTAACATTAGTAAGGAGATAAGAGACTTACTTACTAACCTGACTAACTCAAGTAAAGATTTGAAAGAATTGAGGGAACCAGGTGTAGGAGAAGGTTGGAAAATGATTCATTTTAGTGGGAAATTGGCTTAGTAATATTTGGAATGGGGTACTATTAAAACTCATACTGGGAATATTAATTGTGATTACTTGCATAATAGGATTATGGGGTACATGTAAATTGTGTCAAAAGATTAAATTGAGAAGGTCTAAAAATAATCAGAGGAAGGAAGAATGAAACAGGGAAATAATCTATAGGGAAGATTTAAGAAGAAGACAAAATTCTGAGGAAACCGAGCTGTGAAAACTATTGATGGTAAAGTAGTGTGATAACATATTTAGTCATCAGAGGAGGGATTGTTAACACAAATGTCTTGATTAAAAATTATTAATGAATGTTTATGTATTTTGAATAATGAAAAATGATTAAAGTAGAAAAATAATGTGCACGTTTGAAATTGTGACCTCGGGGGGTGATCACCAAGATTCACAAACTTTATTAAAAAGGGCAACTAACTTATATGAAATATTGAAAATTTATTAAAATAATGTAGTAGCATGTCATATTGAAAGATATAACTTATGTTTTGCATTATATTGTAGAGCTTAACTTAACCAAAGTCATGGCCTAATTCTACCAGGCCTCGTGCAGAAGCTGAATACTAATGTTCAATGTAAAGACGCTGACGGGCTGAACTAACCGTGAATTGCTCATTGTTTAATAACATTTACTTAGCTGAAACCTTTGCATGAACCAACGGACATTAGATGATGGAACAAAATGTAGCAAGGACTTGAACAATGAAGACACTGACTAGAGAAGAAGATGCAACATTTTCGATACCTGACGAGCCGGATGATGAGAACATCGTAAAGTGAACCAATCAACTACATGGGAACTGTGTAATACTAGAATTCATAGATTTGAATTTCAAAAGTTATTGGGTAGAGTAAAAACGAGTGATTAGTTGACCAATTAGGAATTGGGGGATAGTCTGGGTGACTATGATATAATGACGTGACCAAGGGAGAAAACTTCAGGGAGAGATGGAGATAGATGTTATGAGAGCAGAAGTTATTGCGGAATTGATGCGATTTTAGAAAGAAGATTTGAGATTCAGTCATTGGGCTCATGCTCTTGAGAGTCTGATGTGATGCTGATCGATCGATGTCCTGAAGACGAAGACTGACTTTGTTGCTGATCCATATCAAGAATAGGTAGCTATGACAATGTGACTGACTTACCTTTTGTGCCTTTTCTTTCTAGGTACTGACTGTGCTGTCTAATAGTTTTCTCTTAACTAGATATTTTTCCAAATTCATGTTCTGAACTGTTTTCGCATGAAGTCCCACATGCTAATGCTAATCCGGGTTAGATAAGGTTCCTATTCTAAGACATTGACATACACAGTGACAAATGACTGACAGACTGATTTGCTGAACTTTCCTACTTATGTTGACTTATTCACCTTTGATTAATTTGTTGACTTATGCTAATGCTTAGAATTCATTTTGATGCAAGTTTTGAATAGGTTATGTTATTGGTGGTTACTAATGAATTAATCTTGATTTTGATTCAATAAAGTGTTGAAATCATCTCATGACTTAGTATTGTAACTAATAGGGGAATACAATTACTAAACGTATCTTGAGTTGTGGTTATTCATGCCTGAAGTGTCATGGTGTGTTGCTTATTAACTGCTGATTAATGATTAGCCTAAGGGTTATTGATTTTCGTGTATTGATTATTGAGAAACATTGGTCACATTGTAGCAAGGATACTCCATGCGAATCAAAAGGTTCATCGACCTATGCGCATCCCCTTGTAAGTTTATTTAGTAAGGACCAGGCGCGCTAACAGGGGCTATATGCATATATTTCCTATTGACTTGTATTGAAGTGAGGACAAGTTCAGGTAAGGGAAAGCTACATTGAAGCTATTTTTTGCTTCAGAATCGAGAGTCTCCCATCTGAACCGGGTATGTTTTCATGTATGTTGAAGTGAGCTAAGTGTATTTATCTACCCACCCATGATACTTTCACCACCTTTTTATTGCAAATTTGAAGCACTTTCGAAATTTAAAAACACCACACAGTGACATAGGGCTGGCATGCTCAGAGCGGTCGATCTTTTGCAGACAAAACAGACCAAATATTGAAGCAATTCTGCCGATCCCACTATGTGTAAGTGGGGCAATTCGTCATCCAGAATATTCCAATATGGTAGCTTTCACAAATAAAGGACATCATAATACTGAACTCCAAATTTATATTGCAAATAATTTGCGATTTAACTCCTCTATACTGATACAATGATTTTTTTATAAATGGTATGACTCTTTCAATTTTATAGGTTATGAATGTTTATATATT
This sequence comes from Pleurodeles waltl, assembly GCF_031143425.1. Classification (NCBI taxonomy): domain Eukaryota; kingdom Metazoa; phylum Chordata; class Amphibia; order Caudata; family Salamandridae; genus Pleurodeles; species Pleurodeles waltl. The sequence continues at coordinate 160,923,484 of NC_090448.1, read as the reverse complement.
ACCCTGGTAGCAAGGCTAAAGAAACAGCAATAACTAAGTTAATAAACCTCATAAGCTCATTGGCTGGGAGCAGGTGGGATTCCTGTCCTTTATTAAAAAGGCTTTAATATTAATTTGGACATTCTATTGATGAGGAGAAGTTTTCAGTTTGTGCCAATAAATGTTGAAACATTCTCCTGCAGTCTAGTCGTTCAGTTACTTAGGTATCCGCAACCTCTTAATGTGCATTCTTTGGATGGTAGTCTGATCCCAGATTAGTTATATTTATATTCATCTTGTCAGAAGCTGTTTTGGGTTGCACATTTATTTCTTTAAAGAGCGTCATAAAGTTATTTCTTGTAATCATGGACACTGGAATTATTCAGCAAGGAAGCACCAAATTATTATTGTTAAATTGGTTTGAGGTTGCAGTGTTGTGTGTTCTTTGCGCTTTTTCACCAACCACACTCTTGCCCTCCACTCTATCAGATTATAATTCAATAGTCTAAAACAAACGCTAAACGTGTGGAAGATTTTTCTTTCTGTTTGTTTACGGCTTCGGCTACGTAACAAGGATCTTTAAAACCTTTGCTCTGGGCACAAATTGTCTATGGGACAAAAAATCATAACCCCATCCATTCTTTTATGTCCAGTTCTTTTACAGAGCTGAACTACAAGGTTTTATGGGAAGATTCAACTGATATTAAATATTTTAAGATTTTAAGATTACAAAATTGCCATGCTGTCTGAATTGGGCTGATTTTGCAGATATGAAGGGAGCCAAACACATTAAAATAGGTATGCATCTTTTGCCATACTTTCATATTAAGAAATGTCAACCTAAAGCATATTTAAGCAGAAATGTATGTCACAGAATGTTGTTGTTGCCAATTTATGAATTTAGATAAAGATGACAGTCCTGTCAAAAACATAAGAGCATCTGCCATCTTTGTCCAGCACTTAATAGGTATGTGTCAGGCACTGACGTTTGAAAGGAAATACTGTTTAAAGTCCTGTTTAATGAGCATGAACAGTGATCATAACTGGAAGCTGTAAAGTTTACTTCCAGGGGCTCTTGTCCAAAAAAGGTAGTCAGAGTAGTAAAGTTTCTGATTGTACTTTGTAGACATTTGAATTGATCCGGTATTTTTGTTCACATTTATTTTTTTTATTATTGGGTGTTTTATGTCTTGTTTTTAATGTTTTTAATGTTTATTTGTATGTTTTTGTCGTATGATTTTAATTAATCAATAAGTTATTTGATTTGATGTGATTAACTAGGCAAATGAGGCTGCCAGTCAAAGGAGAATGAAAATGGTTGACCGTTAACTCAACAACCTGAATAAAACCAACTTATGTGTGTTTTTTTAGGAAACTGCAGATCAAGGAAGAAGGGGGGCTGGAGCTTTCTTTTTTAATAGTGGAACGAGCACAACATACTTGCAACGCTGAGGGTAATCCTCAGTGCTGTGAGGAGCACTGAACAATTTATCCAGAGTTAATAACACCAGGCCTGAATTATACGTCAGGCACAGTGACTCTGTTTGCACCAAAACACACCCTTAACTCGATGCGCTTGCCACAGGGTGGCACAGTGCACCCAATTCAAATATGTGCTGTGCTCAGCACAGATGCAAAATCTTGTAGTATGCACCTGAGGAGATTGTATTAGAGAAAGACAGACTGTGGTTTGAGCCTGTGTCTATCTTTCCCTGGAGGCCGGTCGGACTTAGTTTCAAGGTGGGACAGGAAGCCCATTCCCCCGTCACAAGATGGGTGCAGTTTTATACTACATCCACCTGTACCGGAATACTTTCTGGGTTCCTTAGACTCCGGCGACCCCTTCCAAAGGACTGCCCTCGGGGGTTACACTAACTGAGTTCATCCTCCAATGTGGCACCAAATCAGTGTGCCTACTGACTGTTTTTTTGCCTTTGCAACCACATCTGTAATACAGCACAGGGCATAGACCAAGAGTTCCCTCATTTGCTTTGTGGTCATGCTGGCTCAGATCTTGAGTCAGCATGATCAATGTTACAGATGGGGACACAAAAGCATCTGCAACCCTCTTTGTAAAACCAAACTTCTCCAGGGGTGCAAACAACTGTGTGTGCACAAGTGTTTCACACCTGGGTCATGTTGACTAACATGGCTCTGGATAAGATGAGATAATCTGAGACCAGAAAAGATCAGAAGGAACATCCGGTGGCGTGGAGGAGCTAAGTTTTTCGGATGGTTAGAATTTCCTACTGATTGGCTGGGTTTATGAGAATGATGGTGAAAAAAGAAGGGAAGAACGTGCTGACAGTAGAAGGGATACAATGTTGTTTATCTTCATATGGAGGAATGTGGCAAGGTCCTTGGATGAACGGTCGAAAGTGGTGGTGGTGCTAGGGGTGTAATGAAGGAAGAGAAGTGATCTGATTGTGCAAAAAGCTACTTGGGTTGAGCTGAAATGACTTGATCAGAATTCTAGGCTTTAGCTTAGTTATGAGCAACAGTGAAGGTGGTCTTCGTGGGTGTGTGACCGTCTCCATTTGCAGAAAAAGGAGCACATCTTACTCTTAATATAAGGCACTAATATTGAATCTAAAGCAAAGGTCTGTGGACAACAGATTGTTTATACAGTGTCTCTTCTTGGGCTGGGAGACAAGGTAGAGACTGCATATCAAGGCGAGGTGGTTATCCATTCTATATCCAAGGCAGCATGTGCTACAGGGTTTGGCCCATTTAAAGCTTGATATGCGACATGGCCTGTTGACCCTCTTGGGAAGTACTGCTAAATCCAACTGCAAGAGTCATATAAGGCAGGGTGAGTAGATGAGGACTTCCCACTAGAGAACTGGGTGATGAAAAGCACTTTGTGTGAAGCTTTAAAGTTCGGAACCCAATTTACATAATTCTCACCTACTTGAACCAGCTATAAGAAGTACAGTAACATTACACTTTTGATGTATGAACTCAGTCATATATTTTGTATTGCTAAAGTGACAGGCTTATGCACAATTCAGGAAGGATAGCACCAGAGCCTGAATGACGTTTTCAGCATAGTTCTTAGGAGCATTAACTGATTAGGAAATGCCTCAAAAGAGGCTCTGCAAACTACTACTTGCACCTTTACCATAACCACCTAGTTGTAGTCAGTTGTGCATTACTTTATTAGTCAAGAGGAAAAATGATTAGGTTCTAGCACACTGGCAGAGTGGAGCTTTAATGGTACTGCTTGTCCTACCGGTGTGTAATGAAAATGTAATCATGCATTGACCAGGTGGAATGTGGGCCTAACTAGACTCAGCTTGGATGGTTGCAACTAAGAGTTCTCAGACCACAAGACTTTTCTAGAGGCCAATCATGGAATTTAAAAGGACAGTTGTGACATTTTGTTTAGAAGTTTTTGATGAATTGTTCTGAAAGGTGCATCCCTTGGTTATGGTCTTTAGATATGTACTTTTGGGGTTTTCTAACTGTATGTATGTATGCTGCTACTCTTCAAGGTTACACTTTTAGGACTGTATTATACATTATTTATAGAATATTTTACACTTTACATATTACACTGCACACGTTGTACTTTTCATAGGCCTGAAAAGGAAGATCATGAATAAGCTTTTTATAAGTGTTTTTTTTTTGGGGGGGGCATGTATGTTGGTATTGTATAAAGGACAGTTAATGTTGTTTTGTACTGATGAATGTATCAGATTAGAGGTTTTATACTTTTTGATTGTTGTTTTTAATAGGTATTATGCTTTGCTGGTTTATTATTGCTCTTTGTTATGTGGACCTCCGTAGGAGTTCTGTATGAGCGCAGATCCTTGAATCCTGGATGCCACAACAAAAACTGCTGCATCACATCCCCTTGTGCAACCAAAGGACCCTTCACCAGCCAAAACTGCTGCATCTCCTGCAGCACTGAGCTGCCAGCCCACACAGGACCCTGCGCCAACGCGGAACTTTGATGTATCCTGTTCAATGCCCGATCCCTCTGCAAACACGGCATTGAAATCTGGAACACCATTACCTCCCTCTCACGAGACATTGTGTTTATCACTGAAATCTGGTAAACCTCTCCTTGAACCCCGAAATCACCACTGCAACACCCGAGGACTACAAGATCATACACCGAGACCACGGCAACAAACATGCAGATGATACTCAATGATTCTCTCACTTACTGAAGACCCCCCATCACTACAACCAATTTCTGCAATGCCATGACCACCGTAGCCAACTGGATGAAAACAAAGTGTCTGAAGCTCAACGCCAACAAGATGGAAGTCCTGATCTTCGGGTAAAACACCTCCATTTGGGGTCATAGCTGGTGGCAAGCTGACCTCGGACCTACTCCCATGACTACAGACCACGCTTGCAACCTTAGCATCACCCTCGATCAGTGAGATGACCATGAAGCGGCAGATCAACGCACGCACCGCCTCCTATTTCCACACCCTCCACATTCTCCGCAGAATCTTCGGATGGATCCCAGCAACAGCAGGAAAACCATCACCCAGGCCCTCGTCACCAGCCACCTTGACTACAAAAACACTCTATACGCCAGAATGTCCTCCCAGCTCCTAAAGGGACTCCAGCCATAACAGAACACTGCCACCTGACTCATCCTGAACCTTCCATGGGGCACCCACATCACGCCCCACCTCAGAATCCTCCACTGGCTCCCTGTCCAGAAGACATGTTATCTCAAGCTCCTGATGCACAGCTACAAAGCCCGACATGATCAAGGACCATACTACAACAACCATCATCTACACTTCCACTAACCCACCAGATACCTGTGGTCTTTCTCTCTGGCCCTCGCACACACACCCAGAATCTAGCGCAGCCACAAGGGCGGTTGGTCTTTTTCCTACTTCGCCACCAAGGCCTAGAATGACCTACGCCTACCCCCTCTGAACTGCACCCTCACTGGCAGACTTCAGAAAGAGACTCAAGGCCTGGCTCTTCGACAGACATCGCATCCCAGCACCCAGATACCCTCAGGAGTGACAGCAACACGCTCTACAAATGACTGAATGATAATAAATAGAAACTGCAACTAGAGAAGTGATATGAAAGAAATGGTTATATTCAAAGCAATACTTATTTGCTTTTTAATGCATGCTTTATTCATTTTTATATTTTTCATGAAAGGTAACATACACAATAACAGCGGAGAACAGCATGAACTAGATATTCATTCATCATACTTGGTCAATAGCAATATACAACATATAGAAATATGTAGTACAGCTCATATTGCATCAGTGATAAAATAAGGAGGTCTACGTAAAATATGGGTTTGCCGTTTGTATGTGTTCAAGCAGCAAAACAATACTTTGTAGAGTAAATCTCCTGCCACTGTGCTATACTGCTATCGAATACACGATAATTTCTCAGATATTTTATTGGATTTCTTAGGAAAATCAACTCCTGTATACACCACTATCTCCATATTCATACACCAATCCATTATTAACATGAAAATTTAGTGGCGGTGCTGGATATGAAAGGGAGACTACCTCCAATGACTCAAAAAAATGTAATTACTTGAGGGAACAGGATATACTCCTAAAAACACACCTGTCAGTTTTAACTCCTCATGAAGTCATATTTGAGACCTTTTTTATATGCATTTCTTTTACGTCTCGCCCAAATGTGCTTTTATCTTAATATATTATAGATAGTAGATTTGTGTCACTTTTCTGACATAAAATGTCTTTAGAATGACGAGGACATGATAATCACAATGTGGTTTATATGTCGCTTAATCCTGCAGTTTTGGTATTTCTAAGTGCCATCAATAAAAGGTATCATTATCGTGGTCCTTGGGTGGTGTTCCGGTCAGAGGTCACTTTTTAGAGTGATGGCAGAGGTTCTGAGAGGGGTGTCCCAGACAGTGGTCAGGCTCCCACGTGATGAAACCTGAACTCATTCTGTAAAATCAGACCAGTTAACTGCTATCGTCCTGTGATATCACTCCAGCACGCTGACATCAGACTGTGTGACATGATTACACATATCTGACGTCACATGGTGACACCCGACCGGGAACTCATGCAATTTTCAAAAAATGGTTTTCTTACCAAACAGAACTCCACCCATAACCCCCATGACTATACTGCACAGTAACGAAAAAAGCCAGGTGAAGGGCTAGTGGTTACCTTAAGCCTACCTTAGTACCAATCATCTTCTGATACAGACTTTGTTGACATTAAATATGAATAGATGCGGTTTGTGCCTATTACAAAATGGAATTGGTGGAATTTATAAGATAACGTGTCGCTTAAGGTATTCTATTGTATGCTGATATTAATGCTAGACGGATATTAAAAACTAGCACAACACAAAACATGAATACCATAACTGACGTTTTATAAGCATTAGCTGACTAAGCGTGTAGCAGAGACAGGCCCTGGAAGTAATGCATCTTTCATGAAACTGACCCAGTGGTCAAAATCCGGGTTTTATTGAATTCGCTTTTTGAATTAGATCTAAGCTCCCTCTTGCATTTCCGTTCAATAAATCTGATCTCCCAAAAGCAATTACTACTTCTGCTACAGAAGCGGGAAATAACTTTAATTCTGTCAATGCAGAGTTGCAACCCAACACACCGCACTTGGAATTGCACACTGCCAGTCGCTCGCTCGAAATCGCACAGCACACTTAGGTTCACAATAGCATACAGGCCGAATGTTGATTAACTGATGCACAACCTCACTGCTAAATCTAAAAATAAATGTCCTCGAATGATTTTAAGATACTGATTTAATATATTATCTCATCTATTCGTTTTTTTTTTTCAAAACCCTCCAGTGTCTTCTTGAAAGAAGGCTAAGTTTTGCAGTTGGCAATGCCTTGTGAAATATGCTCCTGTTTGTTAGGTAAAGTGTTGGGAGACCCCCTAAAGAGTAAAAAATGAAGGTGCAGGGATGATTGGGTTTTTAACAAGCCCAGAGATGAAGCCATTGCAGAGAGACACAGTCATCAGTCCAGCACACGTCTGAATTACAGCGTATAAATAAATAAAAAAAGGTAGAAAATTAAGTCACGGTCCACAAAACTGGAGTTTCCTTGCAGAAAGGGCTTCATTACTCTGGTTGAACAAATGAAGCTAAAATTAACGGATGCTGTTGTGGGTCTCTAGAGACAAGGTTGCCACAAAAGTCCTTTATCTTCCATCGCATACCCCCAGGAAAGGCATCGTGTTTCCAGCGTTTAATTTGTTCATGTATAATGAGGGACAGCGCCTTGAAGATTGCTCGGGTCGGTTCAGCTTTATTGATTGCAGCCTCAGAGTTTCTGAAGAATGGAGAGCCAGAGAACAGCTCCGAGGACCCTTATTCTTATTAGTCACATTGTACAAAATGACAAAGCATCAGGAGGACACGGTAAACAAGGGCTTGATGAATGCACTGAGCACAGCTGCTGCCCTGGGAAGGAGTACATGCAAGAGAATACAAGCCAAGCTGAACATGGTGGCACAGAACTAAAAAAAACAAGGACATTTCTCCGCAAGATGTGAAAGGGCCCTCCGTATTCCCATCTGTAAATCAAGAAATCAAATTTTCCCCAGTAAAATCCAAGAGCTGTATCATGATGGGCTGTGCTGGCGCAGTGCAGAGCCAGACGCATGTTTTATGCACCAGCAGCGAGTAAGCTCAATTCACCTAAACAGATATTTCTTGGAGACAATGAGCAAGGTTTGCCTCTTTCTGAATTAAGCTGTCTGAAAATTAGGCACTGATTAGGAGAAATACTGTATAAAATTAATTCTCTTTACCACTGCTGGTGCATAAAACAGGTGTTTAGATGTGTGCCACGCCAGCGCAGCCCATCATGATACTGCCCCAGCTTCAGGGACTTAGGGCCAGATGTAGCAAAATTCTGGATTGCGACTCGCAATTTGCGAGTCGCAATCCAGAAAGTAGGATGGTGTCACTGACACCATCTGCGACTCGCAAGGGAGTTGCAAGGGGGTCATTAATTTTAATGAGGTGGGTTGCAATTTGCGACCCCCTTGCGAGTGGCGGCACTCACAGGGATGGTGGCCTGCTGGAGACAGCAGACCACCATGTCTGTGACTGCTTTTGAATAAAGCGTTTTTTTTTTGTAATGCAGCCCGTTTTCCTTAAAGGAAACGAGATGCATTACAAAACAAAAAAATTAAACGTTTTTGTTTCATTTTTTCAGAGCAGGCAGTGGTCCATAGGACCCCTTCCCTTTTGCAAATGGGTTACCACCAGTGTAACAATGGTGGTAACTGTGATTGATTTGCGACCACGTTCGTGGTCACAAAGCAATACAGCATCACGCTGCGACTCGCAATTAGGAAGGGGAACACCCCTTCTTAATTACGACTCGCAGTCCAGTTTTGCGAGTCAGTAACCAGCTAAATTCGTTGTTTGCGACGTGCAAAAAGTTTGGTTAATCTGGCCCTTTGTGATTTATTCAGCTTAGCACTTGTGTGCCGACGCAACAAAAGTGCCTACTATGCCTGCATGTGAGTGCCTACTTGTGGAAATTGGTGTTGTGAGTATCAAGATTTTACAGAATAAACTGGGATTTCTCCATTACCTGAAGAAATAATATTTTTTCAAAAGATGGGCGTGAGTGTGGTCCATTGTCGAGAAATTAAATTGGTACTGTGGCCTGCCAACACGTGCATGAGAAATGAAATGCAAAGAAAACATGAACTTTATATTTGAATAATTACAATTATTTGGCAGGTGAGTATACAAAGAGTTCTCCTGGCTGTCATACTTGCTCATACCTGTAGCACAAACCTGGATGAGCTTTTTGATCCATCGAAGAGTAAAACTGATTTATTATAGGTTTTTTTGCTGTTTTTTGTAAAGCACTACTAACCACCAATGCAGTGGCCTCAGCAATGCATAAACATAAAACGGAGAGCTAGATGCAGCATAGTACATCTGACAGTCAGGTACCGGATTTCATCTAGTAGGATGGATATTCCTACAGATAATTCACATTGGAATAAAAACCTCAATATGACGACACAGCCTTAAGTGAGCAAGAGCCTTGACAGCCTGTGAAAAAAACCAATGCTGGTCTTAGGTGTCTGACCGTCAACCCACAGCAAATATGTACTAAGAAATATTAGATATAGGTTTGAATGGACATTAATTACATATCTGTCAGTATTTTCTGAAAATCCAAGTTCATTTACTGTCATTAAGCAGACAAGTCCTCCAATCAACACAATAAAAAAGCCAAAAGGGGTGCTTAGTTAGAGCTTGGTGAAAGCCCCATGTGTTGCATTTAGAATGCCTTTGATATCATTGCACTCTTATTACAGTGGATGGGACACCTATCGCTTTCTTTGCAGATGTTCCACAACCATCCAGCTCTAAATATTACAACATCAATAAATAAAGCAGTCTGCGTTTCATTTTTTTGTTGGGTTGCGGTTACATTGTTCATTAGGTCAGACAGAGCTCTTGGACTGACTGATGATGATGGTGTGTTTTATTCGCAATGAAGTATAGTAAAGCATTGCCCACTTTTGCTTGAACCAAGGTGGCAGCCAGAAAGCCTGGTGAGGGCTGAGGCATGATCAATATTTTGGGGGCATCAAAGGGAGTTTCATCCTCTGAGTCATGTCTCTAGTGGTGATCTCCTTGCAACTCTCTATGGGGAGTCAACTGGGAGATTAGCAAGGAGGAATCAGCTTGCCGCCTGGCCTGTTTGTGAGCAACTGGGTTACTCACACACCTTTTTACACTGAGAAGAGCTCAAGTGATGGCAATTGCATGCTAAGTGGACGTTTGGGTGTCAGAGACCTCCGATTCACAGCTACTTGTGACACCTTTCCTGTTTCTGTGGAGATACTGTCACTGAGAGCTCTTAAGACACAGAGATACACTTGGTGATATGCCAGACACTTGTGGAGCATTGTGTTCACGCAGCAGCTATTATGTCAAGGTTTAAATAGCTGGTCAGGTTTCCTTGTAACCTCTAGGTTTGAAGCTCCACATCCTGGTGTGAAGCTGGGTTCCATCCTCATGCAGCGATTGATATGTATTTCTCTGGGCAGACCTTTTGAACTGCAACCTCTACCATCTTAGTCTGTATGCCGACCCACATTTCTCAGCTGCTCAAGAGCACACAAGGGGTTAAATAAATTGTGGAATGCTGTGGAGTTGAGGCATCAAGGTGAGCCCTACCACACAAGTTTAATATCTACCCACACGTCAGCAGCATCAGAATAAATCCAACACACAACTTCAGCCACAAAGAGCAAATAATTCAAATGATAAATCCATGTTCCCAATGAGACCCCCACCCAGATGTTCACAACAGGTGTAACAAGCTGTGGACAGAGCAGGTGATGTGAAGATACCTAGAGACATCTCAAGTCACCATGACCTGGCCAACAAAGGGGACCTCTGCCTATTCCTACCTGAAGAAAATAAAAACATCCCTTCCTTAACACAGACCAGATCAAGCACAATGTCAGGCATTAATACAAGCAAAACGTTGAAAGAGAAAGAGTGGCTGATTTTGAGGTGGCCTTGTTAGAGGGAAATCGTGAAGAGCGTAAGATATGGAAGGGATGCAGGCACAGTCAAGAAGATCTGAAAACTGCTCAAAAAAATTGCTCCAAATGGAACAACTTCTGTGTATGGAAACTTAGACTATGCCACCATAGTCACCGTTATGAAAGAATTACCATCAGAAGTAAATCACAACTCCGCCTGGTTTTGACTCTGTAAGAGTACCGCCCTGTGGTCTGGCAGTTACAGAATGCTATCAGCACTATGGAATTTCTACTGGAGGCATGCAAGAGAAAACACAAGGAGCTACATTTACTTTCAAGAGAAATTTAGACTTGGTTTTATTATCACTATTTTTCACATATTGGTAATTTCCGACAGTAATACAATTACCGACAGTGCTAATTCTACCCTCGCTGTAACTCAGCAAAATGGATATTATTGTGGGAAGGTTATTTTCTCTTCTTTCCTGGGGCTAGTATTTACCACCCACACATAATGACTCATTATCGCTGGCAAAATTGTTATTATCTGGTTCATAATAGGCGCAAGTGTAATGCATTTAACTGCTTCACTTCCCGAGTATTCAAGCTATTTATTCATTCTATCTTGTTGAGAAACACTTTCAGAAAGACCTTGCCAGTCAACCAAGCCTCTCTCATAGCTTTAATATCAACGAGCGCTACTTATCGGGGTGTTCAATTTCACTTTCGATGTCATTGGCAAAGCAATCTAGCTGTAATTTATTTACAGGACTTTTTCAAGGAACACTATTTTTATTGACATTTTTCTTCACATAAGCAAAGTATACCACTTAGTGAAATCTTTCTGAAAAGATATAATACACCCAAAGCATAGACAGAACACAGTTTTCTGCTCTAACAGGTATTTACAAACTTTAATTGTTGCCACTATAAGGCCCGATTCACCATGCTTTTTTCTATGAATATGGTTGTTTTACGGCTGAAATTCCAGAAAGACATACAGAAGAGAAAAGTAAAGCACACCTAGCCAGAAAATTGTACAACTGATCCACAGAAAGTGTATTAAACAATGTACTTACAGCAGCTTAGCTTTTCAGCTTAATATTTTTGTGAACTTACAACTCTGAGTTTACTGGAGGGCCACCTGTCCTACTTCATTGTACAATATATTAAATGAGATGTATATTCTTACCTAAAAAAAAAAAGAAAAAGAAACATGTCAGCAAAATATATTCATACATTTGTATCCTGATCAAATAGGTAATAAATAGCATATTAGAAGTTATTACAATTAAACATTTGCAACCTCAATACCAGTACTGGGCTAGAACTGCTTGGTACAGCCTCCCATGTATGTATTGTTACCACACAGTCACAGTATATACATCCTCAATGTTAGCATCCAGGTCCGCGTTTGGCCAGTGAGAATGGTGAATAACGCATAGGAACCCCCTTCGTGACCTGTAAAACTACGCAGTATGCAACTCTGTGCATGTTTCTCCTTATCCTGGAGGAACCGGTTCACCAAGGAATCTTGGTGGAGCACAATGCGTTTTTAAATTGTAATTTGAAATCAGACACAATCACTGCCTACTCCCAATCTCAAATTATCACAATACTTGTGATGTTGATGATAATGTATGCATCATAGATATGATTGTCATTGAATCTGTGTAATAGCTTTTTCTGAATGGAATATTATTGGTAGGATTTCAACCAAATGGAAATTTTGGATGCATGTGGGTGTGTTATTGGTCTAGTTATGAGCAACTAGAGTTCTTTGAGGTGTGGCTGTTTGCATGTGTGTGTGATACACAAACGTCCATACTCCTCAGATTGCAATGAATCGATCAAATGAAACACTAGTGTCCACCCTAAGCACTTTGCTTTGTACTCACACAATAGGCTATACTATTGTTTAACAGATAAATAGAGAAACTGAAATAATGTGGCTGTAGTAGAGATTTAGCCCATCTTTATGATTTTGGTGGGCGGCAGAGGCTACCCTCCGAAGTCCCATGTCGGGGTGACTGCATATGCGGCCATCCCTCCGCGGTACCTATTACATGTTTCCTGCTGGGCAGGCGGGCGGAAACAGTGGGAAACACACCACAACATTGACACCAGCTCGTAATGAGCCGGTGGCAATGTTGCGGTGCATTGGGTTCAACATTACCCATTGCGCTTTTCACTGGCCGTAATTTGGGCAGTAAAAAGCGCAATGGGCTCTCCACTGTACATGGACAGTGCAGAGGCCCCCATGGGGCCCCCGGGACCCTCTTTCAGCCAGCCTTTGCATAGCAGTGGGACAACCATGCAAAGGCAGGCGGAAACGCGGGTCGTTGTCTGGATTGAGATCACTGGCACCACCAGGCCATCGGCTGGCGGCAAACTGGCGGTGCTGGCAGTCGGACTGTGTCCGCTCTGTCACGGTCATGTCACCACAAGTCTGGCAGTCCATGTACTGCTAGACTTGTAATGAGGCCCTTAGTCTTGTGAAAAGCACTGAAGTGTTCAATTTTTAGAGTAACAATGTCTCTTATGAAGAAGGCTGTCCAATCAGAGAGTTGCAGCAGTTACAGACATATTACTGAGTGGCAGGTAGGCGCAGAGGCAGACATGAAGTACCAGCATCAGTCACTGTGAATATAAGAATTCACTACTACTGCTTGGTGGATCGGACCGTACTCCAAAAGCAGAACCCATTCCCTGAATTCAGCTACAAGTACTAGTGCACAGATTGGTAATGCATCATCACCAATCTGTGCACGAGTACTTGTGACTGAATTAGTGACTTTGTCTGTAACTGCTGCCACTCCCTGTCTCTGTTCGTTTCTGTCCCAGTCATTCTGTTGTTACTTATCTCTCTCTGTCCTACCAAGCCAACGCAACTCTTCCCTTTCGATTCCCACCACACTCCTCCTCGTATGATTGGTCGCTTGGGTCCCGCCCACCCCTGTTGTCCCTCTGTCCTTGCAGCCTGTTAGTATTCATGGCCTCTGGTGTTCACTCCTCTCCTTTCCAGCAATGCCCTTCTCACGTTCTCTCTCATACTTGCTAAGGCATTGTTAGTGCTATGGGTGAAACCTTTCCCTATACAAAAGCCAAACCCTTTCGTTTTGTCAGTCCTCATGTATGTTCGGGGGCAGTTGGAAGGAATAAAACGAGCTTTTGAGTTTCTCATTAGTATATGTGTGCCCAGTATGTTCTAGGGGGTCCTTCTACGCAGACGTGGCACATTCCTCATGTCATAGGTTGAGGCTGCTGCTAGCAGCAGATACATTCCAGCTACACAAAAGTTGACAGCTAATGTACCCCCTTTAGAAGGGACAGTTTAGAGGATGTTTCTGCCCAGAACTATATTTAGCTGAACCTACCCCTTTTAGAAGGTAATGTTTACAGGATGTTTGTGCCCACAACTATATTTAGTCAAACGTATCCCTTTAAGAAGGGATGTTTACATGATGTTTGTGGCCAAAACTATATTTTAGGTGGCACCCTGGAGTCATCACAGTCTTCCTTAATGTGTCTCTCAGCTAAATTGAGGCATTCTATAACACCATATTTTAAATGCTCTTCTCTCTAAATTACTTCAAGAAAAAAACATAACATCTGCCGAGAGACCAGCAACCCGTTTCAGCAAACCTGTTACTCACCATTGACTTTTAAGTACGGTGCACTGAGAAGTGTGCAGGTCATTTTATTCTACCAGAGTGGATGCTAACAGCACCCCGGTACCATCTCTATTCCAAAAGATATGCTCTAGAAAACATTACTGCAGATATGACCTCTTCCATCATGCCTCTGTGGCATTATCAATATTAATGTCATCAGCCTTGTATTCCAAATAGATGTGAGCAGACTGATTCACATCACCATTACAAGCTGTCACATGAAGGTCCCAATACGTCTCCAAATGGTCCTCAAAGGTCACTTTATTTTGTTGACTGAAAAACAGACGTCAACTTTGCTCCTGGTTTTAAATTTATTTCAAATAATAGTTGCACCTCTCCAAAACACAAACAACTTGGTGAATGTAAATGTATTTTGAAGTATCTGTATTTATCATATTTTGTGATGTTTTTTGGACCACAATGAAAATGTACTATATAATATTGCTTCCCCTTTTCAGAGGTATACAATATTTGGGTTTGTGCTTCTGTCTTCCTCTCCCTATGCCCTGTTACTAAGAACGAAAATCAATTGTTTTTGTTTAACAAATTGTTCTCAATTCAAAAAAAATTTAACACGTATAGTTCCTCTTTTTAAAATATTTTCGACAACATTGGCCAAGCTACCATTGGGTTTACGACCATGTCTGAATTCCCCATCACCTCTTGGGTCATTAGCAATGACGTGTCTTTCCAGTAAATGATTGTATTATTATGGACAGGGAATGGCTGTGTGATCATGAATAGTAATCTTGGGGGGTGATTCTGACCGCGGCGGACGGCGGTCGCCGCCCGCCACGCGGTTCCCGCCGAAAGACCGCTCCGCGGTCAAAAGACCGCGGCGGTCATTCTGGCTTTCCCACTGGGCTGGCGGGCGACCGCCGAAAGTCCGCCCGCCAGCCCAGCGGGAAACACCCTTCCCACGAGGACGCCGGCTCAGAATTGAGCCGGCGGTGTGGGAAGGTGCGACGGGTGCAGTTGCACCCGTCGCAAATTTCAGTGTCTGCTAGGCAGACACTGAAATTCTTTTTGGGGCCCTCTTACGGGGGCCCCTGCAGTGCCCATGCCATTGGCATGGGCACTGCAGGGGCCCCAGGGGCCCCGCGGCACCCCCTACCGCCATCCTGTTCCCGGCGGGAGAACCGCCAGGAACTGGATGGCGGTAGGGGGTGTCAGAATCCCCATGGCGGCGGAGCGCGCTCCACCGCCATGGAGGATTCTCAAGGGCAGCGGAAAGTCGGCGGGACACCGCCGACTTTCCGTTTCTGGCCGCGGCTGAACCGCCGCGGTCAGAATGCCCATCGGTGCACCGCCAGCCTGTTGGCGGTGCTTCCGCCGACCTCCGCCATGGCGGTAATTACCGCCAGGGTCAGAATGACTCCCTTGGTCTCTAACAAATAAGCAAAGCAGGCCTATTTTAGAGCAGATGCAAGTGTGTAAAAGTAGTGCAAAAGCTCATTCTGTCAAACGTTACACGGAACTATGTTAGGAGAGGACGAGGCACAAGCGCACTGAATTTCAATGCTTGCAAGGACGTGCATTTTTGTATGTGGTATTTGCATTGCACAAATGTAGCCAAACTACAGTACAGCTGTGTGCAGGGTGAAAGTTAAAGACACAAGCAATGAGTGATGGGAGGTGTAGCTGGGTTCTGAGAACAAAAGTGAATTGTTACTGCACTGTGATGTAATGTTTTTTAAATAGGTGCGACCAGTGCTTAATTTGTAAATCAATACGTGCCAGTGCCCAAAGCCCTCCTCTTAAACACATGGTTGCTGCATTTAAAAGCGTGAGCATAGAATACTGAGCCATCTCGTGCCTTTTCAATCCATTTAAAGCCACTCCCTGCCCCTTCAGCTCACTCTTGCAACTTTCTATCTTTGTGACGTTTTTTAATTTTTCTCTTCCTCCGTCTTTCCCATATGTATCTTTTGCTCGCTGTAAATGCTTGAGGCAAAAGAATAAGCGCCGGCCCTCAAAAATAAGTGCCGGTGCTCAGCACCGGAAACAATAAACACAAATTAAGCACTGGGTGTGTCTTTAGTTCATTCCTAAATTGAAGCAGAGTTTTGCCTAAGACAGGGCATGAGCTACCTCTTGCAAGGCATATAGCTATTTCACAGCGGTCTTAGAGGATGCCTATTGTTTACCAGTGGCTGGCTACATTGTTTCTATCATTTGCTTGCTTCCTATTTGTCAGGTGCCGTAGGCTTTCTCCTTCTTCGTGTGTTTGTCCCTCCCCTGAAACAGACTTATGCCCTTCCCATGCTCCTTTTTTAGGCAGTACTCATTATTTACGTTTAGGCTCTCTCTGATAGTGCATGTTTTTCAGTTGTCTCCCTTTTGAACTTCTCCCTCCCTTCATGTTCTTCCAACCCTCCTATTGTTGCTATGTTTCTTGCTCCCACCTACCCCTCTCCTGTAGTCTGTGTTGCTTGCCCCACCTACCCTCCATTGTCTAGCTGTTTACCTCCACCCTCCCTCCCGCCATTGTCTGTGTTTGCTTGCCCTACACTCCCTTCATTTTCGTGTTGCTTATCCCCATCCTCTCTCACTCTGTTGTCTGACTGGCTTGAGCCCACCCTACATCCCTCCGTTGTCTACGTTGCTTGTCCCCACCCACTCAACCAGTTTCTGCTCTCTCTGTTACTTGCTCACACCCTCCCTACCTACTTCCATCTGTTGTCCATGTTGCCTGCCCACACCCTGGCTCCATTGTCTGTGTTGCCTATTTTCTCCTCCATTTTCCGTGCAGTCCTGTCAACCCACCACAACTAGAAAACAAAAAGTGCTCCAACATGGATGCCGATTGCCACATCACAGTGCTTTTTTCCCAAAACCCTCGGTTGTTAGTGTTCACCCCTAATCTGCCCTTCATGTTAACCCAAACCCCCATGTTGCCTCCCACCCGCAAAAAAAAAAAAGTGCTATGACACGTCTAGTGCTGGGCGTGTTATAATGATTTTATTTCTATTTCAGCCATGCTGCACAGGAGACGCACAGCTGTATAATATGGCTACAAAACATTGACAAAACCACTATCTCACCTAGGCGAGACCTACTGGCTTTGCCACTGCTTGTCCTTTTTTTGTACGTCTTCATTTCCAGTCTTACTGTGTCCTGGCTGTCAGTGTGCTGAGGGCAAACACAGACAAGAATACAAGACTAGAAATAAAGAAGTGCAAAAAAAAAAAAAAAAAAGACAACAGGACATCTCCATGTATGTACAGAGGATGTGGAACAACATTGCTGTAACCATCAGTATTGTCCCGAAGCTAGTTCCAAAAAACCCAGGCGGCCAAGCTCACTCATTAAAAGCATGGGGTAAGCAAGAGTCCATGCATCTAGAAAATAGGTCCCTCTATAAATACTGAAGGAATGCTGACGCTTGGACCACCTTGCAGACACCCAATTAATAGGGCATTTTCAAACCTTTAGGTAACAGCAGAACAGGATAAATGTACAAGATAACTATTTATTACAGCACCATACCTTCCTCACTGAAACGTATCTCCTAGGCAACCCAAGTTCCTTCCAATCAAAAGTGTATAAAGACAACATTTTACATTCAACCAGGAGGCTAACAACTTCAGAACTAGGGTGCACTAGGTTAAGTAAACAAGCATTTGCAATGGAATGGGCCTCACATTTTCTCGAGTTATAGCTGTTAGCGTTGTAAACTCGTAACCGGACTTTTCTTGCCACATAAACTGAAAATTAAAAGGAAAACAGTTTCACATAAGCAAGCCGATGGCCACTACTACAGTGCGGATGCTTTAAAGAATGCAATGCTGCACTAAGTATGCGCCTCTTAATCGTAAAATCCAACAGGCACCCAAGCATAAGTGCACGTTCATCAGTTAAATCAAAAACTATGTGCGATTCCTTTTTGTCAAAGGACACGCAGTAACATGGATCAAAAATGAAAAGCAAAAAACATGGATGTAAAGAGAAATAAAATGCAGTTTGTTAGAAATGGAGTCTTTGGTTGACAGTCAGGTTACCCCCTGTTCAAGCAAGGACCCTCACTCTAGTCGGGGTAAAAGAGAATCACCCTCAGCTAACCCCTGCTTACCCCCTTGGTAGCTTGGCAGAGCAGTAGGCTTAACTTCAGAGTGCCAGGTGTAAAGTATTTGTACCAACACACACAATAACTTAATGAAAACACTACAAAATGACACAAAACAAGTTTAGAAAAATAGGAAATATTTATCTAAACAAAACAAGACCAAAACAACAAAAATCCACAATACACAAGTCAAGTTATCAATTATAAAGCAAAAAGAGTCTTTATGTAGTTTAAAACACACACTAACACTGTTAGCGGGAAAATGTACCTTAGGTGCGTCAAAAATAACCCACCACGGGCGAATGTGCGTCAAAGGGGCCTGCGTTGCGTAAATTTCACTCACGAGCATCGTTTCTCCTTTCGTCGGGTCATGTCCTTTCTTCTCTCCGCAGGACAGCGATGCGTCGATCGGGTCAGCACTCTCGGGTCTGGGAAGGCCTTGCATTGTTTTTACACACCCAGCGGTACTTGCAACGGAAATCCAGCCGCATGATGATCCGAAAACCACACAGCGCGGGTTGTGATCTCCCAGCCTTCGTCAGCGATGCTGTACGCCATTTCTCCAGCTCCGTGCGTCAATTCTTCGGTCGCGTTACAGACAAGCGTCGATTTTCAGCCACGAAGCCGGGGCGCACCGATTTCCCAGCCGCAGACCGGAGTTGCGTCGATCTTTTCCCCGCACAGCGCTCTGTGCATGGATTTCTTCCTATTAGGATGTCAGCTTCTCCTTTCAGGGTCCCAGGAACTGGATGGGCACCACAGGGCAGAGTAGGAGTCTCTCTAGAGACTCCAGGTGCTGGCTGAGAGAAGTCTTTGCTGTCCCTGAGACTTCAAACATCAGGAGGAAAGCTCTAAATCAAGCCCTTGAAGATCTTCACAAGATGGAAGGCACATACAGTCCACTCTTTGCCCTCTTACTCTGGCAGAAGCAGCAACTGCAGGATAGCTCCACAAAGCACAGTCACAGGCAGGGCAGCTCTTCTTCCTCAGCTCTTCATCTCTTCTCCAGGCAGAGGTTCCTCTTGGTTTCCAGAAATGTTCTCAAGTCTGTGGTTTTGCGTGCCCTTCTTATACCCAATTTCTCCATTGAAGTAGGCCTACTTCAAAGTAAAGTCTCTTTTGAATGTGAAATCCTGCCTTGCCCAGGCCAGGCCCAGACACTCACCAGGGGGTTGGAGACTGCATTGTGTGAGAGCAGGCACAGCCCTTTCAGGTATGAGTGATCACTCCTCCTCTCCCTCCTAGCACAGATGGCTCATCAGGATATACAGGCTACACCCCAGCTCCCTTTTTGTCACTGTCTAGTGTGAGGTGTAACCAGCCCAACTGTCAAACTGACCCAGACAGGGAAACCACAAACAGGAAGAGTCACAGAAATGGTATAGGCAAGAAAATGCTCACTTTCTAAAAGTGGCATTTTCAAACACACAATCTCAAAATAAACTTTACTAAAATATGTATTTTTAAATTGTGAGCTCAGAGCCCCCAAACTCCAAAGGCAATCTACACTTTAATCAGTTTTAAAGGTAGCTCCCATGTTAACCTATGAGAGGGACAGGCCTTGCAACAGTGAAAAACGAATTTAGCAATATTTCACTGTCAGGACATATAAAACACATTACTATATGTCCTACCTTAACCATACACTGCACCCTGCCCTTCGGGTACCGGGGGCCTACCTTAGGGGTGTCTGACATGTAAGAAAACGGAAGGTTTAGGCCTGGCAAGTGGGTACACTTGCCAAGTTGAATTTACAGTTACACTGCACACACAGACACTGCAGTGGCAGGTCTGAGACATGATTACAGAGCTACTTATGTGGGTGGCACAACCAGTGCTGCAGGCCCACTAGTAGCATTTGATTTACAGGCCCTGGGCACCTCTAGTGCACTGTACTAGGGACTTACTAATAAATCAAATATGCCAATCATGGATAAACCAATTACATACGCATTTTGTAAAGGAGCACTTGCACTTCAGCACTGGTTAGCAGTGATAAAGTGCTCAGAGTAACAAAAACAGCAAAATCAGAGTCCAGCACACATCAACAACCTGGGGAACAGAAGCAAAAGGTTAAGGGAGACTACGCCAAGGATGAAAGTTTAACACAGTTATTATAGAAAACGCCAACAGTCAAGAGCAATGGGCAGAGATTTTAATACTGTCAAACTCATCAGTAACCAGCAACACTGGCTTTGCTGTTGTAATTGAACAATTATTTAATAGCTCTTTTAACAGAATTAGAGAAACTTGTAGCTACTGTATAAATGTTAGCATCCCAAAATTAAGCAGTTAAGGCCGTCACCAGCCACAATCAGAGCCTAGTTTATCACGACTACAAAAAAAGTTTGTGAAATATCGCCTCACTGAAAGGACTAATGCTTTCTTGCTCAAGTTTCACTATACTGGCCACTTATTCACACTGTTGGGCGTCAGATCAGCAAGTGGGGCTTAGGCTCAGAATTTAAAAGCATTTTTTGAGTCATAATATATGACACAACATATGTAACTAAGGCAGCACACTTTACAAAGACTGAAGTGGCCCTTCACAAACACACAGAAAAAGTCACAACTGTCAATGTTTGCACTGGACTGAATTCCAAAGTGAATACCGGTACAAATATCAAGGCAGATAGCACTCCCGGGTAAAAAACATTTTTTTTAAAATCAGAATAAACTCAGTCATCAGGGAAATAAAAAGGGCAATAGGTGCAGTACAACAACGGGGCTTACCGGGAAGAATGCTTCAGAGTGGGATAATGTAGATAAACAGCAGGGACGGGAGGACAGGAAGGGCAACACGTAGAGAGAGAGGGCGGTTTCAAGGGACCCCTTAAAGAGGCAATGCCAGTTATAGCCTTGTGGGGCCCAGAGCTGCACTTGCAGAGTTTTCTATATGTTTTTGTGCCTGTTTCTCATTTTTTACAGTGTATTTAGTTTGTCAAAATAAATTGTAAGTTGCATTTACACAGTATTTAAATGCAGGCTTGTGGGAACATATTCATACAAACTTCGCGCTTTCAGTCACTAATCAGCAGGGCACACCCTTAAAGCAGCTCAGATTGGAGCACTGCAGCTGGTCTTTTCCAGATATTGCAGAGGCAACGAGGAAATTAAACCTCTCCATTCCAAGCTAAACATGGGAGCTAAGATAAATTAGGGTGACTGGAAAGGCCTCCCTCTGCTGTTGGTTTTATGTTTGCAGAGGGAGCTGGTGGGGAGGAGGGACTGAACACACGCCCACAGTGTAAGACCAACAGGCAAATACTAAATAAAAGTCCCCTACAGAAGACATAAACAGGACATAGTGTAATTATACATTAGTTAGTGCTGCTCCCAAAGTAAAAAAGGCAGGACAGAGAGACAGAACTAACCACTAGCAAGCAAGGATTTTTAAAGGACACTAGAACCAACAAATTAAATTGCTGGAACCCACAGTAGAAGTATACTTAAAAGTATAGAACATGACAAACGCATACACTTGACCTAAAAAGGGACTCCACTTTGTTGCTGAGTAACACACAATGTGGGGCTGTGAGTTAGAGTGATGGATAGCTATCCTCTCACAAAGTGAGTGACAAAGGTAAATGTCTTTGATGAGGGTGTTATTCAACACAGTGACCTCAAAGAGAAGGGAATACAATTCTCCCTCTAAGCTATTGTGTAACAAGTGTGGAACAAATTAGTTTTGATTTACAGTAAATATATCACACCATTTATGGCAGTAAGCTTAATGACTAGAAAGATAGCTGTCAATTCCAAAATGCTAGTACAGATGGTTCTGTCCTCCAGATACACATGGAACCCTGACACTACTCCGGCAGTTTAAGTCAATGGTGATGACAACCCAAGATTATGCAATTAGAAAGGGTCGCTTAACTCCCACAATGCATGCAAACTATCACCACTGAAGGGCTTGGTTCACTTGGTACAAAATACAACTTTATATAAATGTATATATTGAAGATGTCTCCTGTTGACAGTGGGGAGAGATGAACACAGTAAAGCTGGTAATAGTGCATGACAGTGCACAGTGGCAACAACCACAAAATTGATTTGGGAACTAATGCAATCAAAAGTCCATAGTTCTCATAATCCTATGCAGTGACAATGGAATGATGAAGAAACATAACGTGAGCTAAAGGAGAGTGTTTCCTAAGACTGCTACCATTTCCAGAGGCAAGAG
Source organism: Pleurodeles waltl (assembly GCF_031143425.1). Classification (NCBI taxonomy): domain Eukaryota; kingdom Metazoa; phylum Chordata; class Amphibia; order Caudata; family Salamandridae; genus Pleurodeles; species Pleurodeles waltl. The sequence continues at coordinate 160,901,087 of NC_090448.1, read as the reverse complement.
GGCTCCATACTCATCCGCCTTTCTCAGAAAATTTGCCAAGTGGTCCCTTAAGCAAGGTATTACCTCCTGTCAGATACCCCAGTGACTCATATCTCTTCTGGGATTCTAAGCCAGTGGCTCCTTCACCAAAGGGAACTTGTGCAAAACACAGTAAATTTAACACTGTAGTCCAGTGAGTAGCGAGATTGAGTGGAGTGGACCCGAGTCTTTATTACCAGATAAAGTGGGTTACACTGGTCTTAATGGCAATCTTCACATTTACACTTATCAGAGATGACACCTCGTATATTACCTGTATATAGTCTGTGTCAGGTTTCAGAACTTCATTCATTCCTGAAATATTCTCACCTCTAGAACGTCCAGGAGACCTGTGTGATTTGTATCAGAATATTTGACTCGCAGCAATAGATCTGCGCTTGGTGCTTTTATTCAAGTAGGAAAACTTAAACATATGGTACAGAGACAGCCCATTGGTATGAGCAGGTCCCGTCACATGCTGGGTGAAAACAAGTGCTTCCATACTTTCACCTACTTCAGCACTTCTGTGTTCTCAGGTGTGTCCACCATTGTGCTAAATTCCTCAACAACATTATTTTCTGTGGCAATCTTTGCAGGTGCACTGTCTACTCTGGTATCTCGTCCAAAAATGTATTGTCATAGTGTCATAGTCTTAAGTCTGATACATGCTGTGACAAATGAAATGTGTACATGGACTGTGGATCTGTGTTGTATGGTGTTGTCTAAATCTAGGTGCACAGAATGTTGCTGTTGCACTGTTTTCCTGTTTTGTGGAATATTTTCTAACCCTGATGGAACAGTTCATCCATAATTGTGATTGTGTTGTTTCTGAACAATTTTACTCCCAAGTGTTGGCCTTTGTTTCCCTTCGTTAATAGTGAGTGCTGTGTGCATGTTTTTTAAAGGGATGTTTGTCAGTCATGCTAGAACGTGGGCATTGTGTAAGTCAATGGAGCTGTAGGAGCAATGCTTATTCTCGGTCTTCATCATTGTATGTCTGACCTACCCCATTAGTGTGCACTGGATTATGAGCTTCAGAAGTTAGTCTTGATCAGGTTTGGACTCTGGGTTGCGCACATTTCTTGTTTTACCAATAATCCCATAATAGTATTATCCCCCTTTCCTGTGCCGTAAGGAGTATGATTTGGGGCTCAAGAACTTTGGAGAGAGATCTGCATTCGTTTCTGAAGCCGCAGAATCGGTACATCTGCTTAAAAATGGTAGATGCTTATTGCACCAAACGCCTGGTGCCACACCCATTTAGAGGTGAGGAATAGCAGGGTTTCTGACGACAGCCTTTGTAGCTCCACCATGGAAAAACCTTGACCTAAGGTACACCACTGGCTGGCAGGTCATAGTGATGCTCGTCTACCGAACTAAGGGTGCAAGACCAGTCACTGGATAGCCATACTTGAGACAGACATGTGTAGCACGGTGGTCTCCAACTGGGAAAACAAAGCGTGACTCTGATATGCAGGAAAAATGTCCCTGAATATTAGATCCATTATCTTTTTGATTTAGTCAGTTAAAATCCTATCTTTGAAATTAGCTTGAGGGAAAAAAAAGTATGCAAATGAGGACAAAAAAATGCGTAGCACCCGACTGGCATGCTGTTCTGTTCACAATGCAACTGCCTCACTGGTGAATGTACAGTAGGCTGTCATATCACTGCTAAGCAGGCAGGGATCTAAAAATATAGCAGGCAATACTCTGGTATGGGTGCATAGGCAGGACCTCCGCTGAACCAGCAGGAGTACAATCCACCCATCAAGGTCCTAATGAAACCTTTTATCCTCAAAATTAGAAGTTTTTTGACTTGTGGGATTTCTTGGTTAGGGGGAAGGTGTGTGTAACAACCATTTGCCATTCTTATTTAGGTTGTCTACTGGCTCCCGAAGTTGGTTCTCCTTTCAGGCTGGTGCCTTTGAGAAGCAGCATTTGTCATTGTTTGCAGCTTTGTTTGATTGAGTGGTATCTGGGTATTCAATAGTGAAGCTCTCAAGTCGTGTGCCAGAACACATATGTTCTACTGGCTCAGAGCCCCTGACATAATTTGCTTAAAGTTTGCGGGGGGAAGGGTGGTTAATTGGTAGGAACAGTTATTTTTATGTCTGCAATTTAGTAGAAGATATGTCCATTCTTGTTATCATTAGTGTTTTTCCCTTCTATTGAAAAATAGTGTTTATTAATTTTACTTTTGTTTGACATTCCACAGTTCGCACTCTCAAGGTCGTCCTTTTATTTGTTTTTATCAATTACGTAGTTGGTTTATATTATTCGAGTGATGCATTTATTTCCAACTAATTTATTCCTGCCAAATCCAAGATGGACGTCCTCCCATCTAAGTAAGCGTTATAGGTAAATCTCAAGCTGGCTGACTGATCCTAGATTGTCTTCTGGGTTATAACGAGTGTGCCTTCAATCTACTAGAGTAGAGTCAAAACTAACTCCTAGCTCTGCTGCTGAATTTCCTCGCCACTGGGCTAAGGCATTTCTCTCCTCCCAGGATTACTGCCTCATGAATGCATCTGAGCTGCTTATCCATGAACATGTAATCCATTTATGCGTAACATCAACATAAAAATATGGCAACCCAAATAACCCTAAAGCATGATGAGTATGGGATTCTGTGTCAGTCCGCTATCTAACATGGATGTGGGGCCTCACTAGCATATGGTGGCATGCATCATCCTCAGCTAGCTGAAGATACCTGTGCAGTATTCAGAAAAACATATATTTGGCAGAAATTGGTTTTCTGGTTGTCAGAGTCTTAACCACAATCCTTGTCAGGGTAAGTCAGATACACACTAAGATAACCTGTGCTCACCCTCTGGCCGCTTAGCTAATGAGGCAATGTTTAAAGTATTTGTGTAACACAACACAATAACACAATGAAAACATCACAAAATAGAGTCTACACCAGGTTAGAAAAATAGACTATTTAATGAATAAATGAATAAATGAAGACCAAATGACAAAAAGTAAAAGTCGAGTTATATATTTTTAAAAAGTAAAGAGTTCAAGTGCTTAGGAGCAATAAGCGCTAATGGGGTCATTTGGTTGCGCTGGACCGGGGCAAAGTTAACAGTTCAGGCCGACCGTGATGAAGCACAGGCTGGACACAAGAGCCACGCAGGCCTGGTGAACAGAGTAACTTGATCCTTGCCGCAACAGCAAGATCCAGGGTACAGGTGAGCAATTCATCAAGCGGTGCATAGAGGCCAGGTCTGTAGTTGAGGAGATGTGTGAATTTTCTTCACACAGTTGTGGCGATGTGTTGGTTTTGAAGGTGGGGTTCTCCATGCAGTCGAGGGGATGCACCGATTTCTTCAAGCCGCTTTGATGCTGCTGAGTAGCTCTGAGTGCTGGGCTCTTGACAGTGAGGCATTGGTTCAAAGAGCGATGTGCTGGTCCTACTCCAGCAACAGGGCTGATGCACCAGTTCTGCTCCTAGCAGACAGGAGATGTGTTGATTTCTCTGGTGCAAGTATCAGGATCCACTTCCAGTGAACGAGGCACAGGAGCAGGGGTAGAGGCTTTGATATACCTGAGTCTCAAGCGAAAGGAGGCAAGCCAGCAAGTCCTTGGAGATCACTTCAGTTGCAAGGCAGATTCCAGCTCTCCCCCAGTAGGGGCAGAGAAATGCAGGCAGCAGGGAAGCACAGCAGAAAAGCAGTTCTTCCAGGTCAGCAGTCCAGCATAGTAACAGTCATTGATGCAGCACAGCAGTTCGTCTGACAGAGTCCAGTTGTATGTCCGGAAGTGTCTAATTTGGTGGGGTTAGAAACCAAGTTCCTATACCCAGTTGTGCCTTTGAAGTGGGGATGACTTCAAAAAGGTTTTTTTTAAGTGCACAGAGGTCCTTTCTTTTTTGAAGTGCACAGAGCTCTTTTTTGAAGTGCTCAGAGGTCCTTTCTGGCATCAGTAGGTGGTAACCACCCCTTTGTGTGGGGACAGGCACTGCCTATTCAAGTGTGTCAACGCCGCCTGCACTTCCTGCCCAGGAAGAGCCATCAGAATGCATATGATTGTTCAAACACACCTAATGTTCCTGTGTTTGTGGCTGTCTAGAGGGAATGCACAAAGTGTAGCTGTCACGCACCCCAGACGTGCAATGGAGACAGGCAGAGCAGAGCAATGCCTAGTTTCTAAATGTGGCATTTTTTTTAATAGTAATGTTAAGCCCAATTTTACCAGTAAAGAGGATTTTTCATTACCATTCCAATGATATGAAACATGACTTCTCAATCAGGAATTACAGTTTAAAAGTGTATTAAGGAATTCCCAATGTTATTATATGAGAGAAGTAGGCGTCACAGTAGTGAAAAACTAATTTGGGAGGCTTTCACCACTAGGGCATGCAAGACTTAAAAGTACATCCCCTCCCTTTTACTTACACAGAGCTCCGCCCTATGGGCTACCTACGGCATACCTTAGATGTAATACAAGGGGAATTTAAGGCTTGGCAGTAGGGTCTCAATGCCAAGCCAAAGTGGCAATAAAACCACCCACACAGGCTCTGCAGTGGCAGGTCTGAGACAGGTTTAAAGGGCTACCTGTGTGGGTGGCAGAAGAAGTGCTGCAGGCCCACTAGTAGAATTTAATTTACAGGCCCCTGGCAATATGGTATACTACTTTACAAGGAGCTTACAAGTAAATTAGATCTGCCAATTGTGCATACACCAGTGTTACCATGTTTAGGGAAGAGAGACGTATTGAATTAAGATATAATGGAGACGCTCCAATGTGGCCGCCACGGATATACGTAGCAGAAGGAGATTCGAGGTGAATTCTTTTTCAATCATGTAAGATTTGATAAGTGAAAAGTATAAATATTATAAGGTCATATCATGAATTATTGTATCTAGTATATATGTTAAAATTAGATACATGAGTGATATTTGTGTTTTTGCCTTCGGTACTGATGAACCTATTCCATTATATAAACAACATGAGTAATTTAAAATGTCAGCTATGAGTGAATCCATTAAAATCAGGGAAATCAATTATGAGACAATAAGTGATCTGTGTCCCAGAAATGGCATGACTAACTTTGATAATTTTTTATCTAAAATTCAAATATGTTAAAGGATGAACTATGTTTAGATAGGTGATTATGGAACATACAGAACCAACATATATCAGAAACCCTTTAAAAAATGGCCGCCACAGGCATCAGTATCATACGGACATTAGAGGGTAAGTAGTTTGTAAAACGAGATACTAACATTTTTTGATGGTTAAATATGGTAATATATGTTCCGGATCTAATACATAAACAACACTCATTGGAATTTGAGAAATGAGTTGCAGTGTTGTATTCTCATGGCATAATATATTTGATTTAATGAATAGTGTGTACATTTCAAAATGTCCGCCAAGGTTTCATGCATGGATATGAGGCCTTTAAGAAACTACTCAGGTGTCAGCAATTAATAGAGATTATAAAAGCGGTGGGATCGAATACGAGAAGATTTGCTTCTCTGTCGCCAAATCGAATTGTGTTAAAAGGAACATTCCATTTGACTTGTAAGGTAGGAATCTATTCAGGCCACTATATATAAACATGCACAAGTAATTGACTGTATTTGAGTCTGCTTGAGTTGACAGTACAAAATAAAACAAATAAGATATTTTAATGTCATTGGGTTCAGTCTAATATGATCAATCCTTAATAGAATTAGATGAGACTTACCAGTATTTGATATGTTCATGTAGTATGCTTATGAGATCCACTGCAGTAACTTAATCCAATATGGCTGCCGCGTTATAAACGTCAAGCCAATAATCTTGTTATAATACTGAGTTTGGATAGAATTTATGACATCTAACAATGCTGGATCTGTCTATGTAGTATGTGTATGAGATCCATGGCGGTAATCTTTTTTTAATATGGTTGCCGCGTTATAAATATAAAGCAAACATTCTAGTCTAGAGATTATCCGAAAGGTTATATTAATAGGCAGATTATCGTCATGCTATTTAGCATTTTGCTGTGAATTCAAGAGGCCGTTTGGATTTTAGTTGGTATTATGGTGATCATTCTATGAGAGGATAATATTTATGAACACATGTTGAAAATTAAATTCACCAGTTATATACAGAGACAAATTATTATTTTAGAACAAGGATATCAATGTCTGGGCTTGCTGCAATTAAATAAATTATTGAATTTTAATTTCAAATATTTCTTCTTACTCTTTTTTCAGGTCGAAAGAAAAAATATAAATAATTGAAAATAATAAGTTAGAGGGATATAATAATGAATGTATTAGGGTAAGTTCTAATGTATATGGATTTTGTAAATTAATATAAAGGCGACATGTGAACACTGTAAATATTTTATTCACTAGAAGTGTTTTTATGGAATAATTTTAATGCATAATTACTTTTTCACTAAGCCATGGTTATTTATGTTTGTATATTTCTAGCCCTGAAGAAGTCCTTTGGGGTGAAACGCGTTGGCTCTGGCTAGTTTTATTTCACATGAAGTTATATATAAAAAATCACAAGTGAATCAATAAAGACAAATATTTTAAAAGAAGACGTGGTTGATAGAATATTGTTGACTCATGGTGCTGCATAAGGAAGTGAAGATACATAAGGAGATTTCCCTTTTTATTATAAGTGATGCATATATGTGCTGAGTCTCATTTCACAATTATAGCACCTGGAGTCCTGGTGATTGAGGATTAGGGGGCTGGTCCTCAAGACTCGTGCACTAGTTGTTTATAGTTATTCATATTCACTATTGACATGACTGAATAAAAAGGTGCAGCAGTAATTTCTTCGGCCCCAGAGTTTTATGTTTAGGGAAGAAGTACATGCACTTTAGCACTGGTCAGTAGTGGTAAAGTGCTCAGAGTTCTAAGGCCAACAAAAAGATTCAGCAAAAAGATGAGGCAAGGAGGCACAACCCTAAATCTGACAGGTCTAACACGTGTCCTCCCCAGCTACCCAACTTCTAGGGAGTTCTCTTCACTAAGGTGGAAAAAACATGGATAGACCATAAGCATTGGCATGGTTTAACCCTGGTCTGTGTTCCACCCTGAAGTCCAAACCCTGTAGGGAAATGGACTACCTCAACAGTTTTGGATTCTCACCCCTCATTCGCATGCGCCACCTGCAGGCCTGAGGTCATTCTGAATTAGGAAGTGAGTACCAAACAGGTATGGTCTTAACTTCTTCAGTGCCCAGACCACAGCAAAAGCTTCTCTTTCTGTGACACTCCGCCTTTATTCCCTGATGAGTAACAGAGATGAAGGCTACAGATTGCTCTAGGCCCTCTTCTTTAAGTTGTGAAAGTACTGCTCTTAGGCCATGATCTAAGGCATATTTATGAATGATAAGCTCCTCAGAGAAGTCAGGGGCCTTGAGCACATGGCCTGCTTAAGGGAGTTAAATGCTTTTTGGCAGCCTCTGTCCAAATCACCTATCTGGGCTGCTTCTTAGAAGTCAGCTATGTGAAGGGGGCAATAATGGTGCCATTTCACTTGACAAACCTCCTGTAGTCCCCATGAGGCCCAACAATGCTCTGACCTCAGTCAGGATTTTGGGGGGCTCCACGGCCATAACAGTTTCTATCTTGGCCTGGAGAGGCTGCACCTTACCTCTGTCCACCAAGTGTCCCAACTACACCACACACCCCTGCCCTATCAGGCACTCACTGGCCTGGATAGTCAGGCCTGCCTGTTGCAGAGCCTGAGGCCCTTCCTGGAGATGAAACAGGTGGTCCTTCCAGCTGCTACTGAAGAAAGCTATGTTATCCAGATAGGCAGCACTGAAGGCCTCCATACAAGCAAGGACCTGGTTCACCAACCTACGGAAGGTGACAGCAGTGTTCTTCGGTCCAAAAGGCATCACTCTGAACAAACAGTGGCCCTCTGGAGTGGAGAAGGTTGACCTCTCCTTTGATCTTTCTGTTAGGGTGATCTGCCAGTAACCTGATGTAAGATCAAAGAACTTAAGCACTGGGCAGCCTTTAACCTGTCAATAAGCTCATTAGCCCAGGGGATGCGATAAGCCTCTGTCTTTGTGACTGAGTTTAGCCCTCTATAATCTACACAGACCCTGAATTCAGGTGTGGTACCCAGTGGGGCAGCTTCTCGTACCAGAACCAAAGGACTGGACCAGAGGCTACCGGAGTGTTCTATCATCCCCAACTCCAGCATTTTGGAAACCTCTTCCTTAATGCTGGCCCTCACCTTGTCAGACAACCTGTAAAATGTGTTCTTGACAGGAAGGTTGCCTCCTGTGTCCACATCATGGGTACACAGGTGGATAGTCCCAGGGATGAGGGAAAACAGTGAGGTGTACTGTCCCAACACTTGGTGGCAGTCCCTCTGCTATTCAGGTGTCAGACTGGGGAAAATGATTAATTACCTTTACAGAACTGACATGTTCCTTGGAAGCTAAGAGATCAGGAGTGGTTCACTCTTCTCTTCATTGTAACCATCTGTAACCAACAGCATTCTAACTTAGACCTCTAAAAGTGGGGTTTGAGGGTGTTTACATAGAGCGCCCTGCAAGGGTTCCTATGGGTCTTGAGATCTACCACGTATGTGGCCTCACCCTTCCTTTCAACCACCTCAAAAGGCCCAGACCAGCAGTCCTGGAAGGCCCTTGGCTCCACATGCTCCATCATCCACACTTTCTGCCTAGGTTGCAATTTCTCAGTGGTAGAATTCTGGTCATACCACTGTGTCACCATTTCCTGACTGGCTTCCAAGTTGTCTAAAGTTTGCTTCCACAACTTAGCTATGTGGCTCCGGAAGGCCAGCATGTTGCTCACTGCATCCTGGGAAATCTTCCTGGGAGTGTGCTCCCACCCTTCTTTCACCAAACCCAGAGGTCCTTTGACAGGGTGCCCACAGAGAAGCCCAAAGGGGCTAAATCCCACTCCCTTCTGTGGTACCTCCCTGTAGGCAAAGAGAAGGCATGGTAAGAGGATGTCCCAATTATGCCTCAAGGCCTCAAGTGGGTCCTTAAGCATGCCCTTCAGGGTCTTGTTGAACCTCTCAACAAGCCCATTGGTTTGTAAATGGTAAGGGGTGGAGAACTTGTAGTTACACCATTCGCTTTCTACATTGACTGCATATAAACAGACATAAAGTTTGTCCCCCTGTCAGACACTACTTTCGTAGGGAAACTGACGCAGACAAAAATCCCCATCAAAGCCTTTCCCACTGCAGGTGCAGTCATGCTCCTCATAGGGATGAGTACCTATTGGCACGGTCTACCAGAACCAGGATAAATCTGTTGCCTGAAACACTCTAGGGATCAATAAGCTCAATGGTGTCCCTCAGAGCCTCAACACGTTACCCATTAATGGTGACCCATTCCCTGTACTTTGTAGAATTAGAGGATACATGGATTTTAGGAACATAGGGACACTTGGGTAACCTCACTAAACTCCCCCCACCTATAAACTGGGATCAACTTCTCTTCAGTACTACACTCGCCATCCCTGGAATCTTTCCTCAGTGAGAGGCTATGCTGTTTTTGGACACTTGGGGTCCCCACTGTGGTGTCCAAACTCAAAGCACTCATAGCACTTAGGAGCTTTGGGCTGCTGACTTTTGTCAAGGAAGTTTCTCTTCTGGTGGCCAGATTAGGAATGGGACCTTTTCCCCTGTGAGTTGTTTGGGGGGCCTTGAGAGAACTCTTTCTTTTTATTTCCCCCTCTTTTTTCTGTTGAAAAACCTTACAACCCTTTTGGGAGTCCCCCTCAGATATCTTCTTGGACATTCTGATGCTGACCTAGATGTCAATCTCCTCAGCAAGCTTCCTCGGGACGTAAAGCTTACTATAAACCTGGTGTTGGTGCAGTTAGAGAAAACAAATATCAAGCATGTGCTCCTTTAAAATCAAGTTGTACAACTCTGAATAATCATCTATCTTGCTGCTCTTCACCCACCCTTTCTGGGCCCGCTAGTATAATCTAAGAAATCCACCCATGTATTTTATGAGATCTTGTGGATGCCCCTGAACTGTTGCCTATACTTCTCAGCGATCAGTCTAAACTTGCTGACTAAAATGGCCTTCATTGCATTGTAGCATGCCTGGTCCACCCTATAGTGCAAGGTGTATGTCCCATCTCACTGTGGGAACATACCTTCCATAGGCTACCACCCCAGGACTCCTCTGGAATCTTGCACACTCAAAGCTACTTCATAGGCTGCAAATTACTTAACTGTATCATCCCCATCATATAACTGGGCACCAAGTCTTTGGGTATACGGATCCTTGCCTCACTAGTGGACACTGCAGTTATGCTGCCACCATTACTTCTGGGCTCCACCTGAAGTTCTCTGATGTCCAGCTCTCTAAGGCTCAGCTCATGGGACATTTTCATTTTCCCAAGAGTCAACCACCTTTCCTATAGAGCTAGTTCCTGCTCCAATGTGTAAGCTCTAGCTTCAGTGTACTCTCCTTCCTCCTGTCTAACAGCTCCTCTGGAGACAGGGTCCTTGATGAGATGCTTCTCCCTGCTCTGGGAACCACTACTGCTTCCAACAATTTGTTGGCTCTCTTCACAGGCAGTTTCAGATCCACCCCAGCATCTAGGATCAGCTCTGCCTCCTCCTCAATATCTTGCTCTTCTTTATCTGGGCTTTCAGCTCCTGCATTACAGACCTCTGCCCAGGCTCTCAAAGCCTTCTGCAACTCCACCTTCAAAAAGAAGCCTTCAATGGACACTTGAAAACCCCTTGAAAAAATCCTTAAGCTGGACCACAGTATAGGTCTCTATCTTGGCCAGCACAAAATCAATTGCTGCAGGTGTAGATTTTGTTTCTCCAGAGAGAGATATGGTTTAGCAAAAAATACAAAAGCCAATAGGGAGGAGTAAAAAAAGGCTTGAATTGATCTTAGTGTAAAGTAGTAGTGAAAAAGGAGTTACTATATAGTATTGCACAAACCTTATCGCTGATCACCATAATTAGAAATTGGGTTTCTGATTGTCAGAGTATGCACCCTGCAATAGTAGGAACCCCAATCCTACTCAGCATAAATCAGATACACAATAAAATATAACCTGCACTCACCCTCTGGTAGCTTGGCACAGAGCAGTCAGGCTTAGCTAACGAGGCCATGCGTAAAGTATTTGTGCAACACAACACACAGTAACACAATGACAACACCACAAAAGAGACTCCATACCAAGTCAGAAAAAAAGTCAATAATTTTATAAATAAATCAGGACCAAAACAACAAAAATCCAATAAGTAGAAGTTGAGTTATGAATCTGTAAATAATAAAAAGAGTTCTATAATTTAGAAGCAGTAAGTGCCAATGGGGGTTATCTGGTCTCGCTGGACCGACGCAACGCCAACAGTTCAGGCCAACTGCGATGAAGGGCAGCCAGGAACAAGAGCCATGCAGGACGAGTGAACACAATACCCTGATCCTGGTTGCAACAGCAAGATGCGGGGTTCAGGTGAGCGATGTATTGAGCGATGCGTTGAGCAGTGTGTTGAGTGATGAATAGAGAGATGCATTCAGTCATGTTTTGAGTGATGCCCAGAGCAATGCATTGAGTGATGCATCGAGGCAAGGTCCGCAGTCAAAGTGAAGCATAGATTTTCTTTACGCAGTAGTGGCGATGCGTCAGTTCCGATGATGAGTCACTGAGACAAGATATGCTGGTTCTGCGGTGCGATGCACCAGGATTCTCTGCGCAGTTGAGGGGATGTATCCATCTCTTCAAGCTGCTGCATTGCGTGGCTTCAAGCGTGGGGCTCTCCACAGCGAGGCATTGGTTATGAGAGCGATGCACCAGTCATACTCCAGAAACAGGGCTGATGTGCCGGTTCTGCTCAAGCAGACAGGAGATGCATCGATTTCTCTGGGGAAAGTATCTGGGTCCACTGTCAGTGAATCAGACACATTAGCAGGGATAGAGGCTTGGATAACCCTGAGTCTCAAGCAACAGGAGGCAAGCCAGCAAGCCCTTGGAGAGCACTTCCGTTGCAAGCCCGAGACTAGCTCTCCCCCTGCGCGATCAGAGAGCAGTAAGCAACAGGATAGCACATCAGAAAAGCAGTCTCTCCTGGTTAGCAGTCCAGCAGAGTAAAAGTCTTTGATGCAGCACAGCAGTTCTTCTGACAGACTCGAGCTGTAGGTCCACAAGTGGCTGATTTGGTGGGGTTAGAGACCTAGTACTTATATCCAAATGGGCCTTCAAAGTGGGGGTGACTTCAAAGAAGGAAGTTTGAAGTGCACAGAGACCCTTTTTTCCTAGCCCTGGCTCCAGACTATCAGTAGCGGTAATCAGCCCTTTGTGTGGGGAAAGTCACTACCTATTCAGGTATGTCAGCCACTCCTATCCTTACTGCCCAGAAAGAGCCATCAAAATGCAGATGAGTGCTCAGCCACACCTAAGCTTCTTGTGTTTCGTGGCGGTCTAGAGGGAATGTACAAAATGTAGCTGTCACCCACCCAAAGCATGTATTAGGGACATGCTAGAGACACACAGAGCTGTAAGAGCAGAGAAATGCCCACTTTCTAAAAGTGGCATTTCTAAAATAATAATGTTAAATCTCATTTTACCAGTAAAGAGGATTTCTCATTACCACACCAATGATATGAAACATGATATAGCTACTCCCTCCCAATCAAAGATTACAGCTTAAAAGTGTAATAAGGGTCAGGCCTCACAGTAGTTAAAAACAAATTTGGGTGTGTTTCACTACTAGGCCATGCAAAACTTAAAAATACATGCCCTAACTTTTACTTACACAGTACCATGCACTGTGGGCTACCTAGGGTTTACCTTAGGGGTGACGTGTAATAAAAGGGGAGTTTAAAGCTTGGTAAAGAGTTTTAAATGCCACGTTCAGGTGGCAGTGAAACCTCCCACACAGGTTCAGCAGTGGCAGGCCCGAGACAGGTTTAAAGAGCTAATTGTGTAGATGGCACACGCTGTGTACAGTCCAACTATTAGCATTTAATTTACAGGACCTGTGTATATGGTATAATACTTTACAAGGGAGTTACAAGTAAACTAAATATGTTGATTGTGTAGGTACCAATGTTACCATGTCTAGGGAAGCAGCACATGTGTTTTAGCACTGATCTGCATTGGTAAAGTGCTCACAGTCCTAAGGCCAACAAAAGGATTTAGCAAAAAGATACGACAAATAGGCAAAATGTTTCAGGGAAGACCACTCTAAGGCGACAGGTTTAATAATGGTCATGTTTTTGGTATCCAGTTCCATTTAAATCAACATAGTATTAATAAGGAAGCTTAAGTTATAAATGTAAGAGGGTGGACTAAACAAATCTTTATTGATGTTCTCTTTTCCAAGTGATTACAACTAGCAAAAACTAGCAATTTTGCACAGTCAGAACCTTTACGTTTTAGAAAGTCAACATGTTTCAATGTTTATTGGTTGCTACACAGTGTGTGTCATAGATCTCTGTGCCTAGTCAAAAACAGGGCACTGTTTCAGATGGTAACCTAGGCACCACAGTGGATGAAACAATCTACCTTATCCACAGTGCCTTTGGAGATAGTATCTTCTGTGTTATATGGGTCAACTAGAGTTCCAGTAAATAATATGCAAAGGTCCGACGGCCGGGTGTGAATGACTTCATTAAATGACTAGCTAAAAGAGTAAAGTCAGGATCTTCAAAACAATCATCTTTTCTTCTTGACGTGCCATTCAGCACTCCTTTTCAAGTCTCTGATAGGGCTTGATAGCTTGGTCTCTGATATGAAACTAATTGGCAGTATCCTGCACATCCCCAGATGATATTTTGTATATCATTGGCCAATGGAAATCATCAGATGTATGCTCGTGTTCCATGTAATTGTATTTATATAGCGCTTACTACCCCCGACGAGGCAGTAAGGAGTTTTTCGGCGAGAAGTATGCTACTCTGGAACTCAATATGGATTAGCAGAGGGAAATATACATTGTTATAGAGCCTGGTGAACATGCGAGTCTGTTAGTTGGATGAACAGGTTAAAAGAGGAATAAAGGAGGGAAGAGTGTATAAAGTATTTTTTGGGAGTCCATACTGGTAAAAGAGGTTTGGGGTGAGTCAGTGAGTGGAGGTAGGGCATATCTTGAAAGAGGAATAGGATGAGTCATAGGGTAATGGTTTCTGGAGGCTTGGAGAGATTAGTACATTTTTTTCTCTGCAGGGGGGATGCAATGCATGTAATGTGTGCTAGTTTGGTTGTGAGCCTATCTCGTTGTGTACTACTACTGTGTTCAGGCCATCCATGTGCTCACTTTCCTAGTGGCCACAGCAAAGTTACAGCTCGGGTCAGGTTAATTAATGCATTTCTCAGCAAACTCTGCGCGCGCCAATACACAGGGCAACTTCCCATTTACATGCCAATGTGAAAACATTTGGTACCACAAGAGGGCGCTTTGTTAATAGGATTTACTTTATTACTATTCTGCACATTAACATGAAACGCTTTTTTGTTAGCATTGTTTAAAACTCACTTTGGGAAACACACTGCGATTTTATGTGCCCTTATTTTAGCAAGAGGATAGAAGGCATGTTTTTCGTTGTAGTTACAATAAACGAAATGTGCTTAAGGTAGTGTATTCTAATAACATTCATAAAATTATAGCAATAAATCCTGTAGGGCAATTTAGGATGTTTACAGCTTTTGGAAATTAGGTTGAACTCTAAATAGATAAAAGTAACAAACACAATAGTATGCACATACACGTTAGTATGGCATGCGAATTGCCGCGAGAAGACCCAACAAAACCACAAAACAAGAGCAAGGACCCAAGCTATGCACACTGCAAATTGAAACTGAAAACACAGAATATGACAACTAGTGCTGACGCATATCGTCGAAAATCACATACAGAAATAAAAAGCACAATTTTGAGAAAGGAACTGTTTTTGTTAAACACGTCATGTACTCCATTCCGTTCAATGTTAAACTGAAAACACAAGGCGTGTTCAAAAAGTGAGGTGAACAAAAGAAGGGCAGAAGCCAAAAAGGACAGTGACCACAGCAGACTTTAAAAAAAGGTTCTATATGAAACTCGGAACACAGATTAAATGACATTACATCAGGTTTAATTATTCTGGAGAGTTGCACACGTCTTTACCAGCTTAAACTGCTGTGTAGTTTATAGGGAAGCCTAGAAGTGTGCAGGGCGGTAAAGTTAGCCACAAGGGCTGCAGCACAGGAGGGGAGGACACAGTGCTTAATTTGTAAATAAAAAGGTACTGGTGCCCAAAGCCCTCCTCATAAACACGCGGCTTCAATGTGTGAACACGGAATACTGAGGCGGCGTAATCCTGAAGCCATCTCGGGCCTCTTCAATTCATATAAAGCCACTCCTGCCCATTCAGCTCACTCTTGAAGCTTTCTACTTTCTGACTTTGAGACGCTTTTTCGTTTTTCTTTTCCTCCGTCTTTCCCATGTGTGTCTTTTGCTCGCAGCAAATGCTTGAGGCAGAAAAATAAGCCCCGGCCATCAAAAATAAGTGCCGGTGCTCAGCCCCGGAAACAACAAGCACAAATTGAGCACTTGGAGGACATCTATGACAGTAATTTAACAGTGAGATACATTTCTAACTAAAAGAGAAACAGGAAAATGCAGCAATTTACTTGGGTGATAAAAGTCCTCTCTTTTGAAAGTAGTTGTGTTCTAAGATTGCAAAACTCTGTGAATGTAAGTAAATGAATGTGTGCAGGGAGCAAACTGAAGCCTGCTGGCACTGGTCCCCCAGGCGCACTATGGTGTGTGCAGGGAAAACGTCCGGAACAATGACTCTGGAAAAACGATTACATTGTTAACGCAAGCGGACTTCCTTTTTCTCTGCCTTAACCACGTATGTGCTGAACAACGCACATGCGTGGTTAAGGCAGAGAAAAAGGGAGAGTGCATTGGGAGATGACACAGTCAGGTTAGTGTGGCTGGGGCAGGGTTGGGGGTAGTTTTTAGGGGTGGGGCGGTCGGGGAAGTTTGTTTTTTTAGGTGGGGGGATCGGGGTAGATCTGGTTTTTAGGGGGTGGGGGAGTCAGGCAGTTCTAGTTTTAGGGGCAGAGGTAGGGGGATCAGGGTAGTTCTGTTTTTAGGGACAGGGGTGGGGGCTCGGAGTAGTTTTGTTTTGGGGTGGGGTCAAGGTACTTTCTTTTGTTTTTGGGGTGGGGCGGGTAGTTTGGTTTTTGGGGTGGGGGATGGTGGATCGGAGTAGTTTGGTTTTTGGGGTGGGGGAGTTGAGGTAGTTTGGATTTTGAGGTGGGGGTTAGGGAGTCGGATAGTTTTGTTTTTGGGGTTGGAGGATCAAGGTAGTTTGGTTTTTGGGGGTGGGGGAATCAAGGTAGTTTGGTTTTTGGGATGGGGCGGGGGTAGTTTTAGTATTGGGCGTGGGTGCTTCTGGGCCTTAGGGCAGGTGGGGGGGTCGCGTGCTAGAACCATGCATGCCATTCACACACATGCCTTTACTAGGCATCCTTTTACAACAAAAAATCGTTGTAAAGGCATATGTGGTAAAGGCATTTGTGGTAACAATGCGGTCCTTGTTCCGGGTGCATTTTTCAGGCATGCATGATTCCAGCATTCCTTGTTCCATCATACATTTATGTGCAGTACTAAATGAGGTTTGTACTCACAGCCATTAAGTGTTCGCCTACCAATGCTGGTGCAGTCAGTGTTGGATGTCAGTTAACACATGCTTCATTCTAACTGGCACTCTTCAGCAAGGAGCAGTAGCAGTCCATCAATGAGGGGTGCTTGGCATGATGCTTTTAGTTTCTGCAGTTCCGCCCCACTTCATGCTGCTCATACACTCCTAGGGTTTGTCAGCCCACCTTCTTCTACAGAATGGGGGTGCTATCTAAATGACCAACTCCTGCAGGCTTGTAGAGTATACCCAACAACCCTCACAACATAAATAAAATGCTTTCATTTTTTAAAGATCTCACTAATGATTGTAGTACAGCTTACTGAGTTGACCTGTCCACTCTAAAACATCCTATGTAGGCCACTTTGGCATTCCAATTACCTTCATTATCAAAATACCTAGTAAATATATATTTCTAAAAGCTTGATACGAAGGACTAGATAAGACAACATGGATTCTAGACTTGGGAGGCATCTTGTCACATCCACACGTTTGATATTAACAGCAGAGCTTCCACCTCCGTGTGAGTGTTTCTTCAAGAAGACGACTCGATGGAAACAGAAGATAATCTTCTCGCCCTCCCGGGACACATTTTAACCTGGATTTTCTCAGTTGTTGTTGCAGTTTCAGTTCTATTTACACAAGTCTCCAATCCTCTAAAGAGCTCTAAAACGAGTGAAACATGTATCAAGACTTGATCTGTTATACCTAAGCATGGGTGGCATGTTGTCAGGCAGTGTATTACAATTCTTCTGTAATATCTGTTTAGGCTACTTTCTGGTAGGCGTGGGTAGCATTCACTTATATATGTTTCTATGACTTAATGGTCACAGCATGTAACATTATTTGACACACTTAAGTTTAACGTAGTAACGTTGAAGTCTTTAACACAATTCTAGGATACGCTTTTATTTGTTTTTCTCAGTCTAAAAGTTTTTTTGTGAGTTATTCCTTGTTCTTTATGCTGTATTGTATTTTTTTATTTAGTTGTTCTAAGCAGAAGTTACAGAGATGTTATTTTCTTGTTTATTGTTGTTCCATTGAACAATTATAATACACTAAAGTGACACCAATCAGCCGTCTTAGATTTTAGATTTTTGTGTGTTTGTATTCTGTATAAGTAAATGTTTTAAAATCCAGTTTTTTCGAAAATCACTAATTTAAATTAAATGTTTCTGCTGGTTTATGATTCTTTCCACATTGGAACTAACTACTAACTAAAAATATACCTCCCTCAAGCAAACAACTGCTAATAATATTATAAATATCTTATACAATCAGAGTCTTTTAATTTACTCTGATTTGAAAAACTAGCTTTGATATTGCACTCTTAACAATATTATTCGAGTAATGTTTAAGAAAACAGTCTCTGCAAAGGAGGCACAGACTATTTCTGCTGCTAACTTTCCCGCCGCACACTACCATAGAATTTTCTTCAGACATTAAACTGTAAAGGGTCTGATTCATAAAGGCTTTTCCGTCTGAGTCTCACATTTAGAAAACCTGTACCTTCACAATCTCTAACTTACATTGTGTGTCTTGGTTGCATAGCGCACACACACTGCACACTCATAAGGGCATAGTGGTCGTTTCACGGGTCATTCAGAGGGGAATGTCAGCTGAGTGGCCAGGTACTTCCAATGCAGGAAGCAGTTAAGGGTACTGATAACACAGCATACTCATCTTTAGCACACAACCTACACCAAAATAAACTAGGTCTAAGAGATGTAAAGAGAAACTCGAGTAATAAGTGGGCATATACTGGAAAACAAGAGGAAACATTGACCAATCTTGTAAACGGCTATTCTGCCTAAGCGGATGCTAATGTATGCAAAGCCGCACACCACGCAATACAAGAATTAGGAAATAGGTGTAAATCGCCTATGTGAATCACCCATCTTCAGAAATGCGTGCACAGTGCAGAAAGCAAAACGTAGGCATTGATATGACAGAGATTTCAGTAAATACCAAAGCACTTGTATATTACAATGGACAATCGGTCACCCTACCAAATGTGCCTCTGCCCTGCGGGGAGTAGAGTGCGCCCATGGCTTTGGCTGTATCGGTGTCCTTTTTTAATTTTTCAATTGCAGTGTCGACCTCCGGCCCAAACAATTGCTGTTCGTTAAACCACTCACGCCCCACAAACAATGTACACCATAAGATCGTATACAAGCCCCGACACATTCGTTCCACCGAATCAATACAACCCTCACTAATCGCTACACTGAACAAACCAACTGGTCACTGAACACACACAATGGCACCAGACCACCATGACTCTTCCCAACGACAAATAACCGAACCGTCCTGGCAGCGTTCCCAGACGTCCACACTACAAGCCAATACAGACGTCACTAGCATTACAAAACGTAACATTAGATACATGCAAAGGTGCAGCAATTCATTTGTTCAAAAAATGCAGGGGCCTAAAATGTTCTTAAGAGGCTGCCGCCAGTAATGCTAGGTACCAGTGCTCACGAATAGGAAACTACACAGTCTTGATTCTAACACACACATCCTCCCCATCCTACACCTCCTGTCTCTTTGGCTCATTCTTACAGGTTTTTTTACATCACTGCTTTCTCTTTTGTCACTATTTTCCTATGCTCTCTTCCTCCGCTCTCTTGCTCTCGGACAAAATCTGACGACGAAAAATAAGTCCTGGTCCTTTAAAATGAGGACTGGTGCACTTGCAACCATCTGCACAAATTAAGCACTTGCAATGTCCCACTATTTTTGTTAAATGAAGTCCAATGTATTCCTAATCTTAAGGTCTGCCGAAAAAATAAATACAAGTTACCTGACAGGGTAAGTACCGTAACTGGTTCCGGTCAAATGTTTTTGCATTTGCATATGTTAAATGCTTTGTGTTAATAACACACACGACAAACTATAGATGACAGACCCTGCAGTTGACATGAAATCATTAACATCCATAAGCAAAGCCGCAAAAAATTCATTTTGCTTTCACATTACTAGTGGTCTGTTCATAGACTCGACAAACTAAAAAGACACAAAAATAATAATAATAAAAGTAGCAGTTGCTTGGTGAGCTATATGGTGATCAGGAGCCCATGAAGCCATACATGGCTTCCTCAGCCTTTCATCCTCCTGTGAAAGGTAACCTGAGTGTCATTACATCAGATAGCAGTAAAAATAGAGTTTTCAAATTACCAATGAAGGAAAGTTCTCATTTTATTAAAGAAAGGGAAGCGAGTAATATGCCTTTATTTATTGACACTTTAATACAACAGCAGCCAGAATTTTTTTTTTTTTTTTAACTCAACAAGACAGAACGCATAAGAGATAACTACAAAACCTAGAAATCCTTGGGTCAGACCTACTAAATAACATAGCACAGGGGAGTTATTAAGGCCCTATAAGGTGCTTAGTTTTAGAGAGTTGTTTCTTCTTCGTGATGTGACACCTGTAGCCACACTGGTGGAGAAACAAAAATATCAAGAAAATACAAGAACCAACAAGCAAATAATCTAATAACCATTCTTTTTGTTCCAGAACAATCAAGAAGTTTGGGAACCATAGATTAAGCAACTGGAAGACACATATTTTTCTTTGTGTATGAGTGGGGAGAAAGCTGTCATGATAAAATTCAATGGATACCATAAAAAGCAGCAGGATAATACTTGCTACATAGTTTTAATGAAATTAGTATTTTCCTGCATTGGTAATTTGGAATATCCACATTTTGTATTAAGGCCAGAGGCTGATATTTTGCACGTCACAAGCAAATGTGTGGCATGTAAGGTTGGTTTGCAGTACAACATTTTAAAACTTGAATCTGTCAACCAGCCAGCCGTTCTCAGGATCTCTTCCAATCTGGCACCTGTCCAGAAACCTTTAGAAGCCATGGTCTGGGGGAAGGGTTCTGAAAAAGAAAATATTAATACCATCTTGTACCATCAGGCATTTGATGACCTAGTGTAGGAAGCTGGCCCTGTATATACTATACCAACATGAGATATAGTGTGCACAGAGTCCAGGGGTTCCCCAAGAGGCTTGACAGAGGCAATAATAGATCATATTAATGATCTATTTGTGGTAGTGTGGTCGAGCAGTTAGGCTTTTCAGAGGGTAGTGTTAAGTATTTATTGTACACACACAAGTAATAAGTGAAAACACACACTCAATGACTTAACTCCAGGCCAATAGGTTTTTATATAGAAAAATATTATTTTGTTAATTAATTTTTAGAACCACAAGATTCATTTAGCAGGTAAGTACATTAAATGAAAGGTACTTTGCATAGTATTACTTAGGACTTTGAATAGAATCAATATTGTACACAGTTTGCTTTCAAATGGCAAAAAGCTATTTTAAAAGTGGACACTGCAATTTTGAACAGTTCTTGGGGGAAGTAAGTAAAGTACAGTTTCTGAGGTAAGTACCACACTTACGGGTTCAGTTTTCGGGGCATAAGTAGCCCACCATTGGGGGGTTCAAGGCAACCCCAAGCACCCAGCACCAGCAACACAGGGCCAGTCAGGAGCAGAGGTCAAACAGGAGCCAAAATAACATGGGCACCCTTGGAGACGGGGTACTCCGGTTCTAGTCTGCTTGCAGGTAAGTACCTGCGTTGTCGGAGGGCAGACCAGGGGGGTTTCGGAGGAGTAATGGAGGGGCCCCAAGCAGGCACAAAAACCACACCCTCAGCGGCACGGGGGTGGCCGGGTGAAGTGTGCCGACAGAGCGTCGGGTTCTCAATAGAATTCAATGGAGGGACCCGGGGGTCACTTAGGCGCCTAAGGCAGGGCACAGAGTGGCCTCTCGGGCAAGCCTCCAACTGGGCCAGGGTGAGGGCCACCTGCTGGTCGTTGCTGCACCGGTGGGTGGTTTCTCTCGGGCCTGGGGGCTGCAGGTGCAGTGCTTCTCCAGGCGTCGGATATCTTCGTCCCGGGCAGTCGCGGTAAGGGCGGTCCTTGGGATTCCTTCTGCAGGTGTCGTCGTGGGGGTGCAGAGAGGTCAGCCCAGGGTGGACACATCGTCGGAGTCACCTGGGGATCCTCTGTGGATAGGTGGTTTCTCTGGACACTGGCCGGAGGCTTCCAGTGCAGAGTAGTTGGACTCACGCTTCTGGAGTGAGGTGAGAGTCCCTTTAAAGTTGGTTTCTTTGTCTTCTTTTCAGACAGGTCCACTGTCCATGGGAGTTTCTTGGCCCTTGGTGATGCAGGCAGTCCCCTGGAGGCTTTTCAGGGGTCGCTGGTCCTTCAGAACGCATTGCTTCTTTTCTTGCAGCTTTTCGAAGTAGGAGACGGGCCGGTAGGGCTGGGGCCGAGTCAGTTGTTGTCTCCTTCTCTTTCAGCTCAGCAGTCCTTCTTCTTTCTTGAGGTCATCAGGAATCACCTGAGGAGCTGGGTTCAGGGTCACTCATAAATACTAAATTTACAGGTGTGTTAGGGTCAGAGGGCAGTAGCCAATGGGTACTGTCCCTGAGGGTGGCTACACCCTCCTTGTGCTCACTCCCTCTGGTGGGGGGGAGCACATCCCTATCCCTATTCCTCCAAAGCAAGATGGAGGATTTCTCAAGGACGGGATAACTTCAGCTCTGGACACCTTATGGGTGGTCCTGGCTGAGGGGGTGACTCCTCCTTGTTTTTCTCATTATCCCTCCGGACTTGCTGCCAAAAGTGGGGGCTCATCTGGGGGGCGGACATCTTTACTAGCTGGAGTGCCCTGGGACACTAACACCAGGCTTGAGCCTTCGAAGCTCACCGCCAGGTGTTACAGTTCCTGCAGGGGGTGGTGTGAAGCACCTCCACCCAGGACAGGCTTTGTTTCTGACCAGAGAGTGCACAAAAGCACCTACCCCATGTGGTCAGAAACTCATCTGGAAAGTGGCAGGCTGGCACAGACGGTCAGCCTTGCTCTAGCAGTTGAGCTAACACACAGGGGGCATCTCTAAGATGCTCTCTGTTTGCATTTTTCAATAAATCCCACACTGGCATCAGTTGGGGTTTATTGTGCTGAAAAGTTTGATACCAAACTTCCCGGTATTCAGTGTAGCCATTATGGTGCTGTGGAGTTCGTAATGTCAGACTCCCAGACCATATACTCAGTATGGCTACCATGCACTTACAATGTCTAAGAATTGACTTAGACACTGTAGGGGCATCGTACTCATGCCGCTCTGACCTCACCGGTGGCATAGTGCACCGTGCCTTAGGGCTGTCAGGCCTGCTAGAGGAGTGACTTACCTGTGCTACAGGGAGTGGTTTGGCGCATGGCACTCTGAAGGAAGTGCCAAGTCGACTTTTTTCTTTTCTCCCCACTAGCACAAACAAGCTATAAAGCAGTGTGCATGTACTGAGTGAGGGGTCCCTGAGGGTGGCATAATACATGCTGCAGCCCTTAGGTACCTCTCCTGGCCACTAGGCCCTTGGTACTAGGGATACCTCTTACAGGCGACTTAACTGTGTGCCAGGGCTGTGCCAATTGTGGAAACAAAGGTACAGTTTTAGGGAAAGAACACTGGTGCTGGGGCCTGGTTAGCAGGGTTCCAGCACACTTCCAATCAAAGCTGGTATCAACACTAGGCAAAAAGTGGGGGTTGACTACCACAATATCATGATTACCTCCACATTTATTTAGTTTAAAAAAGTCACTACTTCAACAATGCTCGAAAACACTATCTGCTCAGGATTTTTTTTACTGAGCAGAAATAGCTCTCATTATTGAAAATGTTGCACAACCATGTGTCCTTCAAAATGTAATATACCATTGAACCCTTCAGTTGAAAATATTCTTTGAGGTGTAAAATTGTCTACTTTTTGAAGAGATGAAATAGCACAAACTGACCTCAGTGACAGAGATTTATAATTGTTTTTCATTTTGACCAGAATATGTTGCTTATCAATCACAGAGGGTGAAATTGGGAATATTCTATTGCACTCTTTTCCAAAAGATCTAGAATTTCCTGAAGAATTAGCAGACTGTACAAGAAAGATGAAGAGTTTGGAAACAAAGTATGAATGGGATCGCTGAAGAACTCTATATGAGAGCCTTCTACTGTATGGAGAACCCTGGTCTGTTGAAATTGTTTTCCAGTTGTTTAATCTGTTCTGTGCTGACGATGGAACAGTTCCATCTTCAGAAACAGTGGGCATGTGCAAAGGACGGAACCATTTCCTCTTCTGCACATGCCCAGGAAATCCCTCTGCTGTTAACAGCAAATGTATTTCTTTTATGCTAAAAACATCGTAGGGAGCTGAGAAAGCTTTCCTAGCTCTCAAGTTTGTTTTTGGTTTTCACTGAAAAGATGATTAGCGCACACGGCATGCGGATGTCATTTCACTGAAAACAAAAGTGAAATGACCCCTTGCTGAATTCATAATTTGGTCTACTTTTCAGAAATCTACCACAAACTGGAAGTAGGTTAAGAGCATAAAAAACAGGGAAAATAGGCTAGCTCTTAGAAAAATGCAAAAACTGTGGTACATTTAAAAAAAAAAATTATTCAACTCTTCATGTTCCTGAAAGCTGGGAAGACAGTGACTTTAGTACAGCAAACCATTCGTGGATACCATTTTTAGGGAAAAAAAACCTAATACATTGATCTGGAGCATTTTTTGCCTTCTTTTGCAAAAAAAAAACAACAACAAAAAAACTCTAAATGTTGCTATATTTTGCCTATTTTATCAGGGCCTAGCAGTGAAGTGGTTAATATATTTGTGATTCCGCCTGCCAGAAAAAACGGAGCAGATTGCACACTTACCACTGGTGATGGTAGCTATTTTCTCATCTTTGCTGTTTTGTTGGTGGAGACCTGTGTACCTTTGTTGGAAGAAGGTCAAATTGGAGGATTGATAACTATAGAGTCTTCCTTATTCTGGTAGAACTTGGACCTATTTTCTTACTGGAACCAACCAGCAGAATGTCCTCCTTTTCTACTGAAAAAAACTTGCTGAACAAACATCTTGCATAAGGCAGACTGAGCTTTAACAAAAGATTTAAAAGTGTTGACATATTTTGAAATGTCTTTGACATATTTTGAACCTGTTCTAAGGGACTTATTTCTGGAAATAACAATGCCAATAACTTGGAATCAGTTTTAGGAAGTACTCCATTAAGATGTTCCAAGAAAAGTGCTCAGTTGGCATTTCCGAAGAAACAAATGACTCCTTGTGTTCAATTGAACAGATCCAAAGGGTCAATGGAAGTACTACCTTACTCAGCTTTTTCATCCATCTAAAAGATATTTGACTCCAGCCGCTTGGAATCTAGCAGGGTCAATGGAGGAAGGTGCTGGAATGCAATTTACAGACAACTAAAGAAGGGTCGAACAAATGTTTGCCTGATTCACCTAACAACTCAGCCTGCCCCTGTGGCATAACATTTTCAAATGAGATTTTGGAGGTGCAGCATAATTTGCGATTATTAGTACCTGGCCAGTTTAAACCTGTACAATCATAAGCAAAAGATGCATAATTTAGGGAGTATTACATCATATTGAAATCATTATTCAATTAATCCATATTTAAAACTGGAAAGGATGTTTTGGATCACATATCTACCTCTTTGTTAGGGGGTCTTGTCTACGGCAATTTGCCAAATTCTGTAGCAAGAGTAGTCCAGTCTGGATCTAGGAACCAACAGTGTTGGAAGTCAATCGAGAAGAAATGCTTGGTGACTCAGAAGGAACATGTTCTGATTTGAATAGCCTCTTACAAAGTTGTGTGTTGATAGGTTTGGTGGGAAAATTAACAACATATTTATCCTGCTCAATATGATATATACACCCTAGGAGGCTGGGTGCTCTGTGCCTTGATAATTTCTCTAACATTTTTGTCAATGTCTTGCAAAACTTCTGCCATTGACAGAGAGGCAGAATCTTTATGGAAGGATTAACAACATCTCTCACATTGACTTAAAAAACTACTTATCTGACATATGTAGCATTCGCTATGTCCTCGTCATAGTGTACCTTACCATGTTCATCCGTATTTTAGAATGGAAATTCCAGAATCGTAATGTCTAAGAGAACAATAGAGTGTCTACTTAAAAAAGCTGTTTTACTGATGAGTCTATATATTTTTAGAAACAGAGGAGCTTGTTTTAAAAACCTTCAAAAGGGGCAGGGCACAAAACAACAGAAATGACAGTGAGTGCTCTTCTTTGGCAAGCTGGACAAGTCTGCATGAGAAAAAAGAAAAAGGTTGAGTTTCTGTAAGAATATTACTATATTATACAAAACTTGGCCAGAGAGTGAGGAATATTCTGCAAATCGCTCCTTAGGCCTCGAGGGGATGTAGACCACACCAGTGGCAGCTAAAATGTTGTGAGGTCTCCGGTAAATAAGCTGACTGTGAAGGCACTCATGCAGAAAGCTCACACACACCTCTGACCAATCAAGAAATATTTAAATTCCACAAGAACACAACACCGTCAGAACACTTTATGAAAATACTGTTACTGTACAAGGAAGAAGCAAGCCTTATCCTACTGTGGTAGCAGCAAGGAAGAGGAAGAACATTGACTCTGCTACTTATAAGGCCTTAGTGACTCACACGTGCTATATGATTTAATATTTCTGACCTTGGAGTTTCTGGGTTTTGTAATTTTTACATATGCACTTGTCTGTTTTTCAACATATTATTTTTCCGACAGATAGTGCAGTAAAGTGACAAGGAAGAAATGCATAATATGAACCTCCTGTCTTAACATAACATTGGTAGTTTATGGTTCCTCGGTGGAGCTCAGTATCATGTTCTTATCTTTGTGCCACTCCCTCATTTTCATTTGCGTAGGCCAGGCTGCCCTGATTATTACATACAACACTATAGTTTATTTAATCAACAACAAGGGTTATTTATGCTCATTAGGAAAGAAGTGTCCTTGCTATGGACAATATCAACAAGTAACCTTATCTCAAGTATTCAGGTGATAGGTCGATCAGTTTTCCTCTTGATAAGCTCAGCAATCAGGACCATGCAGAGCCTCCTGCATTGCATCTCTTACATTCAACAGAGACATGGTCTGGTTGAGAATTACAGGTTTCTAGTACCTATTAGTTCGCTTACCAAGCGGATTCCAATCTGTGGGGATAAAGTGCACACATCTTTGCTCACAGAGATCCCATGCATTGATACCCAGAAATCCTTCGAACTGCTGGATGCCAACATTCAGCCTCAATCACTTAACCCTCTCTTGCCCCTCCACAGCTCTTCCACATGGTAATTCTCAGCTGGCATCACATGATCTGCCCCACTGCTTGGTCCCTGCATCCACAGACCCACACAGCATCCCTACTAGCATCCCTACAAGAAGGAGAATGAGTTGCCCCACATTAATTCTGAGCCTTCTCTCTTTGAAAATATTATATTATTGTGAGGATAAATATGTTTATGGTGAAAGAAGCATAACCAACCTTCTTAAAAAGCTGGTAAAATCTGAGCTAATTATTGTGATTATTTCTTCATTTTCTTGTTTGAGGTTCTAGAATGGGCGTTACTGCGTTCTATCCTTTCAATTAGGAGGGAATGAGAAACACATCTTTGCATTCTATATCTCCTGGAGCGGCCACCCCTACAGCTCTGGAATCCAACACATAATTACCTTCCAAAACACAAGAACTTAGTGCTCACCCCTTCTAAATAAAGATGACAAGCAATAGGATGAACAGTTAATGCATAACCTTTCTGAATATTACTAAGCATTCAAACAGCTGAACAAATAACCAGTTTTCCTGCTTCTGAAAACAAATATTGCTTGAAAAATCTGAAAAACCTTACAGGGAGATCTTTTTTTTATCAAAAACAAACATCTTATTGACTTCATAATGGAATTAAAGACTTGTTTTCTTTTTCTTAGCTAGAATGTTCCACAAACCTATCAGCTTGTACCTATAATATTAAAATATTAGGGCATGAAATATTTCTTAGCGCTATACCCTGAGATGCACCTCTTTCAGACACAAATACAGTTAACAATGCTGCTTTGATTGGAGTTTATGAATCCCTACCTATTTTTAGGGTTTAATGCCAAATCATGCATTGCATAAACGTTTGCTCAAGACACTTGAAAATGGAGATCACATATTATAAGTGTATTTTGCTACATATAAAACCACATTGACCCTTCAATAACACATGCAAAGAGTTGCATAAACTGGTAGAACTACCTTACCAGATGAACTGTGCTGCTGAACAATGAATACATTCTCAGCCCTTTCTTTCATCATAGGAGCATGCAAAAAAGTGGCGTCCTTTCCAATATATCATTAGGGAAAACATATTCACTTTGAACAAATCTATTAGGATTTTTTTACCAAGAATTCTGAACTCCAACACTGATAATATATTAATACTCATTCAACAGATCACAGTGCATTTTTTTTAATTATAACATAAGATCACATTTATGTTCCACTCTTGTCTTAACAGGAAATTAAACACATATTGTTTTTGGGTCTTGGGATAAACGTGGGAAACAAAGCAAATTCTGTAAAAATATGAATACTTGTAATGCAACAAATAAAGGCCCAAGGTACCCTGAGAGACAGTGTAAGAATAGGGACCACTGCCCCAAAGGACTTTTAAGGTAAACTTAAAGACTGAAATAGACCAACACTAAAATAAAGGTTTTTGAGCATAATCATGAAAGGTGAAGGATAATTTCACAGAACCGATGCACAGCCAGTTGGGAGACTTCTAAAACAACACATTGTGATATTTGGGAACAGAATAGTGTATGAGTTGACCTGCATTTTTACTAATGTTGACCTAGGCGTACGCTTGATGGGCACCAACCTGCCAGTCCTCTGGAGGTGTAATTCAGTAAACAAGTCATCCACATTTTCTAGCCCACTGCATGTGGCTGAGGCCTATAAAACTATGGTCAAGTAATGTAATATCTAATAGAATTCAAAGCATATCCAGTGGTAGGACGAGGAATGGGGATTTAGTCTCACCAAGTCCTTAGCTTTAGAAAACGAGGGATTACTGCTTGCGTTTCACAGAGGAGGAGCAAGTCTGCCTTATTAATTAGTGATTCAGCCAATAGCAGGAAACAGGACCACTGAGAAATAGCAATAACCTGAGGAGTTGAACACTATAGAAAGATTTCAAGACAGTCCTTATTTATGATAACTTGTGCATGTTTATCAAAAAGAGAACGTTGTCTTGTCAAACATCTTCAGTAGGGCTAGAAAGGAACACACTGTATACAGGCAGATTATTAAACCTTATAATCATGAACTTGTTGAGCGCGTTAATAGTCAGCTTTTTTGGCTAGAGGATTGGCTCAGCGATGAAGAAGAGACCCAGTAAGTGATGTAAAAAATTAATCATCTTCACTTTAAATATTCTAATACGATGGGTGGGATGAAATGCAGACAGACAGTAAACTTACCATGTATAGTGATATTATTGTCAATAAATTACCATAAAAGGGCTCAGTGTTTTGCTAGATAAGGGCATTTTATGGTTGATTCAAAGTACAGCAGTGCCACTGGAATCAAGCTAGCCTGGCAGAAGAAGGGTGATACCCTAAAACCGGTCCCAGGGTGCTTGTTTCCGGTCCAGGGAGGACCTGGCCTGGCAGTTCGGGCTGGACTGTTCCCATGAGGAACAGGGTCAAGACTGATTTGCATATGGCTGGGTCCAAACTGGGGTGGCATGGTGAGCAAAAGAACAATGGATTAAACCCAGATCTGTGACTAGGGGTGAGTGTTTGCATTGTCAGCACTCCGTCCATCATCTTTTTGTATTGCTAAAGTTGCCCTAAGTGGGAAGGGTATGCCCAGACATGGGTGCCTTGCTCACTGTGCCACTGGAATCAAGCTAGCCTGGCTGAAGAAGGGTGATACCCTGAAACCGGTCCCATGATGCTTGTTTCCGGTCCAGGGAGGACCTGGCCTGGCAGTTCGGGCTGGACTGTTCCCATGAGGAACAGGGTCAAGACTGATTTGCATATGGCTGGGTCCAAACTGGGGTGGCATGGTGAGCAAAAGAACAATGGATTAAATCCAGATCTGTGACTAGGGGTGAGTGTTTGCATTGTCAGCACTCCGTCCATCATCTTTTTGTATTGCTAAAGTTGCCCTAAGTGGGAAGGGTATGCCCAGATATGGGTCCCTTGCTCACTGTGCCACTGGAATCAAGCTAGCCTGGCTGAAGAAGGGTGATACCCTGAAACCGGTCCCAGGATGCTTGTTTCCGGTCCAGGGAGGACCTGGCCTGGCAGTTCGGGCTGGACTGTTCCCATGAGGAACAGGGTCAAGACTGATTTGCATATGGCTGGGTCCAAATTGGGGTGGCATGGTGAGCAAAAGAACAATGGATTAAACCCAGATCTGTGACTAGGGGTGAGTGTTTGCATTGTCAGCACTCCGTCCATCATCTTTTTGTATTCCACGAGACACATGTTTAGAAAGACATTGGATCAAGACCTGGTCAGGGATTTCTTAATGAAAACCATCCAGTTGGAAATAAGATGTTATATTTTGATGTGAGTTTACATTGACTTTACTATCCGCTTCCAAGGATATTATTTATCTGAAGCTAGAAATTGAAAGTGCAGGCTACACACAGAGACGCTGACACTATTGAACTTCAAACAGTACTGAAAGAATGTGTCATTAATAGGGCTGAATTTTATTTGTTTCTCTGACATGCTGCACAGTTTACAATTTCAACAAAAAGTGGTATTGGAAAAACGAAAGATTTTCTCATGGCAGGAGGGGAGTGAGATTAAAGCTTGACACTGTGTGACTAGGATATTAATGATATGATAAACTTCTTTTATCTGTCAGCCACTTATAAAACAACAATCCACTGTTCGGGTACCCGGAATGCAATTTTCAGCAGATGCTATGTCACTGTTTAGTGAGGAATTCACTTCTTGCTTTTGAGCAATCTTTGTAAATACAGTAATAAAGCAGTAAAAAGCGGACCGTTATATAGCATAAAATTCAAAACGGTGTGCCACGTTTCCCTCACGTTAGCCCTAATTCCCTCAATTAATGAAGAAATTGGGAAGGAGGTATAGACAAAGAGCGTTAGGCCTTCAGGAAAAAGTATAATACTTTAGATTACATCCCTATCATCAATAGCATATGTACGACAACAATTCGACAAAAGCAATTGTAGTCAGCTTAATTCGCCTCCTGGAAGAAAGATGGATAAGTCTATCAGTGGAAAACAGGACACTACCACTGATTGGTCAATTCCACAATTGTTTCCTGCTTTTTGTCATTTCAACAGATCGGAGTGGCTCTGACATTCCAAGATGGGGAAAATGCATAAAATGAAAATGCAGTGCTGAGGAATCCTTACAGAATGTCATTTAGACCACAGGCAAAAGATGTCATATATGGCAAAGCATAATGCCCCAAGACTTCTCAGCTGTGAGTGAAGACTCAACCCAACTGTACATTTATGCCGAGTTTACTGGGCGGCAATGGTACTATTACATCATCAAACAGTGCCTGTGATCGATCCAGGTCACAGAGTAGAGGGGATATGTGTCTAGACAGCTCAGGCAAAGCATCCGCTGACCGAGAAAGAGAGTAATGACATGAAGGGCAACCAAAGAGGAGCTGAAAAACACATGTGGAATTAAATGGATAGAGCACAGAGACTGGCACTGAATTAATAACAGGACCTGTTAAAAATTAACAAAGAGCAAACTTTAATTCGTAGGAAGCTTACTCCACATCTTAGCATTTAGTATGCTTTCCACAGATTATTCTCTACTGAAGAAACAATGCACACTGTATCCCCTGACTTTCTTTAACTAACGTACTAATAGCCTACAATTGCACTCTTCTATGTCTGTCAGCCCGACTAATAATATGGTAAAGGAATTCACCAACATACAGTATTCTGGATTACAGAGGATACATGTGAGAGAGCGTAGTTTAAATATTACATATTATAGACGTGAAATGCTTATGTCTAACAATGCTGTATTAATAAAATATTCATTGAAGCGTATTCATAAACGTGGAGAATTGTTCATATGTATAAACTAATGTCGACTGTAAGAAATAATTGTTTATAGTTTGCCTAACTGAGCACATTAACATGTATAAAACTGCATTCATTGGAACCATATATCCTAAGTTAGCGTGAGTCGAGAACTAGGTGTGTAACTCTCATATTAAAGGATATTTTTCTGTTTCTCCAGTGTGCCGACTTGCAAAAGACCATGACCCAGCGATTGTTCTTTTCCCTTACTAGTTTGCAACAACACCCAATTTTCCCATCCGCATGCTAGTAGCTTTCATATAAAAGATATGTACTTCGAAACAATAATAGACACTTCCAAGGACGGTGAAGCGAGAAGAAGAGAACTTTTGACCTGATATGTACAAAGACGATGAAGTAACCCCAGATGTGCCACTTATGAAAAACGTCAATTATGAAGACCAATTAGGAATTAGGGAATTATCATGAAATGACAAATGCATTACTTAATGTATAATTTAATAGGCTACCGATAGTGGGGTGTAGTGACTGACCAATAGAATTTTGGGGGAATGTATTACGAAAAAGGTTTAAAAACCCATGACACAAGAGACAAAGAGCATTAGGTAGGGAATGATATCGATTGCATCCAGAAACTCTGTCACTTTATTTGGTGATTTGAGACTTAGACAAAACCATCCTAGCCCATAGACTGCCCCATTACACTTTCCTCCTTATGAGGAGAGTGTCCCTTGCCTCTAACTTAGATAGACTGATGGTGAACTAACTGATGTCCTGAAGACGAAGACAGATCCTGTACGCTGTCCTATTCTAAGGAGGGTAAATATAATCATTGATAATGGAAATGCATTCATTTGCCTTTTCTTTCTAGGTACCAACTGCTGTATGTTTTTGATTAGAGACCTTAGTTAGATGTTTTCCAAATTGATGTTCAAATTTGTTTTGCATGAAGCCCAACATGCCAATGCTAATTAGAGGTTAGATGAGACATTCATCTCGACTGACAACCTGACGTGACTGACGTAGTGCTATGCTGAACTAATATCTCTAGAAGGTTCTATGTACTACGATCTGCTTATAGTCATCTGATTGTCTATGCTTCTGATCTTTGCATTATTGAAAGCGTATTATGATTGTCATCTTGTGATTATGTTTATTTGCTTCTTGGTTTTGATATTGATGCATTTGCTATTAGATTGTAATCAATAGGGAATAAAATTCATAAAACTCCATTAAGGTGTGGTTATTCGTGACTGAAAGGTCATGATTGCGCCGAAGGTTTATTAATGACTAAAGTAAGATATATTTTGGTGTTAACTGTTGACAATGTTATTGACATATTGATTGATATATTGATCAGTTATCTCGTCCTACGGTGTCTCACCACTGAGCCCAAAGATTCATTGGCCTAAAACGAGTCCTGATGTGTATAAATTAACATAGACGGACGCGTTAACACATGCTCTCCATTTCTTCTATTATTATTAGTACCAGTAGTAATAGTAGTAGTAGTAGTTGTAATAATATAATGAGGGTGGGGTGTCTAGCACTACACATAACCCTCAATTGTTCAGGCTCCCCAGATAAGATACAATTTGGGACAAATACAGCTAACAAATACCTGACAGAGTCTTCGGGTTTGGAATTGCATAACTTGCACCTTGTATATCGAAGCATCTTCATTCGATCATCTGTCTTCTGAAATGCTGAATGGAGAGGAGGGAGGAACCTGAAAGTATATTTATCCAACACTGCAGATAGCTTTGTGCCCAATCGTGATATCAGAGTGATAGAGTGTATACACTTCTTTTCTTAACAGGCCACCAGTGAATGGAGCTGGCTGAATCTGGTCATAAAGTTTTAGTTTGTAAGTTATTTAAAATTCGCAATTTTGTTGATGATAGAGTGCTAGGTATCTGTTGAGCACACTCCTTTCCTTCTTCTGGCCTTGTGTAAATAGTGTGTACAATGCACATCAACGTCTCACAGTGAGGGAGAGGATTAATTTAACATATTTATATTAATGGTTTGTAGGGTGCATCGAGCGTCTTTAAGGTGCGATAGGATCCATCAAAGTGGAAAATCTTTTTAAATCATTCATAATTAGCTCTTATTACGCCAACAGATTCCACCCAGATGCTGAATATGACATAGACCTCTTCCCTTCTGTTAACCTCAACCTCTATTTACACGATGCTCTACTAGCTAGCTGACAGTAGTATCTAAGTGCATCAGTTTGTCAATGGCTCCACTACTCTGCCGAAAGGTTTCCACCACCAGTGACATCAACCAATTCAGCAACCGCCTTATCCTCAAATAGGATTGCATATTAAGTACCTTCTTAAAACTGAAGCTGGAAAAAGCCCATATTTATACTCCTTGAAAACCTCAACATACAAGTTCTGATTAAGGAATAAGCTAGATGAAGGAAAACCTCACCTCGTTCATCAAATCAGTTGCATTATCTACTGACACCAACCTTTCCAAAAAGAATCACATTGACAAAAAAGACCCTGGAAGCCTGGGGCCAGTTGTCTTGCAGCAAATAAAAACGTTGTATGTAGGAAAGGCCAAGCATGAAGTTAATTTCGTACTAAATATACGGGGCAACAGCAAATAAGAAAACATGACCAGTCTCCCTCTGCTGCAGTCCCAACTGTCAGCCCCTGTCTGACCATTCCAGAACCCGTTGTCCACGCATGATCAGAACTCTGGAATGGCCAGGCACGCACCAGACATAACAGTTGAGCTGTCCACTCTTGTGGAAAGTAAACCCTCAACAATATCCAAGCCCTGGCCTGCTTCCACCGGGATAGTAGCAGTGCACTATTCAGTCATGCTTCCACACTATTATATACTACAGTATGTGTCACTGAACAACCAAAAACAGAACACATCACTTCCTTCCTGCATGATCTGGTGTGGATGCCCCAGCCCAAAACAACATCACCTGAAAACAGAAATACACACATAGGAGCAAGAATCGGCACCCAAGAATACCTGACCTAAAAACTTACCACCTCATGTGGCCAGCATAATACAATGAGCCAAGACATTGTTGGGATCAAACGACAAAAGTACAAAAAGTAAAAAAAAACAGGAATTAAGCCTTCAATATCTATGCACAGGTAATCTATCAAAATTCATATGTGCACACTACAACTTGTTCAGGTAGGAGCTAAATGACTCCACTCTTTAAAGAGCACCTTGTCAATTGAAGCTCTTTTAATCCCCAGGCAAAGTTCCTATGTCCCTTCTTCCCGAGTCCAGCCTCCATTGTTCCCTGTCTTTGTTTCACGTATAGAAAAATAATTACATACCTAAAAGTGTGCAAAAAGTAATTCTGTACAGAGCTTTACATTTGGATGTTTTATTCTTTTATTTGGTGTTTTTATAGAGGTGCAAGAAATTGGGTTACTGGTTGAGGGGAGTGAAACCCTACTCAAACAACAACCACAGGACTGTGAGGCACAAGCAAACCCCAAATTTACTTGTGCTCAATCCTCTGGTAGTTTGGCACAGAGCAGCCAGATTTAATGTAGAGGCAATGTAAAATATTTAAGCAACACTTCAAACAGCAATAAAGTGAAAACACAACACAAGAGAAATCCCACAGCAATTTTGAAAGACAGAATCAATTTTGATTAGAACCGGAGCAATGCAATTTTAAAGATTTCAGAAAATATAGGGCCAAAAAGCACAATGCGGCAACTGTGGATACTGGGTTGCGCCGGACTGAGAAAGTCAAAAGCTCAGGCCAACTGTGATGGAGCATGAGCTGGCTGCAGGGATCCAGTTAGGCCTGCAGAACAAGAGTACCTTAAATTCTGGTTGTGGCACGTTGTTAGGTAGTACATCGAGGATGCATCGTGCAGCAGAAGCGTTGCATCAGTCCTGAGGAGCTGTGACGCAAGGTCTTGCGTCATTGTCAAGGAACCCATGATGCAGGCTTTGGATGCAAAGTCCAGCATTAAGGATGCATTGCGCAGTTGGGCCAATACGTTGGTTCCGAGGAGCTGCAAGGCTGCGATGAGAGAACCTGTGTCATCATAGAGGCTGCAGTCACTAACAGATGTATATGAGGCAAGGGTTTGAGTCAGGGAAGCATCGCACAGCAGTGGTTCTGATACTGGCAGCAAGATCAATGCGGAGTCCTTGCGATGAGAGAACCCTTGCAGCAGAGGCGATGCATTGGTTCTGTTCAGGATTGCACTTCGAAGCAGAGGAGATGCATCAGTTCTGCTGGGTCCACATATGGGCTGGCAAAGCACTTTCAGGCCCTTTCTCATGGGTCCAGGACTGGTCCGGCACCCCTTGGCAGGGTAAGATTTACAGATGGCAGAGTCCAGATGCTTGGTTCAAGGTTGTTGGAGCCTTCTCTCCCATACTCTCCAGTCAAGAGGCTAGCCAACTAGCTCTTGGAGTTACTCTGGAGTCCTGGGTTCAAGAGATGCAGTCTATCTCACCTCAGACAAGAGGGACAAGAGGGCAGCAGTCCAGCATAGTGGCAGTCCTTTCAGCAATACAGCAGTCCTTCCTGGCAGAGTATCCAAAGGTCCAGAAGTGTACTGAACAGTTGATGTCTGGGGTCCAATATTTATACATGGGCCTTCCTTTGAAGTGGGAGAAGCTTCTATAGGTTTCCCTTTGAAGTCTACAGGCTTCCTGCATTCCCTGTCCTGGCTTAAGACTAACTACAGGGGTAAGCAGCACTTTTGTGGAGACAGGACACAGACTATTCAAGTTTAAATTGAAAAGTACCCAGCTCCGTCCTTCCATCCTGCCAGTGGTGGAGCATCCAGCCATCCGTAAGCTACTGAGTGTGGCTGTCTAGAAGGAATTCACAAAGCCCAACTGTCAGCTACATCGTCATGTGACTCAGAGACAGGGAGCAGGCACTAAATGGCTAATGCAGGAAATTGCCAACTTTCCAAAAGTGTCATTTTCAAAATTGTAATTCTAAAATCTAACTTCACCATGAAAGAGAATGTTTTATTTCAATTCCAAAGACACCAAACATAAACTGCCTACCTGCTCCCATTTGAGAAATTATCACTTATTAGATGTAGTAAAGTGTTATACTTGGTTTCCTTGGCTTGGTCTCCCCTAACTTTTTGCCTTTGTTTCCCAGGTTGTTGATGTGTGCTAGACTCTGTTTTCGATACTCTGGGCACTTTACCACTGCTATCCAGTTCTGAAGTGCAAGTGCTCCTGTGTAAAATGTACGTGTAATTGGCTTTCCATGATTGGCATATTTGATTTACTAGTAAGTTCCTAGTACAGTGTAATAGAGGTGTCAAGGGCCTGTAAATCAAATACTACTAGTGGGCCTGCAGCACAGGTTGTGCCACGCACATGAGTAGCCCTGTAAACATGGCTCAGACCTGCCACAGCAGTGTCTGTGTGTGCAGTTTTAAACTGCCAATTCGACTTGGCAAGTGTACCCACTTGTCAGGCCTAAACCTTTCCTTTTCTTACATTTATGGCACCCCTAAGGAAGGCCCTAGGTAGCCCCATGGGCAGGGTGCAATTCATGTTTAAGGTAGGACATATACTAATGTATTTTAGATGCCCTAACAGTGAAATACTGCCAAATTTGGTTTTAACTGTGCAAGCCCTATCTCTCTAATAGGTTAACATGGGGCTGCCTTTAAATATGATTAAAGTGCAGTTTTCCCTTGGGAGCAGATAGAAATTTTGAGTTTAAGGTCTCTGAACTCACAATTTAAAAATACATCTTTTAGTAAAGTTTGTTATTAGATTGTGTGTTTGAAAATGCCACTTTTAGAAAGTAGGCATTTCTTACTTAAACCATTTTGTGACTGACTGTTTGTGGATTCCCGGTCTGGGTCAGTTTGACAGTAGGGCTGTTTAAACCTCTCCTTTAGACAGTGACACAAAGGGAGCTGGGGTGTAGCCTGCATATCCTGATGAACCATCTGTGGTGGGAGGGAGGGCAGGAGTGGTCACACCTGAAAGGGCTGTGCCTGCCCTCACACAATGCAGTCTCCAACCCTCTGGTGTGTGTCTGGGGCCTGGGCAAGGCAAGATCTTACAAATAAGAGAGACTTTCCTTTGAAGTTTGCCTACTTCAAAGGCAGAAAGGGATGTAAGTAGTGGACCCAAAACCCCTGAAATGTGATTTCTTCAAGATCACTTCTGGATTCAAGAGGATTCAAGAGGAACCTCTCCCAAGTAGAAGAGCTGAAGAGGAGTGCTGCCCCTGCCTGTGACTGTGCTTTGTTGGGCTAACCTGCAGTTGCTGCTTCTGCCTGCGAAAGGGGACAAAGAATGGAATTTGTTGTGCATTCCTGCTTGAGAAGAATCTCCAAGGGCTTGAACTTATCTTGGCTCCTGTTGTTGAAATCTCAGGGCCATCAAAGACTTCCCCTGCCAGCACCTGGACTCTCTGACCTGCGAAGTGGTGCCTTATCCAGTCCCTGGGCCCTTAAAAGGTGAAGCTGGCAGACAAGAACTGAAAATCCATGCACAGAACACAGTGAGGGGAAATTTACGATGCACCTTCCGCAATGCGGCTGATAAACGACGCAGCGCCGGCTTTGTGGCTGAAATTGATGCTCCACCTGCATCGCGGCCGGGAGATCGATGCAATGCAGCTGGAGAAACGGCGTGCAACACCTGCTTACGGAGGCTGATAATGACGCAGACCCCATGCAGCGCAGTTTTCTAACACCATGCAACTGGATTTTTCACGCATCGTCCCTGGGTGTCCAAATCAACCCGACTCTGCGCGGATCCGAGGTGCCCCATCTGGAAATCGACGCATCGCTCTCTTGCGAGGGAGAATAACGACGCATCGCCGACCCAACCGGAGAAGAAAACGATGCACGGCCTCACTTGCGAGTAAGGAATCGAAGCATTGCTACCCTTTTCCGATGCACGCTCGCCATGGGGCTTTATATTTTACGCTAACCAGCTACTTTGTGTAGCAACGGCATTCCCACTGTTTTCTAAGGATTAAGACTCTTATTCTTTTGAAAATTCATATCTTGACTTGTGTATGTTGGATTTCTGTTGGTTTGGCCTTGCTTGATTTAGATAAATATTATCTATTTTTCCCAACTGGTTTGGTGTCAATTTTGTAGTGTTTTCACTGTATGTGTTGGTACAAATACTTTACATGTTGCTTCTGAAGCTAAGCCTATCTCCTCGTGCCAAGCTACCAAGGGGGCCAGCGGGGGTTAACTGAATGTGATTCTCCACTACCCTGACTAGAGTGAGGTTCCTTGCTTGGGCAGGGGGTAGCCTGACTGCCAACCAGAGACCCAATTTCTAACATAAAGCAACTCCAAAACTAGCCTATAGAAGTGGTAGGCCTTGCAGTAGCGAAAAACAAATTTTTCACCACCACAATATGTTAAACGAATTAATACATGTATTACTTTTTAAATACACTGCAATCTGCCCTCTGGGTTGTCTACCCGAGGGGTGACTTACATCCATTAAAAAGGAAAGTTTGGGTCTGGAAAAGGATTTATTTTGCCAGTTCAAAATGGTAGTTTAACACTGCACACATAGATATATGTTTAAAGGGCTAAATTAGTGGGTTGCACAATTACTAGGGCCTTGGAGGTATATTAAATATGGCAATTAGTATAAGCCAATTCTACCACGTTTCAGGGAGCACAAGCTCTTTAGCACTGGTCAGAAGTGGTAAAGCGTGCAGAGTCCTAAAGCCACCAAAAAAAACGAAGTCATTAAAACAGGAGGATGGAAGGCAAAAGGTTAGGGGGGAACTATGCCAAGAATGCCAGGTTTAAAATTGCTTGTCTTCGTGAAATGGGTGCTTGTGTACTTCACGAGAACACAGCACAGATATTGAGACCTCTTTACAGTATCACAAGACAGAATGGTGAGCAATAACCATGGAAATCACAACATCATAGTCAATAGGTTGACATAGTAGAGCTAAGAAAGGTAGCTAGATTAAGATGGGGAGTGGGATCAGAAGGAGGGTGAGAAGGGTAAGAACAGGAGTTGGAAAGTTAAAGAATTAAGTTGGGGTTCATTAAGTATGCTTACATGTTTTATGAATCGGAGATGATCTTCTTACATTTTTAAGAGGGGTTGAGGATAGGCTGGTGGTTGGAAATGAGCACTGAATTGACGACAGCCTTTTCAAATTTCATTCTTGCAGCAGACTGAAGCCTGAGATGCCCTCACAAGAGTAGGAAGAGGAGGCACATGTTGCCATTAACTAATATGCATTTTATGTTGATAAGTAGTTTTACAGAACCACTTTTAGTGCTACACATGTATGGAAGCCACCTTGGTATGGCACTGAAAGACACTTGTTTTTTTATGAAGATACATAGCTTCTCAGAATCTTTTCATTGACTTTGCAAAGGAAAGGTAGGTTTCAGACAAGTCACTACTTGTTGAGTTGATTTAGAGAGCCATTGCCACGTAAAGATTCATTCCTTCAAACTTTGTCTCAATAACCCAATTGTATATGTTTGCTCTGGTAGTGCAGCCAGTATGTCTTGGGCCCTACCAGGTATGCCTTACATTAAGTAGTACCACCCCAATAAGTGTAAGACATATATCTGCAGCCCCTGCAGGGCAGAGGTGAAGGTTCCACCGTCCAAGAGGCCCTATTCAGAGTATGATATTTGTGAGATATTGTGGTCTCAAAAACCTCCATCACATTCGGCAGAGGGACCCATCATTTTCTGACACACAACTGATGCCACAATCTGGACTGACAAGACTCCCATGCTCCGAACTGCTTAAATTACAGGACTTGTCTTTAATCATTATGTAGTGATGATTCAAAAACGTTGATAATGGCTGCTTTTAGCCTACAGTTAATGTCAAATGATGTCTTACCTCCTTGTCAAAAAACCTAGCGGAAAAAAAGGGCTGATTGATGTATTTGGTGTGAGAGGTGTTATGTGTATTATTTTTTGTAGTAAATTCATAACAGTAACTGCACTTTAACTCTTTTCAAGTATGTGTATGCATAGACATATATATAATTATATTCACTAAAAAGACAAAGGTTACAGGGAAGTTATAGTTAGGTTCTACATTTACTCGCAAAGAACCATAAAAAATCATCAGATATGGTTACAGTTATTTCAAGAAACTATAAATCAAGCCCTAAGTTAAATATAACTCGGGTTCCTACCATGCACAGTTCTCTCTTCAATAATTTGACTGCTAATGTTTATTTTTAAAGACGTTATTAAAGTTGTTATGAGTGCTATCATATCTGGAGTAGTTAGCAGTGTATGGTGAGGATGAGAGTTATATTTACCTTAGGGCGCAAGTTATAGTTACTTGAAAAAGAATCTAACTATTACTGCTGAATTTCTATGATTTTCGGTGAGTAAATTCAGAACTTAACAATAACGTCCCAGTAAACTATGTTTTTTCAGTGAATTTCTATAGGTTTATTAATGTAGAGTATTTTTAATTACTATACGTTAAACCAACTGCCCTGCGTCCAACCTCCCATAACCATCCAGTTCTGCACCACTTAAAGATTTTGGATGGGTGTGGCAGGGGTTGGCTGCATGCGAGCTTCTGACATATGCCACAGGTAAGGTATTTATATATATATATATAGATATACATATCTTATAATTGCTCTTACTATAATGAATTAACGCTGCAAACATTTTGGTTATGTTTTTTTTTTTTTTTCTGTTCTTTACTCCCAATCCAAGATGGCTAAAATGTTTTTTATCCTGAGGTCACTTGTCCTTCACACAGGCTCCGTCCAGGGGCCAGTTGCCAGTACATTGCGTCTTCTACCCAGACTCAACCCTTATATTTTTGTCCACCTGAACGAACTGAAGTTTATTTCTGGGCTCAAGTTTTTTCCGTTCTTGCTGCCTTAGTCCCATCGAGTAATGCTGGACGTCTGTTGCTATTCTGGCATACGCTCCTGTCTCTGGAGATAAGCGGATTTATTTTGATGCCAATAGACAACCTCCAGCATCACCAAGAAGGCGAGCTCTTGACAGTGGGTGCAAGATTGGTCCCACAGCATTGACAGCTGTGATTGGCTGGCTGCAACATAAAGTCAAATGGTGGGATCCCCGTTACAAGATTTTGCCCCTGAGTCCGAAACCAAACAAATGTTAAAAAAGATACACTGGACAGGGTAGGGATACCCTGACACCATAGTGCTTGAAAAAAAGGCTAATATTGGATTGCCTGATTACATATAGAAACGGCAATTTTTTATTTTGTTAACTTTGACATAGTTAGCCAAATCTGCATGAATGTAAAAAAAAAAAAGAAACATGTTTATCCACGTTGACAACTTTGCACTGATCCGTCAAAGCACGAGCCAGCCAAAAAATAGGGTGTTCCAAAATGTTGGTTACCCATTTTACTTTCCATAGACATGCTCTCCAATATAGAAAACAGCTTAGCTGAATTACACCAAATTTGGCAGCAAGTCTTACTCAGAAAGTGTAATTTTAATTATTTGGTGTATTCGTTCTGTACTTTTCAAGGAATTTGCATTTAAAATGGTGCTCAGGGTGGACACGAAAGGGTTACCCCCTCGGAAAAAGTTAATGTTATCTGGACCACTGGTGGCCAGATATGTGCTGATTGGTCAATTTAAAGGGAATTGGTCAATTTTTATTAACTGCTCATTACATGACCAATATGCTTGGGAAACTATTACAGAACTCAGAGACATATTGCTTGCGTTCTGAAAACAAATGAAAAAATATATGAGGGACAGTGTGAACAGAACCCGATTCCCAGGGGCGCTGTCTTGCCACAAAATGGACTACATGCTGTGGCAGCCATCATAGGATTTAGGGACAGGCTCACTATTGAAACACATTGAAATGGAAGCCTGTTTTTGAAGGTCAAAAAAGGAAAACATAGGAAGTGCTTTAACAAATGTTAACCACACAATATAAATCATTTGTTGATGGGACAATCCTAATTTTAGGAATTGTTGTGCATTCCAAGGTGATTTTATCCTGTAAGAAATTAAGATAATCTGCTGGAATTTGATGAACCATCTTCAAGACGAAACAGTTTTTCTCATGATTGTCTCATAAGAGTTATTGACGGTGGCCCAAAAGCTAAATGAGAACGCATTTTCTATAGGTTCACACTCTGTTCCTCAGCCACCATTTGAAAACAAGGTTTGCTATTCTGTATAAGATTAACATCAGAGCCAGCATGTCAGTTGATTCCTCATAGTTCTACTACAGCTTCAGCACAGAGATGAATAACTAGAGCACTAACATCCTGTATTTTGTGGAAAGTGTGGCACAACTCAAGGTGCATCTTGACTGAATCAAAGCTATAAAACTGAAAGCATTTCCTTTATAAATAAATGAAACGGGGAGTTCCTAATTGCTTAGCATTGTAGAAAGACAAAATCAGGACATATTTTCTATAAGTTTTAAAATATCTTCCTCATCCATGACAGAAAAACATTCTGACATGCAGATTGAAACATGTACTTCCAACACTAGCAGCAGTCTCTCAGTTAACTCCCTGGTGATCAACTGCAGCTTCACCACAGAGTTCTAAAGAACCAATAGAGCATTAACATTTTGTACTCAAAACCAAAACGAGGCATAGTGAATGCTATTTAGTTGGAATAAGAACTGTTGGATTTAAAGCTTTTCCTGAAGAGGAGGCTGAAGTAAATGAGTTTGGAGGTGTTAATGCAGGTATGACACAAACAGATTAAAACTGTGCAGCAGATATGGATTTTAGTAATCTGAGGCATAATGCATTTTTAAATGGACTAAAAATTGTTAAAGAGGAAGGCGTCTGAATAAGTACAGCATCTCCTATCCACATTGTTTACTTACCCTACCCGTCACCTAACAGCTCCATAATTTTAAATTAGTAAACATTTTGGCAGACAAACTTTGTGCATATAGGTGATTGGACACCGGCAGAGGAGCACCCGCAGATGATTGGATGGAGGCCCAGTGGCCAACCCCTACTTCACACAACCAAAGGCTGAATGAGGCACAGGTGGGCTGTCCACTTAGGGTCATGTGAAGAGCTGGGCTTTGCAACCAGGCCCTCCAGACAACCCCTAAAGGGCTGTGCACAGAGCAGGTTAGGTGCCAGCAGAGGGCTAACCACAGGGCCTGACTGCGACGTCATGGACTGCAGCCAACCATTTGTGTGCATGACTGAAGTCCTTGTGCAGCAGGGCTTGGGTGCTTGTAGTGTGTTAAGAACAGAAATTCACCCAAAACAAAAAAAACACAAGGGTTAAAGTAATGTTAAAGGTAAATATTGAAAAGAGACAAGCACTAATGTTTAAAAACCCCAAAACCACTGACATACACCAGTTAAATCGTAGTCAATAAACTACAAACTGCGCCCCCACTATGCACTGGCTGTGACCTCACAAATGACATCACTCATGACATGATAAATTAAATCATTGATGAATCAGCAGGCAGTATATTTAAAGAAAAGTATTGTTAAAATTACTTCTGAGTACTGTGGTCTCCAAGGTAATCCAGGTTTGCAGTATGTGTATGCACACACATGTATGGGGGGGGTCAAGTCTGCTGTGCATGATTTAGAGACGTGTGTGATTTGCAGGAGTGTGTGCTTGCATTTCTTTTTTTTTAACCCACACTGTGAGGACCTGATTGGTCCTCATAGTGTTTGTAAAACTTTACGGACTCAATCACCATCCCTGTGAGGGCTAGTGCACTATGACGACCGGTACATAT
This sequence comes from Pleurodeles waltl, assembly GCF_031143425.1. Lineage (NCBI taxonomy): Eukaryota > Metazoa > Chordata > Amphibia > Caudata > Salamandridae > Pleurodeles > Pleurodeles waltl. The sequence continues at coordinate 160,856,803 of NC_090448.1, read as the reverse complement.
AGTGTGGTATATGAGTGTGTGAAAAAAACAAAAGCGCTGTTACATTTGTTTGATCTCCTTTAGCATTTACCCTCGTGCCTAGGTGTACGTGGAAGTAGAATAGTAAATACAGACTATATTTGTCAAAAAAAAGTATTTTTGTTGCCAGTGAGGTAGACAGTTACTCTTCAGTGGTGATGATAATTACAGTGAAAGTCATACTGCCTGGCAACACCAACACCTATCAGTGGTTGGTCTTTTCTGTGGTTTGAGCCAGATGAGATGCAGCAGTAGTCAGCATGATCACTTCCCAGCAGAGTGACCACTTCTCCAGGATGTTCATGGCCCGCCGCTCACAAATCTCCTTTAGGGAAGGAATGCATATTCTATGCAAAAACAGCAGATGAACTGGGATATAGCCAAGCTAGGAACTGGAGCATGGCTTTTTTATTCTGGTTAATGGAGCAGAATCATTTTACCCGCCTCCCTGTCTATAGGAATGACACTGGGTGCAGCAGAAATGTGGGCTACTGCGGTCCAGCCTGCCCACGCCACCGAAGTACCCTTACCCTATGCCAAAACCCACGGCTCCACAATGCACCTTCGTAGACTGAAAGCGTACACAGGCCTCTTTTAGCTTTCATAGAGTTCTAAGTATATACTTATAAACAATCAAAGAATAGCTGTCTAGCAAAACCATCGAACATGATGAAGAATGAATGGGGCACATAAGCCAGAAACCTATGAGAGCTAATCACCTTCCCAGCTTGTCTTCCTTGTTCTTTGTGGGGATCCCTGGGAATGGGTGGGCTTTAAAATGAGTTATGCCTCAATTTGTGGCGGATCCTTCAGAATGGCTGGCTACAGACATATTTTTCAAACTCCTGACTTTTCTCATGGTTACATTTTATGGCTTGCCAAAAGCTTAAAGCATGTTTCCTGTAGCAAGTTAAAGGATATATTGTTTTAGAAAGTCTTCAGATGTTAAGAATTATATTCATTACTTCTTGCCAAGTGAAATCTCAGATTGCAGTGCAAGTCATTCAAAAAGGAAACTCGATTTGTGTAGGTCTGACGACAACTAGAAAGAAATGTTAGGATCTGAGTGTAAGCAGGTTAACTAAATCCAGTGATTATCTTAAAAAACACACACAGCATAAATCCAGGCACTACTCATGACAAAGCATAATTAATTGTACATAATGATTTCAATATCTAGCATCCACGTGCCATCTGTGTTTGTAAAGCATTGCATGATGCGGTGTAATTGTTTTTCAGCAACGTCACTCTATGTTGGAGATGTTTTAAATGTACCATAAATGTTACTTTTTACACAGAAAACAGACGGACCTGCCCTTGATTCCGAACATGCTTCAGAAGTAGTCTTAGCTATTAAAGTTTATTTGAGTAAATCGAGCCGGATTCGTGTGCCTTGGTCAGACCATTAGATGGTATATTTCTATTGAATTCTAGACTGTACAAGCAAATATCGAAAATGAGTAGTTAACCTGTCCATACCCAAATTCATAAAAATGGATTGATAATTGCCAAAGAATCCATCCGGATATAAACAAATAAGGGAGAAAGGGGTGACTTCTAGGGCTCTAAGGTAAAGGCGGTAGGGTCACTATTTCTGAGTGTGTGTGAAGAGAGAAAATACTTGAACCAACCCAGAAGTTCCCTGTTCAGATTTGCCTGGGGAGAGCTAATTGGGGAAACAGGACAGTTCGTTGTATCAAAGGCGGCTAAGAGTTAAAGAAAAACCAATGCCACAATAGCATGTTTCTCTAAGTCCACTCTGTCTTCTAAACTCAGGAAAACGTATGGCAGGAATGAGTAAAAAAAGACAACGGGCCAGAATACCGGTTTATTGTATCTTTGAGAGTGGGAAGGAGATTTGAAACAGTCCAATTATTTACCAACTCTTTCCGGTCCGGTGTGCATTCTTCAGAAGCAATAGTTACGAAAAAGGTTTTAAAAATGGTGCGTATCACCCTTGAGGTCAGAAAAATTAAAAGAAGCTAACAAAGCATCAGCATTTGCTGGATTGTATAGTGACCACTTAAGGAGATTGTTTTCTCTTAACAATAAATGTTTACCACGTAGGTGTTTTATTTATGGCAGCCACTCAGCAAATTTTCAGTGCTGTGAAGGGAGCTGTCAGCGCAGGGGCTCCCTCCACAGCACAGAGATCCCTGCCAGGTAGTTGGGGTCCTCTAAATAGGGGCGGACGGTGCTCCATCAAGGTCATGCCCTCTGTTCCCCTGCTAGCCCTGAAAACCATCCATCAGGGTCTAAATGACTATCACTATCGAAAGAGTTAGGCAGTTTTCTGTCCTTATCCGGCATTTGGCAAAATGCCTCTGGGTCCTTTGCACACCATTATTTTCGTTTTTCACTTTGAAGAATGAGCATTAATTGGTCTATGCTCAGCATGTTTAAATTACCAAATTGCTCACACAGTCTTCAAAAGTCGAGAATACATTTTATACAAATGTACATACCTATCAGAATGTATTTGTTGGAATATTTCACATCATTACAAACAGTTCACTTACCTCACAAGATAAAAAGAATGGTTGTTAATCAGCCCATGAAAAAATATCTAAAAGTTTCAAAAGTTCAAAGTGCTTCAGTCATTGCAGTCCAGCGTTGAGATATAAGTACAAGGTAGCAATGCATCGTGCTTCCAAAGGGACCATGGGAGATTGTCCAAAAGATCAAGATATACAAGTTCTTTAAGTCGGAAGGAATATGATAAAAACAAACATCAAAATTATCCAGGAATGTTTAAAATGGCAAAGTCCCTTGAGTTTGTAAAATGGTGAAATTATATCAGACTTCCTGGGAGACCCTTAGGATTTATCAGGGAGTACCAGGTTTTAGAGTTCTTTGAGTACACCTCGATCAAGGGTCACTGAAACCCCATTGCATTCAGTTGTTTTACAGCTGCCTTTAGCTACTTCAGATGTTGGGCTGACAACTGGGTTAATTCCCACTTCAGGCAATGTGTAGTCTAAAGACAGGACACAGCCAAAATTTCCTAAGGGGTAACAGCTTCCAGTACAAAATCTATTTTAGATATCAAGCACATCGCCTTGCACCAAGGCACAAGGGTGTGTGTGTAGTGCTGGCAGAATGATCATGCACCAGTGCTGGGAAGAGGGCAGGACAGTGTCATATCTCTGCAGATATGGCCCTGTCCTGCACTCTCCCAATCATGGAAAGCAACTCAGGAACTTTGGCTGCTGCGCTCTGTTGTGAGACATTTTAGTAAATATACCCCTGAGGGTCTTGAAATACACTCCAAGAAATGTATATACATGTCCATGTGTACTTTAAGAGGATGGATAAAACTTGCATGTACTTATGGGACAGAGAGTGAATCATGTATCAGTAATAAGTGTGCACACTGGCTTCGCCAATTCCAATTATACAGGAACTTGCAATGGTCTTTGTGAGTTTGGGTCTATGTAACCCAGTAAGAAGATATTGCTCACACAGTTTCGAATCCCATCTTTCTGGGATAGAGATTAGCACGCCCTCAAATTTTCCTTCAAATGCTTGCAAGAAAGCGTTCACCACAAAATGTTTTCAGGCTGCATACCACAGTTCTGCTTTCACCTTTTTTTTAAACTTTAGATTTGATGTGCTTTCCAAAAATGTGTAGCTCCGGTTGCAATTTGACATAATTGGAATGTGCAGCTTGTCCCCCAAATGTATTTGTTTGTATTTGGTGGACTTTGAGCAAATGTCACTTGTTTTAAAGGAACATTTCCAGTTCTAGTACTTGCCTACGAGTTGCTAATCTAGACGTAAATTGGTATATGTTTGCCTGTGATCGCTGTCACCTTAGGAAGATATTTTTGTGAGTTTGAACTCTATCCATCAACTACATGTTTAGGCTAGGAAATGTATAACACCTGCAATCTAGTCTGCTAAAAATCAGGGCTGGATTGGCAATTTACCTCAGCGTCACTGCTTAATTTGAGCCAGTGGTTTCAGGAGCAGGCGCCAGCACTTATTTTTGAGGGCCGGCACTTACTTTTCTGCATCAGGTATTTACTGCTAGCAAAAGATACATATGGGAAAGGTGGAGGAAGAGAAAAATGAAAAGCATCAGAAAGAGATAAAGTACAAAGCTGCAAGAGTGAGCTGAAGGGGTAGGGAGTGGCTGTAAATTGATTAAAGAGGCCCGACATGGCTCAGCAGCCGTGTGTTTCAAAAGAGAGCTTTGGGCTTTGGCACGTTTTCATTTACAAATCAAGCACTGCTCATCGTGCATTACCTCAGCAGGTTGGGAGGCTAGAGAGGATAGATTTTACTCATTATCCGGGCCAATGCAAGGTAAGACAAAATATACCAGTAAACCCTTTGTAAGTGATGTAGCTTAGATTAGGAAACAGAGCCCATGAATAACAATTTCACCATAAAACACACAGGGTGCAACGCACCTGCACTCTTACAAAACTTCATACAGTACTTAGGCTGTACATGTAGGTCACCAAAATCTCTTACACTCACTACCTTTATTATGGTAATTCTGGCCAGTCCCTAACTCAACGGAGCAGTTGCTGCTGGCACTTGGTCTCAGGAGCTGGTCTCGGTAAAGGGATTTCCTCACTGTTTCAGAAGGAGGCAGCAGGGATCCCTTGGGTCCATCGGGAAGCTTGTCTCGGTTCTGGGTGCTCCGAGCTTAGGAAAGGTGGGCCGCAACGTGCTGGCAGCCAACTAAGGTTGTGATGCTGCTTGGTAATGGGCAGCTGCGGCATCCTTCACATCCTCCACATTGGTCATCCAAACTCAGGTGGCAAATGAGGCAGATCGCAGCAGCACCCAGCTTCCCTCTCCTTGAGAGGCAGTGATAGAGGGCCCAAAGCACTCTTTCCTGTAATCTGCATAGCGCTTCTCTCCACAACTGGCACTGGATTCAGAAGTCAATCTAGTCATTAGCACCCTCGCAGTAGGACTTCCTGGCACACGGGGGGATTAAGCCAACCGCTCCAAGTCGGCCTCGCAGTACCAGATTCACCTCCCCTGGTCACTCTGCAGCCATAAGGAGTGCTCAACATGAGCTGAAGGAAGCAATGGATATGGCCAGACTCCTAGATCCTCAAATGCCCTCTACATGAACAGGGAATGGGGAGGCCAACAGTCCTTTGAGAGCACTGGTATAGCACAAAGGCAGGAAGATGGGCCACAGGCCAGCACAACAAGTCAAGTTGCAAAGTGGCAGTCCCTTTTGCAGCCCAGCAATCAGTAGGCAGCAGAACAAAGCAGGAAGTCCAAATGGCAGTTTCTCCTGGCAGCACAAGAGTCCTCCTGGCATCGTGGAGAGTGAAGAGCCAGCAATGTCTGGTTACAAGTTCCATGCAGTGTCTAAAAACATGGGATTAGAGACCCTGTACTTATACTCAAAAAGTCTGTGATGAAGGGGTGATTTCAAAGGAAGCCATAAGTAATGCGTAACAATCCCTTTCAGTCTAGCCCTGGCTCCAGATAAACAGTATGGGGTAAATCAGCCCTTGTGTGAGGGCACCCCAAAACCTATACAGATGTAAGGTGTGAACAACTTCTCCCTCTCACAGCCCAGGAATATTATCAATACGCAGATGACTGCAGATGTATCCCCTGCCACACCCAGCCCTTCCAGTGTTGTCGCTGTCTGGAAAGTATGCACAAAGTGTAGTCCCAGATGTAGATTGGAGACAGGCTGCAAAGCACACAATTTATAAGCACAAAGAAGTGCCCACTTGTCAGGAATTATCACTTTAACGGGTGTAAGGGAATTCCCAGTACTAACTTATGAGACAGGCAGACCTCACAATAGTGAAAAACTAAATAGGTTGTCACCACTAGGATATGCAAAACAAAGTGAATGTCGTACCTACCTTTCACTTACAAAGCAACCTGTCCATAGGGCTACCTAGGACCTATATGTAATAAAAGGGGAGTTTATGGCTTGGCAAGTAGTTTTAAATGGCAAGTGAAAGCATCAGTGGCAGGCCTGAGACAGGTTTGAAAGGCTACTTCTGTGGGCAGTGCAATCAGTGCTGCGGGTCCACTAGTAGCATTTCATTTACAGGCCCTGGGTATATGGTAAACCATGTACAAGGGAATTACAAGTAAATCCATTATCCCAAACAGGTGTAAAACAATTATACCATGTTTAGAGGAGAGAGCACATGCACTTTAGCACTGGTTAGCAGTGGTAAAATGCCCAGAGTCCTAAAGCCAACAAAAAGATGGTCAGAAAAATTGGAGGAGGAAGACAAAGGGGGTTATTACAACTTTGGAGGAGGTGTTAATCTCTCCCAAATGTCCCAAATGTGATGGATATACCACTGTATTACGAGTTCCATAGGATATAATGGACTCGTAATACGGCTGGTGGTATATCCGTCACTTTACCGTCACTTTTGGGACGGATTAACACCTCCTCCAAAGTTGTAATAACCCCCTAAATATTTTGAGGTAACCATACGGAAAAGGCCATTTCCAACATGTCAGAGTGCTGGGAAGTAGTTATGGGTAATGACTAACTGTACACTCATTCAATCATTCAGTGATTCATACTTGCCTCAACTATTATTTTCATTGTCTCTGCTACAGTAATTTATGTCGTAAGCACGCTCCAAAAGCAGCCTACATTGATATTTCTATCCATATACTACACCGCACTCTAGCATGATACCAAACAATATAATAATCAGACATGGAATGATGTGTTCAGAGGTAATTAAGTAAGTGAATGAAAAGATGTAGCCAGAGGACCCACGTTAAAGGCATGCTTAGAGCAGAAAATTGTAGAGTGTATCAGTGTATTTCTGGTATTCTGCTACAGAATTGTTTAACAAAACTTTAGTGCTACAATTATTGTGACAAATACAGTGCATCATTTTTGGTTCCCACATTGGAAAGTGACTGCACATATTACAATTCCAAACCATCCTACAAGGTATAAAATATTATACAACAACTACCACCCTGGCACCTCCTCTTCTGGGATCTAAGCAACTACTCAGTAGATCTTCCATTATTTTCTCCCCTAACAGCTGTCAGACAATAGTCAAGTGAAAGAGGGTAGAAAACCTGGATTCTGCACAATACTGGGGCCGCTACAGTGCCATGCATGAAACCTATTCATGCAGTTATGATGATCATCATATTGGTACCTAATCTTCGTATCTAGTATCAAGGTGTAGGCCAAGTTTGAAGAGCAATTGACTGCATACTACATCCCTAGTTCTTCCCTGCACAAAACCTACAATCTGCCCTGCCCCACCCCAACACCCCCAGTAGAGCGGGGCAGGCTGTCACTCAGACTGAGTTAAGTAGCATTATGGACGAGGCCATAATCATATCACAGACTTACACTGGAGATGTTTTTTTTTACTGATACCATCTCAATGACTACACTGCATTACACAACATCATCCAGCAGTGTGATCTTGCCCAACACACTGCAAGACCCAGGGCATCTAAAGGCGTGGTCACTCCTATCTGCTGTCTTCAGGGAGCCATCGAAAATGGACTTTGCAACTGTTCAAGATTTTGAACTGACTGTATACGATAGTAACTAGCAACATGGTACTGCTGATTTGTCAAATGATGCACGTAACTGATCTTAAACAAAATTAAATTACTAGGTTTGCAGTGGCCTCATACATTAGGTGCTCTGACACCCCCAGTGTCTGTGCTGTGATATCAAACACAAACAAACAATTGAAAAAATAAAATAATCAAACTTTCTGGTATGCCAAGCCTGCCATCATTCCTGGTGCCAAACGTTGCACAGAAGTGCAGTGTCACGACATACACCAGGTAGATGCTGAATGGGCGGCTTCCTCTTCCGTACGGGCTAATAAGGGCATGCTGCTTCTGAAACCAAGTTTAGCAAGCAACCTTTCAACATTTGACAATTTCTCTTACAAACACTACACTACCGAAAACATCTAGGTTCACCAGTTTTAACAGAAAACAGATACAATCTCTGCAGGGAACTGGCGTTACTCATATAAGCACCCTCATAATAATGTTTATATGTGTGCAGCAGGGCGATGCAACCGATCTGTAATTCACAAAGAATCTGTTCTGGGGACATGGCCTAGGAGGTCGGACTCGATCGTCTCTTTTGGTGTGGGGTCAAGACTGGTTTGCAAATGGGTATTCTTTGTCTGGAATGGATTAGCACTGTCTGAGATTAATTCTAGCATTCCATACATCATTTATGCCATGCATCGCTCAGTAGACTAATGAACCCGCAGTAGGGCATCATTGTGGCAGAGAATACGCCTATTACTGGACATAAACATTTTTTTCCTGGAATATTTATAAGCTACAGAGAATATCAGTTCAAGTTTAGCTAAATGGTTAGTGAGCTGTCTGTTAAGTCTGTCTGTTAAGTGGCACACTGCAGCCTGGTTTTCATACAGGCAGAGCTCTAGTCTGTGATGAGATGGGTTACAACAGTACTGCTCAAAAAGAGATACCACGCCACCTTAAACCACCTTACAACAGCACTGAACAGCCAGGACTGCTTAAATATGCTCTTAAATGATAAAAAGGGCATTAAATAGCATTTATTTGAACCGTCTTCTTGCCACAAACATGCACTTGTGCCAACCAATGGGCAGCGGTAGGAAACCAAAGAAACATGTAGTGAATTTGGTACAGCTGTCTGGTCTCACCCACCTAATCCTCAAAGTCATGAATACTGCCACTCTCACCATATTAACCACACACCTCGACAAAACCAAGTAAGAGCCCGGATGGCACTGCAAATGTTTGGTAACTCATACCAGAAGGTCGTGGGATGCCCTAATAATGGCAGAGTATACTCTGTAAAACTGTGAATTAACAAAAGGAACACTGTGGTAAAGAGATCATAGTGAGGCCGTGAAAGGCACAAATGCTACTTGTTCTGGAGCACCTCTCCTGTCTTGCCACTTATCACTACGTTCACCATGTAAATAGAACCCTGTGAAAAGTATTTATTTGTTGCAGGTTAGTAATCACCATTAGAAAGGACCAATCATAATGCAAGAGATGCTGAAAAGTAAGCACCACCAATGAATGCAGTCCTGCTTTTTAATTTAGGAAGAGAGACACGACATTTATTTTACAGCAAATTAAATCACCTCGCAATCTAAATAAACACCTTCTACAGCTGCGACATGCTCCTTCTCTTTTCAAATCCCAGAAGGAGGAAGGAGTGGAGACAACAGGGCGGCCTCTCCACGTGGGCGGAGGAGCATCACCCTGCCCAAAAAATGCCCCTCATAATGAAAAATAAAATGGTAATAGACTTTATTTATTACCATTTTATTTTTCAGTGCCCCGTCCTGAAATGAGTGTCAGGGTGGGGCATGGCAATTGCTTCCGAGTGGCAGCAGAGAGCTGTTCACTTGTTTAAAGTTGGCGTATCCCTTTGGCCAGCCGTCTTGCGACGGGCCAGCCACACATGCGCACTTTAAAGATCTCTAACCTAGCTGTCTCAAGACAGCTGGGTTGGAGAAAGCACAGGCCTCCAACGCTCTGGTGAGCGCTGAACGACCCTGCTCCAACCAATCCTGATGCTGGTTTCATGTTGGTTACTAGCATGAAACTAGCATCAGGATTGGCTTCTGCAGTTTCCTGGGTCTCGTGACTGTCGGAGCTTGGGGAGACAATGCGACGCAAGGAGAGATCGTCTGAAGGTAGTTTTTTTTTTTTTGTATTGTATTCCTTCCCTCCCACCCTTCCATTGTAAATATGAGCTGGCCACCACTGGGAGACAAGGCTGATACAAGGAACATCTTGTTTGCCATTTAGAAGGATCCCAATGCTTCTTAACCACGTGAGCTGTTCTTGAAGAGATGTATCCCCTCCATCAATGTATACAATCGTGAACCGTTCTCATTGCATCACTATGCATAGTGTTCTGTGGAAACATTCATAAACCACAACTTCATAACGATGAAAGATATCTATGTGACAATGACAAATGGAGAAAGCAAAGACAAAAAAGAACCTGCAAGAATGAAATAAAGAGACAAGAAGTGTTGGGCGGTGGAAGAAAGAAGCATGAGGTAGAATCAACACTAGTCAGCCTTGGTATTTGACAACCCCAACATTCAACAGTGCAGGTAATGGGCTCCTAAGAAAAGCTCTCCGCCCCGTGTGTATAATATGCATCTTTTATTTTGACAAATTTCTAGGTCAAAGATAACATATTTTGCAGTTAATACACTGGATGACCATTTCAATAAGGTTTCAGAAAATGAACTCTTAAAATCCCAACATGTGATATGCACTGTTCCATATTCAATTTTAAAGATCTATGACAATTGTTTTCAAAATAACAAAACGGATCCTAGATAAAGCAACAACAAGTAGATGTGGTCTAATGCCTCGATTTCTGGCATTGGTTCCTGTGGCTCATCCTGGCTTTCACGCATGACCAAACACTGTGTGACTCTGGACAGGTCATCTCACTCTCGATTTCACTTAAGTCCTAAATATGTTTAAAGTATTTTAAAGCTGAAGAGTTAATTGTGTTTAATGAATTCTCTTGGTGTGGCCCTTTTATTCGCCAATAACCTTCACCTCTGATATATGTAGCTAATCTGCCATCTATGAAACGTTTCTGATAAAATGACTTCATTTACAAAGAAATCAAGTAGAGGAATAGACCAGCAGCATTACTACAAATATTGTAGTCAGATTACACAACTGACTGCAGTTTTAGTAGCATGTATTTTATTTTCATTCCCCCCCACCCCCCAAGAAAGAGGAGTGTGGTTGAAACAGAGTCCCCATACAAGGACAACGAGTCCCAATTATTGCCAGATATCAAAACACTAGTGTTCCACTGAAAATCAGCTTGATAATAAAGTTGCTTTCCACTCGAAACTTAGTTGCACTCGGTTGCCTTAATTACAGAGTTTAATGTGATTTCGAAAGAAGAAGCTGGCCTCTATGTTATGTGCACTGAAGCCATGGCTGGTGCCAAGTGTTGGTTTGGGAAAACACTCTGTTATTGTCAGTGCAGCTCTCTCGACATAATCACATGCCTTTTCTTTTCCGTGGGTTCAAAGGCGGAAAGCAAAGGTTAGGGCCACGTTGTGACAAAGAAGGCCTTTGAGTTACTGATAATCTGTGGCGAATTATTGCAGTGGGCACTGAGGCGAACGAAAGGCGCATATGTGAGTTGTGTGGCACTTGGCTTTCCGTCACGGCTCTGGCCTTGGAAAAAAGGCTGTGTACTGGCAGAGTAGCAAAATCTGTTTGCCAGTGGAGTCTGAAAGAGGTATTGTCAGAGCCAAACTGCTCTAAGAGCTTCGATAGATTTTTTTAAAAAATTTTTTAATCACGTGAGAAAGTGAAATAAACTAAAACTGACAAAAGAAAAAAAGCGTAACCAATCAAGGATCTTTTACGGAGATGTTATTGCACATATGTCTGAATGCCTGAAATAACATTAGCATTCTGCAACCAAATGTCGTGTAGTGCATTGAGTTGAGGTGACGCGTGCCAGGTAGCTTGTGTGACGTGCTCAGGATCTACTTGAGGTAGGCCACAGTATTTGATCTGCTTCACATCTCTTCCTCTAAACCAGTGGTTCCCAACCTTTTGACTGCTGTGGACCCCTACTTTATCATTACTTGAACCCAGGGACCCCCACTGAATCATTATTGGAATCCAGGGACCCCTCCACTGAGTCATTACTGAAAGCTGGGGATCTAATCTGTTAGTACTATTTCATTTTCCAAGCAGTCGCGGACCCCCTGAGGAGGCTTCGCGAACCCCCAGGGGTCCCCGGACCACAGGTTGGGAACCACTGCTCTAAACGTTTAGGTCATCTATAAACTGCATTCACTAACAGCCGCTGGAACTCTCGAGAAATCATCTGTCTTGTATTTTAAATCTCTGTGGCCCTAATTCATTAACAAAAGTTCGTTAGTGGGAGGGCTCGGCATCGTGTATTTGAAGCTACCAATGGGATGACTGAAAACCATCTAGGCAAATCAGGAGCTTCAGTGAATATTCCTCTTCGGATATTGATCATGGAAAGTGCTGCAAACTTGTGCTTTCCGGCTGAAATATTTGTTATCTTTATTTCCTTCGCAGGTACAATTTTTCCGAGAAGGGAACCCCATTTCCCAAAAGCCATTAACTTTCAAGGTGATTCCTTAACTTTGCACCACTGAAAGCCTCTGCAGGACCGGGTTTATGCACTGCAGGGTGCAGACTCAATGGAAATATAATAGATAATACCTGCTGACCTTTGTACTTGTGGGGGTTATGGGCACTATGCATGGACACCCTCCCCACCCCCCAGTAAAAGAGGTTCATAACTGGACAGCAGCAGGTCACTCACTCCCCCTGCCACAGGTGCCATGGCACCACTTCCCTAAGGATAGCTACGTACTTGACGTGCACAGACACATTTCAGCATCTAATCCCAAATGTAATATTGCAAAGAAACTGCAATGCCAATGGATTTTGTGCTGTACTAAATTCCAACAAAAGACGTAAATATCTGAAGATTGGGATTAGAAATGTGTGAAACAAACTGGCTTTTTTGAGTATTCACGTGCCCTTTAGGAAGAAGTAAGCTCCTAAAATAAAATGTCTATTTAATGCTCCATTAGCTTTCGCAGTCAATATGCTATGAGAATATTTTAATGACATTTTCGACTAACAAACCCACAATTACACTGCACACGTGGAAGGGAAGTGTACAGCAGATTTGCTAGTTTCTTTTTAGTTACAACAAACTTTTGTTCACACAAATGTCTTTGCAACCACTCAAAAATAAAAAACCGACGTACTGTAAAAAAATGTCCCTCCAAGTTGGGGTGAGATTAACTTGAAATGTCTATCTGTGATTCAACCGCACTCTCACAAAAACTCTTGTCAGGAAAACTATACCTATGTAAGCTAAAGCTACTTAAAGTATCCTTACCTCACCACTTAGTAGTGTGGGTCGAGCATTTTTTTTTATTATTTAGTAGGAGTTAAATGAAACATGTCTAAATGTAATTGTAAATATTGTGCTCAACTGAGGGCAAAAGAAACTGAACTCATAAAGACATTTGAAAATATTGAAGAAAACTTATTTTGAAAGAATCACAGTGTTTTTCTTTTGCTTACAAAATGAGTGAGTTGGCTTAAAATGAAGGTTTAATGAATATGGGGCTTGGGGTACTTGGGTGAGTTGTGATGAAAATTAGGTGCCGCAGAGCCCTCTAGATCAATTGCATACCACCAAATGCTAAATAAGACTAGACCAAAAATGTGTCCAACATGAAAGCTAATATCAAGCTGAACTGGAAGCAAAAAGAAGCCCTAGGCTTTTAGTAAAATATCTACCACATTTTCTAAGAAGTAAGTTAGCAGAGAGTAAACAAGTCTGACCCTTTCTTCAGGATTTCACATAGAACTCAGAAGCACAATGTCATCGCAGCAGCAAACCATGACTGTGCTATTAGGAATAGTTGGTGCAGCTCCGCCAGAGATGGACAGGTTTAAGACCCTGCATCTCACCCTGTCCTGAAATCAACCTCTGTCTTCTGGGGGTGTCCTGGGAAGGTTACATAGATCAGAGTTGGAAGTAATTGGTGATGAATGGAACAACAAAACGATGGAATTTAACATAATATTTAAATTACAAATATTTGCCCACTGTTTCACATTGCTCATATTTGCATGCTCAAGCATGAGGTGATTCATTAATTTACTCAAAGCCACACAAAGATGCAAAGCCAGGATTAGAACCCATGATTCAAGGTTGAAAGCTTGGCAACTTAGACATCTCAATACAGTTCATCCTGCTGCAGCTCAACCTTGTTGCAGATGGAGCATGCATCTAATCAACCTCTATGACCAGCGTGGCTCTGACGGGAAGTTATTCAGTTGCCCATTTTGACTACTGATTCTAGTCTTTAATAATGTCCCTGAGTTGCGCCAGTGCTGAGCGTAGTATTCACCATTGCACCGTTGTGATTTTGTTGTACTTCCGAAGGTTCTATCAAGGTATTTGGCATGCCTCTTCAAACTCCCAATTCTTCTTGCAGAAGGCCATTATTGTTGAAAATCATTCCAAAACGGAGTGAGCTATTGATCCCTTACCCTTTCTTCTGAGCAATACATTGCAGGACTGGAAACCACAGAATTCTTTGTGGTCCATGGTTAAACTTGTCTGAGACTGTTGTGGTATGTGGGAAGCTTGCATGTAAATGTTTCTATTGTTCTATCTTTAGCAAGGGGTGCAGTGGTGCCCACAAGAAAGTTCCTAAACAGATATCCCAAGATTATAACGATGCAGGGGTGGAAACTGTCAGAATCCTACTCCTTAAAGTCACAGATTGGGTATGTCATTAATTTACTAAAGTATGCCATTTGTATTTGCCAGTTCAGGAATACCTCTTGTGTATTGCAGTGCCATTTTGTGCCAAATATGGTATCTGCTTTAAACTAGAAGCTGTATGTCAATATAACACTCATAAGGTAAATATGGGCAGGCTTTAATTTCCCAATCATAGATAGCTTTCCTGCAATACTTTTTGTCACACAGTTATACCACCTTTACACTTTATATTTTGTTTTAGGACATCCATTCACAATGTCCAGAACTGCAGTTTTGCTATTTTTTTTAAAGAACTCGGTCGTGTCATGGATGAAGCTATGTAAGACTTGCACTGGTGATTCAGTGAAACTAAAGACGTTTCCAAGATTATCAGCTGAACACAGAAACAAAAGGTTTATAAGGCCTGCCAGATCTATGGATTTTCGAGTGCAAAGATAAATGTCCTGGAGGTGTGGTGTTTTGGATTGAAGAGTTGAGTTGTTCTTGGATGTTGGTTGGCATGCATCAAATGATTTATTTCCCTGTGTGCTTGATCTCTGTGATGCAGTGAATGCTATTTCTATGTCGACCACTTTCCCCTCCCCTCCCCCTTCACCGCCGCCTCCCGAATCAGCAGGTTACATAGTGATAAACGTGCTGTTGTTTCTCTCCTGTCTTTCATTTAAATCCTAGAATGTATAGATCTTTTTCTCGGACTGGTGTGTCGTGAAACAACATTTTTGATGAATACCATGAAAAGGAGGGGTGCTGGCCCCACAGAAAAAAACAACCGAATTGCCTTCAGTTGTTCTTCCACTGCTAAAAATGGAACATTCAATTAAACACAAATGTTTAGTGTAAGGTTCATAACATCGGAAGTATTTAAAAAACCTAAAAGAAATCAAAAGTGACTACGGGGAATGATTTGAGGACATTTCAGGGCTTGGGCAAACACAGACACACTCACAGTGTTTGCACCACTGTGATGGCCTTTTTTTAACGGGGGACGCACCCCTGCATCACTGTCCACGGGTATTTCTCCACCTCCAACTGCACTGCTGTGGCACAAAGTCCACTTACCACAAGCAATAAGTTATATCTATATTACATTTTAAAACATATACATTGTTTAAAAATGACAAATTATTTTTGCCACTCCCATTTCAACATCCAATTGTAGGTAGATGCCCAAGCATGCTCTCTCAGACTTTGGTCCCCCTCATCTGTATTCCAATGCTCTAAAATTGCCCATGGCTCAGACTCTTAAAAATCCACAACAAATTAATTACCTAGAACTATGTTGGAGCATCAGACCTTAATAAGTAAACTTACAAGGAGACGCGTATAGGCCGAAGGACCTTTAGACTGCGCTTCGAGTAGTTCCCACCATATAACCCAGTATCAATGCAAATCAATATCATCAACAATCACTAAATATAAATCTATAACATTAATAATCAAAAACATTAATGATCAATAGTAGTCAGTAATGCCCAAACACCATGACCTTCCGGCCATGAATAACCACACATTCAGGTAAAGTTAGAATGTTGATTTCCCTATATTAACAATGCTAATGTCACGTAACAATCTCAGAATCAAATGATAAGCATATAGGAACAATACTGGCTGCCCAAAGTGACAAAAGAAATGCAATCTAATTAAAGCTTGGGCTACTACACATTCTAAGGTTACTGTACAAATCAATAGCACAAATAACTGAGCAAATGATAAAATAAACATTTAAGCAAAGAGAGGACATCAGCTTTTATTACATGTGGCGAAGTTCATCAGTGATGACCCTATCTAGCATCAGATTAGAATAGCATGTTTGGACTACATGCAAAACATTTTAGTCACATAAATTGTTGGAAAAACATCTAGCTATGGTTCTATCAAAATTAGCAGTTGGTACCTAGAAACAAAAGCAAATAGACATCACAGACAGTACCATGGTCGCAATACCTGTCCTCAATGTGGTTCAGCAAGCTGTGACAGTCTCCCTCAATAGGACATTAATCTGGTCAGCCAGGCATCAGGATTCAGCATTAAGTTAAAAATAAGCAAAGCCTCTCCATGCAGATCGGAAAGAATAATTGGTAAATTAGCTAAACTCTCAGGAAGGTTGGGAGAATGGCGCATCTCCTCTCTGTGCAGTCCGGCTAAGTTTGATTTTTAAAACTACTTCCCAAGTCCCTATTGGCCCAGGGATCACATTTGCTCTTCAGTCCAATGAGATTACACCCCATATCTAAAGTTTCTACCAGTATATGGTTCACATGTCGATGATCTTTTCTTCCGTTCTTGTCATTGCGCTCGTCAGTTAACAATATTGTTGCAGCTCATTCTCCAGTCAGTGTATTTATTGTCTTCTGCTGGGAAGGTCAGTTTCACACATATTACATTAAGCAATGTTTCACTAGCTAGAACATCATCTCCTAACACGCAGTTCTCCGGAGAAATAATTACAGCTATGAGCACTTGGTCAGTACAGTGGAAAGTCACATTTAAAATCTTTAGGCATCCATTTTATTAATTGCTCAAGAAATGCAGCTTGACATGAGGCTATGCAACTAGGCCCAAGACCTTGCAAAGTTAAGGCCTATGATTAACAAAGATAATACACAATACATAACCTTTTATATGACAGATTACTACTTTAATCAAACATTTGCTCAACATTTTATATTAATACGCTATTAACAAGTAAACCATGAAGACTGGTGGCCACTCATTTGGCCGCACCTATAAATGCGTGCATTATTTTTTCTTTACAATAATTCATTTTCTAGGCAAACCCAACACTCGGGATACATGAATATTCATTAATACATTTAAGCGCTTGCTAGAGTGGGCTAAGGAAGAAAACAATCGAAATGCAAGTCAAATAAAGACAATTGCATGTTATAATATGTAAAAGCACTTATCACACTATCGCAAAGCAATTTAGCTGAGGTGCACTCATGACAAACATCCCTCACTTGGTTTTCCTGTCACTCAGTACAGCTGTTGATTGATCTAATCCCCTGCAAGTAACAAACCCCAGAACCTCCAGGTAACAAACCCCAGAATCATTTGACAAATGTTTATTAGTAAAATAAGGCAGAATTATGTAGCTATATTGCCTTTACAGAGAGCCTCTTGTCACGCTACAGGTTGCCACACAACCTCAAGTTTTCCACTCTCAAAAGGACCACTCAATCTTCAATGCCATTCGTTTTTTGATGTGACAAGTCAATCCATAAAGTGATAATTAGAGACCGAACTGATTTTCCAGTTTAAGGAACTAATTACTTACAAGTGCTCTTTATCAATCAAAACGTAAATAGAATGCCAGGATGTGCTCAACAGGAACAGTAGGAAATTGGACAGAAAGCTATGGAAATATATACTGGTGTTTTGACATACCAAGCTGGAATACAAACCTACAGATTGTACGCCTATAAGACAAGGTTTCAGTGTTGTTAAGCTCCAAAAAAGGGCCGTACATTGACAATACAATAGCTAAACAGCAGCCTTAGCTTCTCACACATGGTGATCCTATAGACCTTCAGAAGGCCGGAATATGCAGACTAACAGCAATTTCTCCTCATTCAAAGTACCAAGCGCCACAGAACTCGGAATGTCAATAGAATATGTACAGAGGACCGCCAAGTCACAAAATATAGGCTTTATCTCATCAGCAGAGCTTAGGAATCCAAACATTTCTACTAGACAATGCACTTCTTATCAGAAGAGGAACATCAGAGAACAAGGATTAGTATGGGAGGTAAGTCGACGACTACACTTACACTGGGATTTTTCAAAACTATTTTATTGATTTTTCACAGACGTAGACAGTGACCTGAGTGACACAGAATAAGGAGCATCATAGGGTCATCAGTCCAGGAGATCTTAAACACAGAGTGATCGACTTGATTGGACAGGACTGAATGTGAATCACCTCGGGAGAAATCATTTCTAGACACTGGCCATATGGATGACAGCTTGAAGATTTTGTTTAATGTTTTTTTTTTTCACAATTAACAAACTAAAAATATGAGCACACCAGTGCCAGTATAATTGAACTGATCATCAGAAGCAGGTGAGCTACAACACCTATTAATTGTGCTATAGTCCATGAGCTACACATATATTTGGAATGCAGCACTCCCCGTCAGCAGCAGTCTTCTGACCCTATCATATCTCTGCATTTTTAATTCAGAGTATTAACTGTCAGTATACAGCACCATTACCCTCTGGCCCACAGAGTGAGAACAATATAGGTTACATATTCACATCTGTTCCCTATTCATTCTCATAGTGATTTTAGTGTTCTTAATTTGTTGCATGTCAAAGAGCAGGTGTCCAGGCGTTCTGGGAGGAGGCTGTAATTTTAGAGGCAGAGCTTAATTTGCAGGAAACTAAGTGCCAGGGCACTTGCAGGAGGCCACTGCTGCTTGCACTACCCGTTGCCCCTGCCAGTGCTGCCAATGACAGTACTAACACAACTACTAACCATCTCACTCCTCCAAGCGTGACAATCCAGAGTATTCCAGGCCTCCACATCTATAAGAATGGCTTTGGTGGCAGTAAAAGGAATTTTTCATGTATATTGAATTAATAAACAACCATTTTTGTGCCAATGTCTAATTTAAACAGACATCACCACCATATGGCAGACTGTCCTAATTGCCAGTGTTGCCAATTAAATGCCAGTACTGAGCACAGGAAATCACCAATTCAAATTAAGCACTGAGATGGGATTAGTAATTCTTGTAACACTGTAGCCCGCATCACACAATCCGCCTCAGCGCTATCATCTGTCCTTACTTCCTGCAAGCGTCTTTCCCCTGCTAAAGCCCCTTCAGACATGTCTCTAATCCATGCCTGGAATGCTGGTCTGACACTGGACAGCCAGCAAATGGCAATCCCTAGTTTTGCCAAAAGTAAGTCTGGCAATGCAAATCTGTAATTCACCTTTCTGGTTTTAGGATAGGCGATGACCTCCAATAAGCAGTGTTTTAATTTCACCTCCAGGTTTATCATGTGACGTCTCTCCGACGTTGAACTATCTCTCCTCCCATATTACTCCACTATGGGACAGCCCCAGACCATATTAAAAAAATCAGCAGCCTGTACATTATATCTTTGACACCCATCCGATCTTGTTGGGTAGATTCTCCTCAAACTTACAGGGGATAGATAAGGATGGTGTAACACATAAAAGTGAGAGAGCTTGAACAAGGAATTACCAGACATATGACCACTGAAAGATTAGCTCATCATACCACATTCAGGAGTAGGAAAGAGAGACAACATAACTAAGCATAATAATAGTGTGCTAAGGATCATTGCTCATTGCAGCATTAGGCATATCTTCAATCAGTTTGGGACCATAAGATAAACCTTCAGTCAATTTTACATCTGTATGGACCATTTCAATGCACAATTTATCAGCAACGATACCACCTATTAAACAACAGACGTGACCTCCTCAGCCAGTACATAACTATGCAACATTTGTCAAACGTTAACATTTCAATGTAATCTTGATTTTGTTGGCATACATTGCAGGTACAATTTGATCTGTTGGATCAACAAATTTAACACATTTCCTACTGCTTGTATAATGGAGGTTATCAGCTTCTCCCAGAACTAGGTCACTAGGGAGGACCATATCAGGTGCACTAAATCGACCTGACTAGCCCCACATCTTGGACAATTATCTGTATACAAAGGATATGTATTGCCTATAATGATAGGTGTGCAATAAATCCTTTGTAAGTATTTAAATTGTGTAAATTGTTGTCATGTTTTGCTCATAGGTTCATTGGTATAGCCCAGGACCATCTATGATTATGCATAATTCATTTGGTATGCCAGGTCTCTTTCCCATCTAACACCTACCTGTACTGTTACAAACAGGAGGTTCGCAAAAAGTGCCAGATATAGTGCCATGATGAGGAGCTCACCCTTGCTGTAGGTTTAACAGGTTTGTGGGGGAAGGGAAGGGTGTTCTACTGGTTACATCATCCCACTTTAGTTGTAAGACCGTAGTGAGTCTAGCATTGAACAAGCAGTCTCAGTTGTGGACACCAAACCTTCCCCCACCTCTCCAAACTCAACGAAGTGGTCCCCATTATATGGATCATCTATCCTTCAGCAACCCATCTTGCCTCTGTATAATGTATCAAGCTGATTCAAGTTAACACACAGCCCAGAGGAAGCCTGTGTAGGTATCAAACACATGATTAAACCTACTCTACCCAACAGAGAAAAGGGAAGTAACGTCCATAAGAGAGTGATCTATACAGCAGATTCCCCATTACACATCCAACACTGAGAACAATAATATCCTTATTGGTGTGTAGAGTGATAATTTCTAGGCACCTAAGTAGGTGTTCCAGTGGATTCCAAGCACAAGTAGGTCCTCCACGACAACTCACCAGGTCACCCACTAGGAAGAAGCATGACCAATTATTTCATAATACCAGCATTTCCCAATACTATCAAGGAATTCCATGGCCCAGACTCTACTGTCTTGTCATATAAATTAAATTGTTATCTGCCTGTAGAGAAAAACATATTGTGGATGCACTGAACTGGCAAGGTACCTCCTCATAGAAACACGTGATAATCTTTGGCAAGTATGGAACCAGTGTATGCGAATCAGCTGTATGCTGTGGGAAAGGTGCAGAAGCATTGTTCCTGGCTCACAAATGAGCCAGCGGCAATGCTGCCACATGCATGGGACACCAACACCCTTGAAATGCACACTGCAAAACAGACAGTGTGCAATTCAAGGGTGCTGGGCAGGGAGGCCCCTGCACTGTGAATGCCATTGGCATGGGCAGTGCAGGGGCTCCCCTGTGGCCCACTGCACTTGTTCTCTGCCAGCCGGTTCATGGCGGTCAGACTGCTATGAAAAGGCTGGCGGAGAACAAGGTTGTAATCAGCACGGCAGCGCCAACTTGAGCGCCATAGTGTCTGATCACAACCACAGTCATCCCGTCGGGATCGCTGATCTTGGTGGAAATGGCAGTCTTTTTGTGGTCCAACTGTCAAACTCTTAATTTGACAGTTGGACTGTCAAAGCAGTGGCTGTCTGGACCAGAGTAAGAAGATTGATGACTCATAAAATGCTTGTTCCTTTCTTACATGAGTTATGGAAATGTATGACTTTGTCATTATTTCATAATTAGGGACAAACGAAGATCCCAAATTGCCTTCTATCTTTAAGCTTTTGTACTTACATTAATAATGATTCCTCAGACTGTTGTCTTTTTTCCAATTTGCACAAATGTAATTAACTGTCATGTGAAGTTGACAAAAAAGCCAATTTTCTAGGTTGACATCACAGAAGCGACTGCAGGACATGCTGCGCTTGCACATTCAATTGTAAGATTGCAATACCCAGGGGAGTTCTAAGATGATAATAAAATGAGTCTTTGTTAAGGTTGAAGAGGCTCCTGGTTTTCAAAATAATTAAAACAACAATGCACCATTGAACTGCAGTGATAAAAGGCTGAAGTTCATCTTGTCTGAACATGCAAGGATCCCATGACTCCTGTTTTAAGAGGATTGTCTTTGCTACCCATACTCAGTAAAACAACTTATACATTTTAAAATGTTCTCTCTCTGCAAGCGTAAGCTTTCTTAAGACTATACCACATGCGTTTACATTAAACCTAAACAAAATCATAATGTTTAACCAAGACACAAACATAGTCTACAAACCAGTAACAAAAGTAACTGAGCTGCTGTCTATTAAAAAGAATCCTAGTTTATGGGGCACATTATCACAAACAACCACAATTCTCAAGGAACAACAATGACATCAAACATGAAAAAATTCCCCGGAACACACCCTGGAAGGAAACAAGCCCAGTAATAGCTACTATACGTTAGCAGTGTGGACACACACACAAATGTAAATATGTGTTTTGTTGTAGATATTGTAATCTTTATTTTTCGGGATCTGCCACACCTCAGTTAATATATTTACAAAAAATAGGCTAAGAAAGTAAAATGAGCTTCAATGGGCACATATTGTCATAGTAGTCTGTGGCACTGAAGATAACTACTTTGTGTGCAGATGTGCTCTTTGTGAGAAAAAAAAATGCTGTCACTCTATGTGAACTGAGCCGGTGGCTCAAGTGGGCTGACCCACTGCCCCATGCTGTACTCTATAGTGGGCAGAAGAAAAATGTGAATGATACAGCAACACACCATTATATATATATATATATATATATATATATATATATATATATATATATATATATATATATATATATATATATATATGCAAAAAACAAAGGAGAACTCTGGGAAGTTCCCAATTTTAGGTTGAGAGCTGCTCTAGTAAGGAGCACCCTGCAACACCAGCGACATTTGAGGTGAGCAAATTTAGAGTGTCGCTGGTGTTGCAGGGTGCTCCTTACTAGAGCAGCTCTCCACCTAAAATTGGGAACTTCCCAGAGTTCTCCTTTGTTTTTTGCATAATTTATGCATCACTCTAACACTGAAAGGGCCTTGGTTTCATATATATATATATATATATATATACATATATATATATATATATATATATATATTTCACTGAAAAAACTAAAGGTTACACGGATATACAGCTTTATAGTTAGGTTCATGTTTCACCCACACAAACCCATAGGAATGCAGCAGTTATAGTTAGACTTATAGTTATACTTTTGTTAAGAAACTACTACAATTGGCCTAAAGAATGAGTTATAGTTCCCTCAGATAAATATCACTATGAGTATAACTATAACTGCAGATTTTCTATGGTTCAATGTGGGTATTATGTGAACCTAACTATAATGTCCCTGAAAGCGTTGTATTTCTCATTGAATTTCTAGGGTTTATTTAACGTAAAGTAATATACAAATACAGCATGTTAATACAACCACCACCATGCATGGGCTTTAGACCATGAGTAGCAGGGGTTGGCTGAAGGGCTTGTCCTGCGGCCAACCCACCCAAATAAACCCAACCCCATGAGGTGCAAGGCCTTTGGCCGCGCACAGCAGGGGTGAGCAAAACTACAGAAAGGTTTTACACCCAATTACAGCAAGCATTTTCAATGCAACGGGTCTCGCATTTGCTCGAGTTAGAGCTATTAGCTTTGTAAAGAAAAAAAACGCAGCGCAAACGCACTATGTAAAATACAGTGCAATCGTGCTGCGTGGAAAATAAACAAATAAAGTAGTCCGGACACCATGCTGAAAACATCGAGTCTCATATGTTTTTAGTAGTTTACCAGTGCTGTGTAGGTGAGCTAAACACAGGAAAAGGCATGACGTAGGCATGCCTTTCACAAATGAAAGCAAGCGGATTTTAAAAGGCAAGCCCACAAACCAATATAAGTGACTGACGTGTCATGGGTGTGGTTGGAAGCCCAAACAGAGATTACAGAATGGGACGGAGTGCTTTGCGCTCGCCCATAAAAAGGTCTCTTTCTGGACCAAGAGCTAGCTTTCTGCCAAATTCAGTGTAATTCCGTCCAGCGGTTCAGGCTGTAGTCATGTCTAAAATCCCTATTGGAAATTGCATGGGGAAAACATGTTTTTGAACCCACTATTTTTCTCAGCCCCTGCTTGACGAATCATCCAGAAACTTTCCAAATGGCAGTAGAAGTGAGTGGCAAACTAGTTTTGAAAATGTTGTGAAGATTTGTCAAACAGCGCCAAAGTTATATGCAAAACAAAATGCTTTTTCTATGGAAACTAGGTCCCTATAACTTTGGAGTCGTTTGACTACGAAATTTTCAAAATTAGTATGCCATTTGCGGTGCTCAAGATGGGTTCCCATGTGAATCTGAGCCTGGTCAGCTGATCCATACCCAATTAAAAAAAAAAATACACCCACTCACATACCCACAAAATCACTGCCACACCCAGTCATAGACCCACACAGCCACTCACACGCCCACTCACACACCCACTCACACACCCACAAAACCACTTGCACATCCACACAGCCACTCACACACCCACTCGGTCACACACTCACTAACACACCCATACACCCACTCACACATCCACAAAACCATTCGCACACCCACTCACAGACCCGCACAGCCACTCAGTCACATACTCACACATATACCCACACACCCACTTACACACCGACACACAACTAGTCACACACCCATACAGGCACTCACACACCCAGTCACAAAACCACAGTGTGGGGTTGGATGCATGTGGGGATGGGCCACAGGCACTGCGGGCAAGTTGCCCCACCCCCGTAGTGCAATGCTAAAGGCCATGGGCAGCATGGTGTTGGCTGCATGCAGGTGGGTTGGCCGTGCATGGCCACGGTTGGATTAATGTATGGTAATTAAGTATTACTTTACATTTAAAAAAACCTACAAAATCACTGAAAAAAACAAAGGTTTCAAGAACGTTATAGTCAGGAAATAGAATTTTTTTTACATTTAGAAATTCACTAAAAGAAAAAATCAAAGGTTATAGGGACATTTTTGTTACGTTTACACACATAAAACCATAGAAATTCAGCAGTTATAGTTATACTTATCTGAAGAAACTATAACTCGTGCCCATACTATATACATATACATATAAATAGAAAATACAAAACATCTTGGCTAACGAATTGCATGAATAAAATCTCTAGATATTAACTTGTGTCCATGCAATGCAAATGGTGCACATGTGCCACCCTTTACTCACACAACCACTTTGTATTCACACTGAGAAATATAGAGATCTGGTTTCTAGTACGTACAATTGTGTACTTATGCAAACAAAATAACACTATATATATTTCACTGTTTTCATTGAAAGAATGGACCCAACAGCATTTAAATCAAACTCTAGTGTTGCACCAGGGAATAAAATTAAGGAAAATGATTTTGCACTGTGTACGCTATAGTTTTGAGCCTGAGGAATAATCTATAAGTATGTTGTCAACAATGCATCCATAACAGTGCAAAAACAGTTTTAACCCAAGGTTATTCTTGGGCCAGGATTTCTAAACACTCAAATATTTAAACTTGTAACATTTTCAAATGTAAAAGGTGTCATTTTTGCAAGGGTTTCGCAATGCAACACTGTTCCTCTTTTTTTGACCTGGTAAAAATATGCTATGTTTTCTTTACTTTGTAATGCAAAATGTATGAATTAAGATCCGAGTATCTTTTTTGATGACGAAGGAAGAGCGATTTTTGCAGTTCCCCCATTAGACATATCACTGTATTACCTTTAAACTGCATCTAAGAAAAGGCGATGATTGTGCAACATAGGGCGCAGATATTTTATGTACTAATGGGTCACATCACTAAAAGACCATAGACTAATGTAGCAGAATTGCCTTTTTAATTAGTATTAAATTAATTTGGCATGTCGTTAATTGTTTTCCTCTGCAATAAGCTACCAGCAGGAAACTGAATACAGACCCCAATCCCTACGTTTTCCTTACCAATCAGGAAACATTCTTAAAGCAGCTCGCACTCCTTAAAGTAACAGGTGCTGCTTCAAAAAATGTATTTCTTGGTTATGAAGACATCGGGGCGAGCAGGTAATTGACCCTTGGACAACTGCCTGGTGCTAGAGGCCGCCTGACATGAGAGAGGCTAGCCCCCAAAAACAGCTTTCTCTTTCCAAATCTGTTACCACTGCAATTTGGGAGTTGGCAGCTTCATTGGTGTGTGACAGTGAGAGAGAGTAGTTTAAATAACACATATTAAAATGCTCATCTTAATGCTTAACGATGTTGCATAGAAAACAACAATGACAATGATTTGCTTAAACGTGCATTTGAATTATGACTATAATGTGTGTGGCCACCAATGTGTACACGAATTAATAACTCATAAATAGAAGCATTAATGCTATGGTTAGTCAAGTTATATTAACGATTATGATATTGCATTTATATTGAAAAACTTTATAAGCCTTAAGTTAGCGTGAGCTGTAGGTTTTAGTTTGCCTGGCTCTCATATTAAAAGCATTTTTCTGTTTTCCAGTGTGCTGACTCGCAAAGGGCCATGACCCTGCAAATGTTCTTTTTCCTCAACTTGGAAGATGAATGTATCAGTACAATCCTGTTCTCATCCGCATGCTTGCTGCTTTAGTATGAGTTTATACACAAGATTGAAACAAATGTAGATTAATGTAATGTACAAGGACGTTTAAACCATGGACAAAGGAACTCATGACCCAAGAAGACGTGCCAAGATGTGAAGCAACCCTCCGGATGTGCCACCTCCGAAGACGTCAATTATGAAGACCAATCAAAGTGTTATGAATAAATGTGGGGTGACAATTAGAATTACCTAATGTATAATTTGATAGGTTAAAGATAGTGGGGTATAGCAAATGTCCAATAGAATTTTGGGGGAAGGTATTACGGAAAAGGGATAAAAAACCATGTCACAGAAAGGTCGAGAGAACTAGGTAGGGAATGCTATTGATTTTATCCAGAAACTCTGTCACTCTGTTTGGTGACTTTGAGACTTATTAAACCATCTTCACCCATAGACTGCCCCTATACACTTCTCCTCCTTATGAGGGAAGTGTCCCCTGTCCTTTAGACAAAGTTTAGACTGATGGCGTTTTGACTGATGTCCTGAAGACGAAGACTGATCCTGTGTGCTGACCTAATCCTTGGAGGGTAATTATGACAATGCAATTTGTAATTTGTCTGTTTGCTTTTCCTTTCTAGGTACCAACTGCTCATTTTGGTAGAAACCTTAGTTAGATGTTTTCCAAATTGGTGTTCTAAATTGGTTTTGCATGAAACCCAACATGCTGATGCTAATTAGTGGTTAGTACAGGAGTTCACTTCAACTGACACAAATAGACAAATGACTGACGTTATGCTATGCTGAACTGAGACGTATATGTTATTTGCCGTATTCTGATCTATGTTCACGCCGTGCTATTTTCTATTGTTTGTGATCTTTGCATTAATGAAATCTTATCACAGTTGCCATATCGTGACTATGCTCTTATGCTTTCTGATATTGAGATTAACTCTTTTGCTCGTAGATTGTAATCAATAGGGAATAAAATTCATAAAATTCTACCAAGGTGTGGTTATTCATGGCTGAAAGGTCATGATTGCGTCGACAATTTGACTAATGTCTTTATCCAAAGTAAAGTGCATTGTGGTGGTAAATATTGATGACATTATTGATATATTGCTTGACATATTGATCAGCTTTCTCGTCCTACGGTGTCTCTCCACTGGGTCATAAGATTCATTGGCCTAAAACGAGTCCTAATGTGTAACAAATTACCATAGAAGGACGCGTTAACAACAGCAATGTGGCAATAACAGATAATGCAGAACACAAACAGAAAGGGACGTCTCTTCCACGGTTCTTCCTTATTGCAATTTTGGAACAAGTTGCAAAAGCAACTTGCAAAAGAGATTTAGGGCCAGATGTAGCAAGCCGTTTGCATGACGCAAACTGCGAAAATCGCAGTTTGCGCCATGCAAACGGACTAACGCGATGCACATTCACAAATTGCGAGTCGGTACCGACTCGCAATTTGTGAATGCAACTCGCAAATAGGAAGGGGTGTTCCCTTCCTATTTGCGACTCGCATCGCAATTCTGAATTGCTTTGTGACCACGAATGGGGTCGCAAAGCAACTCGCAGTTACCACCAGTGTCACACTGGTGGTAACTCATTCGCAAAAGGGAAGGGGTCCCCAGGGGACCCCTTCCCCTTTGTGAATGTCAACAAAAATATTTTTTCAGAGCAGGCAGTGGTCCTATGGACCACTGCCTGCTCTGAAAAAACGAAACAAATGGTTTCGGAAGTTTTTTCATTTTGCAACTCGTTTTCCTTTAAGGAAAACGGGCCGCAAAATGAAAAAAAAAACTGCTTTATTTAAAAAGCAGTCACAGACATGGAGGTCTGCCGACTTCAGCAGGCCACTATCGCTGTGAGTGCAGGGACTCACAATGGGGTCGCAAAATGCGACCCACCTCATGAATATTGATGAGGTGGGTCTTTGCGACCCCATAGCGAATCGCAGACGGTGTCTGAGACACCGTTCTGCATCCGAGATTGCGACTCGGAAATTGCGAGTCGGACAGACTCGCAATTTCCGAGTCGCAATCTCGGAGTTTCCTACATGTGGCCCCGAGTACAGAGCCAAACACTATTCTGTGTTCTAAAAACTGTGAATTTGCGAATCCCAGGGTTTGCAACTGCAAAACAGTTTGTACATCTGGACCCAGCTTCCAGATCAATGTGGTAAGCTAATAAATGTGGCTAGGTGCTGCCAAGAGACAAGCTGGTCTAGGTGGAGCAGTCTGTGCAAAGGAGTTCATTAGCATTGCACCCCAGAGGAGATTCCAGTGTGCTTATGTATGGGGCATAAGTGGCAATTAGGGGACATTTCAGACTGTACACTACTATTTGCAGGTGAAAAACTGGACACGTCTGTCACCAGTAGTAATGTGGCACATGCTCTTATGTTTTGTATAATTCTTGAAGACTTTGGGGGTCATTCTGACCCCGGCGGTCCAGGGTCGGCGGGAGCACCGCCGACAGACCGGCGGTGCCCCGCAGGGCATTCTGACCGCGGCGGTTCGGCCGCGGTCAGATGCGGGAAACCGGCGGTCTCCCGCCGGTTTCCCGCTGCCCTGCAGAATCCTCCATGGCGGCGGAGCGCGCTCCGCCGCCATGGGGATTCTGACACCCCCTACCCGCCAGGAACAGGATGGCGGTAGGGGGTGCCGCAGGGCCCCCGTAAGAGGGCCCCACAAAGTATTTCAGTGTCTGCTATGCAGACACTGAAATACGCGACGGGTGCCACTGCACCCGTCGCACCCCTGCAACTCCGCCGGCTCCATTCGGAGCCGGCATCCTCGTTGCAGGGGCATTTCCGCTGGGCCGGCGGGCGCTTTTTTTGGAGAGCGCCCGCCGGCCCAGCAGAAATGTATGAATGGCCGCCGCGGTCTTTTGACCGCGCTGCGGTCATTTGTTGGCGGGACCTTGGCGGGCGGCCTCGTGCTCCACTCCTGATTAGCAATTCACTGTAACTGCTACACCCATGTTAGAGGATGTGGTCTGAGCACCCAAAACACACTTTGATACAATGAAGGAGCTGCTCAATGCTTTGTGTGGCTCACCTGCGATCCATTATAAAGGATATCTATCATTTCTACAAATGTTTGTCCAACATAGGATATTCCGATGACTATGATGCAGCCAAGGGAGTGTTAACTGTATATTTCAGACCACTTTTAATCGCAAAGTCTGAGCATTTTATCCTTCAACAATACAGACTAACAGTGGGTTTGATCAATGATAGTTGTGTTTGAAAAACAGACGGCAAGAAATGAGACCTTGTCATTCAGGACTACTTCTCCGCTGTCCCTAGAGAGATACCTAAGAGTCTGAATGCAGCTATATAGTCAGCCGTAGTGGGCTATTCCAGCTATTAAAGGCCTGCTCCAGCGTTAAAGACCCATGCCAAAGGCAAGGGCCTTTAGTGGTCAGTATAGCCCAGCTATGGCGGGTTTTAAGTCCTTTAGGACATTCTGTCCCTAGAGGGAAGAATATTCTAATTAGTAAAACAAAGGCCTCACGGAGCCCGAGGGAGTTGAAATGCTCTCAGACTCCTTAAGGCCTTTGTTCACAGCTGTTGCTGTGAACACAAACATTGGGATGTTGAAGCTCCGGGCTTCTGCCAGCTATTAGAAGCCTGGAGCTACTCCACTGTCTTCAATGGCGTGCTCGATATTCCAATGTTCTAATAATCACTGGTACACATCTATCATTTGGCTTGTGAGATTATGATTTCTCAAGAAACGTCAATGGAAGCCTAAGTTGACACTGGACGTGTAGTTGACAGAAAATGTTGGCCCAATCTCCTTAGCAGTGTTCTATCCCACTTCAGACTACCCTAAATTGTGTGCATGTTGCCGCCAGCAGAGAGTATTGCAGAACAGTGCAGTGCTGCCGACAACTGGAGCAGGAGCTTTGATGGTCTTCATTACTCTCACAGTCTGGTACAAAACACCTGTGATTCACTGTGCAGAAAGGAGGGAAGAATATTTGTAACATTGTTGAGTCTGTGAACACTATGGCCAGTGCTCAAATCAGCAATTTTAAGTGCAAGACCTAATTCAGAGCCATCTTACTGATGATCTATACATTTGGGGTTACAAGTTCCTCTCACACTTGCAATGTAATGTTTGGCAGCTCAAGTGCAGAAGCCACTTTGTCTGTCATAAGAGTCCGAGCTGAGGCATTCATCAGATGCTTTCTTACAAGATTTGAACAAATTTGCGGTGTTTTGCTAGAGTTCTCTAAAATAAAGTCTTATATCTGCCTACAATCAGATGCGCTTGAGTAAAAAATGACCTATATCCCAACTTTATTGACATACAATGTATTTTTAGATACAAACATATGAGAAAAACACAACACCCAAATGAAGCCCATTATCCAGAGGCTGCTAGAGAATGGGCTGGCGCTCAAGAAGTCAAAATCTGAATGAGAAACCAATACATAAGTTACTTGATCAAGTATTAGTGCTTATGTCATCAGGCTACAGACAAAGAATTTTGATGAATTTAAGATGGCCACAGCTCTGGCAAATTGCTCTAAACATATTAGTTGTCTGGAGATGGTGATCTTTTCATTTATTACCTGCTTATTTAGCCACTTTGAAATCACCACTCAGGCGACATCTAAAATCGATTTATGACAGCAGCGCTGAAGAGAAGACAATGTTACAGAATGTCAAAGGCACCTTCACATCTGACTCAACTTTGGGACACTTATCTTTTCAAACACTCCATTGTCAGTGAATGCAAGCCCCTTTGAACTGAAAACTATTATAAAATAAATATAGTATAGTATATTGACCCTAGTGTCTACCACAACCAGGCCCTCTTCCCAAATACGCAAAGGGACACTCTAATAGAGAATGAGGTTTTTGGCATCCTTTGGGGCTAGGGTCATTTCCACCTCTTTGGCATCCCTTGTAGTGGTCAAAGATCACAAGCTACTGATTCACATCTTCACAGTGTTGTAACAGTCCTCCTTGCTTGTTCTGAAAAGTGGTGATTAAATCACAGGATATTGATTTTCAAGTAGCATACTAGCTAGCCAGTGAAAATCCAAATGACTTCGTTTATAGCCACAGAGACTGCATAGCTTCATGAGACCCAGTAAACTGATATCTTGTTCATTTTGTCACCAATTCAGCCATCCCCAGAGTAGACCTCAGCTGGTGGTGGAGGCCTTGCTGAACTACTTCTACTAACTTAATGATTCAAATGTCCAGGGTTACAAAAGGACTGCTATTCAGGGATACTAAGCTCTTATCTCTTTCTCACTGGCTGGTATTAATAGACAATTTTTTTTATAAAAGTATAGTTTTAAGAAGATGGTTCCCAAGGATGGATAGGTTGCTTCTGTTATTTTTTGCCTTTAATCTGTTCTGCCAGGCAGCTTGTCCCTTGTAAAGTGAAATCCTTTTGGCAGCCTTGACGGAGGGTCAAAACCATGGCAAACGGTAAATCCTCATCTTCATTCATTTTGAAATGATCAATACATGTAGTTCATCCTGCATGGCTTCTCCAGATATCTAGAGATGAAGCTTGTGACATCCATAGCCATAGAGGTCATCTCCCTACTGCTCATGGAGAAGGCTATTCACAGCATTCCTCAAGAACTCCAGTTCCATGGCAGGCCACTGCATCAAGCACTTCAAAGACCGGAGTTTGGGAATAGAATACACATCTAGGGGACATACACAAAACAATCACTCAATTTTGGCCTATTGGTAACGGTGACGAGGAAAGACTCATGGCAAATTTATAGAAGATACTATGAATTTTTCAAGAAAGATGGACGAACAGAGGCATGCCAGTTTATAACTTCCAGGGATGGTACAAGCCAGCTCAACACTGCTCTATCAAAGGACTCCAGGCCGCAATTGTATTCGGAATTCCAGGCCGAACTCATGTTCCCGTCCATACACTAGGGGAACATCACCCAGAACTCAGTTATTTGCGCAAGAGGAACAGCACAGGAAAAATGAAGAGATGTGCAGGAACAAGAGGCCTGTCGTGACAAGATTGAATGTGAGGGATGCACGTTCTGCTGCAAATAGGCTAGCCAAAGGAAAGTTGAACACTGATTTTGAAATTACACAATTGAAGCAGTTCATCAACTTGACCGCTTAATCAGAGTGGTGCAAAGTGATTAAGTCATTACATGCACATCATATCTTCCCAAAAAAATGCCAGCAAATGAGTGTGGGGTAGGTTTAATTTTGAAAGACATCCTTCTCTGCCAGCTGAATCCCCATCACTATAATCCCTCAGAGTTTGTACTTCACAACATCATGTTCTTCTGTCCTGTTTCTGACTGATTTTTTGAAAATCTGGCAAAAAATAACTAACTTTCTCCCTTCATCATTGGTAATCTGTCTCTACAGTAGCTACAATTTAAAGGGGTCCGTCTTCCAATTGGATCCTTTGTTCCTGCACACAGAGACCTTTTTGACTTCAGTACTATGCTCCATCGAACCCCAGTTTATATTAAATGTCTTATTTAAGGAGTTGTGCTTCTAACGTAAGAGACGTTTCATGCACATACTTAGAAATGAATTGTGATTCTGTACCTTTAAGAGAAAAAACTGCTTTTTTACGTTGCAACGGATTTTATTTGAAGAAGCTTCGAACAGACAAATGGGATTCAGAAAATCAAAGCAGATCAATATATCCCTATCAGTAAACCATCTCCAAGCTAGCTCATATCCTTGCAACAATACATCATGGTTCTATTACATCTTCTCAAATTACTCGTACATGACCAAAATATTTCTGGAGACGTTGTCTCGAGGTCGGAGTGAAGGGAAAGAAAAAGGAGTTGTGTGCATGTTTAGGTAATATGTTCCACGAACTCAGACAAATGTACAGCCTTTCTCTCCAAATGACATAGGGGGTGATTCTGATGATGGCGGGCGGCGGGAGCCGCCCGCCAAGCGGGAACCGCCAGAAGACCGTACCGCGGTCGAAAGACCGCGGCGGTCATTCTGGGTTTCCCACTGGGCTGGCGGGTGACCGCCAAAAGGCCGCCCGCCAGCCCAGTGGGAAACAGCCTTCCCACAAGGACGCCGGCTCAGGATTGAGCCGGCGGAGTGGGAAGGTGCGACGGGTGCAGTGGCACCCGTCGCGTATTTCAGTGTCTGCAAAGCAGACACTGAAATACAAGGTGGGGCCCTCTTATGGGGGCCCCTGCAGTGCCCATGCCAATGGCATGGGCACTGCAGGGGCCCCCAGGGGCCCCGCGGCACCCCCTACCGCCATCCTGTTCCTGGCAAACAGGATGGCGGTAGGGGGTGTCAGAATCCCCATGGCGGCGGAGCGCGGATTCTCAAGGGCAGCGGAAAGTCGGAGGTACACCGCCGACTTTC
This sequence comes from Pleurodeles waltl, assembly GCF_031143425.1. Lineage (NCBI taxonomy): Eukaryota > Metazoa > Chordata > Amphibia > Caudata > Salamandridae > Pleurodeles > Pleurodeles waltl. The sequence continues at coordinate 160,823,071 of NC_090448.1, read as the reverse complement.
CGTTTCTGGCCGCGGCTGAACCGCCGTGGTCAGAATGCCCAGCGGTGCACCGCCAGCCTGTTGGCGGTGCTACCGCGGTCATTCGCCCTGGCGGTTTTTACCGCCAGGGTTAGAATGACCACCATAATGCCCACATCTTAATGTGGCCACAAACAGAGCAGAAGTGAGTTTGGTATTGTGGCACTATTGCCAGAGCTGCTGACTTTAGAACTGGGGAAGCAGGTTTGAATCTCTGCATCGGCTCAACATCCTGTGATTCTGGGCAAATCACTTAGGGCCTGATTTAGGGTTCGGGGATGGATTACTCAGTCACAAAAGTGACACATATACTGTTCGCCGTATTACAACTGGCATTGGATATAACGCACTTGTGGTATGGCAAATGGGATATCTGTCACGTTTGTGATGGAGCAAACTGTCAGCTGAACTCTAAATAAGGCCCTTACACTCCCACTGCCAATAAAAAGAGTGTGACCTCATGTTAAGCACTCTAATACCTTTGGGTCGAGTTCGGGCTACATAAAACTGCAAAAAAAAAAAAAATGAGAATGCACCATTTGCATGGTCTGCATTTTCCGTAATTCAGCCCCTGGTGCCCATAAACCCATCTCACTAATTCAAACCTTCACTCCTTCTCAGTACTAATAATACTATTTATGGAAAAACCTAATTCCTGGTGATCTTTAGGCACTATCTGTGGCCAATCCCAGAGTGAGACCTTGCCAGATAGGATTTAGAAAATAGATTTTTACATTTTTTAACACTTTCCAAACAATTTCAGACAATAAGTTGGGGGAAGTGCACTTGCCTGACAAGAGTCTTCCTCCTTTGGTGGGAATGGTCTATAAGAAGCATGATCAGTAAAGATTCGTTAGAATTCATACACAAGTGGGCTGCACCCAACAGAGACACTTCCATTGTGGTTTCCTCCCAGTGATGCACAAACCTTTCTCAACCTGTCTCGTACAGGTGGTACTTTATCACGTGAAAACCAATTACGCCATAGCTACCATTTTAGTTTTGTATTATAATCTATGCAGGTCGACCCAAAGTTTTGTTAAAGAACGACAATGGTTACCTAACTAGGCAGTCAGAATCAGCCTAAAAATAAAAACAGAAATAAGAGCATACGTCAGTCTGCTACACAGAGGATTCGAAATGCCAGTGAAAACAGGAGAAACTCAAAATGGCAACGCCACTTACACTTATCCCCGGAGGAAGGATATTTGCTGGGTGGTCTCTTCATAAAGGATGTGAATCTCCATCGAGAAAGGTGAGAGAGAGAGAGAGAGAGAGTTCCTCTCCAAATTCACTCTTTCGTCATTAGTGGAAAATACATAATTTGCTGGAATGCTCAGATAACTACAATGTTTTCTGGTAACAATGTTGCATCTTCCAAAAGTAAGGGAAAACTCAGATATTGCGTTTACTTTTACACGTTTTCCTGCTGTTCGAAACCACCTCTCCCAACTGTGCAGTTCCTTTAGTATCCACTTTCTTACTGATCCTCTTCAAGTCCTGTATGGGCACTGGATCCCAAGTGACATCATTAGTCAGGATCTACAGGCTGATGATTCACAGACCACAAAAGGGAAATGGGGCACATTAAAAAAGGCAGGCATCCTAAAGGAAGGATGTCCACCATTCGTAAAATAAATATCAGCAATGCTTAAGTGGTAAGAAATGGAGCAGTGGGCTACTCCACTTTCTCATTCACCTGACCTCACTCCTTAAGGGTTAAATGCAACGCCAGTACAGACGTTGAGGAATGTGGCTGTGCAATTAAACAGTGACATATCCTTCACTCTCCAAGTGTGGTTCCCTTCCTGAGTCACCTGCAGGTCATATTTCCTCTGTTGCCCTGTCTCTAAATTGTCTTGGTACTAGCAATAGGATTTTCAAAATTGCAATAATGCTGCAAAGGTCTGCATCCTCACCACAGGCTTGAGAAGAGACGACCTGTTCACTCTTAATCCCAACCAGCAGTAAAAGGCAGAAACACTAGACCGCTTATAGAGCTCTGGGCAGGAAGAGTAGGTGAGTTGTTGGTGCTATTGCCTCAGACTTCCACAAGGGCATCTGAAATAACTTGGGATGAGAGGCAGATGTTTAGAAATCTAAACTCCATCACTCTAGTTAATAAACCAATCACCATATAAGACAGGATAGTTTAAATTTCTTTTTAGGTCGTGGACCAATATTCAAAGGTAAAGCTAGTCTTCTATACTCTGGATTTAGATTCACTGGGTCATCAACCTATAGAAATACGAGAATCATTACAGTCACACATTTACACAACTCCCAATATATGAGAGATTTACTCAATTCACAGTTTTCAATGTTTGATAAGAGCTTCTTAGTTCTACCTGGATGACAGCTCACGGGTGTTCTTGGTATACTTCTGACAGACACTTTCAAGAAATTTCACTATGCTGCAGTTTACATCTTCACCATGTTTGTAAACCCCAACACACTGTACTGTTACTCTGTGCATGCATTCTCTACATGGAACGTCTTCATCGAGTCATGTGCCCTTGTCATAGAAAGGACTTTGGGCTATTGCTCATGATGGCAGTGACCTCTGTTGAATCTGCACTTGCTGAAGTTACACAAATGGACTCTGAACAGCCCAGGAGACTCCAGTGTTTGAGTCTAGACTCATTCTGGTAACAGCTGTTAAGTCTCTTCATCTGGGTGTAGCTCCAGTTCACTGGTGAACCACAAATCAAAAATGTTCAGGCTCCAAGGGTGAGGTACTTATAATTTGAGGGCCAAGATGGTTGCCTGGTAAATCGAGTGGCATATGAGATCTCACAGGACTTCTTGCAGCACCACACCACTTACTCCATATTGTTAGCACTTGCTGGAGGGCTTACAGCTTCTGCACTATATTACAGCACCTGAAGAACAAATTTGTAAGATTAGCCCTAATGGATTGTCCGGGGCAAATCATTCCCCCAGTTCCCGTCTAAGCCACCTTGCATCAGAGGAAGCATCACTTTCTCTCAAGAGTGTGAAGTACTGGTGTATGGTGCTCATAAGGCCCAGGGTATCTCCTTCTTAATGTGAGTGAGTGAGTGAGTGAATACATGAGTGAGAACATGTGCACAGTACTTTTACATTAAGTGTGTATTGGGGCAGCCAATGCATTGAGCTAGGATGATGATGAAAAGTATTTTTTTCTAATAATGCAGCTGTATCTACTTGTTCTACGCATTGTAGGCAGAAATTATTATCAACTCAATGTGGACAAACAGAGCTACTAGAAATTTGATGCTGACATAAAAATACCATCGGCATTGGGCTACCATCAATGCAGCTCTCCAAGTTTCAACGAGTCCTGAAGCATGCCGCCCTCCACTTTTCTTCTTTTGTGATCATACACTGAGTTCTTTTTTTCTTTTTTTGGGAAAAAAGGCAGATGCAAACCAGTTCCTCAGTCCCAGGGCACTGAAAGGCTGCACCACATGACACATGGTCAAAGTCTTCCAGCCAACCAGACAGTGGTGGATTGTCATCTGCAGTCTAATGGAGGTCCACAAATCCAACAACGGATGAAATGCAAACCACTCTGACATGCCCTCTTAGCACATTTCAGACTAGAAGGTGTCTTATTAAAGATGCAAAAAACCCAGCAGACCTATATTTTCTGATATGACCTGGTGCCAAAATGATCATCTTGAGCCTTTCTCCTCCCTGTCCCACTGCTACTGTAATCAATGCGTTAAGACATCATACATTCAGACTGGCCAGAACTCTAGCATCAGTCCTCACCAACCTTACATCTGTCTGACTGTTAGTAAATGTTCTATGATCTCTAATCCTCTATTACTCAGGCGGTCCTCACCAGGATTTGTAGGTTCCTGCAAACACTCCCTCCATTATTTGTACCTATCTGAAAGCTTGAATCTCTGCCCTTTATGGATGTCTATTCACCAATATGATCCTATGGCGAGAAGTGAAATGGATTGCCTTATGGTTCACTAATGCCATCACAGAAAGTGACATCACAAATCCTTTGCCACCAGTGACCCATGAGGAAGACATTGCTACAGTACACAAGCACTGATATAGCCAACAATTCTGGCTTGCATTTTCAGTTACAAGCCAGACCTATTAGATTTGTCAGAGCTGCCAGATGCACTGAATTTGAATTTGATCAGCTGTTCAGTGGCAGGGGAGCTCTTAATAAAGAGCCTGGTGGCTGAACAAGGCTGCTTGGGATGCTAAAGGGGTGTTCCTCTAATTCAAACCATTAGATGAACAGATTGCTGGCATCAGTAGCAACACATTTGTTTTTGTTGGAAGTTGAACCAATTTACTGTGCAGTGAAAGAGAAAAAAAATAACAAACATTGTTTTTTGTAAACAAAGCATGTAGGAAATAAACAAAATACTGTGACAACATATGTGATTATTAACTGTAAATCTGAGATGTAAAAGAGTCTTCCATGCATTGCAACGTAACCACTTCTTCTGAAGCAGAGTGACAGACCAAACAGGCAGTAATAGCAGGAAGTCAGAGTGTATACTCCTGTTCGCTGACCCACTTTGTGGCTTATGCTGCAATTGAGAAATGGGTACAGGGGGCTTGGTACAGTGTAAATAATACGCAAGCAGACAAATGCATTGCCAAGCCAAACCTAAAAAGTATGGTACTTCCCCGATATTTTAGGGGCAAACGTATTCTAAGCTAGTAGCTTTAACCCAGGTCCATCAACCACAGGTCTACTCACAACTACCATATTTCCAAGCAAAGCCTCAAATTCAAACCCCAGTTGCAGCCTCAAATGTGTAATAAAGGCCATGCATGGCCAGTGGAACGACACCTGCTCGATGCAGCCTCATACACACAGTTCTATATCCATATCTGCAGGATAGCCCTGTTAGCTCAGTGCAGACTCCTATGCCCAAGTTTAGACCCAGAAGTAGCCACCTGCATGAAAGAATTGCCACCTGATGCTCAGCAGCAAGTGGGGTTTCGGACAGTTGCTAAGGGTGGAACTGGGATAGGGCTGGAACGGGGTGCTACTGTGTACCAGGGAGAGTGCAATTTCTTCTAGCATTTAGTACGCTCTCCATCCTGACTCAGGAGCCGGAGGCACTCTACAGGCTAACACCCTCTCTAACGCCTTCCCCAAAGAGGGTAAGGTGGAAAAATAGAGATGGCACTGTCAGTTGAAAAAGAAGCCTCAGCAACAGGGCTCAATCCCCCTGGCATGCCTAAAGGTCAGGCCAATGGCCCCGCCAGTATGTTTTCTTATGGTGGCAGACTTCCTTGGTGTGCTTTTACTCCCTCTTCCCAATGTGCTGGTAATGTCGGAGATGGAGGAAATGTTGCTAACATCCCCTAGGCATTGGACGACAAATGACTAAACAGGGACGGGACAAGGTATAGGAGTATGCGACAGCCCCCTTTATAGCTTACGACCCAAAGATATTTAGGATTAAAAGTAAACAGGGCCCCTAAAGGGCCATCTTTACATCCTGTTCCTGGCACTGCTTCCTCAACCTTAGAGACAGCAACAGCAGGGGTGGTGCAGGGAATTGCCAACGGGGATGAGGTGGAAACACCACAGTAGTTCGGAAGTGATGCCCTGCTCCTTACACCACGAGGCCACACAGGAGATCCAGACGCATCTCCCCTGACATCGCCCAGCCTCTCACTTGTCCTGACAGCCTCTCTCTTCTGATCCTTCTGGTCCAATTTCCAGCATTATACTGTGCTTTAAAAACACGTAAATAAAACACATTTATTCGTGTTCCTTTGTTTGTATCTTTGTGACTGCAATTCCAGGGGACCCTCTCATCAGAGGTGGAGCATCTTAACAACCAGCTCGAGGAGTGCTGAACAAACCGCCGCTGTGCTGAAGAATCTGGGGCGTTTGGAACAACAGCCTGGCATCTTCTGTAAGGTGACCTTGAAGTCACCTCTCCCATGATAGGCTGCTGTCTCTGTGTTTCATTATTTACTGTAATGGGGTGATGTCTCCATCCATCGCAACCACCTTAGGCACTGAACAATAATGTTATGCAGGCGTGCACCCCGAGCGGGGCCATGGGTCAACCTGGTATTTGGAGGCCAGTTCTACTTTAACCACATTCTTCAAAAGTGAAGCACAATACAAGTATGCCATTTTATGTTTACTTTGTGGAGCATCACAGTCTCTGGTGTACACATTTCGCTGCCCCACAGCTGTTCAAAGGAGCTTTAATTTACTGTTAACGTCATGCAGCTGCTTCAAGTTTCACACATGGTAAAATACCTCAAGGCGCAGGAAGCCTAGCAGTTCCATCATTCAAAAGAGGAATGGCCCGTATCGTAAACATTTTAGGCGCCGACACTTTCTTCCAAATGTGTGCGCCATAGTGCGGTGATGCATTCTGGTACTTGGAGACGCTGGATATTGCAACAATATTTTTATGTATGCAAGTACATTTGAACCTTGATAAAGTGAAAATAGTTACATTCTTGATCTGTGCTTGAAAATCAAAAAATAATGTTTGAGATGAGGCCCCTTCCCCCTCCCCTGGTTTACTTTTTACTCTGCAGTGAAGACCTCGACCTGGCCGGTTGGCTTAGAGGGGCGGGGACAGCCTCAATTGTCTGTCACGAAGACAGAAGACTTGAACTCTGATGGGAAGTTCAGGTTTCGGTGCTCGAGGTTTCTAATTACTTCAAAGACCTGCCCCTCTATTTGAGGAACATACATATATGTCATTTATTTTACTAAACAACTGTGACTGTCATTTTTTGGACAGGAAGAGTCATACAGCAGTACTTTCGTTAACGCGAGCTTTGGAATATGTGTCAACTGACACGTTTCTTTCTCAGAGACCGTGGCAGGCAATCGCGTCAGAGGGACTCGAGAGGACATGCATCTTCCTGACACAAAATCACGAAAAACAAATTGCGCTGACAAGGGTACAAGAGTACACCCGCTTCTGACGTCAGCAATGAGTACTTTGACTCGTACTACGAAAGCCGCCTACAATTCAGCTATTATCCTTAAGGGATGATGCTTGCTATGCTACTTCTCATTGTAGGACGTACATTTCTAGGCAGCAAGGTGACTCTGTTAGTTTAACACTCGCCACTGTCATCTCCTGTGATCAGAAGGTTTCAGATTAGTATTCAGGACAGGACAACTCAACCTTCCAATCGTCCTAGGTTCATAAATGTAGTACCATTAAATTGGGTAATAGTAGCCTCTGCTATATGTGATAAGAAGCCCCATATAATGGCAAGCTATTATATAAGAACCAAGTTATCACTTTAGCAATAAGGCGAGTTCTAACACTGAGTGCCCGAAATGTACATTCAGAACAGAACATTCTGAGGTGGACCTGAGGCAAGGTACTCTGCATGGTCTGGCCTACAAGAGACCACAAGATATTATGGCCGCGACAAGAATTTACAGAGGGTTTCGCGGCTGGCGACTCGGCAAAGTGGCGGGGTGGGGGGCAAAGGGAAGCACAGCAAAAATAATTTTAAAAGAATATATTAAAAAAAATTAAACTTACCTTGTCGCTGCTGCCCCACTCCAGGCTCGCAGCGTGCCCTGCGCCAATCATGGCACTGCTCACAGCAGCGTTATGATTGGCTGGAGCACCCTCGCTGAGCACTCCAAAGCAGACTAGGGGCCAGATGTACGAACACATTTTCCCATAGACACAGAGGGGGTTAGTCCAACTTTGGAGGAGGTGGTAATCCGTCCCAAATGTGACGGATTTACCACCAGCCGTATTACGAGTTCCATAGGATATAATGGACTCGTAATACGGCTGGTGGTATATCCGTCACTTTACCGTCACTTTTGGGACGGATTACCACTTCCTCCAAAGTTGGAATAACCCCCAGAATGGGCAAAACTGCTTGCAACATCTGGCCCTAGGAGCCTTGGCTGGCTCTCTCCAACTCGGCAACACAGTGCCGGGCTGGAGAGAGCCCTTGTGTGCATGTGTGTTTGGCCAGCCCAAGACGGCTGGCCAAACATACATGTGCACTGAGGGGAGAGCACAGTGCACTCCCCTCATTACTCGTCACCCCCATGCCCCCCCCTTTAAAGATAAAATGCTAATAAACAAAGTTTATTATCGTTTTATTTCTAAAGGTTTGCAGCTCCTGCTGTCAGTTGGGCGATGCTCCTCTGCCGTAACGGAGGAGCCACCCCTGCCCAATGCTTACCACACAGATTCTAACTCCAGGTCTCATTCTTGTGTGCTTCTCCATTCTGCCAAATAGACTCAACCTCATGCTAAATTTCGCTCTCTCTCTCTTGTGTCCCTCCCTTGAGGGTGCTGCCCTCCCCATGTGCATTATTATTTTGTTATCCCCCCCACTCACCGCTGTTCAACCTTCACCAGCTCCTCTAATCCTCCTCTGTCCATTATTTTATATATTGTAAAAACAAAAATGGCACAGCACTCAATAAATTGCTGCCTGCACTTCTGGTTAAAAAAGAGCACTTTTGTACTAGCTACATTTCATATCTTTATCTACCACTTCATCTCTGATCTGTAAATAAAGAAAAAGGCACCTATATCAATATATAGGCACACGTATGTGTCACCACACTTTCACGCACCTACGAAATGACACAGCCAGTTCTACACGTTACAGATCTGACTAGTAAACTAGACTTCTCTACGAAGAAAAACCCTATTCAGCACACAGAACACAATTACAACCTGTATGGGAGCTTTAATGTAAATAAGGGAAGATAAAAATATTAAAAAGTTTTCCAACCCCTAAGCACTTTAAATACCAAATGTTGCTATTAACTAATATAAAATAACTCACATTATCACTCTTGGTATGATGAAAGGCATGTAGGTTACATCCAGCATTGAGGGTTTAACTTGCAGAGCCATCATACTGTAATAACAACCCTATCAGACAATCATGATCTCACAGTATCCAATATGGCTATTGTGTTGCAGCTGACTTAGTCTAGGCACCTGGGGCCACATGTACGAAGTTTTGAATTCGAAATTTCCTAATTGCGATTTCCTGAGAATTGCAATCATGAAATCGCTATTTCAAATGTATGAAATACTTTTGAGTTTCATTTGTGATTTGTATTGGGTCATAATCAACCTTCCTCATGAATATTAATGAGCTAGGTTGCAATTTGCGACCCATTAGGAATCGCAGTCATCACAGGGATGGTGACCTGCTGGGGACAGCAGACCACCATATTGGTGATTGCTGTTAAATAAAGCAATTTTTTTTTTTTTTAAACGCATCCCATTTTCCTTAAAGGAAAACGGAATGCATTTAAAAAGAAAAATATGAAACTTGAAAGTTTCATTTTTTAAGAGTAGAGTGGTCCGCTGTACCACTGTATGCTCTTAAAAAATATTTATTCAACCATTCTCAAAAGGGGAGGGGGTCCCCTAGGGAACCCTTTCTCATTTGCAAATGGGTTCCACCAACTTTCTACTGGTGGTAAACTGTAAATGTTTTGCGACCACAATTCAGTCACAAAACATTTGTACATAACATCCCAATTCCGTATTAAGAAGGGACGCTCTCAACATACCCCTTCCTAAAACCGAATCGCAAAGCCCAAATTGTGATTTGGGAACAAGTTCCCAAATCACAACTTGGGCTTTGTAATTCCCAAAAAGACCTTTTTTCAGTCGCAAATGGGCCGACTGCGACTGGAAAAAAAGCTTTGTACTTGTGGCCCCTGATGCCTCAGCTTTCTGCAATAGGGTCCCACAATGTTTACTATTTTTATTGGGTGACAGAATGGAGTATGTCTTACTTGAGTGATTTTCACCCTATGCCAGGATACTAAGGGCCTCATTATGACCCTGGCGGGCGGCGGAGGCCGCCCGCCAGGATCCCGCCCTCCAAATTACCGCGCCGCGGTCAAAAGACCGCGGCGGGTATTACGAGTTTTCCCCTGGGCTGGCGGGCGGTTCCAGTTAAACCGCCCGCCAGCCCAGGGGAAAACGACCTTCCCACGAGGATGCCGGCTCGTAATCGAGCCGGCGGAGTGGGAAGGTGCGATGGGTGCTACTGCACCCGTCGCGTATTTCACTGTCTGCATGGCAGACAGTGAAATACATTTTGGGGCCCTCTTACGGAGGCCCCTGCCGTGCCCATGCCATTGGCATGGGCACGGCAGGGGCCCCCAGGGGCCCCGCGACCCCCCCTACCGCCATCCTGTTCATGGCGGCTTTCCCGCCATGAACTGGATGGCGGTAGGGGGGGTCAGAATCCTCATGGCTGCGGAGCGCGCTCCGCAGCCATGGAGGATTCCAATGAGCAGCGGAAAGTCAGCGGGAGACCGCTGACTTTCCGCTTCTGACCGCGGCTGAACCGCCGCGGTCAGAATGCTCATTGGAGCACCGCCAGCCTGTCGGCGGTGCTCCCGTGGTCGGTGGTGGCCGCCAGGGTCAGAATGACCCTCTAAGTGTCGTGGTTTAGGTTTAAGAAAGTCTCTGCCTCCTTTTTTGGCACTGCATACCTTTGCTGTGTTCCAGTATGAATGGTGATTGAATGGTGCATAGCAGTCTGCTCTCTGCGGGACAGCAATTTATTGGTGGGAAGAAATCGAGTGATGCCTGTTACATGTAATGGCCAAAATGTACTCGGTTGAGGAATGAGCCACACCCGGGTCACTTTCTGCTTCACAACTACATGAAACATTTTTTGTTCCTACGTAGTGACCTGGAGAACTACCCTTTGTATAATTTAAATATTTTATTTGCTTGGACTGTCTGTCACTTGATGCCGGAATATGACAGAATTAGAAGCAGTTAGCATAAGAGCTCAGGAAACTACTACAGGTCCGTTAACAACAAAGCCCCCTTTGCACATCCTATGGAAGTAAAGCTCGTAAAACAAATAATTTAGGGTTATTGTTATTTAAAAAAAAAAAAAAAAATCCTAAAACTGAGTCTATACGTGCACAATACGTTTAAGGGTGTTCTTGGTGCAGGGAAGCTATTTCATAATGTAGAAGGAAGGCGAGCACTACAGATGGGTTGAAACATCCTTACTTCTAACATTGGGAAACATCCTTACTCCAATAAACATAGCTAGGACAGCACATGATCTCCTCATCATTTGTAATCTGCCTTCTCTAACTCTTCAGGCTATGGTTGATAAATCAGGTACCAGAGATATATCTATTGTGTCCTCTTTTAATTCAGAGTGGACGAAGATCAGAATCCTTTGAGGGTATCTGGACTAGGACTGAGAAACAGACTGTGGCCCTCATTACGAGTTTGGCGGGTGGCAGAGGCTGCCCGCCAAACTTGTACCACCATCAGGCCGCCTATGCAGCCAGAACACCATCGGCCCTATTAGGAGTTAACTGCAGTGAACAGGGCCTTAACACTGACGCTGGCTCGTAACCGAGAAGGCGTCAATGTGGCAGTGAGGTGGGTGCAGCAGCACCCATCACCCTTTCCACTGCCCGTAATTCAGGCACTGGAAAGCGCAACGGAGCTGTCCATGGGGGCCCCTGGAGCCCCTTTTCCGCCAGCCTTTGCTTGGCAGGGCTGCTGCCATGCAAAGGCTGGCGTAAAGGGGACTCATAATCCCCAGGGCAGCGCTGCCCTGGCTGATTACAACTGCCGAGACTGCCAGGCTGTTGACTGGTGGCAACCAGGTGCTGCCAGCGGTCCAACCGTGGCACTTTCACCACATTAGTAATGTCGCAGTCGGGCCGCCACTTTGGCGGCGGTCCGACCGCAGACCGCCAGGGTCATAATGAGGCCCTTAATCTGCAGAGTTGCACCCTAGCACACGTGCAGATTTACGTTTTGGAAATCACAATATTTTCGTGAAGTATTCCAGAAAAGATACACTGGTCACAAGTTTCCAAGCATACTTCAGGTAAACGTTTGTCAAATAAAATTCTTTTGACACCTGTACATTTGTTGCATCCCCATTCCAATTGTACTTGGTGTAAAGTTAAGCATGCTGAAATGTCATTGCTTGTGTAATAGCATGGTATTGTTTGTTCTGTACTTTCTATTTCTTCATCTATTCTATTACTTCTTCCACTTATTCTATTTCTATTTTTGTTTTCTACTTTCTATTTGTCAATACTGCCAGCCCTCCAAATTTGGGGATGTTACCTTCATGTCTTAAACTGAAAAGGAGTCACTCCTGTCACTGGCCAACGAGGAGTTTGTGAACACCCAGATGCCATCGAAGATGTGGATGTTTTCAAGCTCACCACAGAACTCCCCACTTGGATCACCCACTACCTACCACTTTAGTGAGAGTTACCCACATGCAATATTATGTAACAGTGGGATAGTAATTCATGAGTAAAATGACTTACCAGCCATTTGAGAGTGACTTTTCGAAATTGGGGCCAGTGTGTTGCACGGGATGAAATCACAGCCGTTTTGCATATCAAATTGTCAATGGAGAAAACTACATTCACAGAGGACGTAAGAAAACCCGAAAATAAAGAAGTGCACTTTTGCTAAGCATTTACACATTCATAAATGTATACCATGCAAATTTAATCATGTAAACATTCTTTTGATTTGGAGTGCCCTTGTACGGCTCCCATGAGTGTTCTTGACATTTTTTGTGATATTGTTTATTTAAAAAAAAATGACTTCAGACATATGTGTTAACTACAGGAGAAAATGTTCAGTTTTTATTGTAAAACGGCCCCCTTATATTTGTTTAAGAAATATCAACACATACCATAACAATTTCATACGCTTAACGCTTAGAGAGGTCCATAACATGATAAGATAATTTCTAAAGCAACCTTTAACAAAGCCAATAGCTCTGGAGCTGGCTGCCTGCCTTTGTCAATGCTTGAATTATTTTGGAATGGTTTTTGTAAAACTCTAAAGAAGAAGCAGCAGTTTAGTTAAAACTAAAATATATTTTGGTCCGAATAAGTGCATACTGTCATACTAATCCCTGGCACTGAAGGGCTCTATCTTGTATGTGGATGTGCTCCTTGTGAAAGGAAAGAATGCCCTTACTCACAGGATAGCTAACCACTGGCCAAAGGAGGTTGGGCCACGATCCCATTCTGCATGCTGTAGTGGACAGAAGTAAAAAACAAGTAATGGCAAAGCAAATAGATCTCATCTATGCAAGAGCTATTGGCTTTGCCATATTGTTTTAGCCATGTTGTACACTAGTGTGGCTGCTGTTCAGCATAACTAAAAGTTAGTGGCATAGGGGAGAGTTGTGTAGAGTGGCGTAGAGTAGAGTATCAGAGTAGAGTAGAATGTCATAGAGTGGGGCTGAATGTTGTAGAGTGGAATAGAATGTCATAGAGAGAAGTAGCATGTCATAGAGTGGAGTGGCACAGAGTTAAGGATATTACTATAGATTGGAGTGCTGTAGAGTGTTGTGGAGTGGCATAGAGTGGAGTTTTATGGAGTGAAGTATTGTGGAGTGGCATGGAGTGAAGTGGCGTAGAGTAGAGTGTCATGCAATGTCATATAGTGGAGTGTCGAAGAGTGGAGTGTCGAAGAGTGGAACAGAGTGAAGTGTTGTGGAGTAGAGTTGAGTGGCGTAGAGCAGAATGTTGTAAAGTACAGTGGAGCATTGTGGAGTGGTGTACACTGGAGTAAGTGCTGTAAAGTAGAGTGGTGTAGGGTAGCTGAGAGAGTAGTGGGGCATAGAGAGGAGGGACATAGAGTATAGGGACACAGAGGGGAGTGGAATAGAGTGTTGTAGAGTGGAGCGGCATAGAGTGTTATAGAATGGGGTGGTACCAAGTGACACACAGTGGATTGGAGTAGAGTGTAGTGTAGTAGTGTGTTGTGGCATACAGTGGAGCAAAGTGGAGTGGCACAGAGGGAGTTGTGTAAACTGAAGTAGAGTGAGGAAGAGTGAAGTGGCGTAGAGTGGAGTAAAGTGTTGTAAAGTTGAGTGGCATAGAGTAGAGAAGAGTGTTGTAAAGTGGAGAGGCATAAAGTGGAGTATAATGTTGTAGAGTGGAGGGGTGTGGAGTGTCGTAGAGTGGAGTATGGTAGAGTGAAGGGGCGTAGAGTATCATAGAACAGAGTGTTGTAGATTTGAGTGTCACAGAGTGAAGTACAGTCATAGAGTGGAGTGGTGTGGAGTCAAGTAGAGGGACTTAGAGGGGAGTGACAGAGTGGAGGGGTGTAGAGTGGAGTGGCATAAAGTGGCATAGCATAGACTGGAGTGAAATGTTGTAGAGAGGAGTAAAGTGTTGTATAGTGTAGTGGGTTGAGAGTGGAATGTTGTAAAGTGGAGCAGAGTGGCATAGCATAGAGTGACGTAAAGTGTCAGAGTGGAGTGGTGTAGTGTGGAGTTTTGTAGAGTGGAGTAAAGTGGTGTGGGGTGGAGTAGAATAGAGTGGCATTGAGTGTCGAAGAGTGGAGTAGTCTAGAACATTGTGGAATGTCGTAGAGTGCAGTGTTGTAGAATGGAGTGGTGTAGAGTGGAGTGGCTTAGGAGTAGAGGTGGCTAGAGTGAAGCGACAAAGTGTCATAGAGTGTTGTAGAGCAGAGTGGAGTACAGTGGAGCAGCGTAGAGTGGTGGGGAGGACCGTAGAAAGGAGAGGCATAGCGTGGAGGAGTGCAGAGTGGAGTGCCATTGTGTGGAGTGGGGGTACAGTGGCAGAGTGCAGGGGCATAGAGTGGTGTAGGGGAGACTGGAGTAAAATGTTGTAGAGTGGAGTAAAGTGGCAAGGTGGAGTGGCTAGAGTGGAATGCAGTAGAGCAGACTAGAGTGGAGTGGAATAAAGTGTGAGAGTGGAGTGGTTTGGCATGGAGTGTTGTCGAGTGGAGTAAAGTGGCATTTAGCATAGTAGAGCAGAGTGGCAGAGAGTGGAGTGGCACTGAGTGTCAAAGTGTGGAGTGACTTAGAGTGTTGTGGAGAGTTGTAAAGTCAAGACGCACAGAGTGGCTTATACAGGAGTAGAGTGGTCTAGAGTGAAGTGGCCTAAAGTGTCACAGAGTGTCGTAGAGTGGGTGTCGTAGAGTGGAGTGCTGTAGAGTAGAGGGGCATAGGATGGAGGGGCATAGATTGGAGGGACATAGAGTGGAGGGTCTTGGTGTGTCATAGAGTGTAGTTTGGCAGAGTTTGGTGGCATAGAGTGGAGTACAGTGACAGAGTGGAGGGGGATAGAGTGAAGTAGAGTGGAGTAAAGTGTTATATAGTGGAGTACAGTGTCAGAGTGGTTTGGTGTAGTGTGGAGTGTTGTAGAGTCAAGTAAAGTGGCCTGGGGTCTAGTAGACTGGAGTGGAGTAGTATGCTGTGGCGTACACTGGAGTCGAGTGGAGTGGCATAGAGGGAGTTGTGTAAAATGGAGTAGAGTGTTGAAGAGTGGAATGGCGTAGAGTGGAGTAAAGTGTCAGAGGGGAGTGTCATGGAGTGAAGTAGAATGTCGTAGATTGGAGGGGCAAAGAGTGGAGTACAATGCCAAAAAGTGGAGTGGCTAAAAGTGGAGTAGCGTGTTGTAGAGTGGAATGGCATAGAGCAGAGTGGTGTTGAGTGGTGTAGAGTGTATAGAGTGCCGTGGAGAGTCAGAGTGGAGTACAGTCACTGAGTCTACCTTAAACTCTCCAAAATGATCTGAGACATGTACAATAACCCTCGGGTAGCAGCAGTCTCTGAAATAGTTCTCAGTCTACATACCACAAGATCGAAAATATCTGAACCTTCAGTAGGAGTCTGCTGCCAGGCCCCGTGATATTCATAAAACTCTCGCACTATAAATTCCGGGTCTGCACAGTAAAGTATGATTGCTTTCATTTGCCGCCTCGGCGGCGGGAAGCAATCAAAAGTAACGTTTTCATAAACCTGGCCAAATTTCACTCAAAAACGAGGTTTCATAGAACAATCGTTATTGAGTCTTTATTCCTAGTGACAGTGTGATCTAATGGAAGTTATGAAAGCAGCATGCTATATATTCCATAACGTCGCGCGCCACCACTCGACGACCTCGCCAGCATCTGCCTCCGTTCCAGACCCCGGATGATCCTGTAAGGCGTACAGTTGTTCAGCGATGGCAAACAATAAATCCTCGACAAGGCGAGGTGCCTAACGACTAGAAACAGCCTCCAGAGGGCTTTTCATGTTAACAGCCTTCCAACAGCGAACGCCTTCAAAGAGGCATCGAGTGGAAGAAAAAGCTTCTTTCTAAGGTAGTCTACGGTGCATTTCATTCGGTTTGCAACAGCAGTACTAAAGTCCTGCTAAAATATGTCGTATCCAATCGTATAAACAATGGCGCCGTTAAATAAAGCGCTGTCTCTCTACGTCATGCATCATTTAAAGCCATATGCAAGTATTTGATCGTCTGCGTTCACATGTAAATAGACACTTTTGATTACAAATCCTTCTTATGCAAAGCAGGGCATTTGTTGTATGGGCTTAGATATTCCATCAAATAGAAGAACTGATAGAGTATTTCTTCTTTTGGCTCTATGTATAATTCCTTCTGTTGACAGCCCTAAACAAAAAAATATTCTTAGCTCGCCACCAGCAATCTAAACCTGATAATCCTGAAACTAGCAAAGGAGTTAACCCCAGGCAAGGTATAAAATATGCCGGCAAAAGCCAAACCACATTTGCGCATAGATACTAATTCGAAAGTTAATTTATGTAACTAAACAACCAGGTGCTTACATAGCTATGACTATTAGCAGTGCTGCCTACAGATATAATATGTCAGCATCTGGCATTGCAGGGCCTATTAGGCCGAGTGCCCAGACCAAGCTAGAACAATTTAGGTGTGTGGTAGGCCCAAGCTATCAACGCCCTGTGGACCGCTCCACCCCCAGGCCCAACACCTCCGTGCTCCCAGAAGCCTTTACACCTATTGACTATGTGAGCCTCCTTAGCTCTCCCTCCTCCAACTCCTTCAGATGCTGGCTGACAGATAAGTATATCTAGAAGAAGAAGCTGCCATGAGTGGTCTGACTATGACATTATGTGTGTGTGTGTAAAGGGGAGACAGGAGGACAGTCTCCCTTCTGCTGGGATAGCACTTCAGCCTGTTCTGTTCTACCTCTAGGTGTGTGATTTCGAATTCACTCTTAGGATCCAATCCTCTCACAATTTTTTCTCCATACATCCATCCACTTGACTTCGACTCCTACTTCCTTTCCTCTCTAGTTCCCTCTTGCCTTCTCTTCCTACCCTTCAACACCTCCCTCTTCTCTACCTGCCCTAAACACTCCTTGTGGCATGAGATTCTAAAGGATGCTGTTTCCCTGAGTCTCTTGTAAAACGTTGACATAGTTTTGGACCAAGGAGGAGGTAATTCTTTTGATACTCCAGTGAACACCTGAAGTGGCTAGATTGCTCAGTCTAGATGCCACTTGAATAGTAAAACTTCAAGAGTGGGTATTTCCTTACTAATGCCCGCCAGATCGGGACTGATTTCTTGATGCCTCTATTAATCTCTTGAGAAATAAGCCTTCGCTAGGTGCACAATCATCGATAGTTCTGTAAATCCCTTCACTGGGAAGACTCTATTGAAGATGCAGGATCCTAGCTCAGTAATATTTTCTAGCAGGACTAGTGTGGTTGTTTATAAAGCAGCATTCAAGTTTTGTTATTAGTGGTTCACAAAAAACGTGTAGCAACTATCTGTTCAATATTCTCACATCCAAAACAATCGTTTTACTCATAACATTTACCATTTGGAAGCATCCTGGAACCACTCAATGTTTATCGAGCTAGGCCCAGGAAATAAAGATTATTTAAGGAACTAATGTGTAATTTCAGTTTAAACTAATTTGAGCCAACTACCTTAGTTTCAAAGCAACTGATTGCGGCATTGAGCCACACAGGCGGAGGATACCGTATGTTACATTGGCTGCATTGAACTGATACCTTTACTAGATTGTTCCAGAAACACAGAGTTCAGTTAGACCCCACCCTAGCATGAAGGACTCAGCCATTGTGATAACCTGAGACAGAAAAACAATTATATTGCAACCACACCACAACCCACTGAGCAATATTTGAGTGAAATGTGTTCCAGGTAACAATCAATCCCATGAGACATTACAGGGAGAGTTAGTGACATCCCAGACCCTCTTTCATTAAGGAATAACTCACTCAAGAACAGTAGAACATGAGGAATACATTTGACAAATGCATTTTAAAAGCAAAATCCTATTTTAGTTCACACATTATGATTTGTAACTAAAATAAAGACAAATAAAATGGCAGTAGCAAAGCTGATCAAAAGTGCAAATAAGAGAAAAAAAATCCAATATGACTGCTGTTATTCATTTATAGAAATGGTAGCCCCATTCTACTACTTCTGAGCACTAAGCTAATTCTAGCACAATGAAAATAAAAATCTATACTGAGTTTCAGAGATGGTTCACACCTGGTACCTATTTGAACACTTGGCTTACAGTCAACATAATAACAAGACCTGCTATTCATGCAAGGCTGGCTGTACTAATAATCAGCGACCAAAGGCTAAGTGTCTCCCTTCCTGGTATCCTTCACTTTAAAATCTGTGATATGTTTCTGCATGACCTGTCCCATTGCCACCTGGCATGAAGATTCCACCCTTCTCTCTTTGTGCTTGGCTTTTACAATATTATTTCTTTGTTGTTCAAACTCTCAAAACAACTATTAGCAGACAGTGGCCTGAGGCCCTTTAACTTATTTCCATTCTGCATGACTGTCTCCTTTTGAACAATAACAATAAAAACATACTTATCAACTTTCTTGAAATTTTTCAGAAATCATTAATACAAAATTTGAAACAGAACAGTCAGAGTTTACATTAAATACTGCAAATATAGTCAAGTAAACTTGATTATCACATTGGAGAACAGAATAACATAAACTACATGTACATTCTATTAATCACACATATTAGCTTTTATTGTATCTCAAAAAGGGGAATATCCATCAGAGAAGAGACATAGGGCCTGATTCTAACTTTGGAGGACGGTGTTAAACCGTCCCAAAAGTGGCGGATATACCACCTACCGTATTACGAGTTCCATAGGATATAATGGACTCGTAATACGGTAGGTGGTATATCCGCCACTTTTGGGACGGTTTAACACCGTCCTCCAAAGTTAGAATCAGGCCCATAATGTTAACAACAGAAATTAATCAATAGCATAATGTCCTTGCATTGTTGGACATAGTAAATTCAACATGCTGGTTGATGGAATGAACCAAATGGATATCATTACAACTATAGCATTTACTCAAATGCTTAAGCAATAATGGGGACATTCAACTTCATTTACCGTAGGGACAAATTGTGAACTAATTAGGCACAGGTCAGCAACTTTTCTCTTGCACTGGATTTGTGAATAGTATTTGATGTTCGGCATCCTCATGGTAATTGCACCATAGATAAACACGTTGCAAAGTATAATGAAATCCACAGCTTGAAAAATAATTTGATTAAATTAACCAAATTAGCAAGTGCTGACTTTGTTTTGATTATTAATAGTGCTGCCAACAAACACAATATATAGACATAAGTCACTGCAGGTCCTAGAAGGCTTACAGCCCAGACCAGGCTACAACAGGCTGTGTGTGTGCTAGGCTCACGCTATCAACAAACACCTTTTGGATTGCTTCTCTGCTAACCCAGATCTCTCCATACCTCCAGAAGCCTTTACACCTAGGTAAACATAGGATCATACACTGACAAATATGTGCCCTTTAAATTGTGTTTAGTCCCTTTAATGTTCTGCGGTCTCATTTGTATTCTCTCCTTCACATTTCCACTGGAATTTAAATATAACTACATAACAATGCATCTCCTCAGCAAATGTAAGGAATGTGACATTTGTTAACCCCTCTTTGAGCCGCTTCTAATGGGTGTTTCCTTCTCTGGAAATGTGATGACCAAGACAAGATCTCCATATGAGATCTCATCACAGTGATGATACAATCTAATTTTTTATAGTGGCTGTGGCTCTCAAAATGCACCCCAGACCTTCACATTATCACTCCGCAACCCCGCTACAGTGTGTAGCCACGTTTAGGTCATCTGATATGTTGTTACACAACACAGGGTGGCATGAAAAGAAAAGAACCCTCAGAAGTGGCATCAGAGGCTTCTCGGATTTCATTAGTCATTATAATTAAATATATTAGGTTGGCAAAGCAGTATACGCTCCTTCCTCCCATGCCTAGGTATAGAAACTATAACCCAGTTTCCTACTTCAAAGCTGCATGTTCTACTCTTTAGCATAATATTGTCCATAGTTTGGTATGATTTATTTCCACTTTACCTCACACTACTCTAGATTAGAAACGCATTCAACACCCATTGCCCGCAACCCTTGATACCACCAAATGTCTTATCTCATGTTTAAAAAATAGATATATTTATATAGCACAACCAGGATCAGAAGTAACATGAGGGTGTTTCATGCTAAACACAGGACTAAGCATGGGGGGGTGCATTGAGACAGAGAGTGGTACAGAGAAGGTCAGAAGAGAAATCATGCTATTACTCCATTATCTTTATCGTATTGTGTGCGTTATTAGATGATTTCGGTCTCTCAAGCAACAAACTTCTAATTAATTAAACAACAATTATATTCAACGCATTTCATCAATTTTAATCACAGTAAAACGTGTGGTGGTAACAAACAGATCTGCCCTTACTGGGGAAGTGCAAGGAGCAACTCCTTGAAATGTTGATTCCATGTCTGATGTCTAGAGTAACGTGTCAGATCTCAAGTGTCTTATTAAAATGTGTGTGAAGTCCAGGACCACCCAGGTTAAGATAAATAATGAATTAAAAGCCCAAAAGATCTTAAAATTAGGCAAAACCATTCACAAATGTTAAAATATTGTAATCCCAGCCACAGCTATGCAAAGATTATGGTTTACAACATAGTAAACCAGATCTAGCAGTTAATGTCTTCGGGTTGTTAAGATTTGGAAAATATATTTTATAAGTAGGACAGCATGAACGTCCACTTCGGAAAATTGACAGCGCAGAATAGCGCCCTCTTTAGATTCACACGTGTGGGTTCTAGGGTGTAACTTTGTCTTTTGCATTACTGACTGCTTGAAAAATATATATTGAGTGTGTGTGTGTGCTGTGTTTTCTAATGAATTATTAGAAAATTAAATATTGATAACAGATTAAACAAGTGTGTATAAATAAGGAAGCAAAATCTTAAACTAAAAAATTAAAACGTTCTGTAAAAGTGAAGGAAGTTGAAATTGGAGGCTAAAGATCCAGTTACTATCCTCAGATTGATTTGTGGGAGCAGGGCCAATGTATTACTTAGAATATGGTATGGACGATGAGTGGCCCCAACTGAATATAGAAAGTTCCAACCGTCCCATCAAAATTTTGATTATTCTTATACTTGTGCACTAATTAAATTAAATATTTAGGGCCAGATGTAGCAAATGGTTGTTCCCATTCTGTGTCAAAGGGAAAATGTGTTCGTACATATGGCCCTAATTCATCTGTGTATCTGCTTGACGAATGCTTGTTTCTGAATGTTTTGTGTATTGTTTTGTGGTTGTAATCATCAGAAACGCCCAGCAGGTTTCCCTGTGTTCAAATAATGACTCAGTGGGGGTCCCTGGATTCCAATAATGATTTAGTTGGGGTCCCCAGGTTCCAGCAAAGATTGAGAGTGGGTCTGCAGAAATGAAAGGGTTAAGAACCACTGTTCTAGAAATGAAACAAATTAATAGCACAGCAATATAGCAAGCATAAAAAACATAGTGTAGCATATACACATTTTCCCAACAGGAAGAGGATCAACCCTATACTTACAGTACCTTTTCTGTTTATGCCAGTGTCACTTTTTCTTGATTTTACAGCTTACAGTTGAACAAGGTGAAATATCTGACAACTTTCGACAGCAGTAGCATTTATTACAATGTAAATTCTTACCTACAAAAGAAAAAAACCCACATATCAGTATTTCATCCTCTAGAGTTATTTCAATCCAGAAACTACAATTAGAGTGAAATAACTCATGACAAAGTTACAAAATTATTTAAAACAGACATGTTGCATCCAACCCGCATGGTGCAAAAGAATAAAGCTAGTGTGTAGGGAAACAATGTCGGAATATGTTTTAACATACCACACTTTATACACTACCGTTATTGTATTTTTGTTAGGGCCTTGCATAGTGGACAGGATACACAATCCCAAATGAGATGATGTCCCGTCTGCCATCTTACAAGTTCATTATAGTGAATGGCACTCGTGATATGATGGACAGAACCTCCACCATGTTGTGACAGGGACCATGTCCACCAAACTCTAAGTAGGGACCTTTCTTTATAAAAGCACCAGCAGCTGTAAAATCTGGTAATATTTCTTTCACAGTTACTGACGTGTGTAAGTCCTTCATCCAGTCTCTGGTTTGTAGCCAATGGTTCTTTGTATGATGCACCATCAAAAGCCTATGGTTAAAAACTGCAAGCCCCAGAATGCAATGTGGTCCTGGAAAGCTTGGACTTGGACACGTGGTCATGTGTAAAATGTAGCACACTAAAGGAAACAATTTTTTAGAGGTGCTGTTCCTATAAGGTTTAGTCATTTTAATGCATATAGAAAACGAATCGTGCAAAATCAATCGTCCAGAATTTAGCAGGTGCCGAGATGTAAATAATATATCCTGTACTAAATCTGGGGCAGAGCCTCTTCGCTCTGCTTCTCTTTGGCACAGAGAATAGACAACTGAAACGGTTTTGCTACCTTTTGCCTCTCCAACAATCAATATGGCCCCTGGAGTAAGGATGGTAAATCCGTAACCATGGTGGCCTTTTCTACTTCACGGACGATACGTAGTAAATGAGTCACTGCTGGGGAGAATAATTAGACAGCATTGTAAACAATGATAACGTGGATTCTAGCACTTCAGGTATGTATTGTGAGAGTTTCCAAAACAGGCGGACAGATCCAGCCAAGCCTATGACCGAGTTACATTAGCAAACTCCAATCTTCAGTGCAAACTCTAAATTACTGGAAACGTCAATGCTTTGTGATACTTTCCTTCTCCCACAGAAAGTAAGCGTAGGTTCGGTTTTTTACACTTTCATTGCTATCTGGTTCCACTGAACATTGCTCACTGTTTCTTTTATTTTACAATCTGGGTATACTTGACTATGGGTAATTTTACTTTAATATTTTTGAACCAATGAATAGGGACTTCCTCGGAATATTTGCAGAGTAGGCTGTTGTAGTCTGAGTGGATACTATATTTTACACAGACACACGCCACTAGAGCTGGGCGAACCCCGGGAGGTTTGGGGCACCTGCTCTGGTTTAGCTCGAGGTCGTCTTGAAAACTCGAGACAAAAAACGAATCCAGCTCCATGGGGTTCATGACACCTATCCCTCCCCTCAAGCACCCTTTTCTAAAAAGCCTTCTTGTTTCAACTTGATTTAACATACATTAGCTATATTTATTTAACACAGGAAAGCAATGCATCCATCTGGAGGCTTAGCTGCACACCCAAGAATCCTGGGGACAATTTCTGCTTTCCTCCTTAACCAAACTGTGTGATCCAGGGTAATTCATTTATTTCACTATATCTCTTTTTCCTTTATCGTGACATTTGAGAGCACCTCCAAATACATCAGTTTAGGATATGTACTGCAGCAAAACCTCTTGTATATGGTTTTAATAGACTTTAATGTTTCTCCATCTATAACAACAAGCTAGGTCACATATAGAGCAATCTTGAGAAGTGACTTGCCTCGTGGATCAGGGTAGTGAGTCGGACAAGGCTGTTTCTCAGTTTAAGTTTAGCAACTATCACATCCAATAAATGGCAGTCAATGCAATGATACAAATAAATGTAAAGTCTCATGCTTTTATGTGTTTAAAAGTACTTTTTTTAAAAACTTTGAAGTACCTCTTATTTTGACATGCCGTTTGTTGCACAATTTGCATGCCAAAGATGTTGCTGGTCTCGCTCCGGGTTGGGCTGTTGCAGTCAGTACGACCGTAAGCATCCCTGCCAGTAAGCTCTGGGTCGGCTCTCCCGGTTAAAGTTCTCACTAAATACTCCAAGCACTTTTAGGTCTTCTATCGGTTTACTCCTTACCCCTCACCTACACAGGTGATGCTGAACAGGCCCACAGGCATGAATGAGGCCTGTGGGAGCTTGGAGTTGTAAAAACCCTGAAGCAGACTAAGTGCTTCTGAATGCCAACGAGCACACATGTTGCACTGGTGCAGGAGCATTGTCCTTTTTTTCCAAAGAAAAGCTGATTCAAAACACTAGAGCAGTAAAGCTTTACCAGCTAGAAACCTGAGAGTATGTTTTCACGGTATATATTGAGCTCGAGGTCATCAAACCACGGTGCTGGTCCATGAGCAGAATTGTTCAAGATGCAAAACCAGTTTCTCAGGAACATGCTGTAATGGGCCATATATCAGCCATGCGCCACCTGTCCTTTGGTTCACATCTACTAGTTGTGAAATTTTTGCCACTCCCCTTCCCAGCTCTCCTTGATCAAAAACATCAGTGATTTGTATCATAAATGTCTTGCTCAATGCCAGCCGATCTGAGATATAGCTTTGGCTAATAGTGCACAAAACAGTCTCCAATGCTAGAATAACATAGGGCATTGCTAGTGCTTCTGGGCCCACACAAGCTATTGGTTTATGTTTATTTTAATATAAATCACAACGTAATATGTTTTTAAGATTATCTAAAGGTCACACATTACCTTCTTCCAAATGAGTCTATTTACCTCTCCAGGGTTTGATCAAGCATATTCTAAAGAATGACTCTTTGGAACGGGTCCTGTGGGCTTGCCCCCTGGAGCAGACCTCTTAGAAGATAGTACAAATGAGTAGGATTGAGCAAAATTCCCTTTTTTCAATCCACACAAAATGTATGCAGAACTGCCAGCAATTCCACTGTTTTCACTTCTGCCTGTCCCGGACTGAAAAACAGGACGTATGCAGCCAAAAAGCACTGCAAAACAAGAATTCCACATTTCACGCATTGAAGAATGCATGGACCAAGGAATTCATGTGCCACCCAGCATTGTCAAGGGCTTGACAATGTTATTACTTTACTGGTACGTCCATTACATTACCATGGCTGGTACCTAGCACTGCTCTTCAAACCAGTTTTCAGAGGAGGGTGACTTTATGTGTGGCGCTTACCTGCCAGGAGAACCCTGAAGGGAGCATGGCACATGAATTTGTTTCAGGGGACGTTGCTTAAAAGTACACTGTCAGGTGTCCATGCAATGTATTTACCTGAAAGGAAATCCAATTAGTGAAAATACAATTACTGGCCCCAAACAGTACTTTTTTAATTGTTTGTGCCCATGGACAAGTGAGTGAGACCCACTTTCATTCCATGGGTAGGAAAAACATTGAAATTTCCCATGTTTCATTTACCATGCTGGAATTTCACCCATCTCTACAAATGAGTCATGCTAAGCCTATATGTTTCATTACACCTCCCAGCTCATGCATTTTAGAAAACATTTTCGGTTGTTGGATCTAGTACAAGAGGAGAAGAGGATGGTGCACAATATTCTTTTCTAAACCATGGAAAACACTAAATTCTATCAACCTGATTGTGGGAAAGAACTTTCCTGCAGCTGTGCTCCCCTTTGTATGAAAGACTTCAAGAGTTTGATTTAGAGTTTAGTGGACAGGAACTCTGTCACAAATGTGATGTGTATCTAATTCACCTTACTACAAGTGCATTGGAATATCAAGTATTTGTAATATGGTGGATGGTATATCCGTCATGTTTGTGACACAGTAACCAACCCACCAAACTCTAAATCAGGCACTCAGACCAGATGTCTAGCAGGAAACCCAGAAAGACTAAGGGCCTCATTTGGAGTGCAGTGGTCCCACCGCAGAACTGCCAAACTCAAGGGAGGGACGCCACCCCCATGGCGGTGACATACGCCCGAGCATTTTACAATGTTCCAGCTGGGCTGACCAGCGAGAACATTGTAATACACGTTCCCGCTGATCAGTCTGGAGGGAACCATGCTACGATATAGCACTCAGCTCCCTTAAGGGAGCCGACTAGCATACTGTAGCACAGAGGAGGCCGTCCAGCACCCTGGGAAGGTGCACTGTCTGCAGAGCATACAGTGGCCATTCCGATTGTGCTGGGCTGGGGGCACCTGCCCTGCCCATGCCACGGACATTGACAAAGCAGGGGCCCACCTCTGGCATCCGGCACTGACCACCACGAAGAAAAGGCTGGCGCAAAGTGGGGTTATAATCAGCCAGGTGGCACTGAGTTGAGCTCCGCCATGGCTGGTTACACGCCCGACCACCATCGCCCTTTCGGGATCTATGATCCTGGCGGGGACAGCGGTCTTTAGAGGGGTCCACCTGCCAATCTTGTAATGTGGCAGTCTTGCAATGATCAAAACTTCTTACGGTCCCTAAAACCTGAAGAAATAGCTGTCATTCTGGTGCTACTCTCTACCTGTGAAACAAACTCCATTTGGACAATTGCAACAACCTGAGCCTCATGCTCTCCACTGCCAAAATGAAAACCCACCATTCCTAGTGCTTGCAACGTTAGAGCTACGATTCTGCGGCTGAGTGCCACATGATGCATTATAACAGTTGACACACTCCACAGCAGTGGATTCATGACTTTACAAAAATAAATAATACTGAAAGATTAAAAAGTATATATAAATTAAAAAATAAAAATTTAAGATTTAAAATTGTAAACGCTTTGCAAATTTTACGGAAATTGAACTTGGAGGACAAAAATCCAGTTGGTATGATTAGCTCGATTTTCTGGAGCAGAGCAAGTACAGCAAAACAGAATCTAGAATGAATAATTGGTGGCTTCATCGGTCTGCACTGACAAAAAAGAACATTTATTAGAATTAGAAAAGATAAAGTGACACACTAGAGTGCACCATAATGATTTGTCTTTTAGAAAGAAAACAACATTTTGAAAATCCCCAACATGGTCACTGAAATTAAAATGTATATATTTTTATCATTTTTGCTTATGAACAAAATGATATACTTCATAGTGTGTTATTTGTTCGAACTGCACTTGCTTTTGTATTTCTGTGTCGTGTTTTGAGGTTCTAATCTGCTTTATAGTAAAACACGATCAAAGCCTTATTCATTAAGGTAAGATGCAGTCAATGCAACCCAGACTTCCTGTCATATCAATTCTCACTTCCTGTTCCAGAACACAAGATGTCAAATGCAGACAAACACAAATACAGCCACAATGCCGCTTTCAAGAGCACTTACAAGCAATTATATTATTCAGAACGATATACGCACACAGTTAATATAAAGATTATGTGTCTGGTCACAAACTGCCTGGTTGAGAAGTTCTTCTGTAGGCTTACTTCTAACTAAGGAGCAGGGTTACACCTTTTAGGGAGTCAAAGAACTCCATGTGGAATCCCAAAGAGATTAATATTCACAGATTTCCTAGAGTATTCTAGTGCATACAATTTACTCATTCAGATATTCATCCAGTTGTAAAGTTCCACATGCACAAAGGTGACAAATTGTGGCTTTGCACATGACATTTTTTGTTCTTCCTTGGGAAAATATTTTTCTTTCATAAAGAAACAGCTCATCTTAAACCACCATAAAATATGGAGCTGGCACTTCCCCCTTCAACCATGGAAGCAAACTTACTCCTTACTTTGAAAGGAGCAAATTTGCCTTCATTTCAAGTGGAACAGATGTGAATCCCCACCACACATTGCAACATTTTTTAACTCAATTGAGACTGAAAGAAATCATGGTAACTTTATCTTGTCTTTAATTTGATTTTGAGTGGCACACTATTTATAAGGAGGAAGCTAAAATATCATCATTTCTGATGAAAAAAACATCTGGCGGTTACAAATCAGGAGTACTGTGATGCATGATAACCACACACTTAAGAGTTTTTGGACAATGATATATTTGCACAGGATGCCCCATCCAGAAATACTCACAGCCTAACTTTAAACATAAAACTGTACATGTGGCAAGTCTGACATACGGGCAGAATGCCTTCAAAACTGCACCATTCGTAACCCCACCATACGTAAGTCAGTTGACCACAACTAGGAATCTAAGGTTGTTTTTGTTGCATCAAAGCAGTGCTTAAAGTGTGGGAAAGGCCAGCCTTAGCACTGGTGGTGCTCTGTGCAAAATTCATTTTTCATCCCTCCCCAAATGGGCTACTCCACTACCACCCTCCTCTCATCTCTCCATAGCCCCTCTCTCACATGCATTTCATTAGTTTTATAGCACTACTCATACCAGTGTAGAGTATGAGAGCACTTTACATCACACATACATTATACGGGGACAATGAATCAATTGTGGGTAAATCAGACAATAGGAAAAGTTACATAAGACAATAAGGATTACAAGGTGTAGGAATCACGTCATCCATACGAACAGGCAATATATGTGAGGTGTGTTTAGTCTGAAGAAGCATAAACACGGGATTTAAAACATACTACAGTGGTTTCGGTTGCCTTTACTTATAAGAATGTGCTGCTACCCAAACAAACCCTCTTTTGCAACATTAGGATAATGAAAGGCACAGGAAAAATCATAAGGTTCTAACCTATCCCATGAGGTTTGCATACAGGCCTTTGGTGACATTCCACAGGTTACTGTGCTAAAATAAGATTATTACTTATGAACTGCAAGTAACAAAAGGATCTCTGTAACAAAAGCAATAATTCACTGATATATCCACATAAAATGCAGGTCTTGAGCTGCAGGTTACATGTTCTTTGCTGCACTCTGCATTACTTTCTGATCAATTGAAACTGACACTAAACAGAACTCCAGTCTATCTCAAGCAGGAACATTAATCACCAGAGTTATCTTGACATTTTTATTGCTGCCTCCAAAACTGCTGGACACAAAGGAACACTGCAGCAGGGGGACTGAAACACGTACATTATTTCTAAACACAGTGCCCCCACGGCTGGGCGCTAGGTGCGGTTGCACAGCCCTAACGCCCTCCTTGTGTATGGTGGTGGCTTCCCTTGGTTAGACAGCACTCACGGTTTGGGACTAGGGCACTTTTCTGCGAAAGGGTTAAAACAGCCGACGTGAAAATCAAGGTAACCAATCATTAACGATTCATTTTACTTCTGAACTATTGCTCCGTCTGGAGCTGAGAAGTGCATGGATGATGCCGAATGGTTAATTTCTGCTTCACCTAACATCGATGTGCCAAATAAGAAGACAAAAGCTCTAGACAAGGAGCTCCACCACAAAAACAAACTTGCACAACATTGCTTTAAAAATCACAGACACATGATACAATGTGAGCGCCTTAATACAGGCTCATATAGGCTTTCAACTAATACCTGTACTAGTCAGTGAATGGATGCGATTTAATCGGTTCTCATTTCTGGATTTAAAAGTGTCATGGAACTATATAGCCAGTGGGTTTTACGTTACTGAGTTTAGAAAGCGGTGTTTAGCATAGAAAACCAGAAAAGGGCCTGTGTCTGCAATGAACTCCCAATAATGAGTTCAAACCAAATGCAGAACAAACAAGCATTTGCAATGCAATGGTTCTCGCGTTTGCTCGCCTTAGAGGTATTAGGTTGTAAATTCCTAACTGGACTTTTCTTGCCACACAAACTGATAATAAAAAATAAAACAGTTGACATAAGCCAGCCGATTCAAAGCGCCGCCGTGAGCGCGAAGAGAGAGACAAAGGGAAAAAGAAGTTCGCTGCAGTCACAGTTATTGACTAAAGTGTAATTATCCATACAACAGGGTCGATGGCCAAGGCAGTAACAAAACAACTCTAAGGAAGGACAAACGTAAAAGAGTTACCAACGAAAACAAAGGATTTTTGAAAGGAAAGCCCATGATAGAGTGATAGTGATGGGCGTGCGGTGGGCGTTGTTAAAAGCCAGATACATACCAACACGAGGAAAAGCAGCCCTTGTGCGCAGCTATGCTCGACCTTAAAACTATGTTGGGGTATTTTTCCTATATGTTTCAGAGGACTGAGTGCAAGTTTGACCAGACATACTGTTTTCCTTTCATACTAGAAACACTGCTCAAAGTTCTGGTGAAGCCATATTTTGCTTTTTTTTTTAAATTAAAAAACAGTTGTGAATGTGAAATCGGCTTACCTTATTTTTACTTCCCCTTTATGCCACGGATATACTTTTACTCCTACAATAATACTATCAAGCACAACACAACCTGGATTAAATATCAAGATGTGGGAACACTTGAGCCTGTCAGAGACACTGCTACCCCAAGCAAAGCTAGCATGCTAGGTAACGAAAAAGAATACTGTCATCAACCATGATGCATGCTGTGACACGGTCGCTACAGAAAGCTCCAAGGACCAGAAGCAGCAACAACCCGAGCAAAGACCTTCAAATGATTTTCAATGATACTACACTATGGAGGAGTAAACATTCAAGTGAAAAGTCCTTGTGGGAAGAATGATAGTTCAGCCATCTCAAAGAGTTTTCCCCCGTGATACACTGAGCAATTAATGAGTTGCAAAATATTGTATCTGGGAACATCACTGATTGGCTGACTAGAGGCCTACAATTTCTAACTAGTGTAAATAGGCTATTAAAATGAAGTAAGTTTAAAGCTCTTTCTTCAAAAACTAAATAAGGTTTTTTCTTGACACTCTGTAAATGTAAATCACACCGGAGATACAAAATAAAGTCTGGTCCCTTACTGAACAAGCACTGGTAAAGCAAATAGGTCTAGCTTTAGTGTGCAAATACATGCACACACAAGCATGTACCAATGGCGCTTGCATGCCTTAGTACGGTGGTTCTTAACCAGAGGTCCGCAGAACATACTTAGAGCGTCTACACCTGTTTAAATGTTAGTAGCAGATTAATAAAACATTTCTACGTAAAAAAGAGAAGTGTAGAATTGAACATTTTAAAACGTTCTGTAAATGTTAAGGAATTTGAAATTGGAATCCAAAAAATAAGTTGGTATCCTCAGGTTGCTTCGTGGAAGCAGCTCTAATATAGTGAACATTATTATGGTCAATTGGTGACTTCAACCAATGCACTAATATTCACCGACAAATTGCATATATTGAGAGCAAAAATACAAAGCAATATGCTACAGCCTATCATAATCACTTTGTCCAACTTTGAAACGTTTCAAACTTCCCATTAAAAGTAAAATTTCGATTTTTATCTTTCATATCTATATGAAACAAAATATTTAATAATGTATGTATTTTAATGTATACTTGTTTCTGTAATTTCTGTCTATTGTTTTGAGGTTAAAACCGGTAATTTGTTTATGTGGGGTTCCATGTGTCCAGTAGTCATTTACTGGGGGTTCCCACAAGTTAAAAAGTTAAGAAACACTGCCTTAGTATATTAAAGGTAGCCTGAGGTGGTAACAAGTAATATGAAAAGGAGTGTGCCAGCTTTCGGTGGGCCAGTCGTAAAGTCAAGATTTTGCTTTAAACATAAGAAGGTACTACTAGATGCATATATCACAAATGATTTTAACAAATACACAGCGATATGTTTTAAGGGCCAACTGCAAAATGCTGAAGATAATGTCTGCATTTCGTCGATTCATCGCGTCCAGGTACCAACAGCAATCAAGTGAGTAACCCGCAGACTCATAAGGACTACAACCAGCTTGCTGGGTGGGTGATGAGAACACAGACACAAAACATAGCAAGCGCCTGCCTATTTGTTAAAATTCCAGTTTCATTCTGTACCATTTGCACGGACATCTGTGGCCACAAGAATCTGATGTTAAGAGTAAGCAAACAGTGCTGTGTTGTGTTGCTATATAAATACAGTATGTGGTTTACTTCATTACTGAGAACCATTTCTGTGTACACTGCCACCCCTTGAGGCTTTGATCAAATTGCATTTATGTATGAAATCCATTTGCTTCACCGATGCCATCAACCAGCTGCCAAGAACAAGAATCAAATCAAAACAAATCAAAATATTTCATCAGCCCTCTCTTGCGGATATTCGTAACAATGCAAGCAGAGAAGAGGGCATTGAGGTAAACCTAAAAAATGTACTCACAGTGGCAGTCATTCATCTTGCATGAATTCATTCCATGAGAGAGCAATTTATTCAACGTCTTTCCCTATAACCACCACACTACCAATGATATCAAAGTCTGCAAACAGCATCAATGTATTCAAAGGCAAGAACACAATAGCCACCTCCCCTCAAACAATAATAGAACACTAACTCTTATCACATAAGGGTGTTCTGAAATAAAATATCTTATCACTGAGTAGTCATTTCACATAACGTGACTAAAAAGTCTTAACGTTACTCATTGGTGGTCTACTCCAAAGAATTGAGTAGATTTCTGACTTTATATCCCCCACACTGGGGAACCAAAAGCAGCCTTGGCACAAATTCTCCAACCAGCTCTGCCCACTTCCTCCCTCTCTTTCCAGCCATCCATTCTCTACTCTCCCATCTCTCACTCACTCCCCATTTCTCACTCGCCCTGTCCCTCTATACCTGTCTCTCTCTTGAAGCTCCCTTGTGCTTGCTACACGTAATTACACGGGGCTGGGGAAAGTCAGGCACCAGCGGCAGCCCTGGGATTTCAGAACCAACCGCTAAGGGCTCCAACCACAGAGGAAATGCCCGATGAAATAAAAGGCCAATCTGGCCCTGGCCAAGAAGTACTAATGAACATTTAGATATGTTGTATTTTTCCATTAGTAGTATCCTCTACTAACCTCCTCTAACTTTTTGGTAAGGTAGATAATCTTTAAGAGTTTTATGGAAATGTGCATCTGCACATTTTACTTGTTTCCTTTTTTTTCTACCCGGAAATCATGTTTCATGGTGGGGCCATGCTTTCTGTAACACAAATATGAAATTATGTGGTACTTCGTGAACTTTTCATTCCCTTTTCTTCACGTACTCCACCCTTTTACCACAGCAAGAGTAAATTCACGTGTGAATGTGAGGTAGAATAGAACATTGAGAAGGCACAACTTGTCAAAAACCTCTTTCCTTCTTCTGGTAACACCTTAACTCAGTACAGTGAAAAATCTTCTCCGGTTGCAGATATTCTAGGAAACAAACTCCTTCCTGGGAGCATACATGTGCACATCCATATTTTATGATTCAAGATCTGGGATTTTCACTGGTATGTAGATTCTTGGAACATATAAGCTCAACTTTGGCTCACAGAAATATTGAAAATCAGGCCTATAATTTTTAAACTGAAGCTAACCAGGTAGCAGAAGCCACTTGAGAGCAAATCTTCAGCTCTACATTTCCATTGGGACACT
This sequence comes from Pleurodeles waltl, assembly GCF_031143425.1. NCBI lineage: Eukaryota > Metazoa > Chordata > Amphibia > Caudata > Salamandridae > Pleurodeles > Pleurodeles waltl. The sequence goes on along the minus strand of NC_090448.1, from coordinate 160,789,873 downwards.
CTAATTCAGGTATGATGATGATGTAATACAGTGCTGAGCATGTTTGTATACTTGTGTTAAGGGTGCAGTTCATCGATGAAAAATAGTGTTCCACAACTGTGCATACAAATTACCTTTGGAAAACATCAGCGTTAGAAAGTCTGTGACTTGTGGCAGAAATAAACGATATGCAAAACAAACAATGGGAAAATTAAGTAGCATCTGTATTGGAAATGACCCCTTCTGCAGGCTCATTGCCTGATTTTTTTGCCTTCCTCCTCCTCTTTATTCTGAATTTGTTTTTGTTGGCTTCAGGACTCTGGACCCTTTACCACTGTTAAACAGTGATAACATGCATCTCTCCTCTACTTAAAACATGGTAACATTGGCATCTACCCAATTGGCATATTTAATATACTTATAAGTCTCTAGTAAAGCGCACTACCTGTGCCCAGGACCTGTAAATTAAATGCTATGCTACTAGTAAGCCTGCAGTGCTGATTGTGCTACACATTTATGTCGCACTTTACACATGGCTCAGGAATGCCATTCCAGAGCCTGTGTGTACAGTTTAAACTGTTGTGTGTACCTGGCAAAATAACCCTTTTGAAAACCCAAACCTTACTTTTTAATAAGTCACCTCTAAGGTAGGCCCTGGGCAGCTCCAAAGGCAGTGTGCAGTGTATTTAAAATGCTGGACACATACTTTTAAGTTTCACATGTCCTGGTAGTGAAAAAACTCAAATTCGTTTTCACTACTGCAAGCCATAGCTCTCTAAAAAGGTTAACATTGGAGTTACCTTATTACATTTTCTAAGTGTAATTCACAATATGGAAGAGATAAACTTTTCAAGTTTGACGTCTGTGGAATCACAACTTATAATCACCACTCATGGTGAAGTTGGATTTTACATTGTAATTCTGAAAATGCTACTTTTAGAAAGTTGACATTTTCTTGCCTTATCCATTCGGTGCCTGCTGCTGCTCTCTCGTCACTTGTCTGGTGTGGGTGACAGCTGGGCTTTGTGTATTCCCCTAGACAGCCACACACAATGGGAGCTTAGGTGTGACTTGATGGGCCATCTTGACAGGATGAGAGGGTGGAGCTGGCCACAGTCTCACACCTGAATAGGTTGTGTCCTGCCCACACACAAAGGGCTGCATAACCCCCAATAGTACGTCTGGAGCCGGGGCAGGATGGCAGGGACTCTGTGCCCTTAAAAAGCAAAACTGAATATAAGTACTGGGCCTTTGACACCACAAATTCTGTACACTTCTGGACATGTGGATTCTCTGCCAGGAAGAAGAACTGCTGTGCTGCTGCAACAACTGACACTCTGCTGGACTCTTGCTTTGCTGTGCTGACCTGCTGCCTTCTTGCCGGGGAGTGAGAAGATCTGCACCTGCATCTCTACAGCCCAGAACCCAAAGTGACTCCAAGGGCTAGCTAACAAGCTTTCTGATCTGAATTCTCAGGGATGTAACAGACTTCCAACCACCGTACTCCTGCACATGGACTCTGGCATCAGTGAGTCTGTCCTGCCAAGTGGTATCACGCCAGTCATGGGCCCTTGGAAGTGGACCTAAGGTGCTTGCTCCAGTTGAAATATACTACGCAACAAACATGGCCACCTTCTCTATATATTTACATTTGTACATATCAAGAACTATAACAAATTTACAACATAAACATTGAGCTGAAATGTATAAAGATGCAAAATAGTTTGTGTATATATTCTCACAAAATGTTTTATTGATTACTTAATTTTATTGACTCTCCTTGTCTTATCATGTCCATAGATTGTCTCCTCATTTGTGGAAGACAATACAGAATCACTGAGATCTGGCAACATCAATCGTGTTCCAACAGAGAAGAAAAGAAAACGGAAAACAAGGAGTGACTAGGCTGGGCAAAGGGCCAGCCCTAAAGAAGGCACCATAGGGGGAAGAGTACTTGTTTAAAAAAAAAAAAATCAAGTGACACCTTTTTTTTTTTTTTTAAACTTAAGGACGTTTTTACTAGAAAGGCTTTATGTCTTAAAAAATATCAAGTGTACTACATTTTCCACATAATGAAAAATAGTATAAGACCAATTGTACAACATTTGAAATGGTTATAATATTTTTTGATGTCACCAACTTTTCAGAATTAGAACATTGCAATATTTTTTCTTTCCACTGTACCTTATTTGATGTTTCTCAACATGCTGTGACAGGTTGGTTATTATTCGGGTATATGTGTGGTAATGACTGTGAGATGTATGAGAGTAGTTTGAACTTTTAGAGCGTTGTGTGGAGAAAGGTTTGGCATTACCTTGTTTGTATATAATTTGATTATACTATAACTTACGTGCACAAGTTTTGTGATGTTACGTTATCTTCAACAAATGAGCAGACAATCTGTGGACATGATAAGACCAACAGACTGAATAAGATTAGATAGTCAATAAAAACTTTTGTGAGAATATATACACAAACTACCTTTGGTCTTTATAAATTTCGGCTCAATGTGTATGTTGTAAATCTGCTATATTTCTTAATTTATATGAATGTAAATATATAGGGAAGATGCCCTTGTTTGTTAGGTAGTGTATTTTCCTGCTTCCACTGCCCTTTATCTTATTTTTTCCAGAGGCCCTCTATTCTTTTGCTTGCTTCAGTGGAACCAAGCATTATCTGATGTGTGGGCAGAATCAATGCATCTCTGCCAGTGCGTGGGCAGAACTGACACATCGCTGCTGTTGCATGGAACAGAACCAGTGAATCACCTTCGGAACTGACACTGCAGATCTTTCTCCAATGCAAGGTCCCCACATCGCCGTCAATGACAACCTCGATGACAAGACTCCGCATCGCAGCCACTACACTCATGAGACTCAACGCATTGCCTTGACGTCAATGTAGCCAGAACCCGGTCTTCCATTCCATCGCATCTTAGCACTGAGACATCGGCGTCGCTGTGTGGTGAATACTGACACATCTGGACTGCGCGGGGAAAATGTACGCATCTCCTTGACAGCATGGTTCGGAACTGATGCAATGCTTTTGCCGCCAGGATTAAGGTACTTTGGTTCAGCGGGCCCAACAGAGTTCCTGTAGCCGGCCGATACTCCATCACAGTTGCCCAAAGCTTTTGACTTTGCCCCGGTTCGGTGCAACCAGATTACCCTGAAAAACACATTATGCTTTCAGGCACAATTGTCCAGTTTATTCTTTAAAATTCATAACTCAATTTCTACTTATTGGATTTTTGTTGTTTTTGTCTTGTTTTATTTATTAAATTAAGTTCTATTTTTCTGAACCTGCTATGGATTTGTTTTGGGTGGTGTTTTCACTGTTTTACGGTTTGAAGTGTTGCACAAATTCTTCACACATTGCCTGACTGCCCTGTGCCAAGCTACCAGAGGGTGAGCACAGGTTCATTTACGGTTGCCTGACACCCTGACTAGGATTCTGATTGCTGCTTGACTAGGGCTCACCCCCCATACAACAAACAAACCAATTTCTAACAAAGATCAAAATAAGGGAAATAAACACAATAATAGCATACACTCTGTATGCAACAATATGTTGAAATATAGATTGACAATGCTAAGCATAATAAACCTTTTTTCCTTTTGCACAATATTTTTGGCGTACCAATTCAATTAATCATATGTAAATCACCAATTTAAATGCTCCAGAAGTCATTCAAGTTGGACAGTTACATTGTAAGTCTTTTCCATGAGTACAAATCGGTGACCATATAACAAAACGCATTGAACAAAGTATTTTTGTAAGGTTTTGATATCTTGCACGAGCCTTACTCCAAGGATTGGTTTAGCCCTGTATTGGGATCAATCTTCTGTTGCAAGGAAATATCAGATATGAGATGTACATAAAACAGGCTATATCTGGGCTAGAACTGGATTATACAAACTAGTTACGCTTAGATAGATTTTTTCTATAATAGTCACATGCATGAAATAATTTTCCAAGAACCACATATTTTATTGGTCAAGTGCCCAAGCAGAGATTATAGCCTAGGTCTCCAGGTTCCAAGGCCAGCAACTTAGTCTATAGACACCTGACGTGCATTACAAAAAGCATATAATCATAAAAGAAGATATCTGTTTAACCAAAATCGTTAGCATGAGATCCACAACTTGTATCACAAACACAAACTATATCAGTGGACTATTCGTGGAGAAAATCAGCTTGGGGATTATGTTACCATTTACGTAACCATGCGAAAACTTGCCATAACATCCTAGGATCAGGTAGTCCTGTTGAGTGACAAAATAGTATAAACAGTCCCACTCCTATCAAAGGTGGGTGGGCGGAGGTTCAGTCAATGTCCTAAGCAGTGCTTACTTACAAAGAAAACAAATGAAGTACAAAGTAGGCCTTACAATGCACATTCTGCTTAAAGGAATATTTAAGATGCTTAAATCCCCTATTGAATGAGTTCTTATTGATGCATACATCAATGTGAATGTCATGTTTGTACAACACTTATTGCAAGCTAAATATTATCTAGGGGCTTCCAATTTATGCCAAGAAAGGGAATGAGGCACTGGCAGATGTGGAAAAATGGATCTAAAACCCAATCTCCTAGTTTTGAAGTCTGCAACGTATACTCTAGACCACTTTGCCTCACTATGGCATGGTATGGATTGGTTAGTCAACACAAACTAAGATACCTACAGGTCAAAACTCTTTCTCATTTTAGCATTGTGTGAGTTATTAATGACAGAATCCTTTTGTTTCCTGATGTACTCTGCAGAACTGTGACTTAAGTGGTTTAGAATGGCGAGTTTGCAGTCACACGCAGACAAATAAAGATGTGAAATACCCAAAGTCATTGGTGGGAACACATCCTGGGGAGGATGCTTCAACTGGGGACGAGATAGGGGATAAGTAACCTGAGGATCGACAGTGTTCTCCCAGAGAGTTTGCTGAGATCCAAGTAAACTGTTTGTGTGTGCCTCCGTTGAAGTGCGGAATCAAAGTATGGCATATGTGGAGTGATACCCGGATACCAGTCCCAGGATGCTTGTTTCTTCCTCCAGGGAGGACCTGGCCTGCCAGTTCGGGTTGGACTGTTCCCATGGGGAACAGGGTCAAGACTGATTTGCATAAAGCTGGGTGTGAGCTGGAATGGCACGGCAAGCAAAAAAACTGATGGATAAAACCCAGATATGTGACTGGGGGGGTGAATGTTTGATTTGTTCTGCATTCCGTCCATCTTCTGTTGTTTTTGCATTTGTCGCCCCAAGTGGGAAGGGTATGCCCAGACGTGGGTCCAGTGCTTGCTATGCCACCAGATTTAAGCTAGCCTGGCTGATGAAGGTTGATACCTTGAAACCGGTCCCAGGATGCTTGTTTCTGGTCCAGGGAGGACCTGGCCAGGCAGTTTAGGCTGGCCTGTTCCCAAGGGGAACAGGGTCAAGACTGATTTGCATATGGCTGGGTCTGAGCTGGAATGGCACTGCAAGCAAAAAAACTGATGGATTAAACCCAGATCTGTGACTGGAGTGAATGCTTGATTTGTTCTGGTTTCCATCCATCTTCTGTTTTTGCATTTGTCGCCCCAAGTGGGAAGGGTATGCCCAGACGTGGGTCCCGTGCTTGCTATGCCACCATATTCAAGCTAGCCTGGCTGATGAAGGGTATTACCCTGAAACCGGTCCCAGGATGCTTATTTCTGGTCCAGGGAGGATCTGGCCTGGCAGTTCGGGCTTGACTGTTCCCATGGGGAACAGGGTCAAGACTGATTTGCATATTGCTGGGTCTGAGCTGGAATGGCACGGCAAGCAAAAAAACTGATGGATTAAACCCATATCTGTGACTGGGGTGTGAATGTTTGATTTGTTCTGCGTTTTGTCCATCTTCTGTTGTTTTTGCATTTGTCATCCCAAGTGGGCAGGGTATGCCTAGATGTGGGTCCCGTGCTTGCTTTGCCACCATATTCAAGCTAGCCTGGCTGATGAAGGGTGATACCCTGAAACCGGTCCCAGGATGCTTGGTTCTGGTCTAGGGACGACCTGACCTGGCAGTTTGGGCTGAACTGTTCCCAAGGGGAACAGGGTCAAGACTGATTTGCATATGGCTGGGTCTGAGCTGGAATGGCATAGCAAGCAAAACAACTGATGGATTAAACCCAGAATTGTGACTGGTGGTGAATGTTTGATTTGTTCTGCATTCCGTCCATCTTCTGTTGTTTTTGCATTTGTCGCCCCAAGTGGGAAGGGTATGCCCAGACGTGGGTCCCATGTTCGCTATGCCACCAGATTCAAGCTAGCCTGGCTGATCAAGGGTGATACCCTGAAACCGGTCCCAGGATGCTTGTTTCTGGTCCATGGAGGACCTGGCCTGGCAGTTCGGGCTGGACTGTTCTCATGGGGAACAGGGTCAAGACTGATTTGCATATGGCTGGGTCTGAGCTGGAATGGCTTAGCAAGCATAAAAAACTGATGGATTAAATACAGATCTGTGACTGGGTTGAATGTTTGATTTGTTCTGCATTCCATCCATCTTCTGTTGTTTTTGCATATGTGGAGTGAAAGCACAACTCCAGCTGGTGTGAAGCACTTAAAGATAAAGCAAGCTTCAATGAAAAGTCTACACATCATTGTCCAAGAACCTTCTGGCAAGGCTGTAAAGAGAGGTATGGGGCTACTATGCAACATAAAGCTATACGCCATATGGAGTGATAACACCAAAGGAAGACACAAACAGATACAGTTAAAAAGCACTGAAAACTACCATAATCAAATGTGAACAGACTACATAAAAGCGCTTGCTGATAGAATAATTGATAATATAGTATACTGTTGTTACACTTACTAGAGCCTCAACAAGAAGAGCTATATGACCTCAGCAGCGAGTGAAGAGACCGAAGAAGAAGCACAAGGATTGTACTCACTGAGCTGTCCAATATCTGAAGTGGCACACCACTAAAGCTGCCGGGTTGTGGCTCAAAACAACTCCAGAACTCTCCAGAAAAGGGAAAGGCTCCAATGGAGACCAAGAAAGAGGCAACAGTTCCACAGACTGTCCAAGATGACCCAGAGGACAGCACATTACAGGGCCATAAAGATGGCACAGAGGGCGTGGGTCCTAGTTGACACCAGACACTATCAGAGAGAACTCCATTCTCAGTGTCAGCCAGTCCCATAAACAATTATAATGTTGTTGCATTCTTGAAACCAACACCACCATTCGATACTGCCAAAAAGCTGGCGACAGATGGACTGCTTGGATAGAGACATTTTATGATTTTATTGATGCACTAGAAGAAACAGATAACAAGGAGATTATCTAATACCTTAAGAATCTTGTTGGTGAGGGTATAATTGAAGTTCTAAATAAAATGCAGTAAGTTGACAAAGTTACATACTGTCAATTTAAAGAAGCCTTGAACCTCAAGTTCAATTCAATACCAAATGTAGATTACGAAAGGTACATTTTCCATCAAGAATTGTAAAGCGTTGATGAAACCATAGACAAGTCTGTTGAGAGACTGGATATGCTCATCAAGCACCAAGTTCAATGAATTTAATAACAAGAAAGCAATATGTCTCAAAGTTATTGACGGATGTCTGTCAGATTCATTCAGACAAAGAATGCTCAGAGAAACTCATAGCCTGGACTGAGTTCTCATGGCTACCAGAGCTGAAAAGAGAGGTCAAGGTTCATTTGTAGCAACGATGAAACACAAGAGGACAAAAGTGCAAGCCCCCATTCATGTGCTTCAAGGCACGGTGTCAAGTGCCTGTTTTCTCAGTTTCAGGACCGCTGCTGATATGGGACTGATCTGAGTGAATTATAACATGAATGCTCATAACAAAATAGTAAGTCAGTTCCCTTCATTGTTTCATGGGTTGGAAAACTTAATGTTATAAAAGTACAGTTGCATATTAATGAGGACATCCATCCTGTTGCTCAAAGACACAGATGAATTGCATTTCATTTACAATGAGCTGCTGAAAAGGAACTCGAATCATACCTTCAATAAGATATCATTGAGCTTTCTACTGGTCCAGCACCATTCGTTTCGCCCATAGTGGTAGTACCCAAAAAGGAAAATGAAGGAACTGCACGCATCAGTGTGGATATGCGTCAAGCAAACAAAACCATTGAAAGAGAACGACGTCATTGTCCAAACATTGCTAACATGATAGCAATACACTGCTGACATGATAGCACAACTGAATGGTGCAAACGTCTTCTCTCGACTTGATTTAAATAAAGGATATCATCAGTTGGCACTCAAGGAGAATTGCATGTACACTACAACCTTTTTTACACGCAATGGTCTATTTCAATATAAAAGACTATGTTTTGGTGTGTCATCAGCTGCTGAGATTCTTCAAGATGTCATTTGACATGTCATACAGACTGTCATGAATGCTTTCAGCTATAGAGATGACATAGTTTTTGGAGCTACACAGAAGGAGCATGATAAAGTGCTTAAGCAAGTGCGTTCTTTACTGGTTGATGCAAGTTAATCTTTGAATGCTGAGAAATGTGAATTCAAAAGACAAAGCTAAAGTTATTTGGTTATATCTTTTCTGATGGAGGTATGACACCTGCACCAGCGAATGTGCAAGCATTGTCAGCAGCCAGTTCCTCACAAGATGTTTCATTGTTCCATTCATTCCTTGGCATGGCCAGCTACTGCTCCAGATGCATATATGAGACTTTGCCACTGTGAGTGGTCCATTGATTCACTTTATGAAAAAGAATATTCACATGAATTGGTCACATGAAAGCGAGCAAAGCGTTAAGAGAATCAAATAAACTATTGAGAACGCCACCAAAATGGTATATTTCAATCCAAAGTTCCATACAGAAGTTGTTGTTGATTCTAGCCCAGTCAGGTTAGGTGAAATCCTTGCACAGCAAAGTGGACCCCCAAATATTCAAAGATATAGGGGGTCATTCTGACCCTGGCGGTCATCGACCGGTGAGAATGCCCATGGAAGCACCGCCAGCCTGTTGGAGGTGCTTCCATGGGCATTACCGCCGCGGGTCAGAAACGGGAAACCGGCGGTGTCCCGCCGGTTTCCCACTGCCCCAGGGAATCCTCCACGGCGGCGCTGCTTGCAGCGCCGCCATGGGGATTCCGACCCCCTTACCACCATCCTGTCCCTGGCGGTTTTCACCGCCGGGAACAGGATGGCGGTAACGGGTGTCGTGGGGCCCCTGCAGTGCCCATGCCAATGGCATGGCCACTGCAGGGGCCCCCTAACAGGGCCCCACATTGATTTTCAGTGTCTGCCAAGCAGACACTGAAAATCGCGACGGGTGCCACTGCACCCGTCGCACGCCTTCAACTCCGCCGGCTCCATTCGGAGCCGGCTTCCTCGTTGAAGGCGCTTTCCCGCTGAGCCGGCGGGCGGCCTTCTGGCGGTCGCCCGCCAGCCCAGCGGGAAAGCCAGAATGGCCGCCGCAGTCATTTGACCGCGGTGCGGTCATTCGGCGGCTCCCACCGGGCGGGCGGTTACCGCCGCCGGCGGGAGTCAGAATGACCCCCATAGTGTGGCATATGCAAGCAAACGTTTGTCCCAAACTGAACATGGTTATTCACAACCTGAGAAAGAAAGTTTAGCAATGGTATGGGCTTGTGAACATTTTCACGTGCTGATATATGGAAATCCCTTTACACTTGTGACAAATCTTCAAGCGTTGTTGACCATCTTTGGCAATCCAAAGGCCAAGATGCCTCCTCGCATTGAACGCTGGGATCTACAATTACAAGAATACAACTATACAATTGTGCACCATCCAAGGAAAGATCAAAACCTTGTTGACTACTTCTTCAGAGTGCTTATACAGTGTCACGGTACCCCTTCCAAGATGGCTGAGGCTACATAAACTTCATTGTGAAATCAAACACAAACCAGCCGCCATTTCTTTGGCGCAAATTATCACTGCCACAGGTCAACATAGTAACATACAGCCTGTCATCTATGACTGTCATCTATGCAACTGCCTGTCACCAAAAAAACACTCAACACACCTTAAGCATGTTGGATTTGCTAAAGTGCGCATGTGAATGAATTGCTGTTGACTCTTTCGGTCCTCTTGACAATGGACAATCCCTGATGGTGATTGCTGATGCATACTCAAAATGGGGTTTTCATGCGATTTTAAAACCTGATAACGACCCACCTTTCAACAGTCGAGAATTCAGGAAATTTCTCAGTCATCTTAATGTGAAGCATCAGAAGAGCACACGTCTTTGGCCACAGGCCAATGGCCTTGTAGAACGTATCATACGTGCATTAAAGAAAGCTATTGGCATACTGTTTTGGAAAAGCTCAACCTTAATACTGTCTTGAATTCTACCCTGCAAACTTAATGTTCAACACCTCACTCGACCACAGGTGTGAGCCTTGCCATTATAATGTTCGGGAGGGCACAGATGACCAGGTTGCCTCAATGTACCAACACAAGATCAAGTACTGTGGAAGACACCTGTACAAAAGACTTGGGTCCTAAAAGGAAAACGAACACCTATGCAAAAAAGCAACAACATGCAAAAGACAATATTTCTACTAGAGGAGATAGAGTGCTTGTCCATCATCTGAAAAAGCTTAAGTATGATGCACCATTCAATGCTGAGCCTTCCATGTCGTAACCAGCAAGGGAAACATGGTGACTGCCCAATGTCCTGGGAAGTCCATTAAGTAAGAGTCCTTGCGTTTCCGATATGAAGGTCATCACTCTTCAGATACTGATGTCAATGTAGAGACTGGCTATGAAAGGACAATTGAAAAACCCCTGACTGCTGTAGCTCCTACATCGCAAACACAGATCATGGACACTCCTATTTCTGGTTTCCAGTTTCCGAAGACACAAGCAGGACGGGTAATCAGAGTGCCACAAAGGCTGATCGAAGAACTGTGATTGTGTATTTGTTTGTAAAAATTTGTATTGTTTTTAATGAAACAAAGGGGGATATGTAGTGTTTTGTGAGTTATCAATGACTGAACACTTTTGGCTCCTGATGGACTCCGAAGAACTGTGGTGTAAGTGTTAGAGTGTGGTGAAGTGAATGCAGGTTTCGGGAGTTCACAATTACAAGCAGACAAATAAAGATGTGTAATACCCAGCTCTGTGCACGGCGTAGGCATTGGTGGGTACTCAGGCTGAGGAGGATGCTATGCTTATGTCTCAGCCCTTAAGCCTTTGCTCTTTTTCAGTAGTTCAGAACAGATTTGATAGTATGGTATTGATAGGTAAAGTAATTTTACAAACAAAAATAAAGGGTGATGCATAAATCGTTCCTGCGACATTTGATAACAGAATTTTTGTAAGATTGACCAAGGCCCAAAAAGGTACTTGTATTCATTCCTATTCCACCAACTCCACTCACCACAATCAGTGGCATAACACAACTTGAGGTGGCTCCCTTGCAAAGTACATCTAGTGCCCACCTACCCAGACACCCATGTGCTGAGGGGCACGCTGAACTGCAGAGGCAGAAGGGGCTATTGTTACGCTAGTGACCACAATGAACATGCTCAGATTCTGTGCAACAGACCAAAGTTGACTTGAATATCTGCAAAATATACTAGCAAAGAAAACAAAACAACAAAGTATAAAAAATTCAATCTCATGCATACATTTTATTAATAAAAAGTGTAGACTTTGAGGCATATGATAATGGCATTCTGGGTACTCACCAACTAAGTCATAACAAATCCTGAGACAGCAATAAGGGGCTGAACACTACGGACTGACAGTAAACCTTGTTGAACCTTCAACACTTGCATTTTTGATGTTAGGGATTGGCTCCCTCGAGATGAGCTAGCGATAGCCTTCAGGAGTATCTCAAGGGTCCGTGCCTGGCAGGAAGCCTATATAAATCATCTTTACAGAGGAGCTGGAGTCATAAACGTGCCAACTCAGCTGCTCTCATGTTTTCTGGGTGAGCTGGTTCCATCCAACTTTGAAGTCATGGTTGTGCTGACACCCTTAAATGATGACTCTTGATAGGAGCAGAGCATAAACTGAATAATTGTCCCACATTTAATTAGACCAGGTAAAAATTACCATCCCGAGCTTTTCAGGCCTAATGAATGTTCTTCATGTGTGCATCCTGTAGCTGATGCTGAGCTTGCCACAAACTTTAAGAGTCAATTTGTTCAGGATCAGTAAAAGGCCCAGGGAGAGCCAGCTGCAGCACCTAAGCCCTATTGCACAACCACGTCAACTCTCCTTCCACCTGCCTCCCAGGAAGGAGTGTTTGAATGTGTATGATGCAGTGTCTGACTCCTTGTGGGGAAGAGTGTGTGTATGATTGAATGAGTGACTAACAGTAGTTATATGTGGGCTTTTCTGTCAAAGAGGGAGACTGAATATGACTGAAATTGAGTGATTGAGACGTTTCTGTGTCTGCGAAAATGAATGTGACTGACAGTGCGAGTGGGAGAATTGTGCGAGATACATAGTAAGAGAGAGAAATAGTGTGACTGTGCACAAGTGTGTGAAACAGAAAAGTGTACGGGCCATGGGTAAGAGAGGAACCTAAAGTGGCAATGTATGTCCTTTTTCTATGACTGCATTAGGGATCCTGGCACCCTTGCTAAGCCACTCCTGCTCAGCAGGTAATCTCAGTTGTCCCTACTATATTCTGCAGTTACCCATTCAACTTGGTTTACTCCACTGGGACATATCCTGCACCATTTACCACGAAACATGTTGGTGAATGGGGAGCCGAGAGAGACAGAGACAAAAAGGAGAGTTAAAAATGAGAAAGTAGCAAAAAGAGAGCAAGAGGAAAATATTTACAGCTAAGACACCCTTAGAAGGAGGGGCCTGATGAACTACACTATTTTGAAGCCTCAAATCTTGCTATTCACTAAATCGCAGGGCTTAGGATCACAAAAAGGCTTTTTCCACAATGTGCTACACCCATTTTGATAGTCAGAAACCGACACAAACTGAATTACAATTAAGAAGGGATGTGAAAGGCTTGTTTCTTTTTTAAATGTAATGTGGTAATGTACGTATCAGTGGTTGCAGCCACAAACCATTGATCAATTACCAACACCTCAAAGGAAGTGGTAACTGATTCACAAACTGGAAGGTGTCTCTTTGGGTCACCAGCCTTGAGGGATTAGGTAAGGTGCCAGGGGACCACTGCCTGCTCTTTTATGTGTTTACCTTAAAGAGATTTTTGTGTAAAGCAGCACATGCTCCTTTGAGGACCACAGGTTTCTTTTTTTTTTTTTTTTTAAAGCACCCAATTTGGGAATGTTAACTAAAGGATGGTGGTCTCCTGTACCTTGCAGACCACAATCCCTGTGTTTGTAGCCAATCAGAGAGGGTCACTAGCAGTCACCCGCCTAATTAATATTCATTAGACAACTTGTTTTTTGACTCCCCCCGCGACTGTAAATTTTACAATTCAAGGTCACATTGCAAAGCTAAAGACATTTTTGCAAAAAGCTGGTGGGCAAATTGCAACCACTTTTTGGGACCAGTCTTTTGATACATTTGGCTCTTAGGGGGTTATTCTAACTTTGGAGGAGTGTTAATCCGTCCCAAAAGTGACGGTAAAGTGACGGATATACCACCATCCGTATTACGAGTTCCCTAGGATATAATGGACTTGTAATACGGCTGGTGGTAAATCCGTCACTTTTCCGTCACTTTTGGGACGGATTAACACCTCCTCCAAAGTTAGAATAACCCCCTTAGTGTTAATCGTTTTGTGTTCTATCCTTCATGTTTGCAGTCATTCTTTGCAAAACGTTTCAAAATATTTCAGAGACTAGAAAAAAATACACAACACAGGAGTAAAACGGCGAACGGCATAACAATTTTCAAATTAAAAGACCCATTGGAGTGCATTCAACAATGAGTAATAGGTCCACATGGAATGGAGTGTAAATACGTGAGTAACAATAAAGAAGAAGTCAAAATTACACAACTGATAAATGGGAACATCAAAGGTCGTAACAAACAAAGACAAAGACAAGACTAGGGAAACTAATCACAGAACCAGACGAAATCTTTTTTCCAAAATTATCAAACAAGGAGTATACCCTACACACATTTTTGTTCTAAAATTCAAAAACCTGAAAAGGTGACCTCAGGAAGAAGCAGCATGGGCATTTCTGTGGAGGAAAATGGCTGAGGAGTAATGGGTGCTGTACCATCAGCTGGTCCTTACTGCTGTTCCCAGCCCCAGAAGTGGATCTGAGCATAGATGGAAAGAGATTAAGGGCCAGTTGCACAAAATCATATTGCAGTCTCAAAACCCACTGATTCACAAATTCACTGGATTGATTTCAATTGTAAAATGGCACTTTGATATGTATTAAAACTATTTAGCAGGTTAGAAAATAATTTCTGAGTCATAAAATGGTTTCACCGACACATACCGAATTGAACGCAGGAAAAATGTGAAAGGACATTCCTTTCTAATTTCAATTCAGTATTGTATGTATCAGTTGGACAAGTACCTCTTTTCGAATTGTGTCCGCAGCCCTGAGATGGGGGAGGAGGGGGACAGGCAGCGCTTCAGGGAACCACTACCTGCTTCTTATTATGTTTTCCTAAATGGGTAACAGTTTTTTCTACTTAAAAACATTTCACAATTTGGCAATGCTCACACAGGGATGATGGTCTGCTGTTCTTTGCAGACCAGTGTCCCTAAGATTGTAACCAATCACTGGGGGTCACCCACCTAGTTAGTATTCATAAAACAAGTTGTTTTCTGACCACCATGGCTGGAAATGTTGCCATGCAATCTATTGGTACCCAGCTCTCGTTGCTAAATGAAATGAACACTTTTTCACAAAAAGCAAGTGTGCAATTTGTAACCACTTTTTTGCGACCAGTATTTCAATACATCTCTTTCAATACATCTGGCCCGTGGTGTTGCTCTTTTTCGTGGTCTATTCCACATTCTTGCAAACATTCTCTTCAAAATTTTGCAAAATATCTTAAAGACAAATAAATCCACAACACAGAAGTATACTGGCGAACTGCAAAACAACTTTCAAATTACAAGGCCCAAAGGAGTGCAGTCAACAATGATTAATAGGTCTTGCTTGAAATGTAGTATAGAAAAATGTGTAAGCACACCAAACCAGAAGTTGAAATTACAAAGCTGATAAATGGGACATAAAAGGTCGTAACAGACCACAGCAAACTCAGGACTAAGGAAACTGCAATCATAGAACCAGACAAAATCTATTTTTCATGACTATCAAAACAAGCAGTATACGCTGCACACATTTTTGTTCTAAAATCAAAATCATGAGAAGGTGAACTCAGGAAGATGCTGCATTAATGGACATTTCTGTAGAAGAAAAAGGCTGAGAGGCAGCAGTAATGGCCACAGCATTATCAGTATATCCTTACTGCTTTTCACAGCATTCACTTTATCAACGAAGAGGAGTTTTGCATAAACAGAAAGCGATCAGGGTGCCATACTGCAGTCACAAATCTCATGATTCACAAAATCAAAGGACAGGAGCCTGCAAAATTGAATTTTTGTATGTATTAACAATTAATTTGTGAGTTGGTATAGTACTTCAGACTCCCAAAAAGGACTTCTCGACCTATACAGAATTGCAATGAGGAAGACTAATTACTTCTAAAGCTTTCCAAGCAATCCTGACGCAGCAACAGAGACCTAGAGCTGGATGGGTTGACGATTCTGGGATGAGTGCTTAGATGCTCTCATTAAGCTTAATAATAGTGTATGCTAATAAAGCCAATGCTTAGGAACAGTTCTCAGTCTGTTGTTATGATTTTGAACAAGTGCAAAACAAGACCTGAAATGATCACCTGCAGGAAAAAAGAGGGTGTGTTGCCCTATTTTTTCTAGAGCTCCACGGTTTAGCCTGTAATAAATGGATGCCAGTGTCTAACCAAAGAATGTGGTGGTGTGTCCTACTGTCTCACCAGGGGTGATTGAGGAACAACAGCCTTTGTCTGCTGCTGTCCCCAGTGATCTTACCCCTGTTTCTCACAGGTGGACAAAAACTCCACTATGAGCACAGTTAACATACTGTCAACTTAGGAGGTGTGTTTTGCGGCACAGCAAGTGCCTAATCCAAAATGACTTGACCAAGGCTACATAGTCCCATAGACTATGTATGGCTAAGGTCACATACTCAAACTCACCTTCCATGGTAAGACATTAGCCGATGTCCATATTCCTGCATCCCTGTACGAAGTTCAGACGACACTTCAGAGTAGTCGTCAACAGCAGGCAATCAGCCTCAGGCCAGTCTATAATCAGGAAGGGCACACAGATCCTCTTCCTTGGACAGTTATTCTCCTGGGCACCCAGATTCCTCTCACAGTGAGCTGATGTGGTCCAGCCACACTGGTCCCACATATCCAAAATTGCAGACTTTGAGTAGCCCTACTTATAATAAGTAAAAGCTTTGAAGTGGAGGGGGTCCTAAGGGTATTCCTTTGAAGTATAGATGTCTCCCCTCAATTTCCTCCATGTCTGCCCTTGGTTCCTGGAATGCAGATCTTTATCTTTATGGGTGCCAGGCTCTGGGTCTGGGAGGCCAAGTGTCATAACCTCTCCCCTCATCTATCTCACCAGGATCTGTGGTTCTGGATGCCAGAGTTTTATAGTGGTCATCTGGGGAATGTATGGGGTGGTCATCTGGGGAATTTATGGAGCACCAGAACCAGTCCCAAGGCCTAGAAATGCCCACTTCCTGGAAGTGGCACTTCCTGGTCAGGGTGACAAAGCTATTTTTACCAATGGCTTGGGTTTGTCACCCTGAGTCCAATGATTCCAAACAGTATGAGATGGCTCCCCTGCAGTGCCTTATTGCAACCAGACTTAAATCTTGTTGCCCATATCTCTGTATGGGCAGAGCAGCTCTCATTGGCAGTGCAAACACGTATGGGTGTTCGGCACTTCCCAGGCATAAATGGCCTAGCATACACACCGATCTGCAAAGGCAGGTGACACTTTGGCTACAGTCACCACCATGGTGCTCATGCTCCCCGGTCGGTCTGAGCTCCGTTCATATCATGAATACTCATGCGCAAAAACGTGTGCCGTGGTCACTTCGGCCATGTGCGCATTTACATAGGACCCACCCACTCTTAGACATGGATGCCCAGGTTGGAAAGGCCAACCCTCAACCATACCTGGCCTGGGTACTCAAACCAGCACATGGGTGGTGGCACCAGTTCCTAACTCATATCTGTGGCGTGGGAACTTTCACCCTGCATTGGCAGAGGGAAATTGCTCTGAGATCCTAGGCTCTTGAAACGTACGGCGCCCAGCTGCAGTTAGGCACCTTCTGGGCTACTGCGTCAGTGGACCACACGGGGGTTCTCCAGCATGTGGCTATGCTGGTATGGGCCGGCTGAGCCAGACCTGTACTCTACCCAGTCTCCCAGGCCTGAGGCACGCTCAAAGTCTAACCATGGCTCGTCCCACACATTCTGGCCACTGTGGTCTCCCCACTCAGGGAGCACCCACGCCTGTATCCCCACCCTGCCCACACAGGGGGCTGATGCTAGTGACCATGGCCACGTATCAGGGAGCCAGCTCCCCACCATGGGATCTGGCCCGTTCCGTCTCTGTAGGTGTCCCCCCCATGAGATGTCCACCCTTACCTGGGCAAGTCCTTCTGGAAGTGCCTGCCTGGCTCAACGCTGACCAACGACCCCTCCAGTGGGGCACTCTGGGGACGGTGTAGAGCCCACTCAGGTCTAGTCCCCCTCGCGGGATCCCTATCCTGAGTGCAGGTGCCAGCAGGCCCAGCAGGCCTACTCAATCAGGCCCATGGGGTTGCCAATGGTGGCAGCACTTGTGCCAGAATTCCTCTTGGCAACCAGGGCCACAACCCTCCCCCAGTATCTAGTACACCTAATGCACAAGGCCAGCCAGGGGCGGCACTCCCACCAAGTCCTTCCCCCTCCACCCGATCTTCGGTAGGACGGGGTGCTTGCTTCTCTGCTGCCAGACAGCGGGGAAGCGTCCAGAGGCCTAAGGTCCGGCATGGGGAAAAAGCATAGGCTAGGAGGAAAAAGCAAAAAATTTCAGGATTTTTCCATAAGGAAAGCCATGTCCAACACGGCAATACTTTTATCTATGCAAGATTATTTTGTGTGCAGAATTCTGGAGACTGACTTCAGTCAAAGTAATAGGTCAAGGCATTAATCACAGCCACCCTCCATCGAATTCAAATGTATTATCTGTGAATCGGAAATTTCAAGGCAGGAGTGGGGGCAAAGGTAGGGTAATTGGCTATAAGATGATGGCTCAGTGCATTCAAACCTCTGTCATGAAATATCAGCTAGCAAAACACTCTTCAATTTCAATATGGTCTGCTAAGGAGTGAGGATAGCGGTAGGGTGGGAGGTAGGGTGTAGTGCCACCTTTGCGGGCCCATGTCCTCCTTCCTAAGGCTTAAAGAGCTACTGGGGTCTTTCTCATCTCCCAGGAGATAGAAATGGCTTCCAGCTTACCTGCCTACAATGGTACAATGGTGATCTCTAGAATTACCTTCACTGGGGTACAGAAGTCGCACCTGACAAGGGAGAGTCCCACATATTCCATCCCCTGTAATGCACCGGGGCTAAACCTAGAGATTCACCAAGGTATGGGGATGTCTGTCAGGTGATGCTTCCATCAGGCTTCACTGCAGGTCCACTAGACAGAATACAAACATCAGCATGGTATTACCTTGCTTTGCCATCCTCATATTTGCCATGACCCAACCAGTACAATGGCAGGTAAATGAAGGGCAGTGACGAGGTCTAGTCCTGGGTGGAAGAAGGTCCGATGTTTTTGGGCGGGGAACTAGCCCGAAGAGTAAGAATTTACTAAAGACCTTTGGCTAGGACAGGAGGGGCAATGATGCAGAGGTGACCTGAAACACATTTTTATAATCTGCTACATTACAAAATGACATATAAGGGAAACGTTTTGGAAACCAAGAAATTAACAGTTAAGAATAATACATTTCTAGTTTAAGATTCTATTTCCAAAGATATATTGGAATTAAAAGTTTCCAGAAACAAACTTAAATCCAGTGTCTTGAATGGAGTGATAATAATGTTGGTCTTTGTAATTTCTCCACAGGAAGTAAGTACTTCGTCCAAGTTACCTTATCAAAGTAGTATGCTGCATTTCTGAAAAACAGGGGATAGAAGCCCAAGGCCACACATAGATCGAAAAGGTCAGCCATTTGTGCATGCCTGAACAAAGTGTTAGAGCCCACAACTCCCTATTAGAAAATGGTTACCTTTTCCATTCCCTGTGCACTTTGCAGGAAAGGACACCCCTTGTTGTGGTCAAAAAGCTACTGCGACTAGGTGCTACTGAACAACTGTGTATGTGAAGTTGACAATGGGTAGATAAGTTCCCCTAAATGTTTTTATCATCGAGGTAGTGCTTTAAAAGCAGCTCCTTCGTTTAATAGTATCTACTATTGATTCGGTATCAGTTGACTGATTGGTCACGCTAACATAGCTCGATCCTTTGTAGACTGCTGCAGTCTGAAGCCACACAATGGTGTGCGAACAAATAGTCAACCTAAAGGACTTGCTTTCGAGCGGTTTAATATACAGCGATGTCTTCCATTTAGGAGATTCATCTCGACTACAAAGTGTTTCTAACTCACTGCATTTATAATTCTGATGTCAACTGTATTGTGTATTAGAGGTAATAGGAAGGCGGAGGACCGTCAGCGGCAAGTAAATCTTTTTATTTTTTTATTATTCTTTCCCCCCCTACAGCTCCGCGTGCCGCCCCTCCAAGCCTTCCTGGCAGCAGTCACCACTGTGCCTAACATAATATAACGTGGATATCGTGTGTATGGACAAAAGGGGAATGAAGAGACAATAACTGGGACGTACATTAGACAAACTAATTTTATGATTTCTATTGGATCAGACCCATTAATTACAGGAATCATGTTTTTCTCAAACTATTCACAAGTATGACATAAATCCTGCGCAGATTCGGTCCTTAAAGCAACAATTGTTTATGCCAAGTATGCAGGATACAGGAAATTCATAGCAGGTAAACAAGTATTATGATCCTAAACTAGAAACAAAAGATTCTAGAGGCATGATAATAAACCATTCAATCAAATGACTATTAATCTGTAAATGTCACCTCGAGGTGACATTAATTGTCCGTAACACGTTACCCATTAAGTATGTATTACGTTGCATAATTTGTTGCAATAGAATTTTTTTTATGGAAAGCACTATTATAGAAAGCACTATAATAACCTAAATGGATTCAATCTTTAAATTAAAGAAAAAATAATCGATCTGTCGTCATTTAGTCGGATCGAGGAGAAATAGATCATTGGAATTGCTAAAATTGTATCAATAATTACACCGTCCTCCTGGAACGACAAGTGGTGGCCCATGGTCCTCGGTCACCCACCCACACCCACCAATCACGCGTGCAACCTCGGAATCATCCTGGATACCCAAATGACAATGAAGCAACAGATCAACGCTGTCGCCTCTGCCAGCTTCCATACCCTCCACAGGATTTTCAAGTGGATCCCCATCTCCATAAGGAAGACAGACACCCAGGCCCTCGTCTCCAGCCTCCTTTACTACAGAAATGTGCTCTATGCCAGAACCACCAAACAGATCATTAGTCACCGCCAGACCATCCAGAACACAGCAGCAAGACTTGTCCTCGACCTCCCCAAAAGAACCAGCATCACCCCACACCTTAAAGCCCTCCACTGGCTCCCTATTCAGCAGAGATGTCTCTTCAAGCTCCTTGCACACGTGTACAAAGCCATCCACAATGTCGGACCCGCCTACATCAACAACCTCTCTCTTTCCACCATCCTACCAGAGACATCCGCTTTACCTCCCTCGGCCAGGCCCACGTTCCCCACATTTGTCACAAATGCTACGGAGGACCCTCCTTCTCCAACCTCACCGCCAGGTCCAGGAACGACCTCCCCCGCCACCTACGCACCTCCCCTTTCTTGAAGGACTTCAGAAAGCAGCTTAAAACTTGACTCTTTGACCACCTGCAAGCAGCGCCTGGAGACTCCTTGGTGTGAAAAGCTCACGCTCTACAAGAATTACTTGATTGCTTCATTGACCATAAAGAACCTCTTTGCAGGATAACTTTTTTGCAGGAAAAAATACAATATTTTTACACATCTACTCCACCTCTGTGGCAACACAAAACATACAAATTCATTTTCTATACAGAAGTCTCCATACATCTAATTTCTATAAACAGAAAGATCGCTATTTATGCAGAGGTGACCTTTTTTCACGTTTGTGACAGAGTATCCCATCCGCCAAGGTCGTAATCAGGCCTATAGTCTCCCCACCTACTATTTCTAAAGAAACTATATCAGATTTAAACCACTATGTAGCAAGGAATGAGAAATATTTCATTACTTATACTTGTAGATTTAGGTAAATGAAACATTGCTAATTTAAACCTTGCATCAATAAGGCAGAGTACTGGTACCGTGCAACAAAGGGCATCTATCCATTGTACAAGCCTAAGATTGCACTTTTAATAAATGTCATGCTACACCGCCATTTTGTAATTATGAGTCATGTGCCCATAACCCAGAACAAATGATATCATTTAAACACTATGAAAAGAAAGCGGGAGCATGAGGCAGAGAGAAAATAAATGTATTACACCTTTTTAATTCTGCATAATTTAAAAATGAAAACGATAGCGAGTCTGTCTGAATACACGTGGTGTTTTTCAAAACAGAAGCAAAGAGATTTCAGATAACATTCAATACATGTGCACAAATGATGGTTGCCTATATTGAGTGGGCAGTGAGTGTACATATGTTCGACTGGTTGCCATTACCTTCAGTTCCTGTTCAGCAGCTGTCAGCAATATCCCTTCCTGCTGCTTTAGTCGGAAGGTTGCTTACTGTTTCAAAAGGAACTAGAATCTGATCATCGGTGCCTATATCCCACCTCGGAGCCACTTATTTAGGTTTGTTGCTTTTCTTGCTAACTGTCTTCTGAACTGTATGGTAAACCTTGTGGTCAAGATTCAGCATCAGTGTGCTGATGATAACAACGGCATTTTGTGGCTAAAGTCAGATTATGAAGCTTTCAATTTATTTAGGGGAAACTTGTTCTGCCTTTCGAAGAACTAAATACCTACTGCATGAAATCGCAAGTGTTGCATGCATTTAGTAACCCCTCAGTTGCTGGCTACAGGAGATTAGAGGTAAAACAATAAATTGCAATGCAATGGGTCTCGAGTTTACTCGAGTTAAAGTATTAGCGTTGTAAACTCCTAACCGAACTTTTCTTGCCACATCAACAGAGAAGTAAAAGCGTTTCACATAAACGAGCCGACGGCCGTCATGAGCACAAAGCAAACAGAAGTTTGCTCGCAGTGAAACGTATCGGCAAAAGTGCAATTATCCATGTAACCAGCAAAATTACAAATATCCATGTAACAGGGTCGATGTCAAGCAAAGCGCTAGATTTCTGCACAGCGAGATCGCGCTGCCTATGAAATAAAGAGAAAAAATAATGCAGAAACCAAAGGGAGAACATCGAGGAGGGCTAAACACCGGAAAAGGCATGACGTATGCATGTCTTTCACTAATGAAATCAAGTGGATTTTAAAAAACAAGCCCACAAACCAACCAAACTGATGGGCGTGACATGAGCGTGGTTAAAATCCCGCAGACAGATAACAACAGGGACGGAACACTTTGTGCTCAACCCTAAAAACATAGCATTGTCTCAGCAGCCACTTCTAAGCATATTACACTCTCGACATACAGCGTGTGCTAAGAAATAACTGAAGGCAATTTGAATATTTGGAGTAAACGTAGAAAAGATGTGAAAATGAGTGGCGTATGGTTTTCCTAGTCTACTGTTGCTAGATAACAATTTAGTTTAGATAAATTACATTTAAGATAGACCCAATTAATTCCATTAAGATAAATTTGAGCAGGAAAGTAACTCTGCCTAATGTCAATTTAATTTTGTGTCATTGTACTAAATTATTGAGCCTATGGATTGTGAGGAGCATGATAATGGCAAAAAAAACTTGCACAGAGAAATGGTGAATTGATAATTAAAATTAACATAATCTTAAGCTTGAGTAATGGATCACTAAGATAATGATCCTGACCTAAATTGAGAGGATCACTTTCAGAGGACATTCAGTGTGATTAGTTTTTGGTGACTAGCTGAAATAATGGAACATAAATATATTTATAAGGAACAGAAATATTTCAACATATAGTTTACATAGATTATTTTGCAGTATTTGTTTTAATCCATTTTCAATATTTTTAGTGAATAATATTGTGTATTGTACATTTTATTTAACGTTAGTATACAAATATATTTGTTATATTATTTAATCCACCTTTTAGTCCTTGTACTACTTTTATTAGACACTCTCTTTGACAGCACTTTACTTCAGTCTAGGGTTTTTATTTTTACTGGCGATGACTATATAAGTATATTCAATTTTGCTTTGTAAAACCTAAACCTATAATTGTACTTAATGTATAGTTGTATCTTATACTATGTAATAAGATTACTTTGTATTTTGCTTTGTAATTCTAAAAAAGGACATCAAATTACAAAACAACTATTGCTGTGCATGTCTGATATAAGGTTGTTATTTGAGAAGGGAAGCTCTTACAAACCTATTCAATACACCCTGGTTAGGCCTCAATAAATGTCTCAGAGAAACGAAGGTACAGTGTGCCTAGCAAAAGTCAAGTACATTTGATAAATAGCAGTTTGTGGAGCTAGGTATATGAATTTTTAACCTTTATGAAAAAAGTGGTTTGCAAAAAGTCACTTTTTTGAAAAGTTTGTGGTTGATGAAGACCTACACACTATTTTAGGCCAACCATTGAATGGAGATTAGATACACAAGACAAGCTGTCTTAGACAATTTTTTTACCAGGTCACTAAGGACCTGAGTACGTGTTTGGCAGTCGAACTGCCAGACTCGCCAAGGCAGTCCCAAAAAGACGGGTGAGTCAACGGTCTCTCGCCTGCCATATTACAATGTTACTGCTGGCCCGGTGTACTTGATAGCAGTGGACCAGCAGGGGGCGCAGTCAGCAATAGAAGGTATATTTTTAC
Source organism: Pleurodeles waltl (assembly GCF_031143425.1). Taxonomy (NCBI): domain Eukaryota; kingdom Metazoa; phylum Chordata; class Amphibia; order Caudata; family Salamandridae; genus Pleurodeles; species Pleurodeles waltl. Next base: position 160,765,810 of record NC_090448.1, on the reverse strand, counting down.
ATTGGTGTTAATGCACGTGGGCACATTTTGACCAAACTGTACCTTTCTATTTCTGGAGGCTGAGCAATATATATATTTTCAGTCCAGTCAAAGGCAGAAAAATGCTAATTATACTTACCTGTATTTTTTTTTCCAAAGGGTGAAGTGGCTGCTGTGAAGGGTTGGGCCCTGGATGGAGGGGCCATGTTGGAGACTGAAAGGAAAAGAAGGAAATGGGGGAGTAAGCACCCTATTTCTTTCCATTTCACCAGCTCGAAGCAGGTAGACTCTTACATCACAGTTGGCTTTGTGGAACAGCACATCATAATTTGCAAAGCGGTACCCTTGTCTATTCTGTATGACAGCTGTTTTTCCCTAGCCGCTGTCAAGGCAGTCGGCAGATCACTGGCGATTTCAGTGGGACTCCAGCAGTCGCTAGTTCAGCAAAACGCCAACATCATAACACGGCCGTCAGACTGCCGCCGCCGCCGCCTTGGCAGTCCCTGAACTGTCAAACATGTAATCAGGCAATCAGGCAAGGTGCAAGCCTAAAAATGGTGAGGTAATGTAATTACTTAAATGGCCTGGGATATGCCCTGATGTGGGTTCCATGCTCTTTGTGCACTATTGGAACCAAGCTACCCTTGAATGAAGAGGCCAAATTCGGCCAAAACCGGTCTTCTGTACCTTGCGTCCCAGTTCATGCTGGACTGTTCCTAATAGTGCAGAAACAAGGCTGATTTGCATATGGCTGGATCTAACCTGAAGCGGCATAGTTGATAGAAAAATATGTGATGGAATGCTACCTCAATTGATTGCCAGTGGTTAGACTATTTGTAAGCATTACTCCCATCATCTTTTCGTTCTTGATTCACTTTTGAATGTAGTCACTTTTTGAGATGAGAAATCCCGCCGTGGGGCTTATATGGAAACCTTACCTGGGCAAAACTCCACAAGTCTGGATTACTTTTCCAGAAGGTATCCCTGAACCCATTTTGTGTGTGGCAAAAAACGTTCTGAGTGGGGGATCCTGGTTGTCTCATTCACCTTGGGAGCAAACTACAAGGACAAGCCACAAAGCCACAAAACCTTATCCAAGTACTCTGGAAGTGGAAAAATGACTAAGTGCCACTTCTCACCAACTGCTGGTTAAGTTCTTCCTGATCTCTTCTGATACCGCCTGGTCAGAGTAGACCACTAGGCACTAGTGACCTGATTACAAGTCTGGTGGTCCAAGGACCTCCAGGCTTTCGGTGGGGGTCCAACCGATCCACTCCAGGTGGTCCAACCATCACATTACGACCCTGGTGGTTACACTGCCAGGGGACCACCATCACCACCGGAAAGATGGTTCCCGACAGGCTGACGGCAGTCAGACTCGTGGTCACCCACAGTGGTGCTGAACTTAGCATCGCCATGCTGATTGCAACTCCTGTTTCCCCCAGCCTTTCCATGGCGGGGACCCCGCCATGAAAATCCTGGTGAAAACACAGTGCTGGGGGCCACAGGGGAGCCCCTGCACTGCCCATGCACAAGGCATGGGCAGTGCAGGCCCCCTCCCAACCCCAGCACCCTCAGAATGCGTACAGTCTGCTGTGCTGACAGTGCGCATTCTGAGGGTGCTGGTGCACTATGGTATTGGCCTGAGCTCCCTTAAGTAAGCTGAGACCAATACCGTAGCACTGTTCCCGCCAGTCAGCCCGAAGGGAACACTGTAATACGACGGGGGACAGGGGCACCACCAGCATGACAGCAGCTCCCTCCCCACGGCTTTAGGGGTCCCGCGATGGAACTGCCAAAGTCATATTCTCCCCCTAAGTCCCTCTCCAACCATGGTTACAGTAAGATCGAGTTCAAAGTGGTCAGTTGGGACTTGTTGGAGTCATGAGCCCGTCTGCTGTTTGTTACCACAGAGCAGGTAAACCGGAGGTCAGCCACCTGACACTAGGAGAATGGTTCCAGTTCCTGGTTGCCAGTCAGCACTAAGGAGTTGTTTTTTGCCAGCAGGTCTAGTCTTCAGTTGTAATGTTCCCAGTTCCAGGGATGTTCTTAGGAAGCAGTGGTGAAGTGCCAGTCACATCCTGTGCACTAACCAGTAACTGGCTAATTTTTCCTACCTACTTTCACACCCTCTCTCACCTCCTTTGGCCGTAATTCCTTTTTGCTTTTCTACAATTCCCAGAAGCCCAGCATCTAAGCCTTCGTCCACCAGAAAGGTCTCTGGCTCCTTCTAAAACCAGTCCTTCATTTACATGAAATGTCTTCCCTTCTGACAGGTTCAAAACGTGTTCTTCTTCTTGCTAGGGTTGATGCCAAGGAATCCAAGATGGCTCTGGGAATGAACAGGTGGAGCGTCATTTGGCATCTCTAAGTCAAAAGAGGTAGTGTTAAGGCTTCCCTTTGTTCTGCTAATTGTTCCTGTGCCTTCCTGGGTGGCTCGTCTCTTCTTTGTGGCCAGTTGTTGACAACAACCCTACCATTCTGAGTTCAGGAGCTAAACTACTGGCTTCTTGAAGGGGAGATGAGTGACCTTACTGGTTCTAAGCCAGTTTTAAGTCAGACAGTGAATTTTTGTTTGGTTACTTCTCCTTTAATGTTATCAAAAACCTGAAAAACTAGGCTCAAGGAATTCTTCAACTCAACAGCCACAGAGAAAACCATCCATCCGTCCCTCCCAAGAACTCTGTGACTCCTTCTAGGAATACTTTCATATCAAGATCGCCTTCATCTATAACAATTTCAACCCCAACCCATGTCTCTCAACCTCAACTTTCTCATCCAACCAACACAAAACAGCTGAATTATCACCAACTGATCTCCGCTCACCACTCAGACCACCACGGCAATCATTTCTTCCATCCACTCCGATGTGCCCACCGACCCCTGCCCCTCGCCAACTCTTCAACCTCAGAACCATCACAATCAGCACCAAACTCACCAGCATCATCAATCCTCTATCTCCATGGCAGCCTTCCTGGACAGATGAGAACACGCAGGAGGTTAGACCCCTTCTGAAGAAACCCTCTGCCTGCCCTGGTGATCTTAAAAATTATCGACCTCTTTCCTTGTTCCCTTACCCGGGCCAAAGTACTAAAGAAGACCATCAACCAACATCTCACAGACCAGCTGGAACAAACCACCTACTTGACGCTTCACAATCAGGTTTCTGCACCAACCACAGCACAGATACCGTACTGAAAGCTGTCACAGATGACATCAGATCTACCTTCGACCACAGAGAAACTGTGGCACTGGTTCTCCTCAATTTCTCTGCTGCATTTGACACAGTCTTCTACCACACCCTCATCAACAGACTCTACAATATTGGCATACATCAAAACACTCTTAAGTGGATTGCCTTTTTCCTTACAGGTCGTACACAGAGCTTCTGTCTGCCTCCCTTCACTTCTGAACCCAAGGACATCATATGTGGTGTACCCTAAGGATCTTCCCGTAGCCCCACGCTGTTCAACACATCCATTACCCCCCTCGAAGACATTGTCAGATCTCACTGACTCAACCTAATCCCCTATGCTGTTGACACTCAACTAATCCTATCACTCATCGAGTACCCCTCCAACATCAAAACCAACATTTGTGACACCATGACCAACGTAGCCAATTGAGTGAGAGACAACTACCTTAAACTCAACTCAGACAAGACAGAAATACTGATCTTCGGGAAGAGCAGCTCTGCTTGGGACCACAGCTGGTGGCGATCAGAACTCGGACCAACACCCACACCCACAGACCATGAATGTAACCTAGGCATCACCCTCAACAACATACTGACCATGAAACACCAAGTCAACTTTGTTGCCTCCTCCTGCTTCCACACCCTTCACATGCTCTGCAGAATCTTCATATGGATCCCAGTCAACACCAGAAAACGGTCTCCCAGGCCCTCGTCACCAGCCGCCTCTCCGACGGCAACATTCTCTACACAGGCATCTCCCCCCAGCTCCTCAAAAGACTTCAGACCATACAGAATGCAGCAGAAAGGCTCATCCTGGACCTCCCCTAATGGACCCACATCACCCCCCACGTCAGAAACCTCCACTGCCTACCCATGCAGAAGGAAGAGATGTCAGTTCAAGATCCTCAAACACACCTACAAAGCTCTACACAACCAAGGACTGTCCTATATCAACAATTAACTGAACTTCTACACCCTTAAGGAACCTGCTCTCCTCTCTTGCCTTCGCCCACCCCCCCCTGCATTTGGTGTAGCCACATTGGGGGCCGCTCTTTCTCCTACATCGCTGCCAATACCTGGAACAACTTTTCCCTCCCCCCACCCCTGAACAGCACCCTCCTTGGCACTCTTCAGAAATAAACTCAAGACCTGGTTGTTTGACGGAGACTTGACACCCTCAGCACCCAGATAACCCTTGGGGTGACAATGCAGTACTTTACAAATGCTGATTGAAGTTGCTAGTATTTTACTAAGCAGAAAGATAAAATAATAATTTCAATTATATCTAGGCCTATTTCTGGAGAATGCATCCCAAACCTACACAGTGTAAACCACTTCTGGGTATTCAGGCAACGCAAGTGCACCTATTTCAAATATGTGCCACTTTTTTTAGGCACATTGACCTATGCACTTACAAGGTACACTTTAGGAGTAACTTACTAATACATAAAAATAGGTTTTAGTACATGGCAAAGGCAATTTTCATTTTCAGGTGTCATTACAGTACTTCTAAACTGCAGCCACTCAGAGCACAGTGGTGCTCCTGGCAGCCATATATTTTCATCATATACCTGACTGGTGTAACTACTCATTGCAACACACATTTGGCATTTAATTTCCATGACACAAGTGCATTTTCTGTGTCATTTACCATGGCCTTTCAGAAAAATGAAATGCAACAATCGGGTGAAACCAGTTTTAACAGTGCCATTTTAGAGAATGAAATCACGCACAGTTGCAAAGAGCTGCAGTGTCACAGCACACAGAGACTTAATATCAGCAGAAGTAGCATCCAGAAGAAGGCAGAACAATCACTGGTGACTATTCAAAACAGAGGACTTTCGCTACACCGCTGCAAGTCTGGGGCTGCTGTTAGATTAAATCATGCTAAATCTCCAGATGCTTAATCTCATGCATACCCTCAAACTGTCTCCATTCATGCATGGTAGGTATAATATATACAAATACGCTTGTGGTTTGAAAGCCACTTGGCAGAGTAAATCTGTATGATTGAATGATGCCTGGACCCACTGCAGTAAGGATGAACACAGGGAACAGAGAACACACTGAATCACAGGAGTTATATTTGAGTTTTGCCTTCAACAGAACCTCTAGGCCTACACACTTTCTTCATGAAGTCAATCTTAACTGTAACGAAGAGGAGTTTCTGTCTGTTACAAAGAACAAACTCACAAAAATGTGTTTCAGTTTCAAAGATCCATAAATACACCAGATGTACTATGCAAAGTCTCCATCTTAAGCCAGCTAGCATTATCTTACTATTATAATTTCTGCCAAAACTACATTTAATGCCACAAAGAAAGAACTGACTTACAAAAGTGCAATGCCAACACTTCAGTCCAAAACAATCACTCTTGATGAGTGTCCCGAAAATTGTTCCAATTACGTCATTTCAACATCCGCTGTATGGTTCTGGATACTGCACAGAAGACAGGAAAAACGTTAGGAGTCCACTGCCTATGCTGCAATACAACATTCTGCAGCACTTGTGTAGATGATGTACGTGTAAAAACAACATAATGGTGAGAAGAGCATTTTTCTACTTACACCCTATCGATGAGCTCAAGAAAATTAACCAAAACATCCAGAGGTTCCAGTTGCCCTGACCAAACATTATCTGCTTATGAATTAACAACCACCACAGTTTCAAAACTGGTGCCCTTTAACTAATTAATATACAGACTTGGGTCCATGCCAATCAGAGATCACTATAATCGAGGTTCAATAAAGGATTTGGAGATGCCTGCAAATCCATTATAAATAAAGGGTTCGGTGATGGGGACGGCATGCCAATAGTGAAGTATTTTGTTAGGGCAAAGAATTAAGGCCATGATGAAGGTATACATGTACTCTGCAAATACAAAAATCATGTTAATAATGTGAGCTGCAAACCGCTTCAGAGATTGAAGGTCTCCTTGATGTCTCCTCTGCACAGATGGACATCCACAAATCCGAAATGTTTGGGCTCTGTCAAAACTGCGAGCATTGCTGTAGACTTCTGCTGAGTGTTAAAGGTAAAGGATAAACACATGGCAGCCCCATCAAATCACTTATAAGGGGGGAGACTTGCACTGCAAATAGGCTTCCTCCTTCAAAGTCCATCTCTTCTGCAATTACTCAGTGCCCAGCATCCATTGGCTCCTCTTGCCAGTTGCAACTGCCAGTCCAGAAAATAGTAATTGACTCAACAGTTGACCAGCCCACTGGTATGTTGGGGTCAGCTTTAGACTAGCATTTAGATAGAGGTACAAAGAATGACAAGAACTTTAGGGTTATATTCTCCATGGTTTCTTCACCAGCACAAATCACAATCTAGGAAGAGATTGCTGAAAGAGTCTAGAATGCTAGTGATGTAGTGTAACTTTTAGTTAAAAAGTCATGAGAATCTGACAGTTTATGTTTTATGCGAATCACAGTATTAATAGTTAAAAGTAGAAGCTGCACTGACCCACAATTTAAACGTGCATTTGTTTGTAATACAGAGTTCAACTTAGGTGGTATTTGAGTTAAATTACATGTTAGAGGGATAAAACTGATGTTATAATGTGATTTAGACTCTAGATTAACAGTGCATATAGAAAGTATATTAAATGATTAAAGAATTAAAAATGCATGCAAAAATGGGAAGAAATGCACTTCTCTGCTGTACTTAACGAAATGAGTTAACAAATCTTTCCGTTTCAAATGAAATGTATTATTTACACGAATTAAGTATTATCAATGCTGAATTTAAAAGTTTACATATTACAAGTGTTTTATTAAACATATTAACTAATTGCATTAATATCATTTCCTTGTTCTAGCATGAGTGAGGCCTGTTGAAGCTTGTAATTTGTGATTGTGCAAGAAATGCTAATTTATGTCCCAGGGTGAATGTTGCTTCAGGTTATGATCTCAAGAGAAGTCTAGCAAGTTAGTAATAGGCTCTGTTGTTTAGGCATAGAGAGAATGTAGCATAGCGCCTTTGATGGAAGAACATTGTAGAACATGGACTGACATTGTATACAATTGTTTCAAACTTGCGTGGAGTTTCACAGATGGAAGATGTTCCCATGACAGACCTGGGAAAGTATTGAACTGTTTCAACGTGGAGTCAGGCGATCGATTTCTATTGGATGATGCCCCTTCAATGTGACATAGACTGATATCATTGGTGAATCAGAAGGTTCTAAGATTTTTGATATGGCAGTGCCAAGATGGACTTTGGTCATTTCTTAGAGATCCCAAATGCTGTCCTGATGCTTGCAGATGCCTTGCTAACCCTGATGCTTTGCTGATGAAGAATCCCTGAATAGTGTATCCCTGGGAGATGAATCTCCCTCTCAACCGTTGCCTCTTTGAAACGCCCATTTAGAGTAGAAATCTTTTATTTCCCTTTTTAGAAGACTCATGATCGAGCTTCCGATATGCTGACACTTTCCCTTTTTACTTATCTTTTGCCTATCTTAGTTAGTAGCTTACAGTTTAAGATTATCTTTTTCAAAATTATGTTTGCCCTTTTTGTACTTTTTGTCTTTTGCCCCCATGTGTTCTTCCCCACACATGTACTTTCCTAATTTGGTCAGTTGTAGGGTTTCTCACTGCCCAGCCTAAATTAATGACTGCTAATTTGAAACTGACCGATGATTGTTAAACGTGAGCAAAGACTTATTCCTGTATCTCAGATATTCTTGTTGATGATATGCATTATACTTCTTGAATGCTTGGTCTCGTTAATGCTAGTTTGTTTCAACTTATTTTGTCACCTGGGGCTACCCTTGGTGATTATGTATCTCTATAATTTGGTTTTGCACATTGTCTACATGGCTGTGAGCTTATGTTTATAATAAATCTCCTAACTTTATTTTCAACTGGAGTTTTCTTTCCGTGGTCACATTGGTCATGGTGTTTACATTAATTGGATTTGTAGTGAAATTGTGTTGACGGTTCTTCCACACTACTTACTGGGTCCTAAAATTAATCAGCCTCGAACAGCATTGATTCCTGCGAAGGGTGGAAGTGCTACAGTACTAAACACACTAAAAATAAATCAAAACTACCTGAGCTATTGGTTTCACCTTCACATCTGCAGACATTTTCAGTATGTTTCTCCAAATATCATCTCAAAAGACACAAATCCACACAATCACTTAATTGTGATTCTGGTATACTTTCCCTTTTTCCAGGTGCATTAATCTGTTTAATATTTACACAAAACGTATTTCTTTCACCAGCCTACAAGCGTGGCTTTTGTTTAACCACAGCAAGATACCGCGCTGATCAGTAAGCAAACCCTTTTAGTAGAAGCTGACTCACAAGAAACTGTTTGAAAATCTGCTTTTTCCCTGATGTTCTTGGCAAAGCAGGAGATGGACCCAGTTGGCAGGGAGGGCAGGTCCCACTCCGGGAATCTGCTCGGCCTTTCATTAGCTAAATATAAGTGGTGTTGCCTGCAGGGATCACCACAGAATGCAAGCAAGAAAATCTCTACAGGCATCAACATTCAACTGCATTCTCAGCATGCAGTCATGTTTCTGCATAACTCTTAGCTCTTGTATTCATTATGGAGCACCAGGGATTTCAGATGTGACTAAAATACCAATAGAGATCCTGTTTTAACTAAACAAGCAGACCAGGATTGTGATCACTGCCTCCCCCCCCCACACACACACACACAGCAAAAGTATATCTTCTTTTGTGCCCAATAAGAACACTGCCTAAAATTATTATAGTAATACTTTAGAATATGACATTAAAATTCAAACGTTTCAATGAAACATACTTAGCATCATGCAGTAAAATTTGTAAATATTTAGCACAGCATATTCTTCAGACTGTAAGTGTTGGCAAGTGGGGACAGTGAGCATGGCAAAGAAGAGAATACGGGTGTTAAGATAAAAACTATCTTTGATATCCGTATTTCTAATCTTCATTTTTAAGATGTACCCCAAAAAATGACAATGCAAAAAACAATAAACTTCCATGTGACTCAACTAAGTGTTCCAACAATTTCCTGCTACTTACTATTGGAGATATGTGCTGCTTTTCTTCTACTTTCACTGACTCTCTACACCAGGAATGTTCAAATCATATGTATTGTTCCTGTTTCACCTACATGTAACTTTACAATTTTTCTGCATCAAGAGTGGCATTTGCTCCTGGTTCGGGATAGTAAGTGGTTAGTTGGCAGTATCCTTAGAGGACAATGTCATTTAATGCTGTCCCATGGCACCAGAAACTCTTACATACCAATTCAATTACATTTTCATGTGTAGACTTGCCTCTCCAAGGGATGCTTTTTATAACAGTTAGGGCTTACTCCAGGTGTTGGTGGTAGGCAAATTTCTGGCCTTCAGATGATACAAAGTGGTTCTTGGGCTCAAATTCTGTCGGCTATGAAAAATATTGTGGATCCACTCTAGTTATCCTCTAGGAAAGTTTGAATCAGACTGGCCTTACTCTCACTCTAAAGGACAAGCATCTCCTCACCCTCTCCCTTCTCCTCTCCTGTATATCCGCAGCCTTCACATTAAGGAAAGGCTGCAGAGCTTCCACGTATGTAGTTTGGTTTCCTCACAAGCAGGAAACACCAACAAGGGATGTCAGTACACTGAATGACCTCTCTTTTTTCACTCTGCAGAGCTGCTTTGGAACCCCAAGTTAAGTACAAGAAACTGGCTTGCGGAGATAGGTTCCTTATCAACTCATGGGATTCTACTGAGAAGCAAGTGCCGATCAAAAAGTGAGCCAAGTTCAAAATCTATATCTCCAGCCTGTGTCTGGCACCACTCTGGAAGAAAGGGGTCTGCACCAAATTGTTTTTAACATTTATTTAGTTTTTTCAGTATCACCATCCACACAAACAACATGGATTTGCACCAAACTGTTAAGGAGATATTTATTCTAGGAGAAACAGAAAATAATTTGTGGAGGCAGCCTCTCCTATTTTAAAGAGCTGCAGTACAGGATAAAAAGAAAATGACTGGCATGTACATTCAACAAGCACTCAACACATCCCAAGCTTGGGGAGGTGCTATTAATGTCTGGAGACTGATTTGCTCAGGTACGTAAATGGTTTCTTGACAGTTCTTTGGGGACCTCTATCAGGATACAAATGTCTATTGCTCAATACTCCGAGATGAGCCACCGGACTGTGTAAAGTTAAGCTTCATGCATGCTACCTTATCTACAGGTGCACCATGGTGAGAAATAACGATCTTATGATGCTCAGGTTCTATCTTCCTACACATTAGCACACAATATGGGCATTCAAACATATACATCCACCCACAATCACAATACACCCAATCCTGTTGATTTCAGAAGCAAGTTTCATAGACAGCACTTTCACAATCCTCGATCTTCTTGCAGGACAATGTAGCACATTACATGGAAGCGGCTATACTGCAGCACGAGGTGTAGTGGTGACGTAGGGCCAAGTATCTCTATGTTGTGAACCTGATGTTCCTTTGGGGGCCTCCTGCCCACTGCCAGATGAACACACTGCAATTAATATCACTTTGACTCATACTTTATTGACCTATTTACTTTGTTCCTCATGTCTTTCCCTCATGATCTTGGACGGTATATTCAACTTATGATCATGTTTTTATGTTACTGTGTTTACTTTAATTTCCTTTTGGCTCCTTTACCTTGTTGTTGGGCTCCCTTATGTACAGTATTTTAGGTTCTTTTGTTAATGTGTTTACTTGGAAGTTTGCTTCTTTTATCATTTTGCCAGTTCTATCTTAAGCTGGGTGGAGCCCGGTGCTGTTCCACACTGGCTATTAGGCAGACCACCTATATTCATAATAGCAGCAGTACCACTACGATGATACGTAGTCCTGCTGTATATGTTGCAATCTCCAAACTCGAACAAAGATCACTTTGTCAAGCCTTTTGGCGTTTTATAGATCACTTCTGTAAAATTCCTTTGGCCTTGAGGGGTGCTTAGTCCCAATATTAACATGTTGTTTTAGTTTATTTGATTTAGTTTCTCCTTGGTTTCTTAAATCTGTGATTACCTGGGGAAAGGAACAAACTTTTATTTATTTTTTTAGTTCCTTAGGCAGTTTCTCTCATTTTGTGATTTGCATGGCTGCCTGCAATAGGGCAGTGTTGGGTGCTGGTGCCCCATTGGTCTCAGACACAATACCTCCTCCTTTGTTATTTAAAAATGATGATTGTTATTTAAGTGAACAATATTAACAGTGATGTACTTTTACTTCCAAGTCCTGATGTTGAAATAACATATTCATGCAGTGGCAAAGCCATTAGTTCACAGAAAGCCCATCTACACTCAAACGCAGCCCGCCACCTCGAAAGAGATGCATATTATAATAAATATGATGGTAAATTCTTAAAATGTTTGTTCTCTCATGGTTCAAGCATTCACTTCTAAGTTCATTACTGATATGTGGAAGGAAAATCTATACTGTCCATTCCCATTTAGGAAAGTTGTCTCAGGTCTTAAAAACTTCTATTTTTTAAAACCAGAGTCAACTTTGAATTAAGATAGGGCTTATCAATGCTAGATCTGAAAAGGACAGACATTTGATAAATGCTCTTATTTTCCAGTCCTTGCAACTTATATAGGGGAAACATGTGTATGGAAGATTATGTATGCCTTATGGACACCCAGTTCCTCCACAGTATAAAATGTGCCACTTTGGCCATGCCCGTAAAAAAGGAAAAGGTACAATTGCTTCCTCAATTAGCAAAACCTTTAGCACCCTCTGTAAGTACCTAGTAGGTGGCACGCAGGGTACCTAGGGCCTGAGGTGCTAAAGAGGGTCTCTAGGGGCTGCAGCACAACATGTGCCACACTAAGAGACCCATCACCAAGCATATGACAGGCTGGCATTGCAGGCTGCGTGTCTTGGTGCAGATAAAAGTGAAAACATGACATGGCACACAGCCTGTGTGCCATGTCCCCTAACACTGCATGCAATATATGTAAGCCACCCCTACAGCAGGCCTCAAAGCCCTAAGGCAGGGTGCATTATATTACATGTGAGGGCATATCTGCAGGAGCAGAAACAACCCTCCTATGTCTCTGTCAATTCTCAGACATAGTAAGTGGCCAGGGAAGCCATTTTAAATGCATATGCTGGACACTGGTTAATACGAGTTCCATGGCCACAGGATGACTTCACTAAAGATAGGGATGTTTAGTATCTTGTATTGGTGAACCCACATTAATGCCAGTGTTGGATTTACCAATATATGCACCCAGAGGACACCTTAGAGGTGCCCCCTGAAAACCTACCAGCCTCTTACGTACTTGCTGACTGGTTTTTGCCAGCCTGCCACCCGAGACATGGTTTTGACCCCCTACGGTGAGAGCCTTCTGCTCTCAGGAGGCCCAGAACAAAAGCCTGTCCCAGAAGAGGGTGTAACACCCCCTCCCAAAGGATGACCTGTTGATTCGCCTTCCTTAGGCAGCAAGCCTCAAAGGGCTGCCACCTTTGAAATATGAATCTGGCTCCCCTCACAGGAAAGGAAGCCACCCCTCCTGTTCAGAGCCCACTTGACTCCCGGACAGGTGGTAAAATTAGCTAGCCAGGTAGGCATGCCAACCTCAGGCCAGTACTACCCCTAAGTTGGTGCGTGGTGAACACAAAATTTCAGAAGTAGCCATCTTTGTGATGGAATACCTAGGAATTATGGGACAGGGTTATGCCCACTTCCCAGAGGAAGTGATCATGTAGGGGGTACTGTGACTCCAAGGGTCAGGTTCCCATTGGCTACTACCCTAGATACCCTTGACACCACTAAATACAGTATTTAGGGGAGACCGGAGAAGCAGATCCTGACAACCTAAGAAGACCAAGGGCACAAAAGAGCCATGACAGTGGTAGAGGAGAAAAGGTACAGCTGACCTGGTACTAACCCAGCCGGCCTGTCTGCATCCCTGACAAAATCTGCATCAAAGTCGACTCATTCTGCAGATGTGACTCCAGAAACCCGGGAGGACTGCTTGCCTTCAATAAAGACTCAAGACCTCCTGTGAACAGCAGACCTGTTCTCCAGCAAACTCCAAAAGAAGGAACTCTGAAACCTCTCTTCACTGCAGTCGCTTCGGTAAAGGAAACTCGACTCCTAATGACACCTCTGCACCAGTCCCCCCTGAGCTGTGAAGAGGACCAAAGGTACTGTGGTGCAACATCGTGAGGCCAGAGCTCAGTTGTTGGTTCAGACTGACTGGACTCCTGGCCAGAGCCTGAAGCCTCTTTTCACAGTGACCGATCTCCATTGAAATGCATTGGGCACCCGACACGGTTTGGCACCCGGCCACCACCGTGTCACTGAAAGTGTACTGCAGGTGCTGTCATAGACCTTGCCCACTACTGACCTTAACTCCTGGAGATTGGTCTTGTAACTCATTGTACTCTACCTGTTTGCAGAACCTGTTTTTCCTCTCATAGGATAACACTGCAGAACTCAGAAACTGCAGTGTCCACTTTTTAAAGTGAAAAGGATTCCTATGTAAAAACAAACTTATCTGAACTATTTTTCTCTGATACCTAAACATACATGAGGATACCTGCTATTTTTAAAAATTGGTGTGGTTCTACTTTTTGAGTCATGTCTCATTTATTGACTATTTTTTTTTTGTCCTCATCTCACTAATCCGTGCCAATAAAGAAAGGATCCACTACTCTTTGACCCCAAGTGTATAGCCCCCAGTATCAACGGGCCACTCCACCTGGCGCTCTCTTCCATGGATCCCCTATAACCTTGGCAAATCCTTCCCATCTAACCGCCTAGTGCCCTAAATGGACAATAGGCCTAGATGCGCGGAAGGGGGGGGATCAGGTATAATCATCGGACTTCATAACCAAACTAAACACCTCCAATCAAGTAAAAGTTTGACAAACATTTTCCCATCCCAACCAAAAAATATCTCTTTTACTAATAGGCCCGGCTCTGTCCAACTTATATAATCGATCTATAGAGTTTTGCCACTCCTGCACTGTAGGAGGTAGTGAGCATATCCATTTATAACAAATTTGCCGCCGGGCTATAAGCATCAAAACAAACAAAAGACATTGCTGTGTTTGGTCTTTCAGGTCGCAAACCCCAAATAAAACTAGAACAGAATTCAATGTTATTTCTTCACCAAATATCTTATTTAGGACATTCTGCACGGCTTCCCAAAAGTTAGCTAAGCTGGGACAATCCCAAAACATATGAATATCATCCGCATTTGGGTCATCACATTGTGGACAGTTTTTCTGAATTTTGCCAATACGGGATAGCCTTACTGGAGTCCAATACACTCTGTGCAAAGTAAACAGATGATTCCTCCTCATTGCCGCTGATTTAACAGCGGACCGAAGAATTGAACATGACTTTTGCCACAACGATATTATATCCATGGTTGGAAAAACCTCTCCCCACTTCTGGAGCGGGAGGGGGGGATCCTCCTCAGCTGCCTCCAACAAGGCTTGATACCAAAACGTAATTTCTTTAAGTAAAGGTCTCTGAATTAATTTCTCCTCCCAACAATATCTACCAATTTCTCCTTCTTGTAACGATTTAATCCAACTAGCCAACTGATAATATTTAAATTTAGAAACGGACCCCCCGCCCTCTCCAAAAATGTCGCCTATGAAATCAACTTCACACCCTCTATAATCTGTCCCCACTGTAGTACCCCACTCGCTTTTAGTGGAATTGATAGTTTATCAAGGAGACATACCGGGGTACCAGGTGAATCCCAAATTGGGGCTAGTCCAGAATAATAAGCTATCCCTAGTAGATAACGTATCTGTAGCCAGATCTTACAGGCCCTCCGTGGAATCTTAAGTCTAACTTTGGATGACCAAATTTATACAAAAAAAACTCAGCCCCTTCCTCCACGTGTGCTGTCAAAGCTTCCCACATCGGGGTATATTCTGACTTTTTATTTAAAAGAATTCTACTATTCTTAAATTGAAAAGCCAAGTAATACTTATAGAAATCAGGTGTTGCTAACCCTCCCATTCCTTCTTTTTACACAGCTTTTTCCAGGATATCCTTATTCCCTTATGTGCCCAGACAAACAAAGACAAATCTCCCTTCAGTTTTGTGAACCACTTACCCTTGAATTCTAAGGGGATAGCATTAAATAAGAAAGTAAATTTTGGCAAAATTTTCATTTTCAAGATATTGGATCTACCTATTAAAGAGAGAGGGAGAGCCGCCCATGTTCTAAGGAGTTTCTTAGTCTCAAGGTGGACTTTCTCAAAGTTTATCCTTGCTAGGTCCCCCAAATCTTTTATAATCCGAACTCCTAAATATCTAATCTCTTGTTTAACTAACGGGGATTCATATGACATATTCCAACACATAATCTCCGTCTTCTCGACATTGACATTATAACCTGACATTCTACCAAAACCTTCTATCACCAAATTTATTGAGGGGAGTGAAAAAGAAAGATCCCTAGTATAAATCATCAGATCGTCTGCGTACAATGCAACTTTCTTCTCCCATCTCTTACTCTGAAAGGAAAGGATTTCCCCGTTGTTTCTAAGCAATATTGCAAGAGGCTCAATATATAAATCAAATAATAGAGGGGATAAGAGACAACCTTGACGTGTCCCTCTAAGAATGCCTACTTCTTGTGATAGCACATCATTAATCAAAATTCTCGCTGTTGGTGACCTATATAGCTCTTTAACTGCTCTAATAAAAGTGGTCCCTAATCCAAACCTCTCCATTACAACCTGCAAAAATAGTCAATTTACCTGATCGAATGCCTTAGCTGCGTCAAAAGTTATTAATGCCAGAGGGAGCCTCTCTGCTAAGGCCAAGTCCATTGCCGCCAGCAAGTCATGCACTAGTTCCTGTAGCTGTCTACCTTTAATAAACCCCTTCTGATCTGGATGAACTAATCCAGGAATGACTTTCCCCAGCCTTTTAGATAGCAAACTTGTATAAATTTTATAATCTGAATTTAGTAATGAAATGGGCCGATAAGAAGAACACTGTGTTGGATCTTTACGGGGTTTCAAAATCAAACAAATTACAGCCTCAGCCCAAGAACTCGGTGCATGCCCCCCTTCCAGAAACATATAGTTAAACAGTTTCAATAGAACCGGGATTAGTGCATCCCATACTATTTGCAAACTAGCTGAACCCTGATTCAACTCAAAAAACTCTTGTGTCTTTTCTTAGTATCTCAATTATCAGGTCATCCAATAATAATAAACGGCTTATTGTACACCGAAGCCTAGGAACTTGCACCGTGAAGGAGAGATACAACTTAACAGCCGCGTGATCTGAAAGATGTGCTGGGGCATGCGCTATAGAAGAAACATTCCCTATCAGGCTATTTTGCAATTTAAAAAATCTATTCTGGACTTGTGCCCATATTTCTTATTATAAAAAGTAAATCTGGGCCCTACCCCCCCCCTTAACCTGCCACACATCCACAAGCCCCAAATCAATTATCGCCTGTTTAATCATTGACCTACTTCTAGGGGAGTTAGCCGTCGCCCGGGTGGTGGATTTGTCCAGCTCCAAATTCAACAATATATTGAAGTCCCCTCCTAACACAACCGGATACTTAGTTTTCAAAAGAAGATTATATAGTTCTATAAACGGGGTAAAATCATCCGTATTGGGGCCATAATAGCCTGCAATCGTAAGCCATAGACCAAAAAAACAAACCTCAACCACCACCCATCTACCCTTTGAATCTACCTGCACATCACCTATACATAACCCGTTGGTTATTTTCTCTTTAAAAAGAATAGTGACGCCTTTGATCGGGCACAATTGATTAGTCACTATCCCCTGGGAGATCCACTGTGTACTTTTAAACACCTTTTCCCATTCTTCTAGTGAGAGATGCGTCTCTTGTAGAATAATCAAATCCTCATCCGCCTGTCTAAGAAACTCCAAAATCTTTCTTCTTCTACACTCGACCCTTAACCCGTTGATATTTCATGAAATTATTTTCAGGAATAAACCCTCCTGTTTACCCATCCTCTAGAGAAACTTCTTGAATCCTCCCCTTCTTTATTTGTGAAAAACCCATTCTGAGGACTTTCATATTTTTATCTTTTCCCCCCCCCATGCTCCCACACCCAAAACTACACACTCCCCACACCACACCACACCAAACCCCCTCATACCCCTTACCCACCCACCATGGGAACCCTCCTTTCTTTTAATAGGACAACCATAGCTATCCCATAGAGCACTCCGTACACCGGGCTGTATCCAATCATACCAACATTATAACATTATTGCGACGACTTAATCTATTCTATAAAGGCCCTAACCTCCTCTGGATCTCTTATGTTATGGGTTTTATTCTGCCACATAATCTACAGGGCCGCGGGAAATCTCAACTGCACTGTTGCCCCCAAGGAACGAAGTTCTTGCATTAATTTCCCCAGCTCCCACTGTCTGTCCAAGGTCACTCTAGAAACATCTGACCGTATCCTGAAGGACCAGTCATCTTTAACAAAATTTCCCACCTTCAAAGCCTCAGACAAAATCTTCTCTTTTATTGAATAAGTGGCAAAATTCACTAGGATTCTTCTAGGGGATTTCCTACCCGCGTTCTTTTTGAACAGATCTCGATGTATTCTTTGAATATCGTCCTCCAATTTCAGATGTGCTAAACCTGGCATTGTGTCTTTTATCAGTGAAACCATGTATCCCTTGAGATCCACTCCTTCCGTCCCCTCCGGGACTCCAAGAACCCTAATATTGTTTCTTCTCATGTTATTCTCCAAAAACTCTAACTTATCCTGTAGGGTCCTCTCCCCACGTTTGAGATGCAAGATATCTTGAGAGTTGGCCAACACCTGGCCTTTTTGCTGTTCCACGGCCTCCTCCACCTTACCAACCCGATCTGTTAACTGATTAATCTTAGTCTCCAAAACCATACATGCTTCCTGTATCTTAGCTTGATTGCTCTCGGAAATCTCGAACTTTTCCCAAATCTCCTTCGTGAGGGAAAGCAAAAGTTCATAAACAACCCCATTGCTGGGCTCTACGGGGGCCGAGTCGTTAGGCTCAAAAGGGGGACCGTGTAAGAGCAAGGAATCTTCCCTGCCCCTTGAAAAGCCACCCCTTATTTGAGAGATCTGGGCCATCTGCACCTCACGCTTCTCCAGGGACTCCTGTTCCATTGCCTCTGGGCACCCTAAGGCCGATTGTGCTTCCATAGGTGCAGGAGAAATCTCACTTACCTCCTCCACCCCGGCAGAAAATATTTAGTTATTGAGCCTAGGGTAGCACTTTTTCCCCCAGAGTCACCGCCCGTATAGTTCTCCAACTCCCCCAGACTACCCTTTGCTCAAGATTGGACCCTCCTTTTGGTTATGCATACATTGTCCACGGTTATAATATTCTCCAGCCCCCGAGATCCAGGCTTACCTTTTCGTGTTGCCCCAAGCTTGCCAGCGCCTACCTGAGGACCTTTCAAATAATGCTTAACCGGTGACATTAATGCTCATCCAGATGTCTCTCCTCCTTGCTTCTCTACTTCTGTTAAATCATCTCCAGAAAGTGTTTTCGGATGTGGAAGGCTGCACCTAGAGGTGTAGCGTCTCCCCTGACGCACACCCCTTACAGCCTCGCTCCACACACCTGAGGTGGGATGAGACCTCCAACGCCTCTCTCCGAATGCACCTTCATTTGCGCTTCTCCCTGCCGCAGCAGCGGCCGCAACATAGGTGTGGGCCAGAATTATTTTGCAGCGGTTTACAACCTCCTGCTGTCTAAGAAAGAGAAAGAGCAAAAAAGTTCGAAAAGTTCAAAAGCCCCCCCAAAAAAAGGCCGGTCTCGCCTTGGAGTCTGCCACTAACTCAAATATGCAATGATCTTTAATCTTGTGCGACCTTGAAAGGGGGCTCTTACATAAGTAAAATGCCAAATGTTTGCAAGAGATGTATTCTCTGCAATGTCCATAAATCCATAAATCCCAATAGGCCCAATACCTAATGTCAGGTAGCCAGAGCTCCTTGGCGCTAGGGATTAAATGAAGAAAAAAAAAAAAAAACTACAAAAAGAAACACGGTTTAACAGTAATCCACAAACAAACAGGGCTTGCGTCGGAGCCGCCGGTACTAGCGCTGACTCAGCGCGCCTGGCAAGCCCCTCCTCTTCCCCTGCTGCGTCGCGTCAGCTCGCCCCTGTGCGAAGCGCTCGCTGCTCAGCTGCCTAGCTGGCCGCCATGTCCCCCAACTTCCGTCTTCCGGCCTCATTTATTGACTATTGTGTATATTGGTAGATGTCTTGCACTCCTAGTGTTAAGCCGAGGCTGCTTGACCACACTACCCGTAAATAGAGCACTTTGGGATTGCACAGCTAGCTCTGCCCATTCACTGGGGAACCCATGGGCCACCTACACAGTATTTACATACCATATAAAGGGCCAGTTTTCTACACTGGGCAGAAATTCAAACTACAGCCGCCACTCAAATGATATTGGATAATATCAGTTCTTGTAATATAGGCTAAGGAATAGTTGTACCAACCCATAAGGAAGGGATCATCACAATCCCAGGCAGAGAGTATGGTGTTGACGAAAGATGACCTCCTCGCTTCACTACGTGACTAAGACTGAACTACGTGAAGAACTTACTGCAGACATCAGGGCCACTTTTGAATAATTCAAATCGGAAATCAACTTCCGTTTGACCTCCCTCCAAACTGATGTAGATTTGGTGGGGATCCACACTCTGGACCTCAAGACGAAGATCCAGGAGATGGAACACCAAATGGCCCCTATGGAAGGAGATATCACCCAACTACAAACACAACTTCATCTGACACTCTTTAAATGTGAGGATTGGGAAAACACGTAGAGATAACATTAGGATGAGGGAACTAGAAGAGGGGAGCGAAGGCCAGGATATTGAGGTGTTCATAACAGGGCTTTTCTCCAACATCCTAGGCGACTACCACACAAAGGTCCGACTGGAACATGTGCATAAAGTGGGAGTCCGTACTGCTGGTGAGAGGAAGAGACCCAGAGACGTCCTGGCAAAGGTGAGCTCCTTTAAGGTGAAGGAGCTGATCCTTTAGAGAGCAAGTAAACAAGACACCATCTCCTTTCAGGGCCCGGGATGCTCACTGTACCAAGACGTAGCTCCAGCAACATTAGCTCACAGATTACAACAGATGCTTTGAGGGCCAGAAGTGTCAGGTACAGATGGGCCTATCCCTTTGGCATAGCCTTTGAGCTCAACTACAAACAGCACCACTTCACGGACCTTCAGGAGGTATCTCTACTATTAGGATAACAGGAGGGGGGCCCCAACGTAGCTACTGATAACACTAATGTGTCACAAAGGAGGTTGGGTGCCATGGCCACCACAGAAGCCTGGAAACAGCAGAAAAGGGGGAAAAGGAATCACAAGGAATAAAGAGCAACAGCTACTATAACGGGTATGAGCGGAGTGAAGGGGGTCTGTCTGCCTCCTTGACTGTGACTCCGAGAGCCTCCGATCTACCCCGCCACTGGACTCGGGGCCTAGGGGTGATCCACTGGTGAGCATCGACGGAAGACTAAGTGCTCTTACTGACTTTTGTTACAGGCTGGAGCCATGGGTAACATGGTGTCAACATATGATAGATGATATTCATAGCATGTGAATGAGCAGTCTCTGTGAATTATCAGTGTGGAGGGGTGGTGTCCATAGCCCGTCATGATAACCTCGAGATGGTATGGTTTGAAGTTACAAGATTTTTGTTCGCTAATAGTTACTGCTATGTTTTTTAAGTTTTCTTTTTTCTTTTTTTTTCTTTGTTAGACTCAAGCATGGATGACGCTGTGGGACAAATAGCAGGGAATGGGGAGCAGGGTCGGGAGAGGGGAGGGATCACCTGAACTCCTGTTATTGGCTACCCACCACCCACCAGGAGGGAGGAGGCTAACAGCAGCACAAATTACTAGAGATGCAAGATGCTTGAAATCTTAACGTGGAGCATTAAGAGTTTGAATTCCCCCAATAAAGATCACAACTTTGCAAATATTTTGGGGGCCACCACTTTGATATAATCGTCCTGAAGGAATCTCATCTTAGGAGGGGAGATGGACATTGGTTGCACCACAGACAATACCCACATACCTACACGGCTTAATCAAATACAAAACATAATGGGGTAGCCTTGTTGTTTCATAACTCCACTCACTGCAAGTTGCAGGGCACTAAACAGGGCAATGGGGGCAGATATTTAATATCCAAGGGTTGCATCAGAGGGAAATTGTACACTGTAGCAACTTTGTAGCAACTGTTGTACCCCCAACAGTGGGCAATATCAATTTCTCCTATCCTTTTTATCCATATTGGAGGGGTACACAGAAGGCGACATTCTACTTTTAGGTCATTTTTACTTAATACAGGATAGCACTGAGAACACAACCCATTCCCATAGTGCCCAAACAAGCATGTTTGTATAGTCCATCAAGGCAGAACTTAAATGGTTGGACCACTTTGAAGTGTGGAGAGCGCTCAAACCCAAGGTAAACCCCACCATCTTCTTGCACTCACATAGATCGTATTTGAGGATTGACTATGTTCTCCTGAGCCAACCCTGACAGGTACTTAGGTCAGCAACTATTCGCCCCATCATCGTTTCTGACCATGCTCTGCTAGTGACAGGATTGGATGGGTCCACAATATGTTACAAATTGTGCAGATGGTACTTCCCCAACATCCTAACACGCGACCACTTATTTCGAGACAAACTTCGGAATGCAATCAGGGACTATTTTCAACACAATAATCCCACCAACAATTCCCACCTCACAACCTGGGATGCATTCAAAGTGGTTATACAGGGCAAATACATCTCTTTAGTGACCACCCTGCACCAACAAAAGACTAAGGAAAGACTAGACTTGGAAAGCAAATTGGTAGCAGCAGAACAGGCTCATAAAGATTCTCCGACCTGGCTCTTGCAGAAGAAGGTGACTTCTCTGAAAGGTAAACTGCAATCCATATATACGAATAGAACAGAAATCCTGCTGTTGCACCTGAAGAAAACTTTTTATGAAAAGGGGGACAGAATAGGCCCAATGCTGGTGCTGGTGCGACAGCTATGCACCAGACAGGCGAAAGAATACATAGCCCAAATCCAAGATGAGTCAGGCGAGCCACACTGCGCAGAGGAAGAAAAGGCCCGAATATTTCGGGATTTCTATACCCAACTATGCACTTCGGAGCAGACAGACGCACTTGAACAAAAAGCTTACTTAAAGCATGCGAACCTCCTGCAAGTTCCCCCAGAGGCTAATGAAACTTTAATAGCTCCCATCACAAAGGAGGAGGTACAGGCAGCCATTGACTCTCTTCCTCTACACAAATGACCTGGTCCTCAATGCGGTTTTAATGCCCAATTCCACAGAACTTTTGGCTTGGAGCTAACCCTGCCACCTCACTGAGCTTTTTAATCAGGTAATGACAGGCCATACTATGTCTCCTAAAATGGGAGATGCACTACTTATGCTTATTCCTAAAACTGAGAAGGACCCTCTGTTACGTGCGTCCTATCGACCTATCGCCCTTCTAAATTTGGACACAAAACTGTACTCAAAGATTCTGGGCAAAAGACTAGAAGAGGTATTGCCCGACTTGATTCACCCCGATCAATCGTGATTCATCAAAAGTCACCAAACACATGACAATCTATGACGAGTCCACTTGATGGAGAAGGTGACTAACAAAAAGATTCCTGTCATACTGTTGCCACTTGATGCCGAAAAGGCTTTTTACTGTGTGGAGTGGTCCTTTTTAACGGCAACCTTACAACGGTTCGGGTTTAGTGACCAATTTATAGCCATGTTAATGAGCAACTATACATGCCCTCGTTCACTAATTATGGCCAATGGTGTGTTCTTTGACCTCTTTGAGCTGACAAGGGGGACGAGGCAGGGTTGCCCCCTCCCCCTGTGCTTTTTGCTTTCAGTGTTGAGCCCTTGACGACCAGCATTCTGGTGCAACCGAGAATTCAGGGTATTCAGTTTGGCCTTGATGAGTATAAAATCTCACTATTCGCAGACGATGTTGTATTCTTTGTCACCAACCCCCGAGCTAGTCTCCTTGCCATTCAGGAAGAGCTCGCCACATAGGAGCGGGTCTCTGGGTTGAAGGTCAATCTGGGGAAATCTTACATGCTTAATTTGATGGTTCCTACAACCGAGATGGAAGAGATAGCCTCGGAAACACCCTTCTTGTGGGGTATGAAGGAAATTACTTATTTAGTTGTAACAATTACTCCTAAAGTCACTGACCTATACAAGGCGAACTTTCCCCCCTTCTTAGAAGCCTGTGAATGGATTTTAAGTAGTGGTCGCCCCTTTTCCTTATATGGATGGAACACATTAACGCCAATAAGAAGACGATGATTCCCAGTATATTGTATCTGTTTCAAGGTCTGCCCATCGATGTATATAAAGAATTTTTCACGGAAGCCCGTTCAGTGATCACAAAGTTCATTTGGCAGGGAAGTAGGGTCCGACTATCTCACAAACTACTTACACAGCTTGGGATTCGGGAGGCTTGGCACTCCTGGATCTTCAGATCTACTATAGAGAGACACAACTTCGCATTATCTTTGAGGGGTCCCTGAAGACCTTGGCAAACTGTGGCTTCATATGGACCTCACAGTGGCAGGCTGGACAATATGAGACATGTTTTGGAAACCTAGCAAGGACCGACCAAGAAACGCTTACCTGAGCACTCCCACTGCCACTACGCTCAAAGTTTGGGGTATGCAACAAAAGCTTATCGGGTGACGACTTTCCCCTACCCATACACCCGTATTCACTACAATGTGGCTTTCTACCCAGCGCTGACACCGGGCCATTTGACAGGTGTAGGGAGGGAGGGTGCCTGAAGATCTCAGACTTACTTAATGGGAACGACATTCTAACATTTGAGAACTGTTGCAGGGGCTTTCACTTACACCCATCAGAACACTTCCACTACACTCAATTAAAGCATTGGGTCTTACACCCACAAATGCACTCGGTGGCTACCAGGGAGCTGCTCCCGATTGAACAGTGTGTACAACATGGGGGGTTGATGTGGGGAAATATCTCTACTCTCTATAAACTATTGATGTCCGCACAGCGCATTTACTCCCCACATTATGTTACAATTTGGGAGCAGGTCCTTGTTTCCACAATAGGAAAAACAGTGGAACCTACTCTTTCAAGATATCACCAGATATAACCACTCGTGGGTTTAAGAGAGGGACATTATAAATTACCTTATAACTGGTAACTATATCCAGAAAAAGTAATTTTCCCTGCACATCCGACAGGTGCTGGAGGGGCAGTGGCATGCTTGGGGATTTTCAACATATTTGGTGTGTCTGACCAACTATCCGTCCCTATTGGTAGGAAATCTTATCACAAATCAAAGAGATTCTGGTTACCCTGCCCCCAGTTCTCTGGCACATGTATTGTTCGGTATCTGTGCGCCAAATATGGAGCACCAAACAGTGGGAGATCGCTCCATCCTGTGGTTAGCACTGGAAGCCGTCAAGATGACCTTGGCATCATTTTGGAAGAAATGAAAACCTCTTCCTATAGCACTGTGGTACACCAGGTTTGGCAGTTCCTCTCCAAGGAGCGGTTGGAGGACATTTTGGCAGACTCGAGAAAGGGCTTTGAGTATACTTGGGATCCCCTAGTGCCGTTCCTCTCAAAGGGTCTTCCTTTCATGTCCTGCTGCCTGCATTTTAGGGCACTTCATCTCTTTTATATATAGAGGGGCTCCCCATCCTGGTTAGGAAAATCTCCTACAGCTGTACCCATGGTTGGCGTGAACCCGTAAGCACTAGCTGGCCATGCTAATATTGTCTCACCTGTTATTTTAGTTTTGTTCTGTAACACTATTTCGGTATTATGTTATCATAAATCATTAATGTGGTACCTACTTTACCAATATACAATATAGCCTGGACAGAGGAAGATTTCCTACCAAGAATATATTGTTCTCAGTGTATGCCATTTGTTGACTATGATGAATCTATTTGTAGTATACAGTGAGACATAGCTATGTAGAAGATTACAAATATCTTTTCTATCTGTACCACTAAAACTTTAATAAAGAAAGTTTAATAAACAAAAGAATGTCGCCTCATCTTACTGCCTCAAAGGTGCAACTGCTCTATTGTGTTTCTAGCGTGTTCAACTAAATTGCACTTTAGAACTTTACATTTAAAAATAATTGCCTCGGTCACCATGCATTACATGAAATAAATCACTCCTTTCTTCGCTAACTGGTGTCCCCAGAAAACAAGTTTAATTGCTATTATCATTCTGTGTTTTATGAAGAGAAAATACAACTCAATGGAACAGACTTTCTTTAAAACTACACGAAATAATAACTTGAATAACTCGTAAGCTACTTTTAATTAAAATACCATTTCTTGTCTTCACTACAAGCGTGGCGAATCGGCTGCAAAAATGTGTTTCTTCATTTGTAATTAAGAATCAATATGGTATCTAATTGGCCTTAGCAACTTGTAACCCAATGATGCCCTTTTTGTCCTTATACTCAAGTCAGTTCTCTAGTTCAGGACTGTAAGCAACACTAAACTTCACTTGTGTATTTATGCTCAGCATTTTTCTCACATTACCTAAAGCAGAATTAGATCTTACCATTTCATATTTAACCCTATTTTAGCTAGTCGAGCTCTGTGTAACCTGCAGGTAAAGGAACATGTTTTCTCAGAATCAATTCTCCATGATACTAATGAATATCAGTTGATGTTGTTGAACGTGTACAATATTCCACGAAACTTGAAAGGAGAGAAAAATCAACAGGTATGGAGGAAGGAAGGGCTTTCTGGTCCCACCTACTCATTAGGGGCCAGTGAAATTCTTTAGCAATGGACAAGGATATCACGTGGCATTGTTGACCAAATTATGTGACAATGAAAGGCATATTAACCCGCATATTCTGTGGCATTAGTAATTAGCTATTGTGACATAATGCATATTGATATAAAAGTGATGTCACTGCCATAGAAAGGCATAACTATCATAAAAAAAGAAAACTAAAACCATCCTGCAGATCATATACCAAATGTTATTTACCAACGTTTAAAGACTTTCACTTGTACTGAAGTATAAAGAAATCACGTCATTAGCATTTACCTTGTTACCTCCCAAAGTAAAACAGGTTGTGTGAAACATAAACAAGATTGCATTTGGCAAAAAAAAAAGTAGTTTACACATGCAAGCTATGGGGAAGTGGAAATGGAGAGGAACGCGGATTGGTAGAAGCATTAAGAGAGAAAACAATATTTTGTGAAATAAACTACATTTTTGAAGACTTTCTAATCAGCGTGTGTGTGCATTTCTGTCCGTGTGCATGTAAAATTCATGGTGAACCCCGACAAACATCTCACCATATCCGACTGAGAGCACCTGTACCCAACAATTTATCAGAAAATATATTTGTTAGGGGGGAGTGTAACACCCTATACACCCCCCTCCCCTGAAGATACGCCCCCGCAAGCATCATGTGTGGAATACATGTAATCCTGGCGTATTCCCTTGAAATCAAAGCAGCATTGAACATGGCATTGGCGGGGTGGCGGTGGGGGTGGGGGTGGGGAATGACCGTGTATCTGTGTGTACCTGTGAGTGTGTGCTTCTGACTGGGTTTCAGGCAATTGGCTTCCAGGTGGCATTCTCAAAACTGTAGTGTATGTATAGATAGGTACAGGAAGGCAGAACAGAATCTCTTTCACATATACACATAAGTATATACACATATAATGCATAGTTGCAGGTCTGACCATCCGTTTCTGCTAGCGTGAGACCTAGACCTATTGGCTTTGCCAACGCTTGTTTGTTTTTCAGCAAACCCTATTGTTAGCTTGGCTCAGAGCTATCACTTTGCGCTACTGAACAACTAATATGTGAGCAGTGAGACAATGCCTATGATCAGCATACATCCGTAAACATGCAAGGCAGTAACTTATTGTCCACCAGGGACTACTGTAAGAGGCAATAAATGCTGAAACAATATTCTTATAAACATCACTGAGAGCCACGGCTTCAACATAACCGTTTACCTTTCACAGAAGCCACTTTTAAATGTGAACGGGTTGTTCCGGATAAGCAGTACAAGGGACAAATATACACAATACCTCACTCTTCCAGCCCCTAGAGGTCACCCATTCTTGCTTGGAGGTGTTTATGTGCTCATCGGGGTTAGTCTGGAAGCTGTGACTCATGTTTCCGGGTTTCTGCCACAAACAAAACAACACGGCAAGGAAACTGCTGTTTCTTCCCTAAAATATTGCTCTTTACCAAGAGCACGGTCATTAAAACGGGAAAATATATATATTTTTTTTAAAACGAGTGGCAAGCATTCTTAATACTTTTTCAGTTCACATAAATGCATATAATGACAACATCCACACAGCAACAAACTTAAAGAGCAGAGAAAACAAAGTTGCCAATAGTTCTTTACAACAAAGGCACTGTCCTGAAGGTAGAGTGTTGCCCCCCAAGTCCGTTAAAGTGCACAAGGATTTAACAAAAGATTGTACAAAATAAGTGCTGGAGGTTCTTAAAAGAGTGGCCATTTTATATTTTGCACCAACAACATCTTTAATTGTAAATAATACACTCCTGGAAACAGTGCAAAATGGAAACAACACTTTTCATGAACTAATATTACACAGAAGCAGTTGTCGAATTGTCAGCCGCAGGCGCTAAGTTTACAATTAAGGCTGTCGAAACTGTGCTCTCTCGGTTGGCATTCCTCTGCTCGTTCCACGGGCATGACGTTGCTGAGCAAACATGGTTCATTCAGCGTGTGTGGGAAGGTCACTTGAAACATGAAACCGGTCAAACGGGTAAAGCCGTCAGGGATACGGGTGCATGTGCGCTCACTCTAGAGCGCTGCTGCGCACGTCTCCTCTTCTTGGCGCATAGTCACCTCGAAATGATAAATGTTATATACAAGCATTCCATCAAAGTGTTTTAGTGACCCTAGTTGACAGTGGAACTAGTCACAAATAATTTAACATGTATCTTAATTGTTACAAGCGGAAGTTGAGAAAGGTACCTGCTGATCTGATTTAGAGGAAGTTGCAGACATTTTAGGGTTTTGGGTTGATAAGTGGTAAATAGTGGTAAGGGTAAATTTAGGGCAATGGGGCGGTAAAGGGTGGTAAGGGCCATTTATGGTAATTGGGTGGGTAGAGAGGGGTGGTAAGGGTGATTTAAGGGTAATGGGTGGGTAGTAGTAAGGGTTGGTAATGGTGGTTTTAGGTTAATGTGGTGGGTAGTGGTAATGGGTGATAAGGGTAATTTCAGGGTTTAGGGGTACTGAGGGTAATTTCAGGGTTTAGGGGTACTAAGGGTAATTTAGGGTTTAGGGGTGGGTAGTGGTGATGGTAATTTTAGTGTTTTTGGGTTGAGTAGTGGTAAACGGTGGTAAGGGTACATTTTGAGAAATGGGGTGAGTAGTGGTAAAGGGAGGTAAGGGCCATTTTATGGTAACTGGGTGGGTAGTAGTAAGGGTGAGTTTTAGGGTAATAGGGTGGGTAGTACTAAAGGGTGATAAGGGTGGTTGTAGGGTAATGGGGTGGGTAATGGTAATGGTTGATAATGTAAATTTCAGTGTTTGGGGTGGTAAGGGTCATTTAGGGTTTAGTGGTGGGTAGTGGTGCGGGCAATTTTGGTGTTTAGGGATGGGTAGTCATAAAGGAAGGTTTGGAGTAAATTTAAGAAGGGGAGGTTTTTGGCATTTTATACATAGTGCCATTACGTACCTTTAATATAATTAACACGTGTAGTACATGCATGCGTAGTAAAGGCTGCATGGCAAAGGCATGCAAGATAAAGTCATGCAACCAGATCGGAGTCTTCCAGACCCTAACAATTTTTTTTTTTTTTTTAACCACGTATTTCTTATTTCTAAATGGTCTTAAGTAGATTAACACAAATGTATGCGTTCTTATACTAAAATAAATATAACATGGTGGGAGGGGAGAAGACCCAGACTGACAATCTCAGTATAGGTCTGTACTTAAACTGAGTTGCCAATTTTACTATATCTATTTATTATAGACTCAATGAAAACCCTTGCCATTAGCCTAAATGTGGCACTGTATCGGACCAGTCCCAACGGAGAATGCAAAAATAACAATGTAACCTGGTTCGGATTCCTCCCCCTCATCATCATCTTCTTTCTTCTTGGAGTCCAAATATTCCCTGGCAAGTGCATCTTGAGCTTGATGCTGTACTTAGGTGCCACAGGGAAGACTTGCCGCCTTACCAATTAACCTGTGGACCACACACGCCTGGGGGTTGCAAAACTAACTCAGGTTGTCCAATACGTCGTTCCATAATCAAACGATACTAAAAATGTAAAGATTACAAAAGTACATATGATACTTTAAAAAAAAGTAAAAGCATTTAAACGCTCTGTAAATTTGAAGTAATTTGATCTTGGAGGGTAAAAATTAAATTGGTATTCATAGCTTGATTTGAGGTAGCAGCGCAAGTACAACAAAGAAACTAGTATGTATGATACGAATGGTGGCCTCAGTTAAAGTACAGATAACTTCCCAAAAAAAAAAAGCTTGCATTAGCAGCAAAAAGACAACGTGATATGCTGGAGTCTATTGGTGCTATGTCTTTCAGAAATAAATCACATTTTGAACTCCATTGAATTTGTATTCCTTCCTCTCCTAATTTTGTCTCCAACTATGGCCCAGATGTCCTATTTCACACTGTTTTTTGAGACATGATCTGTGATTGCTTCAATAGTTCTCTATGCACAAGGGGGCACCTTACATTTCCTCCAGTGTAACCATAATTAAAAATGTCTCCTAAGACGGAGAGAGCTCCTCTACATGTATGTCCCCATCTATGAGTGATGGTCATTTCAGGGTGATACAATCTTCCTTTTTAGGTCGAGCACACAAGCGCTTTGGCCTGTTGTAATCTATCTGTGAGATTTTAACCACGCCCACTGTACACCCATCACTATCACTTGTTCATGGGCTTGCCTTTCAAAAATCCTTTGTTTTAATTGGTAAATGCTTTACGTTTATCCCACCTCGGGCGGTTTTGTTACCGCCTAGGCCATTGATCCCGTTACATGGATAATTGCACATCTGCTGATACGTTTGACCGCAAGCAAACTTCTTTTTCCTGTTGTGTCTCTCCTTCATGCTCATGCTGGCCATGGCGCTTTGAATCAGCTTGCTTACATCAACAGTTTTACTTTTAATTTTCAATTTATGTCTAAGGAAAAGTCCAGTTAGGAATTTACAACGCTAATAGCTCTAACTAGAGCAAACACGAGATCCATTGCATTGCAAACGCTGGTTTGTCACTTTATGTTCTTTTGGTCTCATTTCAGCGAAGCTAGAGCAGCCCGTCATTCAGCACATTGACCACAGCTGTCTTCATTTGGTGTGAGCAGAGGTCCAGGCCCCTGCTCGTAATGCTCTCTGTAACCTCACCACCTCCTATTCATTATGCCACACCTGCTCCAGTCTCCAGAAACTCTTGGGTGCTGGCTTCACCTGGAGCTTGTGTGCACACCCTAGTCTCACGTTTCTCGGAAAATGTGTTTGTGCTCAGCTGATCGCTGGGCAGTAAGTCTTGGACTGCTGCAGTGGGTGTCATTATATTGGACTCAAGGTCTGCAATTACTGGTTCAATCAGTACATATCAGTTGCATTGAGACAATGGAAACTCGTTTCTCTGGCAAGGCGTGCATGGCGGTAAATAAAGGAGGACCTTATCACCGGAATATCAAGTCATGGGCAGCAATTGGACACTCTACTGTGGAGTTAGAATCCAATTATTTTGTGGATGTACAAACCAATCCAGTCCATAGGAGAAAATAGCATAGAAATCACTATACATCCTAATTTGTAATAGCCTGATATGCGATGTTTTAACAATCTGGTCAACCACAAACCTAGTATAAGGCAATGTAATCACAATACCTAACAGTAAGTCCAGAACAGCATAATTTTCCAATTTTCTCAACAACATTCCGCGAGCTGCATTGTTGAAGACTGCGGAGAAATCAATGAACGCAGCATGCAATGGTTCAAACTGAGTGCTTTTTTTCCATTGCTCTTTGAAGAGCAAAGAAATTACTCAGAGGGGACTGTTTTCTTCGCAATCCTTTTGGTCTCTTAAGTATGGTCTTAGCCTCCTTCCAAGTTGACTATTCACTAAAATATGCATTTTGTCACAATGTGCAGCAGGTGCTGCAAGGTAAAGTGTGTAGTGGAACACAGGAGGCTGTGCATCGGGGGGGAACACCTGTTGAAATCCATGATGGGAGCAGTAGAGATGTACCTCAGGAACATCCAGTGATGCAGTTCAGTCTATCAGCAACGTTGGGCCTCAGGAGAGCATACCGGCTGATGCGACTCAGGGGAGCACTGTTTAATGTGCCTCAGGAAAGTATTGCCTAATTGGGTGCTGTACATCAGTGGAGCTAGTTGTCACCAAAGCAGTCATTCTGTATATGAGGAAAACACTAAGTTGAGCATCAAGGCAGCAGTGGGCTTTGTGCTACAGGTGCACAGGTGTATGTGCAGCAGGGGGCACGGTGTGATGGACAACAAGGACAACACATTAACGTGCCACACCTACATCCAGTCCTGAGTTGTGTGGCAAGCAGCATGTTGCACGCTGGGAGATTAAGCCTTTACTTATTAATGCGGAACAATACATCTCAGAATGCAAAGTTCAGCTGGCTAAAACCCCAGAACTCACTGAAGATGTCAGATACGAAGTATGGCACTTTACAACTAGTTAGTTAAACAGATGGAAGAAAATGAAAACATGTTTTTCCTCTTTATGATAATTTGACATTGATTGTATTGTCTGCCTTTAAAATATTCGCCCCTTTTCGGTGTCTAGTATATAATATTCTCATTTACAATCCGCCTTTGAAACGCTTCCTTAACAGTGAGACACAAAGGATTCCAATCAATAAATCAAATTAATGGAATGTGAGCAAGGTAACAGACTTAAAAATTATTTTTGAGATTTGGGCATTTCACTGTATGGCTTGAAAGGTCCTGTGAAATGTGTGTTTCTTTTACAGCAGTGGCAAACTAATAAAAACAACAAATGTCATAGAAATAATTTTGTCAACAACTAAAACCCATCCCTGAAGCATAATGCGGGAAGCTAAACTACTCTCAAACACACAACTGAAGTCACAGACCATGCTACGTCTATTTAAGTGTTAGCTAAGACATGCATTCATAGAGGCAGACTTAAAAAACACACGAGATGTATTATTCAGAATTTTTCAGTCCCGCATACTACATAATACACTTCAGGAAACAATGCAAACATTGCAGTGCCTTGTGTACACCCATGCTGAGTGAGGAACAGACCATACTTCTAGCTAATCTGCCTTAAAGGTTTAAGGATCTTCCAAAACCTTCTTTGCTGTCAGAAATGCTGCCTTCCTGCTCAGCACTGTTAAGGGCGCACCAAGCTGGGACAAACATACAGTCATACTTAGAGAAAGGACATCAGGGTTCACCAAGTGAAAGAATGAGCATTCCACCACGTCTATGAACTATGTACCCACCAGTGCTTAATTTGTAAAACCCTACATGCCAGGACCCTTCTCAGGAGGCCACTAAGGACTGCACCACCCACTGCCCTCCCAGTGCTGCCAATAACAATACCAATGTAACTACTAACCATCACACTCCTACAAGTTTGACAATTCAGACTATTCCAGACTAAAAATGTCAGGGGCGGCAGGTATTATTGATTTATAATGTTTACTGAATTGTTAAAGACTGTTGTTATGCTCAACTCAACATTAGATAGACAGCAACACCTTGTGGTGAACTGTCATTAGTGCAGGTGTTGTGAATTAAGTGCTGGTGCCGAGCAAGGGAAATCACCAGCTCAAATTAAGCACTGGCACCCACACACCAAAATACATTTCCTGTGATTCTTTTCTATGCTATCTTTATCTCTGATCCCATCTTTCACATATACCTGAAGCCTTTGATCTTCTTAAACCAACAGCCTTCATCCCCATATACTTTTATATAATGCCTGACTACTCAGTTAAAGTAACTGGACCACCTTTGCATTAAGTACGTACCTTGCTGGCGAGCCAAGTGTTTTATACATAGCCAAGATAAAACAAATTATATATGTAATCCTGCAATTCTCCAAGCACCAAGGAACATGTTCGTGCTACATCAAAGGCTGTGAAATAAAACCCAGGAGGAAAGTTTACAAGTGTAATTCATGCACAGGGAATGCTGTCCTGAACAACTTCCAGGCCAGGAGGATAAACGTTTAACACAGTGAAGGCAGCAGAGAGATGCCACAATCACAGGACAGGAGTGATAGCAGTAACAAATAAATTGTACAGGCACCGGAAGGAGAAAAAGGGCCACACCTCCAAAGGAAAAACAACATGGCAGGGGCAGCTCCTCCGTTATGGTGGAGGAGCATTCCCCCCACCCACCAGCAGCAGCAGCTGCAAAGCTTTTACAAGAAAACAATAATAAACTATGTTTATTATTGTTTGCTTGTAAAAGGGACGGGCCACAAGCTCTGACGAGCACGGAGGGGAGTGCATAGCACTCACCCTCAGTCAGCATGTATGTTTGGCCGGCCGAACACACATACGCGCTAGGCTCTCTCCAACCCGGCTACGCAGCCACTGCATTGCCGGGTTGGAGACAGCAGGCTTCCACTCTGCCTCGGAGCGCCCTAGCTGGGTGCTCCGTCCAATCCTAATGCTACTTTCATGCTGCCAGCATCATGAAAGCTGCGTTAGGATTGGACGCAGGGCAGGCTGGGAGCTTGTGGCTGCAGTCGAGGACCGAGGATCAGCATGGCAAGAACGGTAAGTTTTTTCTAAATTGTTATATTTTCTTTTTTTTTTGTGTATCCGCCCCCGCCACGTGCGCCTGCCCCTCTTCGCTTGCAAGCCGCCACTGCAACATGGTGGAGTTATATGTAATAAAGATCGATGCTCAGAAGGCAAATCTGCTCAGGGGTAAATGAGGAACCACATAGAATGACTTCAGATAGAATGATGTCAGAGGATAGGCCAAGCATAATAAACATACAACCTTCTTAGTGAAGTTGAACAAAAACAGGAAAGAGGGGTCCAGTCACTAAGGAACAGTTGCATATCACTAAAACATAATATAACATGTATTTATATAGCACAAGTCCACCCTATGAGTCATCTTGGCACTGAATAACAAATTTTGACTGCTACCCAACTGAATGGTACTCATTTTAATGACCTCAGAAAAATTAACATCCGGGAGGGCACACCAGGATCTAAGCCTGTCTGTCATCGTGAGTTCAAGCACAGATTCCAGGAGTGGATAAATTAGTCCACTGAGCTTCCAGACTCAGCAATTTACAGCATGATGTCATCATGCCTCTGAGTGATTTAAAGCTGGACGGCTTACACAAACTAGGCTCTCAAGGGTGAGGAAACTGACGTTACCCTAATGTTGTGATGCCATCAAGTGTTGGCACCCATAACCACACTTCTTTCCTTCCGGCTCACCTTAAAAGCAGGACAGCAAGCATTGAAGGTAAGAATGATAAATAATAAACTGATATAGAAACTTTTATTAAACATCTCCTCACCTTTAGTACTGCACTGCTCGAGGTCACAAATTTGCTTAAAAGTAATGTGCGTTAGATCACATTAAAGCACTTCTGCGTGTATAAATTTCTAATAGTTGGTTTTATGTTTGAGTTATTTTGACGTTAGTCAATCTACATTTAATCCAGTGTAACTGCACATACAAAGTATTTGAATTCTTGAAATCATCAATCGTGTAATATCAAATAATGAAGGAGTGAGCATGGAGTATATATAGACAACAAAATATCCCTACTTCAAGGAATAGTGTGCCCCTGCCAGCGGCGGCAAATTTTAAAGGGGGATGGGAATAAATAATAATAATATATTTTTCAAAAACATACCCATTCCAGAAGCCACCGTCTCGCTCCTCTTCTCTTCTATGGGCTCCCCAGCAATCCTGGTGCTGCTCTCATGCTAAACCTAGCATGAGAGCAGTGCCAGGATTGGACTAAGTGGCTTGGTCTGCCGCTCAGACAGAGCACTGGAGCCTGTGCAGTTTCTCCAACCTGAATGTGTAACACAGCCAGGCTGGAGAACCTAAGTGCGCATGTGTGTTTGGCTGACTTGAGACAGCCGGCCAAACACACAGGCACACTTAGTGCACAGGCTCAACTCCCCCTCTCCTATCCCCCCCACTGTGGCCCCGTCCTGTCCCTCCCCACACATGCTGCTGGCTGAGCCAGCAGCTGTAAAATAAAACAATAATGAAATATTGTTATATTTTACAGCTGCTGGCTCTTAGCCAGGTGGCGACGCGCCTCCACCATTGTGGTGGAGCCGCCCCTGACCCCTGCAATGCATAAAAAGGGTAACGATAATGATAATAAAGTGTTTTTCTTAAAGTGCCTAACAACACAGATTTCTGACATCTCAAAGCGCTGTTGATAAAAAGAGTTATTTATAGGGATACTGTAAGTCTACTTAGTGCTTCATAGCCTTATGAAAAATAACTGTTGCCTTCAATCCGGCAACACAACTCAGACAAATGGAGAACTCCTGCAAAATAAGAGGAGGGGACTTAAAAATCCAACCACACACACTAAAACTGATCACTTGGAGTACCTAGCAAAGACTCATCACAGATGCATTCAGACCCTGCACCATCTTTCTGGAAGGTCTGGTCCCCCATCAATCAGGTCCTGCAGGGACCTGTATTATGTCACAGACTCCTACTGCTTGAGAATTATCTCTGGACTCCCAACATTCCTCCAATGAGGCTCAGGCAAAAAATCCTTATGTAAGTGAAATGTCAAATAAATTTACATTGTTGTTTTGCAGATTTTGTGTAATTTTCGGTTTCCTGCCGGTAAGGGCTTTATGCGTAATTTTCACTGCTTTCACAATGTCTTGCAAGAACTGTGAAACTGATGTGAGCTGCTGCTGCAACTCAATATTTTCGGCATGATCCAGTCTCCTTTGTGATTTTAATACGCTCTACCAGACAATCATCAATCAGACCACTGGCAAAATCTACTTCCTGTAACCGGGGTAATTTGCACAAAAAATGGAAAAGAATAAAAAAAGTTTGTAAACTCTCTCAACCAACAGTGAACATTTTTATTCAATATACACAATATATATATATTTTTACGGAAAAAACAAAGGTTACAGAAACGTTATAGTTAGGTTCTGAACTTACTCGTCCAAAACTATAGAAATTCAGCAGTTACAGAGTTCTTTCAAGTAACTATAACTCACGCCCTTACAATGCAGTTTTCTTATGAATAATTTCATTGCAAATGTGGCAGTGATAATATCAAAGATACCATTGAAAGTGTAATCAATGATATAATATGTGGAGTAATTAGATGTGCATGGTGAAGGAGTGAGTTATAGTTACCTTAGGGCGCGAGTTATAGTTACTTGAAATAACTCGAACAATAATTGCTGAATTTCTATAGTTTTATGAGGAAATTGAGAACCTAACTATAACGTCCCTGTAACTTTGTTTTATTCAGTTAATTTCTGTTTTTTAACTTAAAGTAATTTAAATTACTATACATTAATCCAACCACCACCCACCCATACACAGCCAAAGGCCGTGAACGATGGAGGTTGGCCGCAGGACCTATGGCCAACCCCCATAACCACCCAATCCCGCAACGCACATGGCCAAAGGCCATGCGAGTCAGAAGTTGGAAACAAGGTCTGTCTCTCCAGGTGTGAGAATAGGTGTGAGAGGGTGTTTCTGGGTGTGAGAGTGGGACTGAGAGGTTCTACGTGGGTGTGAGAGTGAAGGCTGTGTGCAGCGGAGGTTGGCCGCCTGTGGCCAGGACCTGCAACCAAGTCCTAATAAACACCAAACCCAGTGCCGCGCACTGCCTTTAGCCCTGCACAGCGGGGGTTGGCCACAGGGCTATTTCAGTCAGTGGATCTGTGAGTGGGTGCACGAGTGTCTTAGTGAGTTTGAAAGTGGGTGTGTGAGTCTATGAGCGGATCTGGGTGGGTGCATGATTGTCTGAGAGGGTGTGTGAGTGGGAACAAGAGTCTGAGTGCCTCTATGAGTGACTGAATTAGTGTATGAATGAGTCTGAATGTTTTTTTCATTTTTTTTGCTTATTCGCAAATATTCGAGAATATTACAGAATATTCTTGAATATTCATGAGAATAGTCTCAAATATCGACATGGTGAAGAGAAATCATTTTAAACCAATAATTTGACCCTCAAGCAACCCTATATCACACCGCTGGGTCAGGGTACTTCCATCCAGACCCCTTTCACCACTTATTTCTATTTTCAGTCCTTGGACCCTCTCCTGTAACATAAAATGGCGGCCGCAACTTTCTAGTCAGGTTGTGGCCAGCCAATCACAGCATTCCTGTTGGCGCACTAATTTGAGAATACATTGTGATAAATTTGCGACCAGACATATCCAAATTTATATTCCCTTTAATGTCTCAAAAACTACTGAACAGATTTATACCAAAGAAGGGAAAGCACAATCTACGTACCAAAATCTAGCTTTCTGCCAAATTTGGTGTGATTCCATCCAGCAGTTCGGGCTGTAGTCGTGTTCAAATGTCCCATGGGAGTTAATATGAGAAATACAACTTTTTTGGACCCCCCCCCCCCCTTTTCTCAGCCCCTGCTTGACAGATGACCCCGAAACTTTCTGTGCACAAGAAGAATTACCGGGGCAGTTTTTGTAAAATTTAATAAAGATTTGTCTAACGGTGTCAAAGATATAGGCAAGTCAAAAAACACTTTTCCTATGGAAACATGGTCCTAACTATAACTACCTACTGGCGATAGCCAGTAGGTTATATACATACACACATATATATATATATATATATATATATATATATATATATATATATATATATATATATATATATATATATTTATTTATTTATTTTTTTTTTCCACTTAAAAAACCAAAGGTTACAGGGACGTTATAGTTAATTTTACATTTTACTCGCACAAAACCATAGAAATTCTGCAATTACAGTATAGTTATGGTTATCTCAAGAAACTATCACTCACACCCTAAGGTAATGCCCTTGCCATACACAATTTTCTCCTCAATAATTTTACTGCAAATGTTGCAATGATGTTATCAAAGATGTCATGAGTGAGTTATTATGTGGGGTAGCTAACAGTGCATGGCTAGGGTGTGAGTTATAGTTACCTTAGGGCACGAGTTATAGTTACTTGAGATAACCATAACTTTAACTGCTAACTATCTATGGTTTTGCCCAAGTAAAATGTGAACCTAACTTTAACGCCCCTGTAATCTTTGGTTTTTTAAGTGAATTTCCATGTTTTAAAAATATTTGTAAACCTAACTATTAACGTCCCTGTAAACTTTGTTTTTGTCATTGACTTTCTATGTTTCTTTTTAACATAATATAATTTTAATTGCATTATGTTAATTCAACCACCGCCACGCACGGGCCTGTGACCAGGTCCCACAGTCAACCCATTATAAGCACCAAACCCTGCCCCAAGCATGGCCTTGCGCTGTGTACAGTGGGGGTTGGCTGCAGGGTCTACCCCTACATTTAACCAACCCCACACCAAGCACTCTCTTCAGCTGTGCACGGCGGGAGTTGCCCGAAAGAAAGGAAAAGGGGGCAGGGTAGGAATACCACCACTCCCTAGCCTTGGTGCTGTGGTCTCCAGGGACCCTGCCAGGGCTAAAGGACATTAAAAAAAAAAAAAAAAAAAAAAAAAAAAAACTTTTGCTCCAAAATCGTGGCAGATTCCCAAATTCGCAGCAATTTTTTTTTTTTTAAATGGGTGGGCTCGGTATTGAAGAAAAAAAGAAGGGGGCGCCTGGGGCCCCACTCCGAGGGCTCTTTTGAGCCCCAGGGACCACCACCTCCCTGGGGCTAAAGAGAAAAATATGGATGGCTCCACAGATCCCCGGGGCCCTGAGGACCACCAACTCCCCAGGGCCAAATAAATAATTTAAACTGGAAGAGGGGACTGCCTCTCCAGGCTGGTTTTGGCTCCAGGCCCCCATCCACCAAGGCCCGATCATTATTAAAAGGCGGAGAGGTCCGCTCGGCCTCAGTCTCTGAGCTGATTTTGGACCCCATCCCCGCAGTCCAGCCACTAGTCCCTGGGTGCCCTGGCTCCACACAGGGCACCCAATGTGCTTTGATGGGGACCACAGGGGGAGCCTGAAGGCCCCCATTGTCCCAGCTGGCTCCCCGCCTCCTGCAGACCACCACCTCCCCAGGGCCAAACACGCAATTTAAATTGGGTCCCCTCCCCAAGCCGATTTTGGCCTCAGGGACTTCATCACCAGAGGCCTGGCCATTATTAAAAGGGGGAGGGGTGGCCGCAGGGCCCTTCTCCATGGGTGATTTTGGCCTCAGTGACCCCATCCCCGGGTCTAGGCCTTTGGTGCCTGAGTGTCCTGGACCCACCCAGGGCACCAAGTGTGTTTTTATTAGGATATGGGGGAGCCTGAAGGCCCTCACATTCCCAGCTGGCTCCCTGCAGAAGCCAGCACTGCTCCCGCATGCATGGAGTGGCTAGAAATGCAACTCCCTGCATGCAGGTGCAATTGTTTCAAATGTTTCCGTGCCCACATGGCAGGGAAACAGATGAAAAATCCACTTCAAGCAAGCAGGAGCAGTTTGACAGCTTCCGCTTGCTGGAAGTGGAGTTAGTGTTTGCTCTCACTTGGGGGGGGGGGACTGTTATAACTGCCCGAAGTGAAAGCAAACAGCTGTCTCCTGAGGGTGGTCACCTCAGGCGATAGCAATAGTCGGCCCTCTATGAAGGTGGTCCCCAGGGCCATTAATGGTCCCGGGAGGGGAGCCGTGTGGCTTCCCCTCCTTTCTTTTGCATGGGTCGGCCCCAGGGAGGCAGTGGTCCCCTGGGGCCGTATACGGCTCAGGAGGGGGGGCACCTGACCCAGTACCAATTTAAATTACATGTATGGCCCGAGGAGGTGGTGATCCCTGGGACCTGGAGATCGTCTTTGCCCCTCAGCATATTTTTTTATATTTATCCCCAGGAAGGTTGTGGCCCCCGGGCTCGGCTAAGCCCCAGGAGGAGGAGGTTTGAGCGGCCCCCTCCATTACTAAAATAAAGTCCTGGGGAGGTGGTGGTCACCCAGGACCCAAAAGAGCCCAATTGAGGAGGGCCTGCACAGCCTCGCTCCAATTTTGTTTTTAAGCCCCAGGAAGGTGGTGGTCCCCGGGGCTCAAAAGAGCCCTAGGAGGGAGGCTCTCATGCACCCTCCTTCCGTTTTTTAAATATGCTCATGCCACTGGGACCTGGGTCACCCTTGCCTAAACTGAAAACAAGTGCGGAAGACCACGAAGATTCGTCAATTAGCGCCAAAGGTATTGGCAAAACAAAAATGCTTCTCCTATGCAATCTAGGTCCTAACTATACCTACCTACCTACTGGTGACCGGCAGAGGGTTATCCTTGTATACACATGAACAGAGAGCTCTGGGAAGTTCCTAAATTTAGGTGTAGAGCAGCTCCAGTAAGGAGCACCCTGCAACACCAGCGACACTCTAGATTTGCTCACCCCAAATGTCTGTTTATCTAGCAAAGTTTTTAAGCATAGGATTAGCACAGTGCTCTCCACACCGAGATAGGTAAGGACAAAGTATTTTGCCATTTCTATAGCAAACGCTTTAACCATAGGTTTGACACAGTGCCATCCTTGTCAAGCTGCAAAATAACAAATGCCATTCATCACTCCAGGCATGTGTTACAGCTTTGGACTGGTAAAATACCATCCAAGCCAACCTGGAATGAGTGAAAGCAACCCATGATGCGTGTTTTGCTATCATTATAGCTCTTCAGATGGGTTTAGCTTTGCCAGACACAAGGAAGCACCCAGCATAAGTCAAAACAAAACCCTTTCAGGGTTAGAGTGAAACATAAATTATGCAAAAAAGAAGAGAGAACTATGGGTAGTTCCCAAATTTATACTGAGTGCTCCCTTGTGTCTAGACAAAGCTAAACCACCCTGAAGAGCTATAATGATAGATGGGTCTATGAATGGGTGTGTTAGTTTCTGAGTGGGTCTGAGAGTGGGTGTGTGAGGGTCTGAATGGGTCTGTGAGTGGATGTGTGAGTGTCTCAGTGGGTCCTCGTGCAAAAGCTCAAAGGCCCTAAGAAGACCAGGCGGGATAATGAAATTGGCTAATTTCACCCAGAGTTTCCCTCTGTCAACCTTACCAAATGCCGACTTGAAGTCGATGAACCCCAGATAAACTCAATGTCTGTTTGCCCTTACCTGATCAGATAGTAAGGAAACAGCCATAAGACTGACTGAGGTAATAGAGTACTTCCTGAAACCTGTCTGGTTAAGGGGGATGATGTTATTTGCCTCAGTCCATGACTGTAGCTCCTCCAATAGCACTCCTGCAAAATATTTCACATTGTTATCAATGAGGGCTACCAGACAATAATTCCCTAGGGCTCCCCTGTCACCACCCTTATAAATCGGAACTTGAATCGGACCACGTCATGAAGGCTGAATGCAATTTGATTGAAGAATAGTAGTAAACAACGGAGGCAGGTGGCTAGACCAAAATGTGGCATCCTCTCTATAGATGGATGGGGGAATGCCACCTGGGACTGGAGCCCCCTCCTTGTGACCTTTGGCTATTTGCTTCTGGACTTGACTGGGAGAAATGAGACCTAATGTCACCACTTGATTTTTGCAGCCAGGCCTCTGTGGTGAAGAGTAGGTGACCCCCAAGCTGTCCCCATCAGTGAAGAGCTTTGATGTATCTGAGTCGGCATTGCAGTGATCATTAAGAAAATGATGCCAGGTTGGTTCTGAAAGGTTTGTGGAAGCCACAGCTGGAGTGACTCTACCCAGACAGTTGACTGACCGCCAAAGGTTTGCAGGATTATTGGACTTACTATAATGCAATAATTTGGCCCAGAATGAGTTCCAACTTGCCGCTCAACAGTTCTTTTTCTCGATTTTTAGATCTCTTCTGGCCTCCCCAAGGAGGAACAGGACTCTAGTATCCATAGGTGGCCTTAACGCTCTCCATAGCAAGTTTGCCCTCCTTTTGCCCTTTTCACCTGAGTGTTGCTTTCCACCCACTACAGAGAGCTGTGCTCTTCGAGATCTGCTTCCTCCTCGGGTGACCCTGTTTGGGGTGATGCATTAAAAAACTTTCTGTTAATGTTACCCATTGCAACAGAAGGCTGCCAGCAGCAGAATGAGAGGAGGAAAAGAAAAGTTATGCTGTAGTACACATAATGCGCTTCAGGTTGATTGCGCCCTCATTCAGTCTTAAGTTTGTTGCACATTCAAAGTAGCCCCACACTAATATCAATGATGATCTCCTGGGGACAATGATCTCTATCCAGATTTTCACCAAAGCCTAAAAAAGGATATAAGATGCAATAGGGAAGGGCTAACAAAAATTTAATTAAAGAGGCCCTCATTGCCATTAGAAAAGAAAGTCCTGGTGACTTGTCAGGGGCAAATCAGCCATTTAGTGCCCTAAGCCATAGATGATCCAAGTTTCCTTGTAGAACGCATCCTTTCTTGTCACCTTTGGTCCACCCAGGCTGCACATGAGGCGGGGTCACCCACAGGCTATCTTGAGCCTCTGTGACCTTGCTCCCAGGAATTATACTCATCAGCCACATGTTAAAGTCTCCTGAGATCACAAGATCACAGCAGGATCCTTCAGACAATAAATCTATTATGATGTAGGTCAGCTTGCTCATTAGTGCCATCTTTGCTGAGGCACTTGGATGCATGTAAACATTAAACAGGGTGATTTCCTTTTCACATCCATTTGCAGAGCTAAAGATTAGATCAACTACTTGAGTGAATTCAGAACCTAAATATAACATCCCTGTAATCTTTGTTTTTTTTTAGTGTGTGTGTGTGTATATATATATATATATATATATATATATATATACTATTGGCCCTGTTAAAAAGAGGATTTTGGAACATTACAGGGCTATTAAGAATTATGACACTTCATATCCTGTAGCGAAACATTGGCCAAAGTTACATAATAGAGATGCTGATTGTTTGGTATACTTTGGCATTAATAGGATTGAGAGGAATTTACGTGGAGGAGACAGGGAGAGGCTCCTTAGGATCAGGGAATCGGAATACATTACTCTTCTTGGACGAAGACACCGGGGGGCCTCAACGAGGATGAGGAACTTTATGTGCATGTTGGACAAATGTGAGCATTGATTAATGGTAATGTGCACTTTATCCTTCTCTGTTCTCTCCGGTCAGGCGCTCCCTTATTGATTATAACCTGTGACAATTAGATACCAGTATAATATATATTTTTTTTATAGTTTAAATATTACTGTTTTTTTATTGTCTGATATTTGCTATTCACATTATGGATATCACCCTTAAATTCTATTGGTATCAACTTCAAATTGTTATTTTGTATATGAATCTCCAATTATGTGATATTAATAGTGGTATATGATTTGGAGAGAAAATGATCCTTTCGTTTAAAATATGGGTGATTTTGCTTTATTTATTTATTATTTTTTGTGAATATTTTATTTAAAATGGATTTCAGTATTCACTTTGGAGCCCCTTACGATACAATTAGAATTTTCCTATGTAAGGTAGTATTTTTTCTGTGTTTATTAACAAGGGGTATTTAAGTCTGGCTGGGAAAGTGTGCAGGTTTTTTCAGTTTGGCCATGATGAAGACTCTTCTGTGTTGAAACGCGTTGCCATCTTAGGAGTATATTTTCTTTCGGTATCAGTTTGCTTTTTGTAACAACATAATCTTTTGTTCAAATAAAGCTTTATGTTTTAGGAGTGGACATGTTGGGTGCGACTTTTTTCTGCTTTTTAATAAAGTGGC
Source organism: Pleurodeles waltl (assembly GCF_031143425.1). Classification (NCBI taxonomy): domain Eukaryota; kingdom Metazoa; phylum Chordata; class Amphibia; order Caudata; family Salamandridae; genus Pleurodeles; species Pleurodeles waltl. The sequence continues at coordinate 160,721,713 of NC_090448.1, read as the reverse complement.
AGGAATCTTTTTTGCATATATATATATATAAATCTATAATAATGACAATTACTATACATTAAAAAAACATAGAAATTCACTGAAAAAAACAAAGGTTACACAGACATTATAGTTAGGAAATAGATTTTAAAAGTACAGAGAAATTCAATGAAAAAAACAAAGGTTAGAGGGTCCATAGAAATTCAGCAGTTATAGTTAGAGTTACCTCAAGTAACTATAACTCGTGCCCTAAGGTAACTAAAACTCACGCCCCCGCCATGCACATTTTTTCTCCAAAAAATGTTAATGCAAATATTACATTGATATTATCAAGTATGTTATCAAAGATGTCATGGATGCCGTAATCTGTGAGGTAATTAGCTGTGAATGGCAAGGGCGCAAGTTGTAGTTACCTTAGGACACGATGTTTGGGTTTTTCAGTGAATTTCTATGTTTTTTTAACACATTCTTATTGTCATTATTATACATTAATCCAACCACCGCCGCACTCGGCCAAATGGTTGGCCACAGAGCCTAGCCTCCGCCCAGGCCCTGATGCCAATCCCCTATAAGCACCCAAACTTGCACCTGGCGTGGCCTTCACCTGTGTGCAAGGGAGGATGCCTGCAAGACCTGGCCTGCAACCAGACCCTGCAGCCAGCACCCCTAACCACTCAACCCCATGCTAGTCACAGGCCTTTGGCTATGCATGGTGTGAGTTAGCAACTGCCTTTCTGGGTGTGAGAATAGATGTGAGAGGGTGTATCTATGGTGAGAGTGGCTGTCAGATTGTCTGTCTGGGGGTGAGAGTGTGTACATGTAGGAAAGTAGCCTTTTTCTAGCTTGGTTACCCCCACTTTTGGCCTGTTTGTTAGTGTGTTTGACTGTGTTCACTGGGATCCTGCTAACCAGGTCCACAGTGATTATGCCCTCTCCTTTAAACTTGGTTGCTGGAACCTATATCATCCCACAATAGGCATACTGGTGCCCCCATGTAAGCCCCTAGCATATGGTACCCAGGTACCCAGGGCATTGGGGTTCCAGGGGATCCCTATAGGCTGCAGCAGTTATTCTGCCACGCATAGGGAGCCAATGCAAAGTGTTCTGCAGCACTGCCATTACAGACTGCATGAAACAGGTGCATACACCTGTTTTCACTATAGGTCACTGCACCAGGTCACTATAAATCACTGCTATGGTAGGCTTTCTCAGCCCAGAGGGCAGGTACCCGTGTGTGAGGGCACCCCTGCACTAGGAGAAGTGCCCCTACAAACTCCAGACCCACTTTCCTGGACTTTGTGAGTCCGGGATGCCATTTTACGCGTGTACTGGCCATAGGTTACTACCTATGTCCAGCTTCATGATGGTAACTCCGAACCTAGGCATGTTTGGTATCAAACATGTTGGAATCATACCCCAATACTTTTGCAAGTGTTGGATGTATACATGCACTCTGTGGGGTCCTTAGAGGACCCCCAGCATTGCTCCTACAGTCTTCTGAGGTTTTCCAGGCAGCTCAAGCTGCTGCCACGTCACAGATAGGTTTCTGCCCTCCTGTTGCTTGAGCAGCTCAAGCCCAGGAAGGCAGTTCAAGGGATTCCCTTTAGGAGAGTGGTGTTACACTTTCTCCCTTCAGAAATAGGTGTTACATGGCTTGGGAGGGGTAGCCTCCCCAAGCCACTGGTATGCTTTGAAGGGCACATTTGGTGCCCTCGGTGCATACACCAGTCTACACTGGTTCAGGGACCTCCAGTCCTCGTTCTTGCATGAAACTGGACAATGGAAAGGGGAGTGACAACTCCCCTGTCCATCACCACCCCAGGGGTGCTGCCCAGAGCTCTTCCAGAGGGTCCCTGGGTTCTGCTATCTTGAATCCAAGGTTGGAAGGGAACTCTGGGAGCATCTGAGTGGCCAGGTCAGGCAGGTGGGGTCTGAGCTCCCTCCTGATATGTGGTCACCCAACTAGGTGACCAATCCCCTTTTAAGGGCTATTTAGTGTCTCACTTTTGAGTGGTTCCTCAGATTCACCTTGCAAGATTCAAGCAGGACTCCTGATTGACTCCGACTTCTGACCGAAAGAACTGCACCTGGACTCTCCAGGATCCTACCATCTGCAAAAAAGACAAAGACTTTGCCTGCAACATTGTTTCTCTGGCTCCTTCCGCAACATTTACAGAGTTGTGCATCCTCTGAGGACAGCCCGTCTTCAGTCTGCAAAGGAAAGAACAAGGAATCTCCCTTGAAGTGAAGGAGACTCTCCTCTGCATCTGCAGGCACTAACAGAAACAATGACCAGCTGCGTGGATCCCCTCTCCTGCTGAGCTGCGTGGATCCTACAACATGGGTGGAGGTCAGAAGTGCCCCAGAATGTCCTCTCTATGAGCTGTCTAACTTGTGTGGAGGTAAGCCCCTGCCTTCCCACGCAGGACAGTACCCCCATTCACTGCATTCTTTGCAGCTGTCAAGGCTTCTTGGCACTTCTTCCAAGGGGTTTCGTGTAGCTCCAGCCCCCAGCACTCATTTCTGTGATGCACAGCTCCCCGTGTGACTCTCCTGAGGCGTTGGACTCCTTTTCGTAGTGCTGCATGGGCTCCATTTACAACTTGTGTGTCCCTGTCCTGTGGGACTCCTGTGTGTGCTGTCTGTGCTTCTGTGGGCTTTCTGCAACACTGAGGGCCCCCTCTGCCCGCCCCCACCCCGGGTTGAGTTCTCCTGGTCCTTGCTGAACCCCAGCAGCACCACTTTCCACCAGCCACTAGTTTTGCCTGTGCCAGGGCTTGTTGGTGGAATCCGGACACGCAAATCCGACTGCAATCTTCTTTCCGGTGTGGAACATAACCTGCATCCTCCAGGAACTTGACTCTGACTTCAGGGATGCAGTGCTGACTCTTCTTCCTCACCGTCGACCAAACTCCAGCTATCCTCATCTTGGTGGGTAGGGGCTTCTGCCCCCACTGGACTCTGCTGTGTCTTCTGGACTTGGTTCCCTCTTCCCACATGTCTTCCTCTGTTGGTTTCTTGCAGTCATCTGTGGGTTTTGCAATTCTCTTCTTTTCTTCTAAGTGGGTGTTCTGGGGAAATTCTAGTAATTTACTCCTGCTTTCCTGGTTGCTGGGGGGTGTTGTGGTACTTACCTTTGTTCTTTCCTGGTACCCCCAGTGACCCGCTACACAGTCCACTTCCATAGGTGGGGGTGACACTCTCGTATTTTTTAATATAAGGTTTGTCCTCCCCCTAGGGCCACTATTCTCTACTGTGTTTTACACTAAATCCACTGTTTTCTAACTATTCTTATGCCTATTTCTGACAACTAGTGTATATAACTTGTGTATTACTTACCTCCTAAGGAAGTATTGCCTCAATATATTAGTATATTGGTATTGGTATTGTGTTACCATAATAAAGTACCTTTATTTTTGTAGCAGTGAGTGTATTCTTTTATGTGTGTAAGTGCTGTGTGACTACAGTGGTATTGCATGAGCTTTGCATGTCTCCTAGATAAGCCTTGGCTGCTCATCCACAGCTACCTCTAGAGAGCCTGGCTTCTAGACACTGCCTACACTACACTTATAGGGGATACCTGGACCTGGTATAAGGTGAAAGTACCCTAGGTACCCACCACACACTAGGCCAGCTTTCTACAGTACATCAGTGTTTTAGTGGGTGTGTCAGTGTGTGTGTGGGTTAATTAGGGTGTGAGTGGGTGCGTGAGGGTCTTGAGTGGGAGAAATTGATTGAAAGAGAGAAAGAAAGTGAGAGGGAAAGAGATAGCTTTTTTTAGGCTTTAATATTTTATATAGTTAGAATGAGATATTTGTGTTCATTTTAGAATAAAAAATGTATTTATTATTTTAAATCAAATACTTTATTAAAAAAAAAAAAAAAAAAAAGGAACTGGGTCCAGCTGAATTCGAACCCCCAAAGCTCAGCTATGGGGATTGTGTTTTTTTAACCATAAGGCTTCCCCTGCAGTGCCATTTCTTCAGCAAGCAAGGAGCTGCTTTGACAGCAGCTCCGTGCTTGCTGAAGCATTTTATTTCTGTCCCCGGCATGCATGCATGCAGGAGACAGAGACAAAAGCTCTGCTGTTTGACAGCGGGACCTGCTTTAAAGGTCCTGCTGTCAAACACCAGAGTGTTTGCTGTGGCTTGGGTGCAGACAAGCCAATAGCAAACAGCTATGTCCTGGGGTGGACACTCCCCAGGACATAGCAGGAGCCGGCCCGAGAGGGTGGTGGTCCCCAGGGCCATTAGACGGTCCAAGAGGGGGGCTTTGCTGCCCCCCTCAAACGTGAAGATAGCCCCGAGGGTGGTGGTCCCCGGGGCCCAAAACGGACTCACTTTCAATTGTTTTCTGTTTGCCCCAGGGGGTGGTTCCCGGGGCACAGGGGCCCGCACATTTCTATATAGAAGCTCCAGGAGGTGGTGGTCCCCAGGGCTTGGGGGTCCCATAGCATCCCCCTTTACTTTTTTATAGATTTGCTATGGGGGTGGTGGTCCCTGGGGTATGGGGAGCCCAAAGGGACCCCCTTTTCATTTTTAAAAATATTTGCCTGGGGGGGTGGTCCCCAGGGTGCAGGGAAGGACACTGGCCCCCCCCATATCATTTCTTAAATGCCCGAGGGAGGTGGTGGTCCCTAGGGCAGTGGGAGGGGTCCGGGCACCCCTCCTGCCTATATCATAACAGCCCTGGGGAGGTAGTGGTCCCCAGGGCAGAAGGGGGGCAACCCCCTCGCATAAGCAATATAAGCCCCAGGGAGGTGGCGGTCACCAGGGCAGGGGGAGGGTGCCAGGAAGCTCCCCCCATATTTCTAAAAAATACGCCCAGGACTTAGCCCACCTGGGGGCTTTATAATAAGATAGCACATGAGACTGCGCTTCATTTTTTAAAAACTTTTTACGCCAGATTCTCTATCAACTATGGACCCAACCGCAATTTTTTTCCCCAATGCCTTTGGGAACCCACCAACAGAGCTGAGGGGTCAGGGTGTTCGCACTCTGGTCCCTTTTGTATTTTTTTTAGTATTGTTTTTAGGGACTCGACTCCCAAGATGGCTGACAACACTTCTATTGTTGAAATGTTATCAGCCAATCAAATCTCTGCACAAGATCGGGAGGAGTTGTGAATCCTTCGCATCCCTATATTTAAAAATTGGGATTATCTTAAATTTCTCAAAAACTACTGAACGGATTTACACCAAATAACAAAAAGGGCTCTTTCTGGACTAAGAGCTACCTTTCTTCCAAATTTGGTGTATTTCAATCCAGTGGTTTTTGCGCTATTGCTGTTCAGTTTTTCCTATGGGATTTAACATTGGAAAAGCTCTAAATTTTCACCCCCCCTTTTCATCTCGGCCCCCGTTTGAGAGATTACCTCGAAATATTCCAGACAGCAGCTCACATGACTGTCAAATTTCTTTAGAAAAGTTTGTGAAGATTCGTCAAGCGACGCCAAAGATATAGGCTAGCGAAAAACAGCTTTTTCTATAGAAACTAGGTCCTAACTATAACTACCTAGTGGCAACCTCCAATAGGTAATATATATATATATATATATATATATATATATATATATATATATATATAAATAAACATAAACACACACACAGCTTTTGGCTCACATGCGTCCCTTGTACAGATGTGACAGCAGTTATGACTGTGAAAGCATGTTTAAAATAAAGAATTGTATTACAATGCATAGCATCAGCTGCAACTATTTTTAGATCTGGAACACAGACCTTCAACAGCTTTAGACAAGGCGCTGAAGCCCTAAGGGAAGCTGATTTGAAAGTGTAAGGGTTCCAAGAGAATGCAGGCTGATGCTATGCATAAAGAGATGACAGTTCTGTGAGGGTCACAGGCGGCTGATGAGCCTCCAGTGTTAAAAAAAATAAACTAGAGGCATTAATCGAAAACGCCTGAAAGAGACTGACATCTACACATCAATAAAAGTCTGTCACTGGTAAAAATGCTTCAATAGTACAAACATCGCATCTTTCCACAGTAACTTATCAATCATTAATTTTATTTGAGGCCCACGTTTCAAAGTCTAACAGCTTTAAATATTTAGTGCTCATGTCCTTTAACGTGCCGTGCTTTCAAAATTACAATTAAAAGTGGTTCTGCAGGCGAGTTGGTTTGCAGGGTGGAAATGGAGCGTAGCTGAAGATTCATACTCCTTTTCGGTGCGGTTTTGACATCTTGTGTGCTGTTTGCATTGTAAAAGACACACCCCGTTGGATCAATTACACCTGCAGAGCCATGTTTGTTGCTATCCCCTTTGGTCGTTGAACGGTTGATCCTACGCATGTGGACCAGTCAATGTAGAATTGATTTCCTTTCCTGGTTGATGCTGTAGTCTGGATAAGGTCCTCTTCCAATAGTGACTTTTTTTCTAATTAGGATCTGTGCCAGAGAATGTTGCCCATTAAGGGGGACATCTTAACATACTGACTTTGAACACTTCTAATCCGAGTGTTATTGGTCTCTTATGTCACTTTCATTTTACTTCCGCCCACTATGACGTTCAGCGTCGCTCACTTTAGTCATCAACACACAAAGTAGTTATCTTGGTTGCTACTATGACAATGTGGGCTTTTTAAGACCAAAAACATTTTGATTTTAACCATTTATTCACTTATCGCCAACCACAATCGCTCTATATATTCAAGCACATTGCTCCTGATTCCCTTTTACTAAATTGGTATTCGGAGTTAAATGTAACAAGAAGGGAAAGCTGGCCTCATCCAGAGCAGAAAGAAAATTGCTGTCTATGATCAGAGTCTTCTTAGCATTAACTTGCTGACCAGAATGACTGAGATGCTCAAGGCACGCCTGGTGGTAGAAATATGATCCACTAAGTAAATATGATCCACTATGTCCACTACATCTATAGGAACCTGGTATTCTGTGTTTTGGCTGAAAACATAAAATCCATCAAATGAGTTATCAGTAGTCTTCTCCTTGTCATCGTGGTAGCAAAAATATTTTTTTCAAATCGCTAATAGTAGCAGAAGCAACCAATAAATAGCGGCTAGCAGGTTCCAGGACATCAAAGACATGATAGTATGAGGTAGAAGCAATATTTTCAATGATCTGTCTCTTTTATGAAGAAGAAGTAAAATATCTGGAGAGGGGAGTTGTGGGATCCACCTTAAAGATACCATGGACGTTATTTGTCAATTTATAATAGTTTGGCTCCAATCTTTCATTTCTTTCTGTGCGTGTGAAGCCAAGATGGACACAGGATCTTGGCTCAGGTTTAGAGCAGCAAATACCACAAACAATTTCAAACGTGTTGTATTAATCCAGACCGGTAATCCCACTGATGCATGCCATTCTCCATGTAGAATTGTAGTTTAAGAAATGACAGCTGTAGGTATTTGGACGAGTAGGCTATGAGTGAGAAAGGTTGAAGTCTGTAACAGAGCTCCTATACTAGCTAAAGAGATGGCCTTACACAACAGCAAAAAGGGTTTGCTAAAATTAATCTCTAGTATCCTAGCATGAGCAAAATGCAAACAAAGAATATGCATGAGGTATGGGGAGTGGCAATCCAACCAAACAATAACAGAGATAAAGTAAGAAAGTAAATAAAGAGCAAAAACAGGTTCAAAAATAAATATTTACCAAGAAACGTGCCAGATAAATGAAGACAAACGTACACATGGTTCACGAGTTATAATACAAGGAACATTATCCCTATTCAAAACAATAGGAAAAAGATGTTCATTGTTAGCCTGTGAGAAAAAGGTGCACATTCCTGCATTAAAGTGTTACGGTAGCCGACCAGCACAGGGGTGTATCTGATGGCAGGCCAGTTTCATTTTAACACACGTTTTACATGCAGCCAGCAGGGAACATCATTTTAAGAGATTAGAGATAGCTGAAGCCAGGGCCAGTTTTAGCACTGGTGGCACCCTCTGTGACAATCATTTTTTGAACCCCTATGACTTCCTCTTTGGATTCTCACACTAGCACTGGGAAATGGTTCTCCTCATCTCTCCATAGCCCCATTCTTACATACATACCATCTGTTTTAAAGCACTGGTAGATTCTGGCTTTACCAATAAGAATGTATATCTACCCAAATAAACCCATTTTAGCAACATTAGGAATAGATAATGAAAGACTGAGGAGAAAAATAACATCCTAAACTATTTGATGCAGTTTGCCTACAGCTCTTTGAAGACAGTTCGTGACAGTCACTGTTCTCTATTAGGGTTGTATCTTATGAACTGTGGTAACAAAAGGATCTTTATGAAAAAAGCAATAATCCAGTCAACTATCAAGATAAAATACATATCTGTGATCTGCACAGCTCGCATTCTTCGCAGAAGGCATATTAACCCTATGTGCTACTTTATCGTGAGTCAAAACTGCTGCTAGACAAAACTCTGATCTTTCTCTCTAACATGAGCAATAGTCACAAAAGTTATCTTGACATTTTTATTGCTACCTGGAAGCTGGATGCACAAGGAACTCTGCAGCAGGTATTTTTTAATTTTAAGTAATTGCAAAATACAGCAACCCCCCCATTCCCAGGTCGTCACCCAGTGCGACCACACCAGTCGCACTGCCCTAAAGTTAGCCCTGACTAAAGCCTTTGCACATAGCCTCGAGTCATAGCGGTAGTTAAAAACAAAAAAAGAATACAAGAGGTCAGCGAAGTGAAAACTCTAGGGGAAAACGGTAGGCAGGTGGGGAGTCTTAGGGGAACTGTTTTACAAATACATTACTATTCCAAGGGCTGACCTTTCAAAATTGCAGTGTGGCTGCAGGGCATGCAATTACTATAGTCTGACTTCCAGGACATATTGTTTTGGGTCAAGAACAACAGGTGTTCATGTCTATTTGGTCCTTGGGTCAAGTAGGCCCAACCCCATGCAGCACAAGCCCCTTGGCTTCCAGTTTCCAGTACCACACTATGGACCAGGGAAGGGCATTGCCTGCAGTTAAAGTAATATCTGTGTCCTTATGTTAATGTGGTTCGAACCTGTATTTATCAATCATTAATGCAAAGCCTTTATTATCACGGTGAGCACTCCAAGGAAATGTTGAAAGCTCGGACTGCAGTGGTGACAATATTCCCAGTTTAAAAATGTGTACACAAGCTTGGAAAATTTAACTATGTGAGGCTATGTATAATGCTCCCAGAATGCTCTCTAATTAGATGCACATATTTGCAGACGATTGAAAGCAAGATTGATGAGCCTCTTTTCTAAATTAAATGTTCACAAAAAATGAAACCAGGAAAAAAACGTTTTGCTAAACTACTGTGAAATTTTACGTATCATTTCTTTGAAGCATCATCTACTATAATGGAAAATCAGCGCAACCAGTTTCAATAAAATTATAGGAAACATGAAAATACGCAGTCATTACAATCATTGGCAAAGCCAAAATGTCTGACATTGGTGGTCAGCCTTTTGGTTTTGTCAATGTGTGTCTTGTTTTGACATGGCTTTTGTAAAACTTTATTGTTGTGGGAGCGGCCACACCCTCACCATTATACAAACATTAGCAAAAGCAATAATATATTTTAGTCTGAAAAACCACACATTGCAACAATAGTCTCTGGTACTGACAAAACTACTTTGTGTGCCAATATGCTCCTTGTGAAAGAGCAGAGACAGAAAGAAAGACAGAGTTAGAAAGAAAGACAGAGAGAGAGAATTTTAATAAAAACCAAAGGTCTTGGTTAACTCAAGACTTAATTAGGGGTCCAATTTTTAAATAAAGTCACACAAGTGCACCCAATATAAATGCTCTTGCAATAGTACAGAATGACAGCTTTCATGAGTCACAATAATTTACAGAAGTAGGCCAGGACATTGTACTTCTAGAAAATATTGGGGACTGCATTTTAGCATGAGAAAATATGCATGTGCATATTTGTTCATGTGAAAATCTGTTGAGCATCTACAAGTACACTTTCCCTCCAATCATTTTTTCACAGTCATGGAAGAAGCTTTAATTCTGCCCTTGTCAGGAGTAAATTTCCAACTTTTCTCAGTGTGAGACAAGATTAGAGAAGAGCTGGTGCAAACCCCTAACGCATGTAAAATAACATGTTTGAACAGACTCCAAAGTGCATTCTAATCCTGGAACTATTGCTTAACGCTACCTCCAGCCCGAGTATGTAGATCTGTGAAAAGATGGCAAAATGTGGGAATTGCTCGAATTCAAATACTACTGCAATATGAGTCCTGGCAGAATCAGACATATTATTATCAGAGCTCTTGTATCATGAGATTTCTACCAAAATGTATCACCGTGCTATGTGGCACCAAAGGGACAAGTGGATCATTAATACAGGACAAGCAGATTTATCAAACAATATGTCCCAGTGACAAGTAGATATTTAATGAAATTCCACCCCCCCTGCAGATTATTAATTCTTTTCATTAAACAAGAGAATCAATCAATCAATCAATTAATTAGGAATTTGTGAAGCGCACTACTCACCCGTGAGGGTTTCAAGGCGCCGAGGAAAGGGGAGGAGGGAGAAGGGGGGTTAGTGCTGCCAGGTCTTGAGAAGTTTCCTGAAGGTAAGAAGGTCTTTGTTCTGGCGCAGGTGGGTGGGAAGAGTGTTCCAGGTTTTGGCGGCGAGGTGTGAGAATGATCTACTGACGGTTGTAGTTCTGCGGACGTGTGGGACGGTTGCGAGGTCAGTGGAGCAGAGCTGCTGGGTCGGGATGTAGAAGGAGAGCCATCTGTTGAGGTATTCTGGTCTAGTGTTGTGCAGTGCTTTGTGAGCGTTGATGAGGAGTTTGAAGGTGATTCTCTTGTTGACTGGGAGCCAGTGCAGGTTTCTAAGGTGGGCTGTGATGTGGCTGTGGTGGGGGATGTCCAGGATGAGGCGTGCGGAGGCGTGCGGAGGCGTTCTGGATGCGTTGCAGCCTCTTCTGGAGTTTGGCCATGGTTCCTGCGTAGAGGGCATTGAAGTAGTCCAGTTGGCTGCTTACGAGGGCTTGGGTGACTCTTCTTCTGGTTTCAGCGAGTATACATTTGTAGATCGTTAGGAGCATGTGGAGGGTGTTGAAGCAGGAAGAGAAGATGGCGTTGACTTGCTGGGTCATGGATAATGAGGAGTCCAAGATGAATCCTAGGTTGCGTGCGTGGTCGGTGGGAGTAGGAGCGGCTCCGAGAATGGCAGGCCACCAGGAGCCATCCCATGCAGAGGGGGTGGAGCCGAAGATGAGGACTTTCGTCTTGTCGGAATTGAGTTTGAGGCAGCTGCTCTTCATCCATTTGGCGATGGCCTTCATTCCTTCGTGGAGGTAGGTCTTTGCAGAGTCCTTGGTGAGGCAGAGGATCAGCTCGGTGTTATCACCGTATGAGATGATGTTGAAGTTGTGGGATCGGTCGATTTTAGCGAGCGGGCCATGTAGATGTTGTACAGGGTCGGGCTGAGGGACGAACCCTGGGGTACGTCGCAAATGATTTTAGTGGCCTCCAAGCGGAATATGAGGAGGCGGACTCTCTGGGTTCTGCCAGTGAGATAGGAGGTGACCCAGTCCATGGCTCTGTCGCGGATGTGCATGAGAGAATGCATTCATACTTCAAGGATTTATTCCTTCCCATTCTAAGATTTTACAGCCTACGCTGCAATAAGATAATCTACACAACCCTAGAGTTTCTTATGAGGGTTAAGACTCTTACGGTATTCTTGTGGAAACAGTACAAACACACTTGCTGGAGGCTGTTCTGATGTAGGTAGTCCTCCAAGCGCACCAAGTTAGGAACGTTTCCAATATTTGTTAGTAATTGGTTACAAATGGCTTAAAGAGATATATTTTCATTCAATGTACACTCAAATTGTGTCTCCATCAACGAGAATATTGTGATTTTTCTTCTTCCTTTATCTATATAAACAACACAATATATACATCACACAACCACAAATCTCTATGCATTTCTAATACAAACTCTTTTTCAGAAGAAGAACACAATATTGCTTTTCAAGGATAATGGATTTGACTCAATGTGGTTAAGAGCTTGCAGTGTTATTGGATAGTGTTAGTGTGCTGACACAGATCTTTTGGAAAGTTCATGTATAATTCTTGAAATGCGATATTGGATCCCTCCTGAAGAATGGAACTCACAATGCATATAGATGTTTGCTCAGATAGCAGACACTGTGACAGCTCAACTGTAATCAATTTTTCCAGTTAAGCAGTAACATCACGTTCCTATTAAAGGTGGCTAGTGGTAAACACACACATCCATACTCTGCTCCCCCTAGAATCAGTCACAAAGCATCACAGTTATTTGTGGTGCTAGTGGAATATCTGGCTACAGAAAGCTACTCCATACCCAAACTTAAGTAGATCTTGATTAGGGATTTCAGGGTGTTGAGTAGTAAACAGAACCCAGTAGGTTGTGTTGCAACTCAATTCCTGTAAATTGACTCTGGCAAACTCTGGTGCAGAGCAGGTTGTCAGACAGAAACACAGCAAGTAGTGTCTTGCATGATTTAGAACAAAATCTTTGTGGCTCCCCACGGAATCCATATCAGTGTGACTTAATTGCGAGAATATAAAGTAATAAGAGTTTGGCTTAGAATGTTAGATGTCACCGGTATACGCAGAGGATTAAAGACATGCGATTTACAGTTCCGTGTGTGACCTAATCTTTTAGCAGGTACCAGGCTGGGGAAGACGCTACAAGTGGCAATGAGATAGGAGATACGTAACCTGAAGAAAGTAGTGTTCTCCTGGACAGTTTGCCATGTTCCAAACAAGCTGCCCAACTCCAGCCAGTGTGAAGCATTTGAATGGAAAGAGAGCTTCACTAAGAGGTCTTCACATCATTGGTCAAGAAACTAGGACCAAGAGCCTACTAAAAGGTACTGCGCTGCCACGCAAAAAAAGTTATACAGTGCATGAAACGTTAACACTGAAGACGGATACAAGCAGGCTTATAAAGCACAGTTAAAGACCATCATAGTTTGCCATATATTATTAGGAATAACAGTGCTTGCTAACAGAACATGTAACGAGGAAGCACCCTACTATTACTCTTACCTGAGTCTTCATAAGTGGAGCATTAGGACCTCAGCATCGGGTGGAGGGACCCAAGCAGAAACACTGGTGTTGTGCATACTGAGCTGTCCTATACCTGAAGTGGCACACCATCAAAGCTGCCAGGTGGTGGCTCAGAACAACTCCAGAGGTCTCTATGAGTGACGGGGCTCCGATGGAGACCAAGAAGAAAGTCAAAGCTTTAAGGACTGTCCTGGATGACCCAGTGGCTGAACCATCGTCAGATTTCAGTGATGAGGCAGATTCCCAGGGACAGACAACAGCCTCTGACAGAGCTCCACCCTTAACATCAGTCTCTCCCATTAACAGTTACATTGCTGCAGCCCTGCTGAAACCACCACCACCTTTCGATACTGCCAAAAAGCAAAATATTGGTGAAAGATGGACTGCATGGATAGAGACATTTGAAGATTTCATTGATGCACACTGGTAACAGAAAGATTATCAAATATCTCAAAATTCTTACTGGTGATGGTGTCAAAGAAGTCATTAAGAAAATGCCAAGAACTGACTAAGAAGTCACATACCATCAGCATAAGAATGTGTTGAATCTCAAGTTCAATCCAATGCCAACTGTTGATTATGAACGATACATTTTCAGTCAAGAATGTCAAAGAGTTGGTGAAATAATCAATGATTTTGTGGAAAGACTCGACACACTCATCAGACACTGTGAGTTCAATTAATGTAACGATAAGGAAGCCATGCGGCTTAGAGGTATTGATGAAAGTGTGTCTGATTCATTCAAACGGTGAATGATGAGAGAAACTCTTAGGGCCTGATTACAACTTTGGAGGAGGTGTTAATCCGTCCCAAAAGTGACGGATATACCACCAGCCGTATTACGAGTTCCATAGGATATAATGGACTCATAATACGGCTGGTGGTATATCCGTCACTTTACCGTCACTTTTGGGACGGATTAACACCTCCTCCAAAGTTGTAATCAGGCCCTTAGTCTGGAGCGAGTGTTGATGGCTGCCAGAGCTGAGGAATGTGCTGAGAGACAAGCTGCTGACATGGGGGCCAGAGGTGCCCAAAATGAGACAGTCATTAGTGTGAAAAGTAATTCGAAACAAAAGACTACAGGATACAAAGTGATATCTACCTGCAAAAAGAAGTTGTGCTTCAGATGTGGATTTGCATTGCCATACGAAAGAAAGTGTCCCACTATTGGACAGATATGCAAAAGCTGTGTAAAGAGAACCATTTTGTGACAATGTGTAGAGCAAAGGAAAAAGTACATGTGTTACTGAGCCAAGCCAAAATGGCCACCAGAACGTTCCACAAGCAATGGTTGACACCTGCCCACAGGGCTAAGCGGCAATATCAGTTGAAGCAAACAGATACTAAATAAAATTGATTCGCATCTAAATCATCGTCGAACAGTTCTTCCGCCTCAATAATAAGTGAAAGTGAAGGAAGTGAACGTGCACATATCAGACTGCTTGCATGAGAAGAAAAAAAATCAGTCAAAAACATGTCAAAGCAACAAAATCATACAAAGACTGTTTAAGATTACATTGAAAATAAATGGATGTTCAATACCTTTTATTGTCGGCAGAGGTTCATTGATAAATATAATGCCTGCAGAGAAGTACAATGGACTGTTTCTGGTATCACGGCTTATACAATCAAAGACCAACAAAGACCAAAGTGTATATATTAGCTGCATCGACACCCATGAGGACTAAAAATAAATTTGTAGTGACAGTGAAACATAAGAAAACAAAGCTACAAGCATCGATCCATGAGCTTCAAGGTACAGCAGCAAATGCCTGCTTGCTCAGTTTCAACATGGCTGCTGACATGGAAGTGATTGCGGTGATTAACGACATAAATGCTCATCACAATATAGTAAGTTGATTACCTTCATTGTTTCATGGTTTAGTAAAGTTAAAGACTATGAAATTAAAACTGCATATTAATGAGGATGGCCGTCCAGTTGCTCAGAGGCGTAGGTGAGTTGCTTTCCAGGTACAACAAGCAGTTGAAAGAGAACTTGAATCTTTATTTCAGCATCATATTATTATAAGCCGTGCTTAATTTGTGCTTGTTGTTTCCGGTGCTGACCATCTGCACTTATTTTTGAGGGCCGGCGCTTAGTCTTTTGCCTCAAGCATTTGCTGAGAGCAAAAGACATATATGGGAAAGACGGAGTAAGAGAAAAAGAAAAAGTGTCACAAAGGTAGAAAGCAGAAATCTGCTAGAGTGAGCTGAAGGGGTAGGGAGTGGCATTAACCCCTTCGCTGCCAGGCCTTTTCCCCCTCCTGTTCCAGGCCTTTTTTGGGCTATTTGGGGAAGTTCGCGCTTAGGCCCTCATAACTTTTTGTCCACATAAGCTAGCCAAGCCAAATTTGCTACCTTTTTTTCCAACATCCTAGGGATTCTAGAGGTACCCAGACTTTTTGGGTTCTTCTGAAGGAGGCCAAGAAATTAGCCAAAATTTAGAGAAAATTTTGTTTTTTAAAAAAAAAAAATTAAAAAGTGGCTGCAGAAGAAGGCTTGTGGTTTTTTCCCTGAAAATGCCATCAACCAAGGGTTTGTGGTGCTAAAATCACCAGCTTCCCAGCTTTCAGCAACAGGCAGACTTAAATCCAAAAACCCAATTTTTCAACACAAATTTGGCATTTTACTGGGACATACACCATTTTTACATGTTTTTGTGCTTTCAGCCTCCTTCCAGTCAGTGACAGAAATTATGAATTCAGCAAGGGGTCATTTGTGTAGATCCTACAAGGGTTTCCTACAGAAAATAACAACTGAAAAAGAAAAATATTGAAATTGAGGTGAAAAAACAGCAATTTTTCTCTACGTTTTACTCTGTAACTTTTTCCTGCAATGTCAGATTTTCGAAAGCAATATACCGTTGCGTCTGCTGGACTCCTCTGGTTGTGGGTATATATAGGGCTTGTAGGTTCATCAAGAACCCTAGGTATCCAGAGCCAATAAATGAGCTGCACCCTGCAGTGCGTTTTCATTCTATACCGGGTATACAGCAATTCATTTGCTGAAATATAAAGCGTTAAAAATAGCTATCAAGAAAACCTTTGTATTTCTAAAATGGGCACAAGATAAGGTGTTGAGGAGCAGTGGTTATTTGCACATCTCTGACTTCCGGGGTGACCATATTAGCATGTGAATTACAGGGCATTTCTCAAATAGATGTCTTTTTTACACACACTCTTATATTTGGAAGGAAAAAATGTAGAGAAAGACAAGGGGCAATAACACTTGTTTTGCTAATCTATGTTCCCCCAAGTCTCCTGATAAAAATGATACCTCACTTGTGTGGGTAGGACTAGCCCCCGTGACAGGAAACGCCCCAAAACACAACGTGGACACATCACATTTTTTTTAAAGAAAACAGGTGTTTTTTGCAAAGTGCCTACCTGTAGATTTTTGCCTCTAGCTCAGCCTGCACCTAGGGAAACCTACCAAACCTGTGCATTTTTTTAAACTAGAGACCTAGGGGAATCCAAGATGGGGTGACTTGTGGGGCTCTGACCAGGTTCAGTTACCCAGAATCCTTTGCAAACCTCAACATTTGGCTAACAAAACACGTTTTCTCACATTTTGGTGACAGAAAGTTCTGGAATCAGAGAGAAGCCACAAATTTCCTTCCACCCAGGGTTCCCTCAAGTCTCCCGATAAAAATGATCCCTCTCTTGTGTTGGTAGGCCTAGCGCTGGGGACAGGAAATGCCCCAAAACCCAACATGGACACATCACATTTTTTTAAAGAAAACAGAGGTGTTTTTTACAAAGTGCCTACCTGTAGATTTTGGCTTCTAGCTCAGCCGGCACCTAGGGAAACCTACCAAACCTGTGCATTTTTGAAAACTAGAGACCTAGGGGAATCCAAGATGGGGTGACTTGTGGGGCTCTGACCAGGTTCTGTTACCCAGAATCCTTTGCAAACATCACAATTTGGCTAAAAAAACACATTTTCCTCACATTTCGGTGACAGAAAGTTCTGGAATCTGAGAGGAGCCACAAATTTCCTCCACCAAGCATTTCCCCAAGTCTCCTGATAAAAATGGTACCTCACTTGTGTGGGTAGACCTAGCGCCCACAAAAGGAAATGGCCCAAAACACAACGTAGACACATCACATTTTTTCATAGAAAACAGTGCCTACCTGTGGATTTTGGCCTCTAGCTCAGCCGGCACCCGGGGAAACCTAGCAAACCAGCGCATTTTTGAAAACTAGAAAGCCAGGGAAATCCAAGATGGGGTGACTTGTGGGGCTCTGACCAGGTTCTGTTACCCAGAATCCTTTGCAAACATCAAACTTTGGCCCAAAAAACACTTTTTCCTATCATTTCGGTGACAGAAAGTTCTGGAATCTGAGAGGAGCCACAAATTCCCTTCCACCCAGCGTTCCCCCAAGTCTCTCGATAAAAATGGTACCTCACTTGTGTGGGTAGGCCTAGCGCCCACGAAAGGAAATGGCCAGAACATAACGTGGACACGTCACATTTTTTCACAGAAAACAGAGGTGTTTTTTGCAAAGTGCCTACCAATGGATTTTGTTCTCTAGCTCAGCCGGCCCCGGGGGGGGGGGCAGAAATGGCCTAAAATAAATGTAACCCCCCTGGGAGCGACCCTTGCCTACGGGGTCACTCCCCCTGCGTGACATTGGTGCCAAAAAAATAATCCCCGGTGCCTAGTGGTTTCTGCCCCCTTGGGGGCATATTGACCTAAAATCGGCCGATCTGTCCCCAAGGGGGGCAGAAATGGTCTAAATACAAATTGCCCCCCAGGGGAGCGACCCTTGCCTAATGGGTAGCTCCCCATCTCTAAAAAAACAAACAAACAAAAAAAAAAAAAATAATAATAATTGCCCTGGCACCTAGAGGTTTCTGCCACCCCTGGGGGCAGATCAGCCTAATAACAATAGGCCGATCTGCCCCCGGGGGGCAGAAATGGCCTAAAATAAATTTGTCCCCCCCACCAACCCCCACTCGGGAGTGACCCTTGCCTACGGGGTCGCTCCCCCTGCGTGACATTGGTGCCAAAATAAATCCCCGGTGCCTAGTGGTTTCTGCCCCCCTTGGGGGCAGATTGGCGTAGCAAAAAACGGCCGATCTGCCCCCAAAGGGGGCAGAAATGGCCTAAATACAATTTTTCCCTCCAGGGGAGCGACCCTTGCCTAAGGGGTCGCTCCCCTTGTGTGAAATTCACGTAAGAAAAAACCTCCCTGGTGTCTAGTGGTTTCTGCCCCCCTTGGGGGCAGATTGTCCTCATCAAAATGGGCCAATCTGCCCCCAAGGGGGGCAGAAATGGCCTAAATATAATTTGCTCCCTAGGGGAGCGACCCTTGCTTAAGGGGTCGCTCCCCACCTAAAAAAAAAACTTTAAAAATATTCAAAAAAATTATCCCTGGTGCCTAGAGGTTTCTGCCCCCCCTGGGGGCTGATCGGCCCAATATTAGGCCGATCTGGCAGAAAAGGCCTTCCAAAAATATGCCCCCCATTGGGAGCGACCCTTGCCCAAGGGGTCGCTCCCTTATGCCAGTTTCAACAAACAAAGAAAAATCCCTGGTGTCTAGTGGGCATTTCAAAAGCCGGATTGCAAGCAATCCGGCTTTTGAAACGCTCAGAGAGACTTCAAAGGGAAGGAAATACATTTCCTTCCCTTTGAAGCCTCTCTGGGCCTCCCCCACGTGATCGAAAGAGAAATGCAAAGTATTGGGGAGGCCCTGTGACAAATCAGCGCGCGCTCGCGCCCTGACGTCACAGGGGGATTGGGGGTGGAAGGGGAAGGACTTCCCCTTCCATCCCTGCCTTGGGGGGGTGGGTGGGGAGCACAGGGGGGGGGCACTAGCGCTCCCCCCAGTTCCCGGGTGTAGGACGAGGTGACCTCGTCCAAGGCACCCGGGAACCGGTGCCTTGGACGAGGTGACCTCGTCCAAGGCACCCAAATGGATTGAAGAGGCCCGGGATGGCTTCAGGATTACGCTGCCTCAGTATTCCGTGCTCGCACATTTAAATGCAGCAGTTGGGTGTTTAAGAGGAGGGCTTTGGGCACCAACACATTTTTATTTACAAATTAAGCACTGATTATATGTTCCACTGACCCGACACCATGGGTTTCTCCCATACTATTAGTGCCTAAAAAGGACTGTGAGGTAGCTGTATGCATATGCATATGCATTGACAGGCACGAGACAAAGCAAGTGAACGAGAATGACATCTAGGTCCGCACATTGCTGACATGATAAGGCAACTGAATGGTGCCAAAGTCTTTTCTTGACTTGATTTAAATAATCATCAGTTGGAGCTGGAAGAAAGTTGCAGATATATTACAACCTCTTCAACACATGTTGGTTTGCTTAGATATAAAAGACTTCTTTTTGGTGTGTCATTGGCTGCAGAACTTTTCGAAGACTTTATACAATGCATCATACAACCAGTTCTAAATGTATTCAATTATAGCAATGGCATCTTGGTTTTCGGAACTACACAGAACGAACACGATAACACTCATACAAGGATGTCAATTACTCAGGGATGTCAGTTTGACTTTGAATGCTCAAAAGTAGGAGTTCATAAGACAGAACTGAAATTCTTTGGCTATATCTTTTACGATGGGGCATGATGCCTGATCCTACAAAAGTACAAGCACTGACAATTGCTGAACCCCTACAAGATGTTTCAATGGAGCTTTCTTTTCTTGGCATGGCCAGTTATTCTTCAAGATACATAAAAGACTTTGCCACTATTAGTGCTTCATTATAAGAGTTAACAAAGAAAAATGTTTCTTTTCAATGGCCGCAAGAATGTGAGAAAGATTTTAAGAGAATTAAACATGCCATTGAAATGCTACAGAAATGGCATATTTCAATCCAAAGCTTTATTCAGAGGTTGTGTTTGATGCTAGCCCTGCGAGGTTAGGTGCTATCCTCGCACAGCATAGTGGATGCTTAGAGACTAGATTGTATATTGCACCCTATGCTTTTAGAAGTTTGTCTCAAACAGATTGTGCTTACTTACAGTGTGAGAAAGAGAGTTTGGCTATAGTCTGGGCTTGAGAACGTTTCCATGTATTCTTGTACGGAAAGTCACTTACATTAGTGCTGTCCATTTTTAGCAATCCAAAATCCAAGATGCCACCTCAAATTGAGAAATGGGTACTACAGTTGCATGCGTACGATTATACAATTGTGCATCAACCAATAAATGATCAAAAATATGCTGACTATTTTTTGAGCGTGCCTATACAAGATCACGGTACTCCATCCAAGACATGCCAAGAGTCGTGACAGTGACCTGCTGAAGTTGAAAGACATAATTATGCATCAGTCATGGAATAAACACATTCGACCTCTCAGCAATGAAGGTGAATATCAACAATACAAAAATGTCAATGGGAATTGTTCATAACTCAGAAAGCAATTATATTGCAAGGATCGAGGATCTTAATTCTGGAAAGTCTGCAACAAATAGGTTTGATGTGGTTCACAAAGGACTTCATGGTATTGTTGCCACAAAGCGAGCTCTCTGAGACTGAGTTTGGCTTCCATATATAGATGAGAGTTGAAAAATAACTCAAGGCCTGTCATATATGGAATTGTCTGTCAATCATAGTTATTCAACATACTCTGAACATGTCAGAACTCGAAACCTGTTTGGGAAAGATCAGCCATCAATTTATTTGGTCCACTTGATAATGGACTTCATTTAATGGTGATTCTTGATGAATACTCAAGGTTTCCTTTGGTTGAAAATCTTTTTCATCTACAACTCATGAATGAGTAATAGAAAAACTTGATGGCATCTTTGCGACATTGGGCATACCATCCATTGTAAAGTCAGACAATGATCCTCCCTTCAACAGTAAAGAATGTCTGGAGCATCGAAACATAAAGCATCGAAAGATCACACCTTTATGGCTACAGGACAATGGTCTTCTTAAGCTTTTTATGAGTAGACTAAGGAAAGCAGTACACAGTGCAACTCTTGAGAAGCTCAGGTTGAAAACAGTATTGAATTCCACTTTACAAGCTTATCGTTCGACACCCCACTCAACCACAGGTGAAAGTCCTACAACTTTGATGTTCGGCAGAGCAATGACAACCAAGTTACCTCAATGGACCACCGAAAGAGATAAAAGTGAAAGCGTGGTTCGTGCAAGGGACTTGATTAACAAAAGAAAATTTAAATATATGCCGACAAGAGGCGACATGCTGAAGACCAATCTTTCAGAAAAGGCGATTTGGTGATCCCTCGACAGATGTGCAAAAGAAAATCCGTTGATCCTTACAATACTGAACCTTTCCGAATAGTGTCTACCAAAGAACACATGGTGACTGCCCAGCACCCTGGGAAGTCCATTACTACAGATTCTTCTCACTTCAGGCCGGTGTTTCATTGGTCTTCAACTGGACATGGTGAAACCAAGACTGTTTCGGAAAACTCAGTGACTGTTGCTGATTCCTTACCATCTTTAATAATCTCTGACCCTGAAGGTGACAATCTAGAGCTTCCAGTAACCAGATCGGGGTGGATGATCAAAGTATATATATATATATTAAAACACAAAAGTTATTACACTCCTGAGGGCTTTAAATTTCTAATTAAATTTAATTGACAACAGCATTGCACCAATTAAATTAATTTGACATTTAAAGCCCTCGGGAGTGCAGTGTAATAACTTTTGTGTTTTAATTCTTTTGGGGATTCTGGTCATATCCCCACCACTGCACCAGGACAAAGAGCGCACTGTTTTCCATGACCAGTTTGCTTTGGAATATATTATATATATATATATATATATATATATATATATATATATATATTGACTCGTGATTTTCTAAAAAGTTTTATTTTTCTTTTAACAGAGGGACAGATGTAGTGTCTTGCATGATAACAGAACTTTTCTGGCTTCTTGTGGACTCTGTATCAGTGTGATGTAGTCACCAGAATAGAACGTATTGAGAGTTTGGTTTAGAATGTTAGAGTTCACAGCTACACACAGAGAAATAAGGGTGTGTGATTTACGGCTTCATGTGTGGTCTACTCATTTACCAGTTGCCACGCTAGATACGATGCTACAATATTGAGATGGACAGTAGTCTGATTTTGAGCTTGCATCAAAATGCTAATACATACAATCAGATTCTCCTAATGAATCTGATTGTAATATGAAGCTATAATACTGAAATACTTGTTTTATACAGTACCTCTGAAGGTGACTTTATAGCATGTAGTCAGGAGGTAGTGCAGCTGAACAAATTGGTCAAAAACTGTGTTCAACATTATTGTGAGGTGACTAATGCTATCACAATTAGACAGTAAAAAGAAAATGAGTGAGGTTTTGTATAGGGATTACAGGCTTCCATGCACATTACAATGGCTTAATAGTACATTTTACTCCTTAACCTTATTGCAGATGTGCTTGTTGATTCCTGCATTAATGAGATGACTGGTGGATTTGAGGTTTGAGTTTAACATCCACTTCTTGGAGCAAATTAGCTACACTTCAAAGAAGATTCTGTCCTTCCTTTAATTGCGAATAGCTTTAGCAATGCATTGTGGAAGCTCAGTTGACAAGAGGTAAACCTCTAACTTCTAGTCAATTTGAAAAAAATGTTTTTATTCACATTTTCTGCACACATACACTTTATCGCAGTGCAAATGTTCTGGCAAACATAGCACTGTAGATCACAATCATCCACTAGGGGACTGGGGTCTAGAATCTGTGCCATACAAAGGACTAGGTGGTGCGCCCAAGAAATACTACTAGTGAGCTTTGCATCAGACCTTGTGTTGCTTTGATATGCTAGTCAGGCTGACATCAAGGTGTGTCACACAAAGTCAATAAGGTCTCTCTAAATTGGTTTCTTACTATGGAGTTGGCCTGCTGTAGGCTACACTGGCTGATCAATAACATAAGGACTCTTTAAACCTTCAAACTCCTGACCCACGCATACAAAGCCCTCCAGAATGTCGGACCTGCCTACCTCAATCGCCGCCTCTCCTTCTACATCCCTTCCAGGCAACTCCGCTCGGCACAATTGGCCCTCGCTACCATCCCCGGGAACTGTAGGAACACGGCTGGAGGAAGATCCTTCTCATACCTCATCACGCAGACCTGGAACATGATGCTGCTCCACCTCAAGCAGTCCCAAACAATGGCTCAGTTCAGGAAGGCCCTCAAGACCTGGCTCTTTGACTGACCTGCATCCCCCAGCTAGCGCCTTGAGACCCCATGGGTGATAAGCTGCATCTTATAAATGTTGATTGCTTGAAGGACTCAGCATGACCCCACTGAACCTCAGTACTAGCCAATGCTGTCAAGCATAACTATTTCAATACTATGAAATGCTTTACCCTGAACAATGAAAACAGTATCAGTCTGAACAGGTACACAGAGCGGATAGCAAGATGTTAAAGAGATAAAATGCTACTGAAGGGCGTAGGTGGATAATTAAGATGGCACAGTCTTCTCTACACAATTAGAAGTAGAACTGTATAATATTCCCTACACCCAAGATACAATCAATCAATCAATCAATCATAACATTTGTAAAGCGCACTATGTACCCGTCAGGGTTTCGAGGCGCTGGTTGGGGGTGGGGGGGGGGGGGTGGGTGAGCTGTTAGCGGTCGAAGAGCCAGGTCTTGAGGAGTCTCCTGAAGGCGAGGAGGTCCTGGGTCTGGCGCAGTGAGGTGGGGAGAGAGTTCCAGGTCTTGGCGGCGAGGAAGGAGAAGGATCTGCCGCCGGCGGTCTTGCGCTGGATCCTGGGGACGATGGCGAGGGCGAGATTGGCAGAGCGGAGTTGACGAGTGGGGGCGTAAAAGTTGAGTCTGGAGTTGAGGTAGGTAGGTCCGGTGTTGTGTAGAGCCTTGTGAGCGTGGGTGAGGAGTTTAAAGGTGATCCTCTTGTCCACGGGGAGCCAGTGGAGGTCCTTCAGGTGAGGGGAGATGTGACATCGGCGGGGTATGTCAAGGATCAGGCGGGCGGATGCATTTTGGATACGCTGGAGTCGTTTGATGTCTTTTGTTGGGATGCCTGTGTAGAGTGCGTTGCCGTAGTCAAGTCTGCTACTGACGAGGGCTTGGGTCACCGTCTTTCTGGTTCCTGTTGGGATCCACTTGAAAATTCTGCGGAGCATTCGAAGGGTGTTGAAGCAGGAAGAGGAGATGGCGCTGACCTGTTTGGACATGGTGAGGGCTGAGTCCAGGATGAAGCCGAGGTTTCTTGCGTGGCTGGCTGGGGTGGGTGGGGGTCCGAAACCGGTGGGCCACCAGGAGTCGTTCCAGGCCGAAGGGGTGCGCCCGAGGATGAGGACTTCCGTCTTGTCGGAGTTGAGCTTCAGGCGGCTGTCGTTCATCCACTCGGCGATGGCTTTTAGTCCCTCGTGGAGGTTGGTTTTGGCGGTGAGTGGGTCTTTGGTCAGGGAGAAGACGAGCTGGGTGTCGTCGGCGTAGGAGATGATGCTGAGGTGATGTTGGCGGGCCAGTTTGGCGAGGGGGGTCATGTAGACGTTGAACAACGTAGGGCTGAGGGAGGATCCTTGGGGGACGCCGCAGATGAGGTTGGTGGCTTTGGAGCGGAAAGAGGAGAGTCGGACTCTCTGGGTTCTGTCGGTGAGGAAGGATGAGATCCAGTTGAGGGCTTTATCCTGGATGCCGGCTCCATGGAGGCGGGTCAGTAGGGTGCGGTGGCAGACTGTGTCAAAAGCGGCTGATAGGTCGAGGAGGATGAGGGCCGAGGTTTCGCCGTTGTCCATTTGGGTTCTGATGTCATCTGTGGCGGCGAGGAGAGCAGTCTCGGTGCTGTGGTTTCGTCTGAAACCGGATTGAGAGGAGTCTAGGATGGAGTTGTCTTCGAGGAAGTGGGCGAGCTGTGTGTTGACGATCTTCTCGATGACTTTTGCTGGAAAAGGGAGGAGAGAGATCGGTCGGAAGTTTTTGAGGTCGTTGGGGTCAGCCTTGGGTTTCTTGAGGAGGGGTTGGATTTCTGCGTGTTTCCAGCTGTCTGGGAAGGTGGCGGAGTCGAAGGAGAGGTTGATGATCTTGCGGAGTTTGGGGGCGATGATGGCGTTGGCTTTGTTGAACACGTGATGAGGGCATGGGTCCGTGGGGCAGCCTGAGTGGATGGTGTTCATGGTTGTTATTGTTTCGGTGTCGTCCACGTGGGTCAAGGCGGTGAGGCGGCAGGCGTCTGTGGAGATGTCAGGGGTGGGGTCTGGCGGCGGAGTGGCGTTGAAGCTGTCGTGGATGGTTGTGATTTTCTGGTGGAAGAAGGTGGAGAGGTCGTCGCAGAGTTTCTGGGAGGGCGGGATGTCGTTGGAGTTGGCGTTGGGGTTTGAGAGTTCCTTCACGATGCCGAAGAGTTCTTTGCAGACGTGGGCGTTGTTGTTGATGCGTTCAGTGAAGTGGGCGTGCTTGGCGACTCGGATCCGTTGGTGGTGTTCACGGTTGGCGTTTTTGAGGGAGGCGAGGTTGTCGGGTGTGCGCTCTAAGATCCACTTCTTCTTGAGCTTCTGGCAGAGGCTTTTGGAGGCGGTCAGTTCGTCTGTGAACCAGGCTGGTTTTTTCTTTCCTTGGTTGGCGGTGGGTTTCTTGAGTGGGGCTAAGGTGTTGGCGCAGTCGAGGATCCATTGATGGAGGTTGATGGCGGCAGTGCTTGGGTCGGTTGAGCCGGGTGGAGGGTCTTTGACGAGGGTGCTGGTTAGTTGGTCTTGGGTGATTTTTCCCCAGCGGCGGTGAGGAGGTCGAGGGATGCGGTGGTGTTCGGTGATTTTCTTATAAGAGAAGTGGATGCAGTGATGGTCGGTCCAGTGGAGTTCGGAGGTGTGGCTGAAAGAGATGTGGTTGCTTGAGGTGAAGAGGGGGTCAAGAGTGTGTCCGGCGATGTGGGTGGGAGTGTTGACCAGTTGACGGAGTCCGAGGTTGAGGAGGTTGGAGGTCAGAGATGCGGTGTTGACGTCGTTGTTATTTTCCAGGTGGTAGTTTAGATCTCCCAGGAGGATGTAGTCTGGGGACGCGAGGGCGTGGGTGCTCGCGAGGTCGGCGACGGTGTCGCTGAAGGGGGCTCTTGGTCCTGGAGGGCGGTATATGAGGGTTCCTCTGAGGGTCGTGTTGGGGTCTGTGTGGATCTGGAAGTGGAGGTGTTCGGCTGTCTTGAGGGTGTCGTCCGTGTGGGTGTGGATTTTGAGGGTAGATTTGTGGGCGATGGCTATTCCGCCGCCGATTCCGTTGGTTCGATCTCTTCTGGTGATTTTGTATCCCTCCGGTATGGCGATTGCGATGTCCGGGGCCGAGGAGTCGTTCCACCAGGTTTCGGTCAGGAAGGCCACGTCAGGGGCAGTGGTGTCGAGTAAGTCCCAGAGTTCGATGGCGTGTTTTCGTGCGGAGCGTGTGTTGATGAGGATGCAGTTCAGGTGGTTGGTGTTGGGAGTTCTTGTTGTTGGCTTCGCCGTTCTGTCGCAGGAGAAGTTGCAGGTGCGGCAGGAGAAAGGTCCTTTTGTGTGCTTCGGGGTTGCAGGTCTAATGTAGAAGGTCCCTAAAATATTAAGGTGATCAATAGGGTGTCAGTAGTGGGGGGCGACAGCAAATATAGTGGGTCTTTCGCAGACAAAACAGGGAGATGCAGGGGAATAAAGGAGACATACAAGAAAAAGAGATACAGAGTCAGCTTCATATGCTAATACAAGTGACAGATATCAACAGTGAGCTCAATTTAGGCATGAATGAACTCTGATCTATGGAGGGACCTTTCAGCCTGAGAACCTGTTGAAGAGAGGGACCACTGATGTAAGTTATATTATAGCACTGAATAAAAGAGACACCCCAAACCTCAATAAGTAGTAACACAGAAAGGGAGGTGGAGGAAGATAAAACTCTATGAAATGTTCTTAATGAGAGTTTCTCTTTACACTTATTGCAGAAAAAAGATAGCAGAGATTTCCAGTCCTAGATCCGGATTGGAGATCTCACTGGAAAAAACCTATATCACCCACATAGCAGGCATACTCCATCTGTTTGGATTACACTGAATTAGGGGGACATCCGGTGAAACAAACAGGAAAAGAAAGAGGATGCTGGCATATCAGAATGGCATAAAACTCCTGCCTATACACATTTGAACTTACTACGCTATTCTGGGTGACGAGAACATGTGGTTCAAAGATATTGTCTGGTGCAACCTCTGGCAGGTCTCTTCCTGCTCAATTATAGATGAACGTCTGGGATTTGGCAATTGTTTTGGACCTATTTCCCAATCCAAAGAGCTCTGAAGGATTGGATAGCCATGAACGCATGCTCCAGTCCCAGGAGCCAGTATTAGATGAAGCCTATGGTACGTTGGCTTCTCCCAAATGTATTTTACCTTGTCAGTACGATTTCCATTGCCAGACCTCAGTGTTGAAATTGTTATGCCCGGACCCAAAGTCATGAATCTGCTGCAGACGAAGGTGCAAATGGAATTCAAGTGTTGGGTAAACAACCACTGGCTTGTGTAACAAACCATCGGAATGGCACATTCAAGAAACGAGGAATACTACTTGAGGTAACACAAGAACCATCCTATAAATTGAAGGAGGCACAGCAAATCAAAGAAAGCTTCACTGCAACTAAATTCATAGAGAAGTGCACTCTCGGTGTGACAAAGGAATTTGAGCGAGGAGAAGGCAGTGGTCCTACAACGTGAGGAGGCAAAAACAAAACGGATGCAGAGGGATATATGAAAACATCTGGTAGCGGGGCCATGTATTAAATAGCTGCACTGGCGCCCCCAGGCTTTTAGAGCCTGCTAATACAATAATACAGTTTACCTTACACATTATAGAGCATAGGACGAAAAACGGCTCCCTTATGTTATAAAAAAAAATATGTGTGCTTACGGCTAAGACATTAATCATTTATTGTAATTTTCCTGTCAAATCTCTTTATGAAAGGCAGAAGGCAGAGGTTAAATGATGCATGCTCTCCCTCAAAGATTGTGTTGATGTGATTTAGGCAAAGGACTCGTTACTGCTGTTGCTATTTTTTTGGCATAATTTACGATTTCTATTTAACTATGTTCACAACTCAGTTTCCTCTTGATAAAATAGCAAAGTACAAAAATGTCATTTTAGCAGCAGTGCCTGATGGTTATCTGGCCATGCATTATTCAAGGAGACTATTTATCACACTCAACCCCATACAGAGGTTATATCCAGTGATATCTCACACAGCAGACGGCTGACAAACTGTCATTGTGTGGACAAAGGGGGCTCCTCCTCCCTTCTCTGGCCTTTACCTCTAAAACAGAAGACAACACTTGCAAGCAGGCAGTGAAAAGTCAGCCAGCTGCAGTGAAAAGTCAGCCAGCTTCGACACAGATCCCAGACACCCTTGACAAGTTGAAACAGCCGAGATGGAAGATGCCTTCTGTGTAAGCCCACGAAAAGGCCTGTTCAGTAAGAGAAACAAGGACTATTCTGATTATAAATACGTTTTTCAGTAACAAACATTAAAAAAAATACAGTTACCTAGAGAACAAAGTCGTGACAGCGACCGTCAAAAACAACAACAGGAGGGGCGGTGAGAGGGGAATTTGGAGGATAGACTCCTGGTCCAGTGTGTGAAGCTCCCAATACTGTATAAACCAAAAAATTGCACACACGGTTCCAAAAGGCGGGAAGTAATATCTACCGGTTCTGCAAATCAGGGAAACCAAAAGGTTGTAAGCACGAGCCCTCACTCACCTTTCGGTGACATGCTTCATCATAGGGCTGTGCTCCTCGTCAAGCCGGCGCTGCAATGCCTGACGGGCCCCACACGGGGGCTCTTTGCCGGAGATCTTTTAGAGTGAAAAATGCGTACCGGTCAAAAGTAGAAAACGAGGATTGGAATAGAAAAGGTTAAAAATGTCTAGAGGTAAAAGACTGTTGAATTCTTTAATTAAATGTTTTACCCTCTGGCATGATTAAAAGCAAAAGACTAGGGATAAAGTAAAATAATGTTTACACTCCCCATAAAACGTGAAAAATGCTATTTATAGCTACCGCCTCTCATACTAGGGAGTGGTATAGGTGAAATAAGGTAAACACAGGGTCCCCTGTGTTACTCTACATCACTGGTCAACATGTTTCTCGCTATGCGATTCGTCAGGACCTCAAAAAACGTACCTAATCCTTCAAATATTTGGGCTGCCCATACTAGGGAAAGCAGAACCCTTCAAAAACTAAATGCGGGGCCTCTTCGGGGCAGACATCGTGTTGCGAGAAACCTCTATGGTTAATGTTGAGACGTGGTTCCGACTGCAAACCTACGATCGATATGAATCCCCGGAGCAGGGGCCGTTTCATAAGCAAAGGTGTTTGCAATCTAATACTTCTAATTTTAATCTTTAATTTTATAAGCACCACCCGCTTCACATGATGGTCCCCGTTGATGCTTGTCATTGCAATCAGTGTTTCCTAAAGTACTAGATAATACAGTCTCAATGTAACTTGCATTCCAGTCCATGATCGCTTACCACAGGCTGAACCTCACTGGTCAGGCTTAACAAAGCTGAAACTGGGTTGTGTTTCCTATTGTCCCCGTTCACAGATTGTGGTATTGTGGTACTTGCTGGTATTGTGGGATGAAGTGTTCCTATTGAAGCAGCTACTGTACTGATTTGCATATGGTTGCTCGCCCTCTGGTGTGGTGCAGGAGGCAGAAAAACAACGCAATGGATTGTGGTTTAGACTTTTGCAAGCATTCCACCCCTCACTTGTGTTGTGGCACCCTAAGTGTGGCGACTATGCCCAGACCTTGTTCCCCTTCATGTGTTGCTATAGGTTCCAAAGCTGAAATTAGTCTAGAGTAACTTGTGTTCCATTTCAGACAGAACACGGGTTTGTAGTTCAGGCTGGAGGGTTTATCTTGGAGAAGGACCAAGACTGACTTGTGTATGGTTCCTTCACATTTGGAATGGTGCACTGCACGACAGTAATGATGGCCTGGAAGTGTTCAGTGTGAATGCAAGTAAACAAGACTTTTGCGAGCATTCCACCCATCACTCCCTTTGCTGTTTTGTAAGCTTGAGTCACCACAAGATAGAAAGGGACATCGAATCTGTGGGCATTGTGTCCCTCTGAGAGTAGGTAGGTTACGAAAAACACTAACTAAAGATAATATTCATTTCCCTCCCCGCGATAAAGGGTTAGCTTGATTATTCACAGAGGTTTATCCTGCCACAGGCATAGGTGGTGGTGGTGCTTTGAACGCTGGACGTTTCCTCACTCGTCAACCACACGGGCCCAGCACTGAGCGTACAACGTATGTTGTATTGGGGGGGCCCGTGGAGATGAGACTCGCTCTAGTCTCCGCGGGCAGTTTCGGGACGGAGGAAGTGACCTAAGGGCGTAGGGCAGGATGTAGGTTAAGCGGGGGTGGGGTCTAAGGCAGGGTATAAAAGGGGGCGCGGGGGAGGTTTCGGCCTCTTCTGCGCCGAACAAGCTGTAGTAAAGAGTTTTGCCACCCACCCACCCGGCAATAATCAAGAAGGGAGTTTAGGGCATAGTTGTTTGGGGGTGATTAGGTAAGCCAGTAGGGATTTTTGAAGAACGTCAGTTAGGGCAGGTTTGTAAGACAGGGGGCGGTAGATAAGGGAGGGTGGAGAGTCAGATGCGGGCTTGGCCACCTTTCCAGGAGAAAAATAAGCAGGCAAAGGATCACAGCGTAGGGGATGCACAAAGCAACTAGGGCATGAGAGGAAAAGGGGAGTGTTTAGCGGAAAAGACGGGGGTTTTGAGGCAAAAGATGAGCGGGAAAAGTTTAAAGGGTGGGACCTGTTAAAGTTGGGGTGTAAGCGTTAAAGTTTAAATATGTATTACTGTTACAATCCTGTCCTAATAAATGACCTTTTACACTAATGACTGGTGTCATTGAAATATGTCCCGATGTGCACTACAGAAACACTGCATTCACCTACAAGTTTATCCTATGCTGTCATGCTATACAGTGTATCCTGGCCACAGGAAACACACTGATTGAGCGGAACAACAAATGAAACCTCGGTTTGTGGTTTTGCTCTGTTTCCTGGGTAGGTAGTTGGCTGCAATATATCTGGCAGTTGTGGCTTTAAGTCGGCCTACTTCTCACGGCGGTTTCTGTTTCCCTTAAAGCAATGTAACCCGGCAACCCAGAAGACTCTGTGATTAAGTTCTGGCGAGATGCTGGATGTCATAGCAATGAAAGTGAGCTGGTCCCTAAAGACGGCCATAAATCTCTATTGAACGGGTTTGATTATGCAGCCCTCGCCGCTCTGGAAGCACCAGTAGAGAGCTGCTGGTAGCATCCCCTGCCCAGAGCAGGTCTTTTACTAGTCGGTCTTGCAGGATGCGGTTTTAAATGTGTTACTCAAGGAATTCAGCCTAGAATCTGGGTGAACTCTCACGGTACAAAGCTTACTTTGTGGCCACTGACAGCTGAAGGTTTTTTTTCAATGACTACATGATTTATTGCAGGCATTCAGTCGTCTGCTGATAAACACATATTCCCAGGCAACCTTCCATTATCGTATTTGTGTATGCGGAGAAAAGACTAGGCTTGTTGAGAAACTAACCAATTTGTGCTGTTCCTCTTAAAAAAAAAAAAACACTCAAAGTAGAGCAAGCAATCGCAGATCATACACATGACATCATATCTGAACATCATAAAACTGGTACATGCTTTGTGCAATCTGGCTTCCCTAAACACATTAAGTGAAGCAGATAAAACACAGTCTACTTTGAAGCATATAATGTAATTGTTTCTGTTCTAGTTATTTTTGTACTTTTTACAAACTACCCCGATTCCCATGGGTGTAGGCAAAAACAATCCGAAATTCTAACACGGTTGGCACTCAAAAGCCGTTTAAAGTGTTTAAAATAGATTTTTATTTCTAATAACACAGATTACATTTTATGTTGCGTTAAGGAAAACTCATCAGAGAGTTGAGGCACCAAATTTAAATCTCAAATAATGGGATGATCAGTCTTCACAATAAAATCAATAAAATTGCAAGTAAACAAAGACATCATTGACTTCGAACACAGTGTTGACGCTGAAATGTTACTAAAGACTTTACAATAAACATCAGTCAATCAGTCTAGGTGCTGCCAAACACAGACGTACGTGATGGGGGGGCCAAGAAAGGGATAGCCACAAGCAGTGCCTAATTTGAGCAGTAGTTGCAGGCGGGGCCCACGGCACTCACTTTTGGGGGCGCCATTTTTTTTTTCCAACAGACCTTGACCCTGGTCAAAAAAAGAAGACAAACATAAAGGGGGGATGAAAGAGAAAGACGATGAAAGAGAAACAGATAAAATGTGATGAAGAGAAACCTGGGATGAAATTAGCTTGCAAGAACGAAATAAAAGGGGCAGTGGGTGACTGGTGGGACATTAAATGGGCATGGGATGGAATCAAGACTATGAAGCCTTTGTATTTCACACAACCTTCAAAAGCGCATGCCACCTGCTTCTGAGCAAAAGCTTGAGCCTCAGCACTTATTCTATCAGAAATTAGGCACTGACCTCTGGGAATTGGCTGTAAAGAAAAGTTGACCATGGTGACCTTTTGGGAAGAATGCATTCTTGGAGAAATATTCGGCCTGAAAAGTTTCAGGTGCTGAGACATCATAGGTGGTGCTGCCTTAGGACATGTTGCAGGATTCGTGTCATGAAGACTTTTAAAACAGAATTTGACCAGGCAGACAGTGAAAGCTATAGGAACCTCCAGGTCCACCGTGCGATAGGTGGTTATGATATTGACTGGCAAGAATTGCCTAACATTTCCCCTAAGAAAGCTAGGTGGTCCCTGAAGAACAGAGTTGTGTTCCAAACATATCCCTGATTAATAGGCAGAGGCTTGACTGAGATGTTCAAAGGAGAGATGGGAACACAATATGGGATGATGCGGTGGGGGAATGTATTCCTAATGTACCACAAGGAAGTGGCCATTCAATCCAATCTGTGACTGATAAAATTAAAGCTCCCTCATCATGCTTACTACAGCAGGACAAGCATGCATGCAATGGCACTGGTACATGATCGGACCTGTGTCTGGTGTGGGAAAGGGACTGGCACATTCTAACATACCATCTGGGAGAGAACGATTGTGCACGTTTTTTGAAGCAGGTTAAGGGACAATTGGTCTGTAATACTCAGGAAAGGTATAGTTTTGCAATCCATGGTGCCACGGGAGACTGTGGCCTAACTGGGCACCAGGGGAAACTTCTCTTTCTAGATTTTATGGTGGCAAAGAGGAATATGGCCAGGGAGTGACACAGTGCCATAACAGCAACATTATACGATTAGCGGTGCGATAAAGTTGATGCAAGGCCTTGGACACTGTGGTTTAAGCATGAAGTCGGTGTCCTTCAAAATTCAAGAAGTTATTTTCTCTTCAGATCCCAGCAGATGCTCTACATGCAGTGTTTGAAGCAGCAAATTATAAAGTTAAAACTGTCCTTAGCACGGAGTTATTGTTAAAATAAATCAAATCCATATAATTCATACCCCACAGATTTTTAACAAAATGAATGGTGTCCTCTCCTGGGTAAACTATGTCAGAGTTCCAGCACCACAAATAAAATATGGCGAGTCCCTGTTTCAGTTGTGTAGAACTCTCTACTGTCTCCAAACTCCATCACTGGACAGTCCTGATTGGCCCCTTTAGTGTCAAAGGAAATATCATCTGCTCAATAAACACCTGGTACATGCTTCCACGAAGGCCTTTCTCCACTGGGTTTCCAGGACCTACTTTCAGTCACAGATGTCTATGCGAAAGAGACTCTAAGGGTTTTGTCCCTCACATCCGTGGCACTGTGAAACCTGTACGTGAACTGGCAGCTAGAAAACATGTCTATTGAAAAGTTCAATTCTAGGCAGAAACGTGTGGGTATTTTGGAATGAACTTCAACTAAACACAATCAGAACATATTTCAAAAATAGTAACTGCTGATATATTACAAGAATTTAACATCCCCACTTTTTCCTTTCATCCATAAATATCTATACGTCATTAATAAGGTTATCAATTAAATGCCACATTACATTTTGCACTGCAGGAGATAAGTGCTACAGAAAAGGCAACAAGTAAAGCATTACATATAAAATCATGGGCGTGTGATCAGGGTGAAGAGCAAGCAAACAATCCTTACTGAGATGTGGCCCAGGACTTGTGGACAGGCCCACCGGGCCAGGCAGGCAACACTATAAACATTGCAATCAGGCTACCCTGCCATGAGAGGTGGAGAGAGATCTGGTCACCCATGAGGCCAGAGGCACACAGATGAAGGAGAGTAAACCAGTTGCAAGCAGATCAGGATTCTGAAATGGAGATCACCCAAGATGATGCCTGCCAGTACGAAGCTTGAAATCCCTTGCGGGCAGAGATAGCAGAGGAGTTGAGAAACAGTGGGGCCAAGAAGAGAAGAGTTCCTGCCAGCAGGATTGCATATGGAGAGGAATAGAGAACTACCCAGTCCATGGAAAATGGACCTGTGATAAGCCACCAAGCATTTACTCAAAGGCTAGTGATGTACCCAGGCTGACTCTATAACCAACCTCTGGAAGCTAGCAGCAGTGCACAAAATAATCCCCAGGACCATAAGAGACACAGGGGGTCATTCAGACCCCGGCGGGCGGCGTGAGCCGCCCGCCTGGAGGGAACCGCCATATGGCTGCTCCGCGGTCGAAAGACCGCGGAGGCCATTCTGGCTTTCCCGCTGGGCTGGCGGGCGACCGCCAGCAGGCCGCCCGCCAGCCCAGCGGGAAGCCCCTTCCCACGAGGAAGCCGGCTCCGAATAGAGCCGGCGGAGTGGGAAGGTGCGACGGGTGCAGTTGCATCCGTCGCGAATTCCAGTGTCTGCTGAGCAGACACTGGAATTCAAAGTGGGGCCCTCTTACGGGGGCCCAGGCCATTGGCATGGGCACTGCAGGGGCCCCCAGGGGCCCCACGACACCCCTCACTGCCATCCTGTTCCTGGCGGTCGGAACCGCCAGGAACAGGATGGCGGTGAGGGGGTCGGAATCCCCCATGGCGGCGCAGCAAGCTGCGCCGCCATGGGGGATTCCCAGGGCAGCGGAAAACCGGCGGGAGACCGCCGGTTTTCCTGGTCTGACCGCGGCCAAACCGCCACGGTCAGAATGCCCTGCGGGGCACCGCCAGCCTGTTGGCGGTGCTCCCGCATCCCCGGCCCCGGCGGTCCTTGACCGCCGGGGTCGGAATGAGCCCCACAGTGACTTCCCAATCCAAGTCGCATGATGAAGATTACTGTTTAAGCTATATCCTCATATCTACTTAAATGTTAAATCTGATTCATCAGTGAATAATTTACTGTATTCTGGTCGCAATAGTGACCATTATTGCTTTTGCCAGGCAGGCTTGTTTTTGCTTTGGTGCACCCTTGCAATGGCTGGACAGTAGCATTTCCACCACTCTGATTCTTGCTTTCAAACGTATCTTTAAGATAAAATAATAAAAAATACCACGTCTCCAAATACCTTCACTAAAAGCTTAGGGCTTAAGCTCTGCCGTCAACAACAGAGCAATACTGAAAGGGCTAACTGACAAAGGTGGCTAAATGCCAAACAAACAGATGTCACCCTACTTCAGGAAAACCACTATCTGAAAAGAGATGAACAGAGGCTCCAAGCTAGTTCCATTCCCAGGAAGCTTAAAAAATGAAATGAGTTACCATTTTGTTGAGAAGAGGTCCATTCTTCAAACTAGATTCAATACTGAGAGATCAAGTAGGTAGTATTGTTAGCATAAGAGGGAGCTTATTAGACCAGGATATCTAAATATTTAACATCTATGGTCCTAATGAGGATAAGAACAAGTGTTTTGCCTTGTTGTTCCCCAAGACTGCCTCATTCACATGTGGCCATTTAATAACTGAGGGGGCATTAACCCAGTGAGGAACAATAACCTGGATAGACTGGCCCCAGACAGGGCCCCCTCAGACTCCTGATGACTATGCTTTGTTTGTATGTTGCAATTACAACCTTGAGAAAAATTATAGTTTTTATTTGCATGTCCACAATACCCATTCTAAAATCAATCTCTACCTACTTATTTAGCCTTTGCATTGTCCACTATAAATAATGGGGTCTTATCAGACCGTTACACAATAACTTAATCCCTGAAGGTTCTAGCACCTAAACTTCCAAAAGGTAGGTGATGGTATCTTAATGAGATAGCATTTAGAGATATAGTTCTGAGGAGTGCTATGCAAGAAGCAGTACAACCCTACTTTGTGGAAAAGGATACACGGGAAGTGCCACTAGACACAGCATGGGGGGATATAAAAGTGCTGCTAAAAGGAGGACTAATACACCATACCACAGCATTTCAGTGCTAGTCGAATGACAAGTAACAAGAATTATAATCTCAAATCTTGAAACAAGAAACATAATATAGATTTGACTGCCATCCCAGTACATACTGTGCCCTGAGCAAAGCTAAAGAGGAACTTGAAGACCTATTCACAGGGAAAATGGTGAGAAAAATGTTTAACACAGGCCAGAAATCTCACTACAAAAGTAAAATCCTAAACCACAGGAGAAACACACTGATCACTAGACAAGATACCTTCCAAACATTTGTTGATTTCTATTAATTACTCTATCAAAGCGAAATGCTGGAGGAAATACCCAATATGTATACTTAGCATAGAGAAGTCTACCAGAAATAACATCGGAGGCACTGGCAGAGTAGATGGCTCCAGTCTCCCCTCATGAAGTGAACTGATGATTCAGGGAATGACATGGAACAAAGCCCTAAGATCAGGCAGCCTCCGAGACTTTTAAAAGGTACTGTCAAAAATTAACCTGTTCAAAGAGGTCTTTTTTAATCTAGGCAAATTTCATAGACACCCCTCATCTTGAATCAAAATAATGGCGTGTGGTCTCGATCCGTCCACCTAACAAAGAATACAAGACGGAACTGTCACCATCCACCACAAATTTTTTCCCTCACAATGGAACCCTTACTTAAAAAATGTAATAAAAATGAAGCAATAAGAGGGCTAAACACCAAAATGAGACATACAACACTGTCCTATTGGCAGATGACATACTCTGCTTCATAACAAACTCAATAACCTCTATCACCACATTACTGGATGAACCAGAGAAATTCTCTAGGGTTTTGGGATTCAAAACAACTACTCTAAGTCTCAGGGGATGGTCATATCTGGTCCCATTCAGGAGTTTTAATCCCACCTCAACAGCTCGGTCCTTGAGTATACTGTCAGCACAATCCTATTTTTAGGAGTCAACATCCACAAAGACTGTAGCAACCTTTATGCCTCCAATATCCTGTGTGTAATAGAAGCACTTTTTAGTGATTTATGTAGTGGGGTCGCATGCACCAATCTTGGTTCAGCAGAAACAATAGCATAATAAAAATGAACTTATTTCCATGGCTTCTACATGTGACTCAAACCATCCCATTTGTACTCCCAAAACAAACACTGAAATGTGTACAGAAACAAACTAATACGTTTTATTTTGTGAGCCTTGGCACAAAGAGTGGCAAACATGACTCTATTCAAAAGCCTTTCTGAGGGCGGCTGTGGGTTCCAGACATCCTCAGATATACAGCACAATTTCACGCAGCTCTTTAGTGGATAGGAACAAGCAGGTCGACAATGTGGGTAGTAGTGCTCAAGATGGAAATGTTCATACTGTTGATAATTGACAGCAATAGTTCACAGTGATAACTGGCTTGATTGCACTAAACCAGTGGTTCTTAACCTTCGGTGGATGGCCAATTAACCATTATTGGAACCCGGGGACCCCAAAAGTATCATTATTGGAATTCAGGGACTCTCACTGGGTCATTACTGGAAGCTGGGAACCCAGGGCATAACTATCTTTGATGATTTGAACAGCAAAAGAATATACAAAAAAATGCAGAAGCAAACATTCAGCAAACAAATACACAGATGATTACATATTTTATTTAATTCAAAAACAAATATAAAACAATTAAATTTTGATTTTAATAGGAATTTTGAAACTTCTCCAAAATCAATTGAGGTCACTTGCCACCCATCCTATATTCTGTTTGATGCACTTGCACTGCTCCCACAAATCAATGTAAGGATATTAACATCATTTTGAACCTCCAATTTCAGATTCTGTCACTTTTACAAAACGTTTTATCAGCTTCAGATGTACATTTTGCTTCTGCATTTACATACACTGTTAATATTATTTAGTTTTCAAAGCAGTTGCGACCCCCGTGAGTAGGCTTTGAGGGTCCCTAGGAGTCACCGGACTACAGACTAAGAGTCGCTGGACTATCATTCAACAGACATGAGATGCTCTAAACCAGAGGGGACCAAAGAAGACTTTTAATATTTGGAGCCACTGAATCCAGTTATTAAAGGGGTCAAGTGAAATATTAACAATTAGAATAAAGAGCATTTGAGAGCAATTGATCTGTAACGTTTAAACTTTCTTAACACATATGTCACTACCAATGGTCCTAATAATCACATTGTAACGGTGTCTTTCGGCACCGTGCAGGGAAAGCCATGTGATAGCCGTTCATATTTATATGGTAAGAATGTTTCTGAAGATAGCTACGTATTCTTGCTTTTGGATTCCTTTTGCTCTCTGGCTTCATTAAAATGCAATGTAATAACTATTTAACTGTGTGTGTGGGGGGGGGGTATTCCTGCAGACCTCGAGAATTCTGCTGAATGTGGAAGTGTCCATTTCACTTAAAAGTCTTCTAGTTCAACCTTTTGACAGATAATTTAAAAATAAAGTATTGTTAAGGCTGCTTTGAGTGGGTCAAGACCGAGCCACATTAGTGAGATGAGTTTAAGCCTTTGTGCTATTGCTATAAATCACCTCAGGAAGGGTGTCAGGAGTAATATTATAATTTTGAGAAGGTGCACCACGTGCCTGTGGTTTGAATACACAGCGGGCCAATTTCAGAGGAATTATTTTGTATGCACAGCCTGTCACGACTGAACGCTCCCACACACTGTAATAATGATTTTTTGCGTGGAGCACACGTGTGGATGGATGTGTTCACGGATATAGATGGACAGTTGAAAGCCTGGGCAATAATGAAAGGGAGAGGAACAGAGAGCGGGAGATATACTGATAAAGTGGACAGGACATTTCATATTGTTTACAATGAAACTGGTTCCATTAGTCTATTCACGGGGATAATTGACTCGATTAGACTAAACCATTCAACAAACATGAGGTCCTCTAGAAAGCGGGAGCATTTCTGATGGTTGCGGCCAGCGAACCAATCATTTAATTTATTATTTAAATGATTATATTACAAATTAGGACAAAGAGCAGTTTAGGGCAACTGATCCTTAACGTGTAAACTGGGGGATTTGTTTGAAGATTAATTATCAGCACTGTTCACCGAGCTGTAATGCTTCTACCAAATATAGACATATTTTAAAAACTAATGGTTTGTCAAGCACAGGTTATCAGACTTTGAATGTGAAACTAACGCACTCATCAGGGGACCATTTAAATGATCACTGGAAGCGGCCGAGGGGTCGGTGCCTGTTTATTTAATATAACATTCTGTGAGTGAAAGGGAAAAGCGACTCGGTGGAAAACTGTCAAGTGGCCTCACCATAAATGAAAACAACTCAAGCTTTGTTTATAGTTTTATGAGAAGAGGGAGAGCCCGGAGTGACACATAAAACTCGCTTTATTTGTAGCGAAAAGTAAGATGATGAAAAGTAAGAAAAAAAGACTACGTACTCTTCCTTTTGTGAAAATAAAATAAAAGAGGCACCGATTAACGAAAAAGGTTCCCACTAATCAGGTCTTAACAAAGGATTAAGAACTGCTAACAAACAGTCCCGATCATCGATCTATCCCACGACCTGGGGGTTAAATGATATTTTGTCCTGTCTTTCTTCAGTGGGGTTTTCATTGACCTTCAGGGGAGGTCGCAGGGTCATTCTTCTGTCTGGGCTTTCTTTACATCTAAGGTAACGTCCAAGAAGACGATCTTGAATTTGATGGAGTTAGTTCAGGTTTACTAGTGCCCACCCAGTGATTGGTATCTAACTTACAATTTCTAAATCTCTCCTACTCACTGGAGGCAAGCAAAAGTTTGCTAATCAGAGGCCAACTTACACATAGTGCCCCGGGGGTACAACAGCTTGTATGCCTGCTCTGTGCGCCCCCAGGCACTATGGTGCCAAAGAAGGCGCTGCAGACACTTGTGCAGCCCCTTCTGAAATACTGATAGCAGTGGTGCACATGCAGCTACAGCGCTAGCTTCAGAGGATGTGCCCTCATTTGCATGGCGACGTCACCTATACAAAGGAGTAAACCACTTCACCTGTGCACACCACAGTATTATGTCCAAGGGTGCAGAGGCAAACAGGCCCATAATAGGCACACTGACATGGTGCCACAAAAAAGGTGGCGCACTATCATATGTCAGTGTGCCCGCTGAAGGCGGCGCCCTGGAGGGAAATGAGGATCCTATGGACACCCCCCCCAGGCTTCCCCCCGCAGGTAGGTGCAGTCACTCACTGCACATGTCTGCGAGGGGATCTATCTCCCCTCTATAAAGTTATATGGCATGCCGTCTGCACTTTGAAACTTGCAGCGGCTTGTAAACAGCTACTCCGTATTTCCCTGAATGCGCGGCACCCAGGGCAGGTGGGGAGGCGCAGCTGCCCCGAGGGCAGTGCATTAATTGTAACAGGGCACACTGCCCCAGTTTGCGCAGGTTGTAAACTGCATTGTGGGACAAACTAGGACAGTGCGCCCTATCTGTAATACTAACCCAGGTGGCAAACTCGACACAACTGTGGAATG
Organism: Pleurodeles waltl; assembly: GCF_031143425.1. Classification (NCBI taxonomy): domain Eukaryota; kingdom Metazoa; phylum Chordata; class Amphibia; order Caudata; family Salamandridae; genus Pleurodeles; species Pleurodeles waltl. Next base: position 160,680,893 of record NC_090448.1, on the reverse strand, counting down.
AACTAATGGACTGTGGGAAAGGGTACACAATAAAGGTGATAGTGGTGCTCTATGATGAACAGGAGGATGGATCTAAGGATGGTTCGTACAGTGGCATCCTGATGTCTGAAGCTCCTGTCTTTAGTACACAATGAATCCTTTGGCGGTGCCAATATTTCATCCCTGGTTCGAGAACACTTCATCTCTCTTTGTAAGGAACATTTCATTCCTACCAGTTAAGAACACTATCTGCACTTTGTAGGAGGATCTCATCTCTACTTGCCAAGATCGCTTCATCTCTACTTCATAGGGACCACCTCCGGCAAATGCTCTGCTTGATTGTAAGTGACCCTAAATCATATCGCTTGGCTTCCGGTGACCTCTACATAGATTCGAGCTGTAGACATACCAAAGACACATAGGTTAATGCAGTTTTAGACGTAAGCAACACCCCACACTGTGACGTTTGAGTGCCATGGGATCAACTGTGAAAAGCAGCACAAAGAAGAGACAAAGCGACAAGGAAGGGTTAGCACCATCAGCCATCGCCAGCTGTGGCCGGGATACTTTAGTGTTTTCCTGTACAACAGACATTTTCATAAACAAAGGCTGTGCAAGGCAAAGAAGGATTGCAGCCCCATTTTACTATTCAATATCATGGCAACGTGGGAATTAAACTCCCAGACTGGCGTTCCTCTTATTTTACGACTGTTATTTAAACAGCGCTGAGTATAACCCAAAAAGAAACGGCATTCAGTAAAGAAGGTCGCTGGCATGTAACAGCAGGCACCATTCTCAGAAGAGGTCGACCTGGCTGGTTAGTGGGGAGTGAGGCTACTCGACTTCTCCAGTGGTTTTCATTTTAGTCACTCCTACCTGTGTTTGTTACCCAGAGATACTACTCACCTAATCTGAAAACTGCCAAACACCCAGTCATATGACGCAAAGCACTTTCAAGAGAGCAAGTGGCGGCGATGTTTGCTTAGTTTGGAATATTTTACCATTCCAAGATGAGCACCCTTGCACACAGTTACAAGTGCAGGCATCTCTAAATATTTTTTTTAAACTGTACCCAAGAACATTCCAAGATGGTGGCCTCTCCATGTGCGACTGTGCACACACGGGCAATCATCTTGCAATGCAGCTTGCAATACAGTTTTAGACACATTGGCACGCCAGTTTCAGCACTCAAGTAAACATCTTTTTAAGTCCCTATATGTATGTGTATATGTATATATATATATATATATATACACACACTAAGCTTTTTTAAAGGGGTTAGCTAATGACAGATCTAAAAATAGAAACGTTGATTTTCTAACAATATATTCAAACTTTTGTTCCATTTCAAAAACACCATCTCACAGCTATTATCTTTCCATTAGCTTGGACGGTAATGTAGAGGTCTCTGTTTGGATTGGACATTTCTAGCATGTTAAAGAGTGATTATCTAGTTGACAGGACCTTCAAGAAAAGGTAACACCTGTACTTACATTGCCTTGTGGTGGGTTCTTCATCTGTTTTCACTAATGTTTTATCAAGCCGCATTTCTGAAAGTAGGAACCATATTGTGACCACAGGATAAAACATTGGATTGCAATGAGATCATGTGTCCATTGTTCTTGTTCTTTCACCAAGCCAGGTGTCTGAAAGTATGTCCTTATTATGTTCACAGCATGTTCCACTGAACATCCACATTTTCGAGATCTTGAGGTTCCCAAAAATTTCCTGCAGCCTAAGGACAACCCTCCTCCATATTTATGTCATTAATGAGGCAGACAAGAAATTAGAAATTCTGCAACATAGGCCTAGCTGGGGAGCACATTATACATTAATAGGTGATCCAGTACTTCCTACCATATGTGCAGTATAATCCAGTGCATTGATCAAAGCACTCAGATTGTGACTTAAGGAAGAGCAGTGATGTAGTCAGTGAACATGGTTACATTTTGGAGGGTGCTTTACATTCTGGTGGAGTAAATGACTATTGAATAAGATACATACTTTCATTTATATGGTTAAGGACTCGTAGAGTGTCATTCAGTATATACACACTACAGAGGAAATATGAGACAGGTTTCCATGCTGGCCCTTCCGTGCACATGCCTGGAACCTCAATACAGTTTAGTGGTCTCATTTCTATTTGCTTCCACTGCGGAGGGAAGCAGGCAGGCGGCAATCTCCTAGGCAAGGAAAGGCTTTATTCTCTGCCATTACCACCTCAGGATGCTTTGCACCCGATTGTGCCCCATTGAACTGTGCTTGCTGAGATGAACTACAAACAGCAGTCACTCTTCATGGACCACTGACCAACCCTTTCTAGTGTAAGGTTCCAGTGCTGGCTGCCATCAAGATAGTTCAGCAGGAGTGGGAGACGGACAGGAAAGAAGTGTAAGAAGAGTGTGAACAGGGAGATTAGGAGTGAGGAACAGGCATGAATGGGAAATGATTAAGCAAATGAGGCAAAAAAAAAAAACAGAGAAATTGGCAACTCATGGATGGCGCGTACTTCTGACGGTGGCTGTATAACCAAACCACACGTTCCCTTCCATGCTGCATGGCCACGCCACTCAGCTGATCAGAATAGGTAAGGCACGTGTAAGTTTATATGCTATGGTTTTGTTTGCTGCAGAGCCAATTGTTTATCATTTGAAATATTATGTATGGCAAAAGCCACGTTCTTTTTCACTAACCCCTATGCCCGCCTCCCTGGGACTTTCTTCAGGATGTGGCCTCCATTACTGTGACACTAATGCATATATTGGCATCTCTGTGTCTCCCTCCTTCAGACACTGGCTTCTCAGCACCTAGGGGCGAGCGTTGTCACAGCTCTGTCACCGTTTGCACTATCCTGGATGTGCGGGACAGATACATTTATTTGGTGCAATAGACCACGAAATGGCTTTTTTGGACCTTAATACAGATTGCCAGTTTTTTAATAGCGCATATTTATTTTGATACATTTAGCATTAAAAGTCCGTTTTTTCCAAACAATATAATGTTAATTGAAATACTTGATTACAGCTGTTGCAAAAATAATAGAAATCAAGGCACGAAATGACTTCTGAGGGACTAATTTACAAATTCTTGGAATGGTAGAGGATATCACAAGAATCCAATCGCAGTTAACAACGAAAGTCTATAATATGAACTGGATATTTATAATACATGTACTATAATGAAGCGTACCATATAGAAAGGGTTAAAAAAAAGTTGGTGTTTTTTCTTTTGACTTGTTTAATCCATTCATCATCGTTAACTTCAGTGCACGGAGAGTACACAATTTTGCGGTCTCGTGCTCCCCACCTCGTTCTAACATTAAAAGAACAGATAATAAGCTTGTTCCGGAGGGGGAAAAAACTCTAGAACTTATAAAAGAGAAAAGCACATTCTGTCCCATGACCATGATACATTGATTCACATGACAGGGCAGAGCCCCTGGCTCAGCTCACATCTGAGCAGGACTATTTATAGGAATAAACTACTTTCTATGTATCCAGTACAGTTTAGCAAAATGAATCGCCGACATCTGCCTGTCAGGGCCTTCACAGAAAACTGTTTGCCATTTTTAACAGGAAGTGGTGCACACTGAACATCGGCCTTGCCGGTCTGCATATTTACCAAAGCGTGGGCTTTAATTCTACAATCGTTATTTTAATTAAGTTCTTTTTGCTGTAATCCTTTAGGCAACACACCTGATTTTTAGGTCGAGCGCACAATCGCTTTGACCTGTTGTAAGAATTGTGGGCTTTTAATCAGGCCCACCTTACGCCCATCACTTTCACTCGTTCCTGGGCTTGGCTTCTGAAAAATCCTTTGTTATCATTGGTAAATGCTTTATGTTTGTCCCTCCTTGGGGCAGTTTTCTTACCGCCTTGGCCATTGAAAATGTTACATGTATAATTGCACTATTGCCAAAATGTTTGACTGCGAGCAAACTTCTTTTTCCTTTTCTGTTTCTCCTTCGCGCTCATGTCAACCATGGCCCTTTAATTTGGCTCGCTTATGTCAACTGTTTTACTTTTCATTTATGCGGCAAGATAAGGCCAGTTAGGAATTTACAACGCAAATAGATCTAATTGGAGCAAATGTGAGACCCATTGCCTTGCAAGTGCTTGTTCTTTCTGTCAGCAATGTACCTCCAACCAACTTTGTGCGCAGCACCACAACCTCCCAGACTGCATCACGCAGGAGGGGAGTAAGTCTTATTTAAATATTACATTGATGTCTTCTTGTTCCTCCTCCTCAACCCAATTCTTATGCAACGAGGTGCCTCAGCAGCCTGGGAGAAGCACTCCGCTGCCTACCTAAACATGTATTTTTCTTTCAATACCAGTTCCCATGGGGTCCCTAGCGGTTCAAGCATCTTGAACCTTTACCTTGCCTACAGGTCAGAGCTAGTGGTCACAGTAGTGGATAATGGCACTGATCTCTTGGAAACAAGATTTGTTTCTCACAAGAAAGGATTAGTAACATTAACACAGCGCTGCACGAACATGCCATTACGCTATATCCAGGCAAATGTAGCCCTTGGTGTTTAGAAAGGCAATGAAGAACACTTCAATCCCCATCATCGCATAGACACTTTATTCCATGCCAAAGGGATACTTTGACAGCACCATCACACCAGCATGGCATGTCCACAAAAGGTACTCTCCATCAACCATTCATCAAATAATTAAGGCATATTACAATGATAGGGGAACTATATTAATATTAGACACCATTGACGTCAAATAGAGACAAGACCTAGACCATTAGGAAATAGGTGTTCTTGTTGCTAGCAAGCTCCACAACTGTGGTTATTCTTCACTGGGATATGAACATTCACAAGCTTGAGCACAGCTTTGGTCAATGTGTTTTCGAGGTCTTGCAGATAAACTTTCAAGAAGAAGCATATTTTAGGCAAACCATATGATGATTAAATAACTGCAGTAAATCTCGGTGCACAGACCGGTCTGTAGGCTTGTTAGCATATTCAGTGGCAGATATCGCTGGATTCTACTGACTAATATTGCTCTCTAGAACTGCATGATTGGGCCTCCAATGGGCTTTGCTGTGAAGTGTACAGCAGGGAGTTCCATCAGCGTATTCAACTTTTTTGGTGGTACTGAACGGAAGTAGTAGGCAGCAGCACTTTCCGGCAACATGCCCACAACCTAATCCCTAGTTTCCTATCTGCCCCCCCCCTCCACCCACAAAACAACCAGTATGTATAGAATTAGAACGTCAGAGTGGGAGTAAATCTGTGGGAAAGGTTGGTATTGGACCGGGTGTACAGGTGTTATAATGTACCATCAACTTTTTTGAATTGCCCCATCTTTTATTAGACTACCACAAATGTAGATGAGGGGTAGCCAGCCCTGTGCTGTATCTGCTCTTGGCTTTTCCAATAAACATTTATTTGTAAGTTGGTCCCTACTGGGAATCCATACCTAATGGAATGAAGCCAAACTCCACTTCAGGAGCCATTTTTGGTATCACGCTTGAAATGCCAGCACTCTACCACTAACTGCTACAGCTATTGTGCATTGAGATCACCTGTACAACATAACCTACACAATAATTCACAGTCACATCTCCTATTTTCGAAATCTTGAGGTTCCTACACATTTTCTACCAGCTAGGGACAATTCTTCCCCATAGTTATGTCATTAAAGAGTATAGGAGAAATTCTGCAACACAGGTGTAGCAAGAGAGTACATTTTACATTAATAGGTATTCCAGTACTTCCTAACATATATGCCCTGTAATCCAAGGCACTAGTCAAAGCAGCCAGATTGTGACATCAGGAAGAGCTGGTTTTGACCCTGGTCAGGGATGTCTGTCTTTCTCACTCTTAATAGAGATATTTACCATGCACAAATTCCCAGACATGTTTGACAACAGGCTCTTTGAGCCTTATTCGCTTTCAGACTTTTATCACTTTTAAAGTGGCTTCTCAATGTTGTGCTGAACTCTTAGACCATCAGCATCACATCTCATCCCTCCTCCACAAGCATGCTTTCTGGGGGGAGTTGTTTTGCTCACACAGCAAAGCGCACATAGAAAGCATGGCTTGACCCGGGTGAGGAGAACCAACATCTTACTATGTTGCATGTCAGGAACCACTGGCATTTATCAACCTGAAAAATACTTTAGAGCCTTCAACAAGACTGCAATCCGTATGAGAGGCCCATGTCATGGTGCACATACATGACCAGTGTTCACCGATAACAAACAAAAAAAAAAAATCAGCATTAGGGATCTAGACAACAATAAAGTTGGGCACTCAGGGCAGTGGTATAAGTCTCTCACCATGCAGAGGTCTTTTCCGTCCCAACACTGCCTAACATCTAAAGATTGCTGTAACTTGAATGTTTTTCTTTGTTGTCTTCCTCACAGTGCTTTCTTTATTGACAGACATAATCTATGAAAAATAACCTGTGGATTATTCTGGACACAGGATGGTGTTCAGAAGTGTAACCTAAAGACCTAGGAACGTTAAGAACTCATAAACAAAGTCTCAGGACTCCAAACCAGAGACGCAATGCTCCTAAAACAAAACCCCAAGGACAGAGGTCTCTCATTCTAACCCAAAATCAAAGATTCCCAATATTCTAACTCAAATGTGTGGCTTTCCTAAATCAGAGATTCAACAGTGTCACAGATCAACCCTAAGACATAGATATCTATTAACTCTAATGTAAACAGACAGATTTGCTACAAGAGTTGGCAGCAAAACAAGAGAGAAGATGTGTTGCAAAGAAAATATATTCAAATATAGCCCCAGCTGAAATAACGACTGAATGATAACCATAGACACCTGCTGAGACCTAACAGTTCTGTAACAAAATGTTGGTCAATGCAGGACTCTGTCATAGTCCCCTCCCTGCAAGTCCCATATAGTTCCATACTTTGATATCTGACACCCTACGGAGACATAAGGATGGCAAAAACGTAGTCAGTCTAGCCAAATCTCTTTCACTGACATCTGCTACTGGCAATCATATAAAGAAGGACAGTGAAGCAGTCAATTTTGGCACATCTCTGACCCCTCACTCTTTATCAACATCTGGTACTTCTTGCAGAATCCATAAGATCACAGAGTGGACAACCTCCAAACACAGCTAGCTTAGGAAATCATAACAACAAGATAAATTACCAGTAAACTAAATGGACCTTCAGAGCTAATTAGATCTGCCAGCATAACTCATACGTGAAAATACATGTCTGTCTCTCATACATTCTGATCTATCAACTGCTAAACTCTGCGTCCCATAACATGATAACCATACCTTGGTGGTCATTGTGTACAACATGGAAACTCGGCCCACATAGGCTCAAGGCAAAGAAAACACTCAACTGATCACTCACCCACACAGTGTGCTTCCTGCATAGACAAGTGCTTCTGTGCTCCCACATAAGGGTAGCAAGCACTGTAGAAATAAAGGAATGCATTAAGTGTTTTAATCTTTTAACCTCAAACGGCACAGGCACTGTATTTTACATTAAGAGTTTACTTAATTTTCAGACGTAAATTTAAAATATGAGAAACCTGAAGAACAGGTAGCACATTTGGGCACGGACTTCTGTGGCACTCATATATAGACTTTTGAGGCAATGTGCATCCAGCAGCAATTACTAGAATGATGTTACAATGTACCATTGATTTTACAGCATGTCATTACAGTTACATTTTGACATTATATGTAACTCAACAATACCTTCTTGTTAAGTTGGCCTGGGAAGGATGTGATAGCGGCATGGTCAATTTTGTTGTGTTGGATGTTTTTTTGTTTTAAAGGAGGCTTAGTCTTAAACTGTACCTCATTTTAGCCCTCTTTTTTACCTGTGCTTTGACGTCGGTTCAATGCCAGACTTTTTGAATTCAGTTTCCTTTGCTTCAAAGCATTTTTATGGGCAATTTTTTTTAAAAAAATTTGAACTTATTTTTTCGTTTTACTTTTTCCAGTTTATTTTCTATGTGTAGATGAAGGAATTATAGGTTAGTGCATTGAAGTAAAGTCCCGCCAATTTTAAATTGACACTTTTGCTATTCACAAGGTGCTATTTATCAGGAATTAGCAGTGGCTATTAGTATGCATGTGTTTATTTACTTTTACTGTTTTATAGAGAACCTACTAGACCAGAATGCTATTGAAAGAGGCAAGGATGTCTGAGTGAGCATTTACATGACATTAATGCTCTTAAAATGAGTTAGACTGTCTCATAAAGGTAGCTAGGCTGGAACCGCTTAAACTAAAATACATAAAGGGATTGTGAGAGTGTTCACTAGATGAGGAGTAAGAGGGATGATGGTAGAAGAAATGGGAGGGGGCATGAATGTTTAGCTGTTGTGTGTTTAACTAACCCTTGGCCTACATCAGGTTGATGTGGAAGTGCATATGTGAAGAAAACATGCTGAATGCATGTAAGCGTGCAAGACATACACTACACAGAGGCTGCAGTGAGTTCTGGATAGTGTGTGCAGACTGAGGGTAAGTGCTGCATGTGCTAATCTGGAAGTAGCACGGTATATGGGCACAACAGTACTAGACAATGGAGTGTGTTGTGCCTGCAATAGTAAATTGCATGGAGGAACTGTGGTTCCATTTTGGGAAGCTAAGCCTTGCCTGGAGAAAACATGAGTAATAGAGGAATTTCCCTCAGTGAGAATTGTGCATTACTGCATTCCTGCAGGCAAGGTGAGGCAAGCACTAGATGGGACAGCTAGGCTCTTCCTGTGTATATCAAAGGGCTCTTTGATTCAGCAACAGATCACAAGGAAGGGGCCTGAATACATTTCAGGGAGAGAGAGATGGGGCTGATAAGAGAATCATAAAGGGTAAGGCTGAGGGGCCCAGGATTATCTTTTGATACACGTATCACTGTGGCTGACACCGAGGTGTGAACTTTGGTCACTCCCATGAATCTTGTTGTGGGTTAATCAGCTTCAGAATACTGCCTGCTGTGACAGACATCCTCCAGGAGGAAGGGTGAAGGGGAGAGATGTCCATTTCAAAGAAACAGAACCCCAAAATAAAACTTCAAAGACCCAGATCCTAGATCAGATTTTGCACCTGGAAAAGAACTATAGGTAGGGTAATTTGAGATCCCATACTTGGTCATCTGCCGGGCAGCCAGCCAGATTGCATGTAGAGGGGAACCTTGCAAGACTTCTGACTGTGACCTGGATGAGGGGCACAGCCTGCTAGTCTCCCTGCTGGATGAGAGGTCTTCACCCAGGGAAACCAAGACCACCTGCCCTGTAGTCTAGAGCACCAGTACCAGCCTGCTCGCCAAGAATGTTGTGACCGTGGACAAGAGGATTGTGTTGGAGGGAGCAAGATCCAGAGGCCCAGGCGTGTGGGGTTCCTGAGCAAGGTGTTAGGAGCAGTGCTGCATCGATCTGGCCATTGCCCATGTACAGCGTTGTGAGTTCGCAACCCCCGTATGCCAAAGGGGACCGCCGTGCCCCAAGAACAAGTACTGCATCCATTGGGCCATCACCCATGTGCAGCGTTTTCAGTTTGATGATCCCATATGCCAGTAATTGCCACTGTGCACTAAGGACAAGTACTGCATTAATCAGGCCGATGCCAGTGTGCAGCGTTGTGGAAGTTGATGACCCCAAATGCCAAAGGGGTCACAATGAGCTGTGTGGCATTGATCAGGCCGTCCCCAGTATGCAGGAAGTTGCCGCTACCCCATATGCCAGGAGGGGCAGCAGGAGAGGCTAACTGAGGCCAGTGTGATCAGATAGGGAGGTTCGTTGAGGCGACCCTGTATGCCGGGAGGGGGCCGCTCACAGCACTGAGGCCGGAGGTCCAGGTTGTTGCCCATGACCTGAAACTGCTGCTACAACCAAGAGGAGGGAGGCTTTGTATCTGAGAAGGCCTGAGGACAGAGAGACACTGTTAAAGCCCCACGGGAGCAAAGAGACTGACCAAATCCCCAAGCAAGGGAGAACAAGGACTTAAGACCGCCTGGCTAAAGCCAGAGCAACTCCGATTGTCAGGACGCTGCTAAGTGCGGATCAGGAGAGGGAGCCGGTGCCTGCCAGAAGTTGCACATGTAATTTTGCCGACCCTGACCAGAAACGCACTGCACCGCTCCCAGGTTTCATACCGCTGGCGCAGGTAAGCTAAAAACTGGGCCTACCAGGCCCTGGAGGATATATCCCCTTTGATTTTTGCAACCCTTACTCGATTCTAAGTAACTTCATCTTACTGAGTCCCAGAGAGGATTACCTGTGAACAGGGCCTAATAGTTTACATTCCCTGGATGTTGCCACATGTGAATGAGGAATAACATCACACCCGTTACATGGGAACTAGGCAGCCTGACAACTGCTGGTGTGCCTACCTCAAGGGGAACTGTTTTATTGCTTTTTGAATGTTGTTTACCTTTACATGAGTAGAATTATAATTAAAATTATTTTATATAAAAAAGTATTTGACTGGATGTTGATTTATTGTGTGTGCTGCCTACACATTGAGTTATGAGTTGTGTTCACTAATCTGTATCTACACTTCCCTCCGAGGGAAACCTGACTGCTCATGCTATACCACTAACAGAGTAAGGTGCAGCAGTGGGTGCATGACCCAGTTGAGTGTGATCCATATTAGAGAGGGCCCCAGGATACCAGGCGAAAGTGCCTCAACCAGGGCTTTAAGTGGAAAAAAAAAAACAAGGGGGTTTCATAAAGGGATGTAGTAACCCTCTTAAAGGGGTGTGTCCAACCCAGTTAGGGGCATGACCTAAATCATGAGAACTAGCATTGTGTGCTTAAGAAAAAAAATGGTGTTTTCTTCAAACAGGACTTAGTATAAAAATCATCATGGCATCTGCATCAGTTTACAATGATCACTTAATCATAGTAAACTAAACCAGCCTTAAAGGATCACTATAATGTATTCTCATTAGTAGTATTATTTGGTTGTCTATAGTCTATACATTGGGCCTTGAGTCGCCATACATGGAAGGATGAGGATTAACTCTTTTTAACTAAGCTGCTTTCTTTTACTCCCTGAACGAATCTCTCGAACAACCTTGTTGTATAATTAAGGCACATTCTGTAATTAGGAATTTGGTCTGAAGCAATAGGGGAATGGGCAAAACTAGTACTTCCAAGTGATGTGCCTATGCTCCAGGGGAGGGGCAAGCACACAAAGAGGACGGAAGTTGACAAGTAAGAAGCAAGCAGATGTGTGATAGCGGAGCCAACCAATGGCAAGCAATATGTGGCCTCTAAACCCTCCGCAAGGAACAAGAGTGCATGTGCTGTCTTAGTCGGGACCTTAAAGGAAAACAAGCTCATCCCCATGGCTTCTGCTTGCTCTGGAATAAGAAGTAAGATCGCAAAACACATCTTTACTTTTCAAACACAATTGACTTATTTTGCCAAAACTACACAAACTATGTAGTTGCCCAGTTCAGCCTGCACAGATCTTAGTAGGTCAGTGTTCCCATGTTGGTGACTGGTTTGCACATGGGTTGAAACAGATTCCTGAGAGGAGACTGGCTCTGCCCCAGACCTCCAGTCCTATTGCCTAGCCTCCCTCCAAAGGTCTCATGAAGTGGAGAGCATTGCGTTATTTTTTATAGGACATGCTGGTTATTCAGATATAACTCTATGGGTTAATATAACCGAGGCTTTCTCTTGCATCATGCTTAGTTTGGAGGATTGCTAGTCAGGCGGAGCTGATCCTCGGTGCAGGGCTGAGTTGAGTCTTGGGCAGTATTGGTGGAGTCATGGTTGAGGTGAGTAGTGAGGGTGTACCCTGACTGCTGGGGAGCTGTAAATCAGCAGAACTGGAAACGGTCAGGGGCGCTTTACTGAACCTAGCGCCTGCATGAAGTTCGAATGTATTTTAATGTTATCTTTAAACTCTCTTTATTGGCCACTCATTGTAAAAAGTAGCAGGATAAGAAGTATGCTGCGAGTTGAGCTGTCTTTCTGCCTGATTAACTGAGGCAGTAGCATTTTAGTTTGACTTTATTTTTTTTACCAAACGTGTTTTCGTTTTATGTATGCTTGTTAGCAGATCACGTCACCCAATGTAACTATACTCAATTTAGCAACCTGGGAAGGATGAATAACGGAGTCAGCCTGCCAAACAAAGTACTCTGTGACCTGTAACACACTATCTAATCTGTAGGCCCTGTCCATATATCATGGGTGATCGTCTCTGTCTCCCAACAAATTGCCTGTGCAGCATCCTTAGCACAGATATCCCTTGGCCAGGCCCACACACTAAATGACACTGAACAGATATAGTAAAGAAGTAGTACACAAGAAAATGACTGAGACCACACCAATTAGTTTGGAGAAAGTTATGTTGCAGGTTTATTTGGTACAGTAAGGGTTTAACTTGCAGGCAATCGAAGGGCAGCCAGTGATGATATGACCTAAGCTGGCAGCACGTCTGATTAACTAATGCAGACAAAGAATTCACAACATCTGTTGCTGAACCTTTGGGGGTTCACCCCACACCTGGACCCCATAGTCCTGGGGAAAAGAACTGACGCCAAGTGGCAGAGCAGTACCAGGCATGCCCCCAGTTGCTCAGGCTTACAACTGTCCCTAGGTATAATGGGGCACTGTCGCTTTCCTCCCAGGGCACTGCCACAAGAACTCCTGCTGTATTGGCTTGAAACCTCTCTGGGCTAGTCCTTGTGGTTGCTTTTTGCACCAAGGTCCTTAGGATCACCCTGCAAATCCGCCAAGCCTCAGGGGTGGCAACCGTCGGCCCTGAGGCCCCCCTTCCTTTACCGGTACCTTATCTGACCTGACTTCATTCCATGCTCAGTGTGACGCACAGTTGCTGTTGTCATGAATTCAGTCAAATATTACTGTTGTGTACAGTGACCATAACTCAAGGGACGATAATGCAAGGCACCCTGTCAACCGTTACTTCAAGGTGTGATGGATAGCATTGGTCTGTCCCCTGCCCAAAGAGGGAGGACCTTGGGTGGTGGGGCTAATAAAGGAGGCTCCTGCCCCGGAAGTGATTACACTGGGGATCACACCTTCCAGGTGCAGAACACTCCACCCTGTTGAACTGGAGTTGGCAGACGAAATAACGAAAACAGTGAGCAGGGTCGCACTGTTGGCTGACTGCCGCTGATCTTCTGACGTCAGTTTTCAAAGCAGGGTTGTGCTAGTCTGGTCGTTGGTGGTTCTGATGATGTCTGCAATCCAATGGCTGGCACGACGAATTTGTTGCTGCTCCTGCTTTGCAAAAAAGAGAAGGGAAATCCAGAGAGAAAACCTCTCTCTCTAAAGAATTTCCCCGCTTCCAACTGCAACACTCACCTTGCGTGATGTCACGCCGTAACTTGTCTAGTAGTTACAAGTGAGCGAAAAATGAGCATGTGCACACGCCACTCCAAGAAAAAATGGACCACCTGTGCCAGGACTTAAAAACAGAGCAACATAGGGACCTGTTTCGATGCCCTCTTTTAAAAATTGATGATGATCAGCCCAGTTAGGACCCGACCCACTTAAAACCCTGGCCTCAACAACCTCGGTGGGGCCTAGGAACCCCTGCTTGCCCCAATGGCCCTCTGAACGGCAATGAATTTAAATGGTCAGTCATAAATGTCTGTAGTCCAAAGAGATCTCGGTCGTTATAGTACACTGGTTGCCATTTTAGTCGATGAGTCCTGTAGTAAATGAGAGAGCCCATACCTGGTGCATCTAGTTCATAAACTGCACAGCAATCATTGATGAAGTCCTGAATATCTGTTTATTGTAGTCTAGAAATGAAACACAATGTACAAAATGGCCCACATTATAATGAGGAAAATATGCATGCTGCCTGAAATCAGGGCCAGTAAACAAACTACTTTCATTAACAGACAACTTTATTGGTTGTAAATGCCTTGTAACAATAGATGAAAGCTGGACTAAAAATGCAAAGTATTATCACACATTATCAAGAGATATTTCCAGGAGAACTGCATAACTAATAACCACAAACAGGTCTGGCTGATACCCCAGATGAAGAAACCACTATTAGAACCTTCAAACCCTGCCAATTATTATCCGATAGGAGGGGTCCATTTTAATTAACAAAGTCTGGTGAAAGTTGTAACAACTCAGCTTTCCTCTCACCTTGTCAGACTGGTTTAGAATGTGATGAGGCACAGAGATGGCCTTGCATAATATCAGAGAAAAAGTATTGCCAGTCCCATCTATCGTCCACAATTTATGCTTTGGGAGAGGGTTAGCAAGCTGCTAGTAGCCAAACAAAAATATTATTCCTTTTTCATTATTTTGATTCTCACATAAAATTAAACTTTGATGTGTTGGTTTACTGTTTTACGTGGACAGGGATTTCTATTTCTTGTAATTTTGGGGGGCCCTTGTTTGTCTATCTGTTCTTTGTGTTCTACCACCCTGTTGCTCCAGTTAGCTGTCTTCAATACAGTAGTTCATGGAATATTACTGAATGTTTTTTAAAGTTGGCCAGTGTGCTAGATCTATCAGCTGGTTTTGAAACTCTCTCAACTACTGATTCACTGGTGTCATATGTAAGGACTCCTTTGCAACCTGGACTACAACTACACGTGCAGTTTATCAGGACTCTGGGTAGCTGCCATCTTTATGCTGGTAAAACACAATTGTACTTCCCTTTGATTGGTGCTCGTGCACAGGAAGAAATTGGTTGATAAGCAAATTGCCTGCAAATCCAACTAAATGAGCAACTGGAAGCCCAAAATGTAGGAAGCATAGAGTTTAAGATGGTGGACTCCAATCATTGCTGTAAATAGTTGTTTGAGAAGTATAAATCATTTAGAATTCAGGCAACTAAGATACAAATAGAAAACGTGAAAATTCTAGGGTGCACTTTTGATCAACAGCTCTCACTGCAAAATCAAATTAACCAAGAAGTGTAATAATACTATGCATGGAAGAGCAACACTCAATAGGTCAATTATCAGCCAACAAACTGATAATGCCTGAGCACTGTTCCTGGTTGCATCTGACACACTAATAAACTAACTGCTGGAATCACAAAACTATGCAGTCATAGCAGTTTCTGGACGAATTATAAAATTAATCACATTAAAAAAGTAATATGCAGTGAGACCTACTATGATATTTTGAATACAAATAAGAAAGATTACAAACATCCAAGCACAATCTAAAAACACAAAGCAGTCAACACAACCTGATGAAGGCTTATAGACCCTGATAGCTGTGAAATTAAAGCATTCACAAATATTGATTAGACCTAATGAAATGAAGTCTCCCAGCTTCTGGATTGACTCTTCCATCTTGAAGACATTACAGCTCAACAACATGGTAAAAACTGGCTCTACCGTACTCTTGCTAAATAATCTAAAACCACTTCTGATTTCGGCCTAGTGAAATCAAGCACAGTCTTTCTTTCATTGATTGCTAGACCATAATCCGAGTTGGACGGATTAAGTAAGAGGCACCTCCCTTCGCTACCAATCAACACTCTATGGCCATATTAGTGTCAGTGTCTAGAAAGAAATGATGATCCAGCTCCAGTCCTGTGAAACTGCACGGGCTGCTACCATACATCAAAATCAAATTTGAACTGCCATGCATAATCTTTAAAGACATTCACTTCTTATGGCCTGAATACTTCTGCCCAACACGAAAATATCTGTATGTCAAAATTATAAGGAACAAAGAAATCCTATTTTGTATTTATTTGACATTTATAGAACGCATCTTGTACTCAAAGACACTTGTACTGTTTACAATTAAATATTCAAAGGTTAAAGGGCTACATCGATATGTGGATAGAGGAGCATTAACAAATGTAGAGAACATTGCTGACCGGCATGAGAGAGAAATCATCAGTTTGTTGTTTTACATTTTAATAAGTTTTGGTGGAAGGGTAGGCCTTTGGATGTTTTTAGAACTTAGTAAATGGTGTCAATATTCTGAGTGCTGGAGGAAGAAAGTTTCAGGTGGAAGGGAGACTGTCTTTGAGTAGTTCAGGGTCTCAACCTGCTGGTTTCAAGTAGAAGATAATTGCAAATTCTTAGACCTCTTTGGCTGACAGAAATCTTAGGCTAGTCTACAAGGCACGGCAGAGTGCTTTCATGGAGAATTTTGAGAACAAGGCATCAAATATTGAATTTATCTCTGGGGGAGATGGGCAGACAATGTAGTTTGCAAAGAAACGGGAAAATGTGATCAAATGTAAGGGTGAAAGCCGAAAGTCTTCACTCATTCCACAGTATCACAGTCCTTCCTGGGAGCAGATATCTCATTGTAGAGCGCTCTTCCTGGAGAAATGAGATCTGAACAATGTCTGCTTCTTTTCCCAATCAACTGATACCTACCTATTTAAAATCTGTTTGGACAAAGACCTTTCAAAAGTCCTAGAGCCTAGCTATCTCTGCACCCTCCCCTGACTCTCCCTACTTCCTGTAGATGCAATGTTTTCCTATTTAACTCCTTCCCTCTTTCACCAATCTTTTGTATCCCCCCCAAGGTCAACAACTCTCCTTACAGACTTGGAGCAACCTAACCCACTCCTCCCACTTCTTTACATTAATATTTACTAATTGTGCTGCGTTTCAAGTTCTACATAAATGAGACAATGTTTTCTGCTGTAGTTAGGGCTGTGAAGTAAACGGTCCCAGCTGGTAGAGCTGCACTAAGTAAAAACATAAAGAAGTAAAACAAAATAATAATTAACACTAACAATGTCTCCGCCCCAGACTACAGCGCTTCCTGGAAGATTAACCTCCTCAGAGGCTTCCCCGGCCCTATAGCCTAACTGCACATCTTCCAGATAAGGCAGGAGATGCCTCTTCAAGTGGGAAATATCACCAAGTGCTGAAAGACTACGTTGGTGAGCAGTTAGCTTTGCGGGATTGCAACAATGCATTTCTCAGGCCAATAGTGTCAAGTTTTGGAGCGGTTAAGCAAGTATTGCAGCGGTGAAATGTAATACGAGCAGGGTGAAATAGCAGCCACAATACACTTTAATTTGAGGTGCAGGGCCCCTGCAGCAGAAATCAGTTCTAAAGTTAATGATGAACAAACGTTCTTCTTAACCTCATAACCAAACAACACCAGACACAATCAACTGATGCCACATCCCCCAAAAAGGGGGCTCAAAGAGAGAAAGGATGCCATAATAAAGGTGGAAAACACTATACAAATGTTAGCATAACTGCCAGGCTTCAGCTTCCCGCCTTCCTTTCGGTTTCTTCCTGGGGACTCCCAGAATAAGGATAAAAGCACAGTAAGGATGCAGCAGGATTGTATTTCCGCCTGTGTCTTGCACATCCAGCGGTCCTGCCTGCCAGGCCTTACGATTGCACTTCCTGTGTATCCATTTACTTCCTGTCTTTTCTTTCACTACAGCTCATGTTCACTCTGTACTAGTAAACATGCAGTTATCAGCACTGCACCCATCAGAACACTCCCATTTGAGGCATTTTACATCTTCTGCCATGGGGATGCCTGGTACAGATATCTGCCTGCCAACCCCCTCCCCCCCCACCCTCTACCACTAATTAACCTCTTTAATTATCTAAGAGCTAGTATCCACCTCTAGGCACCAAATTGCAAATATTGATTTTTTTTCTGTCAAACGCTAATACCTCACAGTACCTGATCCACACGTAATCCTTAAAAAGGCGGTCCCTATTCTGGGTAAAAACGCTCTGGTGCGAGTTGATGGCTGCATCCATAGCTTTAGAAAACTCTTGAAATAACTAAATAAGGGCAAAACACTGCACACTTCAGAGTTAAACTGTCCACAGTCCCAGTCCAGGCACAACAACTACACTTCTGGATAAGGAAAAGGCTGTGGGAAGCAGGCTCATTCGTGAAGCTAAGCAGGGCTTGGAACTGGCTCATGCAGTTTGGGGAAGCCATCGCGGAGCTTGCAGGACACTTCCTTCATCGAGTCATACTGCATTACCAGACTTGCTTTGCATGCGCATTTACATGCCGACTGGGGAAAAATGCAAATTGTTTTGCCATTTTCTGAATCCCTACACATGTTTGGTTTGCACATGCCAGCTAGTGGGAGGGTTAATCCTTAAATGGGATCATCACGTCACTAAGTCGAGCATGCCTTAGCAAATCCTACGAAACAGATGGGCTGCCATATGAGAAGGGCGCGTGCCCACCGCTTGCACCAGCCCGCTGGAGCAGACAAGGAGCATGTTTGCTGGAGCAGGTAGGCAGCACGCTTGCTGGAGCAGGCAGGAGGCATGCCTGTGTGTGCTTGGGAGCGCACTGTTAACAAAGAAAAGCTGCAAGCTTAGGTTGGGATCCCCGTCAAACTCTAACACAATATATTCCTGTGGAGCTGCGTTTGGTGTTCCTCTGGGTCTGCAGAGAATTACAGTAGCATATGTACCAATAGTGAGTCTTTTCACCCATTTGTTACACTGTCCACATTTCATTCTTCGTGTCTTTGTTTAACACCCCAACACATTCCATTGCAAATAATGTGGTTTCATTGCAGGTAACTTTCTGTAATGAACTTTATTTGTTCCAGGTGACTTCTTTTTTTTTTTTTTTTTTTTTTTTTACAGTTTTTTTTTTTACAATTCTGCTTGGAGACGTGGTTTTTTTAAAACACATCTTACAGTAGGGACTTCACAAAAAACAACCACAGACACACCCTGTGTTTTGGGTCAATGCTCTCAAAAGTAACGCCCACAAGGAGATTGAATGCAGGTGAATGTTTTGTCAATAAGGGATGCTGGGAGACATCAAATCGACAACCAGAGCGAAGCTCGGGCAGGTTATGAGGTCACTCAGGAACCTGAGGTGAAAACACATCCTCTTTGTCTTTAATTATCCACGTGCACTTCATTGTTATGCGGGGACGTCCACCAGCAGCGCGGGGGCAGATGTCACGGGGGAGTGATGCATAGCATGACCTCACCTGCCCCTTACCCCATGCGCATTATAAATTACTAAGAGCGAGTGCCCTGACGCCCACCTCCCAGCCCCTGGCGTGTCTCCCATGGCCCGGAGTAAAGGAAAAACTTACCTGCCACTCTGCCAGCCATCCACATTACCCTCGACATAACCCCCACCCTTCTGTCCATAAAACGAAAAAAAGACACTGCTGGGGGCGGTATTATGGACACCGCGCACTGCCCCCGTACACATGACAGCGCGCGCTTAAGTCTGGGCACAAGGCGGAGAATGTAACAGTGTCACAGCAAAACTCCATCCCCAGTGCAGGCACAAATCTGCCCCCACCCTGGGAGTAATGCACTGGTGAACGATGGACCGGCTGCTTGAAGCTGCCGCTCTGCTTTTCACTGTGCAGGCGGCAACACCGTCTGCATTTCAAAGTGGACGAAGAAGTGTCCCTGCAGGTGGGATCCGTGAGTGACTGGCATCAGGGGGCACTCTCTGGGGAGGAGGCGGTGGTGCACCGACTTGCAACATCTGTATGTGGTGCACAGTCAGTGCACACCTGATATTCCTTTGCCTCTGCACCCGCATCTGTAATATGGCACAAGCACGGACGCAAAGGGTTTTCTCAGGTGCATGGGGACACGTCCCGCTGAGATCACCTGTTTAGGTTTGATGTAATCTGCATTATAGACATTATTAAGTGTGTGCGGCCCTTCCTGTAATATGAAAGTACCCCAGAGGTGCAAAAAGTGGGTGCACACCTCCACTGAGCCTCGGGCCACTTTGTGTAATACAGTCCCCGATGCCCTGCGCCCCACCCGCACTCCTTTCAGAATGACCCTCCAGTACTCTGCCCTACTATCACAAAACGTGATAAACTGACAAAAAAATCACACACCCCTCTCTTAACTTCACCCCTCTCGAGGCAAATATACGTCGAAAAAATCAGTACCTGGCATTCTGCCACTCCCTTACTTGTGACTACACAGAAACGAAAAACACGTTTTGTTTTCACTGATATGATATAAGAGAAGTGAACAACCAGACAATCATTTGACAAACAACTTGTGATAAGTGCATTGTATATGCAACTCCTTCACAGGAATATTAAGACAATAACTTGCCTGAAACAGTAGTTAATAATTAAAGGGTGCCAACAAAACTCATGGACTCTTTACAAGTTCACTTGTGAAATCAGATGCCAAAAATATCCGTGAGAAATATTTTTAGTGAACAATTGTTACAGCCTGGTTCCACGTCTTACCACTAAAAAGTGTATAGCATGCAGAAACAGTATCTGCGGACAGTTTTATGCCATAGAGTTCCCGTTTCCACACTTTTTGCCCGTTCAAATTCCTCTAGGTATTACTTGTAGGGAACGTGGAGCAAAACAATCCTCCCTGCAAGCACAATTTTGTGTGGAACCCTTAATTTCACATTTATTTTTGATCAGGAAGTGGGAGGAGGCTTCCCTTTCAGGTATTGTATCACCCACTACAGTATATGGCAGTGATGGGCAGTGGCAGGTATGGCCGGGAGATCATTCACTGGTCACACAACTTCCAGTTCCTGTAAGTGGTAGATCATTTGGAGGGACAGGCCAGAATAACTTGCATAGGTTACGCCCAATGGAAATGTTTTCCACCCACTTCCATTATCAGCACAGAATACAAAAATACAGAATCCAGAAGAGTCAGTGGAATGGCAAACACTGTCAAGAATTCGAAAAACACTTAACCTAGACCCAAAATAATTCTACCTGTTCCATACATCTGAAGAGTGCATTTATAGGAGAGAGGTATATGCCATTTTTCTAATCATTCGTACCGCATTTGTGTACACAGAATGGACAAATGTCATTCATTTCTACTTTGACACATTTTCCCCTGTGAGATACTGAGCTTTCATTGCATGGGGTGAGAAGGGTAATATTTTTGTTGTAGGCCAAACCAACAGTCACTTCCGGCAAGGCTTTCTGATCAAATTATTGATGAAACTTTGAGAAGACTATTCTCCATGGTTCTTTCAAATGGGAGCACTGGACTCTAGGAAATCTTGCACAACGTACGTTGTGTAAAAGTATGTATTTTGAAGAATTTATTATGGATCATTACCACTTCATGGTTCTTCCACTTCCTGGTTCTTACCAAGAAGGGCTACCGCCTCTCACGCCAGGCACCTATTTTTTCCATTGGTTAGCACAGATTTGAGAACCCCCGTAACTTTGAGGAACCAATGAAAACTGTAGGGTCTGCGTGGAAGAGAGACCTGATGCTAGATTTCCGTGAGGTAAATGTTGTGCAAATGACAGAAGGACGTCATATAAGTGTGGCTAAGCGTGTCATTGAAGAAGATGGAGCCAGCACTTCTAATCCGCAAAAAAATAAAGAACATTCCCTCTGTACAGTGTGCTGATGGAGAATAAAGGTAGAATGTTTACATAAAATATGTTTTTGTACGACAGACATTCAAGAAGGATGTCAACACGACAACATGCAGTCATTCTTCCCTCAGTAACAATTCTCTCCCTCTCCCCACCGATGACTGGAGGGGTCAGAGAAACCTTTAAGAAACTCATTAAGCAACACAAGTGCTGAGGGTGCTAATGGAGACTTAAGTCATTAATGTGATTGCTAGAAGGCCCTTAAACAATCTGATTAGAAGAGGCTGAGATAGCCGTCACAGTGTAATGGTGATCCTCCACATGAATTCCTGAGGAGAGCTGCTGGAAGTCCAGGCCACTGCAGGAAAATATCAAAGGCGGCAATGCGGGGCTCCTGGTTAATGTAATCTATAACTAGAACCAAACTTTCACATTTGAAGATGGCGTTTACAACAGTTACATCAGTAACAAACCTGCTCATTCCTTTCATTAATTGTATGGTTCTGAAGAAGGAATGGCATATCCCCAAACTCAGCATCTCCAGACACTGTTCCATGTTATGTTCCTTTAAAGTATTTGACAAGGCACTCCTTAAGGCACTAAAGACAGACACAATACTGCCTAGCGTCATGGGACATATATCTGTGGCCTTCAAAGATGCTAACCTCAGGTGCTTTTCACAGGATAGAATACCTCATTCAGAAGTAAGTTCATGTAGTTGTACAAATTGCATTCAAGCAGGGATTATTGAGGTGTATGCTGCTCACAGCATAGATTCCTGCTAACTTCTAACAGCGACCGACAAGAAAGAAGATCGCTTGTTCATCCTGGAAGCAGTGAAGAAACCGGATCGATTCATCTCAAACATTTCCATTGATGTTCCAGGTCAGCAGTATGAATGAAAACAATGGGTGTAATTAAAAGGAGGTTTTGAAAACTAAAAATTTACTTAACCCACAAATTTCAACTTCTTCAACTCCCATTCTGGGGCAGAAACTCTTCAGTTCCCAACTATAGAAGGGAATGTAGCAAACTGCTAAATAAAGCAGGCTGTACAGCCTTTTTGCCGAGACAGACTTTATACTTTTGGTAAACCATTATGTACCCACATAACAGGCTTTGCACACATCCTTTTACAGGACCAGGTCCACCATAAAGTGTCAATGTGGAGGCAGTGGAGTGGGGATCCCCACCAAGGCTCATCAGACGTCAGCCTAATTATCACTACTACACACTGCTTTACCCTCTGAAAAGGGCTGGCCAATAAGCAGCCTACTACAGAACATTATCATGTTTGAGAGAGGTCGGTTCTGAATGAATTTCTGCTGGACATACCCCAGTGGGGTAAATCATCCTCTTCCAGTTTTAGGTCAGTGACCCGCTCTCCAAAGAACTAGTAAAGAAATCTTTTGAATCAGGTGCATAATCTTTTGGAGAAACTAGGGATCAGTTGACTCTCAAAAAATAGCCGTATGACTTTTTTTAATTTCCAACTGTTCCTGGTCAAAGACCTATTGTTGGGTTTTAACTTGAAACCAGCAAATCCTCATCTGTTGTCCATTCCATCTCCGGCGGAAACTCTCCATGATATCCTAGATCTAGTATAACCATGTATAGGTCTTACGAGTCATCAACAGAGGTCCTTTACTTTTGCTTTCACAACAAGATCAATCATCAACAGTTTATTTGTTTCACACTGGAAGAAGAGCACCACTGGTTCCAGCTCCTTCCTTCTGACCTGGAACCAAGCCTGGTGTTTTCTTGAAGGTCCTTGTTCCACTGGCAGGAGAGATTTGGTGATTGGCCAGGCCTTGCCTCCTCTTATCTGTAAGTGCAGTTGCCCATTTGATTGAGGAAGGCTAAACCTGCAGCACAGTAGAATGTTATTTAGGACTGATTGGTGACTTGCAATTCAGATATGGCATGTACCCAGACTTTGTCTGCTTCAGAAGCTTTCGCCAGTCAAATTTAGCGAGGAGATTCACCTAGATAAATTCCAAAATATGTCCTAAGATCAAGCAGGCAATACGCAAACATTGGGAAATACTTCTGCCCCACTGTCATTGTAAGAAAACATCAGTTCTAATAACAGCAAAAGTCAATAAGCAGAGCCAATCATAGTGACACTATTATCTCTCCAGGGAAAGGTGAAAATATGTTATTTTCGTCTCCCTTTCCTGAAAACAAACATTTTACGGCAGTTTTCTGTAGTGCAATCCTGCCAAAAGGGCATTACCGCGCCATACAAAAGAACCAGATTTCATTACACTTTTTCAAAAATTTTAGGTATAGGGAGAAAAAGTGATTTGCCCAGAATGATAGGATGCTGAGCCAAAGCCAGGATTCAAATCTGTACCGAGTTCGCCATCTCAAGCCAATAGGCCAGATCTCTTTCCTCTCCAAAGTCCTCGATTTGTCCTCTATTAGAATGTCTCTTTGTTACACCTCCTATATTCAATCCGAGTTCAAATGAAAGCAGCTGATGTAATCAAATGAATACAGCCCGCTGAGGGATCGATCGGGTTAGAAATGCATTTTAAATTAACTTACCATAATTCACAGATAAGAGAGGTGGATGCCCAAAGTTTAAAATGTGTGTTTATTTCCTTCCAAAGAGTTTATCTTCCTTGATCCTTATTTTAATAGTTGCTACACGTTTAACCATTGTGTGGGGTTTCGCGAGTCAGCGGTGTTGCGCACTCACTTTGTCTCATCTTCAATCTCGTGTACATAAAACTTTGTGAAATACGGCATTCTGGTAAATTGTCACAAGGCTTTGTAAAGAAGTAATGGCCATAGGATAAGGTTTCGTGGTACAATAAATCTCGTCAATTCGGTAAATTTCTGATGTTATCAGGTTTGTTGTGGGCCTGGGTAAACCTAATTTGTCTTCTCAAAAATGCATTTTCTAGATGTCAAAGCCATCCCATCAGTGTTTTCCTGCTGCGGCTCCATGTGGATCTGCGCCTCCCGTTCTGCTCTTAAAATTTTTGATTTCTAGGCCAATACAGTTGTTTCTGTTTTCTTGATGAATTATGTTACCCTATCTCTTCTGATTCAACCATCCTTTTTCTTAGTTCTCTGCATTCTGCACGTCAAAGTGACCCCCTAAAAGTTTTAGGCTACAGCATGTACTGAAACGTTGTACAGGGCATGAGTTTTAATCTCATAACAATATATATCGAGACATTCATGTAACCTGCCTGAATATTTAAATGTTGTTTTATTTGGATGCTGAAATCAAAATTCCGATAATGTAACCAATATGCCTAATATGTGCCAAGTGACAAATTGCTCTACAGTAGTACAGCCACAAATTACACCACCACCAGTGCCTTAAATGGGCCGGTACTGTATGGTACTGAGTACCGACACTTTTTTATTTTGAGAGGGAGAGTGCCTGCACTTCTCAAGAAAAACGTAATACTTTTAATTGGAGAGTGCCGGCACTTCTCAGAAACAAGCAAGTACCCTGCTACAGAGCACCTGCACTTCTATTTTTCCACTTCAAACACTGACCACCACCGATTCCTAGATTCACCGGATGGTCTATACTCAAGGGTCTTTAGATAATTTGGTGCACTATGTAAAAAGGTCATTGGCCACTCTAATACGAAGCCCGACATGAGGTCACATGAGGGAGAGGAGCTGCCAACATCTTGACAGCTCATCAGAAGGGGAGCATACATTTACACATAGATGTTCCACCACTGCAACTCCTACAAAGAGACACATATTCCAATTTTTGTTTCTCAAATGTCCACCATTTTACTCAAACTGCTTCAAGACAATGTCTTATATATTCGCTTAACTCAGGAAGGTTCAACACACAGGTACCCAACACCTGCAGCCTTCCAATTGGTTAAGCTAACCCCACCCCAGCCCTGCCTAGAGCAGGGGTGTCTAACATAGTTCTCAAGTGCTGGATCTATGCCAGATTTCACAATATCTACTTTCTTTGTAAAATACTGTTTTTTTTGGACTAATGGTATGTATATTTATCTCATGTGGATGTTCTGAAAATCTGTAATGGATCTGGCCCTCGTGGATCAGCATCTCTGGACTAGAGGGTGCTAATGTTATTTACCTCTCATGCTTAGATTCTGCTTGTTAATAAAACCCTGCAACATCATATATGGCATCATCATGTAGCGAAAATAACTTTTGCTTGAAAAGGGACTGAATGGCCTACCCACACACATATACCAAGATAATGAATAAAAACTATTCTTAAGGAATACACTTTAATAAATAAGATAATAAAAGACAACATATCCTGGAAGTAGCTCACTTAATAAACAAGTGCCAGTGAACAAAACAGCTGGTCCACTGGTATATTGAAGTTGATTGCTTGCAGCAACTACTCATTTTTTTGCTCCGCAGATCCTCTTTTTGTTCTGATGTTAGTATTAAACTAGTCCTGCACATGATCAAAGACGGATGCTATGGTCATCTTCTGCTCCGGGAAACTCAGATTCCTTCTCCAATGTCAAGAGCCACACACCCGGCTTCATGCAATCACTAAATGGCATTTTAACAGGAAGGCGGTGGCCATTTTAGGAGATAAACGGTGGACATTTGAGGAACAAATAGAGGACCCCAGGTTTATGAACTACTAACATACTTCAACTTCCCAATGAAAGTGGCCGAAAGACAGTGAATGCAAACAAATGCAGGGTAGTAAGACACGAATGTTGTCTTTGGCTAACGCCAAACAAAATTAGTTTTAGGACCATTGTGGATTGGGTGGGTGGGGTCATCAAGGCCTTGGCTGTGCTAAGGTCAATTGCATATTATTATTATTTTTTGTCCATCCTACACTCCTGGTAATCCATCATAGGTGTTTGTGCAAAAGATATCACAGGACGTAAGGGGCAAATTCCCAATCTTGGCATTAAAATCTCCTGTTATAATTAAGTTGGGTGAGCCACCGGAGTATGTGATTTTATCACCCAAGTTATCTAACATGGAGACCAACTCTAAAAAAATTCCGATTATTCTTCACAACAAAATCATTTTTATAAAAATTAATCATGGTAATCTTAAATTTCGTCCCCCAGCTAACTGCAAAAACCTGCATGGTTTCGCATTTGAGTGAGACAGGGGTTATTTTACCTCCAATACCTATTTGAAATCACGCGGCCAAATCACCCTTGGCACGGCCAGTAGGAGAGGGGGTAGCAGCACGATTATAGCAAATGTACCCATCAAAATATAGGTTATTGGGCCTGTGTTTCCTGTAGAAAGATTATATCATATTCGGCAACCAAAGTACGCAAATCCTCAATCAGAATTTTAGATGCAAGGCCTATGATGTTCCAACTCAGCAAACGTAATAATCTGCCCACCTTGCATTAGGGTGCGATTGATAGTGCTATTGATGTACCTATCTAACTCATTATCATAAATATGCTCCTCTAAGAGGTTTGGTGTGGTTCTAATATACGTGGGCCTCAGTGGGGTAAAGTTGTCGGAAAACATAAATCTCAGGCTTCTCTGTACTTCTCCAGCCAAAACAAGTGATGACGGGTTAGCAATGGGGATAAGTGTAGGAGTTGAAACAACTCTTAACTTCTGTGCTTCCTCTGCTGAGTCTGAGGATGCTGGATTAACAAGGGGGCTAGCTGTGGTGGTTAAGGCAACTCTTACTCCACCCAAGGAGCAAACTCCTACCCCACCTGGAGTCAATCGACAGCTTCCAAGTCTGCGAGCACTGTAAATCTATTAATCAGTAAAGGCAGCGGAGTTCCCTGATTTATCATAGGAACAAGGGGAGAGACCCGCCTTCTGCATCTGGGCAGGAAAGAAGTGGCCAAGTGACTATAAAAGAAATTCAAAGGTAAAACCTTCAGGGAACTTATACTAACAGTTCCATCCATAACTTGAGCTAGAATAGCCCCAGCAAAACATCTCTTCCTGAAGTTAACTATTCAGTAGTCGCCAGAAAACTGGCTAAAATGTGGCTGACCCCCCACATGAAACATTGAGTGGGCAACTCAGATGAGTATTAAACCAGTGGATAACCTTGCTTTTTAACTCCAAAGTGGACTCATCAGTGCCAGTCAGCAACGGTGGTACATTTGCCAAAATAACAACCAGTGGACAAGACGCAGGTGGAAGCTTGATCACAGTGGAGGAATTAGAGCAGGAGGGAATAGCAGGGCAATTAGCCCCTCTACTAGTGGAGTCTGCAACTGGCCTGGGGGATGAAACAGACCTAGGCTTAATGGCATCATGCTGCACACTGGCCGCCCTAACAAGAAGTTGACAGGGCTGACGTTCAACAGGAGGCAAAATCTGCCTCTCTACATTTTTAACCAACATGGTTGGGGGTGGGCTCCAGAAGCTTTTTACACGGAGCTGCTTAGCAAAGCCTTGATTGCAGAAAGGTGATCTATTAGTATGTCCAGTTTACACTCCAGCATGCTATTAAGCTGAAAACTTAAACTGTCCCACACCGCTTGGTCCAGAAGGAGAGAGCTGCAATTAAGACAGGGATTACTACAATCCTGCAAAGGTCTTTGGGGGCCCTGCTTGCTTGGGTTTACCAGTTTTCCTTCTCCCTTCTACCACGGTGCCACGTTCAGGTGAAGTTGATTTCAGTACCATCTCAGGTTGACTACTACTCCCAGAAATACCTACCCCAATCTCTGTAACATGAATAATCCCCTCAGTCACGGGGGCAGGATACTATCTTCTATTTTGTCAACATATGATATTGAGAGCACTATCCCTTTCCTAGCCACCACAATGGTACCCACCTACACGGGGAGGGAGGTTAGTACCACCATTGATTAGATGTTTATATCTGGTAGTATGCGTTCCATTACAGGGGGGGTTACCTTCCTTACTTAGTGACCATAACTCACTTACCCAGGAAATTACAATTCCTGCTACAGGTGGTGGGGGTCAATAAGGAGAGAAAACAGGTACTATTTAGGAAGGATGCAGGCCGCAGGCTGGTGTGGCGGACAGCTGATATGATTTTTATAACAAGTCAGGTAGTGAAGAAGGCTGTGCCCCGAGTAGTTGCTGCCTTATGGAAAGTCCTAATTGTGATGTTGTGACTCGAAGCTTCGCAGAATTAGGTGTCTGTATTAAGGAGTTACTCCTAAGGCCAAGCAAGAGCAATGGATCAGTGCGGAACTCTTGGTATGATGAAACTTGTAGGACAGCTATTGTTAATCTGTGTTTCCATCTTCAAGAAAGACAGTTTAGTAGATCTCAATGTTACTGGCCTATCTCGCAGCTAAACTCTACTATGAAGGTTGTGGGGAGAGTCATATTGGACCGATTGCTATCATGGGTCTTAGAGACGAATATATTGTCACCTTTTCAATACAGATTACAGAAAGGCCTTGGCACAATAGAGCAATGTTTGAACCTTCACCTACTTAGTGTGAGAAAGTGCCTCTTTTGACATGGTTAGCCCCTCACATTTTGCCTGGTATTTAATGGGGTCTCAAAGGTGTTAGTGCCCAGGGTCCCAGCTAACCAGGTGCACTGGTCCAGATTTAATTTCCAAAAGTGTTGTTATACACTGGCACAATTGGCAACACCTTTAGCTGCCACTAAAAGGCCCTAGTAAATGGTACTTAGGTTCCCAGGGCTATGGGGTACTAAGAGTAGGCCCCTAAGTGGGGAGCAGCACAGATTCTGCCACCCTCAGGTACCATGCATCCAAGTGGAGTCTGAGTGCCCTGGTGCAATCCTAAAATGCAAAACTGACATGGCACACAGCCTGTGTGACCTGTCCACTACACTACACACTGCATGCAACATAGGTAAGCCAGCCCTCCGACAGGCCTTCCAGCCCTAAGGAAGGGTGCACTATAATGCATGTGTGGGCATAGATGCATGAGCAATATGTCCCTACTGTGTCCTTGTCAAACTTGGGACGTAGTGAGTGAACAGAGTAGCCATTTTAAATGCATGTGCTGGAGACTGGTCAGTACAAGTTTCACAGCTAGATGATGGCCACTCTGAACCCTGGGTTGTTTGGTATCAAAAAGCTCAGAATAATAAATCCAAACGTGTACCATCATTGGATTTATTGAAAAAAGTACCAAGTGACCACCTTAGAGGGGACCCCTGCAAAAGCTACCTAACCCTGGCATGGTTGCCGGCCAGTCACAACCAGCCGGCCACCACTAGACAAGATTCTGGAATCCTGTGGTGAGATCCTTTGCCCTTCTGGATTCAGAAAACAAAGCCCTTCCTGGGCAGAGATGTTACACCTCCTCTCCCAGGAATGTGCACTGCCCTGCCAGCGAGCTTCAAAGGGCTTGCCACCCTTGAAACTCACCCCCAACAGTGGAAAATAGTCAATCAGGATAGGAAAGTGACCTCTGCTCACAGGAAGTGCTCACATAGTGAGTGCATCCACCCTAAGGTAGATGACCCATTGGTCACTACTAGGGTCTCTCCTAAATGCCCAATAAAAGCAGCAATTAGTGGGCACCGCTAGACCTGCAGATCAGATTCCAAGGACACAAGAAGGCCAGCAACAAAGAAGACCCAAAGCTCGAGAACTGAAGACCTGCTGCACAAAGAAAAAGGTACCAAACTCTGCCTACTGCACCTAGGAATCGACAATCACTGCTGAGGGGTAGACTGGGCATCGGACAGACTCTACAAAGCCCCAGATGACCTGCATCCTTCTGAAAATTGCCAAAGATCTCCCTCCAGAGTGAAGGCATCACTCCCTGCAACAAAGAAGCATAGACCAGTGAAGTCCCGTTCACTGACCGGCCGCCGACCAAGGAACCGGACACAGCAGTGGACCAAATTCTACCTGATAGACTCAGGGAACGAAGCCCTGCAAGTCTTCCAAGTTTGGTGGCACTGCAACCTCCATTGCCTGAACCATGCAATAGCTCAGGGTACTGGACCCCCAATATCAGACACCCAAACGAAAGGTCCACTCCGGACTCTCCGAGGCACCAAAAGCAAGCTCCAGTTGAGAGACTTCAGGGCTCGTAAGAACCACCCCCAGAGTGGCCCTGCTGCTTGCAATCCTCCCTCAAAGTGACCTGCCTCCTGGTTCCAAGGCCACCTTTGCACACGGCTTTTGGCTCACCTATCTGCTTTGCACTCAGCCTCCCTGGGTCCTGCACCAGAGAATCAGCTATGCTCTAATGGTGCCCACCACTTGCAACCTCTACACTCCAAGAAGACCCAATGGCCTCACCTCAAAGTCTGCCTGTGCAGTGCTTTTCCAAGTGCTTTTGGTGATCCTGCACCAGCTCCAAGGACTTTTCAGCAGCTGTTCCCACCAGAACCAGGAGCTGCCCAAACTTCCCTGGATGGTCCACAGGACATCTCCATGACCTTGACCTAAAAATAGTAAACACTTTGCCTGATTTTATATGCATTTTAAAATTTTTCTCCCATCGATTTCTATGGTGCGTAGTTACACACAAAAGCAAGACATTTTCTAAACTTTGAAAAATCATAACTTAAAAAGTGCTTACGCCTTGAGACCCTCAGGGGTGAGTAGTGTGCTTTACAAATCTCTGTTTGATTGATTGATTGATTAACCAATTTTGATGCTCTTGGTCATAAAAAATAAAATAAAAAACTCTGAAGTATTTTTGTAAATTGGTCTTGAGTTATTCTTCTGGGTGTGTGTCCACATTTATTGATACTGTGAGTACAACACATGTTTAGCACTTCTCCAATATTGGCCCAACTACTTGACCAAGCTACCATAAATATTAGAGAATTAGATCGTCTAGTTTTTACCTCTGTAAACCAAGGTGGGGTTGCTTGGACTCTCTGCACAGTGCACATGATTTATGTACACTATAAACAGAGGCAGCCTCCTACACCTGTGTCAAAGCATATACTGTATTTGCAAAGGGTGTATCCCTCCAGATGACCTTTGTGACCTCTCTAGTGCCTTCAATTGCATAGGAGGATCTAAACTATGGGATATTTTAACTTATCTGGGTCTTGAAGCAAGTTTGGTTGCACTTTTAATGCACCTGCATTGGGATTTGTCTGCAGCTGTGAAATACGGGGGCAATGGAGAGTGCAACTCATCTTTTCTGGTTATTAGAGGTGAGCGTCAGAAATGCATCTTAGCCCCAATTTTATTTTTCTTACATATAAATTATCTTGTTGTTACGCCATCAAATATTGGTGCTGATGTACCCCTCGTGAATGGAGGATCACTGCCCGCTCTCTTATATGCAGATGATGAGGTGCTGCTAACTAGGACTGCAAATGTGCTTAAGGCACTCATTTTTGGTTTTGTGGATTTTATGGAAAAACTTGGTTTTCAAAACAAAACTCTCAAAAACATTTATTATGGTATGCGGCCCAAAAAACACTAAGACCCGCCGTATAGCTATCAAGGGTAGAGTTGTAGGGAAGGTTAACTAGTTTCCTTACCTGGGTATTTTGTTTGATGGTGTTTGCAATTTGGCTCCATATGTCAGGAACAGAACTTATCATTATAGGAAGGCTGTGGGTACTATCTTTTTGCTGGCTTTGTCTATTGGGAAGAAACCTACTGCTGCTATGTTAGAAATTTACAGAATAAAATGTCTCCCTATAATCCTTTATGAAGCTGGAGGTTGGGGAAATAGGAATGTCAGTAACATGTAATTGGAAGAAAACAGAGTTTGTAGGTGCAGCTTACGGGTTCTTCTGACCTCTTCCCATTATGTATTGCACCAAAAGTGAGGCCTCGCCTATGTGGAGGATTCTAGTAAAAACTCACTCCTCTGATGTTATGGTGTTCATGATTGAACAGGGAAATTATTTAGGATTTTCTTTCTTTTGAGAACGGTCATAACATCCCTTGTTTAATTATATAGGAAGGGTTAGCAAAAACTTGGGCTGTCCCTAGTTGATGGGAAATCTGGATTGTACGACGAAGGAGGATAAAACTTGGTTGAAGAATTGTTTCCTTTCTACAAAGAAAAGCCGGAGGGAGAATCTGGAGCAGTGAAACCATTGGTCAGAAATTATTGCCTGATTCAAACCACTCCAGAAGTGGCTTTTTATCGGAGTCTCTCCAGGGGCAGCCCCTTCGCAATGGCGAAGGAGCTTTGCCTCCTGGATAAGAGTCAGCAGCTGAAAAATAAAAAACGACATTATACTATTGTTTTACTTTTCAACTGCTGGCTCAGCCAGCAGGTGCAAGGAGGGGTGGGGATGGTTCATGGGAGGGGGAAGAGAGGGAGTGGAGTCAGTGCACTAAGTGCTCATGTCAGTTTGGCCGGCCGTCTTATGCCAGCCAAACTGACATGCGCACTAAGGTTTCTCCAACCCGGTTGTGTTGCACAGGTGGGGTGGAGAAACTGCCCAGACTCTATGCAGTCTCTTAGCGGCAGAACAAGCTGCTCAGACCAATAGGTAGGTATAGCATAAGAGCACCACCAGGGTTGCATGGGAAATGCCTTGTATCTGCGTAAAGCAGTGATATTTTAACTCTTTCTATATATCTTTTCATATTTATATTTTTATCCCGATTTTGGGATTATGATCTTATTTTATTTACTTTTACATTCTGTATGTGTGTGAAAATTTTGCTTTTTCTTTTTTCATTGATGGCTTTTATGATCTTCTATTTAAAGATCGAATAAAGAAAGTGGGTTTTCCCAGGAGATCAAATCAAATTTGGCTGTTGGGGCTATATCCAAAATACATTCTAGAAAACACTGAACAACAAACCACCCAAGAGGCTTAGTTCAGTTCGTTATCAATTCTTTCTGTAAATTATTATAAAAACGTACACACCATTATTTTACTCATCCTGACCGTTATTAAGTGTATATTGGTTTCTCCATCTTCACTATGTTAAATGCTTCGAAGCCCGCACGGGTTAAACCGGCGCTTTATAAAACAAATACACACAAATGTAATAAAAATCCCAATCGCAGCGTCAGAGAAGAAGTCGAAGAGTGACACTCTGCAAGGCATTTACAACTTCCGGAGGTAATAAGATATGCAACGAAGGCCAGCTGGACAAGGTGTAAAGTTCACTGGCTGTCATTTCACGGTACAGATAAGTTAATATTTAAAAAAGCCATCTACATTTCAGCAGATGGCGAACACCGATAATTGACATTAGAGCGGGATTATTCTAATCCTCCTGGTTTTGTGCTGTGCCTGAAAACGCTATTTCCCACAAGGATTCGGACCTGAAAACATCACTCCGGTACCTTCATCTCCTGGTGCCAGTCCAGCCGTTCGCGTGCTTTAAAAATAACTCGGGAGGGCAGCGAGAACTGAGACGAGGCAGCTGTATTCGGCAAACATCTGCTTTTCTTTGACAATGAGCTGTCTCAACGTGACATGTATTACTTCACCAAACAGCAAAAACGGCCTTTCTTGCTAAATCCTGCATTGTGCGCACTCCCCGAGGAAAACAGAAGATGCGAAGGGAAAAGCGGAGCATTGATTCTTTTTGAAGATGGACGCCACGCGCGTTTTCCAGTAAGATGTCTAAAGCTCCGAATTGTGATAATAGGGTAGTTTAGATGAAAAAAAAGTCTACCATCAGGGTCGGATTTGAGATTTCGGTTCCATAAACGATTTGCTATTGTCAACATTAGTTTGGAAAATGCACCTTAAAAATGTGATATAGGCCACCACCGCCAGGCTTTACCACCAGGGCTGGTGGGAGCCGTCCACACACTTTAACCTGGCAAGAGTGTTTGTAAAGGAATTGGATGATGCAGCACAATATATAGAAACAAGATTTTGAAATGCAGTGAGTCTCGCGTTTGCTCATGTTAAAGCTATAGCGTTGTAAATTCCTAACTGGACTTTTCTTGCCACATAAATTGAAAATGAGAAGTAAAACAGTTGACATAAGCAAGTCAATTCATAGCACCATGGCCGCCATGAGCGTGAGCGCGATGGAGTCACAAAAGAAAAAATAATTTTGCTCGCAGTCAAACGTATCGGCAAACGTGCAATTATCCATGTAAAGGGCCATGGCCAAGGAGGAAATAAAACTGTCTCAAAGAGGGACAGACATAAAGCATTTACCAATGATAACAAAGGATTTTTGAAAGGCAAGCCCATGAACAAGTGATAGTGATGGGCATGTAGTGGGCGTGGTTAAAAGCGCACAGAGAGATTACAACGCCTCAGAGCACTTACGTAAAAAGAACCCATTGATTTGGTTCTGCTCTTGAGTAATGGGGGCCTATTGTCGCTCCGAGGCTTCCTTGAGCACTGCTCTTTTTACTCCCCTGGCCACCAGCCACATTAATCATGACTGTCAAATGATTATCATCTACATTTATCAAATATCTATTTCCATTCCACCCTCTGCCTCCTGACCATACCAAGGGCTCCTATTGAACCCAGTACGTGGAGGAGAATAACAATGGCTTGATAGTGAGGAGGCTGGGAGAGCGTCAGCGGTCAACATCAGTCTAGAGTCACATGCCTGGCGTAGAAGGCAACACGCCAGTGTCTCACCTACAGAGTCATATGGATGTGTGAAAGGCCCCCGAAGTAGTGACTCCCCTGCAGGCTGTGACGTTCCCACTAAGCGTTCTTTAGATTCTGCAGCTGCGGCTTACAGATGCGTAGAACCAACCAACTGGACTGCACACCATTAGCCTTTTCTGGTGTAAGGTATCCCGTTTGATGAAGATACAACTTGTACACTAAGCTGGCACTACTGCTTCCACTTTGCAGCCTCAAATATGACTGCACATGCTCACTCTCATTTGTTAGTTTTTTTTCTAAAAAATATAAATGTGGGGGGCCCAAAGGCGGCTGCCACTGCGGTTGAATTCTGAGGATGGCTAATAAGTATTAAACCTGGCTAGTCTTGATTTCATCTCATGCCACCACCCAACACTTCTTATCTCATTTTTTTGAACTCTACTTTGTCACTT
This sequence comes from Pleurodeles waltl, assembly GCF_031143425.1. Taxonomy (NCBI): domain Eukaryota; kingdom Metazoa; phylum Chordata; class Amphibia; order Caudata; family Salamandridae; genus Pleurodeles; species Pleurodeles waltl. Next base: position 160,645,792 of record NC_090448.1, on the reverse strand, counting down.
TTTTCCTATCTTTATCTTCCACCATCCCACTAAGTTTTCAGCATTTCTCTCTCTTCGTGTGGGGCAAAGTCTGATGTTGGAAAATAAGTCTTCGTAACCAAAAGTAAATGCTGGTGCCCACAACCTGCAATCACCAGCACAAATCAAACACTGCTCACTCTGACTGCAACTCCCACAGTTTGGTTGTGACTCAGGTGTCAAAGATTACTATGAAGGGAAAAGAGACTGCATGGATTGTTAAAGAAATATGAGCAGACCCTTATCACCTGGCCTTGCTCGATCGCTTTAAGGATTTCTTTTTCCTACCTTTTCTTTGGGTGTCTTTTTCCAGTCAGCCAGATCCTGCTCTTCTATGCTGAAGCTGCAAGCAAAAATGTAGGGCTTCTGTATTTAGGTTTTTACAGCAGATGAGCATTCATCAACAGGAGTCTGCTCTTGATGTGCTCTAGTGCAGACTACAGAACTCACTGACCTTGGATCTGGGTTCAGCACTTGATCAAAATCGAATAACTCTTAAAAAAAATTCCTTTACTTCCTTGCACTACATGTTGTCAATATGTATAACTGGTTGTGTAAAAAAGCCTGATAGCACATAAACCCACAAGTGCACAAAGTATGGTCTTCGTCCTTCCGTCTCTCCTTCCCAACAATCCAGGTTTCTACACTCCAGCCACAGCCTGATCCCATACTCACCCACACACACATGCACATTCACATTCTACATAAAAGCAACTAATTTCTGAGAAGCAGCTGCTGCAACACACATATTATGCATGAAGTGCTCCACTGTTCTTTGGAGATGGGTGCATGGAATATCAAGTGACACCAAAAAAATATTTTTCTTCATTGAATTTTGTAACTCTGATTGTAGGCTTTGGTGGTTGGGGCACATTTGGTGCTTACACACTGGTGTTTGGGATTTTTATGGTCTCTCTTGATGGTGAAGGTATTATATGGTTTGACTAGGTAGTCTTACCATGGAATACCAACACAATACCCAGTAGTGAACCTCAGATCCACTGTCCGCAAATCCTAGCTCAGTCCTGGTAGTGTGGCAAAGAGCAGTCAGGCTACTTAGAGGAACATGTGTAAAACATTTCACATTACCAACAAGGATGATAAGTAAATGACACGACTCAACTGAAATCAGACACCAATTCAGAAACATAGATTAGATTTTAATCTTAATTTGGACACCAAAATGAACTTTGTAGCATTTGTACAACGGAGTTGTGAATTTTTAAGTCTTTAGAAAATAGAGTACTTTGAGGATTTAAAGAGCTTCCACTGAAGTCAATGGGGAAAATAGCAGTGTGCATTCGGGCACTTGTAGAGTGAGCTCCGCAGAACCCAGGGGAACTTAAAGTTCAAAATTGGACATGGGGGTGGACTCGCACTCTACCCTTCGAATATAGAGGTCTTTGGGGTGCCAGGACCAGGAATCGACACTTGGATCTTCACCACCTCATTCGGTGGCTCTGGGTGCAGAATTGGCTTCCAGCTGTCAATCAGTGGGTTGGTCGTGCCAAAGATGCTTTGCTGCTCCTGTTGAAGTCACTTCCTTCAGGCTGCAAACCCACAGGAGATGGGTCACTGGTGATGTCGATCTCCCTTGGGGGGTGTCCTGGAGTCAGGGAACGTTGTATGGCCATCGGTTTCCAGGCAGGTGACAAACAAGCCTTGGTAGCTGCAAGGGTGGTCCACGGGCATTCTGGCAACTAGAGGTTGTTTGGCAAGGAGCAGAGGCTTGAAATTTGGCACAGGCCTCACTCCCACTCTAGATGCTGGGCACCTTGTTTCTTTGGGCTCAGATATGCAGAGCCTGTCCGGTCACAGTTCTTCGATCTCAGCCCTCCTTTACTCCAGTAGTTTACAAGGGACTGGTACCACCAGTAAGGGGAGTCTTCCTTGGATTCTCGGTGTCCATTGGGGTCCTTCTTGCTGGGACCAACGAGTCTTCACCTCAGACACACGTCTGGCACACAGTTCCAGTACTGGTCTCTTTAGGTCACTCTGTGTCCTCTTCTTTGCACTGGGGCTGGAGTCCAGGTCCTGTTGTTGGTTCAGACGCCTCTTTGTGCTTCTTTCTTCTTTAACAGGTAAGATCTTAGTTCTGGTGCCAGGGGGCCCATGTAAATCCTGGTTTAAGGGGTGTTTTAGGGTGTGAGGGACAGTGGTCAATGGGCTACTAGTCCCTTTGGCTAATCCGCCTCTGCAGTGATGACTTCCTGTGGGAGTACGTAACTTTCTACCCAGAACCCACTATTCTTAAGGTCTGCCAAGATGGCAGAACCCTCCTCTGACTGTGCAGACCTCCTAGCCCATCCTCAAGGTGTGGCTAATCCTCTGGGGGTGCACATCTATGCATAGCTAATTTCCCGCCTGCCTTGCCAGGCAGGGCAGGAAGGGCTTTATCCTTCACTGGAGGGACAGCTACTTCCACATCAAAGGTGAGGGAGCCTTTGAGGCTCACCGCCCTGATGCTTACCTCACTAGCCAGCCTGGGCGGGAGGAGGTGTGACCTCCTTCCTGCTCAGGCCTTTGTCTTATGTCCTGCCAAGGTGCTAGCACCACCAACAGGTGGTCAGACTCTTGTCTGTGGTGGCAGCAGCTCCGGAGACAGTACAGGACTCTATAATGTGGTGGACACTGTCTAAGGGTGCCACCTGGGCATCTGCTTTTTATTCCTAAACATGGGCATCGTGTTCAGGGTTAAAAAGCACATTGTTAAATACCAACACAATGGGATTCGCCTGGGCCATTGCAGAGCTGGACATCTGAGCAGTGGTCAGATGCCAGCCCATGTAATCCAATGGACTGGCGGTTACTTGAGCCAGCATCACATTTTAAATGCCAGCATGGGGGCATATGTGCTCCTGCACATATGTCCTCACTCATGGCACAGTGTATCCTGCCCCCCTGGGCTAGAGGGGCCCTGCCTTAGGGTTGACTGACCTGTCCATGGACAGTAACAGGAACTCTGCCTGCACCTGGTGTGGGCAGAGTCTCACTCAGTAGCAGGCTGCCTGTGCAGGCTGGCATGGCAGCTCTGTAGTCTCTCTTTTACTTGGGATACTCAGGGTGGCACCATCCGTGCTACAGCCTTGGTGACCCCCTTTACTACCCTTGCCCAGGGTACCATTTACTAGAGACTTACAGGGGTGGTAAGATTCTTGCCAATTGGCCTAAGCAATTTGACATACAATTTAAGGGAAATAGCATTGGCACTGGGGCCTGGTTAGCAGACCTCAGTTCACTGACAGGTAAAAAAAACAGCATCTGACAGCAAAAAGTGGGGGGTGACCATACAGAAAGGGAACTTTACAACAAGCTGTTACTAGGTAACTATATAAGAATCACTAGAGTGGAGCTTGGGCTCTGTCCACATTTTGGGAGCCAAGAGTACATTTTGATTGGGCAGAAGGTGTGTGCTTTCATAAAAAAGTACTTGCCCTACATGCAGCTGTGATCATTTTTTTTTTTTCAGATGGCCAATCTTGAACTTTCATGGACATACATAGGACAATGTAATGTTGTAAAAGTGTTTTATATAACTAGATAATTTATGTTTTTATTTCTCTGGCAGCAGCACAGATGGGAGCATGGCAGTCATTAACCTAAATGGATTTTAAGGTCTTGCTTGACAGTCTGAATGTTACTTGACCTTTTAGCTTACACTAATATTATTCTACACTTCTTTGTTTCCATGCAAATACATATTCATTGGCATGCTATGTACTTCTAGTGTATCACATTACCATATTATATTGCTTTGAAGCCAAGCCTTTCAGAATTGCCACTGCATGTTCTTTAAGATTTGTGGGATTTTTACCAGTTATTTTCATTTATCTTCAAGTATGTTTGTGGACTTACCTGCCCATTTAGATCTTACTTGCCCATTTAGATTTTGGAAGAGTGCTTGGATTTTGAGACAATGATCACTATTGTGGAATGGTAGCTGCGCGTCAATATAATTCCTTGGATTTAGGAACTGACCTCACATGCACTGCCATTCCATTTTTACTTAACCTAGTATCCAATGAGTTACACCAAATGACGCTTAATTTCACATATTTTAAGGGCATATTAATTGGAAGGGAATTTTAATTTCCTGGGTAAAATGGATAGTTGCTTCAAATTTGTTGCTTTTTTGAAGCTATATCGGAATTTCCCCTTTTTTTCACAGAAGTATTAACTTTCAAAAACATGTCTTATCTTTTGGTGAGTGTTATAAAGATGGTCACTGCAGAACTATGCCATTGTAATCTTTTGTTTATTGTTTATGAGTCCCGGTGCACTTATTTGGCTTCTTCAACATGCTCTATGCCAGAGATCTCGTATGGGGGCAACACAAATTGGGTTTCATTTGTTTCTAAGCCTGGGGAGCCTTAGCATCTTGCAAAGATAATCAATCTTACTGTTATGGCTGAGAATTTTATGACGCTCATGGCTTATGGAGTCAGGGGGCTGCAGAAGCAGGAAATGTTTAACAGCCCATACCTACCTCCACTGATAAAGTGCTTTCACCATAACAAGCTCACTTGAAGTTTGGAATAAACTAAACATAATTATTGTGACAATTGCAGATTGCTTGGGGGATTACCTTTGAACATGTTGTTGACAAGAGGATGGTGTCCTGAAGCAAAACGCTTCATGAAACAAGAGAGATGATTTGTACCATAAACCCTCCTTAGACAGCATCCAATGCTGGAGTCTTATAATCATGTCCTTGAAGACCAGAAAGGGCAACGTACAGCCGCATTGTGGAGGCTCTGCACTCACACAACCCTTTTTAAATAGGAAATGTAGGCAAAGTCTAATCATGAAGCAATTACCACCAAGAGTGCCTGTATCTTTTGAGGGACATTTAAGACGTAACACATTTTCTTCAACAACATATATAAAAAAAACGGAATTTGCTACAGTTGACATTTTCCCCCTGGTATAAAGTTGATGAGATTTTATTACTCCCACGTTTTTTACCTTTGTGGTGAGTATCTGTGATGCGGTCGGGTCGGCAGTCCGCATTTTGGGATGCCCGAACCACTGTGGCTTATTTTTTTGTGCTCATTTGTTTTTTTTTTGCTGCGGTGCGGCCAAGGACGCACATTTCGTGCTCCGGGTTGCACCTTAGCCTCTGGAAGCCTCCCCGACGTTCCCTTCCTACTTACCTACTTGGGTCCTTTATCTTTTTTCTTCTTTGTTCTCTTTTTCTTCTATCTTCATGTCTTCTTTCTTTTGGTATTCCATATTGTCTTCTTCCTTGATGTTTGTCTTCCCAGCGTGCCTTTTTTCTTTTCCTTTTCTACTGGTTCTTTTTTCTTATTCATTACTATGTGGTCTTTCCCAATCCAAGATGGTGTTGTATGTTCTTCCTGTTTTGTCACTTCCTGTTTCATGGTATAAAAGCATTGCAGTTCCCTCCTTTCTTGCGTTGCAAACACTTCCGTCTTGGTGGTGATCCTCGCTCCTGTTTCCAGTTTTCTATGCGCTCCTGCTTCTTACCTGCAGAATTGACTTCTATTTTTTTGCCTTTTTTAATTGTTCTTTTTCAGGAGTTCCTGTGATCGAGTTTTTTCCCCATTACTTGGGTTTTTCCTCCTGGACTCCTTCTGGGGGGTACGGTCTGCCTTGGGGGTTTTTCCAGTCGGCAGCACCATGGCTACTAGAAGGGATTCCCCTTATCTTGGCCAGTCCAGAACCAGTAAGAAGCCAGGCATCCCTCCAGGTGCTGCAGCCTACCGCAGTAAGAGATGTGCAGATCGTGACAGTATCAGGCATTGTCCCAAAAACCCAGCTGATTCTCGCTTGGTCAGGCAGTGGGTGGTTCACTAATTCCCATTATCTCCATTTCATCTGGATTTGATTTGAAGCAGCAGATACATATCCTCTTGTCAACCTCAGAGAAAATGCCCAAAAGCGCTTTTCTTTTTGACTGCGTCATCAGCATAATTGTAATACCTCAGGTTCCACAATTTGGGTAGAAGTGTCCAGGGACAAAGATAATAAAGAGAAGCTATGACAGAGCCACCCCCGTGGTACACCACAGGTTAGAGGACTCCATGTAGAGGTAAGGATCATACTTACAGCTTGGGAGCTTCCCGCATAAAAGGGGTCAAACCAGGAGAGTGTTGTGCCAGTGAAGCCACTTTTGGGAATTCTCATATTCCAAGAGATATCTTTTTAGAATTGCTTTACATGCACCAGCCACAGCTCTTCATGCACGCTAACAGGAATCTTATGAAACATCCACTCATTCTTCTAAGTAGAGTTATACGTAACTTGATGTGAAATTCCTCTTTTTATTTCTTTGCTTTTCTCCATGAAGAGACCATTTATTACCATGGGTAAACTCTACTCCCTACTCTCTCATGAAGTTTGATGGTGACCTGTTCATGTTACCTTTTTAGAAGAGAAATTATTCAAATCCTTTGTTGGCATAAATCTCTGACCATTTCCAGTGTGGCAAGGGGTCGGCGAGGAGTTTTTGGAGACCCACAAAATACAAGTTTGTGTGTGTTCACTAACTCTCAAGGCAAACAATGTCTTGAGCCAACCATTCGTCCCCTTGTGTGGCATCTGTTACTGTGAAATTAAATGAAGTTGTGGCACACACGTATGCAGTAGTAAACCTATTTATGTATTATGGTATCCTTTTGTGAATAGCTGTCGAACATAAATTGAATCACATTTGTTTTGAAACTTAATCTGTAAGTCTGGCCCAGAGAGGGAAGGTGTGGGTAGACTTTGGATCCTTAAAGTGTCCCTGTTCACATCAGCTTAATATTAGCTGCCACAATTGAATTTATGTATCACTGCATCCCAATAATTTTAAAATTGTACTCGATAAATCTAACTCTTGGTCTCTGCTATAGACTTTCTTAAGAAAGAAGAAACACCCATTTCATTGTTAGACTGAAGTGGGGTACATTGAAACGTTTTAACTGTTGAAATCCTACCAAATGTGTATATCCTGCCAAATTTGCTGTATTCTGCTTACAGGAAATGATTGTGAATGAGAATCATTAAAATACTTGGGTCTCCGTTCTTCTTCCGACTGGGTGGACAAAATATGTGACAGCGCTGTCTGTTCAAGTCTCCCTGCCACTCAGAGGGTGATGTGCCAGTAAAACAAACAGAATCAGATGAGCAGCAGAGCCGTACCCGAGCTCAGTCTAGCACCAGGCTTCCATCTCCAAACATGGAGAAACTCAAAACTTTACAACTCATGTCTTTTCCCCTTCTGGCGAGGCCTATCAATATCTAAGAAAGAGTATCAGTGCTCTACTTCTATCACGCCATATCCGGCTATCTAAGAGACTATTGCACACAGGACCACTGCCAAATGGATTATACCACTCATTCATCGATAACCTGTTGTAGACAAAGAAACCATATTCCAGTTTCCGGTTGCACTCCCCAGTCCAGAACATGCAGAGTCTAACAATGTTGGGTCCTTCCTGCCTTACTTCCCAAGATGTACAAGCATAATAATGCTTATCTAGCTACACCACTTGTACCTCGTCTCATCAAAACCGAACCCACTACTCCCCGACGTGCAGCATTAATCTAGAATCACTCCACATTTACTGTTCATTTTGTTACCTGCAGTATAGATGTAGTACATAATGATCTGTCAGTGAGTGAGGGCCAACTGGCATATAAAGTGCATAATTACTATGATACACCTCAGCAAGTCTACATGTTAGAGGCTGCTTTATACTACATAAAACTTTTAATTAAATTCATATATAAATTAAGGAAAGACAAAAGGCTCAAAGCTATATGTCTTCCCTGGATACCTTTTCAAAAGTTCATTTTTTCTCCAACTCACGTGCATTTTCAATTTCCCTGAAAAATGAGTATGTGCTGGTTGGCCCATCTCCTCAATCATGGAGAATTCAGAGGACGAGGGAGCATTGCCTCGTATTTAAAGAACTGAGTTATCTTTGCGTGATTCCCTGACTGGGATCCAGCTCTCCCACGTAACAGGGAAGTATACTTCGCTGTGCACTCTCATGATAGCTTACATCATCCTCATAATCAAAACTGGACCTTAAATGATTTATCATTTTTACCACGTGGTCACAAGTGGGCGGACTGCTGCTTGTTTATCTCTATTTGGAATCCCTGAGAAACATTCACTACCACCCACATCAGAGCAGGGAATTTTAACCCACTGCACTTGTTCTGTTCCGCACAACATTTCTGAGCCTTCATAACAAAAACACATCCAAGGTGTAATACAAAAGTAAACACAGTACTTGGAGTCATCTTTTGTTTTTCAAGATGTCAATAAAAAGTACAAAATAAGGTCATATTTCCTCTGACAACATCTAAGCGTGCATCAGTTCATCTATCTAAAACACGAATAGACTTACGTGCTCAGTAATAGTTACTCTGTTATGCAGAGAACAGTAGACATGGTACCCAACTAAAAAGTGCTCTGTAGGCTACCTTTTTACCCAGGTATGCCACCCTAAGCGAAAACCCCCATTTGCTCTAGAGTATGTACCAATTTCCTCAACACACGCTGGCAGCTTTAGTCTAAGCTGCAGGGTAACTAAGTGGTAATAAGTGTACATGGTAAATACTGTTGCCACTGGGTAAATTATTTTCAGAATGTGGTAAATGTCGCCTGTTCTAAGTACTGTGTGTTGGAATTAGTTATAAGGAACAGGGCTTCCTAACCAACAGTGTGATAAATAATACACAGGGGACAAATACAATGCTGAGGTAATGTTCAATCAACTGTTAAAATGACATCTATTAAAGAATACAGTAAAGGTTGGTGTGTAGAGGCGCCAACCTCTACAGGCCATATTGTACCAGTTTTAAGACACACACAAGCAATGTTGGGTAACAAGAACAAAATCAGGTAATCCAGGTCACAACCTAATAATTTTACAACACGTCTACACCCTTACTGAAATCACATAAGATTAATGGTGTTAGAGTGTTATAAGTCGACAATGTTTCAACCCACTTGGAAATAAGGGATCATCATCAGGACCAAACAATCCTCGCCTACATTTACACAAATTAATCTAAAGCACTTGTGGAGTCTGGCGAAAAAGGGAGGTGGGAGAAAGAGGACAGGGAATAGGAAAAGGGGAAGAAGGAGAAAAAGAAAACAAGAAAGAAAAAAGAAAACAAAACAACAAGTTAAAACATAGTCAGGAATGGAAATAGCTATAACAACAAATCATGCAAAAACAACTAGGATCATAGTAAAAAAAATTAGGCCATGCTGCAACTTGGGTGAGGTGCCTATTGAGCCAATAATCTACAAAGTCAAGTGCGAAGTAAGGTAGGATCGTTTGTGCAATCCACCCACCATGCAGTAAATCCATCAAAACAACTGGGTTGGAATGATGCATAACATGCATTATTTACACTCTGATTAGTATATGGTCCACATCATTTCCAACATGTTCGCTAGTTTATCTGGCAATAGTGTTTCCAGGGAAAACTTGGGGTGGTGTAACTACTCCATGTGGTAATTAGTCAGTGTAGTATTTACCAAATCCTCAAGTACCCCACAACTGTGAACGGAGTGCAGCTGGTGGGGTTTTCCTTTCGGAAGATGGCACTTCTAGTTGTGGGTTTCCACAGCAGAGTCCATTCTACTTTCTTCTGTTAGTAAAGAATTAGAACAAAATCATCACCTTCCGCTAACTATGCTGATCAATATTTCATATTGTGGTAACAGCATCTTATGCTTAAAATGCGACATGAATTAAAAAAATATAAGAATCAGACTTGGACAAAAGTCTGTGACTGTGCCACAATAGGACCAGGCTTCCCTTAGGGGGTTTTGTTATTATTTAGCTTTTTATTGAGTTCTGGGCCTGTTTTGGTTCCAACCCCACAGGCACCAAACAAGCCTGCGGCAGAATGTGATCTCAGACAAAAGAGCTCAGAAGTGGAAAACAATGGTTTTATTTCTACTCAGATTTTGGCTCGGCCCCGTTTCCTGCAGATTACCATTACTCATCTGCTTTAGCTAACAAAGACTTTTCTTTAATATCAGCTCTCACGATCTGTGAAACCTGGGTTTGCCAACACAGTTGAACAGGTGTGCTTGTAGCCTCACTTGGTAAAAATATGGGGGGCTCATGGCAATCATATCAAAGAGTGAAGTCGTAAATTTCAAATTAGGATCTAGGGTCCATATGTACTGAAGCTTGTTACCATAGACGCAAAATAAGTAAAACCCTTTCACACATCGCTTGGTAGATTACATAAAATGCCCAAAAGGTGTTAATTTGCACCAATGCGTTAAAAAGTTTCATATTGCATGCAGGAAGAATGGGCTAATTTGATGCATTTTTTTCAGTTGTGTTCCCGGCTACTTTGCAGCAAAACAAAAGCACCACAACACTGAAATAAGCTACTAAACACATCGCTAATTCAACATGAAACTAATTGAAGCAACACAGCCTACGATTCTTTTTAAGGGTTTTAAAATAGCACCTTCGTACAAACTACCACCACCCAGGCACTTGTGAATACATAAACCGTCCAAAGATGCTAATTTTTACGAAGGTACTGCTTAGCACCCTATTTTATATTTTATAGAGCGAGCTCTGTCCTGCTTGGCATTAGCAGTGTTTTACTACTGTATAGATGTTTGTATTTTGCACACGTAAATCAAATACAAACTGGAAAGAAAACGCACCACTAATCAGAAAGCAAGGCAAAGACACATTTGACCACCATTTTTACTAAAATAATCCTAGCAGGCTGAGATGGGAGTGTGACCAAACTCTTTAATATGTGCCCTGGCTAAGCTGCTTCACATTCTTTCCAGGAAACCTCCAGAGAGGGAAGCTGGAGACATGATATGAGGAAAAAACAGGGAGGGTGAAATGAGTCACCACTCAAAAAATCAACACAGTTAGATGTTTAATAAATGTAAGAGCCATACCCGGATAATAGAAAGAAAAATATATATTACCTAAATACCAGATAAAAAAAAAAAATCAACAAAAAAAATTGATTAATGGAAAAGTAATAAAAACAGTGTTAACCTGTTCGAAGAGAGTCAATAGGGGTGACCACTAACATAGAAGTCCTTGGAATCCCATGACGCTCAAAGGAAAACAAAGTTTTAAAAAAGTACGAAAAATATCTGAGTGTCCCTAGAGATGTTTTCAAAGTGAAATTTGGGAAAATTAGATGAGGGCATAGGGTCGGAGAGATTTTTGGGCTTACTGCTGTCATTATAAATACCTTACAAATTATACATTTTGATGTACCTCGCTTATCTCCAGCAAGGGGTGTACTTATCTATAGTCCTGGGTTCCCCTGCTCTGATGGGCAAGTACCGTCCAAAATAGAGCACTTTTGCAAGCAACAATAGCTCTTGTTTGCTTATTGGTACAGGAAGCAGAAATTGTCTCTTAGTCTAAACTACTACAAGTGGTTGAATGGGATAAGTTTGTCGTTTTATGAAGGGGGAACCGATTTTTACCTTTATTAATTTAGATCATCTTTAGACCATCATTGACTGCAATGCATGTCCAAATTGTAATTGATCTGATTTTCACCACACATCCTTTTACCCTTCAAATCCAAACTACAGAGGTATCTACTTGTAGTTAAAGACCCTCGCCATTTCTGCAGGAAAATTGACACAAGTCAGATGTGGAGAAGGTTCACACCCATTGGGCTTTGAGTCAATGGAGTGCTGTGGTCTCATGAGAACAATAGCCCCAGCCACTTGGGCTCATTAGCAAGGTGTCAGTATGTCAAAGATGGCAATGGATTTCTGCCAGGAAGGTTCTAACAAGGTAATGTAAGTGACCAAATTCAACGGTGTCACAGCCAAGACAACAGACATTATGCCTAGCAAACTGATTAAATTTAATTAACAATCTTCAACCTCTGACAAACATCTAATGGAAAGCAAATTCTAACCAACTTCTTTCAGAGGCACGAGGTTCACAAAAAAAATACAGTTTAAAATTCATAATTAATCGCTGCCATCACAGAGATGTGAATTTAGACTTTTATTCCAACACAAAGGTTAAGGAGGCCCAACATGTAGGGATCTGAGTGTCTACGTGTGCGAACGGCCCATAAAAGTATTAGAAGGCTGTACATGACTAGAACTGTACATTTTTTTTTTCAAGCAAAAATTGAAAAGATTATGTTGCATCAACCTCTGTATCTGTGTACTAAAACATGAATGTGCACACTTTTACTCATAACAATATCCTTCTCTAAAGGTCAGCACGGCTCATATTACTGGTGTGTCCTAAAAAGGATGAATAGTCGCATCTTTTCAACAACAGCAATTGAGGGCTGAAGAAAAACATACAGCCTTCAATCAAAGGAAGTAAAAATAAAGTATATGTGTAGTGGCTAAAAAATGACAAATATGATCTTTGCACATTCTGCCCAGGGTTATTACCATATTGTAAAGCTAGTTTGTACATAATGCTTATGTTGACATTTATTATTCATTATGTAGCAGCCAAGATACACTGCATGTGTAGCTGCTTACACTGCATGTGGACCTATGGTTGAAAAAGGTGAACCTTTACATTCAGACATGTGCAGAAGGGTACAATCTCTCCTCTTCCCCACCAATAAACATCCACACACTTGTAAAATTAAGAGACTGTTTTCTAACATATACTATGTGAAAATGCAGATGATTATTCAATCCTTTGAATAATTTGGTTAGTAGCTTAGTTTAAGAGTCAATTCCTCGTGCATCTACAGTTTGGGACTATAGCAGACCACATATGTTCAGTTTGTAAATTAGTAGATACATTCATTCTCATTGCCATCAAAACACTTTGGGCCTGATTCACAAAGGTAAACAAACGTTCATGCAAGTTTACTATTGTTTGCTATTCCCAAAGGGATTTATGAGTAGTATTTTTATGAGCACGGAGTCTCCGCACAGCAAAAGATAGGCCTTTCTATGTACAGAGACTACGCATTCAGAAAGATACTACTCGTAAACCCCTTCGTAAATAGCAAACAATTGTAAACTTACACAAAAGTGAAAGTTTACCTTTGTGAATCAGGTCCTTTTTCTCCTTAGAAATCTTGTATAGGTGTGAACTGAAGATGCTGATGGAATGGTCTGCAGAAATTAAACTCATGGGAGAATAATGGTTTTGGTGCAATAAACAGTACAGCGAGTGGTAGTGCTGTTTCTTAGTGTGCATTAGTGTTATGCAGGTCGGTACAGCTTTATGTAGTACTGTATTGTTGGCCAAAAAGGGATTTTCTCTTACATTTGTACTGTTTTTTTATTTGTAAGGCAGATGTTTGTAAGAGTGCTGCTGTGCAAAAAAAATTGGAGTTAGCTAGTGCTGATCTCCTGTGATGTCACTGAGGTACAGAGGATGTATGAGACAAGGCACCTAACGACGGAGGGAGATGGAAGGTGGACACCAGAAAAGATAGGAAGGCAGGTTCAGAGCAGAAATTGAGAAAGCTAGCATGCCACAGTATTTGACAACTTTGGCACAGACCCTCGCCCAGTTTACTCCTGAGTAGCTTACATTCGATAAGTTACTTGGGGCCTATTTAAGACTGAGGGCCTGATTACGACCCTGGCAGAGAGAATTACTCTGCCCCAAATGTGACAGATATCCCTCCTGCTGCATTACAAGTTCAATTATATCCGATGGAACTTTTAATACAGCGGACGGGATATCAGTCACCTTTGGGACGGAGTAATCCCCTCCGCCAAGGTCATAATCAGGCCCTAAGTCTAAGATAAGTCCTTGATTTTCAGAATCCTCAAAAGGTGATTCAGTGAACCATTTGTCTTTCCTAACTTAATCGAGCTGCAGCTGAGAGAAGGAACCTAAGATGAATAGTGTTTTGGGTAATCCATCAGGATTCACAGATGTGAGAAATTGGAGCCATCTCTATGAAAGTTTAAAGCAACTGCAATACAGTGCCTGAGTGTGACTGAAAGAAGTTGTTGTGGAGAGGTCGAGGGAAAAGAAATCAGAGCAGACAGCAGCAGTCTAACAATGTACTGAAGGGAACAAACAGAAAAGCACCTTTTGTTCTGGTCTGTTCGCTAAGAGATGGATGACTGACCATTCAATCGAACAGAATGAGGGTGTTGAAACTCTCGAACCGAAAACTATGATGGTTCAAAAAGGGAGGTTGTTATGTACGGACACATTATCAACTACATAGAAGAAGAGGAGAAAAAATTGCAAATTTATAAAGTTGAGTCCCAGAGAGTGCTGTGGTTTCATAGTTTCTAACTTTAGTGGGTGTAATGTTCTAATAGCATTATAGTCCTTGTGCATCGGACTACACCAGTCATTGAAGGACCTCTCCTTCATTGCAGACGCTAGATATTCAGGCTTTTAACTCCTCAGCAGTAGGATATAACGCTACACTGCATCACGCCACTGACCGCTATTGCTGACAATTCCTGATGTGGCACATAGGAGGGTAATACAGACTGGTTAAAGAAAAATAGTTTTATGCAGAAAACGGGGAATAAAGTTGTTAGCAAAAAAAAAAACTTTGCAACAACATGACAAGTTGCTTTCCAGAAACCATACTATGTTTGCTATTTGAATGGTACAATGTTTGTTGAAGCACCATCGGTGTTAACGCAAGACTGTTACACCTCGCTTACTGCTGCTGCTACTCAGTTTGTCATCAAAGGCAAATGCAAGCCTTCATGTCAGTCAAGAATACTTTATTTGGATAAATCACACAACAAATTAAAAACAATTTAAAAAAAAACATATCCAAATGAGTATTAAAAACTCCATAGAGAGAAAAGAGTGCAAATAAGTGACTAGGAAATAATCTATCTATCCTCAGTATCCCAAAATACAGTTACACTAGCAGCCAGATAGCAGTACTGTCTCAAATTTTAGGTAAATCAAGTCATTAAAATATGTTAAAAATCCCTGCTATCACATAAGTGAGTACAACAAGACAAAGTGCAAAGTATTAGCCTACCACAGAGTGTTTACATTTAGAAAAGGTGTATTCGCAGTAAACACAATTAAACAAAATCAAATTTCAGTCTAGGTTAAAAATAGTCAAGTGCGTTATACCAAAAAATAAAATATCCAGTAATAAACAGGTCTCAAATCCAAGGCTCTCTAGCATGCATGGCTTTTCTGTAGGACACACACTCTGGCCTAATGTACTTCTGGCTTCCTCCTCCTCATCCAAACATCTTCACAGCACATCGGAATGTGGCGCCCTCATACTTTGCACAATACGGGCTTTGTAACCAGTCACCTGTTCTTTTTTAGACGCGCCTCTGTTTTTGCCAACACAATTTCCATCTTTGCAATCTTGGGAAGGGCAGAAAGGCAGGGTTTAGTTCCTGTTCGGGCCTGACATTCTCCATGAAGACGAGCAAGAACTAACGTAGCTCGCTTAGAGGAATATGGAGGCCAATACCCAAATGAGAAAGGGGCTTGGAGGAACAGGCAGGTGATTATAATGTGCACTAATTACGAAATAAAGTGCATACAACGTTGTTAAATTTGGGGTATTCAGTGATGCGTCCACCGTGCCACATTTCCCAATATGAAACGCAACAGATGTGTGCCAGTGCCTGTGCACCCCTACACACACCCCGGAACACATGGCTTAAGGCACACTGCGCTGCAACGATATATCATGTATGACTCCTCCATCCTCCCACCATACACATGCGAGCACTCACCCATATGTAGCTGCTTAAACGACCTTGGAAGCTGTGGCCAAAACCAGCAGCTAACACTGGGGCCTGAATCCGGGATGTAAAATCTATATGTCTTTTCGTCAGGTCTGGTCGAAGAATCCGTTGAACATCCAGTTTGTGTACAGGGATAATGGCATGGCCTTTTCAACGTCAGATAGTTCTGTCATGTTTCACAGCCAAACACCTGACAAATGACTGTGCTGCTTCCCCTTAAAACACACAGAAACTTCCTTTTGGAACACAGAATGGAATAAAATATCCAAGCAGTGTTGGATAAACAGTGTATGGACAATGACTTGAGTTCACGTCACTGAACAAACAAAACGCATACGTCCATCCAACTTCTTTTCCCGATGTCCAATTCATATCAAAATCATATTTCTAAGTACAAATACTTTTCTTAAATCAAACATAACTGTTTATGTCCAACTCACAAAGGGGTGGGGAGCGTTAGGGGGGTTCCCGGGAGAAGT
Organism: Pleurodeles waltl; assembly: GCF_031143425.1. NCBI lineage: Eukaryota > Metazoa > Chordata > Amphibia > Caudata > Salamandridae > Pleurodeles > Pleurodeles waltl. The sequence continues at coordinate 160,629,616 of NC_090448.1, read as the reverse complement.
ACGTAGCAGTTGTAGTGGTGGTATAAATGTTCTGTGTAAGCTGGGTGAAATGCAAACACTGCCACCCCCTTACACCGCTGCCAAGACCTGAAAAATACATTTGGCCAATGCACACATAATCTAATCAGGTCGAATACCAGTTGACCTTTAGAACCTGTATTAATACCACACAGGACTTTACCATGCAGTTGCAGTAGTATTAACTCATATTCATATATGTATTATTTTTTTTATAGAGGGTAACTATACAGAGTTTTATGGGGTAAATGTTAAAAAGGGTAGCAGAGAGAATGGGGGAAAACCATGTAAAATATATTCTAAAAGTGGTGGGATCCTGGCAATAAAAAATATTATGGATTTTGCCCCCTCCCAAAAATATTTTTCTTTTTAAACATATATATTTTTATTTTTTCCTCTCTCTCTCTCTGCTAACCTTTAACTCATTCTGTAACCTTAAAAAATTCTTAATACCCTTACTATCCCGTACCCTTACCCATTTCTGAGCACTAAACATCCCAGTAAATCCCTTACTACTCCATACCCTTACCCATCTCTCAATTCTAAAGACCCTTAAAATCCTTACCCATCTCTGAACCCTAAAAATCTCTGTAAAACTGTTACCCATCCCTGAAAACTCTCACTAATGCTCACCCATCACTGACCCCATATAAACTCCTTACTATCCTGTACTCTTACCCATCCCTGAACCCTAAAAACACCCTTTATAACCCTACTGACCTTTAATCCTTACCCATTCCACAACCCTTAAATCCCTTTTATTAAACAACATCATAATTATGTCATATAAAATACTTACCTGCATGGTAAATAGACTTCTGTGGTACTTGCCTGCATGGTGAGGGCATGTGTGATAAAGACCTGTAGAGTATACGCTTTAGTCCATCAGGTCCCTTGAGAAACATGGTAATTGAACCACGTCCGAGGTCCAGCACTGTGGATGCCTTGAACACAAGCCTGAGAGCACCTCTACAAGCCAGTGCTTCAGGAGCCCATGAAACTCATGAAGGAGCTCCTCGCCTAGCGTTCAACTAGCGGTCCACACCGATGCGCACTGTGACTAAGGAATGCTCAGACAAAGGTCACAATCTTCTGGTGATTTACTCTAAGGCCCACATGGTTCTTCTAGTCATACCCTTCTGCAGAACCAAATACAAGAATGCAACATGGAAATGGCATGTGGAAGTCTACAGAGCTCTAAAATAAAATAAAACAATCATTTATATGCTTTAGCACCTTTGGTGAACATTTCTAACAAAAATTGTAACTAAGGTACAATTACACTCGCCACAAAATGTCTTGGTTTGTCAAGGCACTGCATCAATAAGTTCTATGACAGTGCGACCAAAGATCACCACTTGCACTGTTTAGATTATCGCAAACGTTTACAATGACTCAAAAGATTGTTTTGTGTGCTTCAGTGGCGATAGGACTCGTGGGTGGTGAAACTTGAAAGCCTGAATTTTTTCTTTAAAAAAAAAACAGCTCTCTGAAGTATAAGCTTCTCAAATTGCGACTTCCTGCTCCAGTGATTTTCTCCTTCTCATGTGAACCACATTAAAAGACGCGGGCATGTGTGAGAAATATTTGTCAACAGAATAAATTGGATCATATATTGACTGCAAAACATATCAGGTGTATTTGAAGTACTCTGATGAGGGTGGACTGTTTATCCGTTGGCAATTTGTGTTTTAATGTACAGAAAAGAAAAGGGCTGGAAATATCAGCCAACTCCCGTGTTTGAACTCTGAAATGTCCCTCCCTGTCAGCCAATAGATGAAACAGCACCACGCCCACACCTTACCCAAAGCACCGAGACCGTCACCCAGGCCAACGAGACCAGAAGGAGGAGGTGCCTTCCTGCGTCATCATCACCGAGTGCTAAGGCTCTCTGCTGTCGAACATTCAGCGTTTGACGTTTTGTTACTCAATCATGCACAACTGGCCACGTGCTGCACTCCCAAAGAGTGACAGTGAATCAAAACAACACACGAGTATGGAAAAAGATTATTCCCTGCCAAAAGCAACAGGTTTGTCAACATTCGAAACCATTACCTGCTTTACATACAACAGATCCGCTCTCGGTGTACATCATTTTAATGTGAATATGAAAGACAGCCAGACATGTTTAAAGCGTAGAGGGGGCAGTACAGAGTCCGCAGTGACAGTACAAAGGAGATATGAATGTGATGGAGCAAACAAAAATGAAACAACAAAGAGGAGAACATAAGTAGTAGGAGTATGCATTTGTTATACCTTAACACTCCTCCATGCCATCTGTAGTTTACATTTTCTCATATGTGGTTTAAGTACTCTATTAATCCACTTATGGGTAGTTCGTGTTCTGACTCTTGAGTACTAAGTAGGTGTGTCATCATCAGGACTATAAAAAAAACTGAAACATCTGGAAGGCCAGTTGTCATACTGGGAAGTCTAGTCAATACTCGTTCAAAAGCGGTGTCCCCACATAGTTTATAGGAAGGATCCTTTCCCTTTGTGGGTACGTCTTTGGATCATTGAATAATGTTGATGTTCTCTAGAACATGAATGCTCAGGTACTCCTTCCCTGAACATTCCCGAGCACAGTTTCCGTTTTTAGGGACAGAATGCTCTAGTCATCATTTTATATTCACAATAAGAAATGGGTATGTAAAGGAGCTCATTTAAAATTATTGCTTGCCAATGTATTATAGGTGGATATATGAGGAAATCTTTCTGGGTCCAGGCCACTACTTAAGATACCTTAACAAACAATTCATCTACAATAAATAAAAAGCATTTAGTCAGTAGTTATCCCCCAAATCTGGCATGGATCCCGCCCTCCTGGGACTATGTTCGACACCAATATCTTAACATGTCACATTATCCTACTTCAAGTTTTCCACACAGAACGTAACCATGGTGGAAACATATTATGTGAGCAGCTAAACACAAGTTATTTTCAAGAGAAGCATGAGTGTTTGTGATAAAGGTGAAAATACATTTGAACTTCGCATTTAAAACAATTGTAGACGGAAGGGAAACCAGGGATTGGAAAATTGCACAAAACTGTGAATAATGTTAGTTATTAAAACTGCTCTAGGCGCATAAACAATGGGCGTCTGAAGACACTGCATAATGCAAAATGTATTACTACTCTGACTTTTGTTTAATAAAATGTAGCAATTGATCAGCATGGTTCCATCTTACAATACTAGGCTCAACTGGTCCAATCAATAACGGACATTATTAACTACTAAAAAAAAGACGAAATTCTCTTTTTAGAACCAATTCTTCTGATTAAAATAAACTTACTTTTATCCACTGAGATGCCAAAGGAACACCACGACATCAAAAACCCTAGGAACGTTTCTTTCCCATCTCACAACTTGCAAGCATAGTGGTAACACATCAAAATTGATTGACAGCACAGGCAAAAACAAAAACATAGACAATTCACACTCCATTTTATATTTGTAGATTACCATGATGTATTTTCATACTAATATTTAATTAGAAGTGGATTTTTTAGAATGGCTAGTGACTTACATACTGCTTACTACCACACCGTTTTGTCCTTGAAGCACTGCAACCTGTTGTTTCACCTTGGTCAGTTCTACTCATGTTGTCAACTTTAAAACTATGTAAGGCGAGCCAGCCTGACAAAAGTGAACCTTCGATTTACAAGTTAAACAACTCTCTCCAACTCTGGACTTACTCTACCGAGTTACCTCACCAAACTGACAGGAGGGGCAAAGCTAATAGGGATTGGCAAAGCTAACAATTCTTGCTTTTGTGAACTTTTGGCTTAGCCAATGGATTTTAGCCATGCTGCACAGCTTCTGCCATTTTGTGCAGTGTGGCTAAAGTTAAGCAAACACATGCCTACAAAATGATGTAGCCACATTTTTTTTCTTTTTACATACTGATCAGAATTAGGTTTGGTAACTAAAAATAGAATATGCAAAAAAAAATGTTTTATGCGGGCGTGCAAGGTGAGCAGAAGCAACACAAAGAGGGTGAGAAAAACAGCAAAGCAACATGAGGGAAAGAGGGAGGCAAACAGCAAAGCAACATAAGGGATACTAGGGGGTACGTCAAAGTAGCACGAGAAGGGACAAAAAGAAGAGGGGGAGGGAATGCGGAAGGGACAGGGGGAAAGTGGAAGCCAAAGAACCGCAGTGTTGGAGGGAAAGCAAGATGGATGGAGCAGATGATGGAAGTGATGGGGAGAAGCACATGGGCAAGTGCAAAAAGGAGGGGGTGTAGAGAAGGAGACAGGCACCAGAGAACAGCACAGAGTGCAGGGGTAGAGGTCTACATACAGGAGATGGCTCAAAAACACACCCACTCTAAAGGAGTGCTCCAAACAAACGAAAAAAGTAATGCTTGAATAGCAAGCCATGCGAACAGCGATGCCAGCCAACCAAAGAGACTGTTAAGAAGCTATGCTCCACTGAAGGGACAAACGCAAGTTTCACTGTTTCACAAGCAGGGACACCAATAAGAAACAAGCAAATGAGAGTGACAAGGAAGGCCAAACAATGGTAAGCAATGGGCAATTTCCAAGCCCCTCTATGTTCGTGGTAAGCCACATTATGCCTTGCAAAATACAATGCATGTGCTGCCCAGCAGGCTCGACCTAGAAAGCAACAGTGTTAGATGCAGGGGAAATATTAATTATATCCCTGAAATATTTCTCGCTACTAGAAAGACATTGGAATGAAAACAACTCCTGGTCCCGGAAGCCCTATTACAGTCTCCAGAGTGCACGTATGAGAGGAGAACATATTGTAGGGGCAGGCTTCGGAACCCATTGACACCTTTTAAGGTTAGCTACTGAGACATATCTATACCGGATGTGATGAACAAGTCAAATAGATGCGAAGCACAAGGACAGACTGTGCCAAGGGGCAGAGTATGTCCCTCACGGTGAAAGACAGTTGTGAAGTGCACCTGATAGTAGTGAAAAAACTGCTCTACAAATAGCCCGAACCAAATCACTAATATGGTTTATGATGCTGACGGTACCGAGGCTTTGAGGAGGGAGTGGGATGTTGTCAGGCATTAGGGACACAGGGAGGCTGTCTGTGCATCAACCTAGTGTGACAAACAGCGGAAGATGGTGTTGGAACTGTGCACGCCATGTGGCAAGAGACTGTCAGAACTCTGGTGAAGAAGCCAGCACAGTGAGTGAGAAATGAGTACTTTTGAGGACACTATAAAATAACAAATGTGTAACAGAAGATTGCGTCGCGTGCTGCTGAAGATCCGTTTGAAGTGATACGGTTTGAAGTGAGGTTGTAACCGTGCGTCGCATGAGACTGACAAACGTCTCTTGAAAAAGCCAGCACAGAGAGTGAAAATGAGTGAGTCTGAGGACACTGCACAATAACAAACTGTCACAGAAGAGTGAGTCAAGTGCTCCTGAAGATCCCTATAAACTGAAATGGTTTGAGGGGTTTTTCAAACCGTGGGAGCAAAAGTCACCACAGTAAGTGATAGATAAGTGAGCAGAGTACCAAACTGTAAGTCAGAAGGGTGCGTCAGGTGCTGCTGGAGATCTCTTTGCAGTGACGTGTTTTGACAGACACTTGGGAAGGCGGGGCTGGAAGTGCGTATGCAGTGTGAGGAAGCGGAGTGACAAGTCCGTAGAAGCCGCCGGCACAGTGGATGTAGGCAAGGATATGTAGGCACTGCATAACAAGAGAATGTGTAGCATGAGTGTGCCATGTCCTGCCGGAGAGTGCGTGTGAGGAGACTGTGCCAGGTCTAGCGAAGCAGTCTGGCAGTAGGAGACAGATGAATGTAGAAGGCCCTGTGGGAGCCAGTGTGCGTGTACAGTGGCAGAATATGCAAGAGCGTTGCGAGTCTCTGTGCAGGACACGTGTGATTTTAGAGATCCGTTCAGACCATCAGTGTAATTAATAGTGCCTACTGTAAGACCAGTAAGAACCTGTTTTAGACGAGCACGTGTTCAGATGTCGTCAAAGGGTGCCACGTGTGGCACACTTACTGTGTCTGTACACAGCAGCAACAGGCCTGCGGCGAAACGCACTCGCTCAAGGTGAACCTGCTCGAGGAGGAGATACAGGGAGCTGTGGAATAACCCGTCAGTGGTGTTTGGGCACTATTCGAATACGCGACAGGAGACAGATGCGGTGGGGGGAGGGGGCGGGGGGGAATCATGCTGGGGGGTGTTCAGAAGGAACAATCATGTGACAAAAGAATGTCAAAACACCTGCTAAAGTATTTGGTATTATAAAATAAAACGTGCATTTGTAAACTTATGTGAGAAACACCTGCACAGTGTCAGAGTATCTGACATTAGATAACTCAGAGGTGCGGTGATGACGTAGGTACAGTGAAACTTACTTTGTAAGGTCTAGATGCTGTGAGACTTGTGGTAAGTACAATGCCCTTCTCTAAATGACGTCTTTACAATGAGTGCACAGTGTGATGTCCTGGAGGCGTTACTGGTGTATGTACTGGGTGGGAGGAGCTATTTCAGATTTGTAAATTATGGCTTAAGGAGATAAGGCCCTGGTGCTCATACACATGTGTTTAAGGTCTGACTGCTGTTAGAAGTTTGTGTCCATTGGCCTGAGCTGTTTAAGGTCCAACTATGGTTTGAGACGCATGCAGTGATAGGGATTGTGTAATTGAGATGCAGTACAATATTAGTGTTTTATGTATTGTGGCAAGGGCTGTGTAAGGTCTTACCACTGTTAGTGGCCGTTCAATGACTAGGTCTGTGTAGGGTAAGTTAGCGGTCAACTGACTTGTGCGATGAATGTGCAGTGACAGGGGCTATGAACATGTGCAGTCCACGAAACCCTAGGGGGCTACTCTTACTGAAAAATTAACATTAACTGATTAAAAAAGTGTATATATGTATATAAAGAAGCTAAATGTACAATTTCGAAGTTTAAAATGTTCTGTAAATGTGAAGAAATTTGAAACTGGAGGCTAAAAATTAAGTAAGCATCTTCAGGTTGGTTTGTGAGAGCAGTGCAAACGCATCACACAGAATAGAGTAAGGATGATGGGCGGCCGCAACTGAATTTAGAAACGCTCCAACCCTCGTATTAAAATTACAATTTTGATTTTTGTTATACTTGATTGTGAATTAAATCAATTATTTAATTATAAGTGTATTTATTTGATGATTGTTTCTTTATAGTTTGTGTATCGCGGTTCAAATCATCGAAAACGCTTAGGCCAAGTTTCCCAGCTTTAAATAATAACTCAGTGGGGGTCTCCAGATTCCAGTAATGATTAAGTGGTCATCCTCAGAAGTCAAAAGGTTAAGAACCACTGGTGTGCAGTGTAAGCCTGCAGAGCACTGGGCTGTTGAAGACGTTTAGGAAGCTATGCAAGATCCTAAAGGCGTGCAGCAACATTTTAAGGACAATTTAGAGATGTGCAGAGTAACAGGGAATGCAAGGTTGTGTGGAAGACTTGTGTATAGTCACACAGTCTGTATAAAGTCACTGAGGGTTTGTCGTTCGACACAGGAGTACAGTAGTAGGGGCTGTAGCTGACCCTGTTAAAACCTGTTATAGCAGAAATGCTCAGTCACCGAGTGAATGACTCGGTTGCAGTCAGGTGTACAGTGGAATGCACTGTTATGCAACAAGTAGCATTCATTTAGCTTTTTTAGTAAATAACAGCCCATTTGCACTTGTAGGCACCATGCATGGGAATGTTTGACACCTGTAGCTCGAGACCTTTTCTATTGTGCTTTTGGTGAGCTATGCCAAGACAGAGGATGTGTATGGCCTTTTGGCTGTGCGTGTGGGATAGCTTGAGCCGTGAAAACAGTGGCAGAGCCAGTAAAAAAAGCAACAGGACCTCTTGCGACAGACCTAAAACCTTTTACTGAGACAGTAACATAACTGGTTTGACAATGCAATGGCAGAGCGTGTCAGAGAGGGCCAATGACTTTTCCTATCACATAGACAAGAATAAAGCTTCAGTGATAATAGTGAACAACTGTAATACTCAGTGAAAGGGTTTATGTATCACAGACGCAGCGTTCTGACAAGTCTTGTAACTTAATTGACAGAGTTGGTGATAGACTTTGTCTGGCAGGAGATTTCCGTTTAGCAATGTCTTAGATCTGGAATGTATGCAGCGAAGCGCGCGACAAACCTTGTGTAACCCAGACTGGGGAAGAGCGAAGCACAGGTCTTATAGGTCAGAGAGCACATGACTGACGTGCCGGTGGTTGAGCCTGTGTGACAGCGTTTGTGATGGAGCCTAGAATTCAGCCTGTGTGACAAGCCGTGCGCAAAACTTAAAAAGCACTTCTGTGTAGGAAACTTGTAGCAGAAACTTATGAGATAAAAACAGCGGAATGTGCAGTAAGCCTGTGTGATGTTATTTGTGTGACAGAGCCTGTTGTAACCTTGTACGCAGCCTATTTGACAGAGCCCGTGACAGAGAGTCTGTGAGAGATCATGTGACACTACATACAGCATTCGGTCCTGATTACCTGGCTGTGATGCCCCTTACCACAGAGCATGCTGTAAACCTTCAACAGAGACTGCGAAATATCTTCGTGGGATGCACTCTGGGGAGAGTCTGCTGAGAGGTGGACTTTATACAGAACCCGCGATGCACTTTGTACCAAGAGTGTTACCGCTCCCTGTGGTACACTCTGTGCGGCGCCTGCGGTACCCTCACAGCCCGTGTCACGTAACACACTTCACACACATCAGCCCACCTGGCCCCTCACCTTGTCTGACGGTCTTGAGCGGCACCGGCTCCTTGCTCTCCCGGACCAGCTCCTGCACGTCGTACCTCGGCAGCCCGGACACCGAGACCCCGGCTACCTCCAGCAGCAGCTCCGCTACCGCCAGGCTGCCCTCGACGCACTGCAGGGCGGCCAGCTCATCGCCCTCTCCCAGGTAGCAGAACTCTCCGTGCTCTGCGCCCCCCAGCAGCGGCAGTGCCAGCCCCGGGCTCCCGGGGGCTCGGCTCACCGTGCAGCGGGTCACCCTGCCGGTCCAGTGACTCTTCTTCTGGATCACCTTGGCCATGGCTGCGGGAGGCCCCCCCAGGCACTGGACAGGTGCCCCCCGGGGGCCAGCGGCTCATAGAACAGGGGCTCCGGCCAGACACACGGGGTGAGCGCGCCCCGGGAGCAGGAACCCAACTTCCCTGTCCGGCGGACCCGCAGCCCCCACCAGGAGAACTTTTCCCTGCTGCCCGGGGGTGAGCGGGCTGGCACTGCGCCCTCAGGTGCCTGCCGCACACTGGCTGCGGGGGTTCCCGCCGTCCCCCGCGGCCGCCCGCAGTCCTCTCTCCCCAGCTGTCACTTTCTGCCCTGCCTCGGGCTCCGGGGAATGGGCCGCGGCTCCTTTAAGAGGATACAAAGGCTTCTCGCCGCTGTTTGCTGTTCTCGATCCGCTGATGGGAACGGAGGGCGCGCATGCGCAGTGCGCTGCTGAGGGAACCTGCCTGCGCCCGGTCCCTCCCCGCCCTGCCCGGCTCCCGCCGGAGGCGTCTCGGACACACACACCGGCCGGGGAGCCGCCCCGGGTCCCAGCGCCGGCCGCCGCCCCAGGCACTGTCTGCGGTCAGGCTGGGGCGCCCAGGCCACCTCGGTGTTTCTGAAAGGGACAGGCTGCTGGGACTATGGCTCTCTGTCCCTACCCTGGCCGGACTTTCAGAGGTGTAGCTCTGGCTGGAAGGGACCCCCGGTGCGCCCAGAGGCGAGAAAGTACTCTTACTCCTAGGAAGTACACGGTACTGGTGGCGGGCTCCCCTGCACAAGCAAAGAGTTGAGGTTGTGAAAAGGATGCCCCGGTCTTTACGTCTCCGGGCGGCACAGAGCGGGATTGTCCGGAGACCACACCTGACCATCAACTTCAGGGCGTATGTGAGGGCACATGTATGACCACCTTGGACTGTTGACAGCAGTGGGGCGGCAACGGTGTGCAGTGCATCGCTCACGTGTATGAGGACAGTGTGGGTAGAGTTTCACTTGCAGCTCTGGATCTCAGCTCACCATTCGCAACTACGAGGCATTTATTGTTACACAGAGCTGGCACTCCACTGCAGAAAATAAATGTTTCCCACCACAGATGAGTTACAAAGTTGCATGAGAGCTTTAGAAAGAAGTGGGTGGGACACAAATAGGTGGCGTGTGTGTATACAAGTAGCTGATGAAAACTGAAAATGCTATACAAATGTTACAATTATGTTTACGAATGTTGCAGTTTTCCTTCAAAAACATGCAAAGTATCGGAAGGACAAGGCACCAAGCTGTTTAACATTTTGAAGCACTGCACATCAGTCACATGTATATAAACAGTGCATCTTTCTAATTGTATTATCCACATCTACGAGACAGTCTTTAATATTGAAATGTTAGTTGTCACATCTTGTGCAACGTGCATTATCCCGAAGTGGAGCCGTCTATACTGAGTTCAGACATCTGCTACTTTACAAAACAATTACATCGCTCTAAGAAAGGGTGCACATATCCATGTTTTTTTCCTCCCGTATTAAATATGTTTTTGGGTGGCAAACCTCCATCACTTTCGGCTGCTAAGACTTAAGGTAAGTACACATTTTGGCAGGCCAGGAGACTATTGGGAATAGATTTCTGTACTCTTATAATTATTATTAGTTTTTAGTTATGTTTTTCAAAATATAACCTTTACTGGAGCTTTCCGCGCACGCACTGTTGTGAAAAGTAAATGTGTTCTTAGAGATTACAAACTGTTGATTTCACATGCTTACATTTGAGCCATCACTCGCACAGCATTTTGGCACTCTGCCTCTGCTCCTATATCTCCGTTCCCCTGGACAGACAGACAGACACACACACACACTCTCTCTCTCTCTCTCTCTCTCTCTTTCTCTCTTTTTCTCTTTCTCTCTCTCCCATCTGTGCTTTGGTCTCGTTCTACTCCAAACTTTTATTTCTCTCTCATCTGCTTCCCTTTTATAGGTCTCTTCTATGTGTGACTTTGATATAGCTTACGTTTGAGCTCTTCCCCTGTCTCTTTCTATCTACCCTTCTTTCTCACACTGTCCTTCTGTGCCTGGCATGAGATGGGGCTAGGGAGAGAGGGCTGAACATTCCCTCTCCCTTCTCTAGGCCAAGAGCCAGTCCAGGACAGGTTTCACTGTAGAAACGGGCACGTTCTCCTAGCCCCTTTCTTCCAGTCCCCCAATCCGTGATTGAGTGTAGTCGGGCAAGGGTGGGAGAATGGGTGGTGGGAACAGGACCTGACTAGGGAACCAGGAACAGCTCTGGCAAAAATCCCCACCCTCCCGCCTCTCTTTCTCTCGCTCGCTCTCTCTTAAAGCTTCCCCATGCCTGCTGCAATTAACCTGGCAGTGTTTGAGGATGTGACAGAGGCCACAGGAGCAGCCCTAGGCTTTTGCAACAAGCTCCAGCTCACTAAGAAAATACCCCTTGGAAGAAAAGGCCTGTCGGCCCTAGTTAGGAAACCACCCTCATCTTCCTTTCTCCCTCCCACAGCAGCGGCAAAGGTGAGAATCAGGAAGTATGAGTGGGGAGTGATGTTCACTGTTCCAAGCTCTGCAACCTCCCTCCCCATGTTCTAATCTATGAAGAAGACACAAGAGGGGATATGGGCCCTCCCTATGAATACACAGTTTAATGATTACGTGCATATGATCACAGATAGATTGCACATGTGAAAAGGACAAGAAACAAGGGACAAATGCTTCCCCAATTACTGGTGAATATAGGCATTGTACACCCTGCCTTCTTCACCACTCTTAATCAGACATAATAGCACAAACTTTCAGAGCCAGATGGATTATTTATTTTAGAGCAATTTTAATAGATATCTTTGCATTTTGTTAATTTCGCTATGGATTACAAGCCAAACGTTTGTAATTCTCTGTCACATGCTGTTCAAGCTGCTCTTGCCTAATGGAAACATAGCTTTTGCCATAATTGGTAATTATGCCACCACATGCACTGCTATGGAAGGTTTCTAACTTTATTAAAGCAGGATGTATTTAGAATAGAAGGTAGGCTAAGTACAGAATAACATAAGTAATCACATTATCTCCTAGCCATCCCTATACCAGACCTTAACCGTAGCCTCCCCTCACCAACATCTGTCTCTCTCTTGCTTAGATGTGCCATCTGCCTGCTGTATGCGGCGGGGGAGTCCCTAAAAGCCACCATTACAAGAGTGGACTGAGTACTTGGCAGTCAAGAGAGCCCAGGCACTTCAAAGGTTCTAAATTCATTGTACCTTATGTGTCTTTTCTTGTGGAGCACTTGATAGTAATTGTATTGTTGCTGTGTTGCTTCCTTTTCTGACTGATCCCTGCTTCACCAATTGTCACTTTACATTCTGTACTGTACTACCTGCCCCCTTCTTTCTCTTCCGACACTGCTATTTCTTGGTTACCCCCCTGCCCCCCGCCCACCCAGTCCGCCTGCCCTGCTAAACATCACTTTTCCAGGGCCCGTAGCCTGGTTATCCAAATAAAAGGCAGAGAGGTTAAGGGCATCCTCAAATGTTATTTTCCCAGTGTAGAACTGTTAGGTCCCAGAAGGGACCTCGGGCCAAAACCCCTACTGTAAATCTTTTCTCTATATGGCTCGAGCCACCTCCTGCCTTTCTGTATTCCATATACTCCCTGCCCATAAGACCACCCTTAAATGTCCAGCTATTTTAGCACTATTTATGTAAGATGCACAGTAGCCACTTCTGGTTGGAAGCACCAGACCCATATCTGTGATGTAATTTCACTTTTATGGCTGCACAGTCACCTTCTGAGTTGCCCCTATAGAATTTCTGGGATTGTGGCTCTGCCAATCCTGGTTAAAAATTAGTGTTTTCTGGTATTACCCCATTGCCACCTCTGGGACCTCATCTACCCACTACTGTGGTGTCTGTTCACTTCTGTAGGCTGTGGCATCACCTTGAAGACATCCTTTGATCATGCCATAGCTACCACAGGGTAGACCCCTTAAATTAATTTACTGCATTGGCTGTGGACTGTCTTGGGCAATGTCTCCTTCATTTCAGGTCACATACTTGGGGTTCCTTGGGTAATACCATAACTTTTCACATGTGAATGCAATGGACCCACTTTCTGTTGTATTTTTTGCCTTCCTTAGGTTGTGTCTTTGACATCTGGGTGCAACATAGTCCAGTGACATTATTTTCCAAGCATATCTTTGCTTCCTCTAGAATTCCACCCCCCATCTCCAGGCAGTCTCAATAAATTACTCCAGTTGTTGTAAACTAGAAAGTAAACGCCTCACCTTAGCAAAATACACTTGTCATGTTGCCCATCGACTGTCACAACAGCGAATAGTTCAAAGCACCATTCTGGTTCCAGCACAACCTAGCCAGGTTACAAAAGGAGACAACTGCACAATTGGGACAAAAACTCTAACCACGCAGAACCCTCATCAACAACACAACCTGTGTCTCAACAAATAAGTCCAGTGAAAATCAAGGTTTTTCTATTCTGTCAATGCCTGGCACAGAATTTCAACACCAAGATCTAACCTCTCTCATATGCCACACCCCTGACATTTTGCCCCAGTCCGACCTTGCTTCCAACATAGTCGGATTGTTGCTTTTCTCTCCTGACTTTCCCGCTCCCGCTGTTCTCTTTTCCTTCCTTATTGCTCCTGCATGTCTGGTTATTTTCCCCTTCTTAGCACACTACTGCCCACACATCTTTATTCCTCTCTGTTGACCCTTCCCAGATCTAAACTCTCTGCCATCTTTTCAGTTTTCCAAGCAATTCCATCTACCCCTGCTTCTTATACCCTGCTTCTTTTTCTTTGAAGCGGAAGACTGCAGTCAATAATCCTAAAATACCTGGCACCCGACCACTCTTGCACCCACTTCTAAATCAGTAGAGCTCAGACTTCACTGCCCAACAGTCCTGTCGGGAAAACTAAATCCTACCTTTCCATCAATCACGCTCCACATCTCTTTGCATATCACTATCAAGTACTTCCACAACTCTTTCAAGAACCCAGATCTTTAAGTCTGCCTCTCCCTTCCATCACCTCACACATCTACACTGCAAACACATGCCTGGTAGAAGACATACAATCCTGGCATAGCAAAATTCAAGTTATCGCTTAACTACATTTTTCGGCACATGGACTGTTATACCACACAGACAACTCACTCTCACTGTGGTACATGGATTGCAGCAGGCTCCCTGCCTTTGGGACAGTTCAGGAGGCAGATTCATATGTGTGTCCCAACCAGTGCACACTGATATCCCTAGAAGCCAATTTTGACACTCTCTGTACATCCTCTTCCAACACTATGGATGATAAACACCACACTAGATGTTAGCTTAACTTTAATTAAGTTTTTAACACTTTCTCTAAATTTCATTATCCGTGCATGGCTATAAAATACGTCTTTCTCAAGATGACTTCTGATCAAACTTCCCATGAAGAACCTGGACGTGACGTGTTTCATACATATCACATACCAATGGATCGTGGTGACTAATTCTTGTGTCACTTCCTCCTTCACCTTTCACCTCATAAAAGAAAATGGAACTCTCTGTACCATGTGTTGTAAATGATCCAGAACTTGGTGGTGGTGAGTTTCCGTTCTAATCTCTTGCTTTCTGCATTCTCCTGTTTAATCTCCTGGAAACATTGTTTCGTCTCCTAGAACCCTGCTCCATCTGCTGGAATCCTGCTTCTTCTGGATCGTATCTGGGTTTTGTGAGTGCTAGGTTTCTCAGCAAATCTAAGCTATGTATATCCTGCCACTTGGCTTTTTCTTTCAATTGATTTCTCTTTAAGGCAACACCTATTGCTTCAACATGATATTCCTCAGTGTTAAACAACCCACTGGCTACAGGAAGGAGTCTCCCTTACTTCTGGCAGCTTCAGCAAGAAAAAAACAATGGGATAGTGGCATCCAGCTATTGGCAGGTTTTGACGCAAATGAATCGTAGACCTCAATACTGACATGGACCCTGAGCAGGATCTTACAACAAGAACTGCAACAGTTCAGAAGCAAAAATCCCTTCCCAAGTCAGACTTTAACAGCTCTTGGTCTTCTTATGCTTAGTCCTCTAATTGGAGATTCAGCTGAACTAAAGGGAATTCTAGATTCTTCTCTAGCGCCCTTTGTCTTTTTCCTAACTCAGATTGTTTCCGATTGCACCAAGGTGGGAAACCTTAGGATTGTGTCTTTGGAGCCGCCTTGGCTTGGACCACTCCATTAATCATGAAGTAAAAAAAGTACCTGGATAATTATGCATCCTTCCTTATTTCCTTTAAAGAAATGTTGAACAGACTGGAAAGAGAATTCTTTGCTGAAGAGACACTGTGCCTTGTCCACCAAGGGAATGCAGACATGGTGATCTATGTGCCCCATTGTCTTCAGTTTTCTGTTGAGACCAATTTAGTGGAAACAACCCAGATGACAGGGAAGAGATTAAGGATTAATTATTGTGTTAAGACTGTTTAGCGTCCTTGTCAGAGAAAGTAGTTAATGCCTCTCTCATAAATGATTCATCTGTGAGAATACAAGGACGAGAGACAGAAGATTGAATATCCATCCTTTAAAGAAGAACCAATGTAAATTGGAACCATTGGGGTCCACTGCCTGAGCTGAAACAAACTCAGGAGAAGAGTTAGCCTGTTCTGTGTAGCAGGGGAGATGGCCATTTTGTCAGAGCTAGTCCTATTCGCTTGGGAAGAAATGCAAGAAACACCAGAGCCCTTCTAAGGGAGACCAAGGTGGGTAGTCAGTGGATCGCTTGTATTCAATGTTTTTCTAGAAAGTTCAGCTGTCCATTATTCCATCTGCCAAAAGATGGAGTTGTAGTTCTTTTTGCAGTGCTAATCCATTGCTATGTTTCTGGAATGTATGTTCATGATTAATGGGCCCAAAAGAATCACATTCCCTGGGTTTCAGGGAAAGTGTCCCAGCATATACAGACTGTTGACAGAACACCTTTATCGTCTGGTCCATTTAAAGAGAAGACAATGCTTTGGATGGTTTCTTTTGGAGATCAAAAATATTACGTTTTAATCTTATCTCTTTACACATTTGTGCAGTAATGATTGGGTTACCATTGCTACTAAACACAACCCATTCATAAACTGGGCTACTAGAACAATCCCCATGTCTTCTCAGTTTTACCATGAGCATTGCCTTTCTTTTGAAGATTACAGAGCTCCATTTGAAATTCAGGCTCAATAGAAGAATGCTACTATCACCTCTGTAGCAGCAATTTCAGCAGAATATCAAGACTCAGCAGATATATTTAAAAAACCTACAAAGTTCTCTTTACCACCACATGGATAATCTGTTTATGCCATACCTACTGTACCAAAGGCTCAGATTCCATTTGGGAGGATATATTCTTAGTCAAATAAATAAACACCTGTAGAGTACTTCCTGTAAAATGTCCAAAATGGGTTAATAGTTTGGTCTCCTTCCCTAGGGTGGGATTAACTATTTTTTTGTCTCAAAGAAATATAATTGATTATTACCCTATACATACCTGAGATGCGCTCAGTAAGGTCACTATCAAGGATAGATATCCTCTCCCGTTACTGAAGGGCAACCTAAAGAATGATTGAGGTGCCACTGTCTTCCCTTAGCTCGATCTGTGGGGTGCTTACCATCATTTTAGAATAAGATCTGGAGAAGAATGGAATTCGGCCCTTCACATTCCATTTGGGCGTTTTGATTAGCCATCATGCCCTTTTGGTTTGTCCAATGTCCCAGCAGTGTTTCAAAGATTTGTGGATAATGTAATTATAGATATCTTGAATCAATATGTGGTAATAGGTACTCATTTTTCTGAGCGTCTTGATGAACATAGTTTTCATGCAGCTTCATTTCTATAGTTTGGAACAATGCTAACCCTCTTGTAAATGCAAGAAGCGTGAATTTGAAAAGGAACAGATTGAATATCTTGGGTTCCTTTTCTCAACACATGAAAGCTATGCAAATCAAGTTACTATTTCTTCTATTTTTTATGACCAACCCCAACAACTATTATATAAACAAAATGTTGTATATGCATGCTAATTTTTATCTTTAATCTATTACAGGTTTTACTTGGTATACCAGTAACCTTACCAGAGTTCTCAAAAAAGGAAACTTAAAGAATATATTTTCTTGGAATAAGACAACCAAGGAAGCTGTCCAAAGATTAAAAAGTGCCTTCAACAAAACTCACTTTCTATACCTTCCAAATCCAGCAAATACATTTGCTGTGGAAGCTGATGCTTCTGAAACAGTAGTGGGAATAACTTTAATGCTGTCACCAAAGAATGACAATTTGGAGCTTCCAGTCTGTTATCTTTCCCACACCTTATCTCCCAGCAATGGAAAATTCAGCCTGGTACCTTCACACACGTTTATCTCCCTGTCAACGGAGTCCCGTTCCTGAGAGGGAACTCATGGCTATAAAATATGCCTATTACGAGTGAAGGCATATGTTGTTTGGGAAATGTGAGCCTTTTGGGGATAGAAGCTATCACAAGAATCTCCTGTGTCTTCGCAAAAAAGCATATGGTTCCTTTCCGCATGCTAATTCACTCAGCACAATTTTTATTTTCATTATTTCCATTCCAGGATTTAAGAATGTAATAACAGATGCTCTATCTCAACACTAACCTGATTCTCGTATGACTCAATCAAAATAGTTGCCTTCTGAACTGAATTATTGGAGTGCTACATAGATTTTTTTTTTGTATAAGGTTAAAGAATCAGAACCCTTTCTTAGTCTTCAAAGTTAAAAGGGTTGTTAGTTAAAACCCCCTGTAACAAAGCACAGTTGCCTATACTTTCCCCAACAACCCTTATTAATTCCTAATGAGAGATTCCATCACATCATGAAATTGGGTCATTTCATCATTCCTAGACATTAAGATGTAAGCCAACATTTGAATTGCACAGCCAACATTTACAGTTGAAAATAAAGAACTGAAGAAGGAAAGAATAAATACAAAAATAGTCTTTAAGCCAGATCCAATAGTTTTGAGAACATGGATTGTGTCTGTTTTGTTTGCATGGAAGATGATATGCAATAAGCAGTGCCACTGGAATTATGCAGTTCTGCAGCCACAACTTAAGCCTGCATAATTATGGATTTTCCACATAATCCATCACGTTCTGTGTATTCCGCAGATATTAACAAAAAAGTTTCTAGCTCAAATGGATCAAAAGATGCTAACAACCTTGCATGCTGTGGAAGACCCTTCTCATAGGTTAACTGGTCATCTTTCTGTTGCCTATTTCTGTATTTGGTTATTAAACTGGTATTAGGTGAAATCTTTCCCCAGACAGTTTTGACATTTGTACACATTGTAAAATAAAGAAGTAATACTATAAAAAATGTATCCCACACTATGCTGCATAATTTGCCCTTTCTTGCTGCATAATTTAGTCAATTCTATCACATAATTTGGTGTTAGGTGCTTCTCTGACCCATAATTCTAGTGCAATAAGTATGGAAAATGTGCTGGAAACTGATTCTGCATAAGTTTTTATTTTTTTATTTTTATTTCAAATACAAGTCGGGCTGTTTGCAGGGCAAATGTTTCTGCCACAGACTTTAAGACACCTCTTTCTGTGTCAGAATCACGAGAAGATTGTTTAATTTTTTCGTGAACTTAATTAACAGTAAACCTTTGTCCAAGGAACACAGTTTCTGTAGGGGAGGATAGAATGTATTGCCACAGTGTTGGGAATTGCCTTTCTGCAGGGTCACCCCCAAATGTTTTGCCTTCCTCCTTCTCTTTTCTGACCTCATTGTTACTGGCTTTAGGGCTCTGCACACTTTACCACTGCTAATCAGTGCTAAAGTGCATATGCTCTCTCCTTAAAACATTGTGACATTGGCTCATACCCAATTGGCTTTTTAATTTACTTGTAAGTCCCTAGTCAAGTGCACTACATGTGCCTGGGGCCTGTACATTAAATGCTAATAGGGGGCTGCAGCACTGGTTGTGCCACCCACATGAGTAGTCCCCTAACCATGTCTCAGGCCTGCCTCTGCAGTTTCACTGCCACTTCGACTTGGCATTTAACAGTAATTGCCAAGCCTTAAACTCCCCTTTTGATACATATGTCACCCCTAAGGTAGGCCCTAGGTAGCCCATAGGGCAGGGTGCTATGTAGGTAAAAGGCAGGACATGAACAAGTGTGTTCTATATGTCCTGGTAGTGTAAAACTCCTAAATTTGTTTTACACTGCTGTGAGGCCTGCTCCTTTCATAGGATAGCATTAGGGCTACCCTCATATACTATTTGAGTAGTAGATCCTGATCTGAAAGCAATAACCAGGTCATATTTCGTATGGCCAGAATGGTCATACAAAATCCTACTTAGTGGTGAAGTTGGATTTTATATTACTATTTTAGAAATGCTACTTTTAGAAAGTGAGCATTTCTCTACACTAAAATCCTTTGTGCCTTCCAATCCACGTCTGGATAGGTTTAGTTGACAGCTCCCTTGTGCATTCACTCCAACAGCCCCAAACACAGGATGCTCAGTCACACTTGCATACACCTGCATATTGAATGGGTCTTCCTGGGCTGGGAAGGTGGAGGGCCAGACTGTTACATGTCAAAGGACAGTAGCCTGCCCTCACACAAAGGACTGCCACACCTCCTACTGGGACCCTGGCAGACAGGATGGAGCTGAAAGGGGACCTTGTGAACTTCTAAGCCACTCTTTGAAGTCTCCCACACTTCAAAGGCACATTTGGTTATTTGAGCAGGGTCAGGAAGAGAACCTGAACCAGAATCTGCAACGTGCAACCTGCCAAGAAGAACTCACCTGACTGCTTTCTGTGAAGGACTGCTGCCTTGCTGTTGCCTTCCTGCCTTGCTGCTCTCTGGCTGTGCTAAGAAGTGCTCGCCAAGGGCTTGGATAGAGCTTGCCTCCTGTACCCTGAAGTCTCAGGACCAAAAATACTTCATTCCTGTAAGAATAACTCCCTGTGCGGCGAAAATCACGCACAGCCTGCATTGTGGTGAAAAATTAACTGCACGCTGAACTGGAACGTTGCAGCCGCAATGAGAAGATCTACGCAGCGCCAGTGTAGCGACTGGAAATTCGATGCACGGCCCACTGGATCAACACACAGCTGAGCCGGAATGATGCAGCCCAACTTCCAGAGAGGAATCGACGCAGCGCCTGCCGTACGGTAGAAATTTCCATGCAACGCCACTGGATCGACGCAGCCCCTGTGACTTCGTCCTGTCAGCGCTGGATTTCAACGCATCGTCCCCGGGGCGGCCGAAAACCCTGAAACCTGAGAGGATCCAAGACAGAGAGCCGGAAATTGATGCAAAGCCTTCCCTGCATGAAAAATAAATGACGCATCAACATGTGCGGCCTGAAAAATCAACGCACACCTTCCTGTTTTCCACACATCTCCTCCTCTGCTGTTCTTTGCAGAGATTTTGAACGCAAACTAGGTACTTGTGCTTGTCAGAGACATTTATTGATTTTAAGAATCTAAAGACACTTTATCATTCCCACAGATAATATCTCAACATATACTTATTGCGTTTTGATTGTTTTGACCTGCATTTATCCAGAGAAATATTATGTATTTTTTCTAAACACTGTGTGGTGTTCTACTGTGTTATTGCATGATTTATTGCACAAATACTTTACACATTGCCTTCTAAGTTAAGCCTGACTGCTCAGCGCCAAGCTACCAGAGGGTGGGCGCAGGATAATTTGGATTGTGTGTGACTTACCCTGACTAGATTGAGGGTCCTTGCTTGGACAGGGGTAACCTGACTGCCAACCAAAGACCCCATTTCTAACACACAGTATTTAACAGTTTAAAGTGCATGATCGTCTTTTGTCCAACAGCTAAATTCAAAAGGAATTTTCAAGACATGTTAATGAAAAGCATTGTGTATTTTTCATACCATGTGTGTTTTTGGCAAACATAGAAATTAAAAGCAGTTATTAGACATGAAATTACTCAATAAAAGAGCCATGAGATGTGCATCTTCTGCCACTGAAAAAGAGTACTCTCTATGTGTTCTGTTGATAAAAGAGTGAAGGACACATCTTTGTTGGAAATTTGTCTCTGCCTGGAGGTCAAATATTAAAATATAAACAAGTCTCTCTCATTTATAAAGTTTCATGGCACTTTAGTTTGTAATGTTCGATGCAATTGTGTTATTTCCTGCATTTGTTGCCAGAGATTCAAATCTTCTTTTGAAAGATTCAGAGTGGAAGAAATAATGGTTGAGATTGTGTTTGGAAAATGCCTGAAAATAATTGTCAACAATTTTAAAAGTGCTCTACATTATTTGTTTGTCAGCTTCTCTAATGCTTTCCATAGCTTGTCTTTCAGAATATGCCTGCTCTTATTTCATAGGAACATATTGCAGAGTGTGGATATAAAACCTTTCGTTTATACGATTTGTGTCCCCAGAAGGATATCACGTAAATCCATGTCCTCACTAAGCTTGTTACAGGTGTTCTTGCACTGCATTCAAAGTGTAATGAGAATAAACTCTGACATAATTTTCCAACACTAAACATAGTTATAATCTTTGGAGAATATATCTTATATCTTGGATCTGGTCTGTTTATTAATGGACAAGCAGCTTTTGACAGAAACCTGTGTCTACATACATCCGTATCTGTTGGCCAGTAGGATATCCCACCTAAGCGAAACACAGTTAAATTCTATGTTCCTTTCTGTCCCATTTCAGTTAAATTGTTACTGGTAGTATTTATCTAACAGTTAAAACCTACAAAGTTTGTCAGGTTATTTTTCTTCAGTTGATGGTGTTTTCAAATCTTTAAAGATGCAACACTCATGCATTTAGCTTGCTGAACCGTCTAATCTAAAATTTTAATTTCTCTAGTAATCATGCATGCCCAGAACAGTGTGTCAATGACTCTAATTAATAAAACAGTCCCTGTGAACTTTTTATTTATACTTTATTTCAAATATGAATAACCATGCTCTGCAAATGAACCAGTGCACTATGTGGAATAAAGAAACGTGATTCATGATCAGGATTCTTTCACGAGAATAATAAAATATCAGAAGTGTCATCACTACTGAATAGGTAAACCTTCTCTGGAAATTGCTAGGACTATTTATAGGCGGGGTCTGACAATGTCCTCACAGTGTGTAAATATATATTTCTCTAGGGCTGTTGGATGGAATGGTGTCCATAATGATAAAAACAGAACAGATCCTGATGATTTTGTGCATTTAAATAGAGATCTTCATTGTCCACTGAAGCATATAAACTCAAATCATTCATTAATTTTTTTAACAGCATTTATGTCCCATGTGTTTGCGAAAGAGTCAGGAATTTTGATGTCACCCAGGGAGAATTTTCATAAGGGATTATCTCCCAAAAAACATTCTCCGGCGCAGAATACACAGCGATTTTCACAGCACAATGATCCCTTTTTGCTTTGTGAGAAGAAAAAAGTGGTTACAGTTCCTGAACCACATGAAAGGGAACTTTGTATCTGGAATGTAGTTCTCATTTGCGAAGAGCAAGATTATAATTAGCATTATAATCCATATTAGAATTGACAGCTCTCCAGTAGCAATCCCGGTATATTACCATGGTGGAAAAGGTATCTGTCATGGAACTAGCAACAAGCAAGAATCCATCTGTAGCAGTGACCATCGAGAGGAGTGACTATTTGTCTTGCTTCAAAACCTGAATCAGAATCATTTTCATACAGCACAGTGTGACGTGGTATCATGTCAATTGATGGGGGGTTTCTTGATGATTCACAATAAGCTAAAATTGCAGAGGTTGAAATTGTTAATATTGCATCATCAGGTTTGCTTGCTGAAGTTGACACTTGTATTGCATCAATTGATTCATCATTTAATGTTGTTGGTACTTGGTGTAAAACTGGAGACACAGGAGTCTAATCAATCCCTGGAATTGGACTAAGGATTTCAGCATGGTGGTGCTCTTCTTGAGGTAGCGTCTCCAGATTAGGTAGGCAATGCATTGATCTAATCCAGAAGCACACTGGTGTAACAGAGGTCCGCTGAAAAGAATCAGCCACACAGAGCTTTTCAATGTGATCAGTCAACACTTCTTGTTGTTCTTTACACCAGGAAGCGCTATTAAGATTACTGCCCAGGTGCCTTCTACCCCAAGAACTGGAACAGCTGGTCTGTATGATAGATCAAAGTCTTGCTTTTCAGGGAGCTTTTCCTGAATCAACTCCCCCACTTTGGGAGCAGCTGTAGTAACTTTGTGCCTAATTTAAATTTAGACGGACGTCCTGTTTGTTTGCCACGACAACGGAGTAAATAAGGCCATCACCTTGGCATATATGCTGCCAACCTACTTTAGAAATGACCCTCAAACATATGGTAATTTCTAAAGCATTAGCAGGAACCGCCGTTTTATTGGTTCTTGTCAATGCTTTTCCCAATTTGGTACAGGGCTCCACCAACATGACTTAGCCCTGCACTAAACTGTTTTCTTTTTTCTTTACTAAAAAAAAGTAGTGAAGCAGGTTTTTCTTTTTAAAAAGAAAAAAGAAAATGGTCCCCTCACCATGCAATTCCTCTCCCATGGCAAGGGAGCATTTAGCAGTTTTCACTGCCCCTTACCGCCGGGGTTTTCTGGTTGTGACAGGCATCCAAATTTGGTAGGTGGAATTACAGGTCTGCCTCTGATGGCTTTTATTCCACAAAGCTGTTGGAGGGGTTTAATTACGGCAGAGATGGAAACAGTTGTCTGTCATGATTAAACCAAGGCCTACCCTCATCCAATTTTGGCAGGCGGACAACATTTTTGGTGGTAATTATACTCTGTTGTTGTTGCGATGGAGTATTCTTCCTGGCAAGAATTAAATCAGACCCTTTATCTTCAGTGGTGATAGACTCAGACTTTTTCCTGTTTCACAAATTAGCCTGTAATAGATTCAACATGAAAGAGGGTCAGCTGACTTAATTTTAGACTTTGAGACCTTTCTAGGGAACTCAATATCAGGTGCATACAATGGTATGCCAAAGAGTAATTCATATTGGTTGTGACCACCTAATACTCATGTAGGCAAATTATTTAGTGTTTTCTGAACCCCATACAGACTATATAGTAGCTATGTCAACCCTGTATCCAAAAACCTGGTTGTTAAGGCCTATTTAAGAATACCTTTGTCTTGCTCTTTAACGCCAATTGATTACTAGTGGAATAAGTACAAATATAGCAGTTATACTCCCACAGCAGACATTTAATCCATAAACGCCTTAATAGCGAAGGAAAGACCATTGTCTCAATTCAAGATATGAACTGCTCCCATGCCTTCCATGCACTGCATTTCTTATATGACCATTCAATTTGTGACATTCTTTGGTGGAAACTCAAAGGAATTTAGGGCAATATCAACCCCAACCAATATGCATTCCATTGTTTAACACTGAAAAAATTCCCTGAACTATTTTTTGGAGATAGTATGGGGAGTAGGTTGATCTTACCACAGTAGAATACTGTTCTTAGTGACTAATAGTACATTGCTGTACATAGTTTTGTAGTTCTTTGGGACAGATGGCCACCAGTACAATTTCTAAGGCTATGATACAGTAGCGCTGATGCAGCTTGAGCAGAAGCTGTGCCCTCATGAGATGCCCTAAGTCCAATCTAACTCATTCATTGGGAATATGACTATACCTAATCAAAAGCATGAAAATGATAGAAATATTTCATTTAATAAAAGTATAAGAATATGTGATAGAGAAACTGTCAGGAGACTTTTCTCCTTTAAATGTAGTATAAGTAATTTGTGTGTACTGTACAAAGCCAAATTGTTGGATCATGTTCAAATGTTACATCAATTGAATTTAAAGAAGTGGTCAGCTGTACCCAACTAAGGGGTAGAGTATGCACACATGGGATACTAACTGCTGTTGCTGATTCAAATGTCGTTATAGGAGAAGCTATAGTGATGTGTTTAATTGTGCAGGAGGACACTCCTTCAGTGCAGCTGACAACTTTCTCAGTACGAGTAACTCATTCATCATCAGAGCAATACAAATGGGATCTGCATGCTATGGTAGTTGCCTGTCCCTCATTGTAAACTACATATATGTAGTCTGAAGTGCTGGGAACAGTCCTTATCGCTAGGTTTGTCTTGTTGACGATGGTAAATATTTAGGCCCATGTTTATACTTTTTTAGCGCCGCATTTGCGTCACTTTTTTATGCAAAAGCAGCGCAAACTTACAAAATACAATTGTATTTTGTGAGTTTGCGCTGCTTTTACGTTAAAAAGCAGCGCAAATGCGGCGCTAAAAAAGTATAAATATGGGCCTTAGTCTCTAACATTTCTGCTCACAGTTCACATAAGATAGCTGTGTGTCTTTTTGTCCCATTCTTTCCAGAAAATGGGGAAGTAATTATTTCATACAAGGGCTTAACCCGTTCAGCATAAAGTTGTGAGTAGGCTTTTCCAAAGTTGAGAAACCCCATTATGGTGTACAACTTCCTTAATGCGTTTGAGCAAACCTCTGCAAGAAGTCAGGTGCCACTCCTTTACCATCACTGGATAATTCATATCTAAGCTTATACTTGTGTCAGGTTAAGAGCAATACTATCCTGTCCACCATATCCAGGTTTTCAGTGAAGTCATCATCTGTGATGTAGATTTTGAAAATATATGATAGAGCGTAAGGATCTTCTTGCAAGATCTCCATAGTCCTTGCTGCTATGCATCCAGGGTTAACCATGTACCCCTGGGGCAATCAAATACATGTAACCTCACTGAAAAACACTGAATGAAAAAGCAGTTAGATACTGGGATTCAAGACTGGGATTTTGACTAAAGTATTTCATATATATATATATATATATATATCAAACCAAGGCCCTTTCAGGGTTAGAGTGATGCATAAATTATGCAAAAAACAAAGGAGAACTCTGGAATGTTCCCAATTTTAGGTGGAGAGCTGCTCTAGTAAGGAGCACCCTGCAACACCAGCGACACTCTAGATTTTCTCACCTCAAATGTCTGCTTATCTAGCAAAGTTTGTAAGCATAGGATCAGCACAGTGCTATCCTCGGCGAGCTAGATAGTGACAAAGTCTTTTGCCATTTGTACAGCAAAATCTTTAAGCATAGGATTGACACAGTGTCATCCTCGCCGAGCTGTAAAATGACAAACGCCATTTACCACTCCAGGCACACTATTACAGCTTTGGACTAGTCAAATACTGTCCAAGCCAACCTGGAATGAGTAAAGCAACCCCTGACACGTGTTTTGCTCTCATTAGAGCTCTTCAGAGGAGTATAGCTTTGTCCAGACACATGGGAGCACCCAGTATAAGTCAAACCAAGGCCCTTTCAGGGTTAGAGTGACGCATAAATTATGCAAAAAACAAAGGAGAACTCTGGGATGTTCCCAATTTTAGGTGGAGAGCTGCTCAAGTAAGGAGCACCCTGCAACACCAGCGACACTCTTGATTTGCTCACCTCAAATGTCTGCTTATCTAGCAAAGTTTTTAAGCATAGGATCAGCACAGTGCTATCTTCACCGAGCTAGATTGCATGTATATATATAAATATATATATATATTTCTTTTTTTTTTTCTTTTTCTGACTAGATTCGTTATTAGTCCCATGAATGTAGCATTTTGCACCACATGTGCATTTATGTTTCTATAGCTTCTGGTTTACAAGGATACTGAGCTTGGACATGGGCTAACTCCTAAAGGGAATCACATGTGGAGCAGTTCCTTTGTCCTGCTCAGCTTGATTTCTGCACAGCATTGGAGCCTGTCACAAGGCCCATTTACATGCATCCTTTTCCCTCAGCCTTTCAGGTATTAAAGAGGAAAATTCTTACATTATTACCTGCTTACCTTAAAATGCATCCCAAATATAAACCAGAAGCTAGTAATCCTCTGCAAGGATACTATAATAAGCATCAGATATTTGGAACAAGAATGTAGCATTAATTTTGTGGACTATATCGCCTCACTGTATATTTTGTTATTAAAAACCATGTCTGGAGGGTTTACATATCCACGTATTCTTCAGTTGAAGTCACCACCATATGCTCCATCCGAGTCTGTTGGACAGCTGTAACTTCCTCTGTGCCTTCAAGAAGCACTACTGCCCAAGTCCAATTTTGCACAAGTATAGGTGGCTTCCCTAAACAGGTGTAATGATATGTGAGTTTTGACCACTGACTCCACATTGCACTTACCCTAGCACTACACCGTCACATTAGTGACCAACAGCTTCATTTTGCCTATTGACTTTATTTTAGCATTAGCCACTGCCACCTTAAAAGCTGCAAGTAGTTTTCCACGTTGTACTGTGCTCATGTTTTTATTCTTCATGTTTTTTCCCACCAAGGGCTTAGGCTGATAAGAATGTACTCAGACGGCAGGGAAGATCTTGATTTGAATTGGCACCTTGGGATTGTGGCCAAATCCCAGCGTGTTATTTTCAAAGCTAGCCTAAAGCAATCAGCATTTTTTGTATAAATAAACTTCTGCAGTGAGAGGGATGTTCTAGACTTTTCCTCTTGTTTGTTCAAAGTATTAGAAGCCAAGACCAGATGGAGCGGGGACAGAGAGTGTTTGCAGATCTCAAGCACGCCCAGGATGCTGGAGTGTGCCATCCTTCCTGTGAGGATAATTGATCTCTCTCTCCTCGATCGATTCTCGGATCTGGCGATCTGATGCTGAATAGGAGGGAGATGAAGCAGTGATGCCCTTTTCTCATTGTGATACATATTTCTATATGCATTATTAGCTTTGCATTATAATACAGATACATATATTTGCTGTGTATATTGCAGTGGAGAATCATTTGTACATTCTTTCATCTCATTGCTGTGATAATGTTTGAATGTGTGCTTTCAGCATGCTAATCTCCTTTTAGGAACCTTGAGTAGTAAAATAATAAATGTCTTCTTTGGACTAAGAAGCGCATTGCAGAGATTTTTGTCAGTGCACGAGTGTTTCATCTCTGTCATTAGTGAAGCAAAAACAACAGGCTACTTTATTTTTCTTAAAATGAGTCTTTGAATCAAAATCTTTCTCTTTCTTTTTTGTACTATTTTTAAATTCAATCACCTATTTACTTTTCTGTTTCTTTTTACTGTCCCCTGAGTTGTGCAAAGAAGAGGAAGAGCAGTTATCAGAATACAGATACTTATCCAGCGTTCTAATTTTATCACAGTCCCTCAAACTATATCTACCTCTAGTAGAGTTCTGCAATGAAGGAGATCAAGTTCTAGTATTCTGTTTTGCTTTCTGCTTTTTCTCAGCCTCCAGGGCATTTTTTTATTTATTGAAACAGTCAGTACTGCTTTTTACTTTGAGTTGTGGTTTTGCAACTCGAGAACCTAAAGTATCATGGCCCACAGAGATGTAAAGCTCTGAAATCTTTTAGAAAGCTTCTGTTCATGATCTAGAGAAGGAACTGCTGCCAACCACTGATGTACTGCCAGGACTACGACTTCTCCTAAAACGTAACTTAGAGCTGCAAGGAAAACGGTTTCCAAATGTCCTGCAAACCTAATTCATTATTCAGAAGCCAGTGCAGCTCCGTGCTCATTCTGTATTTGTTTTAACACATTGAGTAGCATCGCTAATGAGTGTGTGCCAGATATAGTAGTGTAAATACGAGCAAAGATTGTTCCCTATG
This sequence comes from Pleurodeles waltl, assembly GCF_031143425.1. Classification (NCBI taxonomy): domain Eukaryota; kingdom Metazoa; phylum Chordata; class Amphibia; order Caudata; family Salamandridae; genus Pleurodeles; species Pleurodeles waltl. The sequence continues at coordinate 160,600,976 of NC_090448.1, read as the reverse complement.
TAGTACACTCTTCTACAGGTAGTGCCATTGCAAGTGGAACATATATAGTTAACATTATGTTTATCGTGGTGTGTTGTATAAGGATAGCCCACTTCTAGCTGGTTAGTTTTATAATTGATCCAGAATGGAATCTTGCCTGACTTTGTGGGCATTTTGTCCATGATTGTACTACCTTTTGATGGATTAATTGACTGCAGTGCATTATGTGCTTGTTGTGCAGGGCTGGGAACAAATGCCCCTGTTGCATCGGATTGTAAAACAAACTGTTGAAGTCAGCTATTAGTGGCTAAGAACTAATTTAGTAAGCGTCTTTAATCTCGAGGTAGCAGATTTACTGTGTCCAGCTATGGTGTAGCCCCAGTTAAAGCAGACCAGGTAGCTTTTTCATTACTCAAGGGACCCAGTCTAACCCTCTAAAGTACATTGAGTAGTTGTCCACCAAACCATACTTGATGTTCTTGGTACCCTAGCAGGACTTCTAAATCATGATAGGGTTCACAATTCGCAGGTGTTGTAGCAGCACTGTATGTATGAAAATGTCTTCTATTAGGATCTACAGCATACATCTCCACCCATGAGTAAAATATTTCAAAGGGATATGCATCATGTGCATTTACAGTTAAAGGTATCTCACCCCCTGTGTTACGAAAACCCCTACCCAAGAGATGTTGTGTTAAGTGGAAATTATGTCCTAAAGTTTTCTCCTTTCGGAATAAGTTGTTGCGCTGTTATAAAACACATTCAAACCATGACATTCAGAATGGAAACAAAAATGGAAGATAACTTTTATATGTCAAGCACCTGACAAACCCACAACAGAGAGGGAGCAGCTTCTTGGCCTGAAAGAAGAGACCAATAATACAAGGAACGTCTCTGTTAGTTATAAGTGGCAGCATCTTCTGAATGTCGTCCAAGATTACTTAAAAGATCGGGACCATGCTTGGAAGCCATTTCATATGCTTTCTGAACATCTCTTCATAACATGACCCGAGAGAGGGTTCCGTAGACCTTCTAGCACTAGTGCCTTGGTTGATATGCCAACATGAGACCGTGAACCCAGTGGATTTCAACCTCCTGTAACACATTGAACATTATATGAGCAGGGTGCATGCTAGCTAATGATCAGCCCTGTGAGACCCACAGGAAGAATTAGTGGACTCAAACACTTTTTCATAATATATACACTCACTCAATAACACTAGGAAGATAGGAATATATTTTAAAGAGCCAGTAAAATTAAAATGCTATCCTAGTGGTCACAATAATAACTAATAGTATAAGTTATATATAGTAAAAGAATAGTAACTGATATAAAAATAAACAATATAGTGGCAATTAATTTTGTCAGGAGCCAAACAATGAAAAATACTGTAACATTAAGACAGGCATTTCAGGGCTTCTTTATATCGCTGACCCCAGGTCCTCTTTTCCCAAGGCCAACTAAGGTAAACATAGCACCAAAAATGGGCTTACTTGAGTTCACACCAAAATACAATTTCTGAACAATAGAAGCGATGGTCAGTAAAGAAACAGCGTCTGATGTTTCTGTCTCGGCAGCTATGTCCTGGACCCAGCAGGTAAACCAAGTGGGGGATTAAATGTTGTTTCTTTGTAGCCTTCATCAAGGAAACATGCTTGATGGACAGCCCACAGTCGCATTCCCCTCAAACGAAGTTCCTCTATAATAATACTTAATTCCAGTTTATATTCTCTATCTAAACATTGTTAAACATCTTGAGAATAAAAAATGAATAATGAAGCCCTTCTAACCTTTAACCTGCTGTTATTCTGTCAAATATTACTTGATGGTTAAAAACAATAGCTTAAAAATCAACATTACAATTTCTACGAAACCATGTTCATTATTTTAAAACAATAACTAGAAAAAAAATTCAAGCCATGCTAAAATAAAACGGGAATATATTCGAGCAAGCAGAATTATCACGTTACAGGCAAACAAATACTTTAATGACATTGGCATTTTCTGCACTTGCATTTAAAACATATACCTAAATTAAAAAAAAAATGTATAACCCAAAGGTGAAAACCTGAAATAGAAAATAAATGAAGATTGTATAAACTCCTGTGTTCAATAAGGGGAGGGCTTTTATTTTATAAATTTGAACCTGGGTTCAAGGACTATCCTTTGGCTAATGGTCCTTACACCTTTTGTGTTGTATTGGCTCTTTGCTTTTGCCCACCATTTCTGTTGCTCATATTTATTATTGTTTCCCTTTACGGTTCCTCGGTACCATGACCACCTTGCATGTTTACTCTGACTTTGCTCTTTGGATTCCTTTTTGACTTTGGCGCAATACTGTGGATTTCTCTTCACCTCTCTCTGACTTCTTTGCTTGTTTGCTCTGACTTTGCTCCATGGACTCTGTTTTGGTTTTGTTGTCTTGCTGTGCTTCCCCTATTCCCTTTGCCTGCTCAAACGCATCCGGTTTACTTCCCTGTGTTTGGGGCTTACCAGCTTAACTTCTGCTTGGCTTATGCTCACTGTGGACCACCATTCCGAAGCCAGTGAGTTTGCATGCTTATTACTTGCCATGAGTATCATGTATCATTGAATAAATATAAAATGATGCATGTACCATTTCTGATTAGTGGTTTGCTTACCTCCCGAGATTCTAAGATACCAGTACTGTGACTAGAGATGTAGCACCAGACAGAGATGTACAAAGGAAGACTTGGGCATGTTGTTTCTCTCCCCCATCATTCCACTGCCCCTCCAGTGTTTGACTTTGCCTGACACGTCCTCTTTGGTTCAGACAGAGATATACTCTGGAGAGTGAGGCAAATTGTGTTCAGAACTCTTCAAGCAGCACTCACAAATCCCGACAAGTACTGTGCAGATCTCTAAATTTACCTACGTTTTTAGCAAATCAAGGTTTTTTGACACCTCCCTCTTCCCAACTTACCCTTGCCCTGACTTGGCAGATTTGTGTGAGAGCTGAGATTCCCTCAGTAGGCTTACCTTGCTAACAATCAAAAGAAAGGGGGACTGGGAGATATTTCCATGGTCCAGTCTACAGTCTCCCAAGATCTAATTCAAAACACAAAAAGGTACACTGTTCCTTATATGAAATTCCTTAATACTTATTGAGAGAGGACAAAACGATCACCCAAAGCAATTGCTTTTAGGGGCAAGTGCCCTTACCCACAATAGGTGGCATGCTTCATCATCAGGCATTTGCTCCTTGTTGGTAAAGCGACAGCATTAGCACCTATAGTCAATTTTATCCCACCTCTCCAAATTCTTCACACCTTTCTTATACTGGAGCAGAATTCATATGCTCTGTATTTGTTGGCACCTACTGAAACGATCTCCGGCAAGCAACCTTCTTGCATGGCCCATCGGGCATTGCAGCGCTGGCCCGATGAGGAGCAACGTCGGATGAAGCATGCCAGCTAATGTTGGGTGAGGGCACTTGCTCCTAAAAACAATTGCTTTGGGAGACTGTTTTGTCCTCTCTGAATAAGTATTATGGAATTCCATATACAGAACAAAGAACCTTTTTGTGATTTGCCTTGCTAACAGCCTGACAAATTTCATCCAGTTTCATTCAACAACACCAAAGCTATTAACACGCAAATACCTTTTTGCCTCCCTTTTATCTTTGCTCCCCATTGATGGATCTGCATGAAACTTGCCATCCCAACATGTCTGTCAATTATAAGTGGATTCATCAAATAATGTCATGGGTACTAGCAAATCAACACTTAAAAAACAAAAAAACAATTATCGATTTTCAAAGGTAACAGTACACAGTTGCTCCATTTCACACCAGACTACAATAGGCAGAGAATCAGTGTGCACGTAATGCTGCAGTCCCTCAACCAAACTGTGATACTACCACCACTTGCCCCAGATCTTGCCATGTTTTCTTGGATATCCCCATGCCTCGTAAATAGGTTGCTCCAAGCAAGTACACCACTCCAACCCTCTCATCCATTCCGCCAATGAAGAGGGATCCATCGATTTCCTTTTACGGGCAATGTCCCTTTTGGCTGCCAACATGGCTATCCCTACGAACGTTCTTTCGAGTCTCTGTGCCCCGATGTCTTCCAGGAATCCCAGCAGCACCACTCTAGGAGTAAGTTCCACCAAGTGCCCTAGGACCACAGATATTTTTGTTCCTATGCCCTCCCAAAAGGGGATCAGTCTAGGGCAAGCTCAGACCATGTGGAAAAACAAGAGCCTCACCCAGTGAGCATCTATCACAATGAGCTTGGGGACCTCTACCGCTGCAGTACAAGCACTAGTCGGGAGGGGCGTGTCAAGTAGGCAGCATGTAAATAGTTAAGCTGACTCATACATAGACAAGCGGGAATAGCCAGCACTCTGGGGGGCATCCAAGCATCACACCAATTGTTGTCTAGATTGCCCACCCAAATCTCCCACCGCTGATGGAGCACTAAAAAACTGTCAGGGGCATAATAATAAAGAGCGATAAAGCACATTAACACTTTTAAAAACCATCAGCACACCTCCATCACAGATGGTTTGTTGAGCGAACCACAACTGGGCAATATTGGGATTTTTGTTTTTATTTTTTAACCATAGTTGCACTTTAACGGTGTTATTTAAATGATTTTCTATGGAGATTTTAAATATATTAATGTGTACTGGTCAAAGAATCTGGTTTTCCGCTAGGCCCCTCGCCTAACCCTCCACTAAAGGCCAACTCCAGCTTCATGAGGCTTCATTAGGCTTTCAACCTTGCATTGGACATAGTGTCTGCATGTAATTTTGTGTGCAATTTATGGTTTCATAGCTGTTGTGTGAGTTATGGACTACAAACATAACCATAACTTGTGAATTTCAGGGACCTTACACTTTTAAGGAGTAAAAATAACTGTACTGTAACTATGCTTTCTAAAGTAAATTTCTATTTTTTTTAAATATATGTTAAGGTGTCTTTTTTTTTTTTTTTTGTAGATTATATACTATATCAAACTTCCAACTCACACAAATGATCAGGTGCGGCACCTCCTGCTGCCATTGTGCAGCAGGTTTGGCCATAGGGCTTCATCTGTGGCCAACCATGTGCCCAACTCACCTGCCTTGGGATGGCGCACTCTGCTGGCCAAGGGTACCAGGTGCCCTAAATTGATTTGATTTTTACAATTGGTTTTAAGATTCATGGTACCTGGACAATATTCACAGATCCTTAGACACGAGGTAGATCCGCAGAGTCCAGGGAGGTTCCAGGATGCTCCAGTCTGCTGTAAAAGACATTTTTTTAAATCTTATTTTCATGGCGGGCTCCCTTTCAAGCCTCCCTACATGGGCTGGGCAATCAGGGTATGCTGACATTCTCTATTTTTCCTAATTTGTCCCAACATGGTGCTGCATGCACATTTTCAGTAATGGTAGCCACAACAGAAACCTTTCTGGGACAGTCAGCCGATGAGAATGCAATGATTGATGATTCTGCAAAGGATGATGGGAACAAAAGCTCCCTTGTCCAATGATGTGCCTTTATTTAGTGATATGGTTTTAAGGATCCTCTGTGGATTCACCAGTTAGTGGTAATGTCGCGGTTTTCAATGGTCTTACCGTCGCAGCTGAGAGGTGTAGGGGAACGGTCCTTGTTCCGACGGGTTCTGCTCTGGCCGAGGTAGGGGCGACCCCTTCCGGTAGCCACGGTGCTGTTTGGTATGAGCGAACCACTACAGTCCGTGCCCTCCAGAAGGAGTCCCAGAGGAAAAACCCCAGTAGGGTAAAAAACCTCCACAGGAACTCCCTGAAACGAAAGGAGGACACCAGGGTATTAGGACCGTAGATCAGGAAGGCAGGAAAACAAGGCAGATCAGGAACAGACAAGATTCGCAGAAGGAAATCAAATAGGAGCGTGACTACCACCAAGAAGTGTTGCAACGCAATGGACAAGCAGTTGGAATCCCCTTATATACCCCTGGACAGGAAATAGAAAACAGGAAGTAGAACACCACCATCTTGGATTGGGAAAAAGAAAACAATAAAGAATTAGGTATGTGTGTTTAACAATGCATGCTGGGCAGAGAGGAAGTGGTAAGCATGCTGGGAAGAGATAAAGGCGTGTATAAAGAACCCCAAGTGTAAGGGTTCGGTTTGTCCTAGGAACATCGGTAAGTGGTGGGCAGGAATGACATGCAGGAAAAATAAATGTTAAGCGCATGATGCGCTGTGTGCCGCCATGCCTGAAACCCCCTCGGGGGTTCAGGCTCTGCCGCGTCTGCCTTTATGGCAGAATTTGAAAGAAGGGAAGCGGCGAGCGCCGCGGCCCCCAGACCGGCTCCCTAGAGCCTCCAAGGCTCTCGCAGGAGCCGCGGCAACCCCCGCGACCTGGGCGTCCGCCGCGGCGTCTACCGCGACCCGGGCGCTGGCTGCGGCAGAATTAACGTGCCGCACCGCGGCAACCTGAGCCCACGGCCGCGGCGAGCGCCGTGGCATGACAGTATGCCCCCCCCCCGAGGCCCCGGGTTTGTGAGGGAAGAGCCGAAAAAAGCGGCGGATCAAAAGAGGAGCATGGACTGAAGAGGCATCCTCCCAGGAACACTCACTCAAAGGGTATCCCTTCCAATGAATAAGGTATTGGAGGTGACCATGGAAAAACCGAGAGTCACAGACTTCCTGCACTTCGTACTCAGGCACATTGTCAACCAACAGAGGAGGGGGACCGGGCAACTGCCTATGAAAAAGATCAGGACGGTAAGGTTTCAGTTGTGAGACATGGAATACTGGGTGGATCTTCCATGTCCGGGGTAGGCGAAGACGCATAGACACTGGGTTGATTTTCTTGAGAATGAGAAAGGGACCATAAAAGCGGGGTTTGAATTTGTTTTGGGTGAGTCGGAGAGGTAGGAATCTAGAGGAGAGCCAGACCTTACCATGGACCTGATATAGAGGAGCCGCACAGCGTCTCCTATCTGCTATCTTCTTCATGCGGGACTTGGTGGACACAAGGTTGGAATGGATAATTCGTTGTATACCCTGTAGCTGTCGAACAAAGGAGGAGATGGCGGGAAGATTGGAGTTGTCTCTTAGGGGAGTTGGGAAGGCCCTGGGATGGAAACCATAAGAGCCATAGAAAGGAGAGTCTTTAGAGGCACTGTGTAGAGAGTTATTATAGGAAAATTCTGCAAGCGGTAAGTAGGAAGCCCAATTACTTTGTGTAGCGTTACAGAAGCTACGTAAGTACTGTTCGAGACCCTGATTGAGTCGTTCCGTTTGTCCATTGGTTTGAGGTTGGAACCCGGATGATAAGGCCACCTGGATCCCCAAGGTCTTGCAGAATTGATTCCAGAAATGGGAGATATATTGAGGACCCCTGTCCGATATAATAACTTGGGGTAACCCATGTAGCCTGAAGATTTCTTGAGTAAAGATCTGACTTAACTCCTTTGCCGTAGGTAACTTACTCAAGGCCGTGAAGTGGGCCATCTTGGTGAAGGAGTCCACAGTTACCATTATGACGTGGTTTCCCATTGAGGAAGGTAATGCGCACATAAAATCGGTGGATATGGTATGCCAGGGGCCTGGGGCAACAGGTAATGGGCGGAGTAACCCCACAGGTCTGGTTCGGGGTGTCTTGGCTTGAGAACATGTAGGACAGGATAACACATATGCCTCAGTGTCAGCTTTGAGAGTTGGCCACCAGAAAGAGCGAAGCAAAAGATCTTGAGTCGCTTTCATTCCTCGATGACCAGCAATAGGGGAATCATGGCACATGCGTAAAGCTTCGATTTGCACTGTTTTAGTGGGTAAAAACAGGGCCTTATCATGATAATAGTAGTCATGATCTAAGTGCAGCTGTGGACGTAACTTTTTTAGTTCTGTTTCGTGTAGACAGGCATATTCGGACTTGACTTGATCTAAAAAAGTCTGTGCTATCCCTATGATTTTATTGTTGTCAAATAAATTTTGAACCGCGGAATCACTGCACCCAGGATAACGTCGGGACAGGGCATCCGCCAGGATGTTCTGAGAACCAGGGATGTAGGTGATATAGAAATCATATTGGCTGAAGAAGAAGGCCCATCGAGCCTGCCGGCTATTTTGGCACTGGAAATTTCTTAAGCACTGTAGATTTCTGTGATCGGTCCGGGCTTCAAAGGGCTCCTTTGATCCCATCAAAAAGTGTCTCCATTCGGTGCACGCGACCTTTAAGGCGAGTAATTCACGTTCTAGCACGGAATAGTTTCGCTCAGAATCAGATAGAATGTGTGATAGATAAAATACAGGGTGTTCTAGGTCATCATTGTCTTGTTTTTGTAACAAGGCAGCCCCAATGGCTCTTTCTGAGGCGTCTGTGACAACAATTAATTGTTTGCTGGTGTCTGGGTGTCGAAGAATAGGGGCTTGAATAAAGGCTTTCTTTAAGTCCTGAAAAGCTGACTCAGCGCCTGGTGTCCAACAAAAACCTTTCTTTAGATGTTCCTTTTTGAGGGTTTGAGTAATGAAGCTGGTTCTCTGGGCAAAGTCTGCTATGAACTGTCGGTAGAAGTTGGCTAGTCCCAGAAAACATTGAGTCTCCTTGATGGAAGAAGGAGATGGCCAATTCAATATAGCCTGTACTTTGTCTGAGTCCATGGCAACTCCGGTTTGGTCTATACAGTATCCCAAGTATTTTACTTCTATCTGATCAAACTCGCATTTTTCAGGCTTACAGAACAAATGATGTTGTCGGAGTCTCTCTAAGACTTGGCGAACGTGCTTGGAATGTTCCTCTGGATGAACCGAATAAATTAGGATATCGTCAAGATACACTACCACTGTTTGTTGCAAAAGATCAGAAAAGATAGAATCCATGAATCTTTGAAAGATGGACAGGGCATTAGTGAGTCCGAAGGGCATTACTCTATATTTGTAGTGCCCAAAAGGTGTTCTAAAGGCGGTCTTCCACTCATCACCTTCTCTGATTCTTAGTAGATGATAGGCTCCTCGGAGATCCAGTTTGGTGAATCTCTTGGCTCCTCTGACTGCTTCTAAGATGTCCTTGATGAGGGGTAACGGATACCGGTCTTTGATAGTGATCCTGTTTGACCCTCTGAAATCGATACAGGGACGCAGATCTTTGGTCTTCTTTGGTACAAAGAAAAGAGGAGCCCCGGCGGGTGAAGAGGAGGGAGTTATCAACCCACTTTGTAGATTCTCATCCAGGTACTCCTTTAAAACTTGTTTCTCTGGTTCTGTGAGGGAGTACATCCGCCCAAAAGGAACTACGGTGTCTGGTTCTAAAGGAATGGGACAGTCGTATTCTCTGTGGGGTGGCAGTTCAGGTCTTTCTGGCTTCTGGAATACATCGATATAGTCCTGATAATGTCTGGGAACTCCCTGTAGGACATTAATGGATCCTCCCACCTGAGAAGGTGCTGTTGAGAGACTTTTTGGGGACCAGTAATCCCCGGCCGGATAGCAGTGGTGTTGACAAAAATGGGAGGATAACGAAATGGTTTTTGTTTCCCAGTTGATGTAAGGATTGTGCTGTGTAAGCCATGGAATTCCCAGGATCATGACATGGTGTGGTGATGAGATTAAGTCAAACGAGAGAATTTCCTGATGTTTACCAAACTGTAAACAGAAGGTAGGGGTGGTGTATTGTACAGGTCCATAGGCCAAGAGTGACCCATCAACGGTATGTACCTGTTCTGGTACTTCTTTGGGTATTTGTGTTATCTGTCGTTCTTTGGCCCAGGTTTCATCTAAATAGAGGCCACTGGCTCCGCAGTCCAATAAGGCCAAAGTTCTTGCTTCGCGGCCATCAGTTAAATGGAGGGTAACTGGTAAGAGAAAAAGAGCAGTTCCTTCCTCCCTGGAAGAGCAAATAGAAGGTATATCACGATATCCCGTCCTCACCCTTCTTACTGGGGACGGGAGTTGGCGTTTCCCAAGGGCTTGGTTGGACGAATGGGGCAGGCACGAATTAGGTGACCAGCTGCACCACAATATAGGCAAAGCCCCTTCCTTCGTCTATGTTCCCTTTCACTGGCGGATAGAGGCCCGCGAGCTGTGTCAATCTGCATGGGCTCTTCCTCGGTATTCCCTTTGGATTCAGGACGGACTTCCTCGGTACGATGGGCGAAGGGACGAGATGGTACTGAGTGAGAAGGCAAACGACTCTTCTTTTTCTCCATTCTTCGTTCATTCAACCGATATTCCATCGTTAGTGCCTGGTCCATCAATCCTTTGAGGTTTTCTATCCTGGCAGAATGTACTAGTTCATCTTTGATGTCCTCTCTGAGACCTCTACGGAAGAGTGTCACTAAGGTACGTTCCACCCAGGTTGTTTCTGCAGCTAATTGTCTGAAACGGGTGATGTATTGTAATACATCTTGACTCCCTTGTTGGACTTCCCTTGTTGGACTTCACTGACGCCTCGAGTCCAGGGCGTTCAAACATCTGTTTAAAAGTAGTGATAAAGGTGGAATAATTAGATAGACAGGGATCGTTTCTGGTTACTAGAGGTGTGGCCCAGGCCAAGGCTGGTCCTGATAAGGCACTAATCAAATACCCCATCTTGGTCTTATCTTGTACAAATTGCGAGGGGCGAAAGGCAAAGTACACCGTCAAGGCATCCAGGAATTCTTTTAATGTGGTGGGATCCCCGGAAAATCGAGGTGTAGAGGCGGCTACTGCAGGGACATCTGTGGTCCTGGAGGCAAAGGCTTGTCGATAAACAGTATTCTCAGTACGTAATTGCTGGAGTTCTTGAGCCTGTTGTTGTATCGTCGCCAGTAGGTCCTTGTTAGTAGGTCCCGTGTTTGCCACTGGGTTATCCATAGTTCTGGACTGCAACTGGAATTTTTGGCGTTGCAATCTGTCGCGGTTTTCAATGGTCTTACCGTCGCAGCTGAGAGGTGTAGGGGAACGGTCCTTGTTCCGACGGGTTCCGCTCTGGCCGAGGTAGGGGCGACCCCTTCCGGTAGCCACGGTGCTGTTTGGTATGAGTGAACCACTACAGTCCGTGCCCTCCAGAAGGAGTCCCAGAGGAAAAACCCCAGTAGGGTAAAAAACCTCCACAGGAACTCCCTGAAACGAAAGGAGGACACCAGGGTATTAGGACCGTAGATCAGGAAGGCAGGAAAACAAGGCAGATCAGGAACAGACAAGATTCGCAGAAGGAAATCAAATAGGAGCGTGACTACCACCAAGAAGTGTTGCAACGCAATGGACAAGCAGTTGGAATCCCCTTATATACCCCTGGACAGGAAATAGAAAACAGGAAGTAGAACACCACCATCTTGGATTGGGAAAAAGAAAACAATAAAGAATTAGGTATGTGTGTTTAACAATGCATGCTGGGCAGAGAGGAAGTGGTAAGCATGCTGGGAAGAGAAAAAGGCGAGTATAAAGAACCCCAAGTGTAAGGGTTCGGTTTGTCCTAGGAACATCGGTAAGTGGTGGGCAGGAATGACATACAGGAAAAATAAATGTTAAGCGCATGATGCGCTGTGTGCGGCCATGCCTGAAACCCCATCGGGGTTTCAGGCTCTGCAGCGTCTGCCTTTATGGCAGAATTTGAAAGAAGGGAAGCGGCGAGCGCCGCGGCCCCCAGACCGGCTCCCTGGAGCCTCCATGGCTCTCGCCGGAGCCGCGGCAACCCCCGCGACCTGGGCGTCCGCCGCGGCAGAATTAACGTGCCGCGCGGCGGCAACCTGAGCGCCGCGGCATGACAGGTAAAGCTATATCTATAATTTAACTCTTTGAAGTTTACCCAACACTTTTGTTAATGTGAATTTCTCAACAACTACTGAACAGATATACACCAAACCACAGTCTGGTTAAGGTCAACTTTCACTCCCCATTTGGTGTAATTCTGCCCAGTGCTCTTCTTCTGTAGTGGGAACACATTTTCATTTGGATAGAAATAGAAAATATTCTTGTTTGGTCCTTCATTTATTATTAAAAACACGCTGGATGGATGTGCTTGATACTTGACATACCGAAATGGATTTTTATCTGTCCAACATCCTAATATATATATATATTTGGGATTTATTTGTAATTTTTGTTTTAATCTGTCCAACATCTTTATATATATATATATTAATTTGGGATTGTATTTGTGTTTGCTATTTGACCATTCATTTTATTATCTAGTAACCTAAATACTATCATTAAGACATAAACATACAAATATGATTTATGTAATAGTGCGTGAAAAACATGCTGAGACACTAATATTGTACAATAATTGTAATATTTTGTACAAAATATTCTTCTAAAAGGGCTCAAATACATTCTTTCTGGAATGCAACTAGCCAGACACAAAAATTAGATTAAAACCGTTCCGTGCCTCTGTGACATTAGCGAAGGGCTAGTTGCTGTGGGCGTTTAAAGGGGCGAGCAGTCCTTTTCTGATGAGTTGTACCTCTGGCTCCCCATTACCTGAAGGGTTACTGGGATGCAGGGCACTCCACAGCTTAGTTTGTGGAGACAGAGTTGTCATTGACTGCAGAAGGCTGATGGGCCTCGTGCACATTTACTTCATGTGTATAACATAATTTTGACAAAATAAAAACTTTCCGTAAGTACAGTGAATTGGCCAGTTTTACAGGCCTGATTTGTTAGTGCTTTGTTGTTGAATGCATTGATGCTGAAGGAATGGCATGTTCATTATGAGCATGCTCAGTGAGTGCCTGAATGCAATTATGATCAGAGCTAAGTTTGTGTCAATACAGAAGTACTTCTGCTTAAACACTAGGGGCCAGATGTAGCGAAACGGCAATTTGCGACTTGCAAATTGCGAGTCCCTGCGACTCGCAATTTGCAAGTCGCAAATTGCTATGCAGTACGGTGTCTCAGACACCGACTGCGACTCGCTATGGGGTCGCAATGACCCACCTCATGAATATTCATGAGGTGGGTCGCAAATTCCGGCCCCATAGCGAGTATAGGCACTCGCAAACATGGAGGCCTGCTGTCGTCAGCAGACCTCCATGTTCGTGACTGCTTTTAAATAAAGCAGTTTTTTTTTTTTAAAGTGTAGCCCGTTTTCCTTACAGGAAAACGAGCTGCACTTTAAAAAAAAACGAAACCTTTAGTTTCGGTATTTTTTCAGGGCAGGGAGTGGTCCCTTGGACCACTCCCTGCCCTGAAAAAATATTTTTGGGTCCAGTCACAAACTGGAAGGGGTCCCATGGGGACCCCTTCCAATTTGCGAGTTTGTTTCCATCCACTTGAAGTGGATGGTAACTGCGATGCCATTTGCGACCGCGTACGCGGTCGCAAATGGTATTGCATCCCACTGCGAGTCGCAAATAGGAAGGGAACACCCCTTCCTATTTGCGAGTCGGAAATGCATTTTGCGAGTCGGTTCCGACTCGCAAAATGCATTTCTGCATAGGAAACTGCGTTTTGCGACTCGCAAACGGCAAATTTTGCCGTTTGCGAGTCGCAAACAGTTTCCTACATCTGGCCCTATATGAAGAAACATTCACACCTCATCCCATCACTTTGCAGCATGGTGGTTATAGTTTTACTTAGTGTGTGAAAAGGCTGTGTAAAAGAAATTGATTAAAACAAGTAACAAAGAATGGCAGAGTAAAAAAACATGTAACATAAAACGTGGTGTAAATGTGATAAGTGAAGAAACATAAAGTGACCATGAACAAGATCATCTGAGTAGTGCTATTCTGTCATGCCTTGACTGATTTGTGCTGTAGGCAACTTCTGGACACCCTCTTTAGGTTCCGCCTAAGCAGCGCACAAGTTCTGTCTCTCAACATGTTGTAATCTACATCTGTGGGCTTGCATCACACCCATCTCATGCCCATCACTATCATTCATCCCTTGGCCTGCCTTTTAAAATTCCCTTTATTTCGTAGGTAAATGCTTCCATTTGTTGCACCTTGAGTCTGCTTTGTTATCGCCTTGAAGACTGATCCTGTTACATAGATGATTGCACAACTGGCAATATACCTTAGTGTGGCGCACTACATTTTTCTTTTGCCACACTGCTTTGCACTGCATGGCCTCTGTTTCTTTGTGGTGTCTGAGCACTTTACATGAAGTCAGGAAGTTTCATATAGCGCAAACTCAATCGGAAAAACACTTTACATGACTATATGGAGTTTCATATAGCATGACCTCTTGCCTGTTTTTTCCAAACTAAATTACTCTTGTCTGCACTCCCTCGTAACCTGAATGCATGGTGTAAAACGTTTCACAAAACAAGCACAGCGCTTCATTTTTCAGCATAGCGCATGAAACTCATTGTGGATGTGTTGAATTCAAGATTGCGATGTGCAGTACCTTATGTGGCAAAAAGAGGTCCCATGGACACCTAGGGACAGCCTGTGGTACTGCAACCTTTGCCTGCTTCATGCCCATTAGAACGGTAAATGTTTCAGGTTTTTTTCAGTCAGCATATTATAAGTGTAAAAGCATTAACTTAACCATGTTGTTCCTGCTTACATTTCACATGCTTTACTTAATCTAGCATTTTCTATGAGTGTTTGCTTTTTCCAGGATGTTGTTACTTTTTTTTCTCCCAGCCACCATATTACTCTTGCCTCCCCTCCCTCATAACCTATGTTACATTTTCTGCTTCTCCTGTGCCACAACATCATACAAATGGCAATAGTGCTATGCAAATATCATCACTCCACTGCATACAAAAAAAACAAAAGAAAAATGCAATTTTTAATGCCAAGAGCTCCAACTCTTGTGAATGTGAGACCGATTCCATTGCAAATCGTTGTTTGTTGAGTCTGCTGTCCTCCACCTGTCACCTCTCTATGTCCTTTGCTTATGTGGTTAACCACTGGCTGGGTGTTTCTGGGTCCTTGCCCATACCAGGTCCCTGGCGCCTACATCCAGCACTTGCACATACCCTGATGCCAGTCAGCTAAAGACTGCAGAATGTACACAACCTGGGGCATCAGTCTCAAGTCTTTCTTGTAGAACTGGATCCATAATCTTACAAAGTACAGGATGAGGTTGTGAGATCCTGAAGAATTGCCAGCATACTGAGTGCTGTCAAATTTATACTGCTCCCAGTGTTTGGGTGTGACATAGTTGCTTGGCTCTTTCCCCCTTCGGTAGGAGAGAGTCTTTAGCTTGCCTGCTTCATTTCCAACTTTGTCTTTGAAGCTAGAAGCTCCAGTTACTCTGATTTTGCCTCAAACCTTCTAGTTCTTTGCCGATCTTCTTTGCAGTCCTTAAATACCACCCTGAAAGAACAGGAAATAAAAACAAAGTGTGATAGGCTTTGGGCAGTACAAAGGGTCTGAGTCTTGTATAGGGTGAAAAAAAAGAAGTTGTTTTATTTATATTGGTGAAGTAATCTATTGCATTTGTTTAATTTAATGTCTTGTTGTTTTCTATAGTCTCTGTTAATCGTCTTGTCCTTTGGTTCTTCCTCTAGGTTCGTCGGTCCTTGGTCCTCTCAAGAGTGCCGGAAAAGAAAACAGAGGAGAAAACTGGGGTAAGTACTTTATGGGGCGTTTCACGGCTTCTTTTATTAAGGGTACATGCAGGGAGGGATTCCTCAGGGTGACTGGGGTGAAGGGTATTCCACTGTGAGGGTGAGGAGTTGTACTGAAGTCGCATTCTGTCTCTTTCTTTTAGTAGACAGAATTACTCCCAAAAGTGCTCCCCGTGCTCACTGGTGCTTCCCCCTGTCCCACCTCCCCGGTTTCTTTTTCCCTTGTACCCCTGTTAGTCTCTTACGTCCCTTTTCCCTAGGAGGGACCGTACCTTGAGAAGCCATGACACTCCTGGATCGTGGCGGGTTCCTTGCGTCTTCACCTCTCGCTCTTCGAGGAAAACCGCTTCGTTTTCCTCTCGCCTCGGTATGGATCCGGAGTCTCCTTCTGCTTCTGTGTCTGTCCGTCTCTCTCCTTCCGACTCGTCCTTCTCTACCTCTTGTGCACGCGCCATGCAGTCCGTCGTCACTTGTAGGTTTTCCGTCCGGAACTCTACTCTCGTGACGTCCAATAGCGTTCCCATGTTACCATGGGAACGCGGAAGTGAATCACTCGAGTCGTCAGGGCGGTGCCAGCCCTGGGAGATAGAAGACGCGGTCGCGGAGACCCGTCTACACTCCCCATCCCATGATCGGGACTGGTAGAGGACCGAAGAGGAGGGGAACCGGGACAGGTAATCGGCGGGGCCCTGCTGAGAACCCGGGACGTGGCGGACCTGGAAAGTAAAAGGTTGGAGCTCAAGGAACCACCTTAACACTCTAGAATTGGAATCTTTATGGGAGGCCAACCAGGTAAGAGGGGCATGGTCGGTATAAAGCACGAAAGGCCTGCCCAAAAGGTAGTATTGCAAGTTTTCCACAGCCCATTTAATGGCGAGACACTCCTTTTCGATAGTGGGGTAGTGGCATTCTCTGGGAAGGAGTTTCCTACTGATAAAGACAACGAGGTGATCAAGGCCTTCCTTGTCGGGTTGGGTGAGGACCGCACCGAGGCCGACGTTAGAAGCGTCAGTATAGAGGTGGAATGGCCTGGAAAAGTCAGGGCACTTCAGTACTGGGTCAGTTGTAAGGGACTTCTTTAACAGTTCGAAACTAGTACTTTGGGACTCTGAGAACGGGGCCAACGTGGAGGGGCGCTGTTTGGCTAGGAGATCAGTAAGAGGGGCGGCAATCGTAGAATACCGGGGTATAAACCTGCGGTAATAGCCGACAAACCCTAAAAAGGATCGTAGGTCTTTCTTGGTTTTTGCCTTTTGAACTTGCATTATGGCCTCTTTTTTATTTTTTTGTGGTTGGAGGGCCCCTTGCCTATCACATAACCTAGATAAGATATTTCCGTGTTCCCTAGTGTGCATTTTTTTGGGTTGGCTGTCAGTCCGGCTTCTGCCATTGAGATGGTGTAAGTGATTGAGCCAAGAGTCACTAAAAATGACAATGTCATCGAAATATGCTGCTGTAAACTCATGGAAGGGCTTTAAAAGCCGATCCATCAAGCGTTGAAAGGTAGCTGGGGCACCGTGGAGACCAAAGGGTAATACTGTAAAGTGATATAGGCCAGAGTGTATCAAAAAAGCAGTTTTCTCTTTGTCTTCAGGTGCGAGGGGAATTTGCCAGTACCCCTTTGTTATATCAAGTGTGGACAGGTATTTCGCTTTCCCTAATTTCTCTAAGACATCATCGACTCAAGGGATAGGATACGTGTCAAAGAGTGATATGTCATTGAGTTTGCGAAAGTCGATACAAAATCGAATGGACCCGTCGGGTTTTGGGACGAGAACTACCGGGGAACACCACGGGCTAACCGAGGGTTCAATTACCCTCAGGGCTAGCATTTTCTCTATTTCTTCCTCAATGATATGTTTCCGGGCTTCGGGTATACGATAGGGGCGAAGACGGATGGTCTGACCCTCAGGGTTTTTTATTTTGAGGTGAATTAATGAGGTTCTCCCTGGTGTTTCAGAAAAAAAATGTGAGTGTTGTTGTAAGAGGGTGGACAGTTGTAACTTGTCAGTTTCAGTAAGAGAACCATTTATGCTCGGGCTTTCAGCCGGTCTCTGGTTCCCCAGAGGATAGAGCTCCATCCCTAACTCTGTGGATGGCGAGATAAAAAATCCGTTAGCTAATCTGTTATCGTTTTCTTCTGGTTGTTCCCATTTCTTCAATAGGTTTACATGGTATATTTCTTTTTTTTTGGGTTGTACACTTAATTCTATGAGATAGGTGACGGGAGACACTGCCCTGATAACTCTATAGGGTCCTTGGCATTTAGCCAATAATTTATGCTCAGATGTTGGTCGCGTTATAAGAACTTGGTCGTTCGGGAGGAAGGACCGTAATTTACTTCCCTGGTCGTAATAGGTCTTTTGATTGGTTTGTGCTTTCTCGAGATGTCCACGCACATCTTCCCATAAGGTTTGTAGATGGGTTTTTAAGTTGTGGACGTATTCTAATAAGGGTTTCCCTTCCTCTCCTTCCTCTTCCCAGGTTTCTGCGGCCATGTCTAGAAGACTACGTGGTTGCCTTCCAAAGACTAATTCAAAAGGACTATGTCCTGTAGAGGACTGTTCGTGATTCCGGATGGCGTATAGGACCAGGGGTAACTTCTGGTCCCAATCCTTTCCGGAGTCGTCTACTATTTTCCTTAATAGAGTTTTTATGGTACGGTTATAGCGTTCCACTAAACCTTCCGTTTGGGGATGGTATACAGAAGTTTTTATTTGCGTGATCCCTAATAATTTACAGATTTGTTTCATAAGATTTGACATAAAAGGGGTACCTTGATCAGTGAGGATCTCTTGGGGGAAACCTATCCGAGAAAAGAACGTTATCATGGCTTGAGCCACCGTTTTCATTGTCATACTGGATAAGGGAATTGCTTTTGGATATCTCGTAGCATAGTCTACTAGAACTAGAATGTACGTGTGTCCTCTTGATGATGGCAATAAAGGGCCGACTAAATCCATACCCACCCGGCTAAAATGAACCTCAATAATGGGTAGGGGCTGTAAGGGGGCTTTCTTGGGTATTCTAGGTTCTGTCAGTTGGCACCTAGGACATTGTAAACAGTATTTCCTGATGTGGGCATAGACCCCCCGCCAATAGAATCTCCGTAGGAGATATTCCTCAGTCTTTTCTCTACCGTAGTGACCACCTCCTGGCTGATTATGAGCTAAGAACAGGACTTGGGTTCGATAAGGTTCAGGCACAACTAGTTGTCGTTTTGTTTCTCCCGTGGTAGTCGTGGTAAGTCTCTAGAGAAGGTTTTTCTGTATTAGAAAATAAGGACCCACCTCGTTCGTAGATTCTGTTTTGGCCGTATTCCAGACATGCGCGAGAGTTGGGTCTTGTCTCTGACTAGCTGTAAAGGAACCAGTTGTGTCATGTATTTCCGCCACCAATTTATCAGGATTTGTCTCCTCTCTGGACTCCTGATATTTTAGTTTCTCTTGTCTTTTTTCCCTTCGGGTTAGTTTTCTGCGACTCGGAGGACACTCAATAAAGCTGTCTGAAAATGGTGCTTCCGTCCACCAGTCGGGGATCTCTTTCAGTATTTGGGTTTGATCTAGGAGGTTATAGAACCGGATATAATCAGTCCCGATAATACAGTCTTCGATCAACCGGTCCATCACCCCCACTGGGAGGAAGTCGCGATACTCCCCCCATTCTATCTTGACCAATGCTAAGGGGTATTGTTCCTTGTCACCATGTATGCAACAAATAGTGACCCACTGGTTCGGGGTTAGATCCATAGGATCCACCAAGTCTCTTCGGATTACGGATTGACTACAACCCGAATCAATTAAGGCATAGATAGGATTTCAGTTTATCTTGATATCCTGTTTGAATTTGGCATTTCCCTTGCCTGTACATAATACCCTACGTCGGGTGACCCCAATTTCCATGGGTTCGACTCCATCGTTTTTCCTGGGACACACCCTGGTTATGTGGCCCCATTCTCCGCATCTGAAACATTGGGGTTGTTGCATCGGATTCCCCTCCCCGTGTTTGTGGGACCCGGGTTCTTCCAGTGGATATCGTGGTGTCAACTTAGGAGGGGTCGGTATCGTCTTCATGGTCTGGCGGGGTTGTAGGAGTTTAACATCCGTAGATCGGTGATAGGCACAGGCCAAGTCTATGGCGAGTTCCGTATCGACCTTCGGATGTTACCTTATCCAATTCCTGGTACTATGCCGGAGAGAGTCTAAATACTGCTCCAAAATAATTGTTTTTATCACATCTTCTCTGGTAGTTCCTAGGGGTCCCAACCATTTTAAACCCAGATCTTTCACCCTGAAGTAAAAAGTGCAAGGATCTTCGTTCTGTCCCCATTTCACTTTACAAAACTTCTTTCTGTAGTATTCCATGTCATGACGTACTCTTTCAAGGATACTCCTTTTAATATCCTTGTAGGGGGTGGTGCCACCTGGATTAGCGGCCTGGTAGGCCGTCTGTAGAATTCCTGTGAGAAGTGGTGCGATATACTGGCCCCACCGTTCCTCCGACCATTGAGCGGAAGAGGCCACGCGTTCGAAGTTCGTGAAGAAGGAGTCCGGATCTTCTCCTTCTTGGAACGTTTGTAAGACAGAGCTCGGGACATTGGGGTGGACTTTGCTGGCTGCTATGGTCTCCATTATTTTCTGCAGCGCAGTCTCATGTACGAGCTGGTTGTTAGCCATGATCGTAGCTTGGCTTTTTAGGGCTGTTTGTAGTGCCTCTCTGTCTTCCTTTGCCTCCCGTTGGTGTACCTCCCGGACTAGTTGTAGGTGGCGCTGGCCTTCTGCTAGCTGTTTAATCATGTCTTCTAGGGTTGGTTTTTCACCCATGTTGTATACCGTCCCGTAGCCTTTGGGATAATATCCCACTTCTGACACCACTGTGATAGGCTATGGGCGGTACAAAGGGTCTGAGTCTTGTATAGGGTGAAAAAAAAGAAGTTGTTTTATTTATATTGGTGAAGTAATCTATTGCATTTGTTTAATTTAATGTCTTGTTGTTTTCTATAGTCTCTGTTAATCGTCTTGTCCTTTGGTTGTTCCTCTAGGTTCAATGGTCCTCCGGTCCTTGGTCCTCTCAAGAGTGCCGGAAAAGAAAACAGAGGAGAAAACTGGGGTAAGTACTTTATGGGGCGTTTCACGGCTTCATTTATTAAGGGTACATGCAGGGAGGGATTCCTCAGGGTGACTTGGGTGAAGGGTATTCCACTGTGAGGGTGAGGAGTTGTACTGGTCACGTTCTGTCTCTTTCTTTTAGTAGACAGAATTACTCCCAAAAGTGCTCTCCGTGCTCACTGGTGCTTCCCCCTGTCCCACCTCCCCGGTTTCTTTTTCCCTTGTGCCCCTGTTAGTCTCTTACGTCCCTTTTCCCTAGGAGGGACCATACCTTGAGAAGCCAAGACCCTCCTGGGTCGTGGCGGGTTCCTTGCGTCTTCACCTCTCGCTCTTCGGGGAAAACCGCTTTGTTTTCCTCTCGCCTCGGTATGGATCCGGAGTCTCCTTCTGCTTCTGTGTCCGTCTGTCTCTCTCCTTCCGACTCGTCCTTCTCTACCTCTCGCGCGCGCGCCGTGCAGTCCGTCGTCACTTATAGGTTTTCCGTCCGTAACTCTACTCCCGTGACGTCCGATAGCGTTCCCATGTTACCATGGGAACGCGGAAGTGAATCGCTCAAGTCGTCAGGGCGGTGCCAGCCCTGGGAGATAGAAGACGCGGTCGCGGAGACCCGTCTACACAAAGACAAGGTTAGTGCTTAAAATTAGAGCGCACATGTGCATGCACCCAGATAATGTACAAAACAAAACAGTAGAAAGGACCATTTTAACAAAGTCTCCAGTGGCATTAATAAGGGAGCCTTAAACTGAACCATGAATTATGTAGTAATAATTTGTGGATTGCAATACAAAAATAAACTGGCATCGTATGCACTGCTCAGAGCACAACCACTGGAATCATTGAGGTCCAATTGATCTTCACCTAATAAGCATCTGAAGTAACAGCTTACTCTGGGAGTTTGTGGTTTTTACATAAATCAAAATAATTATAATGATACTTCATTCTTAGAACCTGTGTAATCTTGACAGTGCACTTTGGTAACCTATCTAACTAGTAATCCTGTCCTGCACACTTGTCCACTAACCATTCTAGTGTGTGATTCTGTTGGATGCCAAAAGATGAACAACATATCATGATAATGTTCAAGGGTTCATTAACCTCACAATGCATTGTTTGAATTGAAAGTTCGTAATCTGTTCCTGGAACCAAGAGAGTGATCTCTTTAGGAAGCCACCCTCGAGCCAGAGGAGTAAACCCAAATCCATAGAAGTGACTAGGAGGGCACTATGGTGTGCAGCACATTTGATCTTCAGACACTGCTCAGATATAAAAGTCATTGTTCCACAGAATCAACTACTCTTTCAGATTACCTGCTCCAAGCAAAGTGGGTTAGAAGAGCACTCTGTAAACCTGCCTCGGGCAAGTACGGTATATTTTCGACAGTGCAGAATACCTGTAGACATAGGTTCCTTGGTCTGAAGTGGCACATAATGTTCTGGAAACCCCTTGCTCAATATTTCCCTAGAGGCTCTTGTCCTAATTCCTCTGACCTGTCAGCAGTTTTCGTTAGCTCGATTTGCCCTTGTCTTGGAACATTGAAAAGTACCCAGATATTTTGAGTGAGTTTAGGAAGGCCCTGACAAATGATAAGGGAGACCAAGTGAGAGCCCACGTTATTGAATGTTTTGAAATAGTTACAGCCTGTGGGTTGACAAATCTACTCAATTCCCTTTCGTGGCTAGGGTTGTGCTCATTTGTCTGTAGTGTCAACGGAAAGCGATGCATTACCATATTAGGGGTTTCATATGACGTATCAGAGATTGCAAACGAGTAGGAGATCTATCTCCGGCATACCATTCGGGCGAAAGTGATCTTCAGATTGTTTGGCATGCAGCGTGTTGTTTCATTGCTGCAAAGATGTATCTTCTTTAGTCCTGATGGTGCTTTACTGGATTCTGCTCCTTAGATTATGGCTTTGCAAGTCAATTCTCGTTGATGACTCCAAAGTCATGGCCCTGCAAAAAAAAATCATGAAACATAAAACAAACAGTTATTTAAGCACAGACTATTTCTCATTCCAATTGATCCAATAGTACACCTTACTTATGCATGAACTTCAGCTGATTGAGGTTGGGTGGGACAAAGACAGAGAACATTTACTTTGTTCTCAAGAGTAAACCTAAAAGCCTGCCATTGCTGGATTTCCCAGGCAGTGAAGAACATAGGACCAAAACTAGACTGTCACCATAGCATTAAGTCTCAAGTCAATGAAGGGACACACGCTATTCTGTATCAGTTATATAATCTTCTTATTCCACATCAGTTTTGAGGATTGTGATTGGGCCATGGTAAACACAAGGCTGGACTAGGCAAAATTCTCTATGTTGTGATCTCTTCACTTTTTATTCGTAGATTAAAACTGGCCAAGAATGTCAGAGTAAGAGTAGCACTGGATCTTTGTACATTTGACCATGTTACACAATTACCTCTTTGCCTGAATTGGATTCACTGGATTAAAAACACCAGGCTTAGCAAATAAAACCGAGCACGACAAAGGAGCTGGATATATATCTTCCAAAATCCTAAATTTATCACACAATAGAAAGCTATAGTCAGTGGATAAAAAATTGTGGTCCGCCACAAGATTCAAGAGGTAGGACACAGGAGGCAGAAGTTTATAATTCATAGGACCCCAGATATTTCAATGCTGGTTAGAGATCCACTATATCAGATTCCGCTCCCCAGTCAAGTCTCTGCTCTTCTGCTGATTTCCACTTGGATACTTCCATCACTTTCATATATTCGTTCTGCACTGGTAGGAGACACACAGCATAGTGTGTGCTATCTATCTATATGTATTCCATTCATCCACCTTGTTGTCATCTAGTGGCAGCAATAATTCTTCCAGGATATTTGCTGTGGTGTGTTTTGCAAGCCTGAATCTGCTAATATGCCGGATGATGTTGATTTCCACATCTTTGAATCTGTCTAATGGCCTTCTTTGTGATAATCTTGCTGAAGAATAGAAAGTTAGTGATTATATGGCAGTTAGGACCTTCAGTTTACATAAGGGAAATATAATGTTGCAAAGGATACAGAACAACTCTGAGGTGAAAAAAAGGCACTGATCAAGAATGTGAGAACCACCTCAATTTATGTGGGATTTATTCGTGCATTCAGCTAAGCAGGGCTCTGCAGGTAAAATAGATGTTTTAATGTTCTGGACCACATGGGAACCCCTCTTTTCTCACTCAGTGAAAAATGATTGAGCAGAAGTAAAGAGAAGTTGGAGGTACAAAGGTACATTAGTGCCTTAACCTCTTCAGGTATTGGCCAAAGGTTGTGTTTGACGGTTGCCAAAACCTCTGTGACTTCCAGAGGTATTTTCATAATTGTACTTTGTGTGACGCAGAATTTGTGAGAGTAAATAAAATAACACCTCAGATTATCGAAAGTGATGAATACATTTGCATAATGAACATCGGTAGGTTAGTAGGTACCTAATACAAGAAAATCATGGTGAACTATCAAACATTGCACAATATGTATTTTATTTTCCTGCTATTTATCCAATTGTACTTGGCTGGCCCAAACGCCATTTTAAATAAATCGTCAAAATACTGTGCATCTGAGTGAACTTTACAAGAAAATCATTACAATAAGTAATGTGATTTAATGCATATAAAATCATACTTATGTCTTCCACCCCTAAACGCAAGTGTCTTCAATGCCCTTAGCAAAGTGCCAACAAATGCCACCAAATTAATTTCTGTGTAGATTCTTTCCATTTTCCATAGAGTATCTTGTTTGTGTCTGACTCTTAGTATGCAGCGTCACGTTGTGCTTATCTAAGCGCTAAGAGACACCTACTGTCATTCACAGAAACTCACATAAATAAATTAATTCACAAAAGTAACCATGCTAACACGTTCACACAAATAAATAATTAAAATTAATGCCAACAACCCAATCCGCTTGTCTCCAACACTTGCTTAAAACGCATAGTTGTCAATGCCTGGTCATTACAAGCATGTGAGATTACAGACCAACTGCAGTCACCTATACCTTACCTGATTTTTATTACAGAGGCATGCCCAGTACTTTGGTTACCACCATAATTTGACATTTTGGTTCTAATGTCTACTCCCACATACATCAAGACATATCACATAAAAATGGAGACAACATCGCAATCATATAAATGAACACATTAAAATGCACTTCTGCAAACACCCTAACGTTATCATCTTCTGAACTTGTATCAGTATCAATCAATCATTCTGAAACACATTAAAATCTGCTGCTCCCTGATCAAATGGAAGCGCATGGTTACAACTTCTTTACTAGGTTCCTTAGAAGAAGTCATCAATCTAAGGAGAATACATTATTCCACCAACTTCCTAGCTGATCTTAACATTCAATGGAGCGTTACTAAAAGATGGAGGGTAGCAGGACATCAATAGAGGAGAGCATGAAATGAACCGTTGATTAAAAGACCCTATGGAAACTGTAGAGTGATAGAGGTGAGCAGTCAAAGCTGGCATGAATATTCTGACATCTGGAGAAACTGGCATTGAAATACTAGAAACAATGCTAATTTCTAGATCTCATCAATTTCCTCATAACAGGTTGAATGTTTATTTTTTGGACCATTATTAGAAGTAGCAATTTAGGAGCAGTTCATTAAACTTTAGTAGTTACAAAAAAAAACTGTCTAATTACTGATTTTCCATATTGATTTTGCTTCTTCAGTATTCAGTTGAATGTGTGCAGACAGATATTGGTTTATAATTGAACTGAATGTTGCAAAGGCTACACAAGTGCTTTATAAATCTTAATACAGAGAAGATATAGGTGGGTAGTACTAGATGGAGAAGGAGTGCACCGAACATGGCTTCCAAGTTGCTATGGTGGATCAGTCCAGACCAACTACATTTATATAGAGAAACTTTTTTCTTATTAGCAATGCGTTTTGAAAATCGAGGTAAGCCACTGATCTGTCCAAGGCCATTTGTGTTTCATCCACCTCATACTCACCAACCAAAATGTATGTTTCTTTTTTGTTAACAGAGGACAACTTGGCTACAAATTGCAACTCTGCAAAGCACGTAAGGCATTCATGAGAAGATTAATCTGAATACACAGTAAATTACTTAATAAATTAGTCTTCTTAGGTCGTTCCCATGGACATTGTTCATGCAGTCCCCACTACCTCGGTGCTGTAATGAGCATCAAAGACCTAACAAAGCTCTGTGTGTACATCATGGACAAGTGCATTACCCCTGTCACCTCATTCAGGGTGAGTAAATGTCAAAGTGGGACAAACAAACACAGCATGAATCTTATTTGTCTGTATATCTTAGTGCAGTCCTTGCATCTGTTAAGTGACGTGTTAGACACTGAGCACCTACACCTGTGTTTTAGTGCCATGCTTTCCACAAAATGAGTGCTTCATATAAAGCGTTCCTCACCTGTATGCACCAGGATTGATGTACTGAACGAATACCTCTTTTTTACCTTTACCTTTCAGATGACTAATGTGCTTTCCTGTGGATGTAAGACGGCATGAGTGTGTGGATTTTATGTAATGATCTCAAACTACGAATCACAAAGGGACTCAAAGTATATTGCTTAGGGAGACATAGTCCTGACGAAGGCTGCTCGACCCAGCAGGGTGATAAAATAGCCACAATATGTAGACCAAATCAGTGACGTGGACAACAATAGACATTAATGTCAGATCTGTGCCCTATGCACACCTGTTAGAATGGGTCAGAGTGTGTCTACTTGGTGCTGCGGCGTATAAAGGTGAGGGCGTACAGTATCACTGATGCAAAAACGTGTCTGGGCTTTTCAGCCAAATGGCTAACATTGCATAAGTTCCCTGAATATGCTCAGAATAAAAGAGCACAACAGAGTTTACACCTATGTGCACTTATACCCCTTGGGTTAGACACATTATACTAATGACCATGTGAGAGGATGCTAGTGAATGTGGTGCCCAAAAGCAAGAGGAGGTGAAAAAGGTTGTCAAAAGTACTTGACTGCACTCTGTGTGACATATAATGGATCACTGTATGGAGGATGTGATTGGAACACATAACTAAATTCCATCTGAAGAAAAGGTAGTGGTTGGGAAGGTTGAAAAAGTCATGGGTTTGAGACTCGAAGCAACACCGCTGACGTGCCCCTTAGGTGCGGAGACCACGGGGAAGGAAAATTCCATAAAGACTAACACAACTAACTCTAGTACTGGCTAAGCGTGGGGTGGCCATAAGCTGGATGAGCGCCAGAAGCCCATCCAATCATTACTGGATACGAGATATGCTGGAATGGGGAGCCGCAGAAGAACAACATATGCGGATAACACAAAGGGAGTAGGGGGCACTAATTGACTTGCTTGCATGGGGAAGGTTATGGAACGTTTCACTGTGACAGAGGATTTAGGCTCTGAATGGAGCATGGACGCTGATGACTGAATAATGGATTGTACATGTTAGATACATTGGTGACAACCAACTGTAGCTATGTTGAAACTCTGGTACTTATTGTGTACATATTGATTGGTTACATAAGGATATTATCCAGAAAGGGGAGGATGAGGGGAAACATCACTGTTTTGGCTGTTGTTGATACACATTTTTTTACTTTGTATGTACTCTGTCCTCAGAGAAGATATCAGCGATGTCTTGCATTAATATGCACTGTGTTGTTTTTGTTGGTTCTGTATTATAAAATCAATAAAAACAGAGTTATATAAAAAAAGAAAAGGTAGTGGGAGTTACTCATCATGAAGAGGAGGCCCAGCCAATGAAGCCATCATTATAAACCCTCACCTGAAGGGATACGGTGATAAAAAAGGTAGAGGCATGTGACACAAACTGACCTCTGCAGTCTTGTCTATCTCGTAAGAAAGCATAAGGTAGAGGGGACCAGCCCCATCATGATCAAATCTTACAACAGAAACTAGGCAGTGAGGAAGTCCTTGCATCAGACCTGTCATCAACAGTCTAGCGTCTGAGAAGGCATGGCTGGATGACTCACACCTTTCAAAAATCCTTTGATAGAGTTCCAAAAATAATCTTGTACTCACCGACTCCTAGCAGCGCACGTACCCTTGTTCTTGCACTTAACAGTCCGTGATGTTTTGGGAGCAATACACTTTTTATTGTTTTTCTAAACCTCATTTCGTACTTGTAGAGCAAAGTCTTAGGGGGTTTACTAAAAAAAAATATCTACCGGCGGACCTTCACCCTGCAGTGGTCAGATCCTTAAACTCACCTGTGCCAGATTGTCTCTGGGATTAGTGAGAGCAGGATGAGTCAATGCATGTGCTCTTGTGCACTCTTTCAGTGCATGGGGTGATGGGCACTTTGGAGTGGGGGGTTTATTTATGTGCTAGTTCGTGCTCAGATGGAGAAGGTCTGTGGACCACTTTTAGAGATGGGCTGTAGTTCGTCTGGCTGGGGGAGCGATTTCCTCCTCCAAGCTGCCGTACTGGAAGAGGGCTTTGTGTTTTTGCCCTGCAGTGCAGATTAAAGAGAGGTTATTTTTCATTCTCCAGTATGGCAACAGCAGTTTATTTTCGCTGGTAGTGACATGGAAGAGCTTATCACTTTACCACTAATCATTAAGGGACAGCATCCTGCTGTTCGTCTTTTTGTGCAATATGAACAACGTGTACAATATGGATTCACTATTGAATTTACATGAACAAATTGACATATTGCAATTTTATTTGAAACTAATTTGCTATATCTTGTTAAAGTGTGTTTTTCTGGCTTATGTTAACTAGGCCTCAATTAGGTCCTGACACCATACTGTTCAAAATGGATGTCTCCTCCTGCATGTTCACTGTTCATCGTTCTACAGCACACTGTTAAAACAGAGTCATGTTTGTTTATTTCCAGTGAAGTTGTTCTTGATGAACAATTTCCAACACAAACATAGTAATGTTATAGTTTCAAACTCCTCCTCCTTTCTCAGTATACTGCATACTATCACAATAGTTTGCTGTTGTTCTTGTAACTAGTTTGTCCTGCCATTTAAGGATATCATTAGCAAAGAAAGGGCAGAATCAGTATACATGTAATGGATAGTGCTTAGATGGTAAGGAAATGACGTTTTATAGAACCGCACTCTGATTTGCAGAAAGTATAATTCTTTTGCTCCCACCAAGATGATTTGCAGAAACCAATCATTTCCTATGCAAAGTCTTCCTGCGATGCTGTCAATTTGCTTATTAATTTTGCTGTTCAAATGGGAGTTAGAAATGTTTGGATTTTGCACATTATTCTATTTTGTATTCACTGAGAACGCTTGTTTTTATAAATCTCTCAGGTGGTCAGGTCCCGGGGGCATATTCAAATTAAGGACTGGGGCCCTTGGGTCCTCCCTCCTAAGGCATTTTATGCCCCGGGGACCACTACCTCTCCAGGGCTTATTTATGTTTTAATATGGGTGGGCCCACAGGGCCCACCAGTAGCCCCAAGTGCTGCCACTGGCATTCTGTTGTGTGCATTCCTGTTGGCTGCCTCATCCTCTTTCTCACTGCTTTTCCATGGCTCTCCGCCCCATTGTGTGTGTGCCTGCTGCCTGCCTCTCCTTCCTTCTCATTGTTTTCACAGTTTCTCAGCCCAATTGTAAGTGTGCCTGCTGCCTGCCTGTCCATCCTTCTCACTGCTTTACCTGGGCTCTCAGTCCCATTGTGTGTATGTCTGTTGCCTGCCTTAACCTCTTTCTCACTGCTTTCCCCAGACTCTGAGCCCCATTGTGTGAGCACCTGCTGCCTGCCTGTCCTCCATCTCACTGCTTTCCATGGGCTCTAACCCCCATTGTGTGAGTGCCTGCTGCCGGCCTGTGCCTCCTTCTTACTGTTTTCCCTGGGCTCTCAGCCCCACTGTGTGCATGCCTGCTGCCTACCTCGCCCTCCTTGTCACTGCTTTCTATGGGCTCTCTGCCCCATTGTGAGAGTACCTGCTACCAGCCTATCCCTCCTTTTCACTGTTTTCCATGGGATCTCAGCTCATTGTGTGAGTGCCTGTTGCCTGTCTGTCCCTCCTTCTCACTGCTTTCCCCAGGCTCTCAGCCCTGTTGTGTGCAGGCATGCTGCCTGCCTCTCCTTCCTTGTCACTGCTTTTCATGGACTCTCAGTTTGGTTGTGTGAGTGCCTGCCACCAGCCTGTCCCTCCTTCTTACTGCTCTCCCCGGGCTCTCAGCCCCATTGAATGAGTGCCTGCTGCCTGCCTGTCCCTCCTTCTCAGTGCTTTTCCAGGGCTCTCAGCCCCATTATGTGCAGGCCTGCTGCCTGCCTATACCTCCTTCTTACTGTGTTCCCCAGGCTCCTAGCCCCATTGTGTGAGTTCCTGCTGCCTGCCTGTCCCTCCTTCTCATTGCTTTCCCTGGACTCTCAGCCCCATTGTGTGCATGCCTGCTGCCTACCTGTCCCTCCTTCTCAAAGTTTTCCCTGGCTCTGAGCCCCATTGAGTGAGCACCTGCTGCCTGCCTGTCCTCCATCTCACTGCTTTCCGTGGGCTCTAAGCCCCATTGTGTGAGTGCCTGCTGCCTGTCTGTGCCTCTTTCTTACTGTTTTCCCTGGGCTCTCAGCCCCACTGTGTGCATGCCTGCTGCCTACCTCGCCCTCCTTGTCACTGCTTTCTATGGGCTCTCTGCCCCATTGTGAGAGTACCTGCTACCAGCCTATCCCTCCTTTTCACTGCTTTCCATGGGCTCTCAGCTCATTGTGTGAGTGCCTGTTGCCTGTCTGTCCCTCCTTCTCACTGCTTTCCCCAGGCTCTCAGCCCTGTTGTGTGCAGGCCTGCTGCCTGCCTCTCCTTCCTTGTCACTGCTTTTCATGGACTCTCAGTTTGGTTGTGTGAGTGCCTGCCACCAGCCTGTCCCTCCTTCTTACTGCTCTCCCCGGGCTCTCAGCCCCATTGAATGAGTGCCTGCTGCCTGCCTGTCCCTCCTTCTCAGTGCTTTTCCAGGGCTCTCAGCCCCATTATGTGCAGGCCTGCTGCCTGCCTATACCTCCTTCTTACTGTGTTCCCCAGGCTCCTAGCCCCATTGTGTGAGTTCCTGCTGCCTGCCTGTCCCTCCTTCTCATTGCTTTCCCTGGACTCTCAGCCCCATTGTGTGAGTGCCTGCTCTCTGCCTGCCCCTCCTTCTCATTGCCTTCTCCTGAACCTCAGCCACATTTTGGAAGCCCCTGCTGCCTGCCTGTCCCTCCTTCTCACTGCTTTCCCCTGGCTCTCAGCCCCATTGTGTGAGTGCCAGCTGCCAGCCTCTCCCTCCTTCTCACTGGTTTCCCCTGGCTCGTAGCACCATTATGTGCATGCCTGCTGCCTGCCTGGCCCTCCTTATCACTGCTTTCTGTGGGCTCTCAGCCCCATTGTGTGACTGCCTGTTGCCTTCCTGTTCCCTCTTCTAAGTGCTTTCCCTGAGCTCTCAAATTCGTTGCGTACATGTCTGCTGCCTGCCTGTCCTTCCTTCTCACTGGTTTCCCAAGGTTCTCAGCCCTGCTGTGTGCATGCCTGCTGCCTGCGCCTCCTTCTTACTGCTTTCTGTGGGCTCTCAGCCACGTTGTATGAGTGCCTGCTGCCTGCCTGTCCCTCCTTCTCTTTGCTTTCCTCGGGCTGACAGCCCGATTGTGTAAGTGGCATCTGCCTGCCTCTCCCTCCTTCTCACTGCTTTTCCCGGGCTCTCAGCACCATGGTGTGCATGTCGGCTGCCTGCCTGTCCCTCCTTCTCAATGCTTTCTGCTGGCTCTCAGTCCTGTTGTTTGTGGGCCTGCTACCTACCTATCCCTCCTTCCCACTTCTTTCTCAGGCTCTCCACCCTGTTGTGTGTGTGCCTGCTGCTTGCCTCTCCTCCTTCTCACTGCTTTCCCCAGGCTCTCAGGTCCGTTGTCTGCATGTCTGCTGCCTGCCTGTCCCTCCTTCTCACTGCTTTCTGCGGGCTCTCATCTGTGTTGTGTGCCTGCCCCTCCTGCTCACTGCTTTCCCCGGGCTCTCAGCACCATTTTGTGCATGCCTGCTGTCTGCCTCTCCCCCTTCTCACTGCTTTCCCCGGACTCTCAGGCCCGTTGTGTGAGTGTCTGCATAATCCTTTTCCATTATGAATGATTCCCTGCTTTCTACAGGCTCTCAGCCCTGTTTTGTGTGTGCCTGCTGTCTGCCTGTCCCTGCTTGCCTCTCCTCCTTCTCACTGCTTTCCCCAGGCTCTCAGGTCCGTTGTCTGCATGTCTGCTGCCTGCCTGTCCCTCCTTCTCACTGCTTTCTGCGGGCTCTCATCTGTGTTGTGTGCCTGCCCCTCCTGCTCACTGCTTTCCCCGGGCTCTCAGCACCATTTTGTGCATGCCTGCTGTCTGCCTCTCCCCCTTCTCACTGCTTTCCCCGGACTCTCAGGCCCGTTGTGTGAGTGTCTGCATAATCCTTTTCCATTATGAATGATTCCCTGCTTTCTACAGGCTCTCAGCCCTGTTTTGTGTGTGCCTGCTGTCTGCCTGTCCCTCCTTCTCACTGCTTTCCCCAGACTCTCAGACCTGTTGTGTGCATGCCTGCTTCCTGCCTGCTCCTTCTTCCCACTGCTTTCCCTGAGTTCTCAGCCCTGTTGTGTGTATGCCTACTACTTGCCTCTCCTTCTCACTGGTTTGTCCTTGCTCTCAGCCCCGGTGTGTGCGTGCTTGCTGCCTGCCTCTCCCTCCTTTTCACTGCCTTCTCCTGGCTCTCAGTCCCATTGTGTGCACACCTGCTGCCTGCCTGTCCCTCCTTCTCACTGCTTTCCGCTAGCTCTCAGCCCTGTTGTGTGCATGCTTGCTGCCTGCCTGTTCCCTCTTCTAACTGCTTTCCCCAGGCTTTCAGCCCCATTGTGTGTGTGTGCCTGCTGCCTGCTTATCCATCCTTCTCATGTCTTTCCCAGGGCTCTCAGCTTTGTTGTATGTGTGCCTGCTGCCTTTATGTCCCTCCTTCTCACTGCTTTCCTCGGACTCTCAGCCCCATTGTGTGTGTGTGTACCCCTCCCTCCTGCTCACTGCTTTCCCAGGGCTCTCAGCTTTGTTGTATGTGTGCCTGCTGCCTTTATGTTCCTCCTTCTCACTGCTTTCCTCATACTCTCAGCCCCATTGTGTGTGTGTGTACCCCTCCCTCCTGCTCACTGCTTTCCCCAGGCTATGAGCCCCGTTTTGTACATGTCTGCTGCCTGCCTGTCTGCCCTTCTCCCTGCTTTCCCCAGGCTCTCAGGCCCATTGAGTGAGCACCTGCTGCCTCCATTTCTATTATGAATGATTCACTGCCTTCCCCGGGCTCTCAGCCCCGTTGTGTGTATGCCTCCTCCCTGCCTTTCTTTAATTTTCAAGGCCCTTAACCCTGTTGTGTTGTGCATGCCTGCTTCCTGCCTGCCCCTTCATCCCACTGCTTTCCCCCGGTTTTCAGCCCTGTTGTGTGTGTGTGCCTTCTCCTTGCCTCTCCTTCCTTCTCACTGGTTTGTCCTTGCTCTCAGCCCTGTTGTGTGTGTGCCTGCTGCCTGCCTCTCCCTCCTTGTCACTGCTTTCCACAGGCTCTCAGCCCCTTTGTGTGTGTGCCTGCTGCCTACCTGTCCCTCCTTCTCACTGATTGCCCTGGGCTCTCAGCCCTGACATGGGAGTGCATGCAGCCTGTCCCTCTTCTCACTGCTTTCCCCAGGCTCTTGCTGCCTGCCTGCCTGCCCCTTCTTCTCACTGCTTTCCCCGGGCTCTCAGCCTCATTGTGTGTGTGTAGACTGACTGCCTCTCCCTTCTTCTCGCTGCTTTCACTGGGCTCGCAGCCCCGTTGTGTGCATGCCTGCCCGCCACTTCTTATTACTGCTTTCCAAGGGCTCTAAGCCCTGTTATGTACATGCCTGCTGCCTGCCTGTCCCTCCTTCTCACTGCTTTGTCTTTCGTCTAATCCCAATTGTGTGCATGCCTGCTGCCTTCCTGTCCCTTCTTATCACTGCTTTGTCCTTGCTCTCAGCACCATTGTGTGCATGCCTGCTGCCTGCCTGCCCTCCTTCTCACTTCTTTGTCCTTGCTCTCAGCCCCATTTTGTGCATGCCTGCTGCCTGCCCCTCTTCTCACTCCTTTCCCCGGGCTCTCAAAATGATCCTAACTTCTGTGCCTGGTGAAAGCAAAGCAAGTGTGTTTACTCCACGATTCCATGTTGAAAAACGATCTGAAATCCTTTCTGGAGGTTAATGCATCTTTCATCTATTGGAGCGCAATCAGACACTCTCACACCCACTCTCACACACACATAGACCCTCTCACACCAAGACAGTCACTTTCACAGCCACTCTCACACCCAGAGACACTCTCTCACACTTATTCTCACACCCAGAGAGACAGGCCCTGTGTCCAACTTCCATTACACACAGCCAAATGATGTGTGCAAGATGTGGTTAGGTGGGTTGGCCGCAAGACATTGCTGCAGGCCAGGCCCTGTGGCCAACCCCCACCGCACACCGACAAAGGCTGTGCACAGTGCAGGGTTGGGTTGTTAAAGGGGGTTGGCTGCAGGGCCTTGCCACAGACCAGACCGCACCCCCAACCCCCACCGCGCACAGCCAAAGGCGGTGCACAGCGCTGGCTGGATTAACGTATAGTAATGAAAATTACTTTACATTAAAAAATCAATAGAAATTCACTGGAAAAAACAAAGGATACAGGGACGTTATAGTTAGGAAATAGAACTAAAAAAAAACGTAATTTACTCGTACGATACCAGAGAAAGGCAGCAGTTGCAGATAACTATAACTTGCGCCCTTGCATGCACTTCTAATCACACCAGATCTTTCTCTAAATTGCTCTCTCTCAATCCCTCACTTTCTCTCTCTCAGGGTTGGGTGGTTAAGGGGTAGGCCGCAGGAACTGGCCGCAGGCCCTGCAGCCAACCACCCAGGCGCAGGGCCGAAGGCTGTGCGCTGCGGTGGTTAGATTAACGCATAGTAATGAATATTACTTTACAATAAAAAAAAAACATAGAAATTCACTGAAAAAAACTAACGTTACAGGGACATTATATTCGGAAAAAGATTTTTAAAACAACATAACTATTCACAAAAAAAACCAAACGTTACAGGGGCTTTATAGTTAGGATCACATTTTGAATGTACAAAACCATAGAAATTCACCTGTTATAGCTAGAGCTATCTCAAGTAACAATAACTTGTGCTCTGAGGTAACTATAATTCGCGCCCCCACCTGGCACTGCTAATTAGCCCACAAATTACGTCACTCATGATAATATCAATGTAATATTAACAGTAAAAATGTTTACAAAAATAAATTACTGAATGGAATACACCACATATAGCACAAAGATAGATCTTTACCCAGAATGCGTGCTTTTTGTGAGTTGGTGCAAAAACTATTCAGTAGTTTTGGAGCAATTAAGGTTCAACATTTATTATATATTTTCCGTTGGGATTAAATTTTGACTGGCTTTTGGAGCTTTTTTGAAGTGAACAGAACTGATGCTGCAGCCATTACATGACACTGGCACTCGGGCGCCTGTCCTGAAAGTGTTTTTTAAAAAGGACATAATGGCCAGTCCCTTATGGGCACATCCCAGATGGACCTCCCCTGGGGCCAAAATAAAAAACATTATTTTTACTGTACGACGGTCCCGTGAGACCACCAGAAAATAATATTAAACAAAAAACCAGCTGGGTGGGTGGGGAGGGGGTGTAAGTACATAGCCTCCTCCACAAGCCAAAAATTGATACAGGGGACCCCATTCCTTGAGGCCGAAAGCAAATTATGTGTCTCGGGGACTCCATCCCCCCAGAATATCACAGTAGTGGCCAATAACCTCCTCCCTACCTTTGCTCCTCATGTGAAAGGGGACTGCACTTCTCCCATCCATGCTCGGAGCAAAAAAAAAGGTGCTGTCGCTGGGTGGAAGCAAAACAATACCCATGCCAGCTCCTGCAGGGAGCCAGCAGGTATTTGTGGCCTTGGGGCTTCCCACACAGCTTCCTAAAGCACAAAAAACAAAATGGTACCCCACACAATATGCATGCTGGCTGCTATAGAGTGTAGGGAGCCGGCGGGGTCACGGGGGCCTTGAGGCTCAACTTGCAACCCCCAATAAAACAAGCATTTACAATGCATTATGGTCTCGCATTTCTCCGAGTTACATCTATTAGTAGTTGTAAACTCCCAACTGTTTTTTTCTTTCCACATTGAAAGAAAAAACAGCTCGATCTTGCTGCTACAGTTCACTCGTAATGAAACCTATCGGCAAAAGTGCAATTAACTTTAATGGCACTTTTCCCGATAGGTTTCATTATGAGTGAACTGTAACAGGGTCGATGTTATGCAAGCGAGATTGCGCTGCAAACTCAAAATAAAATATAGTCCACAAACCTGACGGGAAACAGCGAGCCTCACATGTTTCCAGTACTTGGTCGCTGCGCTCGAGGAGGGCTAACCACCGGAAAAGGCATGACGTATGCGTGCCTTCCACTAATGAAAGCACACAGATTTTAATAGGCAAGCCCACGAACCAATGAAAGACAACTGACGTGACGTCAACGGGGCTCCGAGCCCTTTTCTAATTCCTAAAGCGTCTCGCAAGCGAAACGCATGCGTAAGCCCATGCGACACAGGCTCAACCCTAAAAATAAGGTAGCTGCATGCAAGTATTGACTATAAAGCTAAAAGTAGCTAAATATAGGCTTTTGAAAATGACACATGAAAGCAACCAGGCTGCACAAAAAAATACTGAACTGCCTGAAAGGTCAACACAAAAAGTACAAATATGTAACAATATTTCAGTCAAATGACTACCCGGGTACACTTCATACTGATGCCAGCATTTGATAGACACATGCCTTCTCCAGATTACTCACTTGCATTGAACAACATTCATTCTACTAGAATAAATGCCACAAGTAAGATACAGATGGACCCGTAATTAGAAAGATTGTAGACACTAGGCACAACGTCCACTAAAATGTCCTAGATAGCCTGCAAAAAGGGCTGTCTCACATCAATAAAAGCACATCAGCATCCTGTGCATGGTATGACTCTCCGTCTTCTCTTGCATGATGCTGCAGGCCTTGGCTGAGTACTAATCTATGAAATGTACTCATTCAGTCCTGGTGAAGTGTTCCCTTCCCCGCATGCACTGCAACACTGTAGAGCATGCAATAGTTAAAATCAGTAAAAAAATATAAAATTAGAACTTACAACATGGGCAAAATACAGATAGAAACGTAAAATATACTAGAAAATTGGGATCTCTAATTACAACGGGAACCTTCCTGTGCAGAAAGTGAGGCCGGCTTCATTTGCTTCATGCCTCAGAGACTGATAAAGAAAGAGGGCAGAAGAAGGGATATGACTTGCAGTTCGCTTCTTATTGAATTGTAATTGAATTAGAGTAATGCATCTTCGCAGAAGAAATAGCACACGTGTGCTTTTTACACTAATCAGAAATTGAGTACTATTAATGCATTATTCCCCTTTCCGAAGAATCAAGTGCCATTTGTTCACCAGCTAAACTGCAGACCCTGCGCACAAATTAGCCAGTGTTCAACTTGATCAAGCATTTATCAGACAGTTGTAATTGGACGCTAAGAGGGTAAAAATAGTACAGTAATATAGAACATCTCTATAATCAGTTCAAAAGGGCATTGCTCAATGCAGGTGCTTGATTTTAGTTCAATACTAAACATTAGGTTGATTGTCGATTCTCTATTACAGTTTTTAACAATCAAATGTGATTTAGTTTAATGATATGTCAATTTTCAAAAACTGGTGGGTGCTCAGTGTAGACATGAGCTGTACATTGTATATTTATGAACTGAACTTCTTTTTTCTTTCAGATTGTCACTTAGGAGAAGCTAACACCTCAAAGTGTATTGGCCAAGCCTCTGAGGCCTTTGAAGACGTGTTCTTCACAAACAAGATTCCAGAGTCCTTAGTGCAGCCCAACAGCTTATTGGGGAAAACACCTCTCAAAGAAGGCCCAAGTCATGTATCTGGTAAAATCGCACCTCTGCATGAGAATTAGGGCCGGAACCTCTAATGATATCTGATCAGATTGTCCACACAGAGTACAAGAAGCAATATTGCAGCTAGTATAGCCCCAGGACATTCCTAAATGCTGCGTCATGATGGGCAACAATCAAAATACTCAAATGGAAATTCAAGATGTGAACTTAGTCCAATATGCCACCAGTGCAACCCAAAAGACCTCATGAAAATGTTATAGGGAAAGGTAAAAGAGAACATTCAAAGATTACACAAAACCTCCATAAAAACTGGTCTGGCCACTAATATAAATATGTTCCACTCAATAATCCTCAGTAAAAACACTTAGGCCCAGATTGAAAAAAATAAAAATGATGGAGCGCAATGCTGCGCCAGAAATTGGAAGCGACACACTCTGTCATTTTCACAATGCAGGGATGCACCATATTTAATAGAAAACGGTGCACCCCTGTGTTGCCCCCGGGTGAAATTTGCTGCTGATCAACAATGAACCAGCCTTGCGCCATGGTGCAAGGATGGCTGCGTTGAGGGGGAGACTGTTTTTGTGCAGGAAGAGACACCTTCCTACACAAAAACAATCTTAAATGGCAATTTGCTCTTTCTATGTGTGTTGCAGAATACTCTAATAATTCTAAATTCAACCAGTCATACTCTAATAATTCTAAGCTCAACCAGTCAAATAGCTTGAGGTCGGCAATGTTTGAACTGTATACAGTCCAGACAGTAAGCTTCTTATGGGAGATTGTTATCTGAGCAATTGGCCATTTACCCTTCAAGTCAGAGGAAGATTTAAGGGCTTTATAAAGAAGGTGCCCAGAACAGAGTATGGCCACCCCACATGTGGAGGTTGATTGACTGGCGCATGTGATGTTATTGTAAGCCAGCTGACTCAAAGACTTGTCTTTAAATGCATGGTGGGTCTCTGTTAGGCACAGCACCTGGGACCTATATATTACTATTTCCTCTTTAACTAACCAATGCTTAAGAAGGTGAATGAGACCAGCCACATTTCACCACACCACACAAACGTAAGCTGAGACAAAGTAGAAATTTCTTAACACAAAAGCCACCCAACTGACATTTCAGAGAAATCACAAAAGAAAAACTGATTCCCATATCCAGAATATCCAAGTGGTCAGGCCAACTCATTTTCCCGGCTCCCTCCCCATCCCAACCTCAGATAGTCCCACCCAAACAAAAAACCCTGACCGAACAACAGATTTAATTAATAGGCACCCCCTCCTGGAGTGAGCCCCCACAAATTAACTGGGAAAAAAATCATCCTTCCCCTACAGGTGTCAGATGACCAAACAGGCCTAGTGTGCTGTTGCCCCATGTGCCCACCACCAACCCTACTAGCCTGAGGAAAAGGAAAAGAAAAAGGGAGAGGAAAGCCCTTTGTAAGATAGAATAGAGGCACAAATCTGAATAGTTGAAGGATTGGCTCTAAAGGTGACATGTGAGCCTGGAAACTAAGGGGCAGATTTATGAAAAATGGCGCTGCACCTAGTGCAGCACCACTTTTCTTGCGCCCCTTAGCACACACCTAACACCACCATGTGTGCACCATATTTAAAATACGGCACACCATGGCAGTACTCAGAGGTATTACCGTCATACTTTTTGATGCTTGTCTGGCGCTTTGCAAAAATGTTGACGCCAATTCTGCAAAGCACCCAGAGGCCCATTAAAAACAATGGGAGCCTCTCTTCAACACCTGCTCTTAGCAGGCGTTCAAAATGCTGATAAAAATGATGCAAATCTCTCAGATTTTTTGCGATTTTTTTTGCCCCCCCCCAGCGCCAGAATGCTCCCCTTGCATACTTATGCCTGGTACAGACATAACGTGGTGCAAAGGGTTACAAAGTGACGCAATGCAAGCATTGCACCACTTTGTAAATATGGCACAGTGTTTTTAGCATTCCAATGCCACATTAGCATCAAAACAATGATGTTAATTTGGCGTTGAAATGGCGGAAGGCCCTCTTAAATCTGGGCCTAAGAGACCATACCAACTCCATTGCTACCTACGATAGGTAGAAAACAAAAATCACACGTTAGTAACATGAAGGAACATCAGACAGGAGCCTGCTGGCCCTGCCATTGACTGAGAATTCGAGTTGTGTTGGATTCAATATAACAAAACAGCGTTTGTCCTTCTCTTGTGAGCTTAAGCATAGCAGGCTCCTGGAGCAAAATGTGCGCTCTTAATGGGTCAATCAACTGTTGTAACTTCCAATGCCGGCCTATCATTAGTCCAGATTAGAGATCTGATTGAACAAACAGGGTCATTGAGTCAACAAAGTTTGGAGTTGAGGGCCGAGCTTTCAAATAGATTGTCTGTTGTAATAAGAACTTGCCAACGTAGATTAGCATAGGCAGAGGATGGAGTTTACTGCCTTTAGTTGCATCACAATGCAATGGCAGGCAATGTGGGCTCTGGATTTGGCAGTCCATGTCCCAGTCTGACTAGTAAGGACAGGCTTCCAAAAACAATTGTACAATGAATGTCTATGGATCATCTCCTTCCTTTCCTTCTGGAATCCCAAAGACCTGAAGATTGTTACAGTGTTGGCAGTTTTCCAGCTCTTTAATCCTGGGTTCGACCAAGGTAAGCTGAACCTCATGATCTCTCGGTGCCCTGGTGGATGCCATTTCTACCTCCTCAGCCCCTGCTAACTGCTGCTGGAGTCCTGTAACTTGTGTGGTAAGTGCAATAACTTTCCCTGTAATCTCAGCCATGGATTGCTGCTGCTTCAGATTATCCGTTCTAGACTGAG
The DNA here is from genome assembly GCF_031143425.1 of Pleurodeles waltl. Lineage (NCBI taxonomy): Eukaryota > Metazoa > Chordata > Amphibia > Caudata > Salamandridae > Pleurodeles > Pleurodeles waltl. The sequence goes on along the minus strand of NC_090448.1, from coordinate 160,560,718 downwards.
CAGGATGTTGTAGCTCATGACAACATGGATACTGGATCATTTGAAGGATAGCAGACAGTGAGGGTTCAGAAATGGTGGGCACAGCAGGCAAGGCAGATGTGCCACAGGACGCAGAATTGACATTGGAGATGATTAACGCGACTGCTCTGCCAACATTAGACAGAGGGGAGAACAAAATGCTGGCTAGATCGTTGACAGCCAGCAGCAGAATTTAATCATGCTCAGCATGAGTCTCACCGGTTTTGGATGTACTTACATTAGAAGAATCAACTTGATGGTTGCCTACAGAATTCAAAGTGCCAGACTGACCCTGCACACCCTACAAGAGGTGGTTTTCTTTTTAGAGGTGAGCCAATGTTGCACTATATGCCCTTAGACTGAACTGAGGGTGTGTTGCTTATGTTTGTGCTTTTCTGTCTGCTTAGCCCCATTTTAAGGCAGACATAAGAAGTATTGAGCTCTTTTAACCCCTTGAGGTCCTTGAAGATGTTATCATAGTCCCCACAAGGCCCCTCACAACGTTTTGCCCTTCCGACCATTTACATTATTGGAGTATCTGTATTTGCAGTGGTAACCAGCAGCTTCATTCATGGCAGCCATGCCTTCTCATGAAGGGCAGGAAGTTGGCTGTTTTGCCGAGTCCAACAGAGAGAGGGACATAATTATTGAGATACCACTTTAAGCTCCTCATACGCACACCGAATCAGGAAGATCTCCTTGCTGAGCCATAGAATTCACACGTGAGGTAGCAGGAGAAAAGTTACAATGAGAGTCAGCTGCAGTAACAGTGTTAAAAGAAAAGAGTTGAGAAATAGTAACAGCTGAAACATTGTGACAAGTCACTGGGGCAGAGGGCGCTGGGGAGACAGACTGAGAAGCTGAAGGTGGCTCACCGGTTCTGACAGCATCCATCAGCAGTTCAATGATTGGTGGGGCTATGTTAGGAGTCCAAGCACTCCTTAAGCAACCTACTGGTCCCAGCCTCGGCTGAAAGAAGCTTTAGTATTGGGCACTGAATCTAAGATGTGGAGTGCCACTCCAACTCCTTTCAGAAGCTGGACTTGGGAGCAAATGCTTGTGAGGAAGCACAAGTGGTGAGACGAGCCCCTTGCCCTCCGCGGGATGCGCCCTGCTTAGATGGAAAACACAGTGAGGAAGACAGACCTGCCAGGGGATAGTGAAGCTTCCCAAGGACACCTGTGGGCAAGGTAGCCTCTTTGACCAGGAGCTTCTCTTCTACCGCTGTGGGAATTGCTTAGTTAGGTGCCTGGCGAAAGGCATTATCTAATTTCGGGTAGCGGCCAGCGGGGACAGAACATTGAGGAGAACATACTCATGGCGAGGTCAGCCTGCCAACATCTTTCTTTTCCCACAATCAAATAAATTAGAGAAAGATGTGCAATTCAAATTGTGTTCATGTATACAGGAATTATAGTTCCTGCATGCCCAGACAGTTCTGAAGAAAAGCCTGAAGAGGCATCTGTTTATCTTGAGCTAGTTAAACAACAATGTATATTGGATCGTGGGCCCAGGGATAAGGTGGCTTTTCAGTATCATAGGAATAAATTACTCCAATATGAATATGCGGAGAACATAGGCAGGTTATTAGCCCATCAACTCCCTGAAAGAAAAAACAGTAACATATTAAAATGCAATTAAAGATAAAGGCTGTACTATACACTATGGTACTCAAGACATCGCAAAGCAGTTTTCTGTAAGGATTTCTTAGGCCTATGACAGCTAACCGGATGGTCTGAGATTGAGGAGTACTTACAGGGTCAACCTACCCCGCCTTGACCCTCTTCCAGCTTTAGTTTTCAAGAGTGGTATCAGTTTGGAAGTAGAGGTAGCAATGTGATCATTGCCAATGGGAAGGCAATGGGGGGAGACACTGTTCTCCTGGAGTTTTACAAGACATTCAGGGCCTGGTTTATACTTTGTTATTGCCCCATTTTCATCATTTTTTTCACCCAAAGCAGCACAAACGTACAAAATATAATTAGATTTTGTAAGTTTGCACCGTTTTTGGGTCAAAAAATGACCCAAATGCAGCACTAAAAAAAGTATAAATCAGGTCCTCAGTGAGATTCTTCTCTCGGAATTCATTAAGTTGGTAAGGTGTATCAATGACAGGGTGAGCTCTCCATATCCTGGAGTTGCACTAATATATATATATTTTTTTTAAAGAGAAACCTCTGGAGGAGAGAAGGTCATATTGCCCTATCTTTCTGATCAACGCTGATGCAAACATTTATGCTAAAATGTTAGCCTCATGGTTTGCCACTCAGGTCTGGTATCTGGTCTCACCTTAACAACACCACTAATCATATCAATTCAGCAGTTGCCATCTTTGAGGGCACAGAATCTACAGATAAATGGGTCAATATGATATTGCTAGATGCAGAGAAGGCTTTCGACTGAGTCTCATGGGATTTTTCTGTGAGCAGCAATGGATGCCTTTGGTGTTGACTGTTGATTAATTTCTCTAGTTCAGAGCCTTTATAGAATTTCTATGACTAGTATGGTTCTGGACAGACACTGTACTCCCTTTTTTAATATTTGTAGCAGTACCTGCCTGGGCTGGCTACTGTCTCCCTTGTTGTTCACCTTATACACTGAGCCCTAGTTAAGGTTTCTTACAATGGATTCGGCTGATCATTTCCAATGGGATCGAGCTGAAAATAAGGGCCTGATTTAGAAAAGTTAGTGCCACATTTTCTTCATTTAATTGTTTTTTAAATTATATTTTGTAAGTTTGCACCGCTTTTGCATCAAATAATGACACAAAGGTGGCGCTAACTTTTCATAAATCAGGCCCTAAATGCTTATGCCAACAATGCCCCAATATATACCTCTGACCCTGTGTCAGCCATTGACCAAGTGTCAAACAAGGTCACAAGGTTCATGGCTATCTCAATCTATAAACCTAACCTAACAAAAGCTGATGTTCTGATAAACTTTCAAGCAGATAGCATTCAGATCCTAACTACTTCAAGTTGGTTTGGTTCAAGATCATGAAAGATATTGTTCAACTCTGAGGGAGATATATTTCAGGTATTCTTTTTCTATATGCGTACATATACCACTATGGTGGGAATCCTAATTTTCCATCTTTCTTTCAACGCTCCGTGGTTTAAATGTGGTATAATTATTAGCTTAAAAACGGTTGGGCTCCTTTTTGATTTTAATGGGCTCTGTTCTTTTTCCACTTTACAAACATTCCATGATATCTGCAGCAGTCTTTCTTCAAATACTGACAGATCCATGATTTCTTTTTGCATGAGCCACAGCCTGGGAGGATACAGACATCCTGTACTATCCATTTAATACCACTAGTAAATTATCGGTCGAGGCACTCTACAAGATCATATCTGCTCATAGAACCGAGATCCATCCATGTGGGCTTCTGAATGGAGTGTCAGGCTCAAGACAGATATCCTCCCAGAAGAAATTACCAGTGCCCTAAATATCATTAATTGCTCACTTCGTTCAGTTAGCCTTAAACTCCAATAATTCTAAACTTTCTGCTTGCTATAATACACCCCTGAAAGAATCTGCAAATGGGCTACTAATCATGTCTACGATCGGACCTCTTGCCCAAAATGAGGTCTTAATGCGGCTGACATAGTCCATATGTTTGCCATCTGCCCTGCCTCGCATAATCTCTGGTCTAGTTAGATCCTGCGTCTCTCACTACATTTGAGGTATGACTTTCAGCGATCTGTCAAAGAGATTATGCTGGACTAAAAACCTGACTATGGCTCTAGATATGCCGGCAGTCTTATCAATCACTATCATCACTGCAATTCCTCACCCCAAAAGGCAAACAAGTGGTGGATTCTATTCTGTCAGATCTTTGTACGGGATTCGGCCATCTCTAGAACCAAGGGTACAAAGGGAATCCAAAGCCTCAAACATATATGGGCTACTATTCTTGATTGCTGAGACCTTTCTGGTTTTTATCATATTTTACTTTTAATCTTTATTTTATTTTGATTCTATGTATGATTCCCAATGTTTGTTTCATTGTAATTGTAATTGTACTTGTATTTATACAGCGCTTACTACCCCTGATGAGGCGTCAAAGCGCTCTTTGGCAAGTAGCAAGCTACTCCAGAACACAAGAGGAATTAGTGGTAGATTAGTATAGGGAAATGTGAGTACAGTATTGGTATTAGTATGAGTTAATTTGAGCGGAGAATATGTGAGTTTGTTCGTTGGATTGACTAGATTAATGGAGGGATAGACGAGGGAAGAATCCAGAAGAAATAGGATGAGGCTTCCGATAAGTGAAGAAGAGGTGGAGGAGGGAAGAGCCTGTGGAGAGGGGTTGGGGAGATCATAGTAGTAGAAGGGGTTTTGGATAAGTCAATGGTGAGATAAATGAGGAAGAATTGAGTTGGAGTGTTTGGGAGATCATAGTCACAAACTGAGGTTTGGGTAAGCTAGATACAGTAGAAGAGGGAAGAGCTAAGGCATGGGTTATTTTGGAGATCAAAGTAGTAGAATGGGTTTGGGATGAGTCAGAGTGGGGATGGAGGATAGATTGATAGAGAAATAAGGGTGATGGTGAGACAGAGTAAAGCTTACGAGAGAGTAAAATGTATTTTATTTTTTAAATTGTATTTATTAATTTTTCTCTAGTACAGTAGTTCTTGAGTGCTAAATAAATAGATATGTAAATAGATAGTAAGGGAATATATGTGTAAGGAATATAATAATGGGTATAATACTTTGATATGTAAAGTTGTATTGTATAAGCACAGACTTTCAAGATTTGCAATATTTGTGTTAATTTGTAAGTGTACTTTTCTGACATTCAATTATCTTTCCTCAATTTTTCAATAGTGAAATGCTTGCTGATAAAATAGTTAAGATAACATTTCCTCAATGTGATATAAAAAAGAAAGCAGGGACTCATAAGTATCTAATATAACAATTTATCTAGGAGCTATGTAATGACCTATGAACATGTTAAGCATAGAAAAAAATACACACATGTATATATATATATATATATATATATATATATATATATATATATATATATATGCATATACACATATACATATACACACATGCACATATACTTTTAACAATGAGTAAATATACATTTGTTAAACAGGCTTAAAGAGTGTGTATATTTTAATATTATGAAGTAGTAGCTATACATATTTCTTAAAGAACTATACATATCTAAAATATACACATAATCAGATTATCAATATTTATCAACAAAGGCATATGCAGAACATTGCTATTTGGATAGGGTGGTTATGAAGGAAAGAGCCAACTCTTGAGAAGTCTTCTGAAGACAAGATAGTTATCCGTGGATCTTATATTTGGGGGTAAATAATTCCATAGTTTGGCTGCCCGAACAGAGAAGGATGTACCACCTATTGTCATGTTCTTGTATGGTTGTGTTTTAAGGCGGGGTGCCAATCTTGAGCAGAGGTATCTTTGTTGAATGTATTTGGTTATTTTGTTTCTGATGAAAAGCGGTCCTGTTCCATATTTAGCTTTGTGGGTGATACAAAGCAGCTTGAAGGTGGATCTTCTGGCAACCAGCAACCAATGTAGTGCTCTCAAGGCAGGGGAGATGAGGGCTTGTGTCTTTACATGTAATAGTAGCCTGGCCACTGAGTTCTAATTATTTTGTAGTTTTTTCATAGTATAGATAGAGATGATCCATGGAGAGGCCATTGGCATAATCCAGTTTAAATAGTACAGGAGAGACAGTAGCCTGCACCTTGGGTGGAAATCCAAGGTTTGGGGAGATGCGTCACAGAGTCTTCAAGGTAATGAAGCTTGATCGTGCTAATTTGACCACTTGGACATTCATTGTTAACTTGGACTCCCTGGTAATTCCTAGGTTTTTAACTTCCTTAAATACTTGAAGAGGTGGTCCCAGATCATCAGGCCACGCTCACAGTGGGTCATAGTCTTTCCAGTTGCCATATGTGAGTATTTCCATTTTGGAAGCATTCAGGCCCATATTTATACTTTTTGACGCTAAACTGCGCTAACGCAGTTTAGCGTCAAAAAATTTTGCGCCGTCTAACGCCATTCTGAAGCGCCATGCGGGCGCCGTATTTATGGAATGGCGTTAGCCGGCGCAAGCAGACCGGCGCTGCCTGGTGTGCGTGGAAAAAAACCACGTAGACCAGGCAGCGCCGGCGTTGGGCAAAAATGACGTTAGGGCGTCTTAAAATGGGGCAAGTCAGGTTGAGGCAAAAAAATCGTCTTAACCCGACTTGCGCCATTTTTTAACGACGCCCATCCCCCATCAACATGACTCCTATCATTGTAAAGATAGGAGTCATGCCCCCTTGCCCAATGGCCATGCCCAGGGGACTTCTGTCCCCTGGGCATGGTCATTGGGCATAGTGGCATGTAGGGGGGCACAAATCAGGCCCCCCTATGCCAAAAAAAATTATTTAAAAAAAATAAAAAAATACTTACCTGAACTTACCTGAATGTCCCTGGGGTGGGTCCCTCCAGCCTTGGGTGTCCTCCTGGGGTGGGCAAGGGTGGCAGGGGGGGTCCCTGGGGGCAGGGGAGGGCACTCTGGGCTCATTTTGAGCCCACTTGTCCCTTAACGCCATGCCTGACCCAGGCGTTAAAAAGCGGCGCAAATGCGCCGTTTTTACCCACGCCCACTCCCGGGCGTCTCTTTTGCCCGGGAGTATAAATACCACGTAAAGGCCTGGGAGTCATTTTTTAGACGGGAACGCCTCCCTTGCATATCATTAACGCAAGGAAGGGGTTCACGCTAAAAAATGACGCACATTCCGGGAACTTTGGCGCTATACGCCTCTAACGCCATAGTATAAATATGGCGTTAGTTGGCGTTAGTTTAGCGTCGAATTTGCGTCGAAAAAAACGACGCAAATTCGGCGCAAACGGAGTATAAATACGGCCCTCAGTTTGAGATGGCTCGATGTCAGCCACTGATCAACGGCTTTGAGGCAACTGAAGATCTGTGAATTTTCAATGTCTTTGGGGCATTCCAATTTAAGGATTATTTGTGTGCCATCTGTATTGTTATAGCATGTGAGTTGAAAATCATTGATCAGTTCTGGTAATGATATCATGTAGAAGTTGAAAAGCACAGGTGAGATGATTAATCCTTGAGGGACCCCTGCAGTTTGCCTATGACGTTGTTTTGTGATAATTTCCAACTCAAATCAATTATTTTTTTTTTTTTTTAAAAAGCTTGTGTCATATTGGTGCAAAGAAAATGTACTGTTGGGGTTGGTTTACTGTAACCTGAAAACATTGTTTAAACCCACATTATTGACTTGAAAAATTAAAAAGGATAAGGAATAGAAAGGAAAATCACTGGCAAAGTAACGTAATGGACTACCAGCCTTGGAACTAATGTGCATTTTTCTTTAGATGGATAAATATGATCACCTAGAGTGCAAAAGACCCAGTGGCTGAAGTGGGCTGACCCAATCCAAAATCCTGTATGCTATGGTGGGAGAAAAGGATGATGAGAGCTGACTCAAAGCCCTTCTGTGCATGTATATATGTATTTTTATTTATTTTTATGTATTATTATTATATGATGCTTTCAAAAGCCTACTTGTCGGACCTAAAAATGATTAAAGTGATACAGTATTTTGTTAACGTTGATCTTTTTTGTACGACAGTTTATCTGCATGGTTATTTGTATTTTTATCAGTTTCTAATTTGCAGTCAAGGCAGGTGTTCAGAACAGTTTGGATCACCCTGCTTCCAAAATACACTCATAATTACATTCACTGGTTTCTTCATTCGCTTTTTTTTTATTTCACAGCTGTGCAGACCCAGCTGATACAGAAATATAGTTGAATAGTTCTATCAGAAGAGGCAAAACAAATGCTCATGGTGAACATGGAAATTCCGCAAAACGTGAACCAAAGAATAAAAATACATATGAAAAACATACATCCCTTCTACTTCCCCCTCAACCCCCTGCCTTAGTGAAGTCCACAACGTGAACGTATCCCAAGAAAAAGGTGCAAAGAAAACTTGCTAATATTACCTGATCATTTTATGTAGTATTATTAGCGCAAATTATTTTTACTACGGGCCGGAGTTTGTTCTACCTGCTTTACCATCAGCTGCTTTCCACAGTAACACTGTAAAGACGAACAGCTGGTAATGTCCAAGATGCCGAAATCTTTGTATATCCGCAAACACAAAATATCGCGCATAACCATACATACATTCTTCCTGTATGTTCAGTGCATAATTTGTGTAACATTAAGTGCCAGGGCCCAAAGTTTTGCACAGAAACCCACAGCCAGCGATACTGTCGGTTTGCCTTATACTTTAGTGTTGTCTTGAGTACACCTCGGGTCTCTTTAATCCACTCCCTGCACCTTCATCTCACCCATTCAGTTTCATTTCCATCCTTGTTTTCTCCCCTTGTTACGGTTTTCCGTCTTTCTTCTTAATCACATACGTGATTTTCAATGTCTTGCTCTAGGTCAAAGTCTGATGAGGGAAGATAGGTACAGGTGCCCACAGATGAGTGCAAGTGGCTCCCAGCAGCACCCACCGTCTCAAATTAAGCACTGGGTTCGCTCATGTCAGCCACAGCAGCCTTTACATCAGTATGCAGCACGGTGACACAGTACGTGTACTAGAAAGCTGTAGGAGGTGAGCAGGTGACTATTGGAGGGAATCGGTAACATCTGTTGATGAAGAGGGGAAGCTTGGCAGTGCGGCACCATGTTTACGCCAGAGGCCAATCTGTTAGGGAATATTAATCAGTGCATGCTCGTCTGATGAAACGTTTCCGAGATGTCTCCTGAACTTCATTCACTTATGGTGCAGCATAGGTCTGGAGAGAGATGTTCCTAATAAGTGTGCGGCAGCCTAAGGATGGAGAAAGTTTGCCACGCCTCTTTACATATATTTTTTAAATTTTATCTTTGACTTGTCCCTGGAAACATACGGTAAAGGATTCCTTCCCAAAAATGCACCATACAAACATATGTCAAGGATGCTTTATTTATTAGTGAAAACGAATTGATATGAAATAATTCAATTTTCTCTAGAGAGCAGAAGTGTTAACCAAAGGTTGGACACACTGCTGTGTTGTGGATGCAGTGAGACTGTTGGTGAGTTGGGTATGCATGTGAATCTTAGCATGTCCAGTGACCTGATCTAGGTCATGTGAACCCCAACATACCTAGAGACTTGATTTAGGTTAATGGTTAACCAAGGCAATAGATAAAGGAAATTGAATAGAAATTGTAACGAATTATATTTATCATTTATCCTTTCGTTGAAGTGAAATGGGAATTTTTTAATATGGTTTTAATGGCCATGATCACAATCGCATTCTACCCTACGTACTTTTAATAAAATGTCCTCAAATGAATTCCTAATATCAGATTGTCTCAATGTACACTGTGGGCAATGACAAGAAATACTATCGGTCAGAATGTGTTGCCCGGATTGTGGTGGGTGGGTCCTGTGCCAGACACATAAGGCATTAAAAACGGACCACATACTTCATTGAAAGTGGCATCCACAAAAAGTGAATTTAGTGTGCGTACAGCATAACCCTTCTGTTTCAACCACAGCAGGAGAGGATCAGACACGTGTTGTTGCCTTCCAAAGTTCATGGTTTATAAAAATTGAACACATATGGGCCAAAGATAAAGATAGAGTGGAGTTGTGGAGTCATGATGTGTTCTTGGAGAAGAGAACATGTTGGTAAAAATACACAAGAAGAATTCTCCATTGATGTTACCTGTAACCCCAGTCCCATCTTTCCACCCCCACCACATGCTGCAGCATTTTTTCACTTGGTGAGCGTTTATGGATATTTGCAGTAGTTACAGGGTCAGGTTCAACGCGCCAGCTTAAGGATGGTGGGTTGGACAACATACTGTTTCAGCCACCAGTCGATAACAGGGATTGCAGGTGTGTGATGGATGTCTCTGTAAGTGTGCCTGCAGCCAGAGGCCCACCTTTCAATCCAGTCAAGGTATTTGGAATCTATATTTCTCTTTCACAGCAAAGACAAAGTCCCAACCATCTCTCTATGCAGTCCTACAGCCTCTGGGCCATACTTTAGCCATATATTGCTGTCTCCTGGGCCTTCATAGTGACGTCCTACGAAGGGACAGGCAACATGGGGGCAGATATATTCTATGCAATCAACAAGAAGCTTATTAGGAACAGGGGCACAGATGTTGCCTCTTGTTCTGCAAAGGTTAGCCTATGATGGAGGTTTATTAGGTATAGACAAAGGGGCTAGGGCACCAAGGCAGTACCACACAGATATTCTGAAAAGAAACGGCCTGCAGGATTTGACAATAGGCCTCAATGGCCCTAAACGATGCATCTCTTATGCCCACTTCATAAATATTTAGAGGATGCTCCTGATATGGCAGTGGGTCATATTCTTGATTTGATGGCATATCCCATCTTGTCATCACATGGTATGGTTGTGCTGCCACATTCCAGTCTGGTAATGGAGAGTCCGCACTTACAATTATTCATTATGGTAGGGGCGGTGTACAGTATAGCCTCAAGGATGTGGACAGTGTGCACATGTAGCACATCAGATGCTGGTCAAACCCTCTCCCAGAACCCCTTCCTCCCTACAATCTCACCCCATTACCTACCACAGTTATAAACCTCTTGTCTTAGGTGTGTGACATTTCTACTGATCAAATGCAGATCTCCAGACTCCAGTATCCAGTCACAGAAAGGCAAGGCTGGTCTTGCATTTCTCCCTTCATGTCCTTTCTTGCCCACCCACTCTCACACACTCTTTGACAACATTCTTTATTTTAATGCTGGTTCTGGTTCCAGGACCTTGATGTGTGCTTCACCCTCACAAAAGTGCAGTCTTCTAACATGATTAGACACAAACATTTATCGTATTAGTCTTATCAATGGATAACTTGTCATTTAAAAAAAAATCAATGTAATGTTATTAGCACTGATATCTAAGAGCCCTCTATGATACTATTTCTCAAAATAACAGAATCAGCAGTTTAGTATACATCTCCAAATAAGCTTGGTTGAAGAGAGGAGAAGTACAAAGAGTGTAGGTGAACATGAAAGGCGTTGAATGGAGAAAGGAAGTAGGGGTGGGCTTGAAAGTGGACAGTTAGTTGGAGCAGGCAGGGTATTCTAACGGGGAGGAGGTGGAGATGAGGTACACATGGAAAGGGTGTGGGGTGACACGTTTACAAGGGAGGGAGGTGGGAAGTGTGAACTACAGGACAAAGTATGAGCAAAAGAACCTATAACAGATAGCAGGGGTTAATCAAGTTAGGGTTAAGGATGGATAATGCTAGGTACAAAGTAGGGGGAACCAGGCACAAAGAACTCTTTTGAGAGGGGGTGATGTGGTAATCCTTCACTGAAATATGATGTTCCTTGAAGAGGAGAATCATTCACTCCTTCATAAAGTGAAGGAGGGGTGTCACGGGTTATAGACTGGGCTCAGACCAGTAGGTGATTTCTGAAACAGCTGGTCTCTGTTAAATAGGTATGACTCTAAACATTGTAGGATGACATTCTCAAAACTCATGCAGGCAAAGTACATGGGGGTTTATCAAGAGAGTTATCAAGTCTCTGAATGAGCATTATTTTTACTCTTCACAGGACTATAGGGTAATAAGATCAGATTTGCATAAATGTGCCCAGTCTTCACAGGTACCTGACAATAGAGAGTCTTTTCACCTGAGTAGAGGGCAGAGAAAGGGAGCAGGACCAATGTACCAATATCAAAAGAAGAAAGCAGCCACAATTAAAAGGAAAGAAAGCAAGATGCCACACAAAAAGAGACTGCTTCTGCAGAGTGGGGATTAGAAAGTGACTATTCTACAAAGTGCGGGGCAAATTACACTTGCCTACATGAGGCTCAAAGCTCTCCTAATCACTGTGGAGACTGACTATTTTCAGAGAGAAACACCGGATGGGCAATTAAACAACCCAGATCTCGTTGACAAAACCTGGATCCAAATTGAAAGGGCTATTGAGCACACAATCTCAATGGTTTCTGTACTCAATTGACAGGCTCCTATGATATTGTACTTGCAGAGGCATCAGCCCACCACTCTTCCAATGGATTCTACAGTCTAAGAGGAAGTTATAACGGGAGCATTCTCTTCGCTTGTGTCCCAGGCACTTAAGGGCTTGTTGTCAGGATTTCATCACAGAGGCTGGCGGCAGTGAAGGCAGTATGCAATGTCTCTTGGACTAAGATCCTGAGCATGGAAAGACATTGGCACAAGATTTCCAGACGAAATTACAGTTCCTCACTATAGAAATGACAGAAGATGGGGATTACGGAAGACAGGACAGTGGTATATCAGAACATCTAGATCAACAACTAAATATGGACTTTCTAGAGTAACCTTCTTGGTTAGCAGCGGCATAGCGTACTGAAGTAAACTGTATCCTCAGATCTGTGGTTTTGCACCATCTAATACTTTCAAAGGTGTTCCACCCTTGTTAGTTTATCAACTCAGGTCAGCGTCCTCATGTTTGTTTTGTTTTCTCTTATATGTTACCTGTTGGTCCCTACAGATCCCTTTGTAGTTTTGCTTTGCCCTTACTGTATCTCCATTTGTGTTGCTCTGCCTTTGAGTTCCTGCATCTGTGCCAGATTACGTGCTCTGTAGTGTCCAGGGAATTAACGCTGGTATTGTGGTTGATGTCTAGTCTCATCACTGCATTTTCCTTCATAGAGCAAGGCAAGCTGACTAGATAGCTGCTATCCACTGCCCCTGAAATATATCTGACTGATTCTAATACTCAGCTACTTAATAGTCCTCCAGTTTTTTTCCTTCCCCACCCTGTTGTCCCGTGATTTCTCTGTTGAGATATGTGAGTTATAAACTCGTCCAGAGAGACTCCTAGAAGGCCGAGCTTTGCAGTAAGCTCATGTCTCAGCTCGAAAATTTACAGTTTGCCAGGCCACAGACCCAAACAATGACTCTGCTGATAATCCACTACAAGAAATGGTTGAAATCAATGACAAATAACTTCTAAGATACAGACAGCTCTCAATACTGCTAATTTCGACACCATACCAGATCACAAGCCCCACTATAATTCAGGTATTGACAATAGTTCTCGTGGAAATCCACAGATGGGCTATCCTCCCTCTTTTTACTGTTAGGTCTGTTTTTTCTCATTTAGCACTTCCCAAAAAGTATTCCAGTAATTCATCTCAGTTCCAAGCAGTTATTTGTGTTTTTTATTTCGCCCATAACATTTCCTTACCAACAGTCAAATGATGCCTTCATCCTTTCCTGTCTCACAAAAGACTTTGGGGGTCATTCTGACCCTGGCGGTCATTGACCGCCAGGGTCAACGACCGCGGGAGCACCGCCAACAGGCTGGCGGTGCTCCCAAAGGCATTCTGACCGCGGCGGTATGGCCGCGGTCAGAAACGGAAAACCGCTGGTTTCCCGCCGGTTTTCCGCTGCCCTGAGGAATCCTCCATGGCGGCGCAGCTTGCTGCGCCGCCATGGGGATTCCGACCCCCTCACCGCCATCCTGTTCCTGGCGGTTTTGACCGCCAGGAACAGGATGGCGGTGAGGGGTATCGTGGGGCCCCTGGGGGCCCCTGCAGTGCCCATGCCAATGGCATGGGCACTGCAGGGGCCCCCGTAAGAGGGCCCCTAAAAGATTTTCAGTGTCTGCCATGCAGACACTGAAAATCGCGACGGGTGCTACTGCACCCGTCGCACCCTTCCCACTCCGCCGGCTCCATTCGGAGCCGGCTTCCTCGTGGGAAGGGGTTTCCCGCTGGGCTGGCGGGCGGCCTTCTGGCGGTCGCCCGCCAGCCCAGCGTGAAACACAGAATAACCGCGGCGGTCTTCTGACCGCGTAGCGGTATTCTGTTGGGGGAACTTTGGCGGGCGGCCTCCGCCGCCCGCCAAAGTTGTAATCACCCCCTTTGTCACGGCTACCTTTCAATCATCAAAAAAAGCCCTTTTAACTGATATGATTATCTTCGAAAAGTGGCATGAGGTATAATCTACGCCATACCAGATTATTTACCTGGAATCAAAGTAATTGACATTTAGGCCCTCATTACAACCCTGGTGGACTGCGCAACAGGCCGGCGGTCATTACCGCCCCATTATGACATTGGCGGTTTGGCATATGCCAAACCACCAATGTCCCGCACTGTCTGCCACGCTGGAAACGACCGCCAGGCTGGAGACAACGGTCTCCAGCCCAGCGGCCATCACTAGACCGCCGGCAGTATCAGGACCCCGCATACCGCCATGGATTTCGTGGGGTTTTCTACCGCCACAATATCCATTGCAGTATGCACCATCAGTGCCAGGAAATTAGTTCCCTGGCACTGATTGGGTCTCCCCCTTCTCTGAGTCCTCCCCCAACACCCACGACCCCCCTACCGCCCCTCAAAGATAGTAGGCCCCACACACCCCTATTAAAACCCCCACACACACCCTACACGCACGCTCACACCACTCACACACGTGCACATACATGCACACATACATACACGTTACACACATTAATCCCCCCGCATGCAAACACGCACTCACACAACCCCTCTACACACTCACACGCACACCCCCATGCACGCACACACCACACAACATCCCCCACCCCTCTCTCCTAACGGACGATCACCTTACCTGTTCCGGTGATCCTCTGGGAGGGAACGGGATCCATGGGGGCTGCCCCGCCGCCAGCACCCCGTCACCAGAACACCGCCACGCTGAACACTGAGTCGTATTACGGTGGGCGGTGTTCTGATGATGTGGCGGTGACTGTGGAGCAGCCTCCACTTCACCGCCGACCGCCAGTGTGGATGCTGGCAGCTCTCCATCCAAAAAAGGGCGGGCGGTTGCCAGCAGTCATAATATGGTTGGTGGAAGACTGCCAACACTGGCGGTCTTCGGCCTGGCGGATCCTCGGCAGTCTCTGGAGGAGACCGCAGAGGTTGAAATGAGGGCGTTAGTGTTGTGATTCATTCAATGCCAGTATTTGATGACAGAGGCCAGATGAAGCAGCTGCTGACACTATTTGCCATGGTCCTGAGGGAAGGGGGCTTTAAGGATGATGTCCTCCTTGTGGCCACTCAACCTACCACTACTTCAGTCTTTAATTGAACTGATGTTTCACACTGATGGCCCAATAGAGCGGGGAGAAAAGATGTATGCCTCGTCCTGTCTGACATGTTCCCCGTACATTCGAAATAAACAAAAAGTCAAAGGGTGATAAACCCATGTAAGCGGTTGCAGCAAGAAGACCTTCTCTTACCAGGAAAGAAGCACACTGCAAAAACATTTATGTTTATATTGTGTCACTCTATTTACAATAAAGTCACCTTTCTGGGCTGCACTGCATGGCAAGGAAAGGGCAGGAATGTGCTGTAGTTAAGGCAATTCATCACATTCCTGCCTTTTCCCCTGCACTTGTACCCTTTTGGCTGCCTAGTGCCAATGCAGGTACCCATGCACCATTGGGCAAGGGTGCCTGCATTGCATGTATGACTGCTTTGTGCAGGATGAGGCACCTTCCTGCACAAAAACAATCCCCTGAGGGTATGCCTCACCTGGTAAGGTGTATCTTTTTGGCTCATTCCCAGGTTTACCTGTTCTTTTAAAATGTGTCAAAATCCATGGATGTTGCATGGGAACACCCATGCAACACTCATGGAAACTCCTCTCTGGCACACAGTAATGCAACACAATGATTTGTGCTGCATTACATTAATTGAGATTTATGAAGACAAGCAAGGCCATGCAAAGTGGCCCTCTATGGCTTAATAAATCAAATTTTAATTTGTGTCGCTCTTGAGTGGTGCAAGTACAATGCAAAGGGGTTCATACATATGTCACTAAACCTTTGGTGATGAGTACCCTCTGTGGTCAGATAGAAGTTTTTGAATTCAACTTTATTGACTCATCTTAATTTCCCATAAATCAAGGAGCCCTTGGTTAAGGTTCCATAACCTAATCATTCATTGCAAAAACCACAGTATCTCGCTGTCTACTCAGTATTGTTTGCAAAACTGCTATCCAAGAGCTGGGTAATTACTGGTACAGGAACTCAATTATTTTGACTTCGAAGAATCAAGTGTAGAGCTGACACATAAGAAGAAAAAGCTAAATGAACATCTCCCTACTGCATAAGCAGACTTCGCTGACATCTTCAACAAAAAGGTAGCTGATCCACTTCCATCACACCATGGATATAACTACTCAACTGACTTGATTCCTGGAACTTTCATTCTTCACTGAAGAATTTATCACTTGACTGTGGAGGAAGATGAAGTCCTCAAACAGTGTTTGGAAGAAAATCAAAAAATGGGATTGAAAAGGCATGAAATGTTACCAGTAAGGGCACTTTTCTCCTTTATTCCTGAAGCAAAGAGGGATGGATGTGTATTGATTACAGTGAATTTAGTTCCATCACAGCTTGAAACAGTTATCCTCTGCCTCTAATCTTCATTCTCTTGGATCATATAAAATCAGCCAAAGTCTCCAAGCATTAGACCTAAGGGGAGCAAACAATCTAGTACACACTAGAGAGGTAGACAAATTGAAGACTGTTTTCATTACATGGTACAGTCACTATGAATAACTGGGGCCATATTACACATGAGGGTGCACTTTTCCTGTTTGTGCCACAGCACACCTTTAAATAGGAACCTGTACCACCCTGGGGGTACCACATTCAACTGAAATACGAAGCAGCTGCTTCAAAGCCGCTCCGTGTTACACTGGGCAGGTGGCAATCTGCTTGCACTAAAGAGGGATTAGGGATGTCTTTGCAGGGGGTGCAAAGAGTGACTGCACCTACCTGCAAGGGGTTGTCTGGGGGTCCATAGGGCCCCCTCCCTCCCTCTCCAGAGGACTGCCATCTGGGGGCAAACTGCCAGTGCGCCATCTTTCGTGGTGCACTTTCAGTGTGCCTCCTGACAGCTTTTTTGCCTTTGAGCCTGTTTCCAGAGTTCAGCGTAGGTGCAGAGGTAAAGAGGTTCACTGCTCCTGAGTAGAGTGTGTTGATGTAGTACAGCCAGATGGTGATTAGGGCTTGGGTAATGGTATGTCTGGTGTTGACTGAAAGCCATTTGAAGAACTTGCGGAGCATGCAGAGAGTGAGTAAGTAGGCAAAGGAGACTGCATTGATCTGGTTTTTCATGGTGAGCTTGTTGTCTAGGATGATGCTGAGGGTGCGGGCACAGTCTGTCGTGTGGGTGAGAGACCTAGTTCTGTTGGCCACCAGGAGTCGTTCCGTGGTGAGGTGTCGTTCCCGAAGATCAGTAGTTCCATTTTATGTGTATTGAGATCCAGGCAGTTCTCTTCCATCCAATCTGTAATGTTCGTCAAACATCTGTGGAAGTTCTGGGTGTCATTGGCGTGGAAAATTATGTTAAGTCCATGGGTTCTGACGATGTCAGCCAGGGAGGTCACATAGGTGTTGAACATGGTGGGGCTGAGGGATAAGCTATGGGGGATGCTGAAGATGAGGTTCTTGCATTTGGAGGTGTAGGGGGAAGGCAATTTCTCTGGGTTCTTCCGATGAGGAAGGAGGCGATACATCTGAGGGTGTCTCCTTGAATTCCGATGTGGTGGAGTCTCTTGCTAAGGGTGAGGTGCAACACAGTGTCAAATGCTGCTGCGAGGTCAAGGAAGATCAGGGCTGCCATTTCCCCTCGGTAAGGGAGGGCTCTGATGTCACCTATGTTGGTGGTGAGGGCAGTTTTGGTGCTGTGGTTAGCGTGGAATCTGGTCTGGGAAATGTCTAGAAGGTTGTTGTTCTCCAGGTGTTCTAGGAGTTGGCGGTTGATGGATTATTTGAGGACCTTGGCCGGGAAGAGGAGCAGAGAGATGGCATGGAAGCTTTTGAGTTTGCTGTGGTTGGTTGTGGACAGTTTCTTGAGAAGGGGTTTAACTTCAGCGTGTTTCCATTCATCGGGGAAGGTGGCCATGGTGATGGATACATGGAGGATAGTAGCGACTTTATTGCTGATCGACTTGCTCCCATGATTGAAGATGTGGTGGTGCCAGGGGTCCGTCAGTGCTCCTGAGTGGATGGAGTTCATGATGTCAGTGGTGCTTTGAGTAGTGAGCTGGTTCCAGGTACTTAGCAGGTGGTTGGGGATGGCCTTTGTAGGAGTGATGAGACTGAGGATGTCAGTTGCGGTAAGTTGGGGCTTGAAGTTTTTGTAGGTATCAGTGATCTTTTCGTGGAAGAAGTCCACCAGGGTGTCGCAGAGTTCCCGGGAAGGGGGATTATGTTTTTGGTGGCTGATGGTTTTGAGAACTCTCTAACGATGTTGAATAGTGCTTTACTGTGATTGGCACTGACTTTGATGCAGTTGCAGAGGGTATTTCTTTTTGTCTTTTTCAGGAATTGGTGGTATTGGTTGAGAAAGTTTTTTTGAGGGATGTTAGGTTTGTGGTGTCCTTGCTATTACGCCATCTTCTCTCAAATTGCTTGCAGTTGCGTTTGGTAGTTCTTTGTTCTGTGGTGTACCAGCTAGTCTGTTTGGAAGACTCTTTGGTTTTGTGGGCTTGATGTGGGTGACTCTGTCAGCACAATTGGTGATCCAGGTGGAGAAGTTCTTGACAGCCTGTTCTAGGTTGGTTGAGGTGTCCGGGTGAGAGGAATTGAGGGTGTTGGTCGATAGGCTTTCTGTTACTTACTTCCAGCTTCAGTGAGAGCTGCTGGTTGGTTTGGTGGTGGTACCAGGGGCACCAGTGATGGTGAAGTGGATGATGGCATGGGTAGTCCATGTGAGTTCCGGGACGTGGCTGTACTTGCGTCTGTCACTGGCCATGAAGATGGGCTTGAGTGTGTGTCCTGCAATGTGCGTGGGGTTGGTGACCATTTGAGTGAGGCGCAGGGTGTTCATACTCCCAAGGAGGTTGGCGATGTTGGTGTTGTCAGAGTCGTTGAGGTGGAAATTGAGGTCTCCAAGGAAGATTTAGTGCTTGGAGTTAAAGGGGAGCGGGCGATAAAGTCGGGAGTGGTGTTGCAAAAGCTGGGGCAGGGTCCTGGGGGTCTATGGGCGAGCGTGCCTCTGATGGTGGTTTTGCTGTTGGTGTGGAGTTGGAAGCTGAGATGCTCCATGATTAGGGTGGCTTCGTCTCTGGTGGTGGTGCCATGGATGTTTTCCTTGTGGATGATGGTGATCCGTGTTTGTTGACGCAATCTCAATCTTTCATCATGTATCTGTCGGGTGTAGCTGAGCCGATGTTGGGTACCGATGCAGGGTTAGCCAGGTTTCGGTGACAAAGATGACGTTGGGGGTGATGGAGGAGATGAAATTCCAGATCTCAGTGACGTGTTTGTAGAGACATAATGCATTCAACAGGAGGCAGTGGAGATGTCCTGGGGTGGTTGTGGTAGGGGTGGTAGTGGTAGCTGTTTTAGCAGATACTCCAGTGTTGCAGGAGAAGGCGCAGTGCTGGCAGGTGAAAGGTCCTATCATAGATTGAGGTGAGGTGCGGCAGCAGTGATTGTTGTGGGGCCCAGGGCTCAATGGCAGTGTAGCTTTGGTGGCGGGAGAGCGAGGATTCCTAGTACTGGGCATGGTCCAGGTGCAGACGGGCTTGCCTTTTGGCCACTTTCTGCATGCCAGAAGTGTGCCTGCTGCACCCATCCGCTGCATGGCCGATATGCAGCCTCATTTAAATAGGTCCTGGTAGGAGGGAAAAGACTGGGAGAAACGGCAGAAAGAAACTAATGGCAGCAGAGGGAGCGGCAGCAACCAGTGGTTTTACAGGCAAAAACAAACAGCAGTATTAGCAGAAAATGCAGAACACAACAGGTAAACAGTGTTAAAAAAAGTTACACAAAGTTGAAACAGGGAGTCTATGAAAAGCAGTGCTAACATAAGTTAAGCAAAGGTTACACAAAGTTGAACAGGGAGGCTATGAAATGTAGTGTTAACAACTATACAGAAGAAAGAAAAGTTATCAGAGGCTCTGCAGGTCCCATTTTTATACCTGGTGCCACCCTTTGTGTCAGGGGATTCCCTGACCTACCCCAAAAGTGGTTCTGGTCAGGTCTTCCCTGGGTTTGGCTCCAAACTGTTTAGGCTGACGAAGAGAAGAGCAGGTCTGATGTCTGGTTCCTTTGAGTGTGCTGCAGGGAAAGCCCTTTGAAATGTAACCAGGGCAGATTACGGCTCCCCCCAAGCAATCCTTTCAGGAAGACCCACTCCCCTCACACCTAGGGCTTATTTGTTCCGATGTCTGCAAGCAATAAGACAAAACACCACAGTGGAACTATTCACAGTCATGTGACTCAGGACACGGGCAGAAAGGCACCACTAAAAAGGATTTTAAATTACAATTCATTTGTGTGTAAACAGCAAATATCTATCTGGTCCCAAACTGAAGTTAGCACTTTCTGTGATAAGGTAATCCATTTTTAGTCTATGGTAGGCTTTTAACAGCAAAAACAGACTTAAGGGGCTTTTCACTGCCAGGGCATGTAAAACCTGAGCACACATATGTTACATTTTAAAAACCATGAACCCTGCCCTATGAACCCTATAGCATGCTGTAGGGGTGATTACTAAGTATTCATAAGAAAGGTTTAAGCCTGGCAAAAGGTTTATTTTGCCAGTTTGGAATGACAATTTAAAACAGTACCATAGGCCTGAGATATGTTTTAAAAGGCTATGTTAGGGGGTGGCACAATGAGTGCTGCAGCCGACTAGTAGCATTTAAATTTGCAGGCCCTTGGTAAAGGTAGTAGCATTTACAATGGACTTGAAGTAAACTAAATAATCTAATGAGGTGTAGTCCAATTTTAGCAGTTGATTAGCAGAACAAAAGTGCACAGAGCCCTAAATGCCAACAAAAAACGTGTTCAATAAGGGAAGATAGAGAAAGGCAAAAATGTGGGGTGACCCTGCAGAAATGACTAGGTCCAACAGTCACTCAATATAGAGAGGGCCATGTTTGGAGATTATAACATCTAGACCGCTAACTACAGCAGGGTGGGACTTCCTGGTAGGCAGGTCACTTTGGGGTTAGCAGTGGCATAGCATGTTTGATTTCACTGTATACTCAGGTATGGGCTGGCAACATCTCATGGTTGTATTTTGGTTCCACTCCTGTTAGTTAATCCACTTGGCTTAGCATCCCTACTATTTCCCTTATAGATTCCCCGTCGATCCTTTCGGATCCTCTTGTGGTTTTGCTTTTTGCTTGCTTTGTCACTATTTGTGTTGGTATGTTTTGCATTGCTCTATCTGTGCCAGATTACCTGCTCTGCGGTGTCCAGGGGATCAAAGCTAGTCTTCTGTCGCCATCTGGTCTCATCACAGGCTGTACTATCTCCATACAGCTACAGCAACAACTCCAGAGTATCTTCTCCCCTTCCATGTTTCCACTGCTTTAGCCCGAGATTTGGGTAAGGCTTAGATTTGCAGCGAGTTCAGGTCTCAACTCGAAACTTGACATTGGTATGTCCCAAAGTGGGCATCTCAAATGGCTCCTGTGCTAGATAAGAATCAGGTGAGTTGGGGCAGAAATGCAATTTTACATGTATTTCCCTTGCGAGATGAACCACAGGTTCAAAAACAGTATCAAATGAAACCAGAAGTGATGTGAGAATTATTACACATTCTAAACGAATTGCAGTAGCGGGGAACAATTATGCTATTTGTATTGTATTTAAAGCACATAAGACTTGAAATGGACTATCGTATTTTGAATCAACATTGTAAAACTTATAAAATACAAAACGCACACAAATTAATTAAACTAATAATGCACAAAATGATAAAACTAAAATTGATAGCAAATGGCTTTTATACCCTTTCCTGAATCATAATATCATTTACATTCAGGGGATCACAGTGCAAATTTCCAAGATTACTTCAAAGATACAAAGATAGCTATGGGGCTCTTTTGTCCTATATTGAGCTGTTGTAGGAGGACTTGAGCATATTCTCCTATGCAGAAGATAATATACAATAGATGGTGAATTAAATAAGCATCCCCAACACGTTGACTGAATAGCCGGGATACTTGCAGAAGCAGGTTAGAAGCTGAATATCAGTGAATTCCAAATATTCTATTAAAATGTGGTCTTTCTAAAATATGTATTATTTAAAGAAAGGAAATGACTTGCATTGAAGTTCTTGGAGAAATGTAAAACATTAGATAGTGAAATACTACAAAAAAACACAAGCAGGCCTGTGATTTATGATTTATAGGTGAGCATAGTTCCTGCACTATGCAGGGAGTGAAACCACTGAACATGTTAATGACTTCTATGTTTACAGGGAAAGTCTGAAAGGAAGAATCCTCAGGGAGTTACTGAAGCACATTATCGCCCCTCTGCAAATATGGGACAAAAATACTATGTAGTAATGAGAATAATTCATAGTCTGTGTTCATACACATAATACACAAAAAAGGCCAGAGTATACCAATTACCTATACATCAAATTTATATTCTACAGTGGAAGAGTGCCTCCATTAGAGAAAGTTTTCACTACATTGTACGATCATTAAGTAATGGCACACTGCACAAGGCATGAAAATGAGTATACATTTGCTTGTAGTACTGGAAAAGCAAGCATGCCAAAAGCTAGAACCATACATGTGCGCTGAGTGCAGTAGACTGTAATCCAAACTAGTCCGACCTTCAATTTGAGTATGATCTAGTACTAAAAACAAAGAAACTCCATCAATACCAACTCATTTCAATCACCCCATGGATTGTTTCTGTTTTTTAAAATTGTTTTTCAACCTTATTTTGTTAATTATACAGACCAACATTTTTACTTACTAACATGATCATTTCTGTCTCACTGGTATTAGTTGTTTGGGATCTCAACATGTTGCAGAACAAAGGGCCAGATGTACAAAACCTTTTTATATTTGCAAACGGCCCTATTTGCAGAATCGGTCATTTTGCGAACGCAAAAAGGCATTTTTAAATGTGAAAAGGCCAAATTGCGATTCAGTAACAAATCACAATTTGGGTTTGCGATTCAGTATTAGAAAGGGGCTTGTTTATGGCGTCCATTTCTCATAACAAATCGCAGTGGTATGTATGCATGTTTTGCAAGCCAAATGTGGTTGCAAAACACTTGCAATTTACCACCAAATTCAAGCTGATAGCAAAACTTTTGCAAAATGGGAAGAGTTCCCCAAAGGACCCCTTCCACTTTGTGAAAGTTTGTAAAAACATTTTTTTAAAGCAGGCAGTGGACCCACGGACCACTGCCTACTGTTAAAAAATGAAAAGAAGACTTTTCATTTCTTTTTCGAAACACATCCCATTTTCCTTTAAGGAAAACGGGCTGGCTGAATTACGAAAAACAAAAGATTGCTTCATTTGAAAGCAATAACAGACATGGTGGTCTGCTCACCCCAGCAGATCACCATCCCCGTGATTTTTGTGATTCCCAATGGGTCCCAGAGCGAGACTTACCTCATTGAGGGCCAGATGTAGGTAGTTCTGATTTCGCGAATCGTAAATTGCGAGTCGGTGCGACTCGCAACTTCCGATTCGCAAAATCGGATGCAGAACGGTGTCTCAGACACCGTCTGCGACTCGCTATGGGGTCGCAAAGACCCACCTCATTAATATTAATGAGGTGGGTCGCATTTTGCGATCCCATAGTGAGTCCCTACACTCACAGGGATGGTGGCCTGCTGAAGACAGCAGACCTCCATGTCTGTGACGGCTTTTTAAATAAAGCAGTTATTTTTTTTTATTTTGCAGCACGTTTTCCTTAAAGGAAAACGAGTTGCAAAATAAAAATAATACCGAAACGATTTGGTTTCGTTTTTTCAGAGTAGGCAGTGGTCAATTGGACCACTGCCTGCTCTGAAAAAACATTTTGTGCAACATTCACAAAGGGGTCCCATGGGGACCCCTTCCTTTTTGCGAATGGGTTACCACCAGTGTGACACTGGTGGTAACTGCGAATTGCTTTGCGACCGCATTCTCGGTCACAAAGCAATTTAGCATAGCGATGCGAGTCGCAAGTAGGAAGGGGACACCCCTTCCAATTTGCGAGTCGCATTCACAATTTGCGAGTCGGTACCGACTCGCAAATTGTGAATGTGTGTCGCGATGGGCATTTTGCATGGCGCAAACTGCGATTTTCGCAGTTTGCACCATGCAAAATGCTTCCTACATCTGGCCCTAATAGTCGTAATGTAGGTCTATATGCAACCCACTGGGAATCGGAAAAACGTGTCAAAGAGATTCTCAATATACTTCACTCAAGATACCTCAATGCCTCTCTGTCTGCATCTCTGTATTTATTGCTCTCAGTCCTCCCTCTCTCTCTCTCTACCTTAACTCATGCTATACCTAATGCATTTCACTGTACCTCACTGCTCTTTTTCCATCTGGCCTTACTGTAGCTCCAGTTACTTCATTTCTTACTCAACCCCATCTCTGTACTCACATTATCTCTCTGTCGCTCATTCCATGTATCTACCACCATACATCTGCCCTACCTTTTCAGAGCCCTTTTCCATACCTCACCAATTCTCCTCACCTCTCTTTCTCATTTCTTTCCTTACCCACATCTCCCTCGTTACCTAACATTTCTCTACCTCACAGCTCTGACTACCTAAGCTCTCCGTTTACCTCACCTTTATTTCTCTACCTCACCTCTCTACCTTCTTTTCTCTAATTTTGCCTCTGTTCCCTTTCCTTTGAATAGCTAGTGGACATATTAATAATAATATAGAATTCAATGTTTTTAGCATCATAAAGACTTGAATGAGCCGAAAAGGGGACATAAATTAAAAGTTGTTCCAATCAGGGTGCCCCGAAATACATCTTGCCCACCCCACAAATACTGAAGGTGCCACTGCACAGCAAGAACAATCATAAACAATCAACAATTATCTAACTTCAGGCACCTTGTCCTCTAATCTCAATAGCTCTGGATCAGACCATCCTATTCTAGGACCACCAAAGGAGCTTTCTTCTACTAAATACTCTCTGACGTCCATATTGGACAATGTTGAAGATGACTAAACAAACAGCTGCTGTGGTAATGCTTCTGAAACTGTATGCTGCATTCCACACAGCCCATCACCACTCCCTCCTACAGGTGCGAGAGGAAATTCCTTTTATACTATTCCTACATTTTAAATAGATCAAGTTTCATTTCCCACCTCTTTCACGTCAGCTACTATCCACACCAACATTGGCATGACTCAAGAAGCTGATCATCGCTGCAACTAGAAAGGCTTAATACAAGATTGTCTTTAATTAAATCTAGTCGGATACTTTTTCTTAGGAGGCAACAAGTAACAACTGTTGTCCTTACACAGTTTCAAGACTGATGTTGCCATTGTTGAAATGAACAATAAAATAAAAATAAGAAAGTGTACTAGGTTCAACGGTGTGTTCTACCTGCCACATTTTATGGTGAACGCAGTGCTTTATTTATAGATGATAGCATGCCACTTTTGTACAGAGTATCAATGTAGACGGGTAAATATATGTCATAATCTCATTGATAAATTATTTAGCAACTAGCATTCAAGTTTTCTTAAAAATAGGATATAAACAATACCTGAATGTTGCTCATTTCTTAGGATTTAATAGCTGATAATTTTAAATGACTGGCTGTTTATACCCCTAGATGCAGAGAATCATTTAATAGGGTTATCTAGAATGTTATTTTATGACTTTGAAAATCAATTTGTTGAGATGGTTAGGATTTCGCACATGAACCAGAAGCTTGGCTATGATGAATACTGTCAGGTCTGAGTTTTTCATCATGCTTTGTAGAACTAGGAAATAACATAGGTCTTGCCAATTTGTTCAACCTACTACTTGAACCAGTAATTGCAATAATATAAAGTAGCACGGACATAGCTAGTAATAGCATTCAGTGAAACAAGTTATATATGTGGATGATAAACTCACATTCATGTCTAAGTCTGAGAAAACTGTTCCTGCACTCATCAACCTGATTAATAAGTTTAGGGAGCTGTTAGACTAAATATATTAAGTGGAATGAGACTGAATATCTACCTCAATCCAAGTTGTACTTCACTAAGCATTTTACAAATCAGCAGTTTTTATGGATGTCAGAATAGTTTCAGCACTTTCGCCGAAAAAACCCAAACAGCAAAATGTGATATGAAGAAGTGCAAATGTATGTGGCAATAAGATGCATTAAAAATACAATTCAATTTCTAATGTATCCCTTTGATACCAGTTACGATATTCGAATCAAATTGGAATAAGTTCTTCTATAATATTGTATGATGTAAAAGGAAATAGGCTAATCCTTCCATTCATCTGATGTGCAAGACCAGTTTCACAGGGACTATCCATATCTCTTTCATTCTCACCATATTTGCACAAAGTTGAATTACTATATATTTTAATACCCATAAAAACTTACCTTGCTAGCTTAGGAAATGACATTGAATGAAGCACGCTATGTCACTAACGTTTCCCAAAGTATTGAAGTCAACGTCGTTTAAACCATTTGAATAATTAAGGACAAAATTAGGGGCTTCAGATAAAGATTGTGCCTTATGCCAAGCATTGATGACTTCGCGAGGAAATGCAGATTAAACAAAATAAAACAACAGATGTTTACCAATTGCATTTCACTAGTGTTGAAAATGTAAGCAAAGTGATGTCACACTGATCCACATATTTTTAACTAGTCAAAAATGACTTCTTTTTGATTGAGGTGATAGAGAGACTTGAAGTGGCAGAAATAAAAGAGGTAATAATTGAATTGTTTGACTAGTCTAGGCTTCCCCATTGATTTCATTTAAATCTAAGAAAATGAAGTCTTCAGGTAAGTGTGATTCTGTACTTCTTTGAAGGTGAAGTAGCAAAATATTCACAGATACGTAGATTAAAGATTTTGGTTCATAGCAGCGTTTTTTAGAAAAAGAAGTCAGAATGGGGCATAATGTTTTGCTCAGTTTAACTGAATTTCATAGTAACCTTTAGTAATTTGACTAGATGTAGGTCTATCCCTCCACTGCCTTCTGTATCCTGTGTCTGCTTCCCTACGTGCTAATACAACAGTTTCAACATTTTGCAACAAGTATTTCCAATATTCTCGTATTCTGTTTTTAATGTTATGAATGTTATTACTACCAATGGTTCCCAATCAACAAGACTCATAAAAAGGTTGTTTTGTTACAGAATCTGTGATGAGTATAATTTAACATTCCTTAACATCAGTTTATTCCAAACATTAAAATTAAATAATTCTGTTGCCTTGATTTTTTCACCCACTCACCATAGATTTCTAAAAAGCCATTGGACTAAACTTTACATTTCTAGTGTGAAAATTGTTTGCTGAAGGACATATCCTATGTTTTCAAGGGTACCTCAACACTATTGTAAACTTGGAGATGTTTTTGGTAACTTCTGGGTTTATATTTGTTTACATGCATATTTGTTTCCTGATTCTCATTTGTGTTATTATACTGAGGGCATATTTACAAGCCCCATGCTGGTGTTGGGGGGGCGGGGTTCCATGGGCATTGCAGTGGGTTTTCCCACACAACACCCATGGGTTTTGAGGCATTGCTAGATGTACAAGGCTATTACCTGGGAATGCATCAAAACCTCGTGTGAGAAAGAGCCTCCTTTGACATGGTTAGCCACCCTCCTTTTTGCCTGGTATATGATATGGCTTCAAAGTTGTAAGTGCCCTGGGCCCCTGATAAACAGGTTTCCAGGGACAGATCTCTTTCCCAAAACTGTTGTGATGCATTGGCACAATTAGCAACACCTTTAGTGACCACCATTAGTCCCTAATAAATGGTACTTAGGTGCCCAGGGCATGGGGTACTAAGGGTAGGCCCCTTAAGGTAGCAGCACAGATTGTGCCACCCTCAGGGACATTGCACCCAAGTGCACTCAGCCCTACCATTGCAGGCTGAGTGTTTTGTTGCAATCCTAAAATGCAAACCTGACATGGCACACAACCTGTGTGACCTGCCCACTACACAATGCATGCAATATAGGTAAGCCGCCCTTCTGGCAGTCCTTACAGTTAAAGGCAGGGTGTACTATAATGCACCTGTTAGCTTAGGTGTATGACCAATTTGCCCTACTGTGTCCCTGCCACACCTGGGACATAGAAAGTGTAAATCCAGACTGGTCCCAGCATTGGATTTATTGCAAAATGTACCCAGGGGCTACCTTAGAAGGGATCCTGACAAAGCTAACAAGCCCTGGCATGGTTGCTGGCTGGTCCCAACCAGCCTTCCACTACCAGACAAGATTCTGGATCCCTGGGGTGAAGGCCTTTGCTCTCTGGGACTAGAAAACAAAGCCCTTCTTGGGCAGAGGTATTACAATTCCTCCTCCCAGGAATGTGCCCTGCCCTGCTAGATGAAAAAGGCTTAGTGCCCTTAAAACTCAACCCTCAGCCTGCTGCTAGCAGCAGATGGCCACCTCCTTTGCAAAGCCCCCCTTTTAGTGGCAGCAACTGCAGGAAAATGCACAAAAACTAGGAGTGGCTACCCTCTGACTACACCACCCCTCAGGTATAGCAGGGGAGGTGACCTCTCCATTTCATTCTTCCATCTTGTGCGGTAGGAAAATAGCTAATCAGGGTGAAGGATATGACCTCTCCCCACAGGTGTAGCCACCATAGCCACCGTAAGGTAGATGGCCTGTTGGCCACTACCAGGTACTGTCTAAACACCCCCTAAATGCAGTATTCAGTGGGTATCTCTAGACCTACAGATCAGATTTGACAGACACAGGAAGACCAGTGACAAAAAGACTCAAGGCTCGAGAACCGAAGTCCTGCTGCAAGAAGAAAAAGGCACCAAACCTTGCCTGCTGCACCCAGAACTTTGCAATCACCGCAGTGGGGTCGACTGGATAGTGGACAGACTCTAAGTAATCCCAGAAGACCTCCATCCTTCTATAAATTGACAAGAACCTCCCTCCAGAGTAAAGGCAACCAGCAAGCAAGATCCAGTAAAGTTCAGTTCACTGACCAGCCGCTGAGTAAGGAACGGGACACAGCAACCAGACCAAGTTTCCCCCAATGGACCCAGAGGACAAACCCTGCAAGTGTACCATGTTTATTGGCACTGCAACCTCCAGTGGCTAAACCGTGCAATAGCCATGGGTACTGGACCACCAACGTCGGACCCCCAGAAGAAAAGTCCACTCTGGACTCTCCAAGGACCAAAAGCAAGCACCAGTGGAGAGACTTCAGGACATCAAAGAACCACCCCTTAGAGTGGCCCAACTGACCTGTAATCCACCCTCCAAGTGACCTGCCCCCTGGTTCCAAAGGTTCCTTTTCGCACAACTCTTGGCTGACCTATCTGCTCCGCACCCGGCCTCCATGGGCCTTGCATGGAAGAAGCAGCTGTGCTCTAGGAGACCCCAACCTTTGAACTCCAAGGGAACCTACTGGACTCACCTTTCAACCAACCTGTGCAGAGCATTTCCAAGTGGTCCCCCTCGAGCATCCTGCACCAGCTCCAAAACTTTCAGCTACTGCTCCTGCTTCAACTGGGAACTGCCCAAACTTCTCCGGCTGGCCCACAGGACATCTCAATGACCTCGACCTAAAATCAGAAGGTGACATTTGTAAAAGCATTGCCCGGTGATATATGCATTTTTAAAGTTTTCTCCCATTGATTCCTATGGTGCGTAATTATGCACAAAAAGGCTATATTTGCTAAACATTGAAAAATCATAACTTAAAAAGTACTTAACTGATTTTGATGATCTTGGTCTTAAAAATGCGATACAAATCTGAAGTATTTTTGCAAATTGGTCTCACATTATTCTATTGAGTGTGTGTCCCAAATTATTTATACTTTGAGTACAACAAACTCCTAGCACTTCTCCAAGATTGGCCTAACTGTTCCACCAAGGTACCACAAAAATTAGAGCAGTGGGTGGTCTAGTTTTTATCTCTGTGAACCAATGTGGGGTTGCTCTGACTCTCTGCACAGTGCACATAGTTTGTGTAGAGTATTTAGAAAGCCACCCACCTACACCTGCCCAGGGAGGTGTAACAAGGAGAAATATGTTTATTTCGCCTCATTTATTCCTCTTTGTATGAGGAAAACACCTCCATGGATTGTTTTCATGCAGGAAGGTGTCCCTTCAAGCACAAAAACAATTCTCCATGCAACGCAGGCACCCTGGTGCCAGGGTACCTGCGTAGGCGCTAGTCAGTCAAAAGGCCACCAGTGCAGGGGGAGAGGACAGAAATGCATCGTATTTTGGAAATACAGTGCATTTCTGCCCTTCCCTGTGGTGCAGGGCAGCGCAGCAAGTTCACTTGTGCTGCCCTGCTTCACTTTCTTGTAAATATTCCCCTGAGTTTCTCAGTGGTATGCATACCTTGTGTGCATTTGTAAATGTATTGGTTAAGAGACATGCGATATAAGTCATAATCGTCTCTCAAACATAAAGTGCGATTTTCTGTATCATTTGGTGATTTCAGAATTAATTTTGAACATATCTGTTCATAATGTATGATTCTTGTTATCTTTTGCCGCTAGGTAGTAAAATTTCAATAATGAACGGTAGCATCTTCTAATTTTGTAAATAAGTTTAAGTGAAATTCTGCTGGCATCAACGTTTGATAAGTGCCATATTGCAATGTGGTGCTAATGTCAGCACAGCGCAAAGTACCTTCAAATTCAACTACAAATGTCTTTGGCAGACAGTTTCTCATTCAACTTCGTTAAATTCACATATCTGTAATCAGTGCTTAGATACTTCACGAACAGTGTGAAGTGATGTAACATTATAGTTCACCTGTAAAGTCCTTACAATATTAACTTGACATATTGAGTATTGTGACATTCAACCCATGCAATTGGGAAATTGCCCCTCAAATCCTTAGTGGAGTTCAAATGAGGAATTTACAATAGGAGGCCTGCGCTGAAGTAAAAATGGTCTTGTGACGGACAACTTCCTTTGAAGTGCTGCTAATTCTTAGAAAATGGAGAAGTGTGTTTACCCTACCTTTCTCTTACTGCATACTTAGTTTATTTTTCAGTTTTAACAAGTGTGACTCTGGAGGTGCAGGTGAAAGGAGAATGCCACAGCATTATGGAGATTTAGTAGCACACAGATAATAAAGATGAGGTAGCTTTACAAAGTAAATGTCAGACCTGGCTTGGCTCCCCAACTTGTTTTGCCTTCTGACTTCCTGTGTGCTGATTTCGTTTTTGCTGGCTTCAGGACTCTGGGCACTTTACCACTACTAACCAGTGCTAAAGGGCATGTGCTCTTTCCCTAAAACATGTTACCTTTGGCCTATCCACAATTGGCATATTTAATGTACTTGTAAGTCCCTTGTAAAATGTACCACATGTGCCCAGGGCCTGTAAATTAAATGCTACTAGAGGGCCTGAAGCAGTGATTGTGCCACCCACTTAAGTAGCCACTGCAGAGCCTGCGTGTGCAGTTTTAAACTGCGATGTCGACCTGGCAAGTTAACCCTCTTGGCAGGCCCAAACTCTCCTTTTTAATATGTCGCCTATAGGGTAATCCATGGACAGCCCCTAGGGCATGGTGCAGTGTTAGTAAAAAACTGGACAGGTGCTTTTAAGTTTTACATGTCCAGGTGGTGAAAAACTCTTAAATTCTTTTTTCACTTCTGCGAGGCCTATCTCTCCCATAGGTTGACATTTGGATCGCCTTATTACATTTGTTAAGTGTAATGCTTAATTGGGAAGAGATGGGACCCTTAAGTTTGGTGTCTCTGGAACCACAATTTAAAATCCCAGCTTATGGCGATGTCAGATTTTAAATTGTAATTCTGAAAATGCCACTTTTAGAAAGTTGCCATTTTTTTACTTTAAATCATCTAGGGCCAGATGTAGCAAGCATTTTGCATGGTGCAAATTGCAAAAATCGCAGTTTGCGCCATGCAAAATGCCGATTGCGATGCTCATTCACAATTTGCGAGTCGGTACCAACTCGCAAATTGTGAATGCGACTCGCAAATAGGAAGGGGTGTCCCAATACCAAGCCCTGCATGCAACACCAAAGCATGAATGCCCATCACCAAAGCATGTCCACTACAGATACCGACACAGACCCCAAACCAACTATCACACAAGGACCAAGCCCAGAATGCAAACACTGGAGTACAGGGTCACTCACCCATTGCACACAATGGCACACACAGATACAATAATCATGCCTTTACATCCCTACAGGACCCCTACCCAACGTCACCGGACAGGAGGCGCCAGACATAGCCAGTCCCCCCACAGAAGAGACCCACAGTGATGACAGCAGCTCTGCACAACTGGATCAAGATGACCAGCCCGGCCCATCATGGACCTCGGGACAGTTGGTTCCCCTGACACAGTCCCAAACCACCACTGAACCTCCCCCGCAGGAAACACCAGCACAGCACCCACCCAGTGGGCCCATCCCTCTGTCCCCAGGACACGTCAATCAGCAGTGTGTCCACCACTACAGGGAACCCAGGCAACCCCACTAACACAGGACGATCAGGGACCTGGGGGCAGGGGCAGTGGGCACACGGTTCAGGGGACAGAGGAACAGGGAAGCTGGGAGGACTGCTGTGCGACAGGGGGAGGACAGGCCCAGGGAACCCACTCTCCACGAGGCACTCTCCAACATCATGGGAGCTTACCATCATTCCCAGGAGACGATGGCAACGGTACTGGCCAAGTTTCAGGAGACCCAGCGGCTGCAGGAGGAACACTACCTTGGGATCAGGGAGGACTTGAAGTCCATTAACAACACCCTGGTCACCATTGCAGGGGTACTGGCAGATCTTGTCAACACCAGGAGGGACACAGTGGCACAACAAGGGGACCCTGACACTAGCCTGGATGATGAACAGCCCTCCACCTCCGCCGGCGCTAGTGGACAGGAGGCACCACCACAGGAACACAACACCAGCACCCCACCCCCTGCAGATGGAGAACCACCACGCAAACGGTCCCTGAGATCCAGGAAAAAGACAGAGAACATTGCCAAGACCGCCACCAGGAAATGAGACCCCCCTGAATGTCACCCTTCTGTCCCACTATGTCACCCTGTCCATCCTTCAGCTGCCATTGCTCCACTTCCTATGCCCCTTGGGACAATACACCTGTGAAACAAATAGACTGGACTCTGCCATGGACATTCCTCCACCATCACCCCAGACCATTTTACAACACCCTCCACTTATTAGCACAGAAATAAACACATTTCAATCACAAAACAATCTGGAGTCAGTCTGTGTTTTCACAAAGGTGTAATTGCAATAACCATGGAATATAGCATTGTAATTTACTTGTGCACATACCCATGTAACACAGCTGTAGGCCTGGAGGAACTATAGCAGAGGGCACAGAGTGGGACCCACATCTGTGAAATGGAAAGGCAAAGTGACAAGTCAGGGTCCATACACTGAGTGCAAATGACAGACCTATGCTAGCTCCAGAAATTGTATGAGATGTGGGAGGCAGGGACATCTTCTTACCTGTGTCTCACTGGAAGTATTGCATGATTATGTTGTTTCGGTTGTCGATATCCTCTTCTTCTGCCTCCTCTTCTTCACTGTCCACAGGCTCCACAGCTGCCACAAGACCTCAAGCTGGCCCATCCTCCTGCAGAAAAGGCACCTGCCATCGCAAAGCCAGGTTGTGCAGCATACAGCAGGCCACGATTATCTGGCACACCTTCTTTGGTGAGTAGTAGAGGGAACCACCTGTCATATGGAGGCACCGGAATCTGGCCTTCAGGAGGCCGAAGGTTCGTTAAATCAACCTCCTAGTGCGCCCATGTGCCTCATTGTAGCGTTCCTCTGCCCTTGTCCTGGGATTCCTCACTGGGGTCAGTAGCCATGACAGGTTGGGGTAACCAGAGTCACCAGCAAATATCGAGGGACAACTGTTAGACACACACTAACCCTTAGGGACAGCCCCATACCCAGACACATATTCACACTGTATTGGGTCCTTGGCCTCACCTATTAGACACACACAGTGCCTCTGGAGTTGACCCATCACATAAGGGATGCTGCTATTCCTCAAAATGTAGGCGTCATGCAGTGAGCCAGGAAACTTGGCATTCACATGGGAGATGTACTGGTCTGCCAAACACACCATCTGCATATTCATAGAATGGTAGCTCTTCCTGTTTCTGTACACCTGTTCACTCCTGCGGGGGGGTACCAATGCCACATGTATCCCATCAATGGCACCAATGATGTTGGGGATATGTCCCAGGGCATAGAAGTCACCTTTCACTGTAGGTAAATCCTCCACCTAAGGAAACACAATGTAGCTGCGCATGTGTTTCAGCAGGGCAGACAACACTCTGGACAACACGTTAGAGAACATTGGCTGGGACATCCCTGATGCAATGGCCACTGTTGTTTGAAAGGAACCACTTGCCAGGAAATGGAGTACTGACAGGACCTGCACTAGAGGGGAGTATCCCTGTGGGATGGCGGATAGCTGACATCAGGTCTGGCTCCAACTGGGCACACAGGTTCCTGGATTGTTCCACGATCAAGTCTGTATGTGACTATTATGTGTCTCTCTTCCATTGTCGACAGGTCCACCAGCGGTCTGCACACCGGAGGATGCCGCCATCTCATCACCTGCCCCAGCAGACATGCCCTATGGAGGAGAACAGCCAACACTGAGGTATCCCAAAATGTAATTTGCACAAATGTATTAATCCGCAATGTGCCTGTAACTGTGAGTATTCCAGGCCTACATAGGTGTGACGCAGTTATTATTAATGCCATGTGGCCCCCTGAAATTACGTCTGCCTGACCTGTAAGGTGGGACAAGGTGATATGAGGTAACTGCGCTGGCGTTGTACACCATCGCGGTGTGCGGTCGAAGACCGCGGTGCAATGCTGCATTGGTTAACATTGGGCCCTATGGGTCTGAGGAGCCAATGACGATGTATGCAGGTGGTGATGGTATGTATTGCCAAGGATGTCCGGACCCTGGGGGTCCACCACAAACAGAGGGAGGACCTGTGCCGCTGGAGCAGGAAGACGGCGGAGGCCCAGCTGGGGATGGCCTCCCAACGTGGGAGGGGTGCCCGTCGCACCATGACCCCCCTGATGTTCCCGATCCTGGTGGTGGCGTATCCGGAGTTGGATGGGCGCTTGAGGGCATCACAGAAGCCACAAGGGGTGAGTACACTCTCATTCAGCTGACTTTGCGCGCATTACGAGGTGTCTGAGTGGGGGAGGTGGGCAGTGGGTACCCCTAGGCCAGGGCGATCTTCGTAGGCAAGGTCCCTTGTGAGGCAGGCTATGTGGCACCCCAACCCCACTAGTGGTTCGAGCAATCTACACCTAGTCAGGCTCCTGTGACTTCCAGGTGTGCAGCAATTGGGCATTAAGTGCATTGCGTAGTGCAGAGGGCTGCTCACTGTCTGTTGTGTCTGCCAATGGTAGTGGTGTTGCATGCACTGAACATGTCTTTCTTCTGTATCCCCTCCCCCCTTTTTGTGGTCTCCCTGTTCTTGTGTGCAATAGCATCATCAGGCGGAGGAGCATTGGCACCGGAGCAGGAAGGAGCTGCATCCCACTTGGCCCTGGAGGGTGAAGCAATGGAGTCTGAAGCCACCAGTGGGACAGAGGGCGAGAGGAGCTTCACGGCGGGGACAGGAGCAGAGACCAGCGACAGCGACTCCTCCTCTGATTGGAGCTCCCTTGCGGTGGCGGGCCCCTCTGTGCCCACCGCATCTACAGGTACAGCCGCCACCCCCTACCAGCACCGCCCTCCCAGCAGCCCCTCAGCGTGTGTCCCGTGCCCGCTCAGCCAGGACGGTGGGCATCTCCTTCGCCCCAGGCACCTCAGGCCCTGCCCCAGTCAGCCCTGCTGCCCTCAGTGAGGAGGCTATTGACCTCCTGGGATCCCTGACTGTTGGGCAGTCTACCATTCTGTATGCCTTCCAGGGTGTTGAGAGGCATTTGCAACAAACAAATGCATACCTGGAGGGCATTCATTCTGGGCAGGCAGCCCAACAGAGAGCATTTCAGACTCTGGCCTCAGCACTGATGGCAGCCACTGTCCCTGTGTCCAGCCTCCCCCCTCCAACCTCCTCCACCCAGACCCAATCCCCTGTACCTCAGCCTATCCCAAGCACACCATCAGACCAGCATGCACACACATCAACACACAAGAGTGGCTCAGGCAAACATAAGCATCACACATCCCACAGGCACTCACACAAGCATCATACCCATGCACACATACCAACATCCACTTCCTCCACTGCGTCCCCCTCCTCCACGTCTCCCTCCTCCCTCCCAGTCTCGTCTCCACTCACACCTGCATGTACTACAACCTCAGCCACTAATTCCATCACCAGCACGGCCATCATCACACACCGCTCACGTGCACTCACCACCCCCACTACCATTCACACATCCTCAGTGTCCTCTTCCAGTGTGTCTGTGAGCCCTCCTCCCAAAGTACACAAACGCACCCACCAACAGCCATGCACCTTCACCCAAATTCAGCAGACGTACACCTCCCTCAACCACTGCCTCTTCCTCCACTCCCAAACCCCCTCCATCTACCCGTCCCAGTGTGTCTAAAAAACTTTTCCTGGCTAACATTGACCTCTTCCCTATGTCTCGCCCCCCCGTCCTTCCCCTAGGGCCACGCTTTCCAGGTCCAAGCCCAGCACCTCAGCCACCACATCCCCAGGCACAGTGGTGCCAGCAACTGCGGGGTCATGGAGTGCGCCAACCATCAGGCCTGCCAGTGTGCCACGGAGCGAGGGCAAGGACATTCCGCCACCTGCCAAGGTTAAAAAGGTGCCCACATCACAGAGGGAGAAGCCAAAAACACCTGCCACCAAGGGGTCAGCGAAAACGAAAGGGGATAGTGGCAAGACAACTGCGCCACCATCAAAGGGAGGAGCCTCCATGGCGTATCATGCTACCTGTACCTCGGCAATCTAGTGGCACACACACCCTGGTGAGGGAATTGTACCAGCCACACTGCACGTGGAGCACTCTGGGCACCAAGCCCCCTCCAGAACCAGTGGAGAAAGGCATCCACTACCTCAGTCCTTGGCAGGATGAAGCACTCTGGGCACCAAGCCCCCTCCAGAACCAGTGGAGAAAGGCATCCACTAGAGAGACTGTGGCTTTGCACTCCCCAGGACCCCAGGATAAAGCAATGGGCAACCCACCCACTTGAGAGACTTGAAAGACTGTGGCTTTGCACTCCCCAGGATAAAGCAGTGGGCAAACCACCCACTGGAGAGGCTTGAGAGACTGTGGCTTTGCACTCCCCAGGATAAAGCTGTGGGCAAACCCCCCACTGGAGAGACTTGAGAGACTGTGGCTTTGCACTCCCCAGGATAAAGCAGTGGGCAACCCACCCACTGGAGAGACTTGAGAGACTGTGGCTTTGCACTCCCCAGGATAAAGCAGTGGGCAAACCACCCACTGGAGAGACTTGAGAGACTGTGGCTTTGCACTCCCCAGGATAAAGCAGAGGGCAACCCACCCACTGGAGAGACTTGAGAGTCTGTGGCTTTGCACTCCCCAGGATACATCAATGGGCATGGAGCCCCCTCATGCAGCAGTGGCGTCGTGCGCTCATCTCGCTGAGGTGCCCTCCCTCCCCTCCCCCTGAGGTGCCTGTTTCATTTCGAGCTGATGCCCCTGCAGTGTTCTCTCCGTTTCCAGTCAGGTGTCATGCGTGGGCTTCGCCCATGCATTTTGGGCCCAGTGGTCCACAGACAATGATTGGTGCACTATCCGGACTTGTGTAGTTGGTGTACATAATTGCATTTACTGGATTTTGAACTTTGATAATGAGATTTCACATGATTACACTTGTTCAAATCAATTCCTTTTGTCCTTGCGTTCTTCCAGGGGGTGGGGGGTGTATGTGTACTGTTGCTGCATGTATTTGTGTGTATGGTGTTGTGGGTGGGGGTGGGGGTGTTGCGTGTTAAGTGTGTGTGTCACTCTCTTTTCCCTCCCCCTCCCCTGTGTTGTAGGTACAGTACTCACCGTGGTCGTCGCCGCCGTCATTGGTGCTCCTGATAGAAGAGATGGAAGACCAGCATCGGCAGTATCTGCAATTCGGGCTCCATGGTGTCCTGGTTCCTCGTAGGGTGTGGTAGTACCGCCGCTTTAACACCGACCACCAGGG
This sequence comes from Pleurodeles waltl, assembly GCF_031143425.1. Taxonomy (NCBI): domain Eukaryota; kingdom Metazoa; phylum Chordata; class Amphibia; order Caudata; family Salamandridae; genus Pleurodeles; species Pleurodeles waltl. The sequence continues at coordinate 160,522,610 of NC_090448.1, read as the reverse complement.
TTGTAATGAGGGCCATTGTCTCCAAAGTTAAGCACGCCCGCTCTGTGCCTGTACCCCGACTAGGATTGTTTTCCTTACTTGAACAGGGTGCATACCTCTGCCAGCTGGAGACCCAATTTCTAACATTGGCGATCAGTGGTGAAGATAAGACTCGTGTTTGTATAGGGTCTTCCAGTAATTTGGTGTACAGTACCATCCACATAAAAGGCCAATTGTAATCAATTGTCTCTGATCCTTATTGGCATTTGTCCCCTACTCTCTCCAATTGGCATTTTTAATTTTTCTATTCTCTCTGATTGACATTTTTGTTTTTCTCTAAACCCATACCTCTAACTGGATGTCCTATATCTGCATCTGCAAAAATGCACTGTGAACTGGCCCTGCTGGAGAGTAACACTGTGGCCCAGCCCAAGGATTTTTGCAGGGGGTTCCGACTGTCTAGAAAAGGCTTCACCAGGAAGGAAGAGCTGCAAAAGACTCTGAGGGCCTAGTTAATAGCCTAGGATGCACTTGTGCTCACAGAGGAGGAGGATGACATGATGGAGGATGGTGTGAAGCTGGATCAGGATTCCCTTGAACTGCCTGTGGGGGCAGGAAACCAATGGAGTGGAGGTTCACCCCAGGGCAGGGGGCAGCATTTCATTTAGAGACCTGTCCCCAGGAGGGAGGAGAGAAAATTGAAATTGGAGCTGCTAAGCTCAAACTGAAAAGTGAGAAGGTGGAAAAAGCCTTAGAGGAGAGGAATCGCATGTTGGCTCATGAACTGAGTCTGAAGGAGCTGGACATTAAGGCTAGGCAGGCTGAGTCCAGAAGTGATGGTGGCAGCATTCTTCAGTGTCCTCTGACAGGAGGGTCCACATACCCAAGGGTCTGGTGTCTAATGTTGTGGTGGGAAGTGACATAGACAGATGGTTTGAGGCCTATGAGATTGCTTTACAGATGCACAAGCTCCATGAGGAGTATTATGGAGTCAACTGGGGAGACACATTCCTAGTAAGGGGAGAGACACTCTACTGGGCCTAGAAGGGAGTGATAGAATAAGGTATCCTGCTGTGAAGGAGGCTCTAAACAGGAAGTTTGGTCTGACCCCAGAAAAGGACAAGCAAACTTTCAGGGATAGTCAGCGGCTATCCCAACAGACCAGGATTGATTGTGTGGCTTCTTTTTGCAAGGCACTGGATAGTTGAGTGAAGGGCAGTGAGGTAAAGGACTACCAGACCTGTGGCAATACCTTGTTGGCAGTAATCTCTCTGACCCCAGGGAGCTTGCTAAGGAGGTGGACTGCTGCCTCAGCATCAGGGTCCACAAGCAGGTCTGAGGGGATCACCACAAGGGTGGGCAGGGACCTCACCAGATGAAGGAGGGGGTGGACAAAAATAAAAACAAAGAGTTCTCTAAAGGGCCACAAACTAGTACTGCGGGTCAGGGTTCCCACACCCCTACTGAGAAGTAAAATAAATGGTTCCCTAACAGTAAGTCTGCAGGAAAGGCACCCCCTAAGTGTTATGAGTGTCAGCAGGAAGGACACTAAAAAAGGGAATGCCAAGTGTCCCAAGCGTGGGAGAGCCTCCTACCAGCGGGCAGTCACTGGGGTTGGTGAGTGTAGCACTTGGGGAGGAGATTGTGCAGATAGTTTGGGCGACAGTGTAGAAGTTACCCTAGTGTCCCTGGGTCACAGACAGATGGTGCAGAGAAACTACATGTCTGACAATACTAGTAAATACAGTCAGTGGGTCACCATCAATGGGCAGAGGGTGTAGGCTCTGAGAGACACGGGAGCCAGTGTGACAACTGTCAGGTGTCATCTGGTCTCTTCAGAGCAGGTAGGCCCTAATGTGTTCCACCAAGTTGTTTCTGCTGACAACCACAAGGGCCACTACCCAGTGGCTGTTTTCCTTTTGAGTTTGGGGCGGGGGGTCTCAGGTTCTTTGAGGGTAACTATGAGTCCATCTATGCCTGTGCAATGTCTGCTTTTTAACAACCTGGATCATACCGCCTGGTAGGATGTGGAGCCTAGGTCACACTTGGGAATGGTGGGGTTGCTGGAATGGGCGTGCCTGATCACATGACCCATGGCAGCTCGAGAGGGGGATCAGAAGGACCTAGAGCCTGAAAGAACACTCCAGGGTCCTGCCAAGAAGGGGAAGGACATGGGGTGCCGGCGACCCTCCCTGCGACTCCCATGGTCCACGAGGAGGCTGAACCTGAGGGGGACAACCAGGTACCTACAGGATGTGATCAAACTGCGGAACCTGCCTAAGCTGTTCAACCGACAGCAGGAGTTGTATAGTGAGCATAAGGCTCCTGAGCCTTGTGCAACATGTGTGCTGGTAGTTTCCCAGTGCTACAGAACCATCCTATCAGGTCTTTCTCAAAATGTGCCACTGGCAGATCATTTGGGGCAAGACAAGACCTTTGACAGGCTTGTCACTCACTTTACTGGCCTCAATTGAGGAAGGCCTCGGATGCATTCTGTAGGTGCTGTCCTACCCGCCAGGAGATTGGTAAGACAGGAGGGAAGTGCAGTGCCCCCTACAACCTTGTCCTATCATTGGCACCCCCTGTGAGAGGGTGGTCATCCACATCATCGGGCCTCTGTACCCCAATACAGCCATGAGCAACAGATTTGTTCTGGTCTTGGTGGACTATGCCACCCGGTACCCAGAAGCTATCTACCTAAGAACTGTGACTGTGCCCCCGGTGGCCAAAGCACTGATGGGGATCTTTACCCATGTGGAGTTCCCAAGGAGATGGCATCTGACTGGGATACCAACTTCATGTCCAAATACATGAAGATCATGTGGAAGAAGTATGGGGTAACCTACAAATTCCCCACCCCTTGCCACCCCAAAACCAATGGGTTGGTTGAGAGGCTCAACCAAACCCTCAAAGGCATTACTGGTCTACCTGACTCCATGAGGAGTAAGTGGGGTGTCCTACTGCCATGCCTGTTGCTTGCATACAGAGAGGTAGTGCAGAAGAGGGTTGGCTTCAGCCCCTTTGAGTTCTGTTTGGGCACCCTGTGAAAGGGCCTCTCAGTTTGGTAATGGAAGGTTGGGAGGAAGCTCCCGGGAGAGCCCCCCATGATGTGGTCAGACACATGCTGGCCCTCACAACCAAACAATCCACTTCTGGAGACTCACCCAGGAGAATCTGGAAGCTAGCGAGGGGGAAGTGAAGCATTGGCATAACCAGAATGTCACTCTGGCTGTGCTACAGGACCTTCTTATAGGGTCTGGCTCATGATGTGCCATTGGCAGGTCATTTGAGGCAACACAAGACCTTTGACAGGCTTATCACCCACTTTTACTGGCCTCAAATGAGGAAAGCCTCAGATTTCTTACTGGGTCTGGCTCATGATGTGCCATTGGCAGGTCATTTGAGGCAACACAAGACCTTTGACAGGCTTATCACCCACTTTTACTGGCCTCAAATGAGGAAGGCCTCAGATGAGTTTTGCAAATCCTGTCCTACCTGCCTGGTGAGTGTTAAGACAAGGAGAAAAGCAAGACCCCCATACAACCTTTTACTTTCATTGGCACCTCCATGAGAGGGTGGGGAGCAACATCATTGGGCCTCTGGAGCCCAAGACAGCCGTTGGCAACAGATTTGTTCTGATCTTGATAGACCATACAACCAGGTACCAAGAAGCATTTCCCCTAAGGAATGTGACTGCGCCCACAGTGGCCAAGGCACTGATGGGGATCTTTACCAGTGTGGGGTTCCCCAAGGAAGTTATATTGACTGGGGTTCCAATTTCATGTCAAATTACATGAAGGCCATGTGGAAGGAGTGTGGGGCAACCTACAAGTTCTCCACTCCTTACCACCCCTAAACTACTGGGATGGTTCAGAGGTTCAACCAAACCATCAAAGTCATAATTATGGGTCTACCTGAACCCACAAGGCGAAAGTGGGACTCCTCCTGCCATGCCTGTTATTTGGATACAGTGAGGTACCGCAGTAGGGGGTTGGCTTAGGCCCCTTTGAGTTCTGTATGGGCACCCTGTGAGAGGGCCTCTAAGTTTGGTAAAGGATGGTTGATGGGCTAGCTCCCAGGAGAGTCCCTTAGGATCTGGTTAGCTACATGCTGACCCTTCGTAACGTAACAGCCTGCTTCTGGAAACTCGCCCAGGAGAATCTGGAAGAAAGCCACGAGGACATAAAGCACTGGTATGCCCAGGATGTCACTCTGGTTGAGTTTCAGCCTGGTCAAAAAGTGTGGGTGATGAAGCCTGTGGAGCCCCAAGCTCTGCAAGACCACTGGTCTGGGTCCTATGAGGTAAAGGAGCACAAGAGTAATGTAACCTAGCTGGTGGACCTCAAGACTCCTAGCAACCCTTTGAGGGTCCTGCATGTTAATCACCTCAAACCGCACTTTGAGAGGTCCGAGATTAGTCACAAATGATGGGGTCAAAGGGGAGAGCAAGCCTTTCCCAGACCTCCTCTCTTCCAAGGAGCAGGATGGGTCAGGGGAGAGTGTCAGCCTCTCCCCTGACTCTAAAACAACAGAGAGACTGCCACTGGTTGCTTGGGCAATTTGCCTCTTTGCTCTCCCTTACCCCAGGACACACAACATAGTGTACACATGACACTGACACTGGGGATAGCACAGCTATAAAGTATAAACTTTACAGGTTGTCTGATAAAGTAAGAACCAGCATTAAGGAGGAGGACTCTTTGCTTCTGGCATTAGGGTTAATTGAGCACTCTAAGGGCCCTTGGGCCAGCTCAGTGGTTTTGGTCCCCAAGGTTGCCCCCTCCAGGTGTCAATCCTGAACATTGGTTCTGTGTGGACTGCCATGCCCTAAATGCAGTCACCAAGACAGACGTGCACCCCATCCCCACAGCTGATAAGCTCATAGATGAGCTTAGATCTGCCAAGTTCCTCAGCATGGTTGACCTAACGTCTGGGTACTGACAGATTTCCTTGACCGAGTGGGCAAAAGAGAGGTCTGCGTTCTCTACACCAGAAGGGCACTTCTAGTTCAAGGTCATGCCCATTGGGTCAAAAAACACCCCTGACACTTTCCAGAGGTTGGCCAACCCGGTCCTAGCTGGACTGGAGAGCTTTCTAGATGACACTGTGGTCTTCAGTCTTAGCTGGAAGGACCACCTGCTCCACCTAAGGAAACTGATTCAGTCTCTGCAGAGGGCAGGACTGACTATCAAGGCCAGTACGTGCCAGATAAGGCTGGGTTCTGTGGTCTAATTGGGTCACCGAGTGCGAGGTGGCAAAGTGCAGCCCCTCTGGGTGAAGATTGAGACTATTGTGGCTTGGAAACTCCCCAAGACCCACACAGAAGTGAGTGCCTTCTTAGGCCTCTATGGTTACTACAGATTTGTTAAGGGGTATGGCACTATTGTTGCCCCTTGACAGAGCTAACGTCTAAGAAACAGCCATGTCAGGGGATTTGGACGAAGGCATGTCAGAAGCTTTTGACACTCTGAAGGAGGCCATGCGCACGGTGCTTGGGCTCAATGCCCCTGACTTCTCCCAAGAATTTAGCGTACAAACAGACTCTTCAGAGCATGGTGTAGGAGCTGTGCTCTCACAGCTAAATTAAGATGGTCTGGATCAACCTGTAGCTTTTATCAGTAGGAGGCTACTTCCCTGAGAACATAGGTGGAGCACAATAGAAAGGGAAGCCTTTGCTGTGGTATGTGCATTGAAGAAGCTAGGTCCATATCTGTTTGGCAATCACCTACGGGTTCAGACAGACCACAGGACCCTCAGATGGTTAATGCAGATAAGGGGTGAGAATCTTAAACTGTGGGGTGGTCCATCTCCCTACAGGGATAGGACTTTATGGTGAAACACTGTCCTGGAACAGACCATGCCAATGCTGATGGTCTCTCCAGGTTCTTCTACCTTTGGGAAGAGAATTCCCATGGGGTTCGGTAACTCTTTCCACCTTCAGCTGGGGGTGGAGGGGAGCACATGTTAGATCTGCCATCCTTGGTTTTGTGTAGTTTCCCCTAACTCTTTTTGCCTTCTGACCTCCTGTTTGTTGTATTCCTTTTTGCTGGCTTTAGGACTATGGGCACGTTGCCACTGCCCACCCGTGCTAAAATGCATGTGCTCTTTCCCTAAACCATGTGTCCACTGACTTATCCATAATTGAAATATTTAATGGACTTATAAGACCCTAGTAAAGTGCATTACATATGCCCAGGTCCTGTAAATTAAATGCTACTAGTAAGCCTGCAGCACTGATTGTGCCACCCACTTACGTAGCCCTTTAAACGGAGTCCAGCCTTCCATTGCAGAGCCTGTGAGTGCAGTTTTAAACTGCTATGTCAACCTGACAATGTAACCCTCTTGTCAGGCTGAAACCTTCCTTTTTGAAATATATATAGGTCCCCCTAAGGTTGGCCCTGAACAGCCCTAAGAGGAGGGTGCAGTGTATTTAAAAAGTTGGACATGTACTTTTAAGTTTTACATGTCAATGTAGTGAAAAACTCTTAAGTTCATTTTTTAATTACTGAAAGGCCTATCTCTCCCATAGGATAACACTGGTATTGCCTTATAATATTTTTAAGTGTAATTTCCAATTGAGAAGAGCTGAGACCCCTGTGTTTGGTGTTTCGTGAATCGCAATCTAAAATCCCAGCTTATGGTGAAGTTGGATTTTAAATTGTAATGCTGAAAATGCCACTTTCAGAAAGTTGGCGTTTTGTTACTTTAAATTATCTAGTGCCTTCTGCCTGTCTCTGAATACATGCTCATGTGGGTGACAGAATGCATCTTGTGTATTCTCTCCAGCGAGCCACACACAAAGGGAACTTAGGTGTGATTGAGTAGCCATCTGCATGTTTATGGCCCATCCTGGGCAGAATGGGCAGGAGGAGCTGACACGCCTTAATGGGCTGGGTCCGGAGCCCTCACAAAGGGCTGCATAACCCCCTGTAGTGTGTCTGGAGCCAGAGCGCAAAGGACAGGAACTTTGAGTGCTTCAAAGGCCTCTCTTTAAAGTCGCCCCCACTTCAAAGGCACTCCTGGGTATAAGAACTGTACGTGTGACCCTACCAAATCAGTTCACATCTGGACTAGAGGACATTCTGCCAGGAAGGAGTGCTGTGCTGCTGAAGGGACTGTCACTCTGCTGGACTTTTCTGGACTCCTGCATTGCTGTGCCTGCCTTGCTGCCCTCCTTGCCTGGGAGTGAGGACTGGACCTGAATCTGGACTGGACCCCAGGAACAAAGTGACTCCAAGAGCTTGCTGGCTTGCCTCTAGTTCTGAAGTCTCAGGGACATCAAAGACTTCACTCCACTCTGCAACAGCTTCTGGACTCTGCCAACTGTGAGACCCACCCTGCCAAGTGGTGCCAAGCCAGTCCTGGGCCCTTGTAAGTGGGTTCTTCAGCTGTTCTGTACGGACATCCATGCATCACGGTCACTGCACCGATTGGAGCCGCTGCATCTCTCCTCAATGCCAAAATATCAGTGATGCTGCTGAAGACAAAGACATTGCAGCACCAACAGCACAACTCAGAGCTGGTGCATCACCCTCAGCCCGATGCATCACCTTTGCATCGCTGGCTGCGCGGCCTGATGATGACGCATCACCTTCATCTCAGAAGGTTTCATGCCGCACCACTGCTCAAAGACATCATATCGATGACTGCATGGCTCAACGACCACGCATCCCTGACTGCGCAGATCAGAACTGGCACATCATCATGCATCAGATCTTCAACGTCAACACAACCCTCCACACAAGGTGCTGTTACAGCAGGATAAGGTTGGTCCCTGTAGCCAGCTCGTCCTTCTACGCAGTCGACCTGAACTTTTGGATGTACCCTGGGCTAGCGTGATCTGTTAGCCCCAGTTGGCATTTTAAGTTTCTAAGCCCTACATTTGCAGATAAAAATGTATATCTCCACTTCTACTTATTGGATTTTTGTTGTTTAGGTCATGTTTTGTTCATTAAATTAAGCTCTATTTTTCTAACCTGGATTGGACCAATTGTCTGTGCTGTTTTCACTGTTTTACTGTTTAAAGTGCAGCACAAATACTTTACACATTGGCTCCTGAGTTAAACTTGCCTGCTCTGTGCTAAGCTACCAGAGGATGAGCACAGGTTATTTTATGGTGTGTATCTGACTTATTCTGACTAGGACTGTGAGACCCAAAATCTTAAAGTACAAATATCTCAGTATATATGCACATCAGCAGAACGGACAAATCCAACAAGACACTTAGGCAAGAGATGCTGATGGCCAGCGTGACCAATATAAAATTGTTCTAGAACCAGCATAGTGGGTTAATACATCAGCGAAAGAGTATTCAGAGTGCTTGAATCCGTCGAAAATAATATCTGGTTTTAGAAGCAGCATTTACAGTGATATAAAATATAATTATAGTTTTATGCATCTATAATGGTTATCATTTAGATGAGATGCTTCACTATGAATTTCCGTATGACTAGCTATCATTCGGCTGAAACATTGTCATATGACACTTCATTGAACCTGATTATCCATTTGTCAGTGACTCCCACTACAGATCAATGAGCTTATACGAACGTGGGTAATGTTTGATTGATTGCCGGTGTCAACAGCTTTAGATGCCATTGGTCATCATTATTGAAATGTTGCATTTAGGCTTTCTCGTGGGGTTTTAGAAGAGGCAATGCCGTATATAACGTAAAAAGGCCAAAGTAGTGATGGCAAAAACGAAGGTACTCTCTGATGTTTATCATGTAGCTTGATAAAAAAAAGTGTCTGTTTTACTATACACATTTGAGATATATGTTAACTAAATCTATTAAGTATTATGCTATGTCGATATGATATCTTTGTGAACATAATATAGCAATTAATACATATTAAACGATCAGTGTTCGCTGTGTGGAAATCCTTTGGATTAAAGATAAAAGTAATTAGCCTGCCCTACAAGTGGGAAATGATTTATGGGAACAGATCTGCATTTTGTGGAGTCTAGTTTGTTTCGCGAGGCTTTAGTCTTCCAAATACATTCCTGGTCTATAAATCAGCCTCTGTCCCAGTAATGATGCGCTGCATACATCTTTAAATTATCTTCTGCAGAAGAGGAACAGCCTCGTGCGCGTTTCAGGCTCCATGTTAATCATTTGTGGTGGTCGAACAGTTTAATAACATCATAGCGTAATAATCTATTTATTTAGAAAGAACTGAAAACCTTTGCAAAATAGATGTACAGCTTCATTCCCAAATTAGACACAGCTGTCAACCACCGTGAAATGAAGAAGAGAAGACGGAATGGGTTAAGGTGATTAATAGAGATTGCGCTGAGCTGGCAAGAAGCAAGTCAGAAGCATGGCTTTATGCACAGCCCAGTACACTCCTTATGTATTCCTAAGATCTTCTTGGTGCACTCTCTAGGCCCCCTTTCACCTAAGATGATAAGCTCACACTTTGCTGTAAGGACACAGGTTTATCATGTCTCCTTCACACCGTGAAAGATGCATTTCTTGCTCTTAACACTGCTGGATCCAACATGCGAGGGACTCAAAGTCTTGTCATCTCTAGAGTATTAGACAAAACTTCCTTCCAGGCAGTGGACCCCTCGTTTTTCACAAGTAAAGCATTTGATCTGGAATCGAATTAATCCCTTTCCGATGGAACATTTTCTCGATGGCCTGTACAATCATGTAGAAATATGTTCCCATAAAACCTGGCGAGCTAGCAACTAAGCTAAAACCATGAAAATATGAGAAGGAAGAATAAATATTAGGCCAAAAACTACTCAAGCAAACACTACTTAAAAATGTCTTTGAGCAGTGCTTAATTTGTAAATGAAAAGGTGCCGGTGCCCAAAGCCCTCTTCTTAAACACAAGGCTGCTGCAATTAAATGTGTGAACACAGAATACTGAGGCGGCGTAATCCTGAAGCCATTGCGGGCCTCATTAATCCATATAAAGCCACTCCCTGCCCCTTCAGCTCACTCTTGCAGCTTTCTACTTTCTCCCTATGTGATGCTTTTTCGTTTTTCCCTTCCTCCGTCTTTCTCATAGGTGTCTTTTGCTCGCAGCAAATGCCTGATGGAGAAAAATAAGCCCCGGCCCTCAAAAATAAGTGCCGGTGCTCAGCACCGGAAACAACAAGCACTGTCTGTGAGATACAAAACAAGTGTGTGTGAAAGAATTATTCCAAAATTAATCGAAATCAGGAACCATATAGCTTTGTTTTCAGCTTTTCATTTATTTCATAAAAAATGTTCTTTGTTTATCTTTCCGTGATGCAATTGCAGATTGTACAACAACATTTAAAAATCACATCTATTGTACAAAGCATATTCAAATAAACACATGTAGACATCACAATACAAAAACATTCATAATTACAAAACCTCCACTTATGCTGACATATTAAAGTACACAAAAAGTGATGGATTAAATGCTCAAATTATTCTCAGCCACTGGTAATTACTCTGGGCCACATCCCAAGTCCATTGTTATTTTGCACACCATACCACCTCAGTTTGGACCCAGCTATTGGAAAATCAGTCTTGTCCCCACTCCAGTGGGAACAGAATGATGGTGATAAGGTCTCAATACCAAATTTGAAAATTAAGAATCATAACACTAACAATTAGCATGAGAAGGCATTGCTAGGCCTAAAATCTCTTGCTGCTTGAATGTTTAAAAGCATGCTCTGAACTCTGTCTAACCCTTGCTGCATGACTTGCGAAACTTGCAAGGGTGGCACTATATCTTTTTTAGAAATGCTTCTTCTATAACCTTTTCTTGACTTGTGAATTACACATCTTTATTTAAAGCAAGAGAACCAGTATTACACTCTAGGGCCTACCCACCTACTAAACCACTTTTTAGAAAATATTTTTTTGCCTTAGAACTGAAACATTAACATTATATGAATGATGTGAAACAAGTGGGTGTTATACTTATGCATATAAAATTGTTTTCACAGAAGTGAAAGCATATGGGAAAGGAAGCATATGTATCTTCGACATCTAGTAAGACAATGCATTGTCTACTGTTACAACATCTTAAAAGACTATTACATTGTTAACAATTGTATCAATTGAATTAATTATAAAAGGTGTCCTAATGCAAGAGTTGAGGACACACACACATCTGTTGGAGCACAAACATCATTAATAAAAGTGTGCTACTAAAAGGAAATTAAGTAACATGTTTAAAATGTGTAATGCTGAAAACGTGTTTTGGAAAAACGTGTGCTTAAGAAAACAGGAGCACTCTGGTGACAACCATAAATCTAGTTAGACAATAATATAAATAACTGTCTAATGAATTATATTTTGTGTGTGCATTATTAATATATACTAAAAGAATTATTGGTTTGAAAATTATGAAATGTTTTGCTGCATGTTTTAGAATTTGTTTTATAAAGGCTTCATGTTAGAAATGCAGCTGCAATGTTTAAATTGATAACATGAAATTCATTTTCTAAGCTCACTGTGGAAAGTTATGTTCCAGAGCTGTAGTTTTTAGTCTGGCTTCCTGAAGAAAATATGTACTCATGAAACAAAGACTTACTGACTTTATGACTAGGCTTGAGTGTAATCTGCAACATTTGTATTTTGCTGTGGAAACTGGAGACAGCATTGAAAAATGATGAACCAATGGTGAATGCAGAAAATGAAGAAAGTTACAGCTATGAAAACATGGAGAAGGGCTAATTGATTCTAACCTAAACCACCCCGTAGACTGACCAATAGAGTTTTAGCTAGTTGCTTTCTAGGAGTTTAATAAAACAGAATTAGGTGTTGTAAGTGCAGTCTCTTCTGATTCTGTGTGCTTTGCAGCTCTGAGCTGTTTACAGATCTCTTTATTTTGCCTGTGTAATAATGCGCTGTGTTTTAGATTTTTGCCATTGACTGTTCAGATGCATTAAAGCCAAACATTACTGAACTGTTCCCTACTATGTCACTGTCCAATGAAGATGACCGGAAGATGCTCCACTGATGAAGACATCGCTGCCTGCTGATCCATTCAGGAGAGGTACAAACAAAATCTGCATTTATTTTTCTTGCAGCATTTATTTTTCTTGCAGATTTTATGTGCTCTCCTTTAGAAACCCAACCGCTATTTTTGGTTAGCGCTATAGTCAGGTGTTTTCCAAATTATTTTTTGTCTTCTTTTCTTTTTGCATACAGCCCAAACATGCTTATTAAATTAGAGTAATAGCTAAGGATGCAACATTCTAAATTTGACTGTTCTATATAAATTGATAGTAAACATTTCATCTGCTAATAACTAATTGTATACTGTGTCAATCATTCATTTGTTATTGTTGTTATTCTGCATGGTGATTCAATGGTTTGGTCAGCCTATGTTATTCATGTATTTTTATCATTTGGTCTTGAGTTTGGTTCACCTGATCTTAGCATTGTTAACCTAAAGGGCAATACGTTTGAACTTTACTAAACTGGTGTGGTGATTTATGGCCACATTGGTCATGGTGCGTATAAATTACTGACTCCAATATGAAAAGTGATGTTTATTGATTTTATCTCATTGTTGTTGACCATCTCGCTCCTATCTGAGTCCAAAGATCTGTGTCGACCTCTAAGGGTAATTGATGGTTACCATATATGTGTCACCTTATAAATAAATCATCAAAAGAAATATAAGGCTGGACACACCCACACCTCTGAAGGCAGATGAAGACAGAAGAGATAACAGATCTTCTTCAGAGAGCTCAGTGACCGATCAAAAGAGAAATTGAGACAAGCACTGTAACATGCCCACTAATTCTTGCTACTGTTGGAGCTGAGAGTATAGGTAACTAGTGAGTGCTATCTAAATGCTATAGAGGGTATGAGATGAGATGTTAGAGAGACCATGCTGAGTTTACTAATTCAAGGAAATAGGATCAAGTTTAGAAAGATTCGTGAGAACTGTCTTTTTGTCGAGCTGCTATATACAATAGAGTTCATCATTCTGCTGAAGAGATTGTAATAGGTCTTAGAGAGAGTTGATAAACTGTTTCATAATAGTATGATAGCTTTAAGTACATGAGACAGATAACCGTGAGAATCTTGGGTAATGTAACAGACTGAACATTCCTTTCTGACTTTCCCTAAGAGACAGTATCATTCAGAAGTACTGCATTTGTGAGACGAATAGAGTAGAGACTGATTCAGGATGCTCTTCATGTATGTTTCTGTAACTTTAGATTTTAATTAATAAAACTAAATGAATTCTTTTAATAAATATTTTGAAAACTATTAGAACTCTCCTCATAGACTCTAAAAGAACTAAATTGTTTTTTAAATTAGTGCTATTGTGGCTTAAGAATTATTTCAGCCACTCTAAGATAAAGATCTATGCTGATGGCCCAGTTAAAGTAAGTAAGAGGGATGTTGAACTCAGCAATGGGTATGCCCAGAAATGAGTCATGTGCTCACTGTGCCACTGGAATCAAGCTATCCCAGGCTGATGAACCGATACTAAAGTGAAACCAGTCCTGGGTTGCTTGTATTCTGGTCCCGGGAGGACCTGGCCTGTCAGTTCGGGCTGAACTGTTCCCGTAAGGAGCAGGGTCAATGCTGATTTGCATATGTCTAGCTCCAAACTGAGGTGGCGTGCTGGATGAAAAATGATGGAACGGGATGCGGGCCGGAGTGATCACCAGTGGCTAAGATTAATTCAAGCATTCCTTCCATCATTTTATTTTTTGATTACCTACTGGAATCTGAACGCCACCCTGTGACTATCATCAGATGACATACCAGAAGTCATGAAAATTGTAAAGAGCTTACTATTTGTTTTAAATGTGGTGGTTATGTAGAAGCTATAAAAAACAACAGTGTGCTGTGTCATTCTATCAGGTACGAAGCAATAATGGCAAAATGCTTGGAAGGAGGAAAGGAATGCCCCATTTTACAATGTATTGTTTGAAATATGGGGGCCATTGCTCTTGTTAAATATTTGCATATATAGTTTCAAGCATATATTAATACAGTAACTGCATTAGTATTGTTGCTGTTCTCATTTTACTGAGTGTTCCCGGGTTCATGTCAATTGAATGATTTGGAACTTCATATGTTGTTTAAATCACACATATTCTGGACTTTATAATTCTAAAAAACTTCAATAAAAATGACTTACAATAGATTTATATTTTGTTTAGAGCCTGAAGATGTGTTTTGTCATTGTACTGTGTTCATTTATGTTTTTATTTTATATTCAGATTTGTGTGTTTTCTATAATTTGACCTTTGTCATTACTGTTAAGAAACCTATTCAGTATATTTTGAGATATTTACTAGGCATCGTGTTTTACAAAAACTCAAAACTTTGACTGGACATTGACATCTTTTTTTGCAACTATAATAACTATGTTGTCCTCTAGGAAGACTCATCCCTACATCATCTCCTTTGAGCTAGGCATTCATTGCTCATCAACCAGAAGAGTCAATACGATTTATGAGGCCAGGTTGCCTTAACAGCACGAGTACTGTGTGTGTTGGTTAGTTGTGAACACCGGGCCTCTGACCACTGATAATGCTTGTTTGCCCTGAGATTGAAAGGATATTGGGAAAAGCCTGCCAAGCGATTAATAAATGTCTTTCTGTAATATTTCCAAACTATGATTTGATCAGAATTGCTGTGAATAAAAGCATGACAACTGAAATTTAACTTTATACTGTTAGTTAAAATAATGTGACTCAGAACATCAGATCTTGTGCTTAACTTTGTAAAATCAAGTTGTTTCTAGTTATCAACTCTTAACAAAGTCCTATAGCACTCCTTACTCTACATTTTCTGGTTGTATTCTTTTTGTCTGCCCTTATTTGGAGAACCTTGTTTGTAGGGTGAGCAAGCATATTACAGACATGTAGCTGTGAGTGAAAATACTTAATTGATAGGAGCTTTTTGTCCATTGAAAAATACGTTATATTTGAGGTGGAAACAACTTCTATATGTCTGCCGTGGACACTTGTGATCTTGGAATACACTGCTTCCAATAACTACTATAACCACTCATTATACTTGCAGAGCACCCATCAAATGTCACAAATATCATTACAACAACAAAAGAATGTTGATTCCTTTGCGTGCAATAAAACTTTCATGAGGGGGGTTCAAGTAATATACTTTAAAGAATTAAAACGTAAAGGCATTACTTTGTGGGTTTTAATGACTAGTTGCATCTTTTAGTGGGCCCTACGGTTCAATACAAATATTAAAATGCAGTGTGTGAAGAAAACCAGGTCTGCAAATGAACGCACATATATATTCAGAATCAGCCAATGTAAGTTCATTTTCACATAAAATGCAATCTATACTTTAATCAACAGCATAAAGTGGAATAATTTAAATCAGTGTAATTAATCATTTGCAGGTGAAATGTGAAACACTGCCTGCATCAAATTGTTGATGCATATCTCTTAATTCTTTATTGATTTTGTACTCCATCTGCAATTTGATGTTTCTAGTAGAACTGTATCTCTAGCACTTACTTCTCTGGCCTTTTTTTGTAACACATTTTTCAGTAAACAGGTTTTTACCCATGAAACAAAATGTCATATTTACAACTTCCTGCTTTCATATCTGTTATCAGTTACATTACATGTATCTACCGATCTACCCCTAACTACTGATTTCCTTTCTGTCAAGACTGGTTTTCTAAGCAGGAGACCGTAATTCTTCTCAGTGAAGTAAGAACATCTTTATGCCTGGTGTTATCTTATAAATGAACCTGTAATAAACTGGAGTATAGGTTGGGGGGGGATCAACCTCAATTATTAATCACAGTCCGTGTCAGGATACAGCACTAAATTCACTAAATTAACCTGAGCTCAACTTCCAGGTAGCTATGGCACATAGCAGACAGGCGCAGCTTAGATGCAACTTGTGAATCATTTATGCAGCACTCAAACAGTAATACAATGAAAACACAACATAAGAAAACTTAGACAGAACAAGATTATTTAAATAAATAAAACAACACCAAAACAACAGAAATCCAATCAGTAGAACTGCAGTTTTTTTGTTTTTTTAGTAGGATGTCCTCAGCATGACAAGACTGCAGGCTGTAGCTGAAGAGTGCTTGTCATCATCAGACTCAGCTCGACGGTGACCCCGCTGAAATGGATTTGCTGCTGTGGAGAAGAACATAGCGGAAGATGAGGCGAACCCCATTCCCAGTGGCATTGCGCCCTTAGCAGATCAGCTCAGCAGGTTGGTCCCAGTAAAACGTTGGTGTTGGAAAATGGGTTATTGGTAAGGGCAGTTAGGTACCTACACTTAGCAATAGGCTACTAACCTCCACTTAGGTCCAGTTAGGTCTCAGTAAATTAAACCCAGCTCAACCCTTGGTAGCTTGGCAACGAGCGACAAGGCTTAACTTAGGAGACAGAGTGTAAAGCATTCAAATATCACAAAACAGTAATTAAATAAAACACAGGAAACAGTTTAAAATTCCAAAACCAATTTATAAAAATAGATTATATTTTTATCTCTAAAATGACACAAAAACAAATTGAATCAGATAAGGGGAACCGGAGATATGAATTTAAAAAGAATAATTGTTTTTTTAGCGCCTAGAAACAAAAAGCGCCAATCAGGTCATCTGGTTGCACCTCGACTGGGGCAAAGTCAAAGTTTCAGGGCGACCGCGATTGAGCCCAGCTCGGCTACAGGCCGCGGGAGGCCTCGGTCAAAAGTTAACCTTCACACTTAGTCATTTTTCTGAAGATTTTCTTCAGCGGGACGAACTTGACAGTTTAATCCGACCTCCTGGAGCCCTTCTCCAGATACGCATCGCGGGAATCCTCGGTGTAGATTTTTACCTTCAGACTTAGTCGTTTTTTCGAGGTGAAAATCCTTGGAACGGGGTAAACCTGGATCTTAATCGGACATCCCTGGAGCCCTCCTCGGATACGCTGGCTGGGAGGTCCCGGTCAACTTTTTACCTTCAGACTTAGGGGCATATTTATACTCCGTTTGCGCCGAATTTGCGTCGTTTTTTTCGACGCAAATTTGACGCAAAACTAACTCCATATTTATACTTTGGCGTTAGACGCGTCTAGCGCCAAAGTTCATGGAGTTAGCGTCATTTTTTGGCGTGAACACCTTCCTTGCGTTAATGAGATGCAAGGTAGGCGTTCCCGTCTTAAAAAATGACTCCCAGGCATGTGCGTGGTATTTATACTCCCGGGCAAAAATGACGCCCGGGAGTGGGCGGGGCAAAAAACCCTGCATTTGCGCCTCTTTTCAACGCCTGGGTCAGGGCAGGCGTTAAGGGACCTGTGGGCTCAGAATGAGCCCAGAGGTGCCCTCCCCTACCCCCAGGGACACCCCCTGCCACCCTTGCCCACCCCAGGAGGACACCCAAGGATGGAGGGACCCATCCCAGGCAAGAAAAGGTAAGTTGTGGTAAGTATTTTTTTTTAAAAAAAATTGTGGCATAGGGGGGCCTGATTTGTGCCCCCCTACATGCCACTATGCCCAATGACCATGCCCAGGGGACAGAAGTCACCTGGGCATGGCCATTGGGCAAGGGGGCATGACTCCTGTCTTTGCTAAGACAGGAGTCATGTTAATGGCGTCTGGGCGCCCCAAAAAAATGGCGCAAATCGGGTTAAGACGATTTTTTTGCCTCCGCCTGACTTGCCCCATTTTGGGATGCCCAAACGCCATTTTTCCCTACGCCGGCGCTGCCTGGTGTACGTCGTTTTTTTTCACGCACACCTGGCAGCGCCGGTCGGCTAACGCCGGCTAACGCCATTCAATAAATACGGCGCCCGCATGGCGCTTCAGAATGGCGTTAGCCGGCGCTAATTCTTTTGGCGCAAAACTGCGTTAGCGCCGTTTTGCGTCAAAAAGTATAAATCTGGCCCTTAGTCTCTTTTTTGGAGATTTTCTTTACCGGGACGAAGCTGCAAATCAGGCCGGTTCACGGTTGAGGCAAGCCGGCTAGAGTTGCCGTGCCGGGTTGGCCCCTCTATGGAGCTTTTTTTCAAAAGTTCTCCAAACTTCTGGGGCTTCTCCCAGATGTTCTTTTAAGGTTCTTTTGGGGTCTACAGCTCACCCTAAGGGTCCAGAAGCTCTGAGATGATCCTTGGGGGTGCGGACTACAGCTCCCAGAATGCACCTGGCGCAAACTCCTTTTTGGCCACTGGACAGTGGCCAGCTGGTTGATTTCTTCAGGAGTTGGTGCAGGGGACTCTGGTTAGCAGTTTTTCCCCTGTAGCAAACAGGGAGTCCCTCCTTGAACCAGTTGAAGCCAGGCAAAGTCCTTCTTGTGGTGATGCCCAAGTGTGCAGCTGGTGCAGTCCTTCTGAGTGCAGGTTCCAGATGCAGGCCAGGGGTCCAGCAGGGCAGTCCTTCTTCTCCTTTGGTTCTTCCTGGTTGGAATCTGATGGGGATCTGAGGTGTGGGTGCAGGTCTGCCAGTTTTATCTTTAGTCCTGGGTGAAAAACAGGAAGGGTCCTGATTCTCCAATCAGGTGCAGGGTCCTTCCCCCTGTGATGACCACTTCCTGGGAAGTGTGGCAAAAATCAATCCCAGGAGGCAACATTCTTCAAAAATCCATCATGGCTGAATCTGATTTTTGGAGGTTACATCTGGCTGAGCCCACCCACTGGTGTGGCTAAAAATCATAAACACACCCCTCTCCTGCCCTCTCCTAATCTAATCAAGGGGGCACCCAGTTGTCTGGGGTTGCAGGATGCGGGGGTGTTGCTGGGTTGTTCCAGATGTCCTTCTCTGCCTTTGAAGACCAGTTTGGCAGCCCTCCCCCTTCCTGCCTCGCCATCTGCTGAGGGGAAATTCCCTCCCACAGGCACATCTCTTTGTTTGAAGCCAGGCCACTCCACACCTCATCAAGGCAGCCTGGCCAGGCTGCCAGAGGCTGGCCAATCAGAGCACAGCAGCAAAAACAATGCAGGGCTGAAATTGGCAACTTTTCAGGTAAAGTTTAAAACTCTTTACCTGAACAAGTTATATTAAATCCAACAACTGGAAGTTGTGGGACTTATTATAACAATTAATTTGATACCAAACTCTTGGTATCCATTACTTAAGGGGACTTTAAAAATTTAAATAAAGTCTCCCCATTCTAGCCTATGAAGGCCATTCACTACAATGAGGGAAAAATGAATTTGGCTGTTTTTACCTCACCAGGGCTTAAAAAACTCCTTTTATAAGGTCCCTGCTTATAGTTACATGGCACCCAGCCCTAGGGGCACATAGGGCACACCTTAGGGGTGACCTATGTGTAAGAATAAGGCAGTTTAAGACTTTGGAACTACTTTTAATTCCAAAGTCGAATTTGCATATAACTTTAATTTAAAAGTAGCCAGCAAGGCAGGCCTGTCTTTAAAATGACACTGGGCACCTCAGCAGTGCACCTATGGGTGCACTACCAATGCTGTGGTTCCTAAACCTTCATGCCCTACCATATACCAGGGACTTATAGGTAGGTTAACTTGGCCAATTATGATTAGCCTAATTTGCATATCCACTTTACACAGAGCACTGGCCCTGGGACTGGTAAGCAGTACCCAGGGCACAGCCAAGAGTCAGTAACCACCAGTACCTGTCCAAAAAGTGTGGGGATGACCAGTTTAAAAAGGAGGACTTTCCTACAGTTGGAAAAAAGTTTCTAAGTCACAGGTTTTAGGCCGAGGCAAAAGGAGTACACTTTGCCCACAGCCAAGGGCCCCGAACATTGTGAACATCACTTGGAGGCTCAAGATTAACTCCAGCAGAGTCCAGCAGCAGGGCCCAGGGCAGGCCCATTTGCAATTGGTCAGCTGGGATTGCATGAAAAAGGCCTTTGGACTTTTTTGGGTCCCTGTAGGTAAAACAAAAGGTCAGCCAACTAACCATTGGAGACACATATGGGGTCCTGGGTTCAGGGTAAGCAGGTTCTTCAGGTTCTCCAGACAGCAGGGCAATCCTTCTTCTGATTCTTTTCAAGTCCTGAAGTGTACTAAGGAGGGTACTGTTGGTAAAACATTTAGACCTAGTGCCAACCTGTGGGTGGAGGCAGTCCTTGGCCACTACTTAGACAATGGTATTCCCGATTGGCTAAGAAGCAGCCAGGGGTCCCCCTACCCACTTTTGCAGCACTTCCTTGGTGTTTTACTGTAACCTTTCCCACAGTGCCCCAGTCTCTCTAAATCAAGTATGACAGAACTTATCTTCTGCTGGTCACAGCTTCCTATGCTCACCCAGAGGTGGGATTATAGTAGTGGCCAACCGTTCCTGTGGACACTCTGAACAAGTTCTGAGGCATCTCCCCATTCCCACTGGTTTTGCAGCCAATGCGGATGGAGGGACAAAGGAATGAGGCAGGAGTGATTTCAGGTTCATCTGCTTGTAACAGGGTAGGCCTCTTTGAAGCGCAACTAGTCATTGGGTACAGGCTCTGGCCTTCCTATCAAGGGAAGGCCAGCATATACCCACCACAACCCCCTTTATCCTCTGTATGAGTGCAATGCACATCTCAATACTGGGGAGCCAGCAGTAGTCAGATGGCAGATGAATACAGGCAAACTGTTGTAAAGGTTTTAGGCAGAGAAAAGGTAATTTTTCTAAAACCACTTATTTTTAATAGTTAGATAAAATGTTACTTTACAATTTATTTGGATTTTGTCTAACTATTAACCCCTTCGCTGCCAGGCCTTTTCCCCCTCCTGTGCCGAGCCTTTTTTTGGCTATTTGGAGCAGTTCGCGCTTAGGCCCTCATAACTTTTTGTTCACGTAAGCTACCCACGCCAAATTTGCGCCCTTTTTTTCCAACATCCTAGGGATTCTAGAGGTACCCAGACTTTGTGGGTTCCCCAGAAGGAGGCCAAGAAATTAGCCAAAAAACAGTGAAAATTTCGTTTTTTTTTTAAAAAATGGGAAAAATGGGCTGCAGAAGAAGGCTTGTGGTTTTTTCCCTGAAAAGGGCATCAACAAAGGGTTTGCGGTGATAAAATCACCAGCTTCCCAGCTTTCAGGAACAGGCAGACTGGAATCAGAAAACCCAATTTTTCAACACAATTTTGGCATTTTACTGGGACATACCCCATTTTTACGATTTTTTGTGCTTTCAGCCTCCTTCCAGTCAGTGACAGAAATGGGCATGAAACCAACGCTGGATCCCAGAAACCGCAACATTTCTGAAAAGTAGACAAAATTCTGAATTCAGCAAGGGGTAATTTGTGTAGATCCTACAAGGGTTTCCTACAGAAAATAACAACTGAAAAAGAAAAATATTGAAATTGAGGTGAAAAAAACATCAATTTTTCTCTAAGTTTTACTCTGTAACTTTTTCCTGCAATGTCAGATTTTCAAAAGCAATATACCGTTACGTCTGTTGGACACTTCTGGTTGCGGGGATATATAGGGCTTGTAGGTTCATCAAGAACTCTAGGTACCCAGAGCCAATAAATGACCTGCACCCTGCAGTGGGTTTTCATTCTATGCCGGGTATACAGCAATTAATTTGCTGAAATATAAAGAGTAAAAAATAGCTATCAAGAAAACCTTTGCATTTCCAAAATGGGCACAAGATAAGGTGTTGAGAAGCAGTGGTTATTTGCACATCTCTGAATTCCGGGGTGCCCATACTAGCATGTGAATTACAGGGCATTTCTCAAATAGACGTCTTTTTTACACACTGTCTTACATTTGGAAGGGAAAAATGTAGAGAAAGACAAGGGGCAATAACACTTGTTTTGCTATTCTATGTTCCCCCAAGTCTCCCGATAAAAATGATACCTCACTTGTGTGGGTAGGCCTAGCACCCGCGACAGGATATGCCCCAAAACACAACGTGGACACATCACAGAAAACAGAGCTGTTTTTAGCAAAGTGCCTACCTGTAGATTTTGGCCTCTAGCTCAGCCGCCACCTAGGGAAACCTACCAAACCTGTGCATTTCTGAAAACTAGAGACCCAGGGAAATCCAAGATGGGGTGACTTGTGTGGCTGGGACCAGGTTCTGTTACCCAGAATCCTTTGCAAACCTCAAAATTTGGCTGAAAAAACACATGTTCCACACAGTTCTGGAATCTGAGAGGAGCCACAAATTTCCTTCCACCCAGCGTTCCCCCACGTCTCCCGATAAAAATGATACCTCACTTGTGTGGGTAGGCCTAGCGCCCGTGACAGGAAACGCTCCAAAGCGCAACGTGGACACAGCCAAATTTTTGAAGGAAAACAGAGGTGTTTTTTGCAAAGTGCCTACCTGTAGATTTTGGCCTGTAGCTCAGCCGCCACCTAGGGAAACCTACCAAACCTGTGCATTTCTGAAAACTAGATACCTAGGGGAATCCAAGATGGGGTGACTTGTGTGGCTCGGACCAGGTTCTGTTACCCAGAATCCTTTGCAAACCTCAAAATTTGGCTAAAAAAACACATGTTCCTCACATTTCTGTGGCAGAAAGTTCTGGAATCTGAGAGGAGCCACAAATTTCCTTCCACCCAGCGTTCCCCCACGTCTTCCGATAAAAATGATACCTCACTTGTGTGGGTAGGCCTAGCGCCCGCGACAGGAAACGCCCCAAAGCGCAACGTGGACACAGCCAAATTTTTGAAGGAAAACAGAGGTGTTTTTTGCAAAGTGCCTACCTGTAGATTTTGGCCTGTAGCTCAGCCGCCACCTAGGGAAACCTACCAAACCTGTGCATTTCTGAAAACTAGAGACCTAGGGGAATCCAAGATGGGGTGACTTGTGTGGCTCGGACCAGGTTCTGTTACCCAGAATCCTTTGCAAACCTCAAAATTTGGCTAAAAAAACACATGTTCCTCACATTTCTGTGGCAGAGAGTTCTGGAATCTGAGAGGAGCCACAAATTTCCTTCCACCCAGCGTTCCCCCACGTCTCCCGATAAAAATGATACCTCACTTGTGTGGGTAGGCCTAGCGCCCGCGACAGGAAACGCCCCAAAGCGCAACGTGGACACATCCAAATTTTTGAAGGAAAACAGAGGTGTTTTTTGCAAAGTGCCTACCTGTAGATTTTGGCCTGTAGCTCAGCCGCCACCTAGGGAAACCTACCAAACCTGTGCATTTCTGAAAACTAGAGACCTAGGGGAATCCAAGATGGGGTGACTTGTGTGGCTCGGACCAGGTTCTGTTAC
Source organism: Pleurodeles waltl (assembly GCF_031143425.1). NCBI lineage: Eukaryota > Metazoa > Chordata > Amphibia > Caudata > Salamandridae > Pleurodeles > Pleurodeles waltl. The sequence continues at coordinate 160,499,554 of NC_090448.1, read as the reverse complement.
CCAGAATCCTTTGCAAACCTCAAAATTTGGCTAAAAAAACACATGTTCCTCACATTTCTGTGGCAGAAAGTTCTGGAATCTGAGAGGAGCCACAAATTTCCTTCCACCCAGCGTTCCCCCACGTCTCCCGATAAAAATGATACCTCACTTGTGTGGGTAGGCCTAGCGCCCGCGACAGGAAACGCCCCAAAGCGCAACGTGGACACAGCCAAATTTTTGAAGGAAAACAGAGGTGTTTTTTGCAAAGTGCCTACCTGTAGATTTTGGCCTGTAGCTCAGCCGCCACCTAGGGACACCTACCAAACCTGTGCATTTCTGAAAACTAGAGACCTAGGGGAATCCAAGATGGGGTGACTTGTGTGGCTCGGACCAGGTTCTGTTACCCAGAATCCTTTGCAAACCTCAAAATTTGGCTAAAAAAACACATGTTCCTCACATTTCTGTGGCAGAAAGTTCTGGAATCTCAGAGGAGCCACAAATTTCCTTCCACCCAGCGTTCCCCCACATCTCCTGATAAAAATGATACCTCACTTGTGTGGGTAGGCCTAGCGCCCGCGACAGGAAAAGCCCCAAAGCGCAACGTGGACACAGCCAAATTTTTGAAGGAAAACAGAGGTGTTTTTTGCAAAGTGCCTACCTGTAGATTTTGGCCTGTAGCTCAGCCGCCACCTAGGGAAACCTACCAAACCTGTGCATTTCTGAAAACTAGAGACCTAGGGGAATCCAAGATGGGGTGACTTGTGTGGCTCGGACCAGGTTCTGTTACCCAGAATCCTTTGCAAACCTCAAAATTTGGCTAAAAAAACACATGTTCCTCACATTTCTGTGGCAGAGAGTTCTGGAATCTGAGAGGAGCCACAAATTTCCTTCCACCCAGCGTTCCCCCACGTCTCCCGATAAAAATGATACCTCACTTGTGTGGGTAGGCCTAGCGCCCGCGACAGGAAACGCCCCAAAGCGCAACGTGGACACATCCAAATTTTTGAAGGAAAACAGAGGTGTTTTTTGCAAAGTGCCTACCTGTAGATTTTGGCCTGTAGCTCAGCCGCCACCTAGGGAAACCTACCAAACCTGTGCATTTCTGAAAACTAGAGACCTAGGGGAATCCAAGATGGGGTGACTTGTGTGGCTCGGACCAGGTTCTGTTACCCAGAATCCTTTGCAAACCTCAAAATTTGGCTAAAAAAACACATGTTCCTCACATTTCTGTGGCAGAAAGTTCTGGAATCTGAGAGGAGCCACAAATTTCCTTCCACCCAGCGTTCCCCCACGTCTCCCGATAAAAATGATACCTCACTTGTGTGGGTAGGCCTAGCGCCCGCGACAGGAAACGCCCCAAAGCGCAACGTGGACACAGCCAAATTTTTGAAGGAAAACAGAGGTGTTTTTTGCAAAGTGCCTACCTGTAGATTGTGGCCTGTAGCTCAGCCGCCACCTAGGGAAACCTACCAAACCTGTGCATTTCTGAAAACTAGAGACCCAGGGGAATCCAAGATGGGGTGACTTGTGTGGCTCGGACCAGGTTCTGTTACCCAGAATCCTTTGCAAACCTCAAAATTTGGCTAAAAAAACACATGTTCCTCACATTTCTGTGGCAGAAAGTTCTGGAATCTGGGAGGAGCCACAAATTTCCTTCCACCCAGCGTTCCCCCACGTCTCCCGATAAAAATGATACCTCACTTGTGTGGGTAGGCCTAGCGCCCGCGACAGGAAACGCCCCAAAGCGCAACGTGGACACATCCAAATTTTTGAAGGAAAACAGAGGTGTTTTTTGCAAAGTGCGTACCTGTAGATTTTGGCCTGTAGCTCAGCCGCCACCTAGGGAAACCTACCAAACCTGTGCATTTCTGAAAACTAGAGACCTAGGGGAATCCAAGATGGGGTGACTTGTGTGGCTCGGACCAGGTTCTGTTACCCAGAATCCTTTGCAAACCTCAAAATTTGGCTAAAAAAACACATGTTCCTCACATTTCTGTGGCAGAAAGTTCTGGAATCTGAGAGGAGCCACAAATTTCCTTCCACCCAGCGTTCCCCCACGTCTCCCGATAAAAATGATACCTCACTTGTGTGGGTAGGCCTAGCGCCCGCGACAGGAAACGCCACAAAGCGCAACGTGGACACAGCCAAATTTTTGAAGGAAAACAGAGGTGTTTTTTGCAAAGTGCCTACCTGTAGATTTTGGCCTGTAGCTCAGCCGCCACCTAGGGAAACCTACCAAACCTGTGCATTTCTGAAAACTAGAGACCTAAGGGAATCCAAGATGGGGTGACTTGTGTGGCTCGGACCAGGTTCTGTTACCCAGAATCCTTTGCAAACCTCAAAATTTGGCTAAAAAAACACATGTTCCTCACATTTCTGTGGCAGAAAGTTCTGGAATCTGAGAGGAGCCACAAATTTCCTTCCACCCAGCGTTCCCCCACGTCTCCCGATAAAAATGATACTTCACTTGTGTGGGTAGGCCTAGCGCCCGCGACAGGAAACGCCCCAAAGCGCAACGTGGACACAGCCAAATTTTTGAAGGAAAACAGAGGTGTTTTTTGCAAAGTGCCTACCTGTAGATTTTGGCCTGTAGCTCAGCCGCCACCTAGGGAAACCTACCAAACCTGTGCATTTCTGAAAACTAGAGACCTAGGGGAATCCAAGATGGGGTGACTTGTGTGGCTCGGACCCGGTTCTGTTACCCAGAATCCTTTGCAAACCTCAAAATTTGGCTAAAAAAACACATGTTCCTCACATTTCTGTGGCAGAAAGTTCTGGAATCTGAGAGGAGCCACAAATTTCCTTCCACCCAGCGTTCCCCCACGTCTCCCGATAAAAATGATACCTCACTTGTGTGGGTAGGCCTAGCGCCCGCGACAGGAAACGCCCCAAAGCACTACGTGGACACAGCCAAATTTTTGAAGGAAAACAGAGGTGTTTTTTGCAAAGTGCCTACCTGTAGATTTTGGCCTGTAGCTCAGCCGCCACCTAGGGAAACGTACCAAACCTGTGCATTTCTGAAAACTAGAGACCTAGGGGAATCCAAGATAGGGTGACTTGTGTGGCTCGGACCAGGTTCTGTTACCCAGAATCCTTTGCAAACCTCAAAATTTGGCTAAAAAAACACACGTTCCTCACATTTCTGTGGCAGAAAGTTCTGGAATCTGAGAGGAGCCACAAATTTCCTTACACCCACCCCCCCAAACCCCCCCTGCCCAGGAGCGACCCTTGCCTACGGGGTCACTCCCCCTGCGTGACATTGGCGCCAAAAAACAAATCCCCGGTGCCTAGTGGTTTCTGCCCCCTTGGGGCAGATTGACCTAAAATCGACCAATCTGCCCCCAAGGGGGGCAGAAATGGTCTAAATACAGTTTGCCCCCCAGGGGAGCGACCCTTGCCTGAAAAAAACAAACATACAAAAAAAAAAAACACAAAAAAAATTTGCCCTGGCGCCTAGAGGTTTCTGCCCCCCCCCTGGTGGCAGATCGGCCTAATAATAGGCCGATCTGCCCCCAGGGGGGGCAGAAATGGCCTAAAATAAATTTGCATCCCCAACCCCCACCCCCCCACCAGGAGCGACCCTTGCCTACGGGGTCGCTCCCCCTGCGTGACATTGGCGCCAAAAAACAAATCCCCGGTGCCTAGTGGTTTCTGCCCCCTTGGGGCAGATTGACCTAAAATCGACCAATCTGCCCCCAAGGGGGGCAGAAATGGTCTAAATACAGTTTGCCCCCCAGGGGAGCGACCCTTGCCTGATGGGTCGCTCCCCATCTCTAAAAAAACAAACATACAAAAAAAAAACACACAAAAAAAATTTGCCCTGGCGCCTAGAGGTTTCTGTTCCCCCCTGGTGGCAGATCGGCCTAATAATAGGCCGATCTGCCCCCAGGGGGGGCAGAAATGGCCTAAAATAAATTTGCATCCCCAACCCCCGCCCCCCCACCAGGAGCGACCCTTGCCTACGGGGTCACTCCCCCTGCGTGACATTGGCGCCAAAAAACAAATCCCCGGTGCCTAGTGGTTTCTGCACCCTTGGGGGCAGATTGACCGAAATGGTCTAAACACAGTTTGCCCCCCAGGGGAGCGACCCTTGTCTGATGGGTCGCTCCCCATCTCTAAAAAAACAAACAAACAAAAAAAATACATTTCCTTCCCTTTGAAGCCTCTCGGGTCCTCCCCCATGGGATTGAAAGAGAAATGCAAAAGCATTTCTCTTTCAATCGCGCTGGAAGCTCTGCTTCCAGCGCGATGGGGGAGACCCTGTGACTAATCAGCGCACGCTCGCGCGCTGACGTCACAGGGGGGGTTGGGGGGGTCGGGGGTGGGAGGGGAAGGGCTTCCCCTTCCGTCCCTGACTTTGGGGGTGTGGGGGGAAGCACACAGAGGGAGCGAGAGCGCTCCCTCTGGGCTGTGTGCCGAGGACGTAGTGGTTACGTCCTCGGCACAGCAGCACTGTGCCGCAGGACGTAACCACTACGTCCGCGGCACAGAAGGGGTTAAAAAGAGTACTTGAAATATTGTGCTATCTGTTATGAATGTGAAATTAGCATTAAAAGGTGATAATGTAATCCAGTGTTTCCTTATTGAAGCAGCCAGCCTTACTGCAGTGAAAATAGCCTATAGCCTTTAGGCTTTTTCACAGTCAGGACATGTGAAACATTACATTTTTAAATGTCTTGCTTGTAAATGCACCCTGCATTTATGTGCGCCTAGGCCTACCTTAGCGGTGACCTACTAGTGTTAAAAAGAAAGATTTAGGCCTGTCAAAAGGGTTTATTTTGACACGTCGTATTGGAAGTTTTAAAATTACTCTCCCAAGCTACAGTAGTCAGCCTGGAGTCAGGTTTGTTACATCATTGCAGTGGATGGCACAATATGTGCTGCAGCCCACGGGTGAAATTTAACTTTCAGGCCCTGTTTACCCTTGGTACCAAATATTCAGGACTTCTGGGTACATTACATGTGCCAATCAGGTGTATATCAATTTCATCATGTTAAAAGGAGTAGCACAAGCACTTTACCACTGGTTAGTAAATGTAGAGCTGTATGGGCAGCAAACCAGGTCAGGCAAACATCTAGGGGAGTTCCATGCAAAAGATGGTCCATTCCAACAGTATGTACTCTCCCTGTACCATATAGTTAATTTAGAGGAGGAGTGCAGGGTATACATAAGTCTAGACATATGAACCTAACACTATACCTGCATTAAGACCCTCCAGGATGAAGCCTAGGGGGATATTTAAGAAGTAAACTGTTACCAGTAGCATATTATGTGGTCTTGGGACCCTAAACGTTCACTTTGGCTGCCCCTCTCTTAGATATGATATAGGCCTGGGATAGGAGGGGACCTATAAAGGGTTGGCATCATTCTGGAATGCATTATCTGCATGTATTTAAGGTATGCTTCTGCATGTCACCAGAAGCTCTGAAATGGGCCCACCTAAGAAGAACCTACACATAGTAAGGAAGGGATTTCTTAGCACTTCCCATTTCACAGACTAACAAAGGTCATGCATTCAGTTTCTAGAACCTCTCCTAGTGATTAGATGAGGACCTGTAAAGCCTCTCTAATGAATATTACAGACATTAGGAGATGAAAGCCTTGCTTACAGAGAAATTAGCATATCAGGGTTATAAACTTTTTAACTATTTGGGGTAATGGGCAGTGCTTAATTTGTAAAAGCATGAGTGCCGATGCCCAAAGCTCTGAGGAGAAGCCTGTGGCTGGTGCTGTTAAATGAACAATGAATATCAATGCTCACTAGTCTTGAATCCACCTCACGCCTCTTTAATGCACTATAAGACTCTTCCTCTCCTTTTATCTCACAATTGCAGGTCCCTGCTTTCTCCCTTTGTGATGGTTTCTCCATGTTCCTCTTCCTCCTTCCTTCCCCTTTGTGCATTGTTCCACTCTTATTTTCAGGAAATGTCTGATGTGGAAAGAAATGGTGCTGATCCCCAAAACTGATTACTGGTTACCCCCACTGGCAACCACGGGCTCAAATTAAGCACTAGCTGAGGGCCAGTTTGGGTACTAGAATGGTTCTGAATTTTGACCACAGAGAAGCTTTCTTCTTCTTGAAGCTTCCTGTTCCACTGGAAAAAGTTGCAACTTGTCTGTGAAAGTGTATCTGACAAAAGGTATATTTACCCTTGATGAAAACAATTTTGAGTTTCCTAATTTAACCTCCATAGGTTTAGGGGCATAACTAGGTAGTTCAGTTCCCTAAAGTACCGACACAATCTTGACTTCCACAGACTCCGATGCTCTATAAACAAAGGCTAAGAACAATTAAACTTATAATCACCAAAAATGTTGACCATTGATTTTTCCAGGCAGATATAGCTCCAAATTCCACAGTAATCACACAATGAAAATGAAAATCATTTTTATAAATTAAGGAAGGTGTGTCAATTTCATAGTCTTCACCAACTCAAATGGGAGTCTATGTCCCATGAAGATAAACATGCTTGACAATGCTCATCAAATAAAGAAAAGACTGCAATTAGGCACCCACAGATGCAAGAAAAACACAATCCCCCTTCTTCAAAGGAATACATTTTAATTCACACAGACACTGAAAAAAGTGAAGAAAACATATATTGTCAGGAGTGCCCACATAAAGAGAATTGAATGGCATAAATTAATTTTGCAAACAAGGGGATGTGCAAATCAAGTGAGAAGGACACCGATAAATGTCCCTACCCCCAACATGACAACCACTGTTATCTAAGCCAAAGTCTTATGAACTCCTGCATGCACACATTTGTAGACTGTGTAAAAGTACACTCACCAGAATCATCAAACCCCATCCAAATTCTCCTGTGATGGGGTAATGGTATGAACTAGTCAATGGAAACATGTGAGAAGAGCTCTAGCTCACTGTCATGCAACTCCAGTTGACACATGTTCATTTGAGGCAATCACACTAGAACAAATGTTTACACTCTGTAACTACAACCACCAATTATGGCAACAGAATGTCAAACACACTTAGGACATCATCTGTAACCTGGTACATCTGGTCATGTCCCTTTTCAGCCCCTGAAGAACATGCTGCATTCCTGGCTAGTAGAGCTCTGCACACTATCATTCTACACCAGTAACGTGATATTCAGAAGGTTAAGTAGTGCTGCTTCTTAGGCTTTCATTTCTTTTGGTGGAGGGTGTTTATAGAGCTGGCAAGGGACCTTTAGCATTGATCTGCTGTGGTTTTCTGTTCATCAGAAGCTTCCCTTTACTTCATACCTCAAAACATTCTTTCATCAGCATACTTTTACCAAGTCTGTGTTCTTACAATGTCTAAGAATTCTAGTTTATGAAATCGATTGGCCATTGGTTGAGTCTTTTTCAAGTTAGGTGAGTGTAATTATTAAGAGAGCCTTTCAATTATGCCTCAGCTACAGGATCACTTGAAAACAGGCTGAATTGGCAACCTAGGCGTTTTACGAAAATCTTTCACCTGTACCTAATAGTTTAGCTTTTTTAACCTCTTTTTGACTTTATTTACAAGAGAGAGTTTTGTCTAAGTCGCTGCTATGGGAGAAACAACAGGGGTGGCCCAGTTCTAATCTTATTTGTTCTGGCAGGACATGTGGCAATGTGGCTAGGTCATTCATTCCTTCCTCAATTTTGGGGCTATCCTAGTCTGTGGATCTGTGAAGTTAGTTGTAAGAACAGAAAAGGGTACAAATTTTTCTCATCTAGTAATCCTAAATTTCCCATCCACTGTTTATGTAAATTCTTTATCATCTTTAAGGAGACAGGAATGTGTCATTAGGCAATTCGATGTTTGTTGTATTCAAAAATACATTGTTAACTTTTATCCACAAATTCATCAGCTTTGCAGCCCCTGTGTATCTTTAATCTTTATATATTATTTATGTGCTAACCTCTCCCTATCATGCAAGTTCGCACTTCCCATCTTTAAATGTCGTTCTTCATATCACATGTTACTGACCAACAGTTGCTCTCGACACCCTCTGAACTCTGCCATCAAAAGTACCATAGTTAGCTCTGTTCCAGCCAGTGGGTTTCTCTGGCTTTAATTCCTCAGGCTCCATTGTTGTTGGTGGCCTCTTGGTCTTGAACAATGATGTAGACCTTGGCTGCTGGTCTGAGTATGATGGGACACAGCTAGGATGCCACAATACTATGCCTAAGGCAATGGTGACCAAACATGTGTGGTGGAATATGGTTCAAGCTCCAAGGTGAATCACTGTTGAAATAATAAATATGGCTCCTAGAACATGATGAAACCCAGGGACATAGCAATTTGTTTGGGTCAATGCTAACTATACTGCATAAATATGCCCATGTCTTGCTAAGAAGTACAAAAAAAGAAAAGATGTTTGCTTTTAGGTCATCATTGTAGTATTTGCTGACATAACTCTGTTTGATTTCAATAATGATTATTAACCAGATTAGTAATACTAATAGAAAATGTATTATTATTATCATTATCATTATTATTATTAGTAGTAGTAGTAGTATTAGTAGTAGTATTAGTAGTAGTAGTATTAGTATTACCGATATTGTTAGTGGTGGTCAATAATGTTCGTGTCTCCTTAAATTTACTCACAACCTCACAATAAATACTTATCATCACTGGATAATAACATACTTGTCTGGGGGGAGTTGCTAGCGGGTAACATTGCAACCACATATTTCGGAGATCCCCCACCGGCCCTCTAAGTTCCTGCCTAATCCGATGCTGTGTCCCTCCACAGGAGTGGAGATGCCGGCGTTGGCTCTAGTCTCCTCCCAAGGGGTTACATATGGCTTAATTTTGAGGATTGACAACAGCCGGCTGTGCACTATGCTGAGGAAGAGGTGCCCGACTGGGTCACAAGCCATGCCAGAGAAAGCAGACAAGGTGCATAGCAACTGGTAGAGGCCCCAGGGAGAGCTTGAGCCTGTGGTGGCCTTAGTTTAGCCTGACAGGTGCCACGGGTCTGGTTCCTGCATGCCTTGTGGTGGTGAGTGACGCCCCTCCCAGGAGCATCCCCTGAGGGAACAACTGAGGTGTCCGCATGCCTGGGGTAGTTACTGTGGCCAGGGTGGCCACTGTGGAATGGGAGCCAGTGGAGGGCCCTGGAGCCCTCGGGCCTACATCTAGTCGGCCTCAACAATGAACTGAGAGGCTGGCCGCAAAGGAGACAGTGAGGAACCTGACATTGTGTGGTGCTTGCCGGGGCCTGTCCTGAATTGGGCTTTTGGAGCTGGGCAGAACTGGGGCCCAGTAGACGATGCTGCCTTGAGCCGGGTCCCGGAGGAGGAGCAGGCAATGAAATTACCGATTGATGCGACCTGGTAGCAATACTGAGGTAATCTGGAGTTGAGAAGATTGGACTGTGGAGGCCCCTGTTGCTTTGTGAGTGGGGAGTGAGATCACCTGTGCTCCCGAAGATCAGGTCAGCCTGGTGGCAGCGCTGGAGATCCCTGGCCTGGTGCCTTCCTGAGTGAGCAGGTGGTTGCCTGGAGTGGACTCTGCTACCAGGGCCCAGTGGTTACACACAGTTGAACTAGGTATGGTGGCAAAGATCAATGGGCAAGGACAAAGCTGTGGCCCCTGTCTAGGGGAAGATTGATAAATTTAACAAGCCCACTATGGACAGGAGGGAAGATGGAGGAAAGGGCCCTCCCCCAAATGCGACACAGTCAGAAACTACATCTTCAACACTCCAAGCTGTGCATGACTCCTGCTCTTCCCTGAAGAGTAAGAAAGGGGAACTCAGTGTGAACCTATCCCTGCTCCTCCAAGATGTCTGCAATACTGTAGAGAGGGACACAGAGGTGGAGCAGCGACTAACCGAAGTTGAGGACACTGCCAGGTCTTTCCAGGCCAAATTAACAACCCTCCCGCAGCGTGTGGGCCTCCTGGAAACCAGAGTGGAGGATGCCAAGGGAAGGTCTCGAAGGAACAATTTCCACAAAGTGGGGCTCCCAGAGGGAATGGAGGGGCCTCAGCCCACTGCTTTCATTACCAAATGGCCCCAGTCGTGGGTTCCACATGATTTACTGTCAGTTTGTTTCATGGTGGAGCGGGCGCACACATCCCTGGCTGCGAAGCCACCGCCAGGGGCTCTCCTCATCCGATTATTCCCTTCTCCTTAACTTTGTAGACAGAAATGCCATACTTTGACAGGCCTGAAAGCAGGGCGAACTGCTCTGCGGGTGCAATCAAGGTAATGCACTTCCTCAATTATACCCTGAAGGTACAGCAGCAGAGGAGTGCCTTTCAAGCAGTCAAGGAGAAGTTCCAAGCGATGCAGATCACGTATATGCTACAGTTTCCAGCATGCCTAAACGTTATTTACAATGACCGTGAACTGTTCTTTCATATGCCAGAGAGTGCCTAGGCATGGGTGAAAGAGTGCCCGGTTCTCTGCCGAGGGATCGCGAAAGGTCTCCCACTCCTTGTAAATTTTCAGCGGCTGCTGCTTGGAAACTGCTGCCCCAGTGCCTCGGGAAAAATGGAGAATGACATAGGTTGGAGGACATTACACCATATCACCCATGACAGCTGCGGTCCGCTTCAGCAGAGGGGTCTCCGGGGCCTAGAATAGAGGGTGAGTGTTGTTCACTCTGGGGAAGTAACAGACCCTCAACAGGGTCACTTGGTGGTCACAGCATACCAAATATTTGCCACTGAATGGGGGCTGTAGGAAGTCTGCCCCTCTGGTAATTTGTATTTTGTTGGGGAGTTTGTGTTTTCTAATTTTCAGGATGACAAATGCTTTAAGGGGGTAAGTTTAGTTAGGCAGGTGGGTTGGGTGATTGGCAGCCACTAATTGTGGCATCTTCAGAAGCTGGTTGGTTCTTTTACTTATTTATTGTTCTTTTTTACAAGCTCAGTCTTCACACAAGCATTCTCTGCAGACTTTCACACATATAGTTTAGCACATGAGGTCCGTAGGCAGTGGCAGGTCACATAGGGGAATATAAGACAGTCACCTTGAAGTTAAATGGCCTCAACAACAAAATTAAAGGGGGGGCAACCTTGGCCAATGCCAAGAGACAATGCCCTATGGTCATTTTGCTACATGAGATGCACTTCCTCAGGACCAAGCTTTTTTTCTGGGGAGATTTTGGTGCAGGGGGGCATATTGCTGAAATTAACATTCTCACTGGTGGTCCAGGAGGTACATAATGAGCAGCAGAGATGATTCATAGTGCTGCACAGGACACTGAATGGTATCGCTGGGATGCTGGAGAGTGTGTATGCACCACCTCATCTTTGGGTAGGGACCCTAAAGGCGGTGGCTAAACATTTAACAGCAGCTGCACCTGGGTTCACGTTAATGGGAGGAGATTTCAAATCAGTCATGGACCCAGGAATGCTCACAACCTCCACTCTAGGTGTGGTTTTTACTACACCACTTAGATCCTGGGTGGATTCATTGGGATTAGTGGATGCTTGGCGGTTGTAAGACCATGCCAAGAGAAAATACACCTACTTCTCCTCCCCCACACAACACTTCTTCCCATCTAGATTACTTCTTCCTCCCCTCCTCAGATAGTGGGTTTGTTATGCAGTCCTATGTCCTTTTCTGAGCCCTCTCAGACCACTCCCCCTTGTTGGCGGTGGAGGGAGGCCACCGAGATGAGAGAATCTATGGTTGTTTAATACATGGTGATTACTGGTTGGAGACTTTGCAGAGGAAATCAGGGGCACCATTATGGAACAGTTTGATTTCAATAAGGGTTCAACTGCCTCTTCGGTGTCCCTTTGGGAGGCATTCAAGACGGCCCTTCTTGTTCATAGGTGGTCACACAAGGTGTAGGGAGGAGGAGCTGCTATATCTGGAGGCCACAATCTGGACTTGAAACTCTTGTCCAGGACCTCCTTAACAGAGGCTGTGAAGTGCTACCTTGCCCTGGCACACATGGACCTCCACATAGGCTGTGCAGTGTCATCTGGCCAGGACAGACATGGGCCTTCGCCACAAGCTCTTAGACACAGCAAAATTTACCTGGCTCCACTCCCAAGGCTGGGTATATGAAATGGAGGACAACGCAGGTAAGTTGATCTACTGGCTAGCAACGGCCAACCACCCTTGTCCGAACTGTGGATGGTGGAAGGCAAGATTCTGAAGGGTGCATAGTGTGACGAGGGGCTTTGATTCCCATTTTTGGGACCTATTCACTGCTCGGGAGCCCCCTTCCAGGGAGCAGGAGAGGCCCATAATCCTAGATCTGCCAGTATGGAAACTATTGGCTCTGGAGAGTGGAGACCTTGAAAAGTCTCTCACAGCAGAAGAGATCCAACAGGCGATATCAGCAATGGATTCGGGTAAAGCCCAGGCCCTAATGGGCTTTTGCTGGAAATGTAGAAACTACACAGTCCCCTGTTTATTCCCCTATCTGCTGGTGCTATATAAAATGATATTCACTAGTGGGAGACTCCTGCAAGACTTTAGAGGTGCAACTTTCATGGTTATCCTGAAGTCAAACAAGCCCCCAGAGCAATGTAGTTCATATCGACCTATTTCTCTAATCAATCTGGAGTTGGAACTATTGTGGCTGTCTTGGACTCTGTATCATTAGACCAACTATTATAACAAGAACAGAAACCTCCCTTTTCAAATTTGGTGTGTTTCACTTGGAATGCACATTTTCACTACCTTGGTTTGCTCACCAATTAAACTTTTGTTGCTGCTTGGTAATGATGAATAAAAGTACCTGTTGGATATACATGACAAGTCATGGTACTGGTTGCATTTCAGATTATGGATTTATGCCTGACAGATTGTAAACTGTCTTAATGTTAATACTCTTTTATCCGATTAATTCAATGCAGAACTCCCTGCTCAATTATGTGTTCATGTTAAATGAGTTTCAAATGAATTTCTCTTCCTCCAGAGGCCTCAAAACACCATTCTGAGGTTTATGGCTATCTTAGAGATTTAAAGGGAGGCCTTGGGACTTAAAGTCAATTGGAATAAATCAACCCTGGTTCCCATCAGGGGAGAGTTAGATAGGCAACTGAGTAGATCCTTGACTACAGACTAGTATGGCAGTAGCCTTCTCTAACTTGAGGTACTGGGACCTAAACATAATCCTGCTGGTGGCTAGAGAGAGGAGAGACACTGAAGAGTGGTCCAGGCTACCACTTTTGATTCCAGGCCGTGAGTCACTTTTCAAGATGGTGTCTCTCCCTCACTTCTTAAATTTATTGCAGCACTCTCCCTATATATTACTGCCTACCTTCTTTACCGAACTGCAGGTGCACAGCTCTACTTTCTGTGGGTTGGAAGACTGAGCCCCCTAGAGTGTCCTTCGAAAAGTGCTGTTTCTCTCGGATCAATGCAGGCTTAGAGTGGGCTGACAGTCGGTTATGTTATTGGGCCTCAAAACTGATTAATATTGATTACTGGTTCTGGGTGTACAGGGGAGGACAGGGGAGACCAGGCTTACAGAATAGAACTAACTTTACTCCATCCATGTGGACTGTTTTCTTTACTTTACAGTGGGGCACCCCGCACTCCCTGAGGTCAATTACATAGGTCCTAAACTGCTGTTGGTACGCCGTACTCTGCCATATGAAATGGTAAGGCACCCTGACAGGGGCAACAACTCTATGGCATGGGACGTGGCTGGTGGAAACAGCAGGCCTGGTGGAATTTCGGTTGCAGGATTTGAGTGTCAACTGTACACTGGGAAATATGTGGAGAGATGAGCATGTGCGATCTTTCCAAGACCTAGCGGTGGAGTTCAACCTGCACTCCTCCAAGTTATTTTGATACCTTTAATTGTGTCACTCTTTGGAGCACTATAGGGGTAGGCTGGAGAGTCTCACTGAATTCAATCTGATGGAATGAAAATTGGTCACTAACGAGTTGGGTGGAAGGGGGATGTCTAGACTGTATAAATCTCTGGTCATCAATACACCGACCCCCTGGAGACATTGATGGCAAGGTTGAAGGAGAATGTAGGGACCCTTGAGGACAAAGAGTGGATTGAGGCAAAAATTGCCTTGAGGACACTTGCTAGATCCATGGGCCTCTGCCGGATTTAGTTCAGGTACTTTAATTGTATTTACTATTCTCCCAAATTTCTCTGGTGCATGGGAGGTACTCAAGACCCTGCATGTCTGTGATGTCGTTTTTCTCCAGGCTCCCTTACCACATACTTTGGAACTGCCCAGGGGGTGCAAGAGTAATAGACAGCTATTAACAGTTGAATAGGGTGGGTGGTGGGAATATAATTGGAATATAATTGGCCCTCAATCTCAAGATTATCTTTCTGGGGATTATGGGCTTGGTGGGAGATTCCAGATCCATGTGTTCCTTAATTGCCAAGGCATACATGGTGGACAAGAGAGACTTGGCCAGACATTGGAGAGATATTCAGGTGCCGCCTAACCTCTTCTTGATTGTTCAAGGGCACCCAGTTGAAGAAGTCTTCGTTGAATTATTTTGAAATTTACATTTTTGTTTCTTCTGAGTAATAAAAAGGAGAAAGGTATGTACACATTGTCTTCCTCTAACGCTTCCTATTTTACGTACTCCGAAATTAAATGTATTATTTGGCTTTGTATATCACTTCACTCTGACTCATGAACATACCATTTTGTTAGTGGGCAGACCTTTTGGTGGTAAACCGGGACCATTTGCTGGATCCTATTTTATTTTCTGGTGATTTTACTTAAATTGACACTATCTGTATCAGACCATTTATTCATTTCTTTAAAGGTCATTGATCCTTTTCATCTAATTTCCCGCCTATTAACCTTTTCGAAGTTGGAAAAAGCTGAAGTAGGAGGAGCAATTCAAGCATATACTACTCTCAAATTCCAGAAATCTAGCTATAACAACTCACTAGTACCACTTCCAGATTACTTTTATTCAATGAAATCGTTAGTAAAGTTTTAGATGCCTTGACATTGTCTGCAATGTGTAAGGTCGCAGTTTCTGTGCTGCAGCATAAGTTGAAGCCAGACTGGTAGTCGCACAAGAGATTGCTAAAATTGATGTAATCTTAGAGTTGAACATAGATGGATTTTCAATTATGCTGCCGATGAGTGCTAGGTGAGTGATGGGGTGGTAGTTGGTGAGGTCATCAGGGTCTAGTCTAGGTTTTATAGGAGTGGAAGGATCTGGTCTTTCTTGAGGGCTTCTGGGAAAGTGCTATGAGTGAGGAGGGCATGACATTGGTAAACTGGGGTGAGAGAGCCTCTACAGAGAGAGCTTTGATGCAGTACGAGGATAGGTCAATTATTTTGCGGATGAATGCTAGGTGAGTGATGGGGTGGTAGTTGGTGAGGTCATCAGGGTCTAGTGTAGGTTTTATAGGAGTGGAAGGATCTGATCTTTCTTGATGGGTTCTAGGAAGATGTCTGGAGTGAGAAAGACAAGACATTAGTAAGCAGTGGTGAAAGAGCTTCTACAGAGAAAGCTTTGATGAAGTACGAGGGTAGGTCATTATCTTCATATTAAGTGCATTTGAGGGAGGTAAATAAATTGGTGAGATCTAAAAGAGATAGAACTTTAAAGGCTGATCATTGCAGATTCTGTGGGAATGGATGGGCGTATGAGATGAAGCACACTTAGGGGGTTATTCTAACTTTGGAGGAGGTGTTAATCCGTCCCAAAAGTGACGGATTTACCACCAGCCGTATTATGAGTCCATTATATCCTATGGAACTCGTAATACGGCTGGTGGTATATCCGTCACTTTACCGTCACTTTTGGGACGGATTAACACTCCTCCAAAGTTAGAATAACCCCCTTAGTGCTGTCATAGTGAAATCAAGTCTTCTGTTTTTTGTTTCATTTAAGCCGGGGATTATGGCAATGCATTTTTCAGTGGAATGAGAAATAGGTGGGTCTGGCATTGGATTGATGCAGTGCTTGATTGTATTAACAGCGTTCTGCTGCTGTTAGTTGCTTACTAGATTTTGTTGGTGGGTTCCACAGCACAGAGCAGCTTGACTTTCAGAAAGGACTAATAACTCATCTATTTAGATTCTATCTTGAATGTCATAGCCCATCATCTCCCCAAATAACTCTGGCATGGCTCTTCTCCCACCTATTATAAGAACCATCATAATATTTAATTTGACGTAGGAAATGTTCTAAAGGTGATTAAGTCACATATGTAGGCCTATATTCAAACTCCCCTTGTGTTTATGGTACTTAACAGCATTTTTCACCTCCCTGATTTCTACCCCAGATCTCCCCCTACACCAATAATGCCTGGTAGCGACATATGACCTATTGCACTATTATTACCTGTTGCACTATAACACTCATAAGAGTATCTTTCTTTGTTCTTTTTCTAAAGCCCTAATGTCATTCTAGTAGAAAAAAAGTGCTATATGAAATTATTGAATAAATGAATAGATAAATAAACTAAGACAATAGGTACCTGATATTTAATGGAAGACTGGCCTCCCATGCCTATTTACTTACCTATGTAGCTTGGTTGATCAGTTCAGGAACAGCTTACAGTAGACAGTATGAAGGATGGGAATAGATACAGCATACCACATTTAACAAGCTTGCAACAACTATAGACCAATAAGCAGAGTTTTTAAATTTGTATAAAAAAGGACACTTTAACATCTTAAATATACAGATATATGCACAGGAAAACACTAGTCAAACAAACAAAATCAAACAATTCAAAGAAGCAAAACATTTCACTCATGAAACATTAATAGTAGTAGTGGCCACCTACTTTTCACTTAATGGATAATATTTGTGATCACTAGCTGATGCTGTGCTATTTCTAATTACATGAGAACAATGCGGATTGTGATCCTCCCTCTGAAAAAAGTGCTGTTTTGTACAATGTTTTCGATCAGCAGCTGACAGCGTCCTTGGGAAATTTACATCACTCTTTAAAATTAACGGTACTTTCCTGGAACAGAAACAGTATTCTAGCACATTGCAAACAGGAATAAGTTATTTTGTCATGCTGCCGGCCGTGCCTTTTGGTTTAGGGTATAATGTCGTAGAGTCATGTAAAATTGGAGAATAAAAAAAAGCTTAGCAACACAGAGTCAACGGTTCCATGTCCAGGGGGTAGATATCCTGTTACTGAAGTCCAGGGGGTAGATATCCTGTTACTGAAGTAGGGTTGGTAGTAGTCTGGCCCCTGAGGAAAATTAGGATTTAGGTCCTGAGGCACAAGGGGTTCATGCAGGACCTGTTTGAGCATCAGGTTCAGGATCCAGGTACCACACAAGCCACCAGGATGCTGCAGCTCTGCATAGTAAGGTGTGACACCCTATTATTTCCCTAGCCTCCAAGCAGTCCATGAAATTGAAACGTTTCCGGCCATTCTGAATGGCTATTTAGCAGGCATTCACAATGGATTGAACATATAGGTTAGTTCTGATTGGTTAAAATGTAGCCATGCAGAATTATTTGACATTATTAGATGTTTTGGCTAATTTGATTGATGTCTCGTCTACCAAACAGAATTTAGGATTTTGCCCATTTCAGAGTCCAGCAAGCGTTTTGTCAGTAGGAAAATCTGTAAATCTTACACTAATCAAATTCTACAGGTACTGAGAACAAGTATAGAAAAGGATAGACTACATATGTCAAGAACTACTTTTAAATTTGCTTTTCTGTTCTTTTATTGCATCTGAGAACTAAATGCAACCTACAAGTGGTGGTCAATGAGTTAAGGCATGGGAAAAGTAAATGAGTGCTTATGCAATTGCATGGAGTTTATACATTATTTCAATTTGCTAATTTCTAAAGGTGTTAGTTTTTCTAACCTAAACTATACTTTAAATAAGTTTTGATCTTTAATATAAAAACTGTTCAGTATATTCGAAAGAGGAGCACTTTTTAAGGAAGTACCCATGTAGCCAAAAGTGTCGAACACCTTTGTGTTCAAGTAGGAATCAATACTCCTGTAAAGGATTCAGAGTACTTCAGCAGGTCTGTAAAGACATTACTTCTGAGGAATTCTATATGGGAGTACACTAATACAAAATTGTGCTAGACTTGTGGTTGTGCTTGAATACAGTAGAAGCCCACCACAGCTTATAACGAAATGTGAAATGCTTAGTCAAATGCTAATTACCCTCTGATTATAAAAGTAAAATACATTTAGGTTTGAACAAACCAAACGTGACCATTGATGATTTTGAATGATCAGGTAAGGCCATCAATAATCACATTTGAGGCCACATATTCAATAAACAGTTACATTTTCTTAAAGAAAAGTAAAGGGCTGGGTGAGGTCTACCTTTAATGACATATCTATTGATTAACATCAGGCAAGAAGAGATATTCCAGCCTTTTAGCTTAGGGTTTGATTTAGAGTTTGGCAGATTGGGTTATTCCATCACAAACATGACGGATATCCTGTCTGGCGTATTACGATTCCATTTTGGCGTATGGGCATCGTAATATAGGGTATGGAGCAACCCATCAGGCCATTAGATAACAATCACTAAAATAATATAATTTGTTTCTACACCTGTGTGTAATGTTGATGTGCAAAAAGGTTTATCTGCATATGTAAATCTAGTGGCAGCCGATGAACTTTGAAAGTGTTGACGCATGCCTTTCTGACTATTTTATTCACTCTGGGACTCGTTTCAGGCCAATTAATCTTTTGACCCTGATTGAAGACACCTTAGGACGGGATAACTGATCAACATGTCAATCAATATGTCAATTACGTCATCAATAAGACTTAAGAACCACCATGACCTTGCAGTCATGAATAACCACACCAGTTTAGTACAATTATATGAAATGTATTCCCGATTGATTACAATTCTACTAGCAAGTTTATTAGTCTCAAAATCAAGAAACACATTTGCATAGTCATAATATGGCAACTCGAATAAGATTTCAATAAGGCGAGAATCACAAACATTAAAACATAGCACGACGTCAACATAGGTTAACCTTAGCAGAGTATCATAAGTGCGTTATTCAACAAAACATTGAACCAGTCATTTGTCTGTTGCGTCCATTTAGTGAACCCCTTAACTAACCTTGAATTAGCATTGGCATGTTGGGCTTCATGCAAAACAATTTGGAAACACAAATTTGGAAAACATCTAACTATGGTCCTTGTCAAAAGAAGCAGTTGGTACCTAGAAAGGAAAGGCAATCAGTCAATCACAATTACATCATCATATAGTTACCCTCCGTAATGGGTCGGCATACAGATTCTGTCTTCGTCCTCAGGACATCAGTTGATTCGCCATCAGTCAGGGAAACACAGCAAGACGGGTAAGAGGGACACTTCCCTCATAAGGAGGAAAAGTATATATCGGGCAAGGCAAGGCAAGGATGGTATGAAGAACCAAACAGCAAAGTCTCTATGCAGAGTGACAAAGTGTCTGGGTCAAAAAAGTTTGCAATGGCATCTCTCCTAATGGTTCCTCGTGTCAAAGGGTTTTATCCCTTTTCTGTTGTACAGTCCCCTAATTCTTCATTGGTCAGGGTTGGCACCCCATTATCTCCATCCAATAGGTTTGCAATGATTTTATCAAAATTGTCACCCCATAACAGTTCTCACGTAGTTATTGGTTATTGTTCTTATGATTGACGTCTCCAGGGGGCAGAATGTCCGGTATGATTTCCTAATCTCGTGGTCCTCTCTCATCTTCAGTCAGTAGGTCCATTGTCTGTACCGGTTCAGGCGACCTTCTACCCAATACTAGTCTACAGTGTTGCATTTAGCAAAAATGTTTCTCCTAGCTAGTCGAATTTCATGAGAACGGATCTAATACAGTTACATTCATCCTTTAGCTTTGGAAAAATACGAGTACATGTCCTTCAGCAAGTCAGCACACTGCACGTTAGAAAAACACATTTAATATGAAAAACCGGGCAGCTAGGCCTCGACTAAAGCCTAATGATTTATTAGCGAAACCTTAACATTTAATTTTTAATATTAGTGTAAAATCATACATTAAACATCTCATTTTCATTATTACTAGTCAGTTTCATTAGTCATTGTATACATTGGTGGCCACTCCCCATGGACACATTTCAAGCGCACGTTTAGCAAAAGTACATTAATACACTTTCTATGCAGCATTATTATGCATTAGTTCATAAACATTTTATGTTAATATTGAATATAAATGCTACGCTCTCTCAAAAGTATTGCACTGTCAGTACCTGCTTGAATCTAGACCTTAGATGATATTTGGTTTCTCCCAAGAAGTTAAAAAAACTGGGGTGTAGTGGAGGAAAAAAGGTGATGCTCCCACCCAAAGCGATTTGAAATCAAATTAGACAAAAATTGTGCATTTTACAGCAGAAATTCCTCATGAATTAGATAATAATTGGACAATAATGAAGAGGTTCAAGAGTTTCTGAAAGGGCACTATTGAAATATTCTAGTACATTCAGAATGTAGCAGGTTAGCCTGAACTTCACCAAGAAAGTTTTGTAAAATGATATCAAAATAAAGTATTGTTCAGAACAATCTCCCAGAATTTGCTAATTGTAATACAGGCAGTTCAGAAAACCAACACCTGCAATTTTGCATGAAACTAAATTACATGGAACTTATTTGCAACAATTAACTATTTTTGTGCACAAACCACTGATCCAATATGACACTGTGCTATCTAATAACAGTGTTTATTGTGTTGTTTGCACTACAAATATACTGTGTATTGATTATGCACTACCTCACTTTCTCTGCTGGATATGGTTTTCATACGCTTGAGGTCACTACCCACTTTGACTGATTGAGATTATACTGTGATTTTTTCGTGCAATAAATCTTCTTTGCTTTATAACTGAAATTCTACAGGTATATATTTTGTGGCTATTGTGTGACATTTGACGTTGACAGTGATTTAGCTGTACTATTGTTTTTCGTTACAAATGAGTTCCATGTAAATTAGTCTATGTGTTTGGTCTGAATAATCAAGTTATTATGGACATTGGGGTTTCTCTTGTTTCATAGAGATAGATATGCAATTTCACATGGCTTAAAAATTTTCAATGTGTAGCGCATATTTTTTTACATCTCCACTATTCTTCCTTTCATGTTTCTATCTTGCCCCTTGTTGGTAAATTCTGTTGTGTCATGGCTGAGAATTTACTTGGAAGCCATAAGTGGCTAAAATAAATCAAAAGTTAATCAAATCTCACAATCACAGATCTTAGATGGCAACACTAGTCAAATGTTATAGGTGTTACTACTTGATTTATCATGACCTTTCAGAATGGAAGAGTAGATAGGTTACACCAACCTTGAATGCTAAAACCTTAGACAATAATAATGACAATATAATTGAAAGCTTATGAAAACAGATAATAAAATCAAACCACTCTGCCTTCTGTTACCAAAGAACCGCAATCAACACTACACCTCTCACACACAATGTGGATTATTTTTCAAACATCAGCTTCAAAACTTTTTGAGAAACCAATGCTGTTGTCCCCAAACATCAGCCTACCACTTTATCATCACATATAAAATGGCTTTTCCCCACATTATGTTTTCGATATTCAGAATTATGGGCCTCATTACTAGTCTGGCAGTTCGAAACCCGGACCACTAGACCTGTGGGGAGGAGACCGCTGTGAGGCTGGCATCCCTACCCCAGCCCTTTTACAAGTTTTCCACTGGGCTGACTGCCCAAAACCTCTGAAATCTTAGGTTTCCGCCAGTCAGTCTAGTGGAAACCGTACAGCGGCATTGGGCGCGCTCCTCATGGAGCCGAGGCCAATGCCGCCAGGAGTGCAGCAATTGGACCACCACCATGAGTCTGGCAGTCGTAAGACCACCAGCCTGGTAATGAGGCCCTAAGTCAAGAATACCCACACTACTAAGAAATGATACACTTTTGCCAAAGCCATCATTATGTCTATGCCATGGAGAGTCACAATTATGTCACAAACACCCACAATGTGTCAAGTATGGACAGCATTTTGTTAGGACCACAGGTAATCACAATTAGTTCTGGAATTATCACAGTATATCATAGATGGGAACCTACATGCCAGAGCCACTGTTATAATCTGAAAAGCCCACAGTATGGTAGACATGGGCAGTATCATGCCAGAACCATTATTTTGCAACCACACCTATGTCCTGAAAGCCCAACACATGAAAACAATGGGTACCTGTATGAAATGATTAGGGCAGTTATTACTACAATATGTCAAGGGTGTGCAGGTCTATGGCTGGGCCACCATTATGCCATGGATAGCCACTCCTATATGAAGAAAACCAACACTATGTTAAGGATAGGCACTGTAGGGCCATGCCTACCATTTTGCCAGGGATCACCAAATGCTTTTCAAAGGTGGCACAGTTATGCCAGCCATGCCCCAAATATTTAAAGACTGCTCAGACTGTAGTAAGCATGGGACCCCTAGCAGCAGAAATATTATTATGATTATGACAATAATACCCACATTATCTTAAGAATGGACACAATTATCCTGAGATACCATTATGTCATTTATGTCTTGGGGGTCGAGTGAAAACTTATGTGACAGTCCCAATTCTGCCAGGCTTCAGGTTCCAGGATCCATATAACATCTTCACCCCCAAAAAATACATCCACACTTCTATGTTACTTTTCTGAAAACACACATTGACACTTGCATACACTCACAGATATTCTCACAGCCCCTTAAGCAGTAGTGGCTCCCGGGCTCGGAAAGGGCAGGGGGGATCGGGAGGAAATAAATATCACATTTAAAAAAAACACTTACCTTCTCTGACGCCACGCTCAGCTGCTTCCTCACTGGCACTGAAGGCACAGTCTCCCAGCCTGCCCTGCGTCAATCCTGATGCTGCTCAGAGCAGAGTCAGGATTCGCTGGGAGCACCCAGGGTGGACGCTCCCAGGCAGACTGGGAGCCTGTGCAGGCTCTCTCCAGCCCAGCAACCGGGTTGCTGGGCTAGGGAGAGCCCACTGCGCTTGTGTGTTTTGCCAGCCTGAGATGGCCGGCCAAGCACACATGCGCTCACTCCCCCTCAGTGCAGTTCACCCCCATGGCCCGCCACTTTACCAGAAAAACATCATAAACTGAGTTTCTGGTGTTTTTCTGGTAAAGGTTTTGCAGCTGCTGCTGCTGGCGAGGGGTAGGCAACACTTCTCCACACAAACGGAGGAGCCGTCACTGCCCTTAAGTAAGATGGTGTGAAGCGCACTACTTTAGACCCTCAGACTAACAATAGGAAAACTATACAGACTGGGCATGTCTGCTTGGTTGGTTGTACCTTCCCCGGCCAGCATACATACATAGTGTATATTTTAAAGCGCTCTGATGCATCACAATCCATTAAAAAGGTCAGACTAAAATTGCACCCTGCAGGTCTCATGTCGAGTATTGTGCGTCAGTGCTCAGAACCACAGACATAGGTGGATTCATGCTAACAGTATAACTGACAACACAATGCTCAATCACTTCATGCGCTCTCAATCATGCTGTATGTGTATTGCAGAGCCTCCTGTGCCATAGAGCTGGGATGAAGGGTGATAGACATAGCAGGACTCATGACAAAGTCAAGTATAGCAGGATAAGCATTTAAAACATATCTTGAATGCTACTACTGTCTCTGTGAGTGTTTGCGAGTGTGTCTGCAGGTATGTGTGCACATGTGTATGTGTTAATATGTATATCTGTGATGTCCTCCCTGTTTCTCTGTTTTCAATAATGGTGGAAATTGTCGGCATATTGAGGGTATCCCCCATGGTAAAACGCTGGACCTGGCATAATGGTGGTAATTCTTGAAATATTATGTGCAATTTTGTCACAATAGTGCTTATGTCTGGTAAATTTCTGGCCTTGAAATAATGGTAATACCTTGACATATTGAGAGCATTCTAGGCATGATAGTTTACACCCCAGTAGAATTTTGGCCTTAGCGTAATTGAGGCAATTCCTGGCAGTGCACACCCCTGGTATGATAATGACTACCACCATTCTAAATCTGGCCCTGCCATTATGATAGTAATTCTTCGCACGTTCTGGATATGCATGGTATGATGATGCCCATTCCAGGAATAAAGCTGATAGTGATGTACTCAAGGTAAATTTGGTCATATGGTTGGCTATCATGGCATCATGATGCCAACCATTGGTAAAATGCTAGCGTTGGCATAACGGTTGTAATTCCTGCAATGCAGTGGGAATACATGGCAATGTGGTGTCCACCCCTGGCCTAATGCAGGCCCTTGAATAATTGTGATAATTCCTGGCTTCTTGTGTGCATTAATAGCCTCATATTGTGCCACCTAAAGGTAAAACTTTGAGTCTTGCATAAGGTGGTATATTCTGTTTGTATATTGTAGGAAAGCGCCTCTTTTGACATGGTTACCCCCCACTTTTTGCTTGGTATTTGATGTGGTTTCAAAGTTGTTAGTGCTCAGGGCCTCTGCTAACGAGGTTCCCTGGGCCAGATCTCTTTCCCAAAACTGTGGTGATTCACTGGCACAATTGGAAATATATTTTGTTGCCACTATAAGTCCCTAGTTAATGGTACTAAGTTACCCGGGGCATGAGGTACCAGGGGGAAGCTCCCTGAGGGCAGCAACATAGGCTCAGCCTCCCTCAAGGACCCCCATCCAAGTACACCCAGCATTGCCAATGCAGGCCGAGTGTCCTAATGCAATCCTAAATGGTAAAACTCACATGGCACACAGCCTGTGTGCCCTCTGCTGTCCACTACACACTGCATGCAATATAGATAAGTCACCCCTCTTGCAGGCTTCTCAGCCCTAAGGCAGGGTGCAGTATACTGCATGTGTGGATATAGGTGCATGAGCAATATGCCCCTACTGTGTCCCTTCCAAACCTGGGGAATAGTAAGTGAACATAGCAGCCATTTTACATGCATGTGCTGGATACTGGTCAGTATGAGTTTTGCAGCTATGTGATGGCCACTCTGCACACTGGTTTGTTTGGTATCAAACAACTTAGAATAATAAATTCAAACTGGTACCAGTATTGGATGTATTGCAAAATGTACCCGGAGTCACATTAGAGGTGCCCCCGGCAAAAGCTAACTACCCTGGCATGGTTTCTGACTGGTCAAAATCAGCCTGCCACCATCAGACAGGTTTCTGGAACCCTGGGTCGAAAGCCCATGCTTTCTGGGATCAGGGAATAAAGCCCTCCCTGGGTAGAGGTGTTGCACCCCGTCCCCAGGAATGTGCACAGCCCTGCCTAGGAGCTTCAAATGGCATCCCGTCCTTGAAACTCGACCCCAGCCCTGCTGCAAGCAGCAGATGCCCCCCACCAATTGCAAACCCACAATTATAGAGGGAGCAACAGTGGGAAACTGCACAAAGGAGAGGAGGAGTGGCCGCCCCCAGCTTGCACCACCCCTAAGGTGCTGCATGCAAAATTACTTCTCCATTTAATTTTCCTACATCTTGCATGGTAGGAAAATAGCTTATCAGCGATGGGGAAGTGACCTCTGCCCACAGGAAGTGGTCAGACAGTGGGTGTAGCCACCCTAAGGTAGATGACCCATTGGTCACTACTAGGTACTCCCCTAAATGCCCACAAAATTCGGTATCTTGTGGGCACCCTTAGAACTACAGATCAGATTCCAAGGACCCAAGAAGACCTGCATCAAAGACAACCCAAGGCTCGAGAACTGCATTCCTGCTGCACAAAGAAAAAAGCACCAATCCCTGCCTGCTGCACCCAGAACTTGACAATCACCACTGAAGGGTTGTTCAGACATGAGATAGACTTTAAAAATCTCCAGAGGACCTCCACTCTTCTAAATATCACCAAAGATCTCCCTCCAGAGTGAAGGCATCAATCTTTTGCAACAAAGACCAGTGAAGTCCAGTTCACTGACCAGCTGCTTACCAAGGAACCAGATGCTGCAGCCAGACCAAATTTCACCCAACAGACCATGACAACAAATCCTGCAAGTGTGCCAAGCTTGGTTGCATGGCGACCTCCAGTGGCTGAACCGTGCAATTGCCTGTGGCACTGGTCAATTAACATTGTACACCAAGAAGAAAATTCCTCTTGGAACTCCAAAAGGACCAGGAGGAAGCCATATTCAAGGGACTTTAGGAACCACCAGACCCACCCACCAGAGTGGCCCTGCTTACCTGCAAGCAACCCTCAAAATGACCTACGTCCTGCTTCCAAGGGCACCTTTGAGCAGTGCTCTTGGCTCATCTATCTGCTGTGCACCCGGTATCTCTGGGCCCTGCACCAGAGAACCAGCTGTGCTATAAGGGTCCCCCACCCCTTACAACCTCTACACTCCAAGGGAATCCACTGAACTCACCTTGAAATCACCCTGTGCATTGCTTTTCCAAGTGGTCCCCCGCAGTGGTCCTGCACCAACTCCAAGGACTTTTCAGCAGCTCTTTCGGTCAAAACCGGGATCCACCCAAACTCCTCCCACTGGCACACAGGACATCTTGAGGACCTCTAACTATATGCAAAAGTAGACATTGGTAAACGCACCACCATATTTTTATGTATTTTTAAAGTCTTCTCCCATTGATTCCTATGGTGCGTAATTACACACAAAAACAAGACATTTTCTAAACTTTGAGAAATCATTACTTAAAAAATACTTACCTAATTTTGATGATCTTGGTCCCAAAAATTTTATAAAAATCTGAGGTATTTTTGTAAATTGGTCTCGAGTTATTCCTTTGAGTGTGTGTTTTGCTTTATTGATAACGCGAGTACAACAAATGCTTTGCACTTCTCCAAGAATGGCTGAACTCCTCAACCAAGCTACCATAAAAATTAAAGCATTAGGTGGTCTAGTTTTTACCTCTGTAAACAAACATGTGGTTGCCCAGACTCTCTGCACAGGGCGCCTGGTTTTGCACACTAGATAGAGAGCCAGCCTTCTGCATATATCTTTTGTGTATATCCATGAAATGACGATGCCCATCATTTGTATAATCCTGGTTCTAGCACAATGGTAGTCATTCCTGGTGTATTGTGTCAAGTTTGACATGAGACACTGATGCTCGGGCATGCATGGCAGAACGTTGCAAGATGTGGTAGTACTACGACTGCTTGATGGCAGTTATGAATGGTTGTTTGGGCACCAATTGTAAAAAAAAGTCTTATTTCAGAACAATTTGGCATGTAAATGTTACGCTTTTGTTTGACGGAAAAGGGTTCATTGTTCCAAAATGAAAAGCTTGTATTTGACAGCAAAACATACATATTTTTATAAATTAAAAGGTTGAGGGTTTAAGACACAATGATTACATTTTCGAATATATATTTGAAGCTGATATTTGAGTAATAATCATTAATGCTACCTGAGACCTTGATCTATAAGAATGATGTCAGCTGTCTACCATTCTAACCTGTAAGATCTCCATACCCTGAGTGAAAACACTGTTGCGTGAGTCTGTAAAATCTGCTTAGCTCTTTTGTGTGCTACATGATATTGCAACATTTGAGAAATGGGTCCTTTTTGAATTTTTTAAATGCCACTTCTCAGGAGATTATAAAATATAAAAACAATTTAGGCAGAAGGTGCTGGGCAGATTAATAAATGGAAATGAAACTTTGGAAGTATAGCTAGGTCCTATGAGAATTGTTAGGCTACGTGACACTAGATTTTCGGAACTACTTGTATCACATTTGTTTTGAGACATTTGTCAGGGAAATTGTGCTGAAAAATGCACTATTTTGCAATATTGTCTAAAACACTTCTTGGGGAAGCTGAGTTTCCAGCACTCTTAAGGAGGGTCAGTTTTCCTTAACACAACATGAAAATAATGAAATATGTCATGATTGCCCTTTCAGAACATATGACCTTTTAGCAAATGTATGTGAATATGGTCCTATGAAGTGCACCATTCTGACCCATTTTATCAACATATTCTGGGTTGAGAAGCCCATGGGGACCCTGTAGTATGGTAAGCTCCCCTTGCTCATTCAGTTGCTGCATTTCAGGTATTTCTAATCCACCACTTTCAAAGACCACTAGCCGTCACAGTAGAAACATGTAGACAGACATGCATGCTGGTCACACTTCATCCCTTATGCAACTTAAATGCAGCTGCAGGTCTTTCTCCAGCTCTCTTCTGAAGAGTCATTGGGCTTCATTTCCTACTGTCCTGTGGTTCACTACTGTCCTGGAATACCAAGAATAGTGCAGCAGTAGGGGCAAGAGGGAAGAGCATATGCTGTCATAAATTAAACGTTATATTACTTCCACCTAGGTCTAGCTTCCTCTGCTCATGGCTGATACTGGTAGGCATTTTCCGCCAGTCAGAACCGGAAAGGGGGGATCTGGTTTAGATCCTGTGTGAGAGTTGGTGCTTAGACAGGTCTTCTTGCAGGTAGTGTTGTACGTATTTTATTTATTGTGTCCAGTGCCTATGTGGAACAAGGGCTACGGCTGAGCCGCCCCTTAGCCACTAGCAATGCTCATTTCAGAGGCAGTCATTGTAGCTGTGCTGAAACATTTTTCAGGGTGAGAGTGCTGCCATCAATGTTTCAACACTGAAGTCATAGGGATTGTGAAAAATCCAAGAGTCACTAAAAACAGGTAAAGCAAATGAACCATGCCCAATCAGCAAGAGAGGGGTAAGGGTGTGTATTTAATCAGTAGTGCATTTTGAAACACACTGGCACACATATATTACTAAAGCATAATGTGGTAGGACAAAGTCATTCACAGACATTTTCCATTAAAGTTTACACAGGCATGCAGTTTAACTGATGAAACTATGTAGCACATAAACCATATTGCGTGGAAACTGAGTTTTATTAATATTTATCATTTACATATCACCGAGTAAGTTGCCTTGATTTTTTCAATCAAATTAAAATCTTTTGGCCTTATGTTCAAAGCGTATTTGTGGTCTGTAGCTGCCCGATTGGGCCCTTTTTGACCCCGAAAATGCATTTACATATGTTCAAAGCCCAAGTAGTGATTCAGTAACAGGTTACCGAATCTCAATTTGTGTTTGTGATTCAGAATTTGTAAGAGGCATGTTTTGGGCGTACCTTCCAAATGCTGAATTTAAATGTGCTGCACTAATGTTTTTGGACCGAATTCAAGTCACAAAACATTATGGGCTGATGAGGAGTCTGGCAGACGGAAACACCCATCCACCAAACTCCTGATGGGGTGGTCGCAGCCATGCTGGCAACCTCCCCACAGGCCCCATTACAACTTTCCCACAGCCAGCACAGTGGGGAAGGTGCGGCAGCACTGTTGCCAGCTCATAATAGAGCCTGAGGCAATGCTGCCGCATGCAGGGGGCGCAAACACCCTCAATATGCACACTGTCTTCACAGCAGACAGTGTGCATTTTGAAGGCGCTGGGCAGGGGGATCCCTGCACTGCTCATGGAATGGGCAGTGCAGGGTCCTCCGGTGGCCTCCTGCACTAATTCTCTGCCATCCTTTTCATGGTGGTTGAACTGCCATGAAAAAGACTGGCAAAGAACAAGGTTGTATTCAGCAGGGCAACGCAAATTCAGCACTGCCCTGGCTAATTATAACCTGCACCATCGTCAGCCTGTCAGTATTTGAGATCCGGGAGGGGACGACGGTAGGTTGGTGGGTCTGTCTGCCAACCTCAGAATGTGGGGTCGGCCCGCCACAGCTGCGGCGGTCCAACAGCCACCGCGAGGCTGGCAGTCTTCGGAACACCAGTCTCGTAATCAGGCCCTAATACTTTACTGACTCCTTGAAGGATGTGGTAACATTCTCAAATGGAAAGTGGTCCCAGTTGGGCCCCTTCCCCTTTGAGAATTGAAAAAATATTTACAGCAGGGACCGCTGCCTTCTCTTAAAAAAATTGAACTTTAATTTTCTTTTTTAAATGCATCTTCTTTTTTTCTCTCATGGGCTACACTAAAAAATAAATTTATTTTGCTTTATTAAAAAGCAATCACAGACATGGTGGTCTGCTGACCCCAGCAAGCCACCATCCCTGTGATGTCTATCATTCCTATTGGCCGCAAACTGCGACCTTCCTCATTAATACTCACGAGATAGGTTGATTTGTGACCCAATAGGAATCACTATTTGAAAAGTGTACGTTTTCTTACATCACGAATTGCAATTTCTTAATTGAGATTCAATAAGACTCACAATGAGGAAATCTCAATTCTAGATTTTTGTGCATGTGGCGCTTTGTTTCTATCAGACCTCAGAATTCGAAAAAACATTTTCTTTATATGTACATGAGCTGGTATATTGTGAAAAATGTGTACAGTTTGTTTGCAGTCATTTACATTTTGTTGTATGTTGTGTGTTGCAGGTAGAGAAACAAAAGTAAACACCAATCTCCAGGTTAAAACAATAAGCAACAATTTGACAGAATGTGTAGTCTGCCATTTGGCCTGTGTGTACTGAACACACAGTAAATGTGGGAGGAGAAAAGCACAGGGCCTGATTCACAAAGGTAAATGTACATGTTTGTGTAAGTTTACACTTTTTTCAGTATTCACAACACTGCATTTTAATAAAAAGTTTATAAGTGCGGAGACTCTGTAGTCGGTGCTTTAGAATTGCATGCATAAAAAGATTTGACAGGCCTATCTTTTTTGTGCAGAGTTCTCCGTCCACTCTGCAGAGTCTTT
The DNA here is from genome assembly GCF_031143425.1 of Pleurodeles waltl. Lineage (NCBI taxonomy): Eukaryota > Metazoa > Chordata > Amphibia > Caudata > Salamandridae > Pleurodeles > Pleurodeles waltl. The sequence goes on along the minus strand of NC_090448.1, from coordinate 160,469,064 downwards.
GTTATTGCTCATTCACCATCTAAACATCAACATGATTACTTTGGGCATGCTGCAGCACCCTCCACACCCATACTTCCAGAGCCTACAGCGGTGGCTGCTAGTGATTATAAGTGGGGAGGGTGTAGCGTGGGGAGATGTGCGGGGTAAATAACAAAATAAAATTGCACTTACCTGCCTGCCACCAACAGTCTTCTGCTCCGGTCCCGATTCCCCAAAGAATGGAACTGCGCAGACTCCCAGACTCCAATCAAGCTCTCATGCTGGCAATACAGTTTACCAGCATGAGAAAAGTGCTGTGATTAGCCTGAGCAGCCTCATTTAGCACTCGCTCAGGGCCTGAGAGCCTGTGTTTCTTCTCCACCCGTCTGTTGCAGCACAGCCTGGTGGCGAGATCTAACTGCGCATGTCAGTTTGGTTAAACCGACATGCGCTCTTACTCTGCGCACAACTCCTCCTCCCCCTGCTACCATCATGCCCCGCCCTGCCCTAGACTCAGTGGGCTCTAGTGCCCTACAAAAAATAAAATGATAATAACATGGATTTATTATCATTTTATTTTTCCCGTTTCCCTCTGCTGGCTCTCAGCAGGTGGGGCAATGCTCTTCCGCCATAACGGAGGAGACGCCACTGAAAGCCCGTGGAAATTACCTAGGCTGAAGGCATTCGTTCAAGCCTCCAGTGTAACTAATGTGGGCATCATTGCAGCTACAGAAGTAATAGGTATTTGCTCACCATGCCATGATTGTCTAATCACCTCTTTTAACTGACTGACACTGATTCTTAGAATCATGGTAAACAAACAATGTCAGTGGCAGATGGAACTTGCAATTGCGGAAAATCCTGAAGGAAGCTAGAATTTCAGAAGTCATCCATTTAGAAAAGGAGTGGGATCATGGTTGTGGCATTATTCGGAAATGTTGTCCACACCCAGAGAGTTTGAAACGTGTGGTGTTAATGAAGATTCCCAGTCCCATCAAAAAGACACATGTAAGCTTGCTGCAAAAATGCTTTGAGAAAGATTGCCAAAACTTCTTCATATTTTCAGGAGTTACAGAAGAACGATTTTTTTTCCGCTGGAAACATGGTGTCCATTCAAGGAAGGAATAGAGTACAGGCACATTTCTCGTTGACCCTGAATCTGTAGACAACATGCAACCATGGATTTAGGAGGATACCATTTGCCTTGATGCGCCCAGTTGTATTCCTGGATATTTTTGGTAATCTCCGAAAACATTAAATCTAAAAAAATCGTAGAACTAAGTTGCGCCCAAGTTTTTTAAAATAATTATTATGAAAGTAGTAAGAGTGATTTCAGGTTGCAGCTTTACGGCAGCTCTTCAGCACTACGGAAACAAAAACCCGTGAGCCACAGTTCTTAGGAAGAATTATTTCGAAGCATACGTGGGGCTAGGTTGAGTGCGTTCTGCAAGTCAACAGAAACGTGTAGTTGGGAAATGTCTCCATCTGTTGCCAAAAAATGAAGATATCCAAGGAACATGAGATCATTGGCAGTAAATCAAATATAATGCTGTTAGGAGAATGAGCACCCAATAAATTCCGAGGTTAGATGATTAAACAAAGACATTCTAGGGAAATTTATTTCACATAAAATAGGTCTCTCCAGTCCTACAAAAAATCTATTGCACAGCGGCGTGGAAAAAGAAACTGCATTGGCAATGGAAAATGAATATACACATATATATATATATATATATACGTTTGACTAACTGTAGAACTGGACTGGCATCATACAATTGACTGGGAACTTAAAATCTACCGATTTCTGAGCGACCCTGCAAATCCAGATGAGAATCTACCAGTGGAATAGAGGAAAAGAATTGGGTGGATTCCACAGTGGAGTTAGCACTTCCTCCAGAATTTGGAGGATCTTCTGTTACCACTCAAATGTACATCTTACCATTCAAAAAGTTCAAATATGTGCAAAGCGCCCTAGCTAATGAATATTCATTAAGTCCACTAGAGTTTGCGACCACCTGTAAGTGGGAGTCTGCAAGAGACAGAAGATCTCGATTCCTCTTTCTGCATTCCTAAATGGGAATGTTTTTTTAAAGTAGCTGATGTCCAATAAAGGCACTGATATTGGTTCCGCCCATGCCATTGGCAACTCTCCCAAAGGTGAAGATAGCCTCAACTATGAGAAACAGATAGCTCTAACTTTGAGGTTTTGGTATCTCACCAAATGTTTGCAATCACAAAACATTGATACATTGGTTTCTAAACTGCGGACAGGAGCCTCTTTCATGATCCCCACATTTGCAATTCACACAAGATTGCAAAACCTCTCATGTGACAGAAAGATTTTTCTGACTCATAAAAGGAATTTTGTAAATAGTAAAAAGGTATTTTACAGTTGGAACCTCTGAGACTTTGTGCCATTCAGGCTTTGCAACCAGAAAATACGTTTCATGTCAAGTCTGCTGTGCTTTATAGTAATTCTAAGGTTCGAAATTTCTGCAGTTTTCTGAGTTTTTAACTCGGGAAAAGGAATTTCCATACAATGGGTGTTAATGCTCCAATTCTTGATTTTTGTTCTCCTATTTGGGGCCTTTTCCAAGTGTATATTTCACCAGAAATTCCTAGGCAAAACTTTAATGTTCGATTTTGTTTCCTCTCGTCCCAGACCAACACCCCCCAACTCCCCTCCCACCCATATTAGGAGAAGCAGCTTCTAAGTAAAGCCAATAGAAATTTTATGCAGGGAACTAATGGCATGAGCTGACTGCATTCTATCTGTAGCTGCTAGGAGAACTGTTGTGAAAACATATTATCACCTTAACATTATCAGTTACATGTCATCATTAAACCTGCATAGAGACAGAACACAGAAACGGAACCACCACTGATAATCCATTTTTTCTCTGTGTTTGGTTCAGATGAAATCGGAACAATGAGTGCTCTTACACATGGCATTTTCGCAGGCACAACAAAAAAGTGAGTGACGGCTACACAGCATTGACAACGAAAACAGTGGTAATAAGTGACTGATTCCTTTCTGTTTGCTAAACATACTGTTGTGAAAACAAATATTCAGCTTAATAATACTATGATTGCACCATCAAACCCCTGACAAAAACAGAGCAAGCTGTTGCACAGCTGAGGAGTGTGTGTCTGATGGAGTCTCCGCTGCTGAATTACTGGGGGCGGGTAGGTCACCAAGACTGCCTCTTACAGGGCTGTGGCAAATGACTTCTACAAGTAGTAAATGTGTGATCTACTTGATACACGAAGGAACTAACAAAATGCCACTTCACCTATGGCTGCAAACATGTTTGCTCTGAACCACATCAATTCTGTGTGTTTTTCTTTGGGTGATTGAGATGAGCACAGGTGATTAACAATAGGTGAACAACCAGATGTTCTAATGTTTACCATTAATGTTTGAAAAATATTGCACAATGTTTTCAAGTATTTGAGTTTGTTCGAATATTACCTCTATCGAGGTCTCTGCCACAGGACGCTTTAGTTGCCTGTTGGCCAGATCTATTATTCACAGTTACCTGCAGTGGGGGGTTGGCATCAGCTCCTTGCTCATGATTGGACTGTTTTGTTGCCTATCTCACTTTCGTCCTCCTATTTCAATTGCTTGCCTCCCTATTCTTCTGTTTGACCTGTCCATGAGCATTTCACTTTCACAGTGCTCTGAGTGACTGAGTAGTATAGTATCCTTGCACTACATAACTTAGCTGGTTCTTTTTTTATTTAACATTTAGCTGCCCACTGAAGTACATACGCTTCGTGGGTTATTTCAACGACCTCCCTCTGCTTTCTCTATTTTCAAGCTGCCTCCCTCCCCTGTTTCTGAAGGCAGACTGTCCCCCTATTCAGCATGCTCCCATCCAATAACTTTTTATAAAACTGTCCCCTGCGTCATGGCATTCTTTATGATGAGCACGTACATATTTGTCATGGCCCATGCATTCGTGCTCACCTTAGAATGTGTTTTCTTTAATATATAATCCATTCCAAGACTGCCAACCATGTGTGTGCGTGCTTATTGTTCCATACACACGCATGCAGTTGGAAAAATGCTTAGGCAAAACCAATAGCTCAGCCTTTTGGAACAGAGACCTACTGGCTTTGACAGTAGTTTTTTAAAGGGAAGTCTCACTATAATCTCCGCCTTCCTTAACCTCACACATGGTCTTGTCCTCTCTTTTTTTTAACCTTAAACCTTCCCTTGCGCTCTTATGTCTTGATGCCTGTTTCCTTCCTGTTTTGTGTACAGTTTTATTGGGCTCCCTTTTTCATTTTATTTATTTTGTCTGCCTAGGGTTTTCCAAAAAATAGGCATGCTTCCCCCTCAGATCAGCACTGTGATAAGATCTAAGAGGCAGTGCGGGTACTCAAAGGCAGGACTAAGGTGGAATGATATACACATGCACTCAGAAGGATTACAGTTCGAGAGGTCAAGGACATTTTTGTTCCAATCTTAAAACGTGGGTATTCGGGGGAATGAAATAGATGCATTAGTTAGCAATGTCATAATTCTGTATTGACTTCCTGCCCTATTTTAGAGAGTTCTAGTTCTTGTAATTGACAATCTGGCTACGTCCCAGGGTTTCCAGCTATCCTAACCTGTGTGGTTTCAAGCTAATTTAACCTATCTTGTGCTCACTTTCGTTCGAGTTGTTCTGTTGTAAACAACACTTTATTTAATTGTATCTAACGAATCCACAACATCAGCAGTTTCATGGACCTTGTTTCTGGATGAGAAAACAGTCTAAAGGCATTTAAATCGCTTATTTCATGTTGAATGCCCTACCTTTGTCATACTGTTACAGTATGTTTCACTACGGGGTCCATAATTAAGAATCTACCTTTAGTTGCGCTGAACTACCCATAATTACATGATCTCCTGAGTTTCACAAGTCCCCAAACTTGGGTTATTTGCTAATGACTATTACAACATGTCAGAGTTTTAGTAAACAATAACTTGAAACCAATAAACAGGAAGCAAATGTGAGAGTTATCTGAAAGTTTAAACTAATTGCTGCAAAATGTGAGGATGAATTTAGGAGAGTGAGAAGAAATGTAACTTTATTTTCAACAGGGATAAGCCAGTCCTTTATTTAGGTCCCGCCCATTAGCACCCACCTCAGTGCAACAGGGTAAACGTTTGAATCTTAATGGTCGAACTGAGTTGCTTATTTGTTTATTCGCATTTGCACAGCTGCTAACCTTGCTCACCTAAATGGGATTCTTTTTATTGACTTTCGATGATTGAGGGACCAAGTAGTCACGCTGGATGTGAATCTCTGCCCCACACCTTTGCAACAGATATCTGCAGTAAGTTAATTACCACTCTAAGCGATCCTTATGAGATGCGACTTGTGAACTCCTGGGACTGCAGTACAAACAGTGATCCTGGCATCCAGCAGGGGTGTGCGCTTATTTTCTGCATCCTGGGGTATTACAGAAGCACCTGCGTTCCCTTTCAATATTACTAATAGCGCCAGCACGCATACGGCATCAGATTTATTTTAAATGGTCATTCCTTCATTTGCGTAGGTCATGGCCCCATACTAATGAAGGAGACCCTTGGCTTCTGGGCCCGCATGGTATAATTGGACTCAGAGGCAAAAAGGCCATCAGAGGGATCACTGACTGTGTACTACAAAAAGGCAGAACACAGTCAGTGAACTCCCGATGGGCAGCCCTCTACGAGGAGGAAAGGGGGTCCCATGAGCCAAGAAAGCCACCTGCAGGCAGGTGCAACCACTCACTACACTCACCAGCAAGAGGATCTCTCTCACCCTTTTGAAATGCAAGTGGGTGCCGCATGCACAGTGAAAGATGGACCAATAAGCTGGTCCATCTTTCACTAGAATGCTGCCTCAAGGACAAGAATGCATTCACAGCTGTCCAGGGGGCAGCACAGTGATGGTAATAGGGGTGCACTGCACTGGTCTGTACCAGGTTCACATTCTTAGAAGTGCAAAGTAGAGCAGACCGATACATTGTGGTCATACCATAATATGGCCCCTGGAAGTGCTCTTGTTTGCGTGCGCTCACATACACACACACACGCCCCCAATCACCCTATTTGGCAGTGTTTGGAAAAATATCTGAAAAAATATTGGCCTACCAAATTATTGTGTCAAGAATATCAGGTCTTCATAAATATCATAGACAGGAAAATCGAAGGTACACATATAGTTTTTTTATATTATTGTGTTAAATATCAATGTAGAAAATATTGCTATGTATATATATAGTCGTTTTAGTGTTGATTAGTATGCAATGCAATGTAGTTTTTTTATTCTATGTGTTTATTCATTTTTCACTCGTGCTTTTCGTATGAAATTGTTTAAAATTGTTTTTTAATTGTGTTAATGTTTATAATTTATTATTGTTCTTTTTTAGCAGTGGAATGCTGGGGTTTTGTGGGAGTCAGGTGTTTTAAATTTGAATGGTAAGTTAATCATTTTGAATTGTAAAATATATTAATTATATTAACTGTTTTCATATTTTTTATTACATTTTTATCAAGATATATTTTAATTAAATTATTATTTTTAATTAAAAATTAATTATACAATTTTGAAATGATTTCAAACAATCATAATAAAGTAATATATTTTGAATTATTTTTAGGTCAAAATTAAAAATATGACATTACTTATAGGAAATATTTTAATTATATAATGCAATGAAAAACATATTTAATTTAAAATTAAATTTTAGAAAAAAAATTTAAATATAATATTTTAAAAAATGTTATCAAAATTATAATTGATAACTTTGAATTCAGAATTTTAAGAAATTGTATTTTTCAAAGTTTATGAATAGTTTGATTAAACAGTAATAGTAATCACATTATTAGTTGTAGAATTTAAATATATATATATAACATTATATATATATATAGGATTGTAGTTTATATTAGTGTGTTTTACACAACATTTTTGTTAACTTTATATTCTAAAAGAATATGAGAATGTGGAGTATTGCTTGTGTAGGTAACAGATTTATTTTGGAATTTGGTAGGTAAAATGTTTCATATTCAAGTGTATATTTTCAATTTGAACTTTTTAGGGTCCAACTTCTTCTCTCAAATTGGTACAAATTAGACTTGGAATAGTAAATGTCACCCTTTCAGTTCCCAACACCTTCTCTGAAATTGGGTTAGGTTGGAGTGGCAATGTTAAATGTCACCCCTTAAATGTCCAACACCTTCCCCCAAATTGGTTTAGGTTGGAGAGGGACTAGTAAATGTCACCCATTTAGTGTTCAACACCTTCCACAGGTTGGCTTGGATTGATGTGGAAGTAGTCAGTGTCACCCTTTTAGGCTCCCCCACCTTCTCAAGTTGGCTTGGATTGGAGTGGGGATAGTAAATGTCACCCCTTTAGTGTCCAACATCTTACCCAAGTTGGCTTAAAATGGGGTGAGAATAGTAAATGTCACCCCTTTTGTGTCAAACACCTTCCCTAAGTTGGTTTATATTGGAGTAGAAACAGTAAATGTCACCCCTGTAGTGTCCAGCACCTTCCACAGGTTGGCTTGGATTAGAGTGGGAATAGTAAATGGCACCCCTTTAGTGTCTCACACCTTCCTAAATTGGCTTGGATTGCAATTGGGAATAGTAAATGTCACCACTTTCTGTCCAACACATTTCCCAATTTTAGTGTAATAAAGATATGTTACACATTTTTTTAATTTGTTTTCAATTTTAATTTATTGTATAGTTTTAACTTTTGCAAAACATATGCTTTATGTAAAAAGAAAAAGAAAAGCAAAGTCAAGGAAACAATATATTTTTTTGTTAGTTTTGGTAACATTTCTTAACTTTTTTAATATATATATATATATAGGTGTATATATATATATATATAGGTGTGTGTATATATATATATATATATATATATATATATATATATATAAAACATCATTTCAACATATGCTTTCTTAGTTTATATTAAATAATTGTATATATTTATTTTAATATTTAATTTATACTTTTAAGTTTTTTACATCTTTAAAGCATTGTTAGAGGTGATATATATATATATATATATATATAAAAACGCTCTCTGGATTACAAGAGAACCAGGACGCCTCCATACAAAAGATCTCTGATTTATTTAACAGCAAAACAAAACAACTCCAAAGCGTTTCAGCATTACGCCTTGTTCACGGATAGTACTCTTCCCCTTACACATTTAAATACACCATTCCATAAACATAAAAGGAGGACTGGTTCAGAAACAATCGTGTCAGTGGCAGCCATCTTATAAGGTCCACTCCAAATAGATATGCATAAGGCCAATATAGCTAAACCCTCAATTTCTTACCCATGTTGTCATATATACTCAACAGTTCTATCATACTGTCTAATTTATCATATACACTCTGATGCATTATACCAGCACAATAAGGGCAAGATATCAAATAAGTGAGATTGCAAATAAATCTAACATATAATGTATTGTAATCTATTATGATCAATCCAAAGCATTTTGCCCAAGTGGGCAAAATTACTTGATCATACTGCTCTGCCTTTATGCCTTTCTCAAAATAGTTTTGATCTTCCTTCCATTGTATGCCCTGACTCAGTTCACCTCCCATATACACGAAAAACTAAAAGAAAAAATATACACATAACATATAAATCAACCTGCAACTACACCCCTGCTTGTGAAGAAAAACAAATATATACACTTACTTATATTAATTTGTTCATATACATTTTTTGATATATTCAATCTATATATATATATTCATACTTTTATTTAGTATACATTGTTTAATTTTAATCTTACGTCTTTATCCCAAGTGTGTACTCAACTCCTCACTGGAATTCAACCCAATCGGGTCCAATGTCTCAAAGTTTATAATACAGTATAGAATGACTCCATGATCCTCAATGCTTTTTCTCTATTGCCACCCCGTTTACTGTTCTTAACCTGATCAATCACTACAAATCATAGAAGATTCTCATTTCCATCATGATGTTTAGAAAAATGTCTCGCTACTGGATAGCTCCTGTCCCTATTTTTAATCGCTTGTCTGTGTTCTAACACTCGTTTCTTTGCACTATGAATCGTACTTCCCACATACAATTTCTCACATGGACATATTAGGCAATAAACACAATATGTCGTCCCACAGTCATAGCTTCCTTTGATGGCAAAATCCTGATCCTTTCCCCGTATCCTCAGTTTCTTACAGCTGTTGCTTGTTCTGCATGCTTTACACTTCATGCAGCATGAGAAACCGTGGCCTAAATTGTCCCTACTCACTCCTTCACATGATACATCATTGTGACACAACTCATCTTACCTCTGATGAGAACAGGAACTTGAGCGTGTACGCTGCGAGAGAGGAGCGCAACGTGTATGCTGTTTTTCCCGGTTGTGTATTTGTAATTGGTGATCGAGTGTTCAAATGGAATAAAATTCCAAACGCGCATGGTGAGCGCATGTTACAACTTGAGGAAGGAGAATTGCTTGCAATACGGAGGCAATTTTGAATGTGTACGCAGTGTGCAAGTGGTACAACGCAGGGGGAACCCCCTTCTGGGGTAATTTAACAAAACAAGCATTAAACAACGGACACATCGGCTTGTGAACTTGGAGTCTGCAAGGTAAAACAGTTTGAAATATTATTCAATATTATTCAATGCAGCTTGTGCATTTTTTGAAAGTATATGCATACCGCACTAAGACACCAGGGTGAAAATGTTGTGGTTATGTTTGGATCAAGGGGGCTGTCAACTATAGAAAAGTATAAACACACACTTTGTGTACAAGTACTGTTTTTTGACATCACATGAATCTCACCATTTATAATAAGGATTACTGCAGTAGCAGAGTGGACAATATAGGAGACGTTAGGTATTGAGTGCTGTCCATATCCGTACATAGATTGAGAAACATATTGAGATTATTACAGCAAACCTGGCTTCTGCTTGGGAAGCACGACGGAAAGAGAAATTAAGAAAAATGTTTTTTTCCCAAATGGAGGGAACACAACCCACTGAATCTGGTCAAAGTGATCTAGGAATGGAAGTGAAATTACAAACCCTGTATGACAAATTGGAGAGGTTACATAAAAAAGAGCTCTCTAAATGGTGGGAGTTAGAGTCATTACAAAAATATATTGATGTGGAGCGAGTCCCTAGGGGATTGAGGATCTATACTATACCAGCATATGAAGACCCAGACCCGGAAATGCTGGAGGAATGGGCAGACAATTCTAAACAGAGCTCACTAAACATGATGCGGATACTTATGAAATATGCAGCTAATGACAGGAGTAAAATATTGGAGGACATTGATAGAATCCGGTTGGAGCTATTAACCATCATTACGCAAGAGAAATTAGATGAATTTATGAAAGGTTTGGAAAATAAATTATTGAAACTGGAAGAAGACATTACAAATAAAAAACAAAGGAAGTTTATTAGAGATTTCAAGGATTATCAATCAGGCCGCATCCTAATCTTTCATCGCAAATATGATCATATGTATAAGAATGAGGTATCTGAAGTGAGTTTGAAGAATGTGGATGTGACAACTACCTCCACAGAGGAACAAGTGGAGAGTGATGTCTCGGATGGCAACCTGTTGGATGTCTTGGATACGGCACTATCGAAAGGTTTGGTACTCGATAAGGGAATTGAGAGATCCAATTTTTTAAAACAATTTCGACTTTTAAATCAGTATCGGACAGACCAATACAAGGATTCTCAATTCCAAAGGGGTAGGGGTGGGGGACCCAGAGGAAGGAGAAGAGGAATAGACAGCCAAAGAACAGGAGACAGAGAAGGAAACACAAGACCAGTGGGAGTGGTGACTCGTGCTTGAAAGTAAATACTATAAATGTTATCAATCTATACAGTATAATATTGTCTGGTGTGTAAGAGAGTCTCCTGGTCTTGGGTCTATCCTTTTGCCCCACAGGCTATTTTAACTACGTGCAAACGAGGATAGATACGTTCAAATTTGTTAAAAAATTGAAATTGAGAAAATGGCATACAAGCAAAGCCAAGAATAATAGGCAAGTGAGAACAGAGACACATGAATATAGTAATTTATGTATCTCAGACATTGGGATTCTACATACACTCACAGATCTTTATGATGGGACAACTGCACATGAGGATTCAATTTTGAACTTAGAAGGGTGTGGCATTCCTTTAGATGATGCATGTCCTAGTAATTTCAAACCTAAGTCTACATTTCTACCAATGGTTCATTGTGATGCTATTGATGTATTTGAACGGGAGGTTATAAAACATTTGAAGAAAATGAGATATGATGGGAAAGAGAGTAAAAATAATCTAACAGGAGTCCAATGGAAAGCTCTCCAGGATTTGAAAAAAGATTGTACTATTGTTATTCGGCAGTCAGATAAGGGGGGCAATGTAGAGGTGCAGGATGTGGACAAATATGTGGCTGAAGGATTAAGGCAATTGAGTCAAAGTGAATGTTACAAACAGGTTTGCTATGAGGATGTTAGAGCAATGAATGATGAGTTCCATGGCATGTTGATTGATTGGAGGGAGAAGGGCTTTCTAAAATGGGAGGAATTTCTGTTTCTTAAATGTGATCATCCCAGAATTCCGATATTATACCTTCTACCCAAAGTCAACAAGGAAAGGATAAACCCGCCAGGTAGGCCTATAGTTTCAGCCATGGGGTCTCTTTTAGAGAACACTTCTAAGTATATCGACTACTTCTTGCGTCCCTTAGTGGAGATGTTACCATCGTACTTGAAGGATACAACACATTTCTTGAAGATCATTGAGGGCATCCAGTGGGAGGATGATTATCTCCTTCTAACATTAGATGTTTTCAGTCTATACACATCTATAGATCATGATCTACGGATGGAAGCTATCAAACAGTTTTTTAAGGGCAAGATCTTTATCACTGTTTTTTCACTCAGAGATGTTGTGTGATATGATGAACCTCTGTCTTAGAATCAATTTGTTTATTTTTGATAACAAGCTGTACAAACAATTACAAAGTACAGCTATGGGTTCTTGTTTCGCCCCCAGTTACGCAAATTTATTCATGGGCTGGTGGGAGGAACAAATGTCTGAATCCATGATATAATTTGAGAGGCATGTGGTCCTGTGGTGTCATTTTATTGATGACATCTTTGTGATTTAGAAAGGGAACAAGAAGACAGCAGTACAGTTCATACAAAAATTTAATGAGAATGAGTATAATTTAAGATTTACAGAGCACTTGCACCCTAGCCATGTTGTATTTTTGGATGTAGGGGTTACAGCAAGCAAGGAGGGCTTAATTCCAACACTACATAGAAAAGAGACAGCTGGTAATAGCCTGTTGGATTCTCGGAGTGCACATCCCATTAATCTGATCCAAAGCATCCCTTTTGGGGAGCTATTAAGAGCTCGGAAAAATTGTGGTAATATGTCGGATTTCCAACAAGAATGCGATAGGTTGTGTGAAAGATTCAAGGAGAGAAGTTATGGAGTAAAGACTATTGAACAAGCAAGAAGGAAGGTTTTGAAACTAAGTAGGGATGACCTATTGTATCAAGCCGATAAGGATGATAATAAAATGGAGGACAAAGTTAGATTTGTGACAACCTTTAGCAATCAGGCCTATAAGGTACGGAATATATTGAGCAAGAGTTGGTACATTTTACAAACCGACCCAGTGCTCAATGATTGTATTTATGAGACACCTCAAATAACATTCAAGAGAAACAGGTCATTGAGGGATGATTTGTGTCACAATGATGTATCATGTGAAGGAGTGAGTAGGGACAATTTAGGCAACAGTTTCTCATGCTGTATGAAGTGTAAAGCATGCAGAACAAGCAACAGCTGTAAGAAACTGAGGATAGCGGGAAAGGGTCAGGATTTTGCCATCAAAGGAAGCTATGACTGTGGGACGACATTGTATTTATTGCCTAATATGTCCATGTGAGAAATTGTATGTGGGAAGTACGATTCATAGTGCAAAGAAACGAGTGTTAGAACACAGACGAGCGATTAAAAATAGGGACAGGAGCTATCCAGTAGCGAGACATTTTTCTAAACATCATGATGGAAATGAGAATCTTCTAAGATTTGTAGTGACTGATCAGGTTAAGAACAGTAAACGGGGTGGCACTAGAGAAAAAGCATTGAGGATCATGGAGTCATGCTATATCATAACATTGAGACATTGGACCCAATTGGGTTGAATTCCAGTGAGGACTTGAGTACACACTTGGGATAAAGACGTATGATTAAAATTAAACAATGTATACTAAATAAATGTATAAAGATATAAATATAGATTGAATATATCCCAAAAGTTATATGATCGAATTAATATAAGTAAGTGTATACATTTGTTTTTCTTCACAAGCAGGGGTGTAGTTGCAGGTTGATTTATATGTTATGTGTATATTTTTTCTTTTAGTTTTTCGTGTATGTGGGAGGTGAACTGAGTCAGGGCATACAATGGAAGGAAGATCAAAACTATGTCGAGAAAGGCATAAAGGCAGAGAGGTATGATCAAGTAATTTTGCCCACTTGGGCAATATGCTTTGGATTGATTATAATAGATTACAATACATTATGGGGGTCATTCCAACCCTGGCGGTCGGTGTTAAACCAGCGGCCAAACCGCAAACAGGCTGGCAGGTAAAAAAATGGAATTCCGACCCTGGCGGAAACCGCCAACAGAGACCGCCACATTACCACACCGCCCGCCACAGCGGCACAAAAAAACAGCGCGGCGGTCACCGCCAACAGAAAGGCGGGAGTCAATGTACCGCTCACCCCATCACAACACACCAATCCGCCACCTTTTCCGGGGCGGTAGCCCCACCGATAAAAACAGGGCGGAAACAGCCATTTAAAACGGAAAACGCTCACCTCCATACACCCCACGAGGAATCTGGACAGCATGGAACCCGAACTCCACATCCTCCCAGCGATTGTCTTCCTGCTCCTCTACCAGGAGCACGAACGCCGACGCAGAAGACAATGGTGAGTACTGCACCTACGACACAGGGGAGGGGGAGAAGAAAATATTACGGGGACACACATACGCGACACACCCACCCCCACCCTCACCCACTACAACACACACATCAATGCATAGTAATACATCACAGTTACCCCCCCAAAGCCCCCCAGAAGAATGCAAAGACAAAAGGAAATGATTCTAAACATTGGAATATATTGTATTACTGGCAGAATTATATATATATATATATATCTACACTTCAAAAACACTTATATGTACAAGTCCGGGCATTGTAGCAGGCATTGTCCGTGGACCACTGGGCCCAAATCACATGGGCAAAGCCCACACAGGATACCTGACTCCAACGGAGAGAACACTGCAGGGGCATCAGATAGGAAAACTACAGGCACCTCAGGGGGAAGGGAAGGGGGGTCACCTCAGCCAGATATATGCATGACGCCAGATCCACGAGGGGCCTCCATGGCCACTGTTCAATCCTGGGGAGTGCAAAGCCACAGTCTCTCAAGTCTCTGCAGTGGGTGGGTTGCCCACTGTGCCACCTTGGGGAGTGCAAAGCCACAGTCTCTCATGTCTCTGCAGTGGGTGGGTTGCCCACTGTGCCATCCTGGGGAGTGCAAAGCCACAGTCTCTCAAGTCTCTGCAGTGGGTGGGTTGCCCACTGTGCCATCCTGGGGAGTGCAAAGCCACAGTCTCTCAAGTCTCTCCAGTGGGTGGGTTGCCCACTGTGCCATCCTGGGGAGTGCAAAGCCACAGTCTCTCAAGTGGATGCATGTCTCCACTGGTTCTGGAGGGGGGCTGGTGCCCAGAGTGCTCATGCAGCCCTGCCCGACACAGATGCGGGCCTGCCCCTGCCGCTAATGGGCCAGCGGTGCTTGAGACGGCGGTGCCCAGTTCAGCGGTGCTTGAGACGGCGGTGCCCAGTTCAGCGGTGCTTGAGACGGCGGTGCCCAGTGCAGCGGTGCTTGAGACGGCGGTGCCCAGTTCAGCGGTGCTTGAGACGGCGGTGCCCAGTGCAGCGGTGCTTGAGATGAAGGGCCCAGTGCAACGGTGCTTGAGATGAAGGGCCCAGTTCAGTGGATCAGGCCATGGCGTGCAGGTCATTTGCCACCTGTCCTGTGGCTGGCGGGGCCTTCCTGCCCATCTGTTGGGTGGCTGGCGGGGCCTTCCTGGTCTGCAGTACCGGGCCTGTTGGTGTCCTCCTGCCCACCTGGGATGGGGCTGGCGGGGCCCTCCTGGCCAGCTGGGCTGATGGCGTTCTCCTCGGGCGTGCTGTCCTTCCCAACCTTCCCTGTTCGCCTGTGGCCCTTCCCCACCTTGGGCGGTGTGCCACCTGTCTCCACACTTCGTGCCGGAGCCATGGTAGGGATTTTAGTGCCTGGTGTTTTCACCCTCTCGCGCCGGCCGCTGACTATCTTCGGGTGTTTCTCCGGGGGTGGGCTGCCCGTGCCTTGGCTCCATACAGAACTGGCTGCCCTTGAGGGTGGGGGACTCCACAGTCCATGGCAGACTGTCATCACAGGGCCCGGTTTTGTGATGGCTGAGGTGCTGGAGTCCTATGAGATGGACGGGGTGGGGGTGTTGTAGGAAAGAGGTTAAGTTTGGACAGGAATAGCAATTTAGGACCAGTGGGACGGGTAGGTGTAGTGGGTATGGGAGTGGAGGAAGAGGTTGTGGTTGTAGGAGTCTTAAGTCTGGTGTCTTTGGGTGCAGGTGCTTGGGCTGGAGGCTGTCGTGAGGTGGATGGCTGTTGGGTGGGTGGCTGCCTACGTTTGTGTATCTTGGAAGAGGGGGTGGAAGAGGGGGTGACAGACACACTGGGAGAGGACACGGGGGATGTGTAAATGGAAGTGGGGGTGGTGACTGCACGTGTGCGGGGGGTTCTGGTGTGTGTGCTGGTGATGGACATAGTGGCTGAAGATGTTGTGCATGCAGGTGTGAGTGGAGACGTGACAGGGAGGGAGGAGGGAGACGAGGAGGAGGGGGACACAGTGGAGGCAGTGGGTGTTGGTATGTCTGTATGTGGATGTTGCTTGTGTGAATGCTTGTGTGATGTGTGGTGCTTATGTCTGGATGAGCTTCCCTTGGGTGTTGAGGTGTGTGCAGGCTGGTCTGATGGTGTGTCTGGGATAGGCAGAGGTACAGGTGATAGGGTATGGGTGGAGGAAGTTGGAGGGGGGAGGCTAGAGACAGGGACAATTGCTGCCATCAGTGCTGAGGCCAGAGTGTTGAACGATCGCTGAAGGGCAGCCTGACCAGAATGAATGCCCTCCAGGTATGCATTACTCTGGTGCACCTCTCTTTCTACACCCTGGATGGCATTCAAAATGGTAGACTGCCCAACAGTGAGCGTCCTCAGGAGGTCAATGATCTCCTCACTGAGGGCAGCAGGGGTGACTGGGGCAGGGCCTGAGGTGCCTGGGGCGAAGGAGATGCCCACCTTCCTGGGTGAGCTGGCACGGGGCAAACGCTGAGGGGCTGCTGGGAGGGCGGTGCTGGTGCGCTAGGTGGCAGCTGTACCTGTTGTTGCGGGGGGCACGGATGTTGCCACCACCACAAGGGAGCTCCCTTCAGAGGATGAGTCCGTGTCACTTATGTCTGCCCGAGTCCCCACTGTGGAGCTCCCCTCGCCCTCCGTCCCACTGGTGTATTCTGAATCCGTTGCATGGCCCTCCAGGGCAATGTGGGATGCAGCTCCCTCGTGCTTCGATGCCACTTCTCCTCCGCCTGATGATGCTAATGCACACATGAACAGGAAGACCACAAAAAAGAGGGGGGGAAGAAAATAAAGACATGTTGAGTGCATGCATTGGCAACACCGTTGGCGGACAGGACAGACACAGAAGCTCCCTGCACTACGCCGCGCAATTGGGGTCCTCTACTCAATCCGTGTGACATGGCCTACAAGCCTATGGACGACATCTGCACACATAGATGACACAGGGCCATGAATAGCTGTACTTGGCACCTTACAGAGGTGGGGGGCGGGGGCACAGGGCCATGCCTTACAGAGGGGCCTAGCCTACAGAAATCGCCCTGGCCTAGGGATACCCACAGCCCTCCTCCCCCACCAAGACACGTCCACTGCGCGCAAAGTCACCAGAATGAGAGTGTACTCACCCCCTTGTGTCTGCTGTGATGTCCTCACGCGCCCATCCAAATCGGGGTAGGCCACCGCCAGGATCCGGGACATCAGGGGGGTCAAAGTCCGACTGGCACCCCTCCCACGTTGGGAGGCCATCCCCAGCTGAGCCTCCGCCATCTTCCTGCTCCAGCGTCGGATGTCCTCCCATCTCTTCCGGCAGTGGGTGCCCCGTCTGTGGTGGACCCCCAGGGCCCGGACGTCCTTGGCGATGGCACGCCAAATGTCGATCTTCTGGTGGGCGCTGACCTATGTGAAATGTACAGGGGGAGAAAAAGAGTCATCACCTTCTGCACCCTCAATGTGAGTGGCCCCCCATCCCTACCCTTGCCATGTGGCACATCCTGACATCCGTCGTTTGATGCATGCCTCATTCGCTCCCCTCCCCACCATCTTTCATCCACCCGACTCAACACAGCCATTGCCCCCAAAGCATGGTCCCAGTGTACTTACCTGTTGGTCTGGAGGACCGTAGAGTAGCGCATACTAGGGGAGGACCCCATCCATGAGTTTCTCCAATTTCTGAGCAGTGAAGGCAGGGGCCCTTTCCCCAGTCGCATGAGCCATTGTCTCTTCCAGACCGAGGTCACAGCAGCACTTGCAGTGTAGGTCCTCTCCTGTCGAAGATCAGGTATCGAGTGATTAAGCAGATAGAAAATTACGGTCACGCCTGCGGCGATGCGTACCGCGGCGGTGCGTACCGCGACCGCCGGCGCACATCGTCATTGGCTCCTGAGACCCATAGGGTTCAATGTTAACCAATGCTGTCTTGCGCGTACATCATGCGGAATAGCAGCATCCCTTACGTGATGGGTCAACTCCAGAGGCACCGGGTGTGGCTATTAGGTGACTCTGGTTACCCAAACCTGTCATGGCTACTGACCCCAGTGAGGAATCCCCGGACCAGGGCAGAGGAACGGTACAATGAGGCCCATGGGCGAACTAGGAGGGTGATCGAGCGGACCTTCGGCCTCCTGAAGGCCAGGTTCAGGTGCCTCCATATGACAGGTGGATCCCTATTCTACTCACCAAAGAAGGTGTGCCAGATCATCGTGGCCTGCTGTATGCTTCACAACCTGGCTTTGCGACACCAGGTGCCTTTTCTGCAGGAGGATGGTCCAGATGGTGGTGTTGTAGCAGCTGTGGAGCCTGTGGAGAGTGAAGAGGAGGAAGCAGAAGAGGACGACATAGACAACAGGAACACAGTAATACAGCAGTATTTTCAATGACACACAGATAAGATTCCAACCCGGCATATTACATATACTTAACCCCTACTACCTCTCTACTGTCTGACCTTTTCCCCCAGTGTATGGTAACTGAGTTGTGATTTTCCCTTCCAATTTCAGAGATGTGGGCCATACTGCGTGACATCTGCTTTGTTTCCCCATGGACTACAGCTGTGTGACAGTGGTATGTTGGCATCACAATGTAAATATGCATTTTGGGACGGTAATGTCTAATACATTAGTACAAAATCACAGCCAGACTCCTGATTGTTTTGTGCAATAACTGTGTTTATTTCAGTGCTCTATATTGGTGGGTGATTGCAAATCGGTGAGGGGTGATGGTGGAGGGTTGTCCATGGCAGAGTCCAGACTATTAGTATCACAAGTGCATTGTCCAAATGCCTGTGGAAAGTGGAGCATGGGCAGTATAAGAATGGACAGGGTGTCAGTGTGGGACAGTGGGATGACAATCAGGGAGGTATCCTTTCCTGGCGGAGGTCTTGGCATCTTACTCTGTCTTCTTCCTGGATCTCAGGGCCCACTTGCGGGGTGGTTCTCCTTCTGCAGGGGGTGGGGTGCTGGTGGCCTGTTGGTCCTGTGGCGGGGCCTCCTGTCCACTAGCGCCGGCAGAGGTGGTAGGCAGTTCTTGGTCCATGCTAGTGTCAGGGGCCCTTTGTCCTGCCACAGTGTCCCGCAATGTGGTGACTACCTGATTCAGAGCCCCTACAATGGTGGCCAGGGCGGAACTGATGTTTCGTAGTTCCTCCCTGAACCCCAAATACTGTTCCTCCTGCAGAAGCTGGATCTCCTGAAACCTGGCCATCGTCTCCTGGGAGTGGTGGTAGGCTCCCATGATGGAGGAGAGGGCCTCGTGGAGAGTGGGTTCCCTGGGCCTGTCCCCCCCTGTCGCACAGCAGCCCTCCCAGTTCCCCTGTTTCCCTGGGCCTCTGTCCCCTGGACCGTGTGCCCACTACCACTGCCCCCAGGTCCCTGTTGTTGTTGGGGTGGTGGGTTAACCTGGGTGCCCTGTAGTGGTGGACACACCGCTGATTGACGTGTCCTGGGGACAGAGGGATGGGCCCGCTGGGTGGGTGCTGTGCTGGTGTTCCCAGAGGGGGGAAGGTCTGCTATGGGCTGTGGCTGTGTGAGGGGAGCCGACTGTCCCGAGGTCCCCGATGGGCCGGGCTGGTCATCTAGATCCAGGTCGACAGAGGTGCTGTCCTCACTGTGGGCCTCTTCTGGGGGTGGAGTGGACATTTGTGGACCCTCCTGCGCGGTGACGTGGCGTTCGGGTCCTGCAGGGGTATAAAAGTATGGTTATTGCATTTGTGTGTGCCATAGCGTGTAATGGGTGGGTGCCCTTGTACCCCAGTGCTGGCATTCCCGTGTGGGGGCTTTTGTGACGGTGATTTGGTGGGGGATGGGTATGTGCAGTGGGCATGCTTTGGTGATGGGTGTCCATGCTTTGTGGTCGCATGCAGGGATTGGTGTTGGGATGGGTGGGCTGTGATGGTGAGACATTTGCAAGGAGCAGGATGTGATGGGGGTGAGGGTGGGGATATGAGTTGGTATGCTGGTGGGGTGGGGGGGATGAAGTAGTGATGATTTGACTTACCAGAGTCCATTCCTCCAGATACTCCTGCGAGGCCATCAGGATGCAGGATCGCCAAGACTTGCTCCTCCCATGTTGTAAATTCTGGGGAAGGAGGTGGGGGTCCGCCGCCAGTCCGCTGCACCGCGATGTTGTGCCTGGATACCATTGAACGCACCTTCCCCCGTAGGTCGTTCCACCGCTTCCTGATGTCGTCCTTATTTCTTGGGTGCTGTCCCACAGCGTTGACCCTATCGACTATTCTGCTCCATAGCTCCATCTTCCTGGCAATGGTGGTGTGCTGCACCTGTGTCCCGAAGAGCTGTGGCTCTACCCGTACAATTTCCTCCACCATGACCCTGAGTTCATCCTCGGAGAACCTGGGTTGTCTTTGCGGTGCCATGGGGTGGTATGGATGATGTGTGGGGTGGATTGTGTGGTGATGTGTATTGGTGTGTTGTGTGAAGTGCGTGGAAATATTGCTGGGTGAAAGTAAAATGCGTGTCTGGGTGCTCAGTTCTCTTTTTCTCAGTGCGTTGTCCCGATTCTGTAGCAGTGGGGATTTGTGGGTGATGTGGGTGTGTGTTTTATATTGTGTTGGGTGTGTGGGAGTGGTGTGTGTATGTGTATCAGGTGTGTGTATTTGTAATTGTCCAATGTGGCTGTGTTTTGTAAGTGTGTGTGTATATTGAGCGCGGCGGTGTGTACCGCCAATGGAATACCGCGGTTGAAAGACCGCCGCGTGGATTCGTGTGTCGTGATAGTGTGGGCGTATTTCTGTTGGCGTGACGGTGGAGGTTTGGTCATCGCCAGTTTCTCGCTGCTCTTTGGTGTGGCGGACTTTTGTGGATGTCTGTATTTTGGCGGTTTGCCTGTTGTGGGTCAGAATGACCGTGGCGGTTTACCGCAGCCGCAGCGGTATGTTGGCGGTCTTCTGACAGCGGTAAGCGGCTTTTACCACCAAGGTTGGAATGACCACCTATATGTTTTATTTATTTGCAATCTCACTTATTTGATATCTTGCCCTTATTGTGCTGGTATAATGAATCAGAGTGTATATGATAAATTAGACAGTATGATAGAACTGTTTAGTATATATGACAACATGGGTAAGAAATTGAGGGTTAAGCTATATTGGCCTTATGCATGTCTATATGGAGTGGACCTTATAAGATGGCTGCCATTGACACGATTGGTTCTGAACCAGTCCTCCTTTTATGTTTATGGAATGGTGTGTTTAAATGTGTAAGTGGAAGAGTACTCTATCCGTGAACACTGCGTAATGCTGAAACGCATTGGAGTTGTTTTGTTTTGCTGTTAAATAAATCAGTGATCTTTTGTATGGAGGCGTCCTGGTTCTCTTGTAATCCAGAGAGCGTTTTTTTTTATATTATTGGGCGTCTCGGAGCCCAGCCAGGACCGCTGTGTCGCAGCGGCCGCACTTCGAGATTTATTCTGTGGAGTGTCATATATATATATATATATATATATATATATATATATATATATATGTAGATATTTATTTTTTACATTTTTTCAACATTTATTAAATGTTCTTACAAGATTTCCCATTCCTTTCTATGACGATAGTCTGTTTTTTAAGTTTCATTAAGCGTAATTTTTTTGGTTACAGCTACTTTCTATTTAGTAGTCTATTTGTGTTATTTTGAGTCTAGTTTCCCGGAAGCAGGTTGCGGTAAGATGCTGATGTTTGTCACAACAGGTAACTCCTTCTTTAAGGATTTTTAAGGGTTTTGAGGGTGGTGGGGTTTAGGAGGGATGTTTAAAACATGGTCATACTGTGGTTTGTGGGTTTTTGCTAAGTTTAGATTTATCGTTTAGTGTTTTACAGTAGGCTGTTGCTTTGATTTTTTTACACTGTTTAAGCAATGCATAACTATGTAATGTTAAACTATGTGATGTTAGTTATATTTTGATGAGTATATGTGTATTCATACTGGGGAATGTAGTTATTGTGGGGGTGGTTTTTTTTCAATTACTTAACAGGTTTTGGTCTACAAACGCTTTCTTTTGGCATTTGGAGTTTACTTTTTATTTTTCAGGTACTCAGTTTATTATAAGTTTTGGTTTTTACTTAGATTTCATTTTGTTTTGGTTTCCTGGAGTGGTTCTTTCCTTTTAAAAACCTTTTTTTATGGATCCTAGAGACTTTGGATTGGTTTGAGGGATGTTGATTGGACTTCTTATATTTTTCATTTCCTTTTGGCCTTTTTGGATTCATTTGCTTTCTTTTTTGTGGATTACTATTTTTTGTTACATGGGGATGGTGAGAGATCTGGAGCTACAGAAAAGAAAGTTTTATTTCAATCTTTTATTTTGGGAGGGGAATTTGACAACATATTGTCTATGCTATGTGTAAGTGATTATTATGTGGAATTGTTTTGATTATGTGTTGCATTTATTTGACGTGATCTTTTGAATTTGTTTTTATGTTTTTTGGATAGTGATTGTTATTTTTTTAAATAATTAATATCTATGGGCCTGATTACAAGTTTGGCGGTCGGACTGCCAGACCGCCATTTTGGCGGTCTTAAAAAGACCGCTGCACTGGAGGTCACCAGCCTGCAGTGTTAAGATGGAAACAGGCAGATCTGCCGCCCACTAAGCAAAAAGGCAGATCCACAGAGGCATGTTTGTCTTGTAACTAGGTGGTCTGACCTTCAGCACCATGGCCATCCACCAAGCCTATTACAAAAACATAGTCACCATGGAAGTCCCCTTGCGGCGGTTAGTCTAAGGCGGTTGACCTCCATGGTCCGTGTTCAGCAAAGTAACAGACAAGTGCACATTGCATAAATTTAAAAACAACAAAGCTGACACATATTGGTCCAGTAGACACACCTGCAAATCACATTATAAAACACACCCCTTCACAGACCACAATCTTGTGCATCTCCACTGGAAGACAAAGAACACCAACCACAGTTTTTTTAAATTTCTATAGATTAATCACCCCATTTTTCACCATCCCATTTAACACCTTACAAACACTTTTGTTCATTCACTCCCTATTGCGCATTTCATGTTAAGTAAGTCCCTGTCACCTACTTTCGCTGTCCACCATGTCTCATGTCAAAAATCCTTGTTTCTCCCAAGATGAGTTGAGAGTCATGGTGAATTAAATCATAAGAGTAGAGCCACAATTGTTTGGAGCCCAAGTCCAGCATACTCCTTTCAGTAGGAAAATGGAACTGTAGCAAAGGATTGTCGACAGAGTGAATGCTGTAGGCACCACCCTGCGCACAAGGGAGGACATTAGGAAGAGTTAGAATGGCCCGAGGGGCAAGGAGCATTCCCTGGCCTCCAGGCAACAGATGGAGGTCAAGACTGTGGTGGCCCTCCCAGTGCCCCATACAGACTCTTTCCCTGAGACGAGATGTTCTTGGCCATCCTGCATCCTGAGGGCTTGACAGGAATATCAAGGGGAGTGGAGTCTGGTAAGTTATCACACACAAATGTTGCAAATTGCAATGTTCTGCATGCTCACAGCTCAGCATATGCCACTGTGTTATGTACTTCACCAACATTCAATACTCAGAGTATCTGAGATGTAACACTGCCAATATATATTGTTAGACCTAACATCACAACTACCAAGACCCATCACATGCCATAAGTCGAAATGGTGCCTGTAAGTCTTTCAGTATCAAAAACTCATTCCAGGAATTATGGTATATCTCAACATGTAAATGTGTGCTCAAACCTAAATGCAGTCTCCCTACAATATGTTTCTAGTGTGTGAGTAGAGGGAGTGACCTGAAAGCAACTCCCAGGAGGCCCTGTGTCTGTAAATCCAAACACCAGCCCAGTCGTCGCTTGCCCATATACCCCTGTTTGTTAACTCTCAATTGAAGTCTACTCAGCCTGGAAGATATCAGGGAGTGACCTGACTGCAACTCCCATGAGGCCTATTGTCTGTAATTCCAAACACTAGCCCAGTGGTCACTTGACCAAATTTACTCAACTGTGAGAGAGCAACATACAGATTGTGCTTAACTCAGAGCCTGTCTGTCTACCTAGCTCCATCTTGACCTGCTAAACTAATATTAAACTATTGAGGACAGGAATGACACCTTACCAAATGTGTACACCAGGTATTCAAAAGGCCTCAAGCTGCATCACCAGATTGGTAGCTGCAGCAAACATATTGACACAGCACTGCACACATGATGACTGCAGTTACATATACACCAAAGTTCTGTGTTTGCCTGCTTTTCACTCAACTAGCTCTCCAAATGGTCAAAGGCAAATGTTGCTTCTCCACTGGGTTGGCTTCCCTATTGGTAAGATGTCATTTTAATTCCATTGTTCAAAGTTTAACCTATCAGAACATCTTATCAGCTGCTCGAGTGTAATAGTTTAGGCAAGTTTTACACATCATGTCAAATACTCCCATACCATGGTAACATGGCACACCAGGCTAACCTACAACTTAAGAATGTCCAGTGTCTCTGCTTACTGTAACAGTAGTTGGCACATTTCAACCAGTAACAATGTACTTCCTTCATCAACAGGTCGAGCTACCACTGGGCACACGGGGGCACCAAACAGACACCCAATATGCCCCTGGATGAAGCCCTGAATGATGACAAAACTCTTGGACTTGTGGAGGATGATCCTAGCCCATCTGGGCAACCTAGTTAGATGGCAACAGTAAGTTTCACTGTGGCCATAATGTCACCTCCCAGCCCTGTTGCATGAACATCCCAGGCAACAAAATCCCCCTAACCTGTGTACCTAGCAGAGTTTGCACCATCTTGTGTCCCCAGTCCTGGATCCTGAGGTGCAACTCGACACTCATGACACTGAGGCCCTCATTACGTGTTTGGCAGTCATAAGACCGCCAAACTGGCAGCGGTGGCCTAACCGATGCGGACCCGGTGGTACAGACCGCTGCATTACGAGTTGTGCTGTTTGGCGAAAGCCAAACCGCCAAAATGCCGCTAGTCCCGCTGGTCTGGTCAGACTGCCGTGGCCGGCGGTGTGCTCCTTTGAGTTGGCGGCAGGCCAAAGGCTGCCAGCCGTATTAGGAAGCAGCAAACCGCCAGGCTTTTCGCTGCATTTGCCCTGCCATGAAAACCCTGGCAGTAACGCACCCGGCAGCAGCAATTTCCATTCCTGTCGCTGGCACACACACCCCCACCCATCCACACACATACACACAACCTCCCACCCGTCCACACACTTACAAACACCCCCCACCCAACTGCACACCCTCATCCGCTCTCACACTGACATACACACCCCCCACTCCCACATACGCATCCCCCTCCGCAATCATTCACACCCCACCTCTCCACATTCATGCACACCCCACCCCCTCCACGCACGCATAAATTCACCCCCCCCTCATCCGCACACTTCCATACAAACACCCCCACATCCGCACACTTTCTTACAAACAAACCCACATCTGCACACTTCCATACAAAAACCCCCCACCCAACCGCACACTTCCATACAAATACCATACCCCATCGCACACTTCCATACAAACACCCCACCCGACTGCACCCTTCCATACAAACACCCCTACCGACCGCAAGCATGCACAGAGACACCCCCTCCCGATGCATGCATCCACACAGACACCCCCATCAGTCGCAAGCATCCACACAGACACCCCCACTCACTTGCATGCATCCACACAGACACCCCCACTCACTCACTGACTTGCACACATTCACCCCTACTCACATGCATCCCAATACACACACCTACTGACTCGCACCCCGACACACCACCTCCCCTCTGCATACATGCAGATACACACACCCTCCATGCACACATATATACACACACGCACACCCATACCGCTACACATACACGCACACACCACACACATGCACACACCACCCCTTTCGGACGGTCGACCTACCTGTCGCGGCGAGGCTGGGGACCGGGAGGGGATGAGTCTCGGTGTTTACAGCACCGCACCGCCGTTCAGGAAACTGCCACTCTGTACTACGTATCGTAGTATAGTGGGCAGAGTCCTGTTGGCGTGGAGGTGTTGGTGGTGGAAACGCCTCTCTTCCGCCATCGGCCAGGCCGTCGGTGTTGGATTTCCACCCGTAAACAGGTGGCAAGACACACACCACTTCCAGCAATAAAACTCTTCTTTAATATCCTCATTTGTGTGTCACTGATATACTCTGTGGATTGATCCTGAACCACATACCATTTCAAATAGGAGGAATTCTCTGGACTTCCAATAGTGTGGCATCTACTCCAATGATTTTATTCACCATGACTGATGCCTTCACTTTACATTTTTGTTTATTTCTTTCACAAACATTTACTGTATGTAGTAGCATTGCAATAAATTCACCCGTCACAATCTCATTGTCTGCTGTCTTAAATTTCACATTTAGCAATGTAAACATGTCAGACCATGTGAACCATATGATGATGATCCAAGGTACTTGTGCAAGCAGGGATATGTTGCATGTACACAGTGTCCAGCTCAAGATTACAACCATTCCACTCAAACCCCTACCTACAAGTGTCTTGTCAAACAATAAATTGTATTACATTGTTCAGTGCATTGGCTGTCAATACATCTGTAACATAGCAAATCATGCATGATTGAATCATACTGCGCAAATGGTCATATTTACAGGTATAGACCTCCAGACCATGGAAGGAAGAGATTTATCAGACATTGTCCTGTAGAATAGGCAAACATTAAAGTAGTTGATGTCATCAGCTGGAGCCATATCGCCTACCACACAAAAGTAATCCAACATCATATAATGCAAGACTCAGGCAGATGGCAACACAACAGTTTTTGATCACAGGGTCATTACAATCCAGTGCTTCTACATCTGGTGGTATTACACAAACAACTTCAGTGATATGGCACAGGCACTTTGTCCTACAATGATGAAATAAATCAACAGCTACATACAGTTCATACAAAAAGAGTGTTTAGCCAACGTGAAGGGAAACTACTGTAATTTTGGCCTACGACTGTATATTGTCTGACCACATGATGACACACAATGCATCAGGGTCACCATACGGCAAGAATCAAGTCCAATGGAGTCTTCTAAACTTCCATCCTATCACTCTGCAAGCTGTCTTGGCACAGGTGTTCTACACCCAAAGTCTGTGACCTACATTCCCCAGAAAAATCCATGTCCACTTCATATGTCCGAACAGCATCACATACCTGCCAATGTCACAACTCTGAAATGCCCACATGAAAATGTCATGGTGAAAACAAAGAACAAAACAAGGAGAATAGGTATCAAACCTTACATATAACCCAAGTCACATAGCAAGTATCTGGAGAACAAAGTACATTGCAATAAATCTAACACAAACAAAACAACATCATCAACATGTGGATGTGTCAAAAGCTACCTCATCAAACACCCTTTGGCTGGTTTTGCCTGAGCGTTAGCTCCCTAACTATTTTCAAGAAATAGCTTCACTCATTATCACAACTACAGTTCATTATACAATCAAAGTCATGGCATCTCATGATTCATGACATACTTACACTCATTAGAAGAAGCTGTTGATAAGACCATGATGCAAGTCTGCTCCTTCCTCTTCACCACTATAATCTTCATTTGGCATTTCAGGATTCTCACCTGGTGGCACAGAAGGCTCCCCTCCTCAGGGATATAAGGGATATTGCTCCGCAAGGAGATGTTATAGAGCATGCAGCATGCCACAGTGATCTGACACACTTTCGCGGGTGAGTAGAGGAGGGCTCCTTCTGTCCTATCCAGTCATCAAAATCCAACCTTCAGAAGCTCAAAAGCCCGCTTCACTGCCCTCCGTGCTCTTCCATGGGTCTCATTGAAGCAGATTTCCCCTAGCGTAGTTGAATTTCTAAGGGGCCTTAATAACCAAGGAAGGTTTGGATATGTTGAGTCTCCTGTTTCAGAATGAGATATAAGTGCATCAAAGAGTCACTTACTTCATGATTGTAGCACCTGACATTGCTCACACAAAATCAGGACAGATGTGGCTTCCCAACCAGTCAGGTCCTCTCTGGTTGCAGTTGTGACATCAACTGGGGTATGGTGCTGTTAGGCATTACAAAGGAATCATGGGTTGAACCAGGGAACGAGGCACGAACGTTTGAGATGTAGAGATCTGACAAGAGGACAACTTGCACGTTAATTAAATGGACGTTTTTCCTGTTGTGATAGACTTGTTCACTGGATTGCAATGGCACCAAGGCAACATGTGTGTCATCAATGGCTCCCACCACACGTGGGAGGAAAGCAAAACCATAGAAGTCAGCCTTGACATTGGCTAAATCCTCACATCGGGGGAACCTGGTATAGCTGTCAATGTGTTTCACCATTGCTGAGACACTGGGCCTGGAAGATTGTAGAGGTCCAGCTGGGGCTGTCCTCTCAACGTGGGCAGGGATCACGTTGGTGGCTGACCTCTCCTAATGGCCCGCATTCTGGCTGAGGCCAACCCCGAGCTTGATGGGCTTTTGAGGGGGGCACAGCAGCTACAAGGGGGGTGAGTCCTGGGAATATTCCTGCCTGTTATATTACCAAGTTGATGTGTTAGAGTCTGCCATCTCCTCCTGAAGATCGGAGATGAGCCATGCGTAACATACAAGATGAGTGATTGTTTTTGTAGGTATGGTAGTTGGTGCATGCTAATGTACCTTGCCTGTTGGCCCAGTGACCTAGGTCACAACAGAGTACAGTCCACAACCAGTTACCTCTCCAGGGCCAAAGCATGGCTGAGTACAATGATCAATCAGATCATGTTGTTTGTTGTTGTAGGTGTCATTTGTACCCAACAGTCTACTTGTCTTCTGTGTGTCAGCCCAAACAACATGGAGTAATAGATCACTGCACTCATCCATGTGTCTGCTCACTGAGTCTGTTGGCATCTGTTCCCCACATACCACTTGTCTTCAGTGTGTGATGAGTGGCGGTGTCTCACTACTGTCTGTCATATGAAGGGTGCCATCAAACGTGACAGAGCATATATTGCCCTTTGGGTGCAATCTCAGATCAATACTTTCCCTTGGTAAGCAGTGACTGTTAAGTGACATGAGTTTGGTGACGTCACTGTTGCCATCATTCCTGGTGGCTACATGTTAGTATGGGTACCTTTTACTTTTGCCTTATCGTTTTCACTGCTGATTCATGCATGGTCTACCTGTCTTAATGGGATGATGTCTGATTTACGCACATATGTGTGCATGCCAACATGTGTTTGGATTAGGACATATGTGATGGGGCTACAGTGCATGTGGTGCCTCAGACAAGAGTGTGCCACCATTGATTGGTGGCTCACACATACCCTCACCCATCATTCCATGTAATTTGGCATGTACAACTGCAGTAGCAATGAAGGACATGACAGGTAGACTACAATTACCCACAATGTGCATTTCCATTCCATTACTCTTGAATCATTTAGCAACATGCTTAGCACAACGTAAATTATGAATGTTCATTACCCAAGTGTTGACATGCATCAGGGAGTGACTTGCAGTAATATGGGAATCATATGTGGTTGTGTACAACCATTGATCCAAGGAAATCTGTGTTTGCATGACAAAAAGAAACAGTCATATGACTTTCCATTTAGCAACATGTTAAGGACCTTCTACAGGTACTTGAGAATCCCTGGGCCTCTACAACAGTCAATGGACTATTGGCTTCTTCTGATGCAATCAGAGTATGGTATTGTCAGTATTAGACCTGGCATCCTTGACGTGGTCTCCCCTGTCTGTTTTGTCTCTGCTTCCCAAGTTGTGACTGTGTGCTAGACTCTGTTTTTGAACTCTGGGCACTTTACCGCTGCTGACCAGTGCTAAAGTGCTTCCTGTGTAAATTGTATGTGTAATTGGCTTTTCCATGATTGGCATATTTGATTTGCTAGTAAGTCCCTCATAAAGTACACAAGAGATGCCTAGGACCTGTAAATCAAATGCTACTGGTGGGCCTGATGTGTTTTACATGTCCTAACAGTGAAATACTGCCAAATTCAGTTCTCACTGTTGCACGGCCTTTCACTTTCATAGGCCAACATGCAGGCTGCCTCTAAATATCCTTAAAGTGCAGTTTCCCTTTGAGAGCAGATAGAGACATGGAGTTTTGGTCTCTTAACTCACAATTTAAAAATATATCTTTTGGTGAAGTTAGTTTTTAGATTGTTAGTTTGAAAATGCCACTTTTAGAAAGTTGCATTTTCTTGCCTAAACCATTTTGTGACTCTATCTGCTTGTGTATTTCCTGTCTGGGTCAGACTGACAGTTGGGCTGTTTGTGAATCCCCTCTAGACAGTAATACAAAGGAAGCTGGGGTGTAGCCTGCATATCCTGATGAGCCATCTGAGCTAGAGTGGAAGGAGGAGTGGTCACTTACACCTGAATGGGCTGTGCCTGCCCTCGCACAATGTAGTGTCCAACCCCCTAGTGTGTGTCTGGGGCCAGGCCTGGGCAAGGCAGGATATTGTGAACAACAGAGACATTCCTTTGATGTTTACCAACTTCAAATGCAGAAAGGGGAATAAGTAGTGGACCCAAACCCCCAGATTTTTAGATCACTTCTGTATTAAGGATGAACCTCTGCCAAGAAGGAGAACTGAAGAGCTGAGGAGGAGTGCTGCCATTGCCTGTGACTGTGCTTTGTTGGGCTATCTGTAGTTGCTGCTTCTGCCTGTGAAAGGGGCAACGACCGGACTGTGTGCTATATTCTTGCTTGAGAAGAATCTCCAAGGGCTTGGATTGAGCTTGCCTTCTGTTTTGAAGTCTCAGGGCCATCAAAGACTTCCTCTGCCAGCATCTGGACTCTCTTCTGAGACTCCTGCCTTGCCAAGTGGTGCCCCATCCAGTCCATAGGCCTTTGAAAGGTGAAGCTGGTAGAAAAAGGATGGCAATCCACGCACAGGAAGCCATGCCGGTAAAATATAGACGCACCACCTGCAACACGGCTGAATAACAATGCACTACCCGCTTTGCACATGAAATCGATGCAACGCAGCTGGAGAAACGACGCAACACCCACTTGCGGCTGCTGATAACGAGGCAAGCCCCATGCAGTGCTGTTTTCCAACACCGTGCAACAGGATTTCTCACGCATGGTCACTGGGCGTCAAACTCATTGTGAACTTGCTTGGATCCAAGGTGCCCTGTCCAGAAATAGATGCATCGCTCCCTTGCGGGGGGAGAAAAATGGCGCATCACCTACCTGACCTGTGAAGAAACGATGCACGGTCTCGCTTGTGAGTAAGGAATCAACGCATTGCTGACTTTTCCGATGCACAATCGCTCGTGCTGCTTTATTTTTTACGCAAACGAGGTACTTTGTGTAACATCAACGTTTCCATTGTTTTCAATGGAGTAAGCCTCTTTTTACTTTGAAAATTCTTGTCTTTACTTGTGTACGTTGGATTTTTACTGTTCTGGACTTGTTTGATTAAGATAAATATTGCCTATTTTTCTAAACTGGTGTGGTGTCCATTTTGTAGTGTTTTCACTGTATTACTGTGTGTGTTAGCACAAATACTTTACAGATTGCCTTTGAGATAACCCTGGCTGCTTGTGCCAAGCTACCAAGGAGGTGAGCAGGGGTTGTCTTAGGAGTGTAACTCCCTTACCCTGAGTAAAGTGAGGGTGCCTGCTTGGACAGAGTCCAAACTGACTGCAACCAGAGACTCCATTTCTAAAAGTCAGGAGTACCAATCAAGCAAGCTGATTTCACTGGGGCCAGCTGATTCATTGTGGCGAGGATTTTGTAGACAAATTTCACTGACATTTTGCCCAATTTGTCTCCAGTGTACATTTCTGTGCAAGATGTGTTATCTATCTGAGCAACATTAGAACAACCTCCAAGAGTCCATTTAGACACTGTACATATAGTGAAGTGATCATTGTTGATTCTTTCCAGTGTGACATGGGTGTTTCCATGTCACCTTCTTCTGGCTACTGTACATCTTTCAGTAACATGGCTGGATTACTTAACCATCATTTCTTCATTATGTGGCATTGGATATATGAAGATTAGCTGTATGCGTGACCTTGTGTGGGATCTGTGGAACTTAACCTGGTTTTGCCCACTATTGTGTGACTACAGGTAACTGAGGGATGCTACATGAGGCAAACAATCAAGGTGATGAGGTCTCATACTTGTTCAGTGGGCACTGTGATTGCACAACTTCACCCATGCAATTGGAGTTGGCTGTGATTCTAAATTTCCTGTGGGCAACTGTTGACAGTTCATGTAACATGCATGCATATGGTGTTGCAAATGTTGGAGCCACTTTGCTGGAGCTTGTGACTGGTGGCTAATGCATGTCATGATAATGTTTGTGGCTAACAGCTGTTGTTCATGTCAGAGCAGGCACATGTAGTCACCCTATTTGTCTTTGTAATTTCAGCATTATCCCAGGCAAGTGGAGGAGACACGGCAGAATCAAGAGGGGAAGCAGCTGGCCAAGTTACCTCAGCGCATGAGACAATTGACACAGAGGGACCCAGTGGCCCAGAAGGTGAGGGGAGTGCTACCGAGGACAATGGATCCACATCATCATCTTCAGTTCTTTCCCCAGTGCCCACTGCCCCCGTTACATCTGCTGCCCTGAGTGAGGAGGCTATTGACCTCCTGATGAGTATGTCTGTGGGCCAGTTTGCCATTCTGAATGCCATTGAGGTGCAAGGCATCCAGCTCCAGCAGATGGTTGCATACCTGGAAAGCATTTATAGTGCAATGTCTGGCCTACAGAGATCTTTTCAGGCTCTGGCCTCCTCACTGATGCAGCCATCCACCCCCACAATCCTCCCCACCACCTACCTTTTTCCATCCAATTTTTCTATTCCCCATACCTGTTCCAAGTACACAGACACAGCCGCATGAATCCACCTAAACACACACAAGCAGCACACATAAGCACAAGCACAACAAGACACACTGGCACACAAGCACTCACCAATCACCCACACATGCTACAACAACCCCCATTCCCACAGACAGAACACCCACTGACCCACACACAACCTCCATACCCACAGACACTAACACATCCACTACACCTAACATACCCCCAGACACCACCTCAACACCCACAGACAGAGCCACCACTCACACCATACCCCCAGACACTACCCCAAAATCCACAGACACAGCCACCACTCAAACCATACCCGAGACACCACCCTAACACCCACAGACTCAGCCACCACATCCACAATGCCCCCATACACCACCCCAACACCCACACACACAGCCACCGCTCCCACATTACCCAGAATCTCCATCTTACAAACCCCCAAGAAACACAAACATACACACTCACACACAACAGATACCACCCAAACCCAACCATTCCTCAGACAAACACATACCATCAGCATCAACACCCACAGGCAAGACAGTCACTCCCTCAACATCCCAACCCCAACCCTTCTGCAGACTCTACCCATTTTCCCAAAGAAAGTTTCCTTTTTGACCTTGCCTTTACCCCTGTGATCACCACCCCCTCCCAAAACCAAGAGAACTCCACCCACATCCCAACACATCCATTCCACATCCAAGTCCTCCCCTGTCACACCTGGCCCCCTGCAAGCACCCATACCCCTCCAACCCCTGAAGAAAAATGCCACTGCTCCGAAGGTGAATATCACCGCTCCCAAACCCACACATCCCAAATCCAAACTCACCCCACCCAAGCATGATTCCTGAGGTGCCTGCATGTCCACTTGATGCCCCTTCCTGTGGAGATTCTTTGGCAGTGAACAGAGTCAAGCTGATGCACAGTACTGTGCAGAGACTTTCTAATGGACTGCCAAATGACCTTTGATTCTCATTATTTAATAAACCCAAAGTGTTTATTTGGGTACACATTTGTCCTGCCATTACTTTTTTACCTTGTTGTTGTTCCTGAGTAATCTGTGTTGTAGGCCTACATTTGTGTGTGATTCACCCTGATTGCTGT
This sequence comes from Pleurodeles waltl, assembly GCF_031143425.1. Classification (NCBI taxonomy): domain Eukaryota; kingdom Metazoa; phylum Chordata; class Amphibia; order Caudata; family Salamandridae; genus Pleurodeles; species Pleurodeles waltl. Next base: position 160,435,176 of record NC_090448.1, on the reverse strand, counting down.
TTCCTTTACATTTGACTGACCATGTGTCCATTTTCCTGTGTGTGTCTTGCAGCTGCTTCATCTGCTGTTGCTGTTGTATTTGCTTTCTTGACTTCACTCACACATGTGGCAGATTGGCATGTCAATAGTGTTTTAGGGGCATGGGCAAAGTGAAATGTCTCCCAGGGCAGCATCCTTCCTGCAGTGCCCCTGATGCCCCCATCCCTATTGTGCAAGTATTGTTTACATTATGAGCTTTGGATATTTTCTCACAAAATATTGTGCATCCTATTGACCTTCCATTGTCTTGCAATGTGGGTGATATGTGTGGGTCCATTACAGGGATGTTTCGTGGAAGGTGTGTTTGGGGCATCATGTGGCTTTGTACGGGTCATTCATTGTGAACGACTCGAACCCGCGATGCAAAAAAAGTGTACTTGGTCCACATGGTGTAACCCACATACCAGCTGGATTGGGACACGTTGATCAGTTGTGGCATGTCCAAACACGGGTAGGTGTTTTGTCTTACCATCAGTTGGATCGATGGCGGTGTTGATTTTGGGCTCTATCTATCAGCAGCAGGATGTGAAGGATCAACTCCATGGCAGCACAGGATATGTGACGCTGCCTGCAGGAAAGTTCCTCCCTTTTATGCCTGCGTTTCCACCATCTGGAATGTGGTGGTTGGACCACCAAAGTCACATTGGTGGAAGTTAACATCATAATCCGTCCTGTGGAAACACTGGCTCCGATGGCCTCATTGGCCTATCTCGCCACTGTGGTGGCCTGCACTGCCTGGTGGTGCCAGAGGGACCGAGTTGGTCTTTGTTCTATGGAACCGCATGCATCATATTACAGTTGTCTGACCGCCAAGCCGATGGTGGTCGGACCGCAGCCATGGCAGTCCACAGACCCCCAAACTTGTAATGAGGCCCTATATTTTTAATATGTAATTGTTTATTAACTTTGTGATTTAAAAAAATATTTTTAATGATGCAATAACAATATTATATTGATCATTTTAAAAAAAGGATCTGGTATGTTGGTTTATTGTTAATTGTAGTTTTGGAGGATTTTGGTAGATTAAAAATGTCATAGTATAGTTTTGGCTATCATTTCCAAGTAGTTAACTCCTTTGTTATTTAGGAGAAGTTTGACTTTAAAATTGCGTCTTGTCGGACATTCATTTAGTTTGGTTGCTAATTTAGGGCAAATTTGGCTTACAGATTGCTCTATTCTGGGTTCTTGGTAGCTGTGCTTGATTTTTAACGTTGCAATACATTTGTTTATTGCAGGTTGAGATCTGATCTGCCTAGTGTGGATTGGAAGGCATTGTGTCATCCTTCCACTGTGTTGTTTGTTTTGGCTTCCTGTGCAGGGTGCTTTCATAGACATTCTACAACATTATCTGGAATTTAACTTGGTGTCTGTGTCCTGAGTGATGCAGTCTGCCAACCCAAGTGTTTTTGAAATAGTCTGTTAGAGGACTAAGTTTCTCCTCATTTTGTTGGCAGAAAGGACTTTCTATTAGTAGGTTATTGTGGTTGGCTACCTTTGTAACAGGGACATAGGCTAGTGCTGTCACTGGTTTTTATTTCAAAGGCGAATTGACTGTTAGTGGAATATTCAACACACAGGGCCCCATTACGAGTTCGGCGGATGGGGTAACCTGTCCGCCGAACTTTCGAACGGGAGGTTGCCGCGATCCTGGGTACCTTCCAGTCGCCGGGCCCATTCCGACTTTCCTACGGGCTGATGGGTGGAAACCAAGGATTCCACCTGTCAGCCCAGCTGGAAAGTGGTGGCAGCATTGTCGCCAGCTCAAATCGAGCCGGCGGCAATGTTGCCGCCGTAGCCTGCACCGGCACCCTCGCAAAGCTCAATGCAAACAGTAAACATTGCAAGGGTGCTGGGCAGGGGGACCCCTGCACTGCGTATGCTAAGTGCATGGGCAGTGCAGGGGCCCTCCATGTGGCCCCCTGCACCTGTTGTCCGCCAGCCTTTTCATGGCAGTGATACAGCCATGAAAAGGCTGGCGGAGAACCTGGTCGTAATCAGCTGATTCTGCCACCGTCAGCCCATCGGGATCACCGATCCCAGGGGAGACGGCGGTACCCCGGTGGTCTGACCGCCAGGGTTGTAATGTGGAGGTCAGACCGCCACAGCACTGGTGGTCGTGGCCACCACCATGAGGCTGGCTGTGATATTCAGGCCCATCGTGTAAAAGTTTGGGGGGTGTCTCCTTATACTTTGATTAAAGTGATAGTAACAGTTTTGTATGGCTGTGTGGGGGTATATTTTTATAATTGTTTGAATCATGGCTTGTTCAAAGTATATGATTATGTTTTGAGGTTAGTAGTTATTTGTTGTTTTATGTTGTTTAAGAGCTCTAAGTAAGTGCTGCTTTGTCTGGTCGTAAAGCATAGATGAAAGGAATACTGGTGTTTTCATATTCACCAGGTGGGGTATATATCACATTTTGATGGTCCCATCTATTATCAATGTTTTCATTGGCTAGGTTTCATTAAGCTGTTTGCTGTAGAGAATATTAGGGTTTGTTTCCCATTATTTAGATTGTCATTTATAAGAATGCATTCTTCATTATGAGTAATTATTAAATGGTCAGGAAAGGTCATGACTTGATATCTTTTAGGAGCAGGAGGGGTATCACTTGTGGCGTTTTAGTTCATGCAATTAGACAAGTGGGGCTAGATAGTAGATGGCCTGCTATGTGTTTGGGGACGTTGGGTAAAATGTCTCAGGATTTTGCTTGTGGGTTCCAGGAGCTAGTGCTTGCCTCTCTTATACCTGCAAGGTTTCCCTAACTTCTATTTCTGTCACATCTGAAGGGTGGTTGTGCTCTTTTAGATGAACTACAAAATGCATTAGAACAATATTTAGTACAATTCCAGTTAATCATTTCTGTTTGTGCACTTTCTTGGCTGTAGGTGTAGCCCATGTGATTTAATAACTGCTTTCTGTGAAGAGATAAATTGGTGGCTTCTATCATAAAATATATGTTATATTTTAACTTCTGCACCTGCGTTATTGACATGTTAAAAAATGCAATTACTTGTGTTTTGTTTATTTATATGAATGTTTTGTTGAAGCACTTTGTGCAGTTTTAGAGCTTTTCCGCTTGCCTCGTTTTAACGTGGAGCAGGTGCTGTCTTTTCTGCTGAACAAGAAAAAAAAGTTTGTTTTGTGGAGGTATATGGTGTTAGGTTTATTTTTGCTTGGCATTTGGGTGAGTTAATAATTTATTTTTTATACATAATTACTTCATTATATTTTGTTGCTGGTTTGTTGTTTTTGATATTTTCTGGCAGTTTGTTGGTTTTGAAGTTGTTCTTTTCTTTAAGGTATTCTACTTAAAAAGATAAAAGTTACAGAATGTGTTAACATTTATTTGTTAATTTACAGTTTTAAGTTTATTAAAAGTTCTGTTTTAGTTTAAAAATAAGAATTACTTACTGAATATGTAGTTGTTGACGTGTGTACATTAATTTTATAATTGTTTTCTGAGAGAATCCAGCAGTTTCCTCGTCTTGCAGCATTTGTCGTTTTTGCAGTGCTTAGTTGTTGAAATTAGTGTGCCTTTTATATTGTTGGATTAATTGTTTATTTGATTTTATTGGTTAAAGTTGTTTACAGGTTTATCGTATTGGTTGGTTTAGTATTGTTTGAATTTTTTTATCAGTTGAGTCCTTGTATGGTGAATACTAATTTAGGTTTCATTTTTTGTGTATGTGATATAGTGTTCTTATATTTTACATAAATGTATTTGTATGCACATATTAATTAATATTTAGATTTGAGCTTAATTGTTTATAGTTAATGTTAATGTCTTGGTGGTTTTATTGTATGTATTTTAGGTATATACGTTTTTGGGGTGAATGTTTAATATTTGGTTAGTGTGATTTATTTCTATTTTATTTTCTATGTATATAAGAAGTTTCAGGTTTATTGTGAATAATTCTTCTATTTGAAAAATATTTTTTATGTTTTTATTAATGATTATTCAGTTATGTTGGTGAAACTATTGTTTGATTTATATTATACCAGTGATCCTCTTTTGCAGACATTGAACCCTTTGAGCTGTCCTATTCGGATCCAAACTTATGACTTGCTAGCTATACTCAGTTCTCTGCAATAGCACTTTACCCAACAAAGTAGTTTTGCTGGATTTAAATGGCATTACACAGAGCGTGCATTCAGCCGGGACACGATTCCATAGAGCTGTCTTACTTCAAATTTTCTTGTGCTGTACTGTATTATCAGTTCCTGGAACATATGTTCTTTCCTCTCTCCATCCTCATACCCTGCCTCTTTTCTTCCCCTCCACATTGTAATTTTATCCCAGCAGTAAATACTCCTTTTTGGGATGTGGTTTGCATTCCTTTATTCATGGCTCTCAGTCAAATGCTAAAACTACTTACACAAATATCCTGGACCTCCCTTGTAGATTTGCGAAGAGCCACGGGTTACTTCAGAAAATATCTTCTCAGGCTTCGTACCTTCAGAGTGCATTCCTAGTGTGCCTGAATGTATGGCTTTCAGCCCAAACTCACATATCTGTTACATAACGTAGCGCAGCACCAAAAGAATCTGTGCTGTGTGACAGGGAGTGAGCAGGATATGCCATATCTACAGAGATATAACACTAGTTTGGTCTCTGATTAGGGCTGGCGCACAGTCGGGCTGCTGAGCTTCACACTGTGTGAGTCTAGCATAGGTTTTGTACTGGAAAGTTACCCTTCCACGACAAAAGACTATCCTTATGCAAACTTTAAAACTTTTCCTACTTTGGATGTGTGCTCTATTGTGCAAAGTGGTGAAAGGTAGGAGAAAAAACACATTTCTCCTTTTTAATGCCTGGTTTCAAGTGGCAATAATTTTGGTGCAAAACCCCATCTGCTATTGTTAGTGGATGGTATTTGCTTCAAAATGTATGGATGGTTGCACTGGAACATCCTTGTACCACCTATAGGATGTCCCCCTGACACAGAGGGGGTCATTACGAGTTCAGTGGACCGTTTTCACCGTCCTCCGAACTTCCAACGGGGAGTTGCCATCACACAGGCTACCTCCCTGCCGGCCCCAATAACAGATTCCTGCTAGCCTGGCAGCAGAAACCTCGGTTTCCAACCGCCAGCCTTTCAGGAAACAGGCTTCAGCATTGTCACAAGCTCGAAATTGAGCCGGCGGCAATGCTGTAGCCAGCAGGGTGAACCCTTGCAATGTCCACTGTCTGCAAAGCAGACAGTGAACATTGCGATGATGCTATGCAGGGGACCCTGCACCTGTTCTCTGCCAGTCTTTTCATGGCAGTGTTACCACCATGAAATGGCTGGCGGAGAACAAGGTCATAATCCCCAGACAGCGCTGCTTGCGGAGCTGCCCTGAAGGATTAGGCTCTCCGCCACCTCCAGATCACCAGGATCCAAGATCCTGGCAGAGCTGACTTTTCCCTGGCAGTCCGACCACCAGGGTTTTAATGTGACGTTCAGACTGCTGCATTTGCGGCAATCGAGACCGCCACCACGTGTGAGGTGGTCTACAGACTGACACACTCGTAATGACACCCGGAGTAACACAAAGCTGCGTTTCAACCTGGTTCACATTACTTTCATTAAAAAGTAATACAAACCCAATGCACTACCTTTGTAAATCTGTGCTCTTATGTCCGGATGTTGCATTATTCACATGACATGATGATGTTACTTGTTGGCCTGGTCAGGTTTTTGTTGTCAATAGATCTGTTACAACAGCCAATAAGTGTTTGGTAATCTACAGGAGACACTGGTATCATCTGTAGTGAAGTGGCACAGATGTTATGAAGAGGCTGCATCACCCACATTGATGGGTAGACTTATTAGTGCTATTTTGGAATCACAGTCCGACTTCCCCCTTGTCAAACCACTTGATTTTGGTGTGAGTGATAGATCAGGAATAACTAGATATTAGGTACATGGTTGTGTTGCAGTTGGCTATCAGATCCCAGTGCTAAGCTGGACCTTACTTCTCATCTGATTTGGTAAATGTGGTGGAACAGTGTGCACCTGCCCTGAATATAATTAGGAGATGATACAGATATTTCAAAACGGGTTAAATCGTTAAAGCCCCTGGCAAAATTTGGCAAAATTGTTCTGTATTCCTTTGTGGTTTTTGCAACCAGTTTTCACCCTCCTATGTAAGCAATGTTGCAGTAGTTCTGTTTTGATAGAGATCCGTTGATTTCAAAATGCTGTAAAGTGTCCAACAGCAGAGGTACTCTTCTGCACTTCGTGATTTGGCAGGTGGTCCATTCTTGCTCTCACACTTTTGTGGACAGTCTGGGACAGAAGGAACTAGATCAGGCCCAATAGGTTGCTCCTGTTCCTTACCCCATTGAAAAGGTCCCTATTTCCATTTTGGAATAATTTAGTCACACTAAATTGGCCTTTATGCCAAAGACGATGTGGCTGATGCAGTCAGTGATGAAGTTGTGCTTGCCATGAAGTCTTATTCCAAAATCCAGGTGCATAATTATCTATGTGCCATTTGTGTAAGTTTAGAATCACAAACAGTGTTTTTCAAGTAGCCTGGACAGCAAGCAACTGGCAAAGACTAAACATAGCTAAAAAGTGTTAACACTGGCAGGGCATTTGCAGAACAACATAGAAACAAATATTGTTAACTTTGTCGTAGATAAAATCATTAAAGAATTACATTAAGGTGAGATTTCTGAGTGGCCATCCAAAGCTATGTACTATTCTTGCCTCAATGAATTAGATATTTTGCCATGTAACCAGTGGTCTGCATCTACTTCAGTGATGCTTCCAGGGGTAGCTGTTTGTTGCATAAGGATCTGCTAGGGTAAAGAGCATACCACTCTGCATGCACAATAGTGGGGTAGCAGAAATTTTAGTACTGTCCCTAATGTCACAGTGATCATCTATATGTGACAATCTATGCATTTTGTTAATCAAAGTACTAATAGCTTTGTTATAAAGTGGTGTACTGAAAGCTATATTAAAGTGCAGTCACTGTAGAATAGGTTATCGAAAGACATGTTAATGCTTAACAAAATAATGTGTTTCTATGTTAAGTTTATTATGTTAATTATCAGTTTGCATTAAAACATTAAAGACTTTTATGGAAGAAGTATTTTACAAGTGATATGCAAAAGTCAAAGTTTGGAGTTTTGTGCCATAGTTACATGAATGGGTTGTTTTGTTTTAAATGTATTGTAACATAAACATTGCAAATGCTTATTAACATTGGACTCATAGTTTTGAATGTTAAATGTGTTTTATTAGTATAAATGGGTGTGCCGTTTTAATTCACTTTGCTTACTCTAAGTGAGGCCTGCAGGGCCATGCTTCCTGATCATGCAGAAAATGTTTAGTCATTCTTGCTAATGTGTACTTTTTTTCAGACATCGTTCTCATCAGAATGTTAGTTTAGTAATAGATGTTCTATTGTTTTACACCTAGTAAGTCTGCAAAACTAACCTTAAGTTTAGTACATTCCGGAACTGTCAAATTGAAAATGTATACATTTGTTTTAACCCACATGGATGAGCTAAGGTGGAAGCCTTTTCTCATGATGAACCTGGGAATCCACACTGATGTTGCAGTCTGTGTTGCATGACCAATCTCCATTGGATGACTACAACTTCTGCATCATATGGAACGATGGATGGATGAATCATTGTGCCCTATGAACTTTAATATAATGTTCCCCACTTGGATTTTCAGCATTCTCTCCTCACCCTCCTTTTTGGCAAGTCCCTCTCCAGACACTATTGCAGCTGTCTGTTCTATCCCACCCTTCTCGCTGGACCCCTTTGACTCTGACATGTGTAGCCCCCTCTACCACTGCCCCTTTGAGATGCCTTGCTGAGATTTAGAGAGTTTTCCCTGGACCCAGAGAAGAAGATTTTTTATTGAGCTTCTGAAATGCTGACGCCGTCTCTTTTTACTTTTTGTCAGCCTTAGTCACTTGTTTCCCCAGATTTCCTTTTTCCAAATTCTTTTTGTCCTTTTTGTGCTTTTTGCCTTTTTGCTCACATATGCTTGACTTGGCACACCAGTTATAATGACTTGCTAATTTGTAGGATTACCCCATACCTAGGTCACTAAATTATAGGATTTAACTGCTAAATGACTAACAGAATTAGACAGTGTTTGTTTACTGCTTTACAGATATTCTTATTGCTTTTGTGTGTAGCATTAAGAGAATGCTTCATCTTTTTGATGTTAGTTCATTTGAACTTGTTTATGAGTTTTGGACAGTGTATCATGATTCTGTATTTTTATAGTCTTGTTTTGAGAATCATCCATGTTACTCTGATACTTAAGGCCTATTTAAGAATTTGGTGGTCCAAGAGCCACCAAACTCGTTGTGGCTGTTGGATAATCACACTCCTGGCAGTCCAAACACCAGATTATGACACAGGCAGTCAGACCAGCAGGGTATCCGCTGCCACTGTGAGGATCATGAATCCCGACGGGGTGATGGCTGTCGCAGTTGCGGTCAGCCACAGCTGGACTCAGTTCAGCATAGCAGTGCTGATCACGAGTCCTCTTTCTACCAGACCTTTCATGGCAGGGTCCACACCATGAAAAAGCTGGAGGAAAGCCATGCCTATGGCATGGGCAGTGCTGGGGCCCTCCTGCCAGCTCCCTTCGAATGCACACTGTCTGCTATGCAGACAGCGCGCATTCTGAGGATGCTGTTGTGCGACAGCATTGGCCTCGGCCCCCTTAAAGGAGCCAAGACCAATGCCATGGCACTATTTCTGCCGGGCTGACCAGCGGACATGTCGTAATATGATGTTTCTGCCAATCAGTCCAGTGGAAACATTGTAATATGACAGGGGTGGAGTCTGCTGGCATGATGGCAGCCTCCTCACCGTGACTTTGGCAGTCGGCTCATCCGACCGCCAAAGTCGTAATGAGGTCCTTAATTTGTAATGAACACTCTTGAACCTTAAATCTGACTGGAATTTTCCTTGTGTGGCCACATTGATCATATTGTCATTCTAAACTGTATTGTTGTAAAGTTTAATGTCTCTGTCTCCACAACCCCATGCTGGGTGAAAAGATTCATTGACCTCGTCTAAGCATAATACTGTGAATGAATATGCTATAACTGTAGTGAAACATCATGCTACAGAAAAAGAAAAAAAACAGCCACGAATTTTGCTCGTGCCTCAGTGTATGTTTTACTGTATTTTATGCATTAAGCAATCAGACCCATTGTGCCCTTTCTGGTCCAAGACTTCTCCTACTGGGTAGTTGCTCTAGAAGATCTTTCAGTTCTTGTGCTTCTTCCATTTCTATTACTGAAGATTCACTAGTGTGTCTTATGTCAGCATATACGTCTATTGTAGGATGCTTGGTATTTAGCCCTGTCCTTAATATAATTGCAGAGAACATACATATTGAGAATGTTCAATTACACTCTATTCTATTCAATTATATCACAACAATGAGCCTATAAAAGCATCAGTGACTCCTGAAGAGATGTCTGTTTTATGACAAAGTAATAATGTTTATAGTTGCACTGCCTTATGGGTTTAACTGTCTCCTGAACTTTAACCTTTGAACATTAATGCATATAAATGTACATTCTCCAGACACTGGCATCTGTCAAGGTTGGGCCGAGGAAAAGGGGAGGATCTCAATATGTGTTTTCCTGATGCAATTTCCCATAGGAAAAAATTAACAGTGATATTGCAATAACAGCTGAATGGAATCACACTAAATTTGGTAGAAAGCTAAATCTTGGTACAGAAAGCGTGCCTTTCGTGATTTGTTGTAAATCTGTTCAGAAGTTTATGAGAAATTAAGGTTAAAAATGTATGTATGTTTCATGCCACAGACGACAGATCTCACTAAAAGATCAGATTGGCTGCCACCACATCAACAAACATGTAGTGGCAGCCATTTTAGGACTGGGGACTCAATTCCCTGCCCTGTGAAAAAACTACAAACACATATAGAGGGATAGGGTACGAATACCCTACCCCTGTAGGGCTGGTGGGAGGCCAAAAATGTAATCTTTTTTTTTGTCAGTGCCATGAGAAAGAAAATGCAGCCTCCTCCACTTTTTAAATCTGAGCCCCAAGGGGTAGGCCTGGGCATGAGGGTGGGCGCATTCATTTTTGATAGGGGAGGTGTGTGGAGCCCCTCCAGAAGCCTTATGAGGCCCCAGAGGCACCATTCCTTGGGGCCGCTATGTGTAATCAGGGCAGAGGGGGCATGTGGCCCCCTCCCAGAGCCTCATTGAGGCCCCGGCAGCCCTATTTCCCGTTTTCGATATCCATAATTTGGAGAGGGGACATGAACCCCCTCCCAAGCCTTATTGGGGCCCTGGGGTCCCCATCCACCATGGCATATGTATAATTGGGGAGAGGGTATGCGTCCACCTCCTCCCCGAGTCAGATACTGGTGCCTGGGATGTCACTCTCCCAGGGTCTGTTGAGAACATTGTGCCAGGAACTTCATCCCTTACAACACTGTTGTTTCCCATACATACTCTGCCGTGCTGGGAACAAAACATTTTTCACACCCAGACAGAAGCATAGATAAACTGTTCCAGCCGAAACAGGAGCAAAGGAATGCAGCCATCTCCCACCAGCACCAGGAAGGGTGCTGGCTAAGAATCCGACAGGTGGAGCAGGAGGGCCTTCTAGCTCTCCGTCAGCTGCAATTATTGACACATGTTGTGGGTGCTTTGGGTGGGCACGGGGCACCCACTTTAAAATGGCTGCTTCCAAAGGCACCCAGTGCAGGTGATCGCTAGGGAGTTGGCAGGGGCTATAGGTGATGGTAGGGCTCGCACCAGGCCCCTAAAAGTGGCACATGTTGTGATTGCCCCGGGTGGGCACGGGACAACCGCTTTGAAAAACAAAACCCTCTGTGGGTGCTGAATGAGGAGCTGGCAGGGGCAAAAAGGGCCTTTTGGCTCCCACCAAAGCCCCAAATAATATATATTTTTTTTAAGGTGGGTGCCTAGGGTGGGCACCAATGCACCCATTAAAATTTTACAAAACAAGAACATAATTAATAAAAGAACAGCACGATCCACTCATTTATTACTCACTGCTCTATCAAGGAGTGTCCCATACTTTTTAGTTTTTTGAATCTTAGTGGGGCCCCTAGAAGGGCAGGGGCACCACCAAGCATTTTTGTATGTTATAAAGGGCTACTGGGAGGGCGGCAGAGAGCTTACCATTTTTTTTGAAGCACTGGATCTGTAGCTGGAGCTCTATGCTCTCAGCTCGTGCCCTGGGACCCCTTGTGATTGGTTCTATGACTGCACTTTGTGTCTTGAGAAATGTTATTAAAAAAGACTCAAGATATGTATTGTTTTAAATTATGTTTTGTAGAAAATATGTTGTGATAGTCACTATTTTTAAATATTGCAATGTGTGAATTAATAAAATGAACATTTCATTATAGTTAGTGGTGACTTTTTGACAAAGCAAATAGGTCTTTTTTATTCATGTTGATGCAATGACTCCTTGATAAAGCCAATGTAATCCATGCTTTCTATATGTTGGTGTTTTGATCTTCTGACAAAGCTAGAAGGTCTTCCTTACCTAAAATACCACTGTTTATGTTGTTACATGGAATAGCTGTGCAGGACCGTGAATTGTTGGATGCAGGGCCTGGCCCTGTGGCCAACTATATGCTGCACAACAGCTAAAGACTGTACTCGGTGGGTGGGCCTGGGTGCAAGCCATGCGAAGTTGGGGGTTGGGAGCATGGCCTGGCTGCGCTATATATGTCCCAAGTTTGTAATGGACATCATTAGGTCAGGACAACTAGTATGGTAGAGAGAGCCACATAAATATAAGGAAATTCCAAGCTATTTCAAAATGGGTGCCATCAGGTAAGGGCTGTTTTGATGCCAGGGACTCCTGCATATTTGTCAGGAGCCATCAAAATAATTTGAGAAGGGCCACATTATGCCAAGGTTATCTGAACAAATATTCGGTGCTCACAATCTATCAGGTGTGGGCACTTTTACGTATGATCTGTATTATGACAGAGATTGGCAGAATTATGTTCAGAAAACCCTCAATATGTTAAGATTGGCACTGTTAGGTTATTTATTTTTTGCAATAATTTACATGGTGCAACCGCACCCCTATTTGTCTCTAGGTACAGAGGCATCAATAAATAAGAGAAGAAAAATATCAATCTACAATTAAATTAATTACAATTATGTGGGTTTTACAGCTTTCCTAGAGCACCATAATGATGTAGTCCCTCTAATTTCAGACTTGGAGGGAGATATTTAGGGCCTCATTACAAGTCTGGTGGTCTTAAGACCGCGTTGGCGTTGGCGGTCAGACTGCCTCACTCCTGGCAGTCCAATTGCCATATTACAATCTTGGAGATTGGACTGCCTGGGGACCGCCGCCACTGCCAGGAAAATGATTCCCTATGGGGTGGCAGCGGTCAGAGTCGTGGTCAGCCGCAGCGGTGTTGAGTTCAGCGCTACCTTGCTGATCACGAGTCCACTTTCCACCAGGCCTTTCATGGTTAGATCCCTACCATGAAAAGGCTGGTGGAAAGCCAATGCTGGGGTCCACATGGGGACCTGTGCACTGCCCATGCTCATGGCATGGGCAATGCAGAGGCCATCCTGCCAGCACCCTTGGAATGCGCACATTCTCAGGGTGATATGATGTTTCTACCGGTCAACCCAGTGGAAACATTGTAATATGAATGGGGGGAGGCCATCAGTTTAATGGCAGCGCCCTCCATGAGGCTTTGGCGGTCAGATGATTCCATTCATTCATACACACGCATGCACACACACATCCATTCACAACATACAATACCAAATATTCAAACATAAATACACACACACAAAACATTAATTTAAAAACAAACACCACACAAACTTACCTGCAGCTCAGCCTTGGAGGTCGCAGGAGGGTTGGGAATGCTGCCTTCCATCATTGTTTGACCTTAGGTCAGCCAATGAGGGAAGACAGCAGCCCGAGCCTCAGAAGGTTGGGACTGCTCTCTTCCCTCACTGGCTGACTTTAGGTCAGCCAGTAAGGTAATGCAGCAGCCTCAGCCTCATCAAAGAGTGGGATGAGGTTAGTGAGACAGCTGACCCCACCCCACTGTGTGACGATGTGTCACTGATTGACACTCTGACCGGGGCGCTTCAGGGTTTAAAACTGAAGTACCCAGGTCAGAGTCAATGAGTGACACTATTCCTTGTCAATGAGGTGGGGGGGTGCTCAAGGACCTTTGCTGAGGTGAGGAGCTCACGCTCACAGGAGCTGTGACTTCCTCAGCCCAGCAAAGCACAGCTCAGGCAGCCAAGAGCATGTGCAAATAGCGCAAGTCTACCTCCTGGCTGCCTGGCCTGAAAATGAGGAGTGTCTGTCAGGCTGACCTTTGCTCAGCCTGACAGACCCTCTTCTTGAGGGGCAAAACATGAGGGAGCGTGGCCCCTTTTCCCAAAGGATGGGCCGCGGCTGCTATTGTTTCCCCTCCACTGCAGGCATGTCCTGGGAATCCAGAGAATAAACAATAATATTTAAGAGTGCTCACAATATTTGAACAAGTGCTCCATTATGATAGCGCTCCATTATAAGATATGTTAGGGAGTGATGCTTATGCATGGATCACCATTATGCCAGGGAACATCCTGGCTCCTACAAACAAAACACACGTATACATTTAACCAAAAGAATGCACACATCCATACCCTCATACTCACGCACACACATGCAAACATGCAAGCATACTTACATACAAGCTCTGCACCTCCCACTTCTACCACATACATCTTCTAACATAGGAGGCTGATGGCACTGATAGTGGTCCTTGGGTTTCGCTCACAGCTGTATTTCCTGGCCAAGCCCTAGAATCAATAAGGCAGTGGAACTAGGCAGAAACTGTCACGATTGACAGCTTGCTCTTGTCTTACCCAGGTCCCTGCTGCCTCTCCTGAGGGCTGAGACAGACAGGCACTGTCAGCCAATCAGGAGAACCGAAAGGGACATGGTGAAAGTCTTTGTGTGTGCAGGTGCTTGTGTTCACGCTGCCCCTCTCACAGGCACACCTGCAGGTTTTTTTCTAATATGTACACTGCATTCCAAAGAAAGGTTCCGGCCCAGCGATCTTCTGGATACATGCATTGTTCATGTAAGAGGCACTCATATGCTAAACTGATGTCCTCCTGAGTTCAGGCTGTCTAGAATCTTTTCCGAACATGTCTTTGGTAAAGCCTTCCGATCCAGTGGGTTGAGCCAGGCGGAGACAGTACAAGTCATAAGGAGGCAGTACATGTAAATATCAAGTTCACTGGATATGTGTTTCTGGTTCTACACAACATAAGAGAGAATTGGGAGAGAGACCCCCTTTCATATCATAACCTGCTTTATGGCGTTCAGGGCAGCGCATGGAAACATCTGAACTTCTAAAAGGCAGGGCCATGCCCCATCCATAGGCTGGAGGGAGCTTCTGGCAGAAGAAGGGAACCATGTTGGTACATATGACTTCAGCTGTTGACCGTATCGACTACACAATATAAAGTGAACCCTCTACGACCTTTAACATCTTATTAGAGCAATGAACTGAAACTTAACATTTGCTTAACTTAATTTAAGAGCGGGAATTAATTAACGATGCAGCACGTGCATTCTGTCCTGTAGTTGCTAATTCATTAGGAATGAAAAACACTGAGGACCGAGAGAGCAGACATCTTTTAAATACACTCTGGTAATAGAGTGAGACGAGCTTTCTGGCCATATTTTATGCTGGCAGCAGACCCCAGAGGATTACATTATATAGTGAGTAATGTAACGTTAATGCGCGCTCATAGCCGGAGGCAGAGGACTCATGGTTTTAATCATTGCTGTGCAGCTGAACTGGCTGTGGTAGATTTGGGAAGTGATATACAATAAAGTCAGTCTGCCTCTCGTCTATTTTCTGGTTCATACTATCTACGGGCTGCATACACAGATTTATGAGCTGAATTCAAATGTATCATTTCACAGTGGAGGCCTTGGTTTAATTATAGTTCAGCTCAGTTCCAAACTTTGCTCTGAAAGCCTCTCGATAAACACGCCTATGCCATACTTTTTTGTGTTTGACCTTGATGAAGCGCATCATTCTGCACGAGGGGGTGCAGGAGGCAGTATGAGTTTTGGCCAAATATGAGATTACATTGCTCACCGCTTCCTTTGGTGGTTGCACGTTAGCCAATCAAATGTTTTTCTGTCCAACCCACAACGCACGTCACTAAACAAAATCTAATAATGCCAAAATAAGAAACTCAATACACGCGTGGTTATATGCAAATGTTACATCTCGAAGTGCATTTGCCACAGTAGCAACTGAAGGCTGGTTTGCAATGACTGTAGACTGCAATATTTAGGTGAAGTGAAGGGATCGTGGCTTGGCCCTAGTGCAGGCAATGAAAATGGCCTCTTGACTGCAGTTTAGTTAATATTATACAGCAGTAATTAGGGCTAATTGGATCTCCCTCCCAAGGCATCTGCCTCCTGGTTCCCCTGCACCTGCTGCGCCATCGCTAGCTACGCCTCTGATATTTAGGCCCATATTTATACTTTTTTAGCGCCGCACTTGCGCCGCTTTTTGACGCAAAAACGTCGCAAACTTACAAAATACAATTGTATTTTGCAAGTTTGTGCCGTTTTGCGTCAATAAATTACGCAAATGCGGCGCTAAAAAAGTATAAATATGGGCCTTAGTCCTTTCAATAAACTATGCATAAGTATTTGTCGCATTTACCGACTAGGCCATAGAAATCCCAGAAGGACAATTTCTTCTGCTTTCATCATTGGGTTAGGAAGCAATGGCGACACTTGCCCTGGTGCAAGGCACAATCAAGGTAATTTCTCCCCCCTTTCGCTGGCTGCACAGTAAAATACAGCCATAATTTGGATTCATGGGGTCCCAAATATTACTGGGCACAGAAGCCTCTGCAGCTACTGCACTATTCATAGCTACGCCCCAGGCTTCCATGGCATAACAAAGTCAGCTACGTTTCTGTTTTAGGTCCTATGAAGCATAACAGTTAAATACATGTTACGTACTCCATTGTAAATATGAAACATGACATAAGGAAATATTTAAAATGTAAATAGTCATGTTGTTTCACAAACTTATGCTGAGCCTTCTTGCATAAAAGGAAGCATGGTGGTACATATGGCATCACATGTTGAACGTGTTGACTACATAAAAATGAATCCTTTTAGGTGTTGCAGTCTTAAAAAGTACTGAAGTCATCAACAAGAATTGGGAAACTATTTTACTGTTAACCCTAAGAATTCTCCTAGCCGAGCTATCACTGTCTGCTCAACCATGTACCTCCTTGAGAGTATAAGTAACCATTGGAATTGCCAAACTTGCCACAATCATAAAGAGGTTGGGAAAAGTTAGAAGGAGATTCTGTTTGGCGGGTATGCACAAAAGAGAAGCATAAAAGGGAATTCCAAACACTGTGAGTGGCACATGGTGAGCTCTTCTTGGCCACCAGGCGTGTCAGTCATTTAGCAACTTGTGCGGGTCTAGCAAAAGGTTTTCATCCTCAAAAAGCCAATAGAGAATATACTTTATATACTTTCTTGACCCTAAGGTTGTCTTCTCTGGTTGCCCTAAGGAATGACTGCATACAATTACGTAGCATGGGTGGTCTGAACCTCAGCCACCCCATGAAGCCTGTCCAGAATTAGACATGCAGCTTGGCCACTTAGAGCTTTGCCCTCCTACAACTTCCAGGGGCTAACAACTCTTCTAGCTCAGGCAGGCTTCCGGGTTGATCCCTAAGGAGACTCCATCATTCATAAGTGAATGAAATTGTTTCCCAAAAACAGTCCACGTGGTGGATGTCTCTCTGACGGAAGTTAAGTTCAAGCAATTGTGTATTTTAAGTATTTCCACACTGCTTCTCTTCTCTAATTTTACTTCGGTATGGTGGCGTATTTCATACATGAATTTTTCTCATAGATACATGACTTTATGAAGGTCTTGCTGCCACTGAGAAGAGGATGACCACGATGGCAGGCAGCTTTTTCCTCAGGTTTAAAACTCTGTATGTCACAAGCAAGCTCCAATGCACTCAGATCCATAAGTACATCAGCAAAGATGGTAAAGTGTCCCACAAACTTATTTAATATATTGGTATGAGCCAAACAGTTGGCAGCAGCTGAAGGTTCAGAGCAGCTTGGAGTCACCTTCACTGTTTGCTGAACCCTGTCTATCTCTTCTAGTCTCTCACATCCTATCACTCTCTGTTCTCTATCATCTTGTTTGTGTTGTACCATGAGCTTCTCATGATCCAATTTGAAGTGGGTTTCTGTACCTTGAATTCTGGGTTTTTAAACTTGAGGGTAGTTGCACTGATAACTGGAAGCATGGCAGAATAGGGCTTGAGCTAGTGAGATAAGTTTCCATAGAATAGATCTCAGTAAAGAGGAGTTATAATGGGGAAGGTAGGTGACTGCCTCTCGTACCAGAAAGTGGAGCTGTGTCTCTTGCTCACTAAGGGGACGATTTAAAAAAAGTGGCATTTCACCCAGTGCTGTACCATTTTCCTTGCGCCAATTAGCGCCCAACTACCTCCACCATGTGTGCGCGTATTTAATATACTGCGAACCATGGGGCAGGGTAGGGGACAATAGCAACAGAATTTCTAACGCTATTTATGTACTGTTCTGGGTTCGCACCAACATTTTGGAGCTAACCCTGAACAGTACAAAGAGGCCGTTTATAAATAATGGTGTGCCCCCTTTTGCATGTGACAAGAAGGAGACAAAATCTGTTTGTTGTTTGCTGTCTGCCTGGGACTGGACAGAGGTATTAGGTCCTGCACTCTCTTGTACCCAAACTCTGGAAGTAATTCTAAATGAGTCATTGAAGCTGTCCCTCTGTAGTCTTCAGGAAAATCAAGCATAAGTAGGCACCTTAGAAGAAGGGGTCAGAAAACTGACAGGGCCTGGATCTTTGGTTGTGGCCATACAGAAGTAGAAGTCTGTTCTATTCTTTTCTCTGCAGTCTGTAGTCTCCAGAAGAGCTCCTGACATTGTGGGAGCATTTGTGGCATCCAGGAAGAACCTGTGCAACATCTAAGAACACTGAGACTTAAAAATCTGACAAGGTGCTGGAGCTACTAAAAAATGGTGCAGCCTATTTGGGAAAGAGTTCCTAATACAGTGTAGCCACACACCTGAAGGTATCTAACCTCTCCAAAAAGTGGCTGAGTCCCAAGAACGCAAGGGCGAAAACGTGGCAATGTGACCACAGTATCAGGAGGAATTTGGAAGTTATAGTTTTATGGTTATCCTACTCAAAGGTTTTGGTGTTAAAATTCTGAGTCTGAGAAGGGCCCTGAATTCAACATATATGACCTTAAGGTGTCTTGTGGCCCTCACATCCTTCCATTCCCCTGGCAAATGTATACATCCAGTAAAACTATTAGTCCGAAAGTAAAACTGTTGACTTGGGTAAAACTGCAGGTTCTGCATGACCTTTGCTCCAATGGTAGTTAGTCAGAAAAGTTTCCCATGACCCTCTCACTGGCACCCCAAATACTCATAATGGCATTGACCTTTTCATTGATGTCCATGGACACTTTACGCATTTTCATTAACTATTTATAATTCCTGCTCCTCTTCACCAATCTTTGTCATTTTGGGTGTTATGTTACTCATTAGGAGGGTCATTACAAATGTGGCGGTCTATGGACAGCCACACTCGCAATGGCGGTCTGACTGCCACATTACAACACCAGGTCCACCAGGATCTTGGATCCCGGTGGGATGAAGGTGGCGGAGATCTTAATCTGCCAGGGCAGCGCTGCAAGCAGCGCTGCCATAGGGATTACGACCTCATTCTCTGCCAGCCTTTTCATGACAGCAACAACACCAGGGAACTGCTAGCTCCACCTGGATATTGGATCCCGGCGGGCTGGAGGTGGCAGAGATTCTAATCCCCCAGGGAAGCGCTGCAGGAAAAGCCATGAAAAGGCTGGTGGAGAACAGGTGAATGGGGCCATAGGGGGAGCCCTGCACTGCCTAGCACCATTGCAATGTTCACAGTCTGCTTTGCACCATATAATACAGTACAGTTATGTTCTGTGTTGTATGTAAACATACTAAAAGTTACAAAGACATCAGCATAGATTGTGGTAGCACTCTGAGGTAATTTCCTAAAATCAGGATGTTTCAGTCGAGGAAGGTAGCCACCCCGATCTTGCCAGCCACTGGTTTTGGAAGCCTTAAGTTTCAAAAACAAAGAAATGTACCCTCTATGTCAACAAGGTAATCTGTTTTCATTTATGCAGTTTTGTTCATTTATACAGTTGTTAAAGTGGTCATTCGTTCATAGATAATCATTTAATTTAAGACTCTTTTATTATGCTATTTCTTCAACTCCAAGTACCAAAGGAGAGAAATCACTTGCCTCATGGAATCAAATACTACAAGAATATCATTATGATAATCAACTCTACTAGAATTACATGCAAAATGATATCCAAATGGAGAATCAAAAGCCAGCAATCAACTCTGGAAACATTATCTATCTATCTATCTATCTATCTATCTATCTATCTATCTATCTATCTATCTATCTATCTATCTATCTATCTAGATAGATAGATATAAATGTACACGCAGATACAAAAATAAATGTGCCACAATAATGATCTAGGTTGCCTGCTGCATATGACAATTTGATGTCTGTAACATTCCATTATCATGGTAGTTGGTGTTCGAATTTTATTTGTGTGATAACCTGATCTCTCAGGGTACCATCGAAATAAACTTCCACTTTGGCTTCACCAATAGAAGATTCCTCAGCTATTGTGCCATTTTGACTCCTAACACAAGCCTCATAAAACGAGAGGACATAAAGTGTAAATACTCAATGGCTTTGAACATTTTGATTAAATAACCAAGCACTGTGGAATTGCCACCTATGTACCTGTATCATAAACATTACATTACATATGTAACTTCTACCATCTCCACCGCACTGCAACCACCTCCAAAGACCTGAATAGCGTTTTTAAACCTGCTTACCTGTAAACCATTGCTTGTAGACCAGGCGAAATCCTTGCGCTATTACACGCTGGTATAAATGCCAAAGCAAACGGTGCACAAGTCCAAATCAGCCTTCTCAGAGGGATCAGCATTTCCATAATTCACCTAGTCCCCTGAAGGCAGCTGTCAACCCTTCCACCCACCTAGTCTCCAGCAAAAGACGATCTGATCACATCACCCCTTTCCTGACCACACACACTCAACTTGCTCAGCATTGAAGCAAGGGACACTTACAAGCTGACCGGCATCATCCACAAACACTTCAACCTCTGCAATAAGGCATGTCAAAATATCTTACAAACTAACAATCTCAGGAGGCTCTTGCTCTAGCCAAAGTTCTGAATCCATACCTCTGCTTAAAAAAACACTAGAACTTTGACACAAGCCTTCTTAGGAATTGCTCTCAAAATATGGAATGCCATCCCACCTGCTATCGGGCAAGTCTCCCCTATGATTCCTTTAAAAAATAACTAAAATTCCTTCTCTTTCAACACCATCTCCCACTTTAGAAATTTTATGTATCACCATTCAGTATCATATTCTACATTGCTTCTATTTCTCTGGTAATCAGATTTAATATTGTCAGTAATTCTATGGTTTACTAACAATATTTTTGTTGATGACCTATGTAAAGTACTCTGATACCCCCCAGGGTATGCTTTGCGCTATATAAGATTGAAATAGAATAAAGAAATAGAGAAATGGCAGTACCATCATTACTCTGGAAATACCATTTTAATTTCTTATTGAACTACAATAGGGTTGGCTATCTTTTAGCATCATTTGAGTCACTTTCTTGCCAAATGGGGAGCACAAAACACCCTGTGTGTCAATTTAGTGTGGGAGAAATTGTTGTTGCAAATAGGCCTCATTACAAACACCAGGGTGCCCTATTGATAACATATACGTCACATATTTTGTTCTGACAACTTCACTGTTATTGGCATTGTTTTCTGGACAACATGCTGGGAACTAGCCACCTTCTCAGATGCTATCAACTATGATTTAGTTACTCCAGTTTACCAGCCAGGTCTCTCCTTAAGTCGATATCAACATCCTTTATAATAAGGATTCCATCATTGAGGCTCATATTCTCCACCCTGAAAAGAAGGGCTTCAAACCAAATTTTATGACATCAGGTAGACCATGGTTACCACAGAATGGCAGCAAGAGCTGTCTTTTGATGTTCGTTATGTGACCTTTCATAATTGACAAACCTTTCCTTGAATGCAGTACCTGTTGTATTGTCCCACTGGTTACACTGTATTGGTTCTCGTAAAAATCAAGATCAGTGGCAGCACTTTAAGATTTTCTTTTGCTATATGTGAGGCGTAGAGTTATATTAAACTAGCACAATTAACTGAGACCATGGGAAACATCTTGATGTCTAGTGATTGGAAGAACGTTTTGTAATTCTGCATATCTCTGCAAGGGGTGCCCATACCCAGCACATGGTACTTAGATAATTGTTATTTAGTAATCTCCATAATTTAAGTAGAGATTGGATTCTGGGGCACGCTGATCCTTTTACAAGCTGTAAGAGAGGAAGGTTGTTGGTGAACTTAGATTTAGCATGGCAAGGGTGTGAATCCTTACTCGATGAATACAAATGTTGTCCTGTTGTAACTCTGTATTGGTTGATTGTCAAATTGCTAACAGATGTTCTTGAAAAGATTCTGCTTCCCAATAAATACGTCATCTCAGAACTGTAGATTATGAAGGACTATTTATTCCAGAACAGCCCTGCGGTGTACACCAAAAAACCATAACAGTGCAGCAGGCTGACATCGAAAGCTTTTTACAAGAATGGAAAATATCATTCTATGTAATGCACTAATCATTCTAATCTCAAAGAAACATAGGTATCTGTTTGGACCAACTTCATTTTGAATGGGCAAACATCGTTTCTTGCATTGTTCGAAACCTGACTGACCTACTCAACTATTGCCTTCATCATGGCACTTTTATCTTAAAAAACTCAATTTTAGTTCATAGGCTATGTTGCATTTGTATGGGACTCTGTCACCAAGGCCTTCGATAAGCCCTTTAATGTAGAGAAATATTTACAGTAACATTAGAGTTATGCTTTCTACAATATTCAGCAATATATGCAAATTGTGATTAAAGGCCCGATTTAGATTTAGGTGTCTAGGTAGTCTTTGTGACTGAGTTCCCTCTTCGCCAAGACTGTGGTCTACCTGCCAGTTTTAAATACAGATAGACCATAGTTTAATGATGGTGGAGACTACTCTTCCTCAAAAGTGGTCAAACTTCTCTGACTGAGTAAGAGCCATCAGCGATATGTCTATATGTCTGCCCACCTAATTTAGATGGGCAGACATATAGATGTTTTTCAATACATATCACCGTCCAGAAAAACCTGGCAGTAAGGGACATTGAAAAGTGTTCAATTCCCCCATACCATTGGAGGAAACTCCCATGGTAATGGAGGCTTTTTTATTTTCAAAAAGAAGATTACTCTGGGATTTTCTTTTTGAAAGAAAAAACTGTAACTTTGACAAACGGGTGCTTGACAGTGGTGCTTGTCAATGCTTGAAATGTCCAGTGGCTGACAAACATTATAAAATGTGGCCATTGGCACCTTCGCCACGGCAATGGAGTAAATTACTCTTTTGTAGTGGTGAAGGACGGATCAATCGGTAAAATGTGGACCAGGCCCTAACACTTGAAACATTTGGAAATCCCTACATGGTGTCCTGGAAAGAGACTTGAATAATTACATATTTCAACACATTGACAAGCAAGATATATGAACTGGAAACACAGGGTAAGATTTACTAGTCACTAATACTAATCCTAGAGTTCAAAAGGGTCACTCACATCCAGTGTGGACAGTGACAAGATGATATAGAATCCGATGATTTAAATAGAGGCATTTAAGTCAGGATACATTAGCAGACAAACGAATCTCACTGTCGTATTCCTTCCTCGTGGCTACTGAAGGACCATCTTTTACACTTGTTATCTGTTTTCCTTTTTTTCAGTGGGGAGATGGACCAGTTGTTTAGCAGCAATAGAATCCATGCTTAGTAGGCTCTCATGCTCAGCTGTAATGTGATCAATGTCACTTGGAAAGTCCATATGAGGTTTCTTGCCTCAAAAGGTGGGTTTTGCAACAGTGGCCGCTCTCTGTTTCCCCAAACTGTAAAGGTTTGCACCTCTAAGGGCTTTTTAGGTGGGGAGGAAGGGGTGTTTAAACATAAGAGTGTACTTGCTGTATCAAGCAAAAATGGCACTGAACCTGACATGGTGCACTTCTATAATCCTTTATGTTGCTTCCTTCCTGGTCAATGAAGACCTTTAAAGTCTTACAAAACAAATAGGAGCTATGTTGCCTGCTCTAAATAATAACAAAGGTAATATTAAAATGTAATTACCTTTGATTTACTTGTGGCGCAGTTGGTGTGCAAATCAGGCAGGAAGTGACTTCTTCCTTTGATCAATGTGAACAAGCCCCGCTTCAACATGAGCTGGTTACCTTAGCATATGTGATATAGTGAATAGAACACAGTAATATGGGAGTAAGTGATCTCTTCATATATTATGAAGATGTCACAGAGAATTTCCCTGACCATATAGAGAAACAAGGTTGAAGGCTAAATTTCTTCATAAGGTAAAGGAGCACCAAGGTGACTTACAATATCCTCCTAAAATAACCATATAATTCACGGCCAACCAATCATCCTTCTCACAAATTCCTTAAATGTTTGGTGTTGTGCTCTTTCATAGGAAATAAATGTTATGGTTGCAGTCTTGAAACTGAAATTAAACATACCAAAACCACAATTTGTTGCAAAATGTATTATAATCAGTTTAATGTGTCGACTGTGTAGAAACGTGCAGGCTCTTTATCTTTTCTTAATTGACCCACAGCATGCAAAAATGAACATATTGCCAAAAACATCTCCTTTCTGCTAATCACTATTCATTTTAGAAAAACAGATCTGCTCCAATCATGCTATGTGATCTGCCTTTCATCTCGGCTGCCTGCTCTAGCACCAGGCTTTATTACATCACAACTCAATTGTGATATTTTGTTACAGTTCGGCAGCGACGAGATGTCACAACTTGACTGTAAAAATGAAATTACAGAAAGGCTTCTTCACAGGGATTACAGGCTTTCATGTATTATACCATTATAGTACACTCATTTACTCTCAGTGTCTGCCTCCCTAGCTCTGTGTGTCTGTCTTTGTCGAAATTTCTTTAATACTAAAAGTGCACTGTTCTAAAAGGACTTCAGCGTCATAGCAGTTGACTCTGCTGGCAACTTGAGGTCTTATTTTGAGTGTCCTGAGCACGAAAGAATGAGAAGAAGGAGATTTCTAAATTGCTTAGCTGAGGTAAAACACTTTGCTGATGCCTGTAACCTTTTCTATTTCTTCTGCATAACACAGTAGGCTGGATGCACCATGGCAGTGCATTTTACAAAGATATGCTCAAGATACCAACAGGCACATCACGAAATACGCAGAATCAGCAGAACTTTAATACTAAACCAAAGGTGAAAACTCCCCCTTGGTTAATAAGCACAAAAAAGATTTACCATTATTTAAAAAAATATTTTGGGTACATTTTAATTGAACACTTGGCTGTCTGAAATATAAAATTTACCCCTATAAAGCAGTTAGAAAAACAAGCTAAAAATCTCAAGATTCGTGCTGTAGAAGGAAAGTTTTTTTAGTGTTTGAGCTTTTCTATTTTTCCCCTGAAACTACTGGCCTTTGCCATTTCTAATGTTATGTTTATATTTGTGTATTCATTATGACGTGTTACTTTAAGGTGAAGTTCAACATTTACACATAATGAGACGTGTGGCAATGAGAGCCAATTCTACGAAAGTGTACTGTTTCTTTGCTACGTGTTCTTTGCTTTTATTGTGCCTTGCAAGGCGAGTTCCAAGTTAAAACAACAATGATGTCTGAGGCGACTGATGGCTCCTGTAAAAGCAGTCTGAGTGATGTGCACCGGCAGGGTTGTTAAGTGTGTTTTGGAAACTGTTCAGCCGTTTTATTGCTTGTATAGTCCTTCCTGTGTAACAGGAAACAGGAACAGAAGAGGCAAACATGGATGTCAAGGTAATAAGCTGTTGGTGCATTAACCTCTTTGTTCCGATCCAGACTTCCTTGCCCAGATGGCAATCAGCACAACGTTTGGTTGCAGGAAAAGCATGTGCTTTTCCCAACACTTTGTTTTGCCTGAGAGGCTACGTCAGAGTATTCATAGCTGTTTTCTCTGCCCCAAAATAGAACCATTTTGAGAATAGAATCAGGTGATACAGCAGTTCTGTTTCTAAAAAAAAACTTTTTTTTACACCCTGGCCAATCTTCCAAATCAAGATAATCCCTCTGAAGAAGTACAAAAGGCACATTTGCCAATGTGCTGGGTGAAATATAATTGTTATTAGGCACACCACTGGTACATGTTTGGGTTTCTCTGTGCTAAACAACATATTTTACAGCAGAACTTTTAAATAATTGTGAACACACGTTTATCCTTTTTTTGCAATTTGAAGTGGTGCAAACTTGACGCAAAGGTATTGGAGCGCTTTACATGAGCACCAGTTATGATGCACAAGGACACATTCGTTTTTGTTTTTAATGCACAAGGTGATTGTGATTACCCTGGAACCACAATATGTTGAGCCACACTCAGACTCGAATTAGGTTCCCTATTTCCAAAGTCGACAGCTCTGGCGATTACACCACATTCTAATTTTGCATGCCATTTTGATGAGAAGAGCTCATGAGATGTTCCAGCACTTCAAGGTCTGGTACGTTACTAAGTACTGCACTATTTTATCATGCACATTCCCCAATATACAAATGCCAACGCTTCTCATGCATTTAAACAAGAAGCATACCACCTCGGAGCAAGGAGGTGAGGACTGAGCAAACCTGCAGAGTCTAGAGAAGAGGCAGACAAGTTTGGTTCTGCTCTTGTATTCTAGGCAACATTCAAATATCTCTACATGAATACTTGTGTCAGGGATTACTTGTGAAATACACTGGTGAGTAGGTCGTTTTCGAAATACACAGAGGGTGTCATAGGAAGCGCAGTTTTTATCTGTTCTTATGCATTCTACCGTGATTTCTTTCTCTGACAAGCCAAAGACAAAAATTAGTTGACAAAGTGGCAATGCTGTTAGCATTGCTTCCTGTTATGATTTGTTATAACATTATCATAAACTCACATAGGAACGTTATTCAAGTTATATAGTGTATTTCATTATACAAGCATTATAATCGTATCTTGTAGGAAACTTAACCTTGTGTAATTATATGTACCACATTTCCTTGTAAAAGTGGAGTGCTCCAAGGATCTCCTACAGAATGTTGGAGAATGGAACAACCGGGAGTGCACCTTAGAATGTTGGTGTAGAGAGCTGAGTAGGCAGTGAAGAGACAGGAGATGAGGTGCTATGCATGGAGTGTGTCAATAAACCTCGTTCTACCACATGTGTGTGTGACGCGTTATTACACTTCCGCATGCAGGAAACCCTGGTGCTGGGGGTTGTTCATGGGTCTGGGTCACTGCGGAGTAAAGTGGATTAAGTGATTTGAGAAATCTCACAAAAAAGGACTATTGATGCATTGAGTGGGCCTGGCAATTTTGACATTGTTTCTGAACTCCCATAGACTAAACATTTACCACAACAGAATTAGGAATATGATATTTCATTCCATGCGCCGAGATCCAGATGAATTTGTTCTGGATTTTGGAGCACTCACAACAGACAGAGGGGTCAACAAGAGCAACTGCTGAAGTGGGGAATAATTGTTATGGTGGTGAATTGTGATCCTTCAGAAGAAAACTACTGTAGACACTAAGAAAAAATTAGCACATTTTACCAACGTAGCTTATACAGTGGGTATTCAAGCAAATGTGATGGATCAAACAAGAAACTAAGAAGTCAATCAGGTTAAAATACGCCATGCTCAAGATTCGTGCCTGACAAGGCATGAACCTTGCAAACGATTGTCTTTTGTGTGGGCCTGGTACTTAACACAGAGGTACTTGTCCGGCTCTCAATGAAAGATATGATGAGGGTGGTATTTCCAGTCAGACAACTAAGACTCAGTAATATAATAGATCATCTGTTGAAGGCCTTTCCACCAATGGACTTTGCTTTGCTTTTCTCTGTTGCAATTCACTCTGGATATTGTTGATTATTGCTCTGTTGTTTCTCACTCCTATATTTCATTAATGACCCCTTGATTTCTTTACCCTCAATGCTGTTAGATGAGTGCTTGTAGCTTTACAAAAACCTACAAATAAAATAAATAAAAGATGCCTAGAAAATGTGTAGAGTAAAATAAGATAGCAAGGTGTCCAGATGTCGTTCACTCACTATTCAAAGACTGAGCTGAATTCTGGGAAGTGGAGGCTTAAGTCAAACTATCATGTAAGGTGCATCATTGCGAAAATAAGTTCCTCTAGCACATTCCTCCTATTGTGAGCATTTCACACCCTCAGGTTGTCAAGATATAATAAAATAAACAATTAACCTCAGTTGACAACACAACTAATATTGCATATTCAAATGCAAACTTACAACATTCTGTTCCTAGCTAGACGTCAAGTGGGGTGTGTAATTTGTAGAACTGTCCAAATATATGCAACTACAGCCCTCAAATGTCAGTATCAATGGGCATGGTTTACACATACCACGTCTCTAATAGGTTTACTTTCAAATCACACTGTCTCACAATGGGCACGCTGGCAATTTATCTACATCATGGAGGCAGCAGTCACTTTGTGATTGTTTCAAAGGGTGAGTCTTTTTTGGCACAGGAAGTTGGCAAATTATTTCTTACGTTGTTTCAAGGTGTCAGTAAGATGAGAGAGAAATAAAGTTGCACATTACTTTTAACAGTTTAAAAAGGTGGAAACTGAAATCAATAGACTGTGTCATAAATACATTATAAGAAACGTGAAAAGTTCACCCCCTGAGCTTACCAGTTCATATCAGTGTCTAAGATTTTGTCAGGAGGATAACCCTACATATTTTCCGGGATATGCTTAAAATTCCAACCTTTCAAGACAGAGATAACAAAATTCTTTTTTTTTTATCCAGGACATGATACATCCGTTCAAAAGAGTACATGTTTTCTCCAAATGTGACCTTAGCAAGTGATATGAACAGTTGCAGTTGGATGAGCCTTCCCTTCATGTCTGTCAGATGTTAGGGGTAATATGCATGATCATCAAGCACTGGGTGCAAGATTGAGAGGAGGAGGGCAGGTTTATCAGTAATAGGGTGCAGGAGAATCAGTTTGCATGGATGAAAGCACACACTCAGCATGGACGTTCTCTGAAATGTTAGAAACGTTTGGACATGAGATAGTGGTGTGAAGGGTGCTAAAGAGGGGTGGGGTTACAGCACAACATAGCCAGAACACAACATAGCCAGAAGGAACAGCCTAGACAATAAAGGGAGAGCTGCCATAAGAGATGAAGGAACTAAGGGCCAGATGTATCAAAGGTTTTTTCCCATTCTGTGTCAATGGGAAAATGTGTTCGTACATATGGCCCTAAATAACTGTCACCTGATAGCATTGGTTGGTAGGGCTTTTCTGCTTTAATACGTTTCTGCTTTAATACAAGTTTGCCCTTGAGATGATTCCGTTTTGGAAATGATAATTTCTCCTTGGTTTGGGATAGACTTTTCTGAACTGATCTACCTTCAATTTCCCCATACTGTTTTTATTTGTTTCATGGTTTTGGCTTATTCCGATCTCCAGATTTTCCTAAGTCTTGTTTCAGCTTTGGTGCTCATTTTCTGGCCTGTCTGGGGGTAGACCCGGTTCATCACAGGAGAAGTCCTGATTTGACTGTCATTGTTCTCTCTAAACATTTTCCTGCTTGTTCAATGCTGATATTTGTGTCCTTGTTTATTTAATATCATGAATATTGCAAGGACTTCATGAGAACAGATGACTTCCTACCCATTGCCTTTTATAGCCACCCTTCCTGTGCCTGGAAGGAGTGACAAAAATGAGTTTATGGTCCCTCTACCAGCATGTCCTTTCTTTTCTACTTCTCCTTGTTCCTCAAAGGCCAGTGCCCGGTACCTGGATCTCTCAGACCTTCGCGGAAGGCTGTATGAGAGAGAGCTGGCACTGCCATTGGTTTTTACTGTAAACCACAACATCACAACTGCAATGTCAATGGACCTACTCTGATACAATCCTCTGTCTTTAAGGGTTTCGATAACAGCAGAGGTGTTTCCAAGATAAATATACGGAATGATTCAACATTTTCCAAATGCCTAAGGCAGTGTGTTTTTTCAAACTGCTGTAAAAGTCCAAGCAATAAATACAGCTGTATTTAAATTCTGTATTTAACTTATCACATTTACTGTGATCCAAAGACAGAGGCCAAATGTGATGCTGTGTCTTTAGTCAGATTGCTGCTAATTATATATTTCCTGGAATAGATTAGAATAGTGATTAGATCTTAATGGAACACGTTATATACATTGTTCTGTAACTTGTACTAACTTTTTTGATGTGCTAATAAAGATTTCATAGAATTAATGATTTAATAAAAGATTTGACATAGAATCCAAAACTCCCATCATTGACACTTAAAAGAAAAATGTTCTTGAAAAATTGAGAATATTTGATGTTTTAATTTGCCGCTCTTCCTTTCTTCCTTTCCTGAAAGGTTAATTGTCTAGGGTCCAGTAGTAAGCAGAGATTTTAAATTAAACAGATTATCAAATTATTTATGCCAAGTATCTGCTCGATCAAAGTTGGTAGGAGAGAATGTTTCAGGTAATGAGTAAAAGGAGCTGCAAAAATTAGTAGATAAATATCCAATTGCTCAAAATCCTGAGTTCGAAGATTGAAAGAGTGTAGTTCCTGAAGTGGTTGCCGGTAGCATTTGCTGAGTGGTGAATTCATAATTCGGGTGTGACTATCAATAGGGTTATGCGTCGCAATAGTGATGAGTAATGTAAGTTGTAAATTGTATATTCCTTTGAGATTTGTTTATTCATTAATGTTTTGAATTGCATTGCTGATGCTTACTTATATGGAACAGAATCAAAACATTTAAGCTTTATACTTTGATCATTTGACATTTGTTGAATGAAAATTCAAAATCATGAAATTTGATGAGAGGTGGTGTGACTGTTGCTCTTCAGGAGGGTGAAGAGGAACCTGCATATCATATGATAACTGAGGAAGGGTTGCAGACATGTCTATGGCTACGTCAGTGGCGCAAGATCACTGAAAAAGAGGGTCCATTGAGCATTCCTAGATGGGGTCATTTAATTTCAGAATTATAGATATGACATGCTACTCAATGCAGATTTCTAAAGCGTGTGGCTACTAATGGATACATTACGAGAAATTCTTTGTGAAATTAAGCCACCTCCCAGACCCACACAATTTGAAGCCTTAAACACTTGGCAGAAGATGGCAAGGGATAGGGACAGAGACAGATACCAAAGACGAACAAAAAGAGCTATGCAAAATTATGCAGATGCAGTTTGGGACGAGCATTAGCTGAGATGGAGGAAACACATAATAGACAAAACTTGATAATATCCTGCCATTACAAAAGAGAAAAAATAACAATCAGAAAAACACGAGAACCCTAAAAGGAAAAATATTAAAGGAAAACCAGAAATAAAGACTGAACCAAAAATAGATTCTCAAACAGATGACATTTTGAAAGAATTACTAGCTGGATGTCCACCACTGTATGTGTGACGTGAAGCAAGTGCTGATACATCAGTAATTAATAATGTAACAGTAGCTACAGCGCTTGTTGATCCAAATGCATTTCAGTATACAAGACAATTGCAAGCAATGCAACCTGCTGTTACACAACCAGTGTTGATGCAAACAACAATAGCACAACCAGTTATAACCCTGCCGATTGTGGCACAGCCTGTTACAACACAGCCTTTTTGTTCAACAATTGATTCCCAATAATGTACAAGCTCAAGGAAGAATGGCCCAAAATGTGATGCTTACAGGAGTCGCCGCTCCTGTTATAATGGCTCCAGCACAAATTACCAGATTGATTGCAACACAGCCAGTACTTGCCCCGATTACTTGCACCCCAAATACAGTAGATGAAGGAGCTGTCGGAGGTGCACCACTGAGCAGATACAGTCCGACTTCACAAAAATCCCAGATTTTAGCGTGGACACCACCACAAACTATTCCAATAATAGGAAAAGGGAGACAAATTGTTTTCACGTCACAAACAGCACCAGGCAAAATGAATCTGTTGGAAGATGGGATTTTTCCCCACGGTTTGAAGAAGCTGTCAGGAACTGTATAAAAGTTGAAGATGCAGAGAGACCAAGTACTAGTTCAGGTCCAAGTTTTAGTTCAGGTTCAGAAACAGAAAGGCCACTGTTACGACCCATGCCACTTGTTTTATATGCTCCCCGCTGTTGCCCCCATTTACTTTGGACTCATTCTTAGACCCACCCTTCCTCAATTGCTTGGCTAGGGGCTTGATTGCCGAGTGTTGATTGTACAGTTCTTGTTTGGTGTTTTCTTGTGTGATTAGCATGGTTTTATTAAGGGGTCTCAGGGCTCACCTTTATTTTCATTGTCTTCCATTGTTTTTCTTTTTTTGTCGGCCTCTTCCACACTTTTGTGGCCACTGCCAGTTTGTACTCGCAAGTTAGTGAGGAAGGTTAATCCTGTGGTGAAAGGATGGATTATCTCCATTTCCGTGGAAGCTGGCCTTCAGGTGATTGGGACCGTGACAGCCACTCAGTGTTTCAAGATTAAAGATATAGCTAGAAGAAATAATTAGAAGATCGCTGGACATTTATAATGTAAATCAATATCAAGGGAAATAATTGATTTACTTCTGCAAGAAATTACAAGGATGTGATTAACAAAAACAATTTTGTTTACTGTCATAAGCAAAATTATTTTAATGTTCCTGACATTTTCATAATTAACATTGTTGCTAATTAATGACTTGTAAAGACAAATTAATTTCAGAACAAACTTTGTGAAAATAAAAATATTTTATTTGTAAATGAGCTACTTCTCTCAATAACTTTATTATTTAACAAACAATAAAGGTTTAAAAAAAGATGCATCAAGTGGTGGGTTTGTGGCCTAGAACTTGCCTCTTAATTACACTTCCAAGGGATAACTTCCTCAGGAAGGGGCTTCTCGTGGGCACAGTGCAGGCACCTCAAGGATCCTTCTTCAGAGAGGTGGGTTTGGGATTAACAGGGGACAGGGACAGACAAGAGGTGAAATTAGGTGGAAGAGAAGGGGTAGGAGGGGTGGGAAAGAATTGGGTTTAGGAGGTAGATGGGCCTCGAGTGGGTTATGTGTGTGTGTCTCTCTGTTTTTCAGGTGCATGTGGGTCTGGTGTATGTGGTGCATGCTTGGATGTGTGTTTCTTGAAAGGTGTCTGGTGTTCAGGTGAGGGTGTGCATTTGGGTTTGGTTGGTGATGTTGTTTGTGTACATTTTTGTGAGTGTGTTTGTTTGGATCAGTGTGCTATTGATGTGGTTGGTGTGGGTGTTGTGTGTGTGTCTGTATGTTTTGCTGCTGCCTGTGTGTCGGGTATATGTTTGGATGTGTGCGGTTTAGCAAGTGTTTAGTGTTCAGATGAGTGTGTGTTTGGGTTTGGTGTCTTGCGTGTAGGTGTGCATTTGTATGAGTGTGTTTGTTTGGATGAGTGTGCTGTTGAGTGGGTGTTGTGGTTGTGGTGCATGTGGGTGTGGTAGTGGTTGTGGTGGTGATTGTGGGTGTGTTTGTGGTTGCTGATGTGGTTGTGGCGGTGGTTATTGTGCTTGTGTCTGTGAAGGTGGGTGTTGTGGTTGTTGGTGTAGTGGTGGTGCTTGTGGATGTGGTGGTGGGGGTAGTGGTTGTGGTGGTGGTGGTTGTGGTGCATGTGGGTGTATTGTCAGTATTGTGTGTATGTTGAATGGATATTTGTTTGTGTGTGTGTTTGTGTTTATATGGATGTGTGGGTGTGCTGCTTGTGTCTGTTGGAGTGGGTGCTTGTAAGGAAGTGTGTGTGCTTGGGTTGGGGGGGGAGTTGGGATTTGGGATGAGGAAGGGAGCAGAGCTGAGGCATAAGGTTGGACTGATTGGGGGACTGCTGTCAGTGCACAGGCTATTTTTGCAAGAGCCCTCTGCATGCCAGACATTGAACTATGAATTGCATCCAAAAATACAACCATTTGTTGCACATGGCAACTAAGGTCCTGGATGCTATTCACAATCACTGTTTGGCCTACAGAGATGCTGAGTAACAGGAAATAGCATCCTCACTGAGTGTATCCGGGGGGATGGGCAGGGAGGCAGGTACCTGCAGCAAAGGAGCCCCCAGCCCTTTTAGAGGGAAGTTGGCCAACTGGGGGCAGAGGGGGCAGAAGGAGGGTGGAGCTGGGAATCTGGGTGGCGGACAAGGATGCAAATGGAACAGTTCCTGTAGGGTCTGCCACCACTAGGGACTGGTCCCTTGTGGAAGCCCCCAAAGACGATGACAAGCCAGTGGCCTCCATTCCAGTCCCCTGACCCTCCATGCCACTGTGTCCATTGGTGTCTGATGTTTCACCACCCAACACACAGTGGCCAGCTGCTTTCCCGTCTTCATGGCCCATGTCCCCTTTGCATGCTCTGGAAGATGCTAAAAAGACATATTCAACATTTTTATTGTCTCTATGTAAAATAAAAAAACTGTGCTCATTTACATTGTTTATCTTTGGTTATTATTAGTAGATGTGTCATCATATTTTATCATTCGTAATGCGTCTCTTTTGGCATGTAATTTGAATAATTGTTTTGTTGTTATTCTAGTTTAGGTTGCTTCACCATGTCATCGTCATTTGGCCATTTCAAAGTTGTGACATTTGCTGTTATATGTTGCTGTTGAAAAGTACAAAGACAACATGGGTTGATCTGTGACAGATACACACACTTATGATGTACTTATCTTGTTCAAAGACAACTTGCACAGTGACTGAATAAACGTTTTTGAGGTTGCATTAAACTTGTTTTCTGTATAATGTTGCCACCAAGCCAATATGAGCTGCTTAAATTGCTCTAAACATACATGTAAGTTGACCCAAAAATACTCATCTTCCTTCACGTTGGCAAAATTCTCATTTTGTGTTGTGTCTCATCAGTGGAAAAATAACGTTTAGTAGCACACCACTGAAAGTTGGCTGTGAGTTCCACCAGATACTGCCATAATGTGTTGGAATGAGCCTTTGGCTACCAATGTAATGCTACAATGATTTTATCTTTTGGTGTTATTGATGTGGGGTTCCTATTGGGAGGCAAGAGGTCTGGCTCCAGCTAATGACATGAATCAATAAGAGTTTGTCTACTAAATCTGATTTTTAGGAGGATATCCCATTGTTCCATGGTGTCAAGGTCTGGAAATGTAATTATAAAAATTGCACCGAGTATTTGGGTTATGCATGGGTTGTAATTTTTTGGGGAAAGTTTGACACACAATTCTTGATTACAATTGTATGAAAATATGACTTTTAGATTTGTTGTGTTTGTTATATATTTACATTTTTGAAAATGTGAGAAGCATTACCTACATGAAATATTTATTTTTAAAAACAATATTTTGTATTATTTGCATTTAAAAAATAACAATGGAAAGAAAAAAAGAGAAGAATTAGTACAAGAAATACAGCACCAGTCTTTGTATTTGTTGGTTATGAATTTATTTTACAGACACAAAAAAACTGAAACAAGACGATAACAAAAATTCAAAGGAAAACAACATCATGGTAAAAGAAACTATTACTGTAGAGGCAAAACTGTTGAAAATCCAAGGCACAAAATACAACTAGCATCAAAAAAGTAAACGTGTCTAGAAAATACTACAACAAGTGAATAATAGTCACACACTGGAGGAAATTAGGTTCTGCGTCTTTTGCTGGTGAAGGGCTTGCCATCCTGTCCTGGTGATCCGGATGAACATCCACTCCAGGGGGTTGATGGGAGATCGACAGTTGCAGGGACTGAGATGGTTGCAGGTGTTTTTTCTTGTGGCAGGGCATCAGTTTCTGTGGCTGAGTCTGGCATAGTGTGCCCAGATGTAGTAGGGCCACAGAAAGGGGTAGATGTTGCTGGAAGAGCCCTGCACATGTGGTGGGAAATATCAACCAGAACCCCAGTCTGGTAGCTCAAATTGGAGTTTAGATTCTGCATTTCTACATTGTGCTCCCTAGGCACCTGCTTCATGTCCAGGAGCCCTGTAAGGACCTGGCCCATCATGACTTGGGACTGATATAGGAATCCCAAGATTTGATCAATTGTGGCCTGGGGGACAGGGAATCTAGTGGCCTCACTATATTGACCCACAAAATTCCCTCCCAATGAACCCCACCCCCCCTACCTTGTGCCCTTTCGCCAGTATGCCCGATCCCACTGGGTCCTGGTTGATCTGGGGGTGGTGATGGTGTTGACTCAACAGCAGCCCGGACTGGGGGGTTACAAGACTGGGGAGGTGTTCCTTTGGACACAGAAAGTGGACGTATCCATAAGCTGATGTGTGGTAACTGCTGGGGTAGAGGGTGTAGGTGTGGGCCAAGTAAGACTCACTGTCTGCCTAGACAGACCAGATGAACCAGGCAGCTCCTCATCATCTGGACTAGCAGAAGTGGAGTTCTTAGTGAAGGCTCAATCCTTGTCGTGAGTGGGGGTATCCTCAGTGACAGATGGTTGTCCACATACTCTGGGTGTTGGATCTAATATGGATTAAATATAAACCAAAAAGAGAACAATTTTGGATTATACATCAAATGAGTTTTGAGCTACATATGAAGCAACCTAAGAGTAAAAAGGTAATTAATAGAATGATTAGACATTTCAGTGTTTTTTGGCAATAAGACACACATGCAAACTTTAAAAAAAACAGCAGGTGAAGAGATGTCCTGAAAAAGAAAAGAAAAGAAATAAAATTACATGGGAATTGTACATAAAAGATACCACACATTCAACCCAACACAATAGAGAGGAGAATGGATCAGTAAACAATTCCAAGGCCTAGCAGGTTAAAATTCAGACTCTTAGTCAGCTTTGTAGGATTTATAGCATTAGTCATCATATAAACATTGTAAAGTACATTTATTATCAATACAACTTATATTCAGCATACAGCATAACACTGAGGATATTCTTTAAGTCAACATACTTTGACGAGTGAAACAGATTACATCAATTCAATGAAATAACAAGAACGTGACAACATACAAAATAAAATAATTACATTTTTATACATAGCATTAAATGAAGATTGACAAATGAATTACCATTAACGTATGTGCAGGTATGGAAGAAAGGAGAGAATGACCAACATCACATTGCAAAATTATTTTCCAGATATAAGGCATCATGGTAGTTGAAGTCTTTTCAATTTAACATTAACAACGCTTGCAAAATTGTAAGTTGAACATTCGTAGTACAGAATATGTGGTAAAGATGTACACACATTTACTAAATAATTACATATGTGAAATATGTTAATAGGTGATTAAACACTTACATACCTTCATGGTATAATAGATGGAATTTTTAACTTGTTATCTTAACTACAACAAAATATATTCAAGCAAATGCAAGAAATGATCAATGAAGTACAACACTCATATTGGCCACACATATTGCCCAGTAGTAAAACGAGAGATAATGCCATATTGCTACTAGTTTGATGAAAACAATAGATTTGAAAAATAAATTGGTTTTATATGTTTTACAAAGGTTAAAAACATGCTATCAACAATTAACTTAAGGTCAAAAACTACATTTATGTTTATTGAGACATTCAAAAGTCTAACTTACCAGTCTCGACTCCACCAGGGATTCCTATCAAGTCTTCAGGATGTAGGATCTGCAAGACCTTCTCCTCACAAAAGAAAATTGTAAGGGGGGCTGAGAGAACCACCACCAGTCCTCTGGGCCTCCAGGTGATGCTTGGAGGCCAGGGAATGCACTCTCCCTTGCAGGTCATTCCACCTCTCCCTAATTTCCTCCTCTGCGCAGGTTGTTTGCTGCTGCATGCACTCTGCCAACTACACTGGACCACATTTGCCTTTTATGAGCTATGTTTGTATTTTGTACTTTGGCTAAAAACAATTGTGGCTCTACTCTAATGATTTCATCCACAATGACTGACAATTCTCCCACTATAAAACAAGGATATCTCCTCCATGCCATTATAAGCAAACACAATTGAATGAAATAGAGGACCCACAAGTTAAGGGGAAAAAAATTAAACACTGAAAAAGACACAGGGAGAAAAAAAAATAGCCTGGCTTGTGTGGCAAATTCAGCAGTAAAATGGTGTTCTGCAGTGGAATGGCAAAGGATCATGGTCTGAAATGGAGCATGTTTTGTAATGTGGCATACAGGTGTAATCAATTAGCCAAGAGACTTCAGGTGGTGTTTCTAGCATCCATCCAATAGCCACAGCCATAGTACAATGTTTACTGGGTCCCATGACGAACTCCTTCTGTCAGGAATAAGCTGCTAGAACAATGCTAACACCTCAGTGAAATGTAAATATGCTCTGCTCAATATCACCACCCTGACGGCAAAGGAGTAATGGTAGCCAGCATAAGAGTCTGCCGCGTCTATAGTGGGAACCATTTACATGACGGACTACACTCCGTCGACATGGAAGGAGATTTAGTCACCATACATCTAAATAGGGAGGTCAGAATTCCATCAGCTTGATGGGGTACTTGAAACTGCTGCCACAGAGAAACAACAGAACTCCAGTCAAGATCTAAATCAGGCCCTAAGTCTTTAGATGAGGTCCCGAAGTATGCAAAGTATTGCTGTGATAAACAGGAAATGAAACAGTGGAAGCTTAAAGAGAAGTTCATGCTAGCTCAGACTAAGCTGGCATAGAGAGGTTTTCAGAATCTGTCATTTCGAGAAAATGGTGGAGTAGTACAAATTGATGGTGTTCAAGGTGGTGCACAAGGGGTTGGATTTCAATCTGGAATGCAAGGTGTTCAAGGAGTTATGATTTTTTCACAGCTTAGAGGTCAAATAGCTCCAATTGATCAGAGTAAAGGTGTGGATGTGGCGAAGCTAAAGAAAATGACCCCTTGTCATTTTTTTAACAGGGCGGGCCACTGGAAGTGCAAATGTAGGCTGATTCCAAACAGCATAAACATTAATCAAGGACAGGAATTCAAATGCACATGCAAAATGTGCCCACCCAATAGGTGCAATGGCCAATGCAAAATCAGATTCAAATGATGCCAATCCCACAAGCCCCTATGGTTTGACTGAATGTGGGTAACACAAGATTGAATCAAAATCAATTGCCCTGAGCAAATTGAAATACAATGCAGATGCAAAATAAAAATTTGATTGAACAGTTTCCTATGTTTAATGATGAGAGCTTGGACTCAGACAAGTAACAATGACAGTACCTGAGAGGAAAGGCAGATTGCATGCTTGGCACAGTCTTAGAGGTAGACCAGAGTGGACCATTTATAGAAGGTGAAGTAAATGGCCACCAAGTGTCATTCCTGGTTGACACTGGAGCTATATGTCCACTGTTAGAACAGCAAAAGTCCCAGACCTACCCCTCTCGGGAAAAACGATCCAAGTTGTAGGTGTTACAAGTAAACAGATTACAAACCCTATTTCAAAGGAAGTTCCTGTGAAAATAGACTCATTTGAAGTAAATCATCAGTTTGTTGTTTGCGATTCAAAGTCCTGTAAATCAACTGGGGAAAGAGTTATTATGCAAACTCAGTTGTGCAATATATTGTACACCAGATAGAATCGAATTTCAGACCCATGATGTTGAGTTTAAATTGGCTCAACAAGAAACAGTAGGGCATTACCTTGTGATGACAGAAAACAATTTACCACCAGATATAAAAGGAACAGAAGTATGACATTTCAAAGGAAAAGATATTGTACTAATTAAAGTTATAGAACCAGTCCGGATAAAATGTCAAACCAAATGCCATCTTTCCAAGAACACCACCTTATCAAATGACTCCAGAAATAATAGCAGGGGTATCACCAATAACTGAGGACATGCTACAATAAGGCACCTTTTCTCAGCCACTTTCTGGACATTCTCTGAGAGTCCTCTGGTTCTAAAACTTTGTACTTTCTTTTCTTTGCTGTTATCTTGGATTGATTGTGAGACTGACTTTATCTTACTTGAACCCTATTACTGAGTGATTCTCCTGAACATCTCAGTGAGATACTCAACTATCAAATTATATGCTTTCACATCTGAGAGGAGAACTCTTTAGGGGTTCTGTTTAATTATATTTTTCCTGACATAGATTAGGATAGGGATTATATCTTTATGGGACATGCTATATGCATTGTTCTGTAACTTGAACTGACTTAAATTGATGTGCTACTAAAGATATTGATGAATTAATGATTCAATAAAAGATTTAACATATAATCCAAAACTCTCATCATTGATTCTTAAAAAGAAATGTTATTGAGAATATTGGATGTTTTAATTTGCAACTTTTTCCTTCTTCCTTACCTCGAAGGTTCATTGCTTAGGGTGCAGTAGTAAGCAGAGATTTTAAATGAGTCAGATTAACAAATTATTGATTCCAAGTCTCCGCTCTACCACACATAACAAAAGGAACAATCTATCAATGAACTGTACATATTCAGCATTTAGGAAAGCAAAAATGAAGCACATTATTTTGAAATTATGAAGGGTGATTGAAACAAAGATTTTACAGGATCAAAATAAATCAAGGCACTTTGCATGGCCATGCACAAATGATAAATGATCACTGAAATCCATTTTTTACACATTATCATTTGTGTGTAATATAATTTTATCAGCAAAACAGTATGTCTGTGCAAATTCATGTCAATTTCAATGGCAAATTTGCTTGCTATAAATGACAGGGCACTACCACACAATATTTTAGTTACATTGGGAAGTTGCCCACCTCATGTCCATTAAAAATAGGTGGGTCATGAAAGTGTGTTTCTCTAAAAAATAGGTCATGGTACTAAAATGTTTGGGAAGCACTGACATAAGAAAGAAAGATGACATTTTAAAGCTTTGGAAAATCTTAGCAAGGACAAGATAACACTCTAGTGAAAGTCAGTGTTGAAGATGTCACTCACTTGCTCTACAAGTTCCACTGCTTGAATCCAGGACTACCAGACTGACTCAAAGGGTAGTTTGATGAACTCCTGATCAGAGCCTCAGGGACAGAAAAGTCTCGATCCATTTGAACCCGCACCTGGACCATCAAAGTGGTGCCTCTGGAGTCTTGGACTATTGGAAGTGGTGCTAAAGGTGCCCAGATAGCCAAAATTCAAAATTTGAGATTTAATATTTTTTTGCCAAAAGTGCTCTGAGAACAGAGAGGAGACCGGTGCCTACCTGCTTGTCGATCCTCCCAAGGTGCATCGCGGTCGGCCTGACTCTTCAGCAGCAAGTTTTGTTCAGCGGTCCTTCACAGAATGGGTATCTGGCCTTAGCTTGCAGCTTCATTCCACTGTAGATTTTCAACCTACAAAAAAAGACTAAGTCCAAATTTAGAAATCTTCACTGCAGCTTCATCCAGTGGCTCCCTGACAATAACGCCTCCTCCTCGGACCGCACCTGCAGCCTTGCCCGATTGAACTTTACATTCTCAGACACTTCTCCACCAAAGGTAATCTCCGACTGAGCCCCATCGACTTCTTTTATCTGACCCATGCTCTCTAACAGTCGGACATGTTTTTCAACTTTGATCCAATCTTGCGCCATTGCAAGTATGATATTATGTCACTGAAGTAATCTTAGCCATTTTATTGCCATTGTTAGATGGTAAATGAGAATATCCAAAGGCCCAGTCTTTAGATTTATAACATGAAATATTAGGGGCCAGAGGGTGTATTACAACTGGGGCACACTGTCCCCATTTTTGCCATTAAATTGGTACTGCGAGCTCACCAGGTACACTGTGCCCTATTGCTGACAATATGGAGGCTGGCATAAACTCATAGCTCACATGAGGGCAGAGCACAAATGCAAAATTAGCCGGATGATTGAAACAGCTGCCCTGTCTTTTACTGCACAGAGGTACCCTCCTGCACTTCAAAAGGGTGACACAAATCACCCTGTAGTGTGTGTGATGTCTGTGGGCTCCATGCAGCCCCCCTTTCCACTTCCAGAGGGTTGCCCCCAAAGGGCACATTGACGTTTTGTGGTGCACAGTCAGTGCATCTCCAGATAGCCACTTTGCTTGGACACTCTTTTGCCAACTATGTAGTTCAACCCCTACAAGATCAAGGGAAGATCTAAGGATCACTGACAGAATACCGGAAACAGAAATATTGTGTGGACATAAAATTTTATCAAACATATTGAGAACCAAAAATATCAAGAAGATAAGTACAAATAGATAAGTATAGATTTACTATTCTGAGCTCCACATCTAAATACCGTAAAGATATATATGTGGAGTTATATATAATAAAGCTTTGCTTACTGAGAGAAACTTACCCTTACCAATATTTTTGGCCATGATGTTTCTGAAATTGTGCCTAATTACCAAGATCCAGTGATCAGAGAGTGGACCACCAGCCTCCTGATCTCAAAAGGATTCAGAGCCCCATAGCCAGAGATTCACATTGTATTATTCTACTCCATGATTCATGAACGGCTCAATGATAAACAACTGCCAGTGAAGGAGCACATGCAGTACCTCCTTTACAATTCATGTAGCTCTTCTTCACCTTTCTTCCACCTATCCAGAAATAAACAAACACCATTTTCAACTTGGCAAATGTGGAGCCAAGTTGAAAATGTGAAGCTGATAATGAGCATTCCCTATGGAGAACTATTGAGATCCAGATGTATATGTAATATGTGGGGTGACTACCAACACGAGAGTGAGATCAAGTGCAACAGATTCAAGGAGAGGGGATATAATTACATTGTCATCATGCAGGCAAAACAAAAGGTGGACAATACTCTGAGAGAAGATCTACTGTACAAAGTACATGAGTGTCAGGATAATGGTGCTAAATTAAGATTCATTAAATCATATTCTAATCAAGCATATACCATAAGACAAATTCTTACAATGAGTTGGCACATTCTTCAGACATACTCTGGCCCACATGATGACATTGACGGTGTGAACTGCCTACTGCTGCGGAGAAGGCTGCCAAAAGACCGTCACCGTGGCTACCATCCGTCTGCCAGATTATGTCCACAGCTGGATTTCCGCCACAAGAAAGGCAGAAATCTGGCAGTGGCCATACTGGTGGTAAGGTGGAGCTGCTGGCGAACGCTGCTGGCGGTTGCAGTGCCCCGTCCCGTTCCATGATGGAAGACCAGCTGGATGAAGGTAACTTGGGCTTCCGACACGGGAGGGGGTGTTGTGTGTGTGTGTGTGGGGGCGGGGTTGTGTGCATGAATGTGTGAGTATGTGCATGAATGCGTCTGTGTTTGTAGTATTGTTTGCATGGGTGTATGCATGTGTGTGATTGTGTGAAAAAATGGAAATGTGAATGCGTGTCTGCATGTCAGTGTAAATGTGTGAACGGATGTGTGCGAGCATGAATGGATGTATGCGTGTGTGAATGCGTGTATGCTAGTGTGAGTGAGTGGGTGTATGCGTGGTGCATGTCTGCGGGTGTGTGCATGTATGGCGAGTTGGGAATTGGAAGGGGGAGCGTGGATAGAGGTGGGGTAGGAGGCATCTGGGGAGTGTTTGGGTGGGTGGGTGAGCCAGCAATAAAAAAAAATGTCTTTAATAATGTGCAATGCATGACTGGGGATATGAAATTACACTCCTCATAGAGTGGTTTGAGGGTACACTTTTTCTTCTTGCATGAGTATCACATGTGATGGTGACATTGGAAATTACCACTCTTTTTTCTTGTTTCATTCTTCGTTTTTCTTCTTTCTTTTTTCTTTTTCTTTCTTAGTCTTGTACATTATGAGGTCTCAAGCCCAGAGATATATTAAATGTGTTCTTTATATTCCAGAAACATATACTATATGAATACTATATTTGTCCCTGGACTTTCTCTATTTATGTCAACTATTTGTGCCCTGAAGAAGGTGAGTTATCCAATGGGCCACTTTTCTCCGAAACGTATGTCGGCACTACTATGTAGGGCAAGGACTTTTCTTTGGATCTGTATTGGCATTTATACGTAAGACAAGGATAGTGCATTGTACTGCAATCCCTTTTCCCCTAAATTTAAGGATGTGAAGAAGGACTCACATAAAAGAAGGAGATTCATACACAAGAAATTTGAATTAAAGAAACAATGCAACAGATATGAAGGACTTCGATATAATGTAATAGTCTGTGGACTAGGAAGCTGATTCATCATAACTCTGTTGGAGTACAATTGGCGAGACCAGGTGGTCCGGCTGGGGCAGTATATATGATTTTTGTACCATGATTTGTGTTGTTTTCCACGTCTGGTCCTTGCTACATTTTTTATATTTTTGTATGAGTGAATCAGTATGATTGGGTTCATTGTTTTTAGGCTTTATAGACATTTTACCAGGGCATATAACAGAATTCTTTAGTAAAAAACTGTGTTTTCAGGTTATAATTGGATTATGAACATGTATATTATTAAATAAATTTATTATTGATTAGTGAAATTAGATACATTTAAATATATTTGGAACTATTGTTGGTTTGAGACACTCATAACTTAGACACCTGGGACTCCTTCTGCAGGAACCCAGTTAGTTTTAGAGACATTTGTGTAGTTTGGGGGTGGGTGAGCCTCCTACCAGTGACAGGGAAAGAATTCCTTGTCACTGGTAGGGCCTATCATTATGGTTTTCGTGGCATTGATAACGCCATGAAAACTATGGTGGTAGGCTGGCTCAAAATGCTGTCGGCAGTACTATAGCAGCCACCGGGCTGGAGAATGTTATCTCCTGCCCGGCGGCTGTTACCGCCATGGCGGTATGAATGGTAAATTGTGGGTTGGCTGCAATGTAATAATGTGGCGGTATGTACCGCGAGCCTGTTGGTGGTACTACCGCCACCTTAACACCTACCGCCGGGGTCATAATGTCCCCCTCTATTTTAAACACGTATATTCTGAATATGCCTTTGGTTCCTTTCAGAAGGGGCAAATCTTTGAGAGATAATTGAGTCAGAACATGATAACTAGTTCGAACAATACAGAGAGAGTCCTATTGAGTCCGGTTGGATTCTATTGTTGTACATAATGTATGGCGTATAGGCACAGCGTCAGTTGCACATGCCTC
Organism: Pleurodeles waltl; assembly: GCF_031143425.1. NCBI lineage: Eukaryota > Metazoa > Chordata > Amphibia > Caudata > Salamandridae > Pleurodeles > Pleurodeles waltl. The sequence continues at coordinate 160,390,859 of NC_090448.1, read as the reverse complement.
CAATTGGGTAATGGGCACAAGGACTACCATATCAAGGGGCACTACAACTGCAACACTGATTTTTGTGTGTTTGAGATGCCCTTATGAAAATATTTATGTGGCAAGCACAATTCATAGGGCTAAAAGGAGAGTGTTAGAACATATGAGAGCAATTTGTAATTATGATTGCAATTACCATGTAGCGAGACATTTTCAAGAATGACATTACGGCAATGAGAATTTGCCTAGCTTTGTGGTAGTTGATCAGATCAAGCTCAGCCAGCGTGCAGGAGACAGGCAGAAAAAGTTACTCATACTAGAGACTAAATATATAATTAATTTTGAGACTCTTGCCCCCTTTAGCTTAAATTCTAGTGAGGAAATGAATGTCCATCTGGGTTAGATGAAGGAGAAGTGAAGTTGAGCTAGTCGAGCATCCACAGGTTTATGTGTATATATAACACTTACATCACATAACAGGGGTGTACTTTGGATTATATTCACATAACGTCAAACATATACATTAAATCCAGAGAGATTATACTATAATTTTAACAATGTGTCAAAATGAACACGAGAACAATTGGGAAGCGATTTAGTAAATAAAAATGAAGATATTACTTTATATCAGCCCACTTGGGCAGAATGGTTAATATAAATATATAATTTGCTTTAAGCCCACTGGGGTGATATCATGAATAGTAAAGTTTCCAACTATAAATCATGCATTAATAGATTATTATAAAGAAAATTATGCTTTTCTATAACCAAAATTGATATACGTGGATATCTTGAGTGTGCCACATGCAAGTCTTATAGACACAATGAGTTGGAGATTAATCTGAATTTAAAATTTTACTGATTTGGTAATTTATATATTTTCGTATACTTGCTTGCTTCCATATGCATTAAGAATTATTTTCATATTGTGATCTGTTAATACACCTTTTACGGCATGCATGCTTTCAATTGTTGAAGAATAGATTGTAAAGTAATGATGAATTTGGTAGGATTGACATTTCATCATGGCGGTCGCTTTTCACTGTAATATGTTTGCACTAGGGTGTTAGTCCTCTTTTTATGTTTTTTAGTATTTAGTATGTAGATTTTATGGCCATCCCTTCTGGGATCAAGGCTACGGCTGAAACGCGTTGGGAGGAATACTCTTGTAGCATAGATAGTTTTTGCAATTTGCCGAAGGTATCCAAGCTTTCCTATGGCATGTAAGGATGCATTGATATATATAATTGAGAGCTGAAATGGCCTTTTCGAAAACTGCAACCGTGGAAATGAATCAACAAGGACTTGAGCGGACACATGGAAGAACAGACCATTATGGTGCATTTGAAGAATTACAGAGATTAAAGAAAAGGGAACTAAACTAATTTTTATCACACCCACATATGATGATCCCAATCCAGATATGTTGAAGGAATGGGCAGCCCATAATGCTCTCAGTTTGGCAGGAATGATGAAAATATTAATTAAATATGCCCAGATGGATAGATACAAGCTGATTGAAAAGATAGAGAGTGTTACTAAGGAAATTGAAACATTTGCAGACAAGAATTTGGTAGATTCGTTGAATTCAGCAATGGAAGATCGGTTGGGAAAAATAGAGGAAGAAATCATTCAGAAGAAAGCACAAACATTTAACAGAGAAAAACTTGATTATGAGATCGGACTGATATATACATTTGCTAAAAAGTTTGATTATTGGAGAAGTCAGAAAGGGAATGAGTCACAAACCAAAATCATGATTTTAGCAAGAAGAAAATCTAATGTTGAAGTGAGTGAATGTTCTGACACTGATGCTGATGAATCACTGCGAATGAAATCACACACCTCGCTACAAGAAGAATTAGATTTTTTAAGGAGAGATCAAGAATGAATCACAGACCATGGCGAGGAGGTGTCAGAATAAGAGGAAGAGGCAGAGGAAGAAGAGACAAGGTGGCAAGAGAAGAACAGGAGAAGGTAACTCGGAGCAACAAGCGGTATTGATAGATGATAAAACTGTTCTTAACCTATCCAACGTTGAACTGGATGAAGATGACATAAGAAACCTGTCCTTGGGCCTCTCATTTTGCCAGATCAATGGATTTGAGTATGTACAAAGTTGTAGAGATCTTTTTTTATTTATAAGAAAATGTAAACTGTTGAAAATTCATAAACTGAAGAGGAACCTGTGTGTAAATAAACCACTATACTCTTAACGCTCGTGGAGTGCCGTACTTCTGGATTTTTGGAAGAGAGTGTGGCTCAATAGACACAGTGGCGCGCGTCACGTATATTGACACCGCTGGCGTTCTGGTGCAGGAAGGGTACGCCGTTTCGAAGTGTTTATGTACATATATATATATATATATATATATATATATATATATATGTATACATATATATATATATATATATATCACCATTAAGTCACTATGGATGGATAGTGTGTGCAATCCTCCAAGCGATAATGATACCTTAAGATTAAGGGCTTATGTCCAATGCACCAGAATGTGTAAGCGATCAGAGGAATTAAATCTTAGACATTCATAAGTCAAGTTAAAAATACCCTTTTTTCAAGTGGAACATGACCAAGCAGCAGAATAAGAGGCTGTCCTTCAGATCTCCCAATTATACTGTCTAAATAACCCTACTACAAGTGTTAGCCATAGTGGCATTACAAGTAATGACTAGCAAGAAGAGTCTAGAGACTGTTGAAGTCACATTAAGTGGTAGTCTTCACTTTCATTTACTTTCCTGATTCGAGGTTCCTAAGCTCCAAGATTACTTGAGTGCTATGTATGACGGACAGTAAGATTGACACAGGTTCTGGTGGGAGGTAGTGTGGAAACTATACCTGCTGTCACAACTATAGTCTGACACCACCCAGAAACCTAGAATGGTAAATCACGAGGAACCATATGACGGGTCAAAGAAACAGCTTGAAACAGCTTGAAAAGTTCCCTAGGACCCCTTTGTCATGTACTGTAACCCAGTACGGCCCTGGAAGAGCGAGCAGCTTTGTTCCAGCTTCTTTTTGATTCTTGTGGGACATGTTATATCAAGTCATGTCATGCCATGCAATATCATGTCATATTATGTTATAGTATGTTGATTTGTATAGTGCCCTAATCACCCAAGAGGGTATCCAGGATCTTGGGCAAGGTGTCTAGGTGTGTGGTCCCAATGTGCTTATATGAAGAGCCAGATATTCAGCTTCATGCGGAACTCAAGAAGTGAGGAGGAGGCTCAGATGTGTAACAGGAGGTTGTTCCATGTATTGGGTGTGCAACAGGGGAATGAGCAACATGAATGCCATGCTCTACAGGTTGAAATCCATGAGTTTTGGAACATTAAATGTGTCCTGTGTAGATCAGATTTGTAACCCTTTCAAGCAGGATTTTTTTTTTTTTAATTTCATTTATTGAGTTTTATGAACATGACAAAAAGTGCTGCACAGTACAGAAATGAATAGAGACAGCCACAGTATTTCCTAACGAGTAAGAGCAAGCTCCTGGAGGCAAAGGGTAACAAGAAATCAAGAATACATTACAGTTAAGTGAATGGCATAACAGAAATAATGAGCAGTAAATGTAGATGAAGTTAATCATGTGACTCGTTGGTGGAGTCATGTTCCAAGGACAAGAGGTAGGCGCGAGATAGTATGCCAAGTGTCTCTCAGTTTGGAAGACAGAGATTGAAGGGAAGTGTAGATTTTGCTAGTTGTGCCACCATATGTCATATTCCTCAGCCAGGCATCGGTAGTGGGAACCCTAATAATACCCCAGTGGAGGGCTATTTGTCTTTTAGCCAGCAGCAATGCTATAGCGGTAAATCATCAGGCAGCAATGGTTTAACGTACCCCAGTAGGGCCTTCATTGGATCTGGGTTCATAGTATGTTCGATCATGGTAGAGATTAAGGCCAAGATAGACCCCCAATAAGCATGAATAATAGGGCAATTCCAGGCTGAATGTACAAAGTCAGCATAATCAGCAGCACATTTAGCCTGGCAGAATCTCGCTGTGCCAAGGCTTTAGATGTGGTGTTTAAGTGATACAGAAACTTGTAGTGTAGCAATCTGTGCCTGTGGTTAATAGAAACCAGTTTTGTTTGTGTGCAGCAGTAGTGCCAGGTACTATCTGGCAAGGAGTGCCACAAGTCTTCCTCACAATCCACCATGGATTTCTCTGGGCCTGTGTTTTTCAAAGTGAGGCATTTGTGGTGTAACCTGGAGATTAGTCTGGCGCTGTCTGTATTGGTTATTACTAAGGTTAGGGTGGAAACTCAGTTGGCTCCTCAGGGTATGGATGCATGTTGTCACTTTGGGTACTGTGCAGGTGGTTGAACACAAATTTATCCATGATCGTATAGACCCCAGGAAGGCGGGTGTGAGCCTTCAGTGTCTGCTGCATAAGGCATTCCCGGGCCAGGGGGACCCAGAGGTTGTTTGATAGGGGCACGTTGGGGAAGTATAAAAGCGCGCTTCCTAATAATGTTGAAGCTTGGATGAAGCCCAGAAATTCATAGCAAGGGTTTGAGTTTCCGTGCGATCTCGTGGGAGTCCCTGGGGTAAAAGCGAGGAGAGTGAGAGATCCTGTGCCTGGTACAGTTCTGATTTCAGTAGGGGAGTCTGGCATCAGGGTGGTACAAAGAGTAGGCAAAGTGGTATTGTGTTACCAGATGATATCAGGGACTTCAAATCCACCCTGGTCATACGGAAGAGTCAGCATCTCCAATTGGATTCTGGGACATCGTGCCCACCAAGATAAGCCGATTCAAGAGGCTACATAGAGTTGCGAAGAAATTGATGGGCAGTGAGATAGGAATATTTATAAAAAGGTATCAGAAACGTGGCACCACCATCATTTTAATTTTAGTGATGTGCCCCACCATTGATAGCACCAGTTTGATCCAACTATCCACCTAAGAAGTAAGCTGGTCAATGGCTGGATCTTAGTTTCGGAGCATGACCGCGATTCTCTGTCTTTGCAGTATGATCCCAAGGTATTTGGGAGAATCCGTGCAACAGCGTAAGGGATACTCCAAATCACTGGGAGCAATCACCTCTGATACTACAAGGAACCCATGCATTTTTTGTGATGCAAATACCTTCACTTGAAGCCTTGAAGGCAGAGCTCGCATTTAAAGACAGCGCCATGCAATGTGTTTTCTGGAAATCACCATTGCCTGGCTGTATAGCCCTGGAATGGGATTTGCAGCGTAGTTTTGACAGGAGCATGATCTGAGAGAGTGCGCAGCAAGTGCATAACATCTGTCATCCAGAGGAGGGAGCCCCGAGAAACAAACCAGTGATCTATGCGCATTTAGACATTATGCAGGGCTGAGTAAAACATGTATCCTTTGGTGTGGGGGTGTGCAAAACATCTGAAAGCTGCAAGGTGTCGAGAAAGTCATGTAGGGTGCGAAAGGAATGGGATTTCGTTACAGTGCTGGCGCCAGTTGAGTCCATTGGGGGGTGGCAGGTTAAGCTGAAATCTCCTCCAATAAGTATAAAATCCCTTGTGTATGGCCCTTTAGAGTGGTAAGTTCATAATAAAATTCAGGAGAATCTGTGCTGGGGGCATAGATAGTTGCTAATAGGACTGGTTTACCGGCAGGAGTGCAGAAGACTAGCACTTACCAGCCAGGTGCATCAGTGATCTGGTCATGGCAAGTGAAGGGAATGCTTTTGTTAAATAAATTGCACAGCCCTCGAGAGTATGAGCTAAAATGGGCAAAAAATATTTTAGGGCCCCAAACAGAAGCATAGGGACAGTTATCGCTGTTGGGGGGAAGGTGGGTTTCATAAAGGAAGTCAACTTTACTATTATGTCTGTGTAGGTAAGAGAGGACCTATTTCCCTTTCCTGGGGGTTGTTGAGGCCTCTAATTTTCCACATTATGCCAGTTAGTGCTAGACCACGACTATCACCGGTTAGAGTGCTTGTGCTCATCAGTATAACGCAAAAGTGTGCAGGATGTGTGCTTTTGTGGCCGTATATCATAATTTAACATCAGTGCAGTTCATGAAACAAATTCCAAACTGACCCAATAAACTCCCACCCACACCAGCGCATCTAGCAGCTGGCGAATGCAAAACAGACAATCAAAAAACAAAAGAGTGAACATGTACAACTTGGGGGGGTGGCAACGGTTTGGGGCCAGTTCCCATTTATGTATTAGATAAGAAATCATAGTGTTTTGATTAAAAAACAGCATCCTGCATCGAGATATGCATGAGACACAGTGATATACTGATGGGCTAAGAGGCAGGGCAGTAGCTGCAGCATTCACATAAAGGGCTAGACACATACATGGGAGGGAGCTTAAGTAGGGAAGTCAGTCAGGGTAGGAGAGATGAACGAGTCAGGTGAGCAATACGGTGCCATTTGGTGAGGGGAGCTATCCCCAGCGCTGTGTTGCTTGCAGAATTACAGTCACATCTACAGGGGTATTGAAGATCAAGTGATTCCCATTTACATTCACATGAGACACGCCAGATAGAGCATTCTAAATTGAGGCCCAGTTTCCGGAGAGTGTTTTTAACATCCAGGGATTGGTGACGGGCCTCTTGAACTGCTAGTATGACGTCTGGGAACAGGGACATCACACAGCCTTGATATTGAAGGGGACCACGTTCACAGTGGAGACACAATGCTGTGTAAAAGTCCTTAAAGTTGAGGAGACAAGCCACAATGGGGCGTGGTTGTGCACCCGGGGGAGGGCATGGGCCCAATGATCTGTGAGTTCTCTCTACCACAAATGTGACAGAAAAGTCTTGTCTGCTGAATAGTTCTGTGAGCAGCCTCTCAAAGAACTTGTCTGGGTGACCAATACTTGTGGACTCTGCTACCCCTAAAATCTGTATATTGTTTCAGCTTGATCTGGCCTCAAGATACTCATTTTTAGCCATTGTGGATTTAGGCATACATTCCACTTTATCTAGGTGCTTTCTCTTATTCGTGGCATCGCCCTCAGAAATTCTGCACTCCACCCCATCTAATCACGTTGCATGGCATTCAAGACACTCAGGCCCACATTATTAATTTGGTGGTAAGTGCCGCCTACCGCCACGGCAACGGCCACCAAAAGACCGTCGCCGCGGCTAACATCCGTCCACCATAATATGACCGCAGCCAGATTCCTGCCACAAGAAGGACGGAAATCCGGATGTGGCCATGCTGGCGGATGGTGATAAGGTGGCGCTGCTACCACTAGCAGCGCCACTCCAGTAGACCGCCGCCAGCCGTATTATGAAAAATAATACAGCCTGGCGGTGTTCTGCTGGTGGGCGCTGCTGGAGGTAGCAGTGCCCCATTCTGCCACCTGCCAGAAGACCCCCAGGATTCAGGTAAGTCAGGTTTCCGACAGGGGAGGGGGATGGGGGTGTTGTGTGGGTGTGTGGGGGTGTGGGCATGAATGTGTGAGTGTGTGCATGCATGCGAATTAGTGTGTAGTGTTGCTTGCCTGTGTGTGTGTGTGTGTGTGTGTGTGTGTGAGAATGCGTGAATGAATGGAAATGTGAATGCATGTCTGCATGTAAGTTTGGGTGTGTATGGATATGTGCGTGAATGAATGGATGCATGCGTGTATGAACGTTTGTATGCCTGTGTGAGTGAGTGTGCGAATGCGTGGTGTGTGCTTGTGAGTGTGCATGTATGGGGAGAGGATTGAAAGGGGGAGTGTGGATGGAGGGGAGGGGAGTGGATGTTGTCTGGGGAGTGTTAGGGGAGTTGGCTGGGCCTCCTACTAGTGACAGGGAAGGAATTCCCTGTCACTGGTGGGGCCTACCGCCATGGTATTCGTGGCGTTACGAACGCCACGAAAACCATGGCGGTAGGCAGGGTCATAATGCCGTCGGAAGGACAGTAGCAGCCACTGGGCTGTAGGTTGTTGTCTACAGCCCGGAGGCTGCTACTGCCATGGCGGTCGGTGTGGTACATTGGTGGGTTGGCTTCAGCCAACCCACCAATGTCATAATGTGGTGGTATGTACTACCGCCACATTTCAACTGACAACCGGGGTCATAATGACCCCCTCAGTCATATTATCCAAGCGGCTGTTGAGAGAGTCAAAGTGGGTGGCTATAGATTTGAACCCGGCATGAAGCACAGCCATGATAGCAGATGCCCCGTCAAGTGGTGTCCGATAATGAGTGGTGGTGTCTCGGACCCCTGGACAGGTCAAAAGAAAGCTTTTTTTGTTTGGGGTCATTGCACCCCATTATTGGTGTCAGGCAACCAGCTCAGTCCCAAAGAGGAACGCAAGAGTATGGAAAGACATCTCAAGTAGTATTGGCACATGTTTCCACAAACCCGCCCCTCATTGATCTTCAAACTACCCATGGGTCCTTAGTGTCCCTTCCTGCACGTAAACAATCATCCGGTGCATTTTGCTTCTTCTGTATGTGCTGCAAAATGCAGCACACATTTAAAAAGCAAAAAACAAGGAAGAATAAAAGCATTCCTCCTTGCTTTGCCCAGCTAACTCCACCCCTGGGGTGTCATTAGTTTTTGGCGCTGCCTCAGGTTTACGACAACTTGTAAATCTGAGTCAACGTCAAAAGCAATGGGTGTTGCGGTGGAACAACCCCAGCAACACCTATTGCACACCACTCTGACACAGAAAAATGCATTGGAGGGGCCCATATTTACAAGGAGGCGTGATGCTACTAAAAAGTGGCGTTACACCTCCTTATAAATATGGAGCCGTTCTTAGCGCCACCGGAGCGTCACGAAAAGAGACGCTCTGGTGGAACTAGGGTCTCTTAAATATGCCCCTATATTTTTATTGTCACATCTCTTCATCTGATACAGAACACAGACAAACACAGTGGCCTTGACAAAAGACCCAATCCCTGGGGACACTCCAAACCATGGTGAGAAATACCCCAAACCAGACCCCCACATACAGGGTTTAGACCTAGTGCCTGAATTCCAGTTTTATCAATGGCTCTTCCAGACAGCTTCTTTAACTTCCCTCCTTTCGTCTGAATGATACCTGGATCTTCTTTCACTGCCTTCACTCTTTGAATTCATAGTATATGTGGACAAAGTGTACATGTCACCCACTAAGGGCCTCATTTACTAGGAAATGATGCAGCGTGGTGCTGCAAGTCAGCTTACTGAGCTGCATCATTTTGAAAATGGAGGGATGCGTTGTATTTACAGAAATACGACGCATCCCTGTACTTCCCTCTGGGCTGGTGCAAAAACTGCTGCCTAGCACCAATGCAAGCAATCTTGCACCATTGTGCAAGGGTGCCTGTGTTGCAGGGATTTTTGTTTATGTGCAGGAAGGGACATCTTGCTATACATAAACAATTATTATAAGTGTTTTTTCCTATTTCAGTGTGTGCAGCACACATGGAAAGAGGAAAGAAAACTGGGAGAAATCGTGTTATTTCTCCCTATTGTGCCACTTTAACACCATCCCTGAGGTAGCATGGGAATCTGATGCATTCCCAGCCTTGTAAATCTGGGAATGTGTCAGATTCTGTCAGGTTCCATGTGTACTGCGTGGGAACACCAACAGCAACACCCATGAAATGCCCATTTCACGCAGAGTTATGCATGAAAACTATGCAAGGTGGCTTTGAGTGGCCTTTTCCCAAAAAACGATCATAAACCTTGTTTATGATCGTTTTTTGGGAAAAGGGGCGGGGCCATGGGGGTGATGTGCACTGAGGGGGAGTGTTAAGCTCTCCCTCTCAGAGCGCATGTGTGTTTGGCCGACCCGCTTGCGCACAGGGCTCTCTCCAGCCCAGCAACACAGTTTGGGCTCTCAGTCTACCTGGGAGCGCCCTGGCTGGGCGTTCCAGCCAATCCTGACGCTGCTCTAACCTAAGGATTGGCACAGGGTGGAGGAGGAGGAAGTGGAGTGGTGCGGCGCGGGAGAGCAGGTAAGTGTTTTTTTTAATTTTTTATTATTTTGTATTTAATACTACCCCTTCCTTCTCCCTTGCGTGCCGCCCCTTTAAATATGCGCGAGCCACGACTGCAGACACACAGTTAAAGGAGCTCATGACCCATGTAACATGACCATTTCCCCGCTAAGCCACAGGTATCTGATGTCAAGATGCATGAGAAATGTATTTCTTGCAAATAAAGAAATAGAAACATACAATCTGCTTTGCTATACGCAGGTCTACTGTAATTACACGAACCTCCCCATTTGTCATTGATTTACAGAATTTGCCTCATAATCCACCATCTGCTGATTTCTTTACAGATTGCCACTAAAATATTGTTCCCCATATATATCAAAAGTTACAAAAGAATGCGTCATCTTATAATACAAATTTGCCACTTCTTGCCATATAATTTAGTCAAACCTGATACGTTATTTAAGCTCCACTGCCACATGATTCCGGTGGCCCTGTTTGTACTTGCCGGGGGATGTTCTAGCTTACTTTATTCGAGATGTTATAAAACGGATGTCATTGTTCTCCAACCCTGCAAAAAGAACGTGCGTTTAACACTAGCTGGCTTATCACTCGTGCAATTGCATATTTGCAGATCCTCTCTATACTGCTTTTTTGAAGGTTTTTGTCTAGTTATTGGATTTCATATCTAGATGCATACGTCCTGGAATATGTAAGAAGTACAACTTTATTAAAATTGAGTTTAAAATAATATCTTTAATGAGCTAAGATAAACCCATATGTTTAAAGGGTCTGACGTACTAAACCCTTTTAAAGTCACAAACCCTACAGTTTTCAAAATCACAGCTTTTGAAACTGCAAAAGGTTTAATAATTGCTATTTGCAATGACATGTATCAATGGTTTGTGATGGCAATTGCTGTTGAAATCATTGATTAGGTAGATTCTTGGTTTGCGGTGATGTCCTTGCGGGGCAGGTTTGCTTTGGGAAATCATGTTGTGTGGCTCCTGGGAGCAAACAGTGGTTAGAGGGACCGTAGCATGCTTTCTTCGTCGTCTATTGGGATAGATATCTGATGTACTTTGCAGGCCCCATCTATTTATTATTTCTCAATTAGAGGGGTTGCAATTAACAACCTGCATAGTTAATATTCATTGTACAGTTTATTTTGTGACTTTCTCCAAATGATCATTTGGCAATGCGACCTACTACTACATAGGTGGCATTGCAAAATACAAGGCAAGTCAGAAAACCTTGTGGGACAATTTTCACCCAGTATTTGAGCCGTGTCTGTGTATACACCGGGCCATGGAGTGTAAAATTTCCTAATTACAAGCCATGCTTTGTGAATGATGGATTTAGCCTCATTATTTGTAAATGTGCAAATATTTTTCAACAATGTGCTTTGATTGTGGATAATGCAAACACATTAAGGCGGTCATTATGAACACGGCGGTAAACACCGCTGACCGCCGTGGCGACGGTGAACAGAAGACCACCATTGGCATTGAACAGAAACCTGCCATATAATGAACCAAAAACCAGATTCCGTCAAAAATCACCAGTCCACCAGTCTGCACCAGGACCCTGTCGGTGGAAATGCTGGACCACCCACACCGCCGAGCACACCCACATCCCGCCCTCCAAATAATGATGCACAAATCACCTTGGCAGTCAGTGGCAGCCGAACAACCATTAGAAGTGCAAACAGCCACGGGCGGCAAGTGGACCCAACAGGAAGAAGTAAACACATTGGATAAATTAGAAACCCAAACTCCTGACACACATCCACAACACCATTAAAACACTCATAGACACCCCCCACAATCCTTTGCAACGAAAGGAGGCCAACGAAGACAGAGAACACCAGAAGCAGACACCGAACGCCACAATACATGAGACTCACACCGAACCACAGAAGAGCACCCTCACCGCGATTCCACCCCGACACCAATCACCACACTTACCATGTCACCCCCCAAACATCCATGCTTCACAGAAAGGGAGCTAAGGACCATGGTTGACGAGATCCTGAAGGTGGAGCCACAACTATTCGGGGCTCAGGTGCAGCACGCACCCGTCGCCAGGAAGATGGAGCTATGGCAGACCATTGTCAACAGGGTCAATGCAGTGGGACACCATCCATGCACCAGGGACGACATCCGCAAGAGATGGAACGACCTGCGGGGAATGGTCAGGGCCATGACATCCAGGCACCACATTGCAGTCCAGAAGACTGGGGGAGGACCTCCACCAACACCACCCGACTACACTGACTGGGAGGAAAAGGTACTGGCCATCCTGCACCCTGAGGGACTCACTGGACTCACTGGAGGAATGGACCCGGGTAAGTCGTCTACATTTACCCCATATCCATCACACCTGGAATGCATGCACCACCCTCCTGCACTAACCAGGACCAACACAACACCCAGGCCACAGGCCCTGCATGCTCTCAAACCCACTAACAGGCCCACATCCCTCCCCCTGTGCACAGCCACCCGCCCCTGCAAGGAAACGCAATGGCCTATAACACCCACAATGCACCTCCACATCCTAAGCTAAAGCAATGTTAACCCCACTAAAGAATCCTGCATGGTCCCAAAGTGTGTAAGCTGCACAAACCCGCCCAGGCCTCTGCACCTCATCCGACTATGCTAATGTAACAGACATGTCCATTTTCCCCAACAGGCACCACCACCCATGCCACCCTGACAGACAGGACACCTCACAGGACACTGGGGTGGAACCCTGGACACTGATGAGCAGGCTGACCCCTCACACAGTCCTGAACTGTCAACATCCAGCAGCCCCACCCAGGATACCACTGACACCCCTACCACCCAGGCAAGAACATCAGCCCAGGGCAACTGACGACACATCTGTATATACAGGCCACAGACTGGTGGAACACAAGTACAGAGGCCACAGTCAAGCCCTACCAACAGGTAGGAAGACAATGGCCCCAGTACAAGTGGCACCACCAGACCTGTGCAGGGGACACAGGCATGGGGGCTAAGCCCAGTGGGAGGGCATCAGTGGGCCGGGGGGGGGGGACACAGGATGGATGCTGCAGCCCAGGACGTTACAATGGCCAGCATAGTAGGTGCGCTGCTGCAGCTTGTACAAACCCAGCCTGAGGCCCACACAGTACAGGAAGCCCCCACTACAGCACAGGAGACAGACCGGACAATGACAGCATCAGCAGCAACTTCCCACGAACTACCCTCAGAGGAAACACAAGGAAAACCATCACATCCCCTATAGGTCAACAATAGGCACCCAAACGAACCCTCCGGCCAAGATATGGGACTGAAACACCTGCCAAAAACAAGGCCCTTTCAAAGAAGTGACTCTGCATAAATCTGTCCACCAACTATCCAACACAATCAACCACCAAACAGTGCTAACAATAATTAAGAACTCATGTAAGCCTTGATGGACCTACCAATACTTATAACAAGGCTGCCACCATGTTGGCATTTAGGATAACCACCCATGACCAACTGCCATCACTGTAATTTGCACAATTCAATCCTTCACCAAATAAAACACATATCACACCTGTAACACTGTCACCTGTCATAATGTGTGAACAAAGTGAAGTATGGATGCAACTGGCTGAGAACTACTTTATTTGTACCTGCATAGCATGAAAGTACCCACTCGCCTTACATGTTGTTGTGCCTAAATATGTTGAGAAAAAGAACCGCTAAATTGTATTCTGTCCTATGCAGACCTGGACATAGTTGCAATTAGTACAATCAACCCTCCCCAGATAACAAGCTACACTGACAGTATGTTTCACAAACACCAATCTCATAGTTACTGGAAGTAGAGTTGTATCAGTTGGGTCCTGGCATTGACAACTTCTCCTTCCTCATCATCACCATCACTCTCGTCACCTCTCTGAGGAAGCTGGTCTGGATATACAGCACCCTCCACCTCCAAGAGGGGGATAGAATTTCTCACTGCCACGGTCTGCAGCATGCAGCAGGCCACCACTATTCAGGCCCATAGGCCAGGGAACCGCCAGAGATATGTAGACAACGAAATCTAGCCTTCAGGAGACCTATTGTGCGCTCTATCACCCTCCTAGTACGTCCATGGGCCTCATTCTAATTCCTCCCTGCATCTGTCCCAGGATTCCTCACTGGTGTCAGGAGCCAACGCAAGTTGGGATTGCCAGAATAATCTAGAAAAAGGTGCAAAACAGAACTGTCATTGACAAGCCTCAGAGGCAGACAGCCTGGCTGTCTGCTAAGTGGCAGTTTGTGACAGAAACACCTACCTATGATCCACCCTCTGTCCTCTTGTAATTGTTCCATCTTGTGTGGCATACTACTGTTCCTCAGCACAAAGGAATCATGGACTGAACCAGGGAACATGGCATTCACATGTGAGATGTACTGGTCTGCAGTACATACCAATTGAATATTCATGGTGTGAAAGTTCTTCCTGTTTCTGTACACCTGTTCACTGACTCTTGGGGGGATTATAGGTATGTTGGTGCCATCGATGGCACCTATCACATGGGGTATGTTGGCAAAGGCATAGAAGTCTGACTTGTTGGCAGGGAGGTCAGTACTTTGCGGAAACCTCAACCTCAATAGGACTGCAGGTATCGTACAAATGCATTCAGAAATCTTGTCAGTATCATGCTGAACATTGGCTTGAAAAACCAGCACCCATGCCCACTGTCACTTGAAATGAGCCCGTGGCCAGGAAATGGAGTGCAGAGAGCACCTGCACTTCAGTAGGGATGGCATGCTGATTACGATTTGCCTGAGGCAGTGCAGGATCCAGTAATGCACAAAGTTCAAGAATAGTTGCACGGGTGAGTCTGTAATTGATTATGATGTGACGCTCCACCATGGTCCGCATATCCACAAGTGGTCTGTACACCAATGGTGCCCTTCCTCGCCACAAGGGTCGGTACCTAGGAGGAAATTGAAACACTTGTGAGGAAGACACATACACCGGCACACATTGTCAGTCATTGAGCACTGCTGATTGTAGGGACTCAAATGCTAAATGTGTTTGACATAACATCAACTAGACCATAATTATTGATCAGGGTTTGTCAAGTGTGGTATTGTTAATGGTCACACGCATATGTGGGTTTGGTGAACATTAGGGCCTGAATTGTGCAGATAGCAGTATTATAAATGAGTAGTTATTGGCAAAATGTCTGCCCCCTGTAATCCAGAACTGTTGTGGTAGAAGTGACCTCATACTGCTAGCGGTGACGTAACAGCGTAAGGCGGTGTTTACCGCCGTGCGCACAGTCATTGGTTAACATGGATGTCAATAGGGAATTCTAGCGTATCATCATCGCCGCTGGCGCTGGCGGTGACGGTGCACACCACCACGGTGCGTACGCAAAATCATCACTCCAACTTCACTTGACTCCCTGATCTTGTGCAAGCAGGTACTCCACTGAGTGTACTGCTGTGTCCTGCCTCTGGTCATGGAAGTGACTCGTGTTGCAGGGGAAAGGGCCCTGGCCTTCACCCAAGAGGAATTGGAGAGGCTCGTGGAGGGGGTCCTGCCCCTGTACGCCAAGCTCTACGGACGGCCAGAGGTACAGGTAAATCGGGGGATTGTGGGCAATGGTTATGTGTAATGGATGGTGTTGGCTGTAAATATGGACCCTGGATGGGCCATGGTTCCTGACATGCTGCGTGCGTATGTGCTGTTAGTCTGTTTGTACTGTCCGTCCCATAGTGGATGTATAGCCAGCTGTATATGCTTGCCAAGTGCCTGACCTCTGTGTTACATTTCTGTGTGTCCCTTTTAGGTCTGCGCCCACCAGAAAAGGGCACTTTGGCATGCCATCGCAAGGAGGTGCGGACCCTGGGGGTCAACAACCGGCGGAGCACCCACTGCAGGAAGAGGTGTGAGGACCTGCGGTGCTGGGCACGAAAAATCTGCAAGGCCCAGCTGGGGAAGTCCTCCCAATGGGGAAGGGGTGCCCGTCGGGCACTGGCCCCCCCTTATGCTACGCATCCTGGAGGTGGCGTACCCAGACCTGGATGGGCGCTTGAAGGCTGCACAGCAGTCACAAGGGGGTGAGTACACATACCATATTTTGGACCCTTGATGGATGTCTATGTGTGCATTCGGGTTTATGCTGCTTAGTTGCAGGGAGTCTGACTGATGTCCATCTACATGATGGCCCCCATAGGGAGTAGGGGTGTTTTGATCAGGTCCCCTACACTTTGGGTCCTTAGGTTGTTTAGGGAATGGGTGTAGAGCAGGGTTCTGGACACTAGTCAGGGGCATGGCCATGGGTATAGTGGAAGGTGCTGCCTGTTGGAGGGTCTTCTGGGTGGGTGTATGTATGAACCACTATGTTCACTCCTTTCAGCTATTTACAAGTGTCTCTCCTGTTTTGTCTCCCCATCCATGTTCTCTTGTGTTGTTTGTGTACATCAGCATCATCTGGCGAGGGAGCTTAGGCACCGGCGAGTAGGGATGCAGCGGCCCACGGATCTTCGGAGTCATCCAACACCATGGGAACCAGTGGGTTGGAGGGTGAGGGTAGTACCACGGGGGAGGCAACTACCACTGGAGGTAGTGACTCCGATACCTCCTCCGATGGGGGCTCCCTGGTGGTGGCGGACCCTCATGGGCCCACCCCTACTGTATCATCTTCCATCACCCACTATGCCATCACCGCCCTCCCATTTGCTCCCCACCAAGTTGTCCGTGCCCGCTCACCCAGAAGGGTGGGAGTCACCTTCGCCCCAGGCACCTCCTCCCCTGCCCCAGTCAGCCCTGCTGCCCTCATGGGGGAGGCTATTGACCTCCTGAGAACCATCTCTGTAGGGCAGACAACCATCGTCAATGCCATCCAGGGGCTAGGATCAGAGATGCAGCAGACCAATACCTATCTGGATGGCATTCACTGTGCCATGTCTGGCCTACAGAGATCTTTTCAGGCTCTTGCCTCCTCTTTGATGGCAGCCAGTTTCCCTGGTAATTCCATCCCCCTCCAACCTTCTCGACCCCTTCCAGCACCCCACTCCCTTCACCCGTCCAAAGCACACATTCTGACAGGCAGTCCCACATCTCAACACACAAGAAGCACACTTCTAAACACAAGCACCACACCTCCCACCACAAGCATTCACACAGCCAACATACACATACACACACAGCAACATCCACTTCCCCCAGTGTGCCCACCTCTTCCGCCTCCCTGTCTGTCCCCTTTACATGCACAGCCCAGGCACTGCACCTTCATTCACTGTTGCTGAGCCTATTTCTGCACTCACCACAATAACACACATCCATACTTGCGCCCCAGACACCACACCTGCACTCACCACAACTACTTTAGTTGACACATGCAGCACACTCACCAGACTTGCAGACACCACCACAACATACATTCACACTGGCAGCTTGTCTTCTCCCACTGTGTCCACCCCCTCCTCCAAAAACACACAAACGCACCAAAACACCCACCCATCACACATCCACCACACATCAGCATATTGTCCCCACAACACGCACCCCTACACCACTTACGTCCACACCCTCTGCCTCCACTCCCACGCCCTCATCCAGGTCCAATCCAATTGCTCCCAAAAAACGTTTCCTCTTCCGTGCTGACCTCTTCCAACCCACTGGCCCAACCCGTCTTGTCCCTAAACGTGCGCACCTCCTTGCCCTTTCCACTCCTTCCACTTCACAGCCCGCCCCTGTCCGCCCTTCACATTCCCATGCCCCTTCCCCAGAGAGGAAGAAGCCCCGTGCTGAGCCAATTCCATCTGGCTCCACCCGGTCCAAGTATACCCCCCACCTTCCAAGGCCAAACCCAAACCCCCTCCACCTTCCGAGCGCAAATCCAAGGCCCACCCCCATCATAAATCCCTACCCCCACCACCCCTGCTCCTGTTCTCTGAGGTGCCTGCATGCCCCATTGTTGCCCCTCTAAGGTTGAGTACTGTAGCACTTTTGGGAGTCAGGTTGGGGCCATTGTAGCCCATGGAACTCTAACACTATAGACTGGCCATTGGCCTTACTTGACAATCGTTTGCTCAGAGAGCTGCATTAAACGTTTATGTGTGGCCTGTGTTTTGGCGGCACACTCTGGATCCCTGGTCTCTGGTTTCATTGTTTGTGGGTGTGGGGCATTTATATGTACTATGGTCAGGTTGGATTTGCCTTGTGTCGGGTAAGAACCTCTTGCTGTGGGGTGTATGGGTTGTGCTGTTGTGAAGAGTTGTGGGAGCATTGCAGGGTGGATGGAGTGGGTGGGTATGTAACTGTGCCCTTTCTTCCCTTGTTTCGTAGGTTGCGGTACTTACCATTGTCGTCTTCGTTGGCGGTCTCGGTCGTGGAGGTATATGGCAAGGAGAAGTGCTGGTATGATCTGCAGCTCTCTATCCATGTCTGCTTCAGCGTGTTGTGTAAGCCTCCGGTGAGTGTTTCCTTATACTTAGTTCGTTTCCGCCTGGCTTTGCGTGGCGGTGGTTCCCACCCCGGAACTGATGGCGGTCTAGTGGTTCTTTATTTGATAGGCGGGTTGGGCCTTTCCGTCGGCCTGTGGGCAGCCTTTGCCTTCATTGTCGGCATTCCTCTACTGGCGGTGGGTGGTTTTCAGGATGCCTGTGTTTCAGTTGGTTCATTAATTGGCGGTCCGGACCGCTCCTCTGTTGGCGGTTTTTACAACCGGCGATGCAGTGTTTCCCACCGTGTTCATAATGAGGTCCTAAATCTCGTGTGTTACAATTCAAAAGATGTTTGAAGTGCATATGAATAGCTCTCGCTTTTTAAGCATGCTTGGATATGTTTGTGGTAAATTCATGTGGCAGATGAGCTATGGATTTCAACACCTGGGGCTACACAAATGTACTGGCATGCTTGTAGAACACCCGGGGTGAGTGACATTATAGGGAAAAGACTGACATCAGTGAGGTGTGGCATGCAAAGAGATTTTCTAACAAAGTTACAGGTTTGGCTACCTTTCAGAGTATCTATAAATGTGTGATGTTGTTGTGGTTGAAGATTCATATTGTGAAAAATGTTAATGGGCAAGGATTTCAGAACTGTTCTTACTATCCTTTTCAGCATGTGATGTCAGAAGTAGCTGGGAACCTGGTCCAAGCAAACTCTTTTTCTGATTTCCTGTTATAAAAGGGACACATTTGAGAAGTCTTTTACTCTAAGGCAAACATATAACCAATTAACCTCAAGGTGAAGTAATGTTTGGCACAGATCCTGTGTTGAGCATGAACGAGTGTTCCCCCATCTCCACAGGTACTAACACCCTTCCCCACCGAAGTAAGAACATGCCTGAAACCAGGCACTCACAGGTTACCACCACCCATACCCAAAAACTCGACCACAATGCCACAGGCCTAGCAGAATCAGACTGATCCACAGATAGGACACAGGGAACTGAGGAGGTTGAGGCCCGTAGACCCTCCACAGAGTGAGCAGAGTGAGCAGCAAAAGATGTGGGAGTATGGCGTGGAAGATTCAGAAATGCGTAGACCATGCTAAGGGGGTAAAGATAGGAGTTATGGTAAAGCATATCCAACTACAGGGACCAGAGATTTGACTGCTACTTCCAAACTCTATCCAGCTGACCAAGAGATGTGGAGGAGGTGTAGGCAAATTTGCAATGCCTTCTTCCTCCACACATTTTTTGGCTGCAGGTAGAACAAACCACAACAGCAAACCTCCGGGAACTGAATTAAAATCAGCTTCAAAGAAGGTTTATCTTGTAATCAGAGATCACAAGACATGATTAAAGGCCATTTTTAGTGCGTGTTTTGTCAGCCAGGCCCTGACCCTACATCGAACTAGCGTGGCTGAATGCAGCACAGTGAATGATATTGTAGCAGTTTTTAACATCAGCCTGGCCTTGCACTCCACAACCACAGTACTTAGCTCCTCCCTCTCCATCCTGCCAGCAGAAGGCCTATTGAGGTACACCTAATCCCTCTACTGTGTGACTGTCTAAGAGTAATTTGCAAAGTCTTATTGTCAGCTACACCAGTCATGTGTCCCAAGACAGGCTGTGGGCACAAAGGGCTAAGGGCAGGAAAATCCCAACTTTCTAAAAGTGTCATTTTCAAAATTGTAACGAAACATCTGACTTTACCATTAAATAGAATTTATCATTACAATTTCATAGATACCAAACATGAGATAGCTACCTGCTCCCAGTTGGGGATTACAGCGTATTAATTGTAATAAGGAATCTCCAATGGTATCTTATGATAGGGGTAGGCCTTGCAGTAGGAAAAAACAAATTTAGGAGTTTCTTACTACCAGGACATGTAAAACTTAAAAATACTTGTCCACCCTTTTAATTACAATGCACCCTGGCCTTTGGGCTACCTAGGACCTAATTTAGGGGTGACTTGAATGGAATAAAAGGGGTGTTTTAGGCATGGCAAGGGGGTTATGTTGCCAAGTTGATTTGGCAGTTTGAAACTGCAGTCAGCCTGCAGTGGCGGGCCTGGGACATGTTATAAAATGCTACTTAATAGGGTGGCACAAAAAGTGCTGCAGGCCTACTAGTAGTATTTCATTTACAGTCCCTGGGTTTATGGTATACCACACTACAAGGGACATACAAGTAAATTAAATATGCCAATCATGTGAAAGCCACTCAAACCATGTTTTACTGGAGTGAGCACATGCATGTTAGCACTAGGTCGTGGTGGTAAAGTGTGCAGAGTCCTAAGGCAAACAAAACAAATTCAGCAAAAAGTGGATGGTAAAATGATTTGGGGTAACTCTGCAGAGAGGGCCAGGTCCAAAAGATACTTATAGTTAAGGGTTACATTTAAGGGGTATAGGGTTTAAATGTACATGGCTAAGGATATAGAGTATAGGTATTAAAGGTATGGTTAAGGATTACGAGCCCATAATGTAGGATAAAGGATATAGACTTAAGGGTTTTGGTATTTGTTTATGGGTTTGGGATTAAGAGGTATGGGTTTAGGAGGTATATGTTAAGAGGTTATGGCCTGGGTTAAGGGGTTAAGGGTTACTAGTTAAGAGTTAAGGTTATAAGGAATAGTGGTTAAGGGTTTGGGATTGGGGGTAAGGGATTAAAGGTTAAGAGTACAGGATCTAGGTTAGGGTTATGGGGTTATGTGAGTGCACTGAGTGCATGGAGGTGCAGAGGGCTAGGCTGCTATTCCGGATAAAGTCATTGTTGGTGCTTGACGATCGCCATAAAAATACCCATGGGTGAAAGTCTTGCATGAACCAGTATGAGCAGTCATAGACATGGCTTCCACTCAAAATCATGAAAGTATCATCTCGAATAGAAAGGGTAGCAACCTGAGCCTGCATGGATGCCACATTGGTAGATCTTGTCACGGTCATTCTGTGAACCAGTTGGTATTCATCGAATCACTGGGCTTCCACTTTTAGTTAATCCTGAGATAGAGGTTTTTCTCCTCTAAATATTCATCCTGCCTTGTCCCAGTCATATTCTATATTGGATTTGACATCTACCTTCTTTCTGAGCGAAATTCTTCATAAAACCCATACAGACGATTTATATAAATACTACAATAGTTTTTTTGCTAATGATTTTAAATGAGTGCTTCATCTTCTTTACCACTTTAAAAATATATGTGAATTGATATATCTTTACATAACTGAACACACACAGAGATATTAATTACATTCTCTAAAATGTGATTTGTTTACTTGTACTGTAGTCTTTTTTGTTCAAGGTATTGCTCTGTTTAACATTTTAAATATTTATGTGGGAACAACAGAAAAGCAGAATACTGTCATACAGATAGGCTGGTTTTCTTGAGCTGGTACATTTACTGTGCTGCTTGACGGCGCCCCAGGTGTTTGTGCAAAAATAACTCAGCAAAAACCATTGTCCTTAATGGGCTACTTTGCATTTAAGATCTCAAGAGGTCAGGTTATCTTCTGCATAAAATGCAAAGGCACATTGTGACCTAAGGTACCTCTTGTAATATGAATTATTTTCTGACTCAAGCCACAGAGGCTCGTTCATTGACATTACGGTGCATTATAAATATTCATAACATAAGATTATATAATATAATATAATATAACCTGAAATCCCAGTATAGAAACCTGTCTCTATTTTTTTTATTATGTTTCTAATAAGAAACAGTCGTAGCTGCTAAATTAAAATAACTTACTGCAGTTGGATTGTGACATCACTATGTCTGCTACCAGAACCAAAAAACAAAGTGCTAAACAGGTCACACAGCATGATTATTGCTGCATTTTAAACTTTTTATCTTCTCATATTCTGTTATTTCAAAAGTAAAATGTGCAAGCACAAAGGAGGGATGTATAGCAATGTGTTTCTTTTTGCCCGCTGTAGTCCTTTAGAAGAAAGGAAGATTCTCTCTGCATGTTACTGTATATTTACTTACATATGTCTATTTCATACTACACCAAAATGTAACTTTGCATTTCTTTGCTATTTGCAATCCACATTTTTGCTATTCACCATTTTGAGTGTGGATTTACACCCTGTAGAGACTTACAAGTCTCTAACCTTTTACATCAGGCACTGAGGCCTCCTACAACTGGATTTATGAGTGTAAAGGTACTACTAGTAACTTTTTACATGTGGGGTCCGATTCACATACTGCATTTTGTAATGTGCAAAGTAGCACTACAGTGGTACTATGTACTAAAAATGCAATTCACAAACCTTCAAGTGTGAATCTCCACCTCCCCCTGTCCTGTCTTTCCTATGGGAGATGCTCACACATGTACAATCACTACTTAGTAGTAAATGTGGGGGGCGGCGAGTGCCTGGGAAAAAGGGACATATTTATTACTTAATCAGAGGAGTTTAGGGAGGGTTAAGTAGGAGGGACATTCAAGTCCTGATGTGCTTTGGCATAAGCCTTGTTCACAGGTCAAAGAGTGAGCCATTTAGTGAAATACATACAATTACATCCGGTGCAATGACCACATACAAAGGACTCATGTGAGTAGTCTTTAAGAATATCACAATGACAGACATATTAAAATATTGGCAAACAGTATTATGAAGAATATGATGATGCACATTTGTGCAAACACTAAACAATGATTCAAGCCAAAGGTGTTGTTTAATCACTGGTATCTAAAAAATACACTTCACATGTTAGTTGGTTAGCATGTGAGTTCCTATTACCCATGTGGCTATGGTTGTTTAATGTGGCATACCAAAAGTGTCTATCGCACTAATGATTACACGTTAAGTGGCCCGCATTATTGTAAATTGCATTGTGCAAACACATTGCAGGTTAAATGAATCTCTTAGATAGTCTATTGTATACACAGCAAACATAACCAAAATCTTATGCTGCCCCAGATGGGTATTAATAAATGTATTGTCCAGATAATATATTTTGTGCAAATGTAATCAAGCCACATGCCTCTTAAGTTCATGCTGCCCCAGTGAGCATGTCAGTGATGTCAGAGACAGATATCTTTTAAATGACTATCCAGCTAATAACTGGGATACTGCTGTTGGGTAAGCCAATCCGAACCACTTTTATCCACACATTAAGTGTTAGGGCAGATACATAGGAAACCTGATGTAATATCTTAGGTGCAGCAAAATCATGCTACAGTTCTGTCCAGTGGGTCAATTGTGATGTACAGTATATATGTGCCTGCTCCATGTTTGTCCATTCTGTTGGTCTACCTTTTGAATAAGGGACATTTAGTAGTGAGCCTAGTATATCCTACATATAGGTAAGTGGTAACTAGGGCCCACTCTAGTGAGCTAATTCCGATATCTTAGGTACTGGGAAGTCATTATGTAGTCCTGCCTCAGTGGGCCAATTCAAATGTGCAGTATGTTTATCCCTATTAAGATTAAAAAGGTTAAAAAAATGTTAAGAAAGTAGGTGTGGCTCATTATTCAACAAATAGTTTGTGGAGGTGGGCTGGAGATCAGTGCCAAATACTTCTCTCA
The DNA here is from genome assembly GCF_031143425.1 of Pleurodeles waltl. NCBI lineage: Eukaryota > Metazoa > Chordata > Amphibia > Caudata > Salamandridae > Pleurodeles > Pleurodeles waltl. The sequence goes on along the minus strand of NC_090448.1, from coordinate 160,367,054 downwards.
ATACTATGTTTATATACATTCACATATTCTAAAAGGACAGGCATTTTCTCATCAGAGTTTCGATCTGTAGGTATAGGGGTATCGAAAGTGATTACATATTTCAATTCCAATCGGTGTACTTCTAATGTCCTATTGACTCACACATTGGAACAAAGCATCAGCACTTCTGAAGTGGGTTTGATTGACTCCGCAGATAACAATGATGACCATATTTGCCCCAAGACTTTTTTAGATGAATACTGAGTGATACAGGAATAGGAAGGCAAGGAAGACAGAGGAAGAGGAAGAAAATGTGGGGTATGGTAAAGATGCAAGAAATAAAAAAGAGATCCGAAAAACAGAATGAAATTGGCAGAAGAGGCTGACAAGAGAAAGAAATAGCCAGAATTTAATACCACCTAAACAACTGTAGCAAATTTATCTTAACATATCTAAACCTAGGAGGAGACTAGAAATTCAAGTCTAGAACTCTCTTCATGTCTAAAATATCATGTATTGACATTTTTAGGTTTTGTAGGACGCTCAAACTAATTAAATATCATACACTGAAACCTGGCAAATCTTCATATTATCTGATCAATGATAGTGACTTACATAACATTTAAGAACTAGAGAATGAAAGTTAGGTTTCACTAGGACAATACACACAAGCAGACATTCTAGAAGAACTGGATAAAAGTACCAACATCAGTGTTGAGAGTGGTTTGAGGCTCAAATCTAACTTTGTCTCCTAAATGTCTCATGATGAATTTAATATCTTCTAATCAAAAGTAATCTCAGATTTAAAGAAATTAAGGGCAACCTATTTTAAGAAGCTGACTTTATATCATTAGTTAAAAGCTATCATGTATGTTGCTGAAGCTGAACAACAATTGAGTGATGTTGCATACTATTGCAGGATAGATAAGCATGTACACTGTGAGGTTCTACACAATGTTATACTAAATTGGGGAAATGGGTGGGACAAAGGTTTGATCAAGTATGAAGAAGCCTGTTGTCTGTTTTTGAATAAAAGATCACCTCACTCTCCCTACCTTCTACTTCTTACCCAAAGTACATAAGAACATACACAAGCAACGGGTGAGCCCATGGCGGCATCCACTTCATGGCAATTTCTAAAATATTTTATCTCTTTTTATGCCCCATATAACGAACCTAACATCATATACAGTCGGAGCTCGCGGGAGGAAAAAGGGGGGGGCACAAGCCAAAAAAATGAATACATTATAAAAAACGTACCTGTTTTGCTACGCCACCTATAAACCGCTCCTCATCTGCAGGAAAGGCTCAGGCTCCCAGCCTTCCCTGCTCCAATCCTAATGCTGCTTTCATGCTGCTGGCAGCATGAAAGCAGCAGTAGGATTGGACGGAGCGCCCAGCCAGGCACCGTGGGAGCCTCTGCCTGCTCTCCAATCCCGCACTGCATTGCCGGGTTGGACAGAGTCTACAGCGCATGTAAGTTTGGCCGGCACGAGATGCCCCTGTCACGGAAGTGGCCCTGTCCCTTTTGCAGAAAAAATATAATAAACATAGTTTATTATATTTTACTGTAAATGTTTTTCAGCTGCTACTCCAGGCGTGTGGGGGGCGACACTCCTCCACCATAGTGAAGGTGCCGCCCCTGATCATTAATAAGGGATACAATGGAACATTAGTGTATTCTTGCCATTGCTGTGACTTTCTTCTAGGCCAGTATCATACAAGAACACATTATTAATGTGTGTATATTTTTGTTAAAGTCATATTCTTTACGTCACGTTGATAATATAAACTTGCATTTTCAGGTGTTAGAATTTTGCTTGTATAACAAAACTTTTCTTTTTCACGATGCTTTTTACAAACAGCTGCAAGGAAAGACATTGGGCTCTTGCTTTTCCCCATGTTATGCCACCTTATACATGGGGGTGTGGGAGCAACAAATTGTCTGGTTTGTAGAATTGTCTGAATACACTGACAGTAATGTACCACAGTTGTAATATATCAATGACTCATGTGTGCTCTAGGAATTTTTGCGCATGCATAATGTAATTAGCAATGTTGAGATTGACTTCTTATATTTGAATATCAGTGTATCTGGTGACCATCAAGAGACACAATTGTGTAGGAAAGCCTGCTGCAAGAAATAGTTTACTTTATGTGACAGTAGCTACCCGCCATGCCTCAATTGGAACAGCCTGTATGGTGAACTCCTGCAGGCACAGAGGAGCTACAATACTGACATGTTTATTGAGAAAGAGCAAATGCTAATGAGAAATTGTTTTTGAGGTACTTAAAGTACAGAGCAACATAATGCAAAAGTTACTGATTCTGAATAGGTTAATATATGTGAAAAGGTTAGGGTGAAAGAAGTATATAGTGAACAAGCCCAACAGTAGCTTAAAATCATGGATCATAATTGGAACATCGTAAGCACTGAAACCACTCTAATTATCAAGATGACTCCTTATCCCTCAACTCACTCAACTAGGGACAAGCTAGATCACTGAAGTATGTTTTGGTAAAGAGACATTTTTATCAAACATCACATAAATCTGTAGGCGTCATGAGTACTTATACAGGCTTCAGAAGATATGGTAATTGCAAAGCATTAAAATATTACTGAGATCACCACTTATTTGATCTCAGACATAAACACGCATAGAATAATTGCTAAACCACATCATATGTTACTTGTGTGTTTAGGTGTCATTGTAAAAAATGGAACATAGGTAGCACAATATTAAAAATCAGATTCTGGAACATTATACAGCCATTAACAGCAACAAGCGAAGTTATCCTGTTGTCTGGCATTTTCAGGAACTGCAGAACAGTAATTGTGGTGTTACAATTTCTAGGCTTTGACATAGAGGATATCCACACCAGAGGTGGTGACAGAATTCCAATTGTGACAGCTGTAATCTTGCTATATAATTATACTCACCATACATAGTTTTGAATACTTCCAAACTGATGGCTATCCATTTACAAGATTAATTTTGTTTACTCATAGATGCTATATTAATCCCCTGATTTTTCTTCTTAAAGGATGCCCCTGTCCCTTTTATGATGATGTGTTCATGTTACACACTTTTTTATTTAAGCTTTTTCTTTACCTTTTTGTTTGTAGGCCATCTTTAGAAGATGTATATATAAAATGGGAATGGTGGATTAGTTGAGTGGGTAATGGACCATGAGATAAGTGTTTCCACTAACAGATAATAGGTACATGCCTACTTGGGCTTGATTGGCACATTAAGTGCAATTATGTATTGTGCATCATTTGAAAGGACTGCATTGTTATTATGATATTCAAAATGGTTACAGAAGAAGCAAAAAATTATTTTCTAATGTGAATGGTGTGTTGGTATTCTATTATAGAGGATTGGACTATGCTAATAACTTACACCTGGGCTTTCCATCTTACCTGTTGCATTGCATGCAGATCATTCAAAATGCTGCAGCTCGTCTAATCCTAAAGGTTCTGGCTTGCTTACCAGGGTCTGCCTACATGCGCCAACTGCACTGGCTGCCCATTGCTAATTAAATCAAATTCAGGGCACTAACTTTTGCCTACAAAGCATTTGATCAACAGGATCAAGGCAGAAAAGGCTTAAATGCTTCTGCCAGTCCAAATCCATGACCAGATCTAATTATCTAAAGCTACGGCATATTTATAGGATCCATAAGGCTACAAGAAGGGGGAGAACCTTAACCCCAGAGGGGGCAGCATGTGGTCCCCCTTTCTGAGCCTTGTAAGGCCCTCTGGACGCCATCCTCAAGGTATCTTCTAAACATAAAGGTGAGGTGCATACGGTCCACCCCACAAGTCTTGAGAGGCCCTAGGGACTACATCTCCCAGGGCCACTAATTCAAATTAAAGAGAGGGGGCACATGACCCCCATTCACAGGCCAATTTCAGCTCTGGGAACCCATCTCCGGGGGCCTGGTGCATTTATTAGGGGGAGGGGCAAGTGCCCCCCTTCCCAGGCTGCTTTTGGCCCTGGGGAACTCATCCCTGGGGCTTGGCTGATTTTTTAGGAGGAGGGAGCACACTGCCCCCTTTCCCAAACCACTTTTCTCCCCAGGGACCTCATCGCCTGGTGCCCACCACTTTAAATGTTGGGTGCCCTCATGCCCATACCTACTTATGCTGCTCCCCATGGGTGGGAGTAATATTTAGATCATTTTCCCTGCCCGCTGAAACAGATATAGGGGGTCATTCCAACCTCGGCAGTAAAAGGCGCTTACCGCCGTTCAGAAGACCGCCATAACACCGCCGCGGTAAACCGCCACGGTCATTCTAACCCACAACAGGCAAACCGCCAAAATACAGACATCCACAAAAGTCCGCCACACCAAAGGGCAGCGAGAAACTGGCGATGACCAAACCTCCACCGTCACGCCAACAGAAATACGCCCACACTATCACGACACACGAATCCACGCGGCGGTCTTTCAACCGCGGTATTCCATTGGCGGTACACACCACTGCGCTCAAAATACACAAACACTTACAAAATACAACCACATTGGGCAATTCAAAATACACACACCTGAGACACATACATACACCACTCCCACACACCCAATTAAATATAAAACACACACCCACATCACCCACAAATCTCCACTCCTAGAGATTCGTGAACACGCACCGAGAAAAGACATCCGAGCACCCAGACGACCAATTCACTGTCACCCAGCAATATTTGCACGCACTTCACACAACACAACAATACACATCACCACACTTAGCACCACACAATCCACCCTACACATCACCCACACCACCCCATGGCACCACAAAGACACCCCAGGTTCTCTGATGATGAACTCAGGGTCATGGTGGAGGAAATTGTACGAGTAGAGCCACAGCTGTTCGGGGCACAGGTGCAGCACACCACCATTGCCAGGAAGATGGAGCTATGGCAAAGAATAGTCGACAGGGTCAACGCTGTGGGACAGCACCCAACAAATCGGGACGACATCAGGAAGAGGTGGAACGACCTACGGGGGAAGGTGCGTTCCATGGTATCCAGGCACAACATCGCGGTGCAGAAGACTGGCGGCGGACCCCCACCTCCTCCCCCAGAATTTACAACATGGGAAGAGCAAGTCTTGAACATCCTGCATCCTGAGGGCCTCGCAGGAGTAGGCGGAGGAATGTACTCTGGTAAGGCAAATCTTAGCTACTTCTCCCCCCCACCCCACCTGCATGCCAACTCATACCCCCACCCTCACCCCCATCACATCCTACTCCTAACTGTCTCACCATCACAACCCACCCATCCCAACACCTAGCCCTGCATGAGTCCACAAAGCATGGACACCCATCACCTAAGCATGCCCACTGCACATACACATACAACCCCCCCCCAACCACATCACAACAGCCCCCACAAAGGAATGCCAGCACTGGGGTACACGGGCACCCACCCATTGCACGCTATGACACACACAGAAGCAATAACCATACTTTTATACCCATGCAGGACCCGAACGCCACGTCACTGCGCAGGAGGGTCCACAAATGTCCCCTCCACCTCCAGAGGAGGCCCACAGTGAGGACAGCAGCTCTGTCTCCCTGGATCTAGATGACCAGCCCGGTCCATCTGGGACCTCGGGACAGTCGGTTCCCCTCACACAGACACAGGCCACAGTAGACCTTCCCCCCTCTGGGAACACCAGCACAGCACCCACCCAGCGGGCCCATACCTCTGTCCCCAGGACACGTCAATCAGCGGTGTGTCCACCACTACAGGGAACTCAGGCTAACCCACCACCCCAACAACAACAGGGACCTGGGGGCAGTGGTAGTGGGCACACTGTCAAGGGGACAGAGGCCCAGGGAAACAGGGGTACTGGGAGGGCTGCTGTGCGACAGGGGGGGGACAGGCCCAGGGAACCCAATCTCCACGAGGCCCTCTCCTCCATCATGGGAGCATACCACCGCTCCCAGGAGACGATGGCGACGGTCCTGGCCAGGTTTCAGGAGATCCAGCTTCTGCAGGAGGAACAGTATATGGGGTTCAGGGAGGAACTAAGAAACATCAGTTCCACCATGGGTACCATCGTAGTGGCCCTGAATGAGGTAGTCACAACATTGCGGGACACTGTGGCACCTCAAAGGGCCCCTGACACTAGCATGCACCAAGAACTGCCTACCACCTCCGCCGGGGCTAGTGGACAGGAGGCCCGACACAAGACCAACAGGCCACCAGAACCCCACCCCCTGCAGAAGGTGAACCACCCCGCAAGTGGGCCCTGAGATCCAGGAAGAAGACAGAGTAAGATGTCAAGACCAAAGGATACCACCCTGATTGTCAACCCACTGCCCCACATTGTCACCCTGTCCAAACTTAAACTGCCCCTGCTCCACTTCCCACAGGCATTTGGACAATGCACCTGTGAAACTGATAGTCTGGACTCTGCCATGGACAATCCTCCACCATCACCCCTCACCGATATGCAACCACCCATCCAATTTAGAGCACTTGAATAAAAACACTTATTGCACAAAACAATCTGGAGTCTGGCTGTGATTTAGAACAAATGTATTAGACATGACCGTACCAAAATGTTCATTCACATTGTGATGGTAACAAACCGCTGTCACACAGCTGTAGTCCATGGGGAAACAAAGCAGATGTCACGCAGTGGGACCCACAGCTCTGAAAACGGAAGGGAAAGTCACAACACAGTTACCATACACTGGGGGAAAAAGTCAGACAGTAGAGAAGTAGGAGTCTTTAAGTAAATGTAATATGCCGGTGTCTACTCTTACCTGTGTGTCACTGAAAATACTGCTGTATTACTGTGTTCCTGTTCTCTATGTCGTCCTCTTCGGCTCCCTCCTCTTCACTCTCCACAGGCTCCACAGCTGCTACAACACCACCATCTGGACCATCCTCCTGCAGAAAAGGCAAATTTATTATGTTTCTAATAAGAAACAGTCGTAGCTGCTAAATTAAAATAACTTACTGCAGTTGGATTGTGACATCACTATGTCTGCTACCAGAACCAAAAAACAAAGTGCTAAACAGGTCACACAGCATGATTATTGCTGCATTTTAAACTTTTTATCTTCTCATATTCTGTTATTTCAAAAGTAAAATGTGCAAGCACAAAGGAGGGATGTATAGCAATGTGTTTCTTTTTGCCCGCTGTAGTCCTTTAGAAGAAAGGAAGATTCTCTCTGCATGTTACTGTATATTTACTTACATATGTCTATTTCATACTACACCAAAATGTAACTGTACATTTCTTTGCTATTTGCAATCCACATTTTTGCTATTCACCATTTTGAGTGTGTATTTACACCCTGTAGAGACTTACAAGTCTCTAACCTTTTACATCAGGCACTGAGGCCTCCTACAACTGGATTTATGAGTGTAAAGGTACTACTAGTAACTTTTTACATGTGGGGTCCGATTCACATACTGCATTTTGTAATGTGTAAAGTAGCACTACAGTGGTACTATGTACTAAAAATGCAATTCACAAACCTTCAAGTGTGAATCTCCACCTCCCCCTGTCCTGTCTTTCCTATGGGAGATGCTCACACATGTACAATCACTACTTAGTAGTAAATGTGGGGGGCGGCGAGTGCCTGGGAAAAAGGGACATATTTATTACTTAATCAGAGGAGTTTAGGGAGGGTTAAGTAGGAGGGACATTCAAGTCCTGATGTGCTTTGGCATAAGCCTTGTTCACAGGTCAAAGAGTGAGCCATTTAGTGAAATACATACAATTACATCCGGTGCAACCACCACATACAAAGGACTCATGTGAGTAGTCTTTAAGAATATCACAATGACAGACATATTAAAATATTGGCAAACAGTATTATGAAGAATATGATGATGCACATTTGTGCAAACACTAAACAATGATTCAAGCCAAAGGTGTTGTTTAATCACTGGTATCTAAAAAATACACTTCACATGTTAGTTGGTTAGCATGTGAGTTCCTATTACCCATGTGGCTATGGTTGTTTAATGTGGCATACCAAAAGTGTCTATCTCACTAATGATTACACGTTAAGTGGCCCGCATTATTGTAAATTGCATTGTGCAAACACATTGCAGGTTAAATGAATCTCTTAGATAGTCTATTGTATACACAGCAAACATAACCAAAATCTTATGCTGCCCCAGATGGGTATTAATAAATGTATTGTCCAGATAATATATTTTGTGCAAATGTAATCAAGCCACATGCCTCTTAAGTTCATGCTGCCCCAGTGAGCATGTCAGTGATGTCAGAGACAGATATCTTTTAAATGACTATCCAGCTAATAACTGGGATACTGCTGTTGGGTAAGCCAATCCGAACCACTTTTATCCACACATTAAGTGTTAGGGCAGATACATAGGAAACCTGATGTAATATCTTAGGTGCAGCAAAATCATGCTACAGTTCTGTCCAGTGGGTCAATTGTGATGTACAGTATATATGTGCCTGCTCCATGTTTGTCCATTCTGTTGGTCTACCTTTTGAATAAGGGACATTTAGTAGTGAGCCTAGTATATCCTACATATAGGTAAGTGGTAACTAGGGCCCACTCTAGTGAGCTAATTCCGATATCTTAGGTACTGGGAAGTCATTATGTAGTCCTGCCTCAGTGGGCCAATTCAAATGTGCAGTATGTTTATCCCTATTAAGATTAAAAAGGTTAAAAAAATGTTAAGAAAGTAGGTGTGGCTCATTATTCAACAAATAGTTTGTGGAGGTGGGCTGGAGATCAGTGCCAAATACTTCTCTCAATACTATGTTTATATACATTCACATATTCTAAAAAGACAGGCATTTTCTCATCAGAGTTTCGATCTGTAGGTATAGGGGTATCGAAAGTGATTATATATTTCAATTCCAATCGGTGTACTTCTAATGTCCTATTGACTTACACATTGGAACAAAGCATCAGCACTTCTGAAGTGGATTTGATTGACTCCGCAGATAACAATGATGACCATATTTGCCCCAAGACTTTTTTAGATGAATACTGAGTGATACAGGAATAGGAAGGCAAGGAAGACAGAGGAAGAGGAAGAAAATGTGGGGTATGGTAAAGATGCAAGAAATAAAAAAGAGATCCGAAAAACAGAATGAAATTGGCAGAAGAGGCTGACAAGAGAAAGAAATAGCCAGAATTTAATACCACCTAAACAACTGTAGCAAATTTATCTTAACATATCTAAACCTAGGAGGAGACTAGAAATTCAAGTCTAGAACTCTCTTCATGTCTAAAATATCATGTATTGACATTTTTAGGTTTTGTAGGACGCTCAAACTAATTAAATATCATACACTGAAACCTGGCAAATCTTCATATTATCTGATCAATGATAGTGACTTACATAACATTTAAGAACTAGAGAATGAAAGTTAGGTTTCACTAGGACAATACACACAAGCAGACATTCTAGAAGAACTGGATAAAAGTACCAACATCAGTGTTGAGAGTGGTTTGAGGCTCAAATCTAACTTTGTCTCCTAAATGTCTCATGATGAATTTAATATCTTCTAATCAAAAGTAATCTCAGATTTAAAGAAATTAAGGGCAACCTATTTTAAGAAGCTGACTTTATATCATTAGTTAAAAGCTATCATGTATGTTGCTGAAGCTGAACAACAATTGAGTGATGTTGCATACTATTGCAGGATAGATAAGCATGTACACTGTGAGGTTCTACACAATGTTATACTAAATTGGGGAAATGGGTGGGACAAAGGTTTGATCAAGTATGAAGAAGCCTGTTGTCTGTTTTTGAATAAAAGATCACCTCACTCTCCCTACCTTCTACTTCTTACCCAAAGTACATAAGAACATACACAAGCAACGGGTGAGCCCATGGCGGCATCCACTTCATGGCAATTTCAAAAATATTTTATCTCTTTTTATGCCCCATATAACGAACCTAACATCATATACAGTCGGAGCTCGCGGGAGGAAAAAGGGGGGGGCACAAGCCAAAAAAATGAATACATTATAAAAAACGTACCTGTTTTGCTACGCCACCTATAAACCGCTCCTCATCTGCAGGAAAGGCTCAGGCTCCCAGCCTTCCCTGCTCCAATCCTAATGCTGCTTTCATGCTGCTGGCAGCATGAAAGCAGCAGTAGGATTGGACGGAGCGCCCAGCCAGGCACCGTGGGAGCCTCTGCCTGCTCTCCAATCCCGCACTGCATTGCCGGGTTGGACAGAGTCTACAGCGCATGTAAGTTTGGCCGGCACGAGATGCCCCTGTCACGGAAGTGGCCCTGTCCCTTTTGCAGAAAAAATATAATAAACATAGTTTATTATATTTTACTGTAAATGTTTTTCAGCTGCTACTGCAGGCGTGTGGGGGGCGACACTCCTCCGCCATAGTGAAGGTGCCGCCCCTGATCATTAATAAGGGATACAATGGAACATTAGTGTATTCTTGCCATTGCTGTGACTTTCTTCTAGGCCAGTATCATACAAGAACACATTATTAATGTGTGTATATTTTTGTTAAAGTCATATTCTTTACGTCACGTTGATAATATAAACTTGCATTTTCAGGTGTTAGAATTTTGCTTGTATAACAAAACATTTCTTTTTCACGATGCTTTTTACAAACAGCTGCAAGGAAAGACATTGGGCTCTTGCTTTTCCCCATGTTATGCCACCTTATACATGGGGGTGTGGGAGCAACAAATTGTCTGGTTTGTAGAATTGTCTGAAGACACTGACAGTAATGTACCACCGTTGTAATATATCAATGACTCATGTGTGCTCTAGGAATTTTTGCGCATGCATAATGTAATTAGCAATGTTGAGATTGACTTCTTATATTTGAATATCAGTGTATCTGGTGACCATCAAGAGACACAATTGTGTAGGAAAGCCTGCTGCAAGAAATAGTTTACTTTATGTGACAGTAGCTACCCGCCATGCCTCAATTGGAACAGCCTGTATGGTGAACTCCTGCAGGCACAGAGGAGCTACAATACTGACATGTTTATTGAGAAAGAGCAAATGCTAATGAGAAATTGTTTTTGAGGTACTTAAAGTACAGAGCAACATAATGCAAAAGTTACTGATTCTGAATAGGTTAATATAGGTGAAAAGGTTAGGGTGAAAGAAGTATATAGTGAACAAGCCCAACAGTAGCTTAAAATCATGGATCATAATTGGAACATCGTAAGCACTGAAACCACTCTAATTATCAAGATGACTCCTTATCCCTCAACTCACTCAACTAGGGACAAGCTAGATCACTGAAGTATGTTTTGGTAAAGAGACATTTTTATCAAACATCACATAAATCTGTAGGCGTCATGAGTACTTATACAGGCTTCAGAAGATATGGTAATTGCAAAGCATTAAAATATTACTGAGATCACCACTTATTTGATCTCAGACATAAACAAGCATAGAATAATTGCTAAACCACATCATATGTTACTTGTGTGTTTAAGTGTCATTGTAAAAAATGGAACATAGGTAGCACAATATTAAAAATCAGATTCTGGAACATTATACAGCCATTAACAGCAACAAGCGAAGTTATCCTGTTGTCTGGCATTTTCAGGAACTGCAGAACAGTAATTGTGGTGTTACAATTTCTAGGCTTTGACATAGAGGATATCCACACCAGAGGTGGTGACAGAATTCCAATTGTGACAGCTGTAATCTTGCTATATAATTATACTCACCATACATAGTTTTGAATACTTCCAAACTGATGGCTATCCATTTACAAGATTAATTTTGTTTACTCATAGATGCTATATTAATCCCCTGATTTTTCTTCTTAAAGGATGCCCCTGTCCCTTTTATGATGATGTGTTCATGTTACACACTTTTTTATTTAAGCTTTTTCTTTACCTTTTTGTTTGTAGGCCATCTTTAGAAGATGTATATATAAAATGGGAATGGTGGATTAGTTGAGTGGGTAATGGACCATGAGATAAGTGTTTCCACTAACAGATAATAGGTACATGCCTACTTGGGCTTGATTGGCACATTAAGTGCAATTATGTATTGTGCATCATTTGAAAGGACTGCATTGTTATTATGATATTCAAAATGGTTACAGAAGAAGCAAAAAATTATTTTCTAATGTGAATGGTGTGTTGGTATTCTATTATAGAGGATTGGACTATGCTAATAACTTACACCTGGGCTTTCCATCTTACCTGTTGCATTGCATGCAGATCATTCAAAATGCTGCAGCTCGTCTAATCCTAAAGGTTCTGGCTTGCTTACCAGGGTCTGCCTACATGCGCCAACTGCACTGGCTGCCCATTGCTAATTAAATCAAATTCAGGGCACTAACTTTTGCCTACAAAGCATTTGATCAACAGGATCAAGGCAGAAAAGGCTTAAATGCTTCTGCCAGTCCAAATCCATGACCAGATCTAATTATCTAAAGCTACGGCATATTTATAGGATCCATAAGGCTAGAAGAAGGGGGAGAACCTTAACCCCAGAGGGGGCAGCATGTGGTCCCCCTTTCTGAGCCTTGTAAGGCCCTCTGGACGCCATCCTCAAGGTATCTTCTAAACATAAAGGTGAGGTGCATACGGTCCACCCCACAAGTCTTGAGAGGCCCTAGGGACTACATCTCCCAGGGCCACTAATTCAAATTAAAGAGAGGGGGCACATGACCCCCATTCACAGGCCAATTTCAGCTCTGGGAACCCATCTCCGGGGGCCTGGTGCATTTATTAGGGGGAGGGGCAAGTGCCCCCCTTCCCAGGCTGCTTTTGGCCCTGGGGAACTCATCCCTGGGGCTTGGCAGATTTTTTAGGAGGAGGGAGCACACTGCCCCCTTTCCCAAACCACTTTTCACCCCAGGGACCTCATCGCCTGGTGCCCACCACTTTAAATGTTGGGTGCCCTCATGCCCATACCTACTTATGCTGCTCCCCATGGGTGGGAGTAATATTTAGATCATTTTCCCTGCCCGCTGAAACAGATATAGGGGGTCATTCCAACCTCGGCAGTAAAAGGCGCTTACCGCCGTTCAGAAGACCGCCATAACACCGCCGCGGCCGCGGTAAACCGCCACGGTCATTCTGACCCACAACAGGCAAACCGCCAAAATACAGACATCCACAAAAGTCCGCCACACCAAAGGGCAGCGAGAAACTGGCGATGACCAAAGCTCCACCGTCACGCCAACAGAAATACGCCCACACTATCACGACACACGAATCCACGCGGCGGTCTTTCAACCGCGGTATTCCATTGGCGGTACACACCGCTGCGCTCAAAATACACACACACTTACAAAATACAACCACATTGGGCAATTCAAAATACACACACCTGAGACACATACATACACCACTCCCACACACCCAATTAAATATAAAACACACACCCACATCACCCACAAATCTCCACTCCTAGAGATTCGTGAACACGCACCGAGAAAAGACATCCGAGCACCCAGACGACCAATTCACTGTCACCCAGCAATATTTGCACGCACTTCACACAACACAACAATACACATCACCACACTTAGCACCACACAATCCACCCTACACATCACCCACACCACCCCATGGCACCACAAAGACACCCCAGGTTCTCTGATGATGAACTCAGGGTCATGGTGGAGGAAATTGTACGAGTAGAGCCACAGCTGTTCGGGGCACAGGTGCAGCACACCACCATTGCCAGGAAGATGGAGCTATGGCAAAGAATAGTCGTCAGGGTCAACGCTGTGGGACAGCACCCAACAAATCGGGACGACATCAGGAAGAGGTGGAACGACCTACGGGGGAAGGTGCGTTCCATGGTATCCAGGCACAACATCGCGGTGCAGAAGACTGGCGGCGGACCCCCACCTCCTCCCCCAGAATTTACAACATGGGAAGAGCAAGTCTTGAACATCCTGAGGGCCTCGCAGGAGTAGGCGGAGGAATGTACTCTGGTAAGGCAAATCTTAGCTACTTCTCCCCCCACCCCACCTGCATGCCAACTCATACCCCCACCCTCACCCCCATCACATCCTACTCCTAACTGTCTCACCATCACAACCCACCCATCCCAACACCTAGCCCTGCATGAGTCCACAAAGCATGGACACCCATCACCTAAGCATGCCCACTGCACATACACATACAACCCCCCCCCCCCAACCACATCACAACAGCCCCCACAAAGGAATGCCAGCACTGGGGTACACGGGCACCCACCCATTGCACGCTATGACACACACAGAAGCAATAACCATACTTTTATACCCCTGCAGGACCCGAACGCCACGTCACCGCGCAGGAGGGTCCACAAATGTCCCCTCCACCTCCAGAGGAGGCCCACAGTGAGGACAGCAGCTCTGTCTCCCTGGATCTAGATGACCAGCCCGGTCCATCTGGGACCTCGGGACAGTCGGTTCCCCTCACACAGACACAGGCCACAGTAGACCTTCCCCCCTCTGGGAACACCAGCACAGCACCCACCCAGCGGGCCCATACCTCTGTCCCCAGGACACGTCAATCAGCGGTGTGTCCACCACTACAGGGAACTCAGGCTAACCCACCACCCCAACAACAACAGGGACCTGGGGGCAGTGGTAGTGGGCACACGGTCAAGGGGACAGAGGCCCAGGGAAACAGGGGTACTGGGAGGGCTGCTGTGCGACAGGGGGGGGACAGGCCCAGGGAACCCAATCTCCACGAGGCCCTCTCCTCCATCATGGGAGCATACCACCGCTCCCAGGAGACGATGGTGACGGTCCTGCCCAGGTTTCAGGAGATCCAGCTTCTGCAGGAGGAACAGTATATGGGGTTCAGGGAGGAACTAAGAAACATCAGTTCCGCCATGGGTACCATCGTAGTGGCCCTGAATGAGGTAGTCACGACATTGCGGGACACTGTGGCACCTCAAAGGGCCCCTGACACTAGCATGCACCAAGAACTGCCTACCACCTCCGCCGGGGCTAGTGGACAGGAGGCCCGACACAAGACCAACAGGCCACCAGAACCCCACCCCCTGCAGAAGGTGAACCACCCCGCAAGTGGGCCCTGAGATCCAGGAAGAAGACAGAGTAAGATGTCAAGACCAAAGGATACCGCCCTGATTGTCAACCCACTGTCCCACATTGTCACCCTGTCCAAACTTAAACTGCCCCTGCTCCACTTCCCACAGGCATTTGGACAATGCACCTGTGAAACTGATAGTCTGGACTCTGCCATGGACAATCCTCCACCATCACCCCTCACCGATATGCAACCACCCATCCAATTTAGAGCACTTGAATAAAAACACTTATTGCACAAAACAATCTGGAGTCTGGCTGTGATTTAGAACAAATGTATTAGACATGACCGTACCAAAATGTTCATTCACATTGTGATGGTAACAAACCGCTGTCACACAGCTGTAGTCCATGGGGAAACAAAGCAGATGTCACGCAGTGGGACCCACAGCTCTGAAAACGGAAGGGAAAGTCACAACACAGTTACCATACACTGGGGGAAAAAGTCAGACAGTAGAGAAGTAGGAGTCTTTAAGTAAATGTAATATGCCGGTGTCTACTCTTACCTGTGTGTCACTGAAAATACTGCTGTATTACTGTGTTCCTGTTCTCTATGTCGTCCTCTTCGGCTCCCTCCTCTTCACTCTCCACAGGCTCCACAGCTGCTACAACACCACCATCTGGACCATCCTCCTGCAGAAAAGGCACATTTATTATGTTTCTAATAAGAAACAGTCGTAGCTGCTAAATTAAAATAACTTACTGCAGTTGGATTGTGACATCACTATGTCTGCTACCAGAACCAAAAAACAAAGTGCTAAACAGGTCACACAGCATGATTATTGCTGCATTTTAAACTTTTTATCTTCTCATATTCTGTTATTTCAAAAGTAAAATGTGCAAGCACAAAGGAGGGATGTATAGCAATGTGTTTCTTTTTGCCCGCTGTAGTCCTTTAGAAGAAAGGAAGATTCTCTCTGCATGTTACTGTATATTTACTTACATATGTCTATTTCATACTACACCAAAATGTAACTGTACATTTCTTTGCTATTTGCAATCCACATTTTTGCTATTCACCATTTTGAGTGTGTATTTACACCCTGTAGAGACTTACAAGTCTCTAACCTTTTACATCAGGCACTGAGGCCTCCTACAACTGGATTTATGAGTGTAAAGGTACTACTAGTAACTTTTTACATGTGGGGTCCGATTCACATACTGCATTTTGTAATGTGTAAAGTAGCACTACAGTGGTACTATGTACTAAAAATGCAATTCACAAACCTTCAAGTGTGAATCTCCACCTCCCCCTGTCCTGTCTTTCCTATGGGAGATGCTCACACATGTACAATCACTACTTAGTAGTAAATGTGGGGGGCGGCGAGTGCCTGGGAAAAAGGGACATATTTATTACTTAATCAGAGGAGTTTAGGGAGGGTTAAGTAGGAGGGACATTCAAGTCCTGATGTGCTTTGGCATAAGCCTTGTTCACAGGTCAAAGAGTGAGCCATTTAGTGAAATACATACAATTACATCCGGTGCAATGACCACATACAAAGGACTCATGTGAGTAGTCTTTAAGAATATCACAATGACAGACATATTAAAATATTGGCAAACAGTATTATGAAGAATATGATGATGCACATTTGTGCAAACACTAAACAATGATTCAAGCCAAAGGTGTTGTTTAATCACTGGTATCTAAAAAATACACTTCACATGTTAGTTGGTTAGCATGTGAGTTCCTATTACCCATGTGGCTATGGTTGTTTAATGTGGCATACCAAAAGTGTCTATCTCACTAATGATTACACGTTAAGTGGCCCGCATTATTGTAAATTGCATTGTGCAAACACATTGCAGGTTAAATGAATCTCTTAGATAGTCTATTGTATACACAGCAAACATAACCAAAATCTTATGCTGCCCCAGATGGGTATTAATAAATGTATTGTCCAGATAATATATTTTGTGCAAATGTAATCAAGCCACATGCCTCTTAAGTTCATGCTGCCCCAGTGAGCATGTCAGTGATGTCAGAGACAGATATCTTTTAAATGACTATCCAGCTAATAACTGGGATACTGCTGTTGGGTAAGCCAATCCGAACCACTTTTATCCACACATTAAGTGTTAGGGCAGATACATAGGAAACCTGATGTAATATCTTAGGTGCAGCAAAATCATGCTACAGTTCTGTCCAGTGGGTCAATTGTGATGTACAGTATATATGTGCCTGCTCCATGTTTGTCCATTCTGTTGGTCTACCTTTTGAATAAGGGACATTTAGTAGTGAGCCTAGTATATCCTACATATAGGTAAGTGGTAACTAGGGCCCACTCTAGTGAGCTAATTCCGATATCTTAGGTACTGGGAAGTCATTATGTAGTCCTGCCTCAGTGGGCCAATTCAAATGTGCAGTATGTTTATCCCTATTAAGATTAAAAAGGTTAAAAAAATGTTAAGAAAGTAGGTGTGGCTCATTATTCAACAAATAGTTTGTGGAGGTGGGCTGGAGATCAGTGCCAAATACTTCTCTCAATACTATGTTTATATACATTCACATATTCTAAAAGGACAGGCATTTTCTCATCAGAGTTTCGAACTGTAGGTATAGGGGTATCGAAAGTGATTACATATTTCAATTCCAATCGGTGTACTTCTAATGTCCTATTGACTCACACATTGGAACAAAGCATCAGCACTTCTGAAGTGGATTTGATTGACTCCGCAGATAACAATGATGACCATATTTGCCCCAAGACTTTTTTAGATGAATACTGAGTGATACAGGAATAGGAAGGCAAGGAAGACAGAGGAAGAGGAAGAAAATGTGGGGTATGGTAAAGATGCAAGAAATAAAAAAGAGATCCGAAAAACAGAATGAAATTGGCAGAAGAGGCTGACAAGAGAAAGAAATAGCCAGAATTTAATACCACCTAAACAACTGTAGCAAATGTATCTTAACATATCTAAACCTAGGAGGAGACTAGAAATTCAAGTCTAGAACTCTCTTCATGTCTAAAATATCATGTATTGACATTTTTAGGTTTTGTAGGACGCTCAAACTAATTAAATATCATACACTGAAACCTGGCAAATCTTCATATTATCTGATCAATGATAGTGACTTACATAACATTTAAGAACTAGAGAATGAAAGTTAGGTTTCACTAGGACAATACACACAAGCAGACATTCTAGAAGAACTGGATAAAAGTACCAACATCAGTGTTGAGAGTGGTTTGAGGCTCAAATCTAACTTTGTCTCCTAAATGTCTCATGATGAATTTAATATCTTCTAATCAAAAGTAATCTCAGATTTAAAGAAATTAAGGGCAACCTATTTTAAGAAGCTGACTTTATATCATTAGTTAAAAGCTATCATGTATGTTGCTGAAGCTGAACAACAATTGAGTGATGTTGCATACTATTGCAGGATAGATAAGCATGTACACTGTGAGGTTCTACACAATGTTATACTAAATTGGGGAAATGGGTGGGACAAAGGTTTGATCAAGTATGAAGAAGCCTGTTGTCTGTTTTTGAATAAAAGATCACCTCACTCTCCCTACCTTCTACTTCTTACCCAAAGTACATAAGAACATACACAAGCAACGGGTGAGCCCATGGCGGCATCCACTTCATGGCAATTTCAAAAATATTTTATCTCTTTTTATGCCCCATATAACGAACCTAACATCATATACAGTCGGAGCTCGCGGGAGGAAAAAGGGGGGGGCACAAGCCAAAAAAATGAATACATTATAAAAAACGTACCTGTTTTGCTACGCCACCTATAAACCGCTCCTCATCTGCAGGAAAGGCTCAGGCTCCCAGCCTTCCCTGCTCCAATCCTAATGCTGCTTTCATGCTGCTGGCAGCATGAAAGCAGCAGTAGGATTGGACGGAGCGCCCAGCCAGGCACCGTGGGAGCCTCTGCCTGCTCTCCAATCCCGCACT
This sequence comes from Pleurodeles waltl, assembly GCF_031143425.1. Lineage (NCBI taxonomy): Eukaryota > Metazoa > Chordata > Amphibia > Caudata > Salamandridae > Pleurodeles > Pleurodeles waltl. The sequence continues at coordinate 160,348,143 of NC_090448.1, read as the reverse complement.
GCATTGCCGGGTTGGACAGAGTCTACAGCGCATGTAAGTTTGGCCGGCACGAGATGCCCCTGTCACGGAAGTGGCCCTGTCCCTTTTGCAGAAAAAATATAATAAACATAGTTTATTATATTTTACTGTAAATGTTTTTCAGCTGCTACTGCAGGCGTGTGGGGGGCGACACTCCTCCGCCATAGTGAAGGTGCCGCCCCTGATCATTAATAAGGGATACAATGGAACATTAGTGTATTCTTGCCATTGCTGTGACTTTCTTCTAGGCCAGTATCATACAAGAACACATTATTAATGTGTGTATATTTTTGTTAAAGTCATATTCTTTACGTCACGTTGATAATATAAACTTGCATTTTCAGGTGTTAGAATTTTGCTTGTATAACAAAACATTTCTTTTTCACGATGCTTTTTACAAACAGCTGCAAGGAAAGACATTGGGCTCTTGCTTTTCCCCATGTTATGCCACCTTATACATGGGGGTGTGGGAGCAACAAATTGTCTGGTTTGTAGAATTGTCTGAAGACACTGACAGTAATGTACCACCGTTGTAATATATCAATGACTCATGTGTGCTCTAGGAATTTTTGCGCATGCATAATGTAATTAGCAATGTTGAGATTGACTTCTTATATTTGAATATCAGTGTATCTGGTGACCATCAAGAGACACAATTGTGTAGGAAAGCCTGCTGCAAGAAATAGTTTACTTTATGTGACAGTAGCTACCCGCCATGCCTCAATTGGAACAGCCTGTATGGTGAACTCCTGCAGGCACAGAGGAGCTACAATACTGACATGTTTATTGAGAAAGAGCAAATGCTAATGAGAAATTGTTTTTGAGGTACTTAAAGTACAGAGCAACATAATGCAAAAGTTACTGATTCTGAATAGGTTAATATAGGTGAAAAGGTTAGGGTGAAAGAAGTATATAGTGAACAAGCCCAACAGTAGCTTAAAATCATGGATCATAATTGGAACATCGTAAGCACTGAAACCACTCTAATTATCAAGATGACTCCTTATCCCTCAACTCACTCAACTAGGGACAAGCTAGATCACTGAAGTATGTTTTGGTAAAGAGACATTTTTATCAAACATCACATAAATCTGTAGGCGTCATGAGTACTTATACAGGCTTCAGAAGATATGGTAATTGCAAAGCATTAAAATATTACTGAGATCACCACTTATTTGATCTCAGACATAAACAAGCATAGAATAATTGCTAAACCACATCATATGTTACTTGTGTGTTTAAGTGTCATTGTAAAAAATGGAACATAGGTAGCACAATATTAAAAATCAGATTCTGGAACATTATACAGCCATTAACAGCAACAAGCGAAGTTATCCTGTTGTCTGGCATTTTCAGGAACTGCAGAACAGTAATTGTGGTGTTACAATTTCTAGGCTTTGACATAGAGGATATCCACACCAGAGGTGGTGACAGAATTCCAATTGTGACAGCTGTAATCTTGCTATATAATTATACTCACCATACATAGTTTTGAATACTTCCAAACTGATGGCTATCCATTTACAAGATTAATTTTGTTTACTCATAGATGCTATATTAACCCCCTGATTTTTCTTCTTAAAGGATGCCCCTGTCCCTTTTATGATGATGTGTTCATGTTACACACTTTTTTATTTAAGCTTTTTCTTTACCTTTTTGTTTGTAGGCCATCTTTAGAAGATGTATATATAAAATGGGAATGGTGGATTAGTTGAGTGGGTAATGGACTATGAGATAAGTGTTTCCACTAACAGATAATAGGTACATGCCTACTTGGGCTTGATTGGCACATTAAGTGCAATTATGTATTGTGCATCATTTGAAAGGACTGCATTGTTATTATGATATTCAAAATGGTTACAGAAGAAGCAAAAAATTATTTTCTAATGTGAATGGTGTGTTGGTATTCTATTATAGAGGATTGGACTATGCTAATAACTTACACCTGGGCTTTCCATCTTACCTGTTGCATTGCATGCAGATCATTCAAAATGCTGCAGCTCGTCTAATCCTAAAGGTTCTGACTTGCTTACCAGGGTCTGCCTACATGCGCCAACTGCACTGGCTGCCCATTGCTAATTAAATCAAATTCAGGGCACTAACTTTTGCCTACAAAGCATTTGATCAACAGGTTCAAGGCAGAAAAGGCTTAAATGCTTCTGCCAGTCCAAATCCATGACCAGATCTAATTATCTAAAGCTACGGCATATTTATAGGATCCATAAGGCTAGAAGAAGGGGGAGAACCTTAACCCCAGAGGGGGCAGCATGTGGTCCCCCTTTCTGAGCCTTGTAAGGCCCTCTGGACGCCATCCTCAAGGTATCTTCTAAACATAAAGGTGAGGTGCATACGGTCCACCCCACAAGTCTTGAGAGGCCCTAGGGACTACATCTCCCAGGGCCACTAATTCAAATTAAAGAGAGGGGGCACATGACCCCCATTCACAGGCCAATTTCAGCTCTGGGAACCCATCTCCGGGGGCCTGGTGCATTTATTAGGGGGAGGGGCAAGTGCCCCCCTTCCCAGGCTGCTTTTGGCCCTGGGGAACTCATCCCTGGGGCTTGGCAGATTTTTTAGGAGGAGGGAGCACACTGCCCCCTTTCCCAAACCACTTTTCACCCCAGGGACCTCATCGCCTGGTGCCCACCACTTTAAATGTTGGGTGCCCTCATGCCCATACCTACTTATGCTGCTCCCCATGGGTGGGAGTAATATTTAGATCATTTTCCCTGCCCGCTGAAACAGATATAGGGGGTCATTCCAACCTCGGCAGTAAAAGGCGCTTACCGCCGTTCAGAAGACCGCCATAACACCGCCGCGGCCGCGGTAAACCGCCACGGTCATTCTGACCCACAACAGGCAAACCGCCAAAATACAGACATCCACAAAAGTCCGCCACACCAAAGGGCAGCGAGAAACTGGCGATGACCAAACCTCCACCGTCACGCCAACAGAAATACGCCCACACTATCACGACACACGAATCCACGCGGCGGTCTTTCAACCGCGGTATTCCATTGGCGGTACACACCGCTGCGCTCAAAATACACACACACTTACAAAATACAACCACATTGGGCAATTCAAAATACACACACCTGAGACACATACATACACCACTCCCACACACCCAATTAAATATAAAACACACACCCACATCACCCACAAATCTCCACTCCTAGAGATTCGTGAACACGCACCGAGAAAAGACATCCGAGCACCCAGACGACCAATTCACTGTCACCCAGCAATATTTGCACGCACTTCACACAACACAACAATACACATCACCACACTTAGCACCACACAATCCACCCTACACATCACCCACACCACCCCATGGCACCACAAAGACACCCCAGGTTCTCTGATGATGAACTCAGGGTCATGGTGGAGGAAATTGTACGAGTAGAGCCACAGCTGTTCGGGGCACTGGTGCAGCACACCACCATTGCCAGGAAGATGGAGCTATGGCAAAGAATAGTCGACAGGGTCAACGCTGTGGGACAGCACCCAACAAATCGGGACGACATCAGGAAGAGGTGGAACGACCTACGGGGGAAGGTGCGTTCCATGGTATCCAGGCACAACATCGCGGTGCAGAAGACTGGCGGCGGACCCCCACCTCCTCCCCCAGAATTTACAACATGGGAAGAGCAAGTCTTGAACATCCTGCATCCTGAGGGCCTCGCAGGAGTAGGCAGAGGAATGTACTCTGGTAAGGCAAATCTTAGCTACTTCTCCCCCCCACCCCACCTGCATGCCAACTCATACCCCCACCCTCACCCCCATCACATCCTACTCCTAACTGTCTCACCATCACAACCCACCCATCCCAACACCTAGCCCTGCATGAGCCCACAAAGCATGGACACCCATCACCTAAGCATGCCCACTGCACATACACATACAACCCCCCCCCCAACCACATCACAACAGCCCCCACAAAGGAATGCCAGCACTGGGGTACACGGGCACCCACCCATTGCACGCTATGACACACACAGAAGCAATAACCATACTTTTATACCCCTGCAGGACCCGAACGCCACGTCACCGCGCAGGAGGGTCCACAAATGTCCCCTCCACCTCCAGAGGAGGCCCACAGTGAGGACAGCAGCTCTGTCTCCCTGGATCTAGATGACCAGCCCGGTCCATCTGGGACCTCGGGACAGTCGGTTCCCCTCACACAGACACAGGCCACAGTAGACCTTCCCCCCTCTGGGAACACCAGCACAGCACCCACCCAGCGGGCCCATACCTCTGTCCCCAGGACACGTCAATCAGCGGTGTGTCCACCACTACAGGGAACTCAGGCTAACCCACCACCCCAACAACAACAGGGACCTGGGGGCAGTGGTAGTGGGCACACGGTCCAGGGGACAGAGGCCCAGGGAAACAGGGGTACTGGGAGGGCTGCTGTGCGACAGGGGGGGGACAGGCCCAGGGAACCCAATCTCCACGAGGCCCTCTCCTCCATCATGGGAGCATACCACCGCTCCCAGGAGACGATGGCGACGTCCTGCCCAGGTTTCAGGAGATCCAGCTTCTGCAGGAGGAACAGTATATGGGGTTCAGGGAGGAACTAAGAAACATCAGTTCCGCCATGGGTACCATCGTAGTGGCCCTGAATGAGGTAGTCACGACATTGCGGGACACTGTGGCACCTCAAAGGGCCCCTGACACTAGCATGCACCAAGAACTGCCTACCACCTCCGCCGGGGCTAGTGGACAGGAGGCCCGACACAAGACCAACAGGCCACCAGAACCCCACCCCCTGCAGAAGGTGAACCACCCCGCAAGTGGGCCCTGAGATCCAGGAAGAAGACAGAGTAAGATGTCAAGACCAAAGGATACCGCCCTGATTGTCAACCCACTGTCCCACATTGTCACCCTGTCCAAACTTAAACTGCCCCTGCTCCACTTCCCACAGGCATTTGGACAATGCACCTGTGAAACTGATAGTCTGGACTCTGCCATGGACAATCCTCCACCATCACCCCTCACCGATATGCAACCACCCATCCAATTTAGAGCACTTGAATAAAAACACTTATTGCACAAAACAATCTGGAGTCTGGCTGTGATTTAGAACAAATGTATTAGACATGACCGTACCAAAATGTTCATTCACATTGTGATGGTAACAAACCGCTGTCACACAGCTGTAGTCCATGGGGAAACAAAGCAGATGTCACGCAGTGGGACCCACAGCTCTGAAAATGGAAGGGAAAGTCACAACACAGTTACCATACACTGGGGGAAAAAGTCAGACAGTAGAGAAGTAGGAGTCTTTAAGTAAATGTAATATGCCGGTGTCTACTCTTACCTGTGTGTCACTGAAAATACTGCTGTATTACTGTGTTCCTGTTCTCTATGTCGTCCTCTTCGGCTCCCTCCTCTTCACTCTCCACAGGCTCCACAGCTGCTACAACACCACCATCTGGACCATCCTCCTGCAGAAAAGGCACCTGGCGGCGCAAAGCCAGGTTGTGAAGCATACAGCAGTCCACGATGATCTGGCACACCTTCTTTGGTGAGTACATTAGGGATCCACCTGTCATATGGAGGCACCTGAACCTGGCCCTCAGGAGGCCAAAGGTTCGCTCGATCACCCTCCTAGTCCGCCCATGGGCCTCATTGTACCGTTCCTCTGCCCTTGTCCTGGGATTCCTCACTGGGGTCAGTAGCCATGACAGGTTGGGGTAACCAGAGTCCCCTAATAGCCACACCCGGTGCCTCTGGAGTTGACCCATCACATACGGGATGCTGCTATTCCGCAGGATGTAGGCGTCATGCACTGACCCAGGGAACTTGGCATTAACATGGGAGATGTACTGGTCAGCCAAACACACCATCTGTACATTAATCGAATGATAACTCTTCCGGTTCCTGTACACCTGTTCACTCCTGCTGGGGGGGACCAAAGCAACATGTGTCCCATCAATGGCACCTATGATGTTGGGGATATGTCCAAGGGCATAGAAATCACCCTTCACTGTAGGCAAATCCCCCACCTCAGGGAAAACGATGTAGCTCCGCATGTGTTTCAGCAGGGCAGACAACACTCTGGACAACACCTTGGAAAACATTAGCTGGGACATCCCTGATGATATGGCCACTGTTGTTTGAAATGACCCACTTGCTAAGAAATGGAGTACTGACAGCATCTGCACTAGAGGGGGGATCCCTGTGGGTTGGCGGATGGGTGACATCAGGTCTGGCTCCAGCTGGGCACACAGTTCCTGTATAGTGGCTCGGTCAAGCCTGTATGTCAGTATGACATGTCATTCCTCCATTGTCGACAGGTCCACCAGCGGTCTGTACACGGGAAGATTCCTCCATCTCCTGGCATGTCCCAGCGGACGGTGCCTATGAAGGACAACAGCGAGCACAGAGTCAAGCAACCCACAGGTACGTAACCACAGCTTGCACATAGCACGATTCCCAATGCATTGAATGGCTTGTATGAGTGTTGGTGCATGGCCTAGGTATGTGTGACGCAGTTGGTAATTGGGCCATGTGGGCCCTTGAAATGGCGGCTGCCTGACCTGTGAAGTGCGACAGTGGGATGTGAGGTCAATGCGCTGGCATGGCACACCGCGGCGGTAGGCGGTCAAAGACCGCGGCGCTAAGCCGCATTGGTTAACATTGAACCCTATGGGTTTCAGGAGCCAATGACGATGTGCGCCGGAGGTCGCGGTACGCACCGCCGCGGTACGCACCGCCGCGGGCGTGACCGCCATTTTCTATCTGCTTAATCACTCGATACCTGATCTTCGACAGGAGAGGACCTACACGGCAAGTGCTGCTGTGGCCTCGGTCTGGAAGAGACAATGGCTCATGCGACTGGGGAAAGGGCCCCTGCCTTCACTGCGGAGGAGTTGGAGAAACTTGTGGATGGGGTCCTCCCCCAGTATGCGCTACTCTACGGTCCTCCAGACCAACAGGTAAGTACACTGGGACCATGCTTAGTGGGCAATGCCTGGGTTGAGTCGGGTGGATGAAAGATGGTGGGGAGGGGAGCGATTGAGGCATGCATCAAACGACAGATGAGAGCATGTGCCACATGGCAAGGGTGGGGACGGTGGGCCACTCACATCGAGCATGCAGAAGGTGATGAACATTTTTCTCTCCCTGTACATGTCACATAGGTCAGCGCCCAACAGAAAGTCGCGATTTGGCCTGCCATCGCCAAGGACGTCCGGACCCTGGGGGTCCACAACAGACGGGGCACCCACTGCCAGAAGAGGTGGGAGGACATCCGACGCGGGAGCAGGAAGACGGCAGAGGCTCAGCTGGGGATGGCCTCCCAACGTAGGAGGGGTGCCAGTCGTCAATTGACCCCCCTGATGTCCCGGATCCTGGCGGTGGCCTACCCCGATTTGGATGGGCGCGTGAGGACATCACAGCAGACACAAGGGGGTGAGTACAAGTACATTCTGCTGACTTTGCGCGCAGTGGAGGTGTCTGGGTGGGGAGGAGGGCTGTGGGAATCCCTAGGCCAGGGCGATTTCTGTAGGCTAGGCCCCTCCGTAAGGCATGGCCCTGTGCCCCCGCCCCCCACCTCTGTAGGGTGCCAAGTACAGGTATCCATGGCCCTATGTCATCTATGTGTGCAGTTGTCGTCCATAGGCTTGTAGGCCATGTCCCACGGATTGCGTAGTGGACCCCAAGTGCGCGGCGTAGTGCAGGGGACTTCTGTGTCTGTCCACTCAACATGTCTTTATTTCTCCTCCCCCCCTTTTTTGTGGTCTTCCTGTTCATGTGTGCATCATCAGGCGGAGGAGAAGTGGCATCGGAGCACGAGGGAGCTGCATCTCACATGGCCATGGCGGGCCATGCAACTGACTCGGATTTCACCAGTGAGACGGAGGGCGAGGGGAGCTCCACAGCGGGGACTCGTGCTGATGTCAGTGACAGCGACTCGTCCTCTGAAGGGAGCTCCCTTGTGGTGGCGGCAACATCCGTGCCCCCCGCAACAACAGGTACAGCCGCCACCCAGCGCACCAGCACCGCCCTCCCAGCAGCCCCTCTTCCTTTGCCCCGTGCCCGCTCACCCAGGAAGATGGGCATCTCCTTCGCCCCAGGCACCTCAGGCCCAGCCCCTGTCACCCCTGCTGCCCTCAGTGAGGAGGTCATTGACCTCCTAAGGACCATCATTGTTGGGCAGTCTACCCTTTTGAATGCCATCCAGGGTGTACAAAGAGAGGTGCACCAGAGTAATGCATACCTGGAGGGCATTCATTCGGGTCAGGCTGCCCATCAGCGATCGTTCAACGCTCTGGCCTCAGCACTGACGGCAGCAATTGTCCCTGTCTCTAGCCTCCCCCCTCCAACTTCCTCCACCCAGACCCAATCCCCTGTACCTCTGCCTATCCCAGACACACCTACAGACCAGCCTGCACACACCTCAACACCCAAGGGAAGCTCATCCAGACATAAGCACCACACATCACACAAGCATTCACACAAGCAACATCCACATGCAGACATACCAACACCCACTGCCTCCCCTGTGTCCCCCTCCTCCTCGTCTCCCTCCTCCCTCCCTGTGACGTCTCCACTCACACTTGCATGCACAACATCTTCAGCCACTACGTCCATCACCAGCACACCCACCAGAACACTCCGCACACGTGCAGTCACCACCCCCACTACCATTTACACGTCCCCTGTGTCCTCTCCAAGTGTGTCTGTCACCCCCTCCTCCAAACTACACAAACACAGGCAGCCACCCACCCAACAGCCATCCACCTCACGACAGCCTCCAGCCCAAGCACCTGCACCCAAAGACACCAGACTTCACACTCCTACAACCACGTCCTCTTCCTCCACTCCCATACCCACTACACCTACCCGTCCCTCTCTTTCCAAATTGCTTTTCCTTGCCAACCTTAACCTCTTTCCAACAACTCCCCCACCCCCCCCATCTCATAAGACTCCAATCAGCACCTCAGCCACCACAAAACCGGGACCAGTGAAGACTGTTGTTCATGGACTGTGGAGTCCCCCACCCTCAAGGGCATCCAGTTCAGCGAGGAGCCAAGGCACGGCCAGCCCACCCCCGGAAAAGCATCCTAAGATTGCCAGTGCCCGGCGCGAGCGACCAAAGACCCCAGGGACCAAAATCCCTACTTTGGCTCCGTCAGGAAGTGGGGTGCCACCTGGCACACCGCCAAAGGTGGGAAAGGGCCACAAGCGTGCAGGGAAGGGTGGGAAGGGCAGCACGCCCGACAAGTCCGGCAGCAGGCCAGCTGGCCAGGAGGGCCCCACCAGCCCCATCCCAGGTGTGCAGGAGGACACACACAGGCCCGGTACTGCAGCCCAGGAGGGCCCGAAAGCCACATCCCAGGTGGGAAGGAGGACACCCAAGGCCGAGAACTGCAGCCCAGGAGGGCCCCGCAAGCCACCAGACAGATGGGCAGGAAGGCCCCGCCAGCCACATGTCAGGTGGCGAGTGACATCCATGCCTGGGCCGGATCCGCTGACCAGGACACTCATCTCAAGCACCGCTCCACTGGGCACCGCCGTCTCAAGCACCGCTAAACTGGGCCCTTCATCTCAAGCACCGCTCCGCTGGGCACCTTCATCTCAAGCACCGCTCCGCTGGGCACCGCCGTCTCAAGAACCGCTGAACTGGGCCCTTCATCTCAAGCACCGCTCCGCTGGGCACCGCCGTCTCAAGCACCGCTGAACTGGGCCCTTCATCTCAAGCACCGCTGAACTGGGCCCTTCATCTCAAGCACCGCGCCGCTGGGCACCTTCATCTCAAGCACCGCTCCGCTGGGCACCGCCGTCTCAAGAAACGCTGAACTGGGCCCTTCATCTCAAGCACCGCTCCGCTGGGCACCGCCGTCTCAAGCACCTCTGAACTGGGCCCTTCATCTCAAGCACCGCACCGCTGGGCACCTTCATCTCAAGAACCGCTGAACTGGGCCCTTCATCTCAAGCACCGCTGAACTGGGCCCTTCATCTCAAGCACCGCTCCGCTGGGCACCGCCGTCTCAAGCACCGCTGAACTGGGCCCTTCATCTCAAGCACCGCTCCGCTGGGCACCTTCATCTCAAGCACCGCTCCGCTGGGCACCGCCGTCTCAAGAACCGCTGAACTGGGCCCTTCATCTCAAGCACCGCTCCGCTGGGCACCTTCATCTCAAGCACTGCTCCGCTGGGCACCGCCGTCTCAAGCACCACTGAACTGGGCCCTTCATCTCAAGCACCGCTGAACTGGGCCCTTCATCTCAAGCACCGCTGAACTGGGCCCTTCCTCTCAAGCACCGCTCCCTGGGCACCGCCGTCTCAAGCACCGCTGAACTGGGCCTTTCATCTCAAGCACCACTGAACTGGGCCCTTCATCTCAAGCACCGCTGAACTGGGCCCTTCATCTCAAGCACCGCTCCGCTGGGCACCGCCGTCTCAAGCACCGCTCCGCTGGGCACCGCCGTCTCAAGCACCGCTGAACTGGGCCCTTCATCTCAAGCACCGCTGAACTGGGCCCTTCATCTCAAGCACCGCTCCGCTGGGCACCTTCATCTCCAGCACCGCTCCGCTGGGCACCGCTGGGCACCGCTGTCTCAAGAACCGCTGAACTGGGCCCTTCATCTCAAGCACCGCTGAACTGGGCTCTTCATCTCAAGCACCGCTCCGCTGGGCCCTTCATCTCAAGCACCGCTGGCCCATTGGCGGAAGGGGCAGGCCCGCATCTGTGTCGGGCAGGGCTGCACGAAGCACTCTGGGCACTAGTCCCCCTCCAGTACCAGTGGAGACTGTTATCCACTTGAGAGACTGTGGCTTTGCACTCCCCAGGATTGAACAGTGGGCAAACCACCCACTGTAGAGACTTGAGAGACTGTGGCTTTGCACTCCCCAGGATGGCACAGTGGGCAACCCACCCACTGTAGAGACTTGAGAGACTGTGGCTTTGCACTCCCCAGGATATGGCAGTGGGCAAACCACCCACTTGGGAGACTTGAGAGACTGTGGCTTTGCACTCCCCAGGATGGCACAGTGGGCAACCCACCCACTGTAGAGACTTGTGAGACTGTGGCTTTGCACTCCCCAGGATGGCACAGTGGCCATGGAAGCCCCTCGTGGATCTGGCGTCGTGGACTCATCTGGCTGAGGTGCCCCCCCTTCCCTTCCCCCTGAGGTGCCTGTAGTTTTCCTATCTGATGCCCCTGCAGTGTTCTCTCCGTTGGAGGCAGGTATCCTGTGTGGGCTTTGCCCATGTGTTTTGGCCCAGTGGCCCACGAACAATGGCTGATAGACATATCGGACTGGACAATTTATGTATATAAAGTTATAGATGTGTGATATATTTTATACTCGGTCTTACAATATAATTCTATATTTATAATCATTTCCTTTTGCCTTTGCATTCTTCCGGGGGGTTTGGTGGTGTAACTGTGATGTGTTGCTATGCATTGATGTGTGTGTTGTAGTGGTTGAGGGTGAGGGTGGGTGTGTCGCATATGTGTGTCCCCGTAATTTTTTGCCTCCCCCTCCCCTGTGTCGTAGGTGCAGTACTCACCGTTGTCTTCTGAGCCGGCGTTCGTGCTCCTGGTAGAGGAGCAGGAAGACAATGGCTGGTAGGATGTGTAGTTCGGGTTACATGCTGTCCAGATTCCTCGTGGGGTCTACGGAGGTGAGCGTTTTCCGTTTGAAATGTCTGTTTCCGCTGTGTTTTTATCGGCGGAGCTACCGCCCCGGAAAAGGTGGTGGATTGGTGGGTTGTGATAGGGTGGGTGGTACATTGTCTCCCGCCTGTCTGTTGGCGGTGACCGCCGCGCTGTTTGTTTGTCCCGCCGTGGCGGGCGGTGTGTTAAAGTGGCGGTCTCTGTTGGCGGTTTCCACCAGGGTCGGAATTGCATTTTTTTTTTACCGCCAGCCTGTTGGCGATTTGACCTCCGCTTTAACACCGACCGCCAGGGTTGGAATGACCCCCATAATGTCTGTTCCCAGCAAGGTGGAGCATTTCTGAAGCTCCCGTCATTGGAGGTGGACTTGGTGTTTGAGCAAACACAGGTTTCCCTGCCTGCGCTGCAGTGGGTAGCGAAACCACTATATGCTGGGGTGGCATCCCCAGGACATAGTTTGTGAGCTCAGAGAAGGGGTCCCATCCTTTTTTCTTAATTTGTGGCCCTGGGAGATAAGGGACCTGGGGCCATTAGAGACTCTGGGAGGGAGGCTGCAAGATTGAAAAACAATGGCAGCCCAGAGCCCCCTTCCTTTCATTTTAATAGTGGCCCTGGTGGATTTGGTCTCCAGGGGCTAACAAGGCTCAGTTAGATGGACTCACAACCCGTTCCCTTTAATGAAAAAAGGCCCTTGGTGACAAGACCCCCATGCCTAATAAGGCTTGCTGATTGTGGCCACGTGGCCAACCTGTTGGACAGGCCCGACACTGGTCCCTCAGTACTGAAAGAGTTAATAGGAGGTAAAGCTCCTTCTGCAAATCAGAGTGCCCTATTTTTCAAATATTTGGTGCTGCAGGACTCCTGCAGGACTACCACAGGACCAACTGTCTAGATATACCTAGTTTTTTAACCCTTTCATGAGCACCTCTTTAAACACACATTTACCAAGAATGGCTGAACAGATTTCCACCCAAAAATAAAAGGACACTCTCTTAGTAAAGTTCCAACTTTCTGCCAAATGTAGTGTAATTCAATTCATATGTTTTTTTCTGTATCTGCAACAGATGTTTTCTGTGGGAGTTTGATGGGTCACCGCAAAACTATTCATTAAAAAGCTGAGGTGGATAATCATATATTTTTTGAAAGTTTTGTGTTGTTTCGTCAATGCCACCAGAGTTATTAGCAAAACAAAAAATCCTCACAGAGCAAGCCCTGTACTCAATCCCTCAGGGCACCCTACCACCCACTGCACAAAGCCTTCAGCCTTACCCAGTGTGGGATTGGGTACAGGGTCTGGCCTGCAGCCATATTCTGCACCCAACTGTCTGCAGGTACACAGCCACCCAGAGAGCAAGGCACCTGTCCCTGTCCTGTATGGGTGCAGGGCACCCAACCATTGCACACAGCCTTCAGCTGTGGCCTGGCTGTGGCCAGGCCCTGTGCCCAACCCCTGCAGCATACATCCTTTTGCCTTGTGAAGGATGGGGTTGGTCACCTTAAGTCCTTGCATGGGGTTCTGTGCAGAGATTGGTCACCTTTTGCAAATGACTATATGATGAAGCAATATAAAGGATGTAATTTTAAGCAAGGCAGACCTACTGACTTTGTCACAACACCAAAATATAAAAAGTTTATAATTGGCTTTATCAAGAGGCCAGTATAGCAATATATATAAAACAGATCTCTTGTTACCAATAATCATATTCAAATGTATACTTTATAAACTCACACATAGCAAAGCTTAATAAAAGTGATTGTCATAAAATATTTATTTATAAAAATCATAACAAGTCTGGGCCACAAAATGCACTACAGCTAGAGAGCATACAGATTCAGCTCAGAGTGCTTTAAAACAATCTACAGTAAGCTCTCATGGGTTCATGGATTCAATCACCCCGGACACTTGCTTTTTTTTTATTTTGCTGGGGGGCTGCTGTACTCCCTGCAGCCCTCCACAACAAAATAAAATGTTTGTTAGGGCCCCTTCCCCTCCATCTGGTGCCACAAGGACCCAACAAATGTAAGTAACGAGCCTTTGCAGGGCATTATAGGGCACTCCATGTAAAAGAGGTGGAATAATAAATAAACTACTCCTACCACTCATTTATTATTCATTTATTCTTATTTTTAATATTTTTTGTGTGCCTTGATTTCAGCTCGAGACACCCACATCTCTAAATTTTGTTGATGGCCGTGAAGGGAGCACCACGACCCCCATGGCACCACCGGCTGCTTGCTAGCAAACCCATGGGCCTCTTTTGTTTATTAATTATTTTTTAAATAAAACTGGTGTGCCCGAGTGCCTGCCTGGGGCACCCCACAACACTATTGATGTAGGGATACTGGAGGGGGGCATGAGCCTGGACCCACACAGCGCTGCCGGCTCCCTGCAAGGCAGGAGTCAGCAACACTATATTTAAAACATTTTAAAGAAAAACTGGGATGCCCTGGTGCCCACCCGGGGCACCCCACAGTATTTTTTCTTCCTATGGCATTATGGACATCGTTATCAGGGATGCCAATGAGAAAAGAGAGAAACTACTTATTGAAATCATTGATTTAGAGAAAGAGATTCTAGATACAAAGCTATCCGAAGCAATAGATAAGAATTATGGTATCCTAAAAGAGGTACTTCAAAGACACCAGGAATATGTTAGGGAGAAAAAAATGTGTAAACTTAAACGGGACGCGAATGACTATGCCACAGGACGGGTTTTTACTTATTCCCGAAAATTTTATAACATTTACCTTGAGAAACAGACCAGTAGAAGCACTAGACCTCAGTCCCCCACACATTCTAATATTAGAACTAGTGACACAGATCTATCCAGCTGTTCTAGTCTAAACAGTGAGGATACCAACAGCTCCCTACGGGATAACACCAATGTATGCAATGTGAAGTCGACTTTTTTGTTAGAGCTAGAGAGGTTCCGTAAAGGACAAAAAGTAACCAGAGCAGGGCAGACTACATACCAAAGAGAACTAGAAGGGGAAAAAGGCAACATACCAGAACCAGACAAGGGCAAAATAGGAGTCACTACAAGATCAACCACACAGAACATGAAGAGTTAGACCCTGATGTTCATGATCATATTGTTGATTGGAGAGATATCTGTGTAACTAATCTGACCAATAAAATTCTTGATTCAAACCAATTGAGTCTTTTGAACAAGGGATTAGGATTTGTACCCACGTCTTCACCTGACTACACGGAGACACATATTAACCTGTTTAAATTTACACGCAAATGCAAGCTTTACAAACATTTTAAGGATAAACAAAGTATGACCAACCCCGTGATTAGGGACACACAAGCTTGTCCATTATCAATTAGAGACATTAGGGACATATAGACATTACTATCCTTGGAGGATGTTGCGGATACCTCACGTGCACTTTCTTATGACGAGATACTATGGGATCCAGGACTAAATATCTCGGACACTTGCTACAGTGGACTAAAACCTACATCTAGATTTACGCCCACTTCACCAGCAGATAGTGCTATTGAATTATTCTACAAACTGGTCACCAAAGACTATACAAGTTGGAGACATGACACAATACTAGATCCAGGACTATCCCATATAACATCACCACCAATGAGCGGAAAGCACTATGGGCTCTCTCTAAAGAAAAAGATTTTGTGTTCAAGGAGGCAGATAAAGGGGGTAATAATGTGCTAATGAATCGTGTTGACTACATTGCAGAGATAAATAGACAATTACTTGACAATGTAGCATATTGTAAACTGACCATCAACCCTATAGCCAGAATCACCAGGGGTATAGAAACCAAACTGAGTACATGGAGGGACATGGGTCTCTTGACGGATTTAGAATACAAGTACTTGTTCAATTCTACACCTAGCTTCCCATCCATCTACATACTTCCAAAAGTACATAAAATTGCGAACTTCCCCCCTGGCAGACCGATTATATCCGGTATCAACTCTCCTACTGAGAAACTTTCTGAGTACATAGATTTATAGCTACAACCATTCGTACAGAACCTCCCATCATGTATTCGAGATACTAAACATCTCCACTGCTTGATAGCGGACTACCAATGGACAGAGGGTCACATCCTAGCTACTTTGGATGTAACCTCCCTGTATACATGTATACCTAAAAAGACTGGCCTAATTGCCATACAACACTTCCTAGACAATAGGGATGCTACACTTTTGCGACACTCAGACATGCTACTAGACCTCATACATCTTATTATAGACAACAATGTTTTCTTACACAAAGGCTCTTGGTATCAACATATACAGGGTGTTGCGATGGGGGCTACATTTTCACCTTTCTTCGCCAATCTCTATATGGGATTTTATGAGCAATAACATATTTGGCGTAACTGTGCCCCAGAACTTAAGCAACACATCATGTACTGAAGACGTTACATTGATGATGTTCTTCTTTTCAGGTCGGGTGACTCTGCAGCACTAGATATTTTTGTTAACTATCTTAATACAAACAATTTTAACATCCATTTTACTTGTTGCTCTAGTATGGACAGTGTAGAATTTTTGGATTTGACCCTCCACACTAAGAAAGACAAAATCCATACAAAACTTTTTAGAAAACCCACTGCAACAAATTCCATTTTGCATGCCACTAGTGCCCATCCCTCCTCACAAATAAGAGCTATTCCCTATGGTGAGGCAATTAGAGTGAGGCGCAACTGCTGTGAGGAACAGGAATTCTCACAGCAACTAGATGAACTGAAACAACGGTTTCATAATCGGGGGTACTCTGACCAACTGTGGGAAAAGACATATAAGAGAATCCGCACAGTTGAAAGATTATCTCTATTATCAGATACCACACCTAAAAAGACCAGAAAAAGGATGGGTATATCTTTCATTACTCCGTACAATAATGCCAGTTCGGATATTTACAAAATCCTCAAGAAAAATTGGCATATCCTATTATCTGATGATACCTTGAGACACAGTCTCAGAGATAGACCGGACATCATTTACACTAGAGGACGAACTTTAAGAGACAGTCTATGTCATAGCTTTTTACCAAGTGACACAAAGGATAGCTGGATTCCACAACCTCCACAAAGGTTCTACAAATGTGGTCATTGTAACATATGCAAATATACCCTGAACAAAACAAAATCCTTTTGTTACAATACTGGTATAACACATCGTATTAAACAATTCATTAATTGCAATACCAGATTTGTGATATACTGCTTAATCTGCACATGTAAATTAATATATGTAGGGAGTACCATCAGACCTTACAAAGAGCGACTACAGGAACACATTTGAGCAATCAAAAATAACAACAAAGATTACCCATTTGCTGTACATTTTAATTCCGTACATGCCCAGCGGGAAGTTCTGGGTATAAAGACACATGGTATTGCCACCCTGGACGGTTGTCCCAGGGAAGGCAACAGGACTCTCTTGCTTACACGCCTGGAAAGCAGGTGGATTATCAAACTGCGTGCGGTAGAGGAAGGTCTAAATTTAGATAAGGATCTGCATGTCTTTTTATAATTGCATCTTTCATGTAAATATTCTCTATTCATAACATGTCACATGACCTTTAGTCAAAATTTATGCAAGTTACACATCTTATCAGTATATGCATGGACATATTAGCAACTTATGTTAAGTACTTGCAGTAGATATATGTGATTAGATACGTATGGATGACATGGTTACATGTTTATCATTTATATACACAGTGTCAATCGTATGACTATGATATTACTTGTTTACTTACATATAGTGTGAGTATCCATATGTTTTTCCACAATATTCAGTGGTAAACTACACTATATATTCTGATGGGCAACACTTTACGGATACTTTGGTCTCTGTATATAGCTCGATTTTCATATATTACTTCATTCAGTCATAATGCTATTTACATTTGATGCAGACATGTTATTGATGTTGGGGATTTATGCTTCACTTAAGTCTATCTCTTCTCTTCATCACGAGCACCAAGTACAATTTTGTTCATTGTGCACCACTCACTATTCCCTAATTTATTCTACTCACGCTTCCTCCTTTCCTCCAATATGGCTGCTGTTTGCAAAGTTCGAGCACGGCATTGTCCTTTTACTATGTTTATACTTGTAACAAGTATAAACGACATAGAGTCGAGCACGAGCTGCTACTTTACACGCCGTCGGACTAGGAAATAATTGTTGTGCACCTTATCGGGTAAGACGCCATCCCATTGAAAGTTTACATTAGTGAGTAGCTTTTTCTTTCCTAGCTCAAATTGCTTCTATAGTTACCCGGTTTGCCATTCCTGGCGTATTTGACTCTGCTATAGAAGACAGGAAATGTAGCCCAAACACATCTACTGATGTGCTTGTGGCATATTCACCTCTTCGAGGTCTTTGTCTGTTATATCCGACATACATTTTGTATATTACTTTGCTATACAATTTGTAGGTACGGACTTTCATTTGATTTCTAACTTACATGAATGCTGAATTTATATGGAATATACTTGAATTGTGCAGTTTTGGAGCGTACATTCAACGTGAGGATACCACTAATTTTGCTTGGATAGAATCTTTCTTCTGCGTTTTGTTGCACCTATGTTGTGTATTTAGTAATATTGGTTAGGTTTTACTTATGGCCATTAGTCAGCACTTAGTCTACACATTGCGTAACTGCACCGTGGCCAGGCTACTCCCACTGTCAATAACCCCCTCTTTCTTTTTCGGTTAGACTTACCATGGTCCCTGTGTGGTTTGAGACACATCAAAACATATTCTTGGACTTACCCAATCAGATTTTGTTTGCATTCATGAAGATTTTATTGTTGGAATTCGTACACTACGGCTTCAACATTTAATTTATGGTCTCTTTACCTTAATACTAAAGGTATGTTAATTATTATAACTTCTTATTTGTTTTATTAATCTCTAATTACTTTACTCTGACTATAGTCCTTCACCTTTCTGATACACATAGCACTTTCTGTCGTCCACTTTATCTTCCAACTATCTGTCACCTATATAGGATGTATTTTTAAATATAGAGCACAAAATCACTATGGACCTCACTTACTAGACACCGTGGTGTTCAACTTGTGGTGTTTCCAAAACTCTTTCTTCATTTGGCACACAGGCATCATAGGTGGATTGTCACCGTTTGGGCTAAATGATATGGCATACTGGACTGTTGGAACTAACAGCTGGTTTATTTATTATCTGTAACATTACTTCGCAGCCTTGAGAAAGTCACGTTTGACGAAACACGTGTCAGCTGTCGTTTGCATTGAACAGGCTGTCGTTTGCATTGAACAATATACAAGTGTTTGGATTTGACACTATATTTGGCACTATATTTGGTGGCCTTTGACCGTGATGACGCCATATTTACTACGAATTGCTGTGTGATCCAACTAAGAAGAATAAAGAATACAATTATGAACAGCTGGATGTGCCGTGGTTCTTACTTCTCCGTATAAACGATTGTGGGCCATCTTGGCTCTCAGTCTGCACACCTTGTGGCTAGGTTTGGCAACCACTCTGGCACTCCTGGAACACATAACTTGACACTTTGGACTTCCTTCACTAGTTTTCTTGTTTATAATTTTAAGCTAACTTTTTGGAAGTGCGCACCACTGTTCTACACAGCCACAGATTGTCTCTTCAAAGTATTTTTTTTATGTATAGGTCTGAAGGTGGAGCCCGAAGGCCCCCCGCTACCCCAATGAATGCCTTGCCAGCACCCATCCTGGATGAGGCAGGAGCCAGCATTGCTCCCACCCAGCGGAGGCAACTTATCTTCCTGCTCCCATCATGCGGTAAGAATGTTATTTTCCCCAAACAATAAGAGTCTCACAGGCAGAGAAAATATTGTGTCCTCTGGGTTGGGTTCGCAGGGCAACAGCTAAGGAGCCAGCCAAGGGGGTCGGGGTCCCTTGGGCAACAGCATGGCTCGTGGAGGGGTACTACATGCCACCTCCCCTATAAAATACATTGCACCACCTACCCAGGCACTGGCCCAACCCAGGTTCTTTTTTAAAGCATGAAAGTCCATGCTTTAAAAAAAAGAATTACAATCAAAAAGCTATATATAGTATAAGGGAGCAGGGTAGGGGTACCTGATCCCCTGGACCTTGTGGTGGGGAAGTCCCAAAGGTAGCTGCAGGAGGCTGGCTCAGTTTATGGTGTACACCTATGGTGTGGCACCCTATACTGTGTCCTTAGTGATAGTGAATAGGTGTCCAGATAGCATAATCTCTCTAGAGGTAGCTGAGGCAAGCAGCTGAAGCTTATCCAAGAGGAATGTAAAGCCCTTGCAATACCACAGTAATTAGACAGTAACTTACTCACAAGAAAGAGCCACACAAGTACTGCAAAAGTAAAGGATTCTTTATTGTAGGACTAACTACCAGACTAGCATTGGTTTGTCTCCCTTTGGAGACATCTACATACAAAATAACCAGCTGAAGTAGCATAAAATACATAGGGCCCTATCAGGGGGATCAAACTTTATACTGTGAAAGTGGAATGTGAAAAAGTGAACCCAACCAAGGTAAGTGTGGTAGCTAGCTAAAGGGTGGGGGTAGATAAAAACACCAGCGGTAAGTATGGTAAGTGTCCCCAGCGACCAGGTTCAAGGTAGTTACCTACCCAGTCATCCCATAGACTAACCTAGGGAGTAGTGGTTGGAGCTTGTATCCTTCCTAGTGGACCCCAAGGAAACTAGCAGACAAGAGGAAGGTTGGAGAGTGCCCTACCTGAGAATACCCAGATGATAGGAGTACCTAAACCAGGGGACCCTGTTCAGTGGCAGAAGCAGGGGCCCACAGTCTCCCAAGTTAGTCAAAGGACAAGCGGGACACAGAGTAAGCCACAAATACACCACCTGTGAAGCAGAGCATTTTGATATCTGTGGAACAGCAGACCCCACCAGCCAACTGACATTGCGAGATTCCTTCAGGCTTCCAGGTACAGATTCCTTGTGACCTGGAGGATGCACAGCCTTGGATGTTACAGAATTCTTGCATGATCCGAAACAATGTTGCAATGGGAGCATTCCCACCAGAAGCAGACATGTTTCGGTTCCAAAGCAGATCAGCAGTGGTTCCAGAGGTCAAGAGCAGAAGATGTCTTGCAGAGAGTTCCTTGTAGAGTCTTGTTCGATGAATATGAGGACCCACCCACAGGGGAGCCCTTACGTAACCCTAAAAAAGGGTTGGTCACTCTCTGAAATGACCCACCCATCCGAGTGGGTCAGGGATGTCATCTACCTGGCCTAACCAGTCAGATGCTCCCAGAGGCCTCTGCCCATCTTGTTTTCAAGGTAGCAGAATCAAGTAGCCACCTGGCAGTGTTCTGTGAACCTCCATAGGGGAGGAACTGGATGGGAGGGGGTGGTCACTCCCCTGTCCTTTGTGCAGTTTCATGCCAGAGCGGGAACCTGGGGGTTCCAGAACTGGTACAAACCAGGTTATGCAAGGAGGGCACCAAATGTGCCAATCAAAGCAGTCTGGCAACACTCAGGCCACCCCACCTCAGCCCTTAGGCACTTAATGCACAGGGGGAGGTGGTCACACCTCTCCCTTGCAGGAAATAATTTGTTCTGCCTCTCCACCCTGAACCAGGCTCATCAGCAGGAGCACAGAACACTGTCTGGGGTCAGCAGCAGTGCGGGCTGGCAGCTAGACCCCAAAAGGCTGCACAGACAGAAATGGGGGATAAGGTTCTAAGGAACACCCAGAGTACATAGTATCATGCAACTAGCACTGGAATCGGTGCAGTTGAATGATTCAACATGTTTGATACCAAATATGCCTAGGTTCAGAGAAGCCATTATGTAGTTGGAACTCTAGTGCTGACCACCGTCCACTACAAACCTTAAGATGGCTTCATGTACTTACAAAGCACAGGGAATGGAGTCTGGGGCTTGTGGGCGTACCCTGGTCATGCATGGGTACCCTCACACTTAGAGATATGCACCCTGCCCTGGAGCTGAAGGGCCTACCAGAGGGGTGCCACATCCTAGGTGCAGTGACCAGGATATGGCAAGCCTTATAACTGTGGTGAAAGGGTGCATGCAGCATTTCATGCAGGCTGAAATGGCAGGCCTACAGACAGAGTTTGTATGGGCTCTCATGGGAGCATCAATATATGCTGCTGCCCGTGGGGGAAACCTGGTGTACCAATGCCCTGGTACCTAAGTACCATATACAAGGGACTTACATAGGTGCACCAGTATGCCAATTGTGGGTGTAAAAAGTTACCAACCAACAAGATTTAGGGGAGAGAGCACTGGTACTGGGGCCCTGGTTAGCAGGATCCTATTGCACTACAGTCCAAGACATACTGACACCAGGCAAAAAAGTAGGGGGTACTACAACCATAATACAGCTAACTATAGTAGTCCCAGGGAGTTTCTGAGATACTGTGGGTGTCCCAGTGGAGCCAGCGGGGCAACCCTGAAGTTACACCCTTGCCATGAAAGGCATAAGACTCGTGTATTACAACACTTATGACGTTTCATAACATCATTGATAACATCACTGATGACAATTGAAATTACGTCATTGATGACAACACTGTGCATGGCAGGGATGTGAGTTATAGTTACTTTAAATAACTCCAACTGGCGAATTTCAGTGTTTTTTTTCATTTTAAAAAGTTACATTATAACTAAACTTTTCACCCAACTATAACAGCACTTTAATCTTTGTTTTCTCATCTATCTATCTATCTATATACACAGACACAATTTAGTTTTATATAATTTGAATGTTGAAATAATATAATTAATTCAACACTGCTTCCCAGAGGATTTTATTTTATTTCCCTGCCTCCATTGTTTTTAATGTAAGTGTGCTTGCAGTACCGTACGCGGGTAGCCATGTAAAGTGCATGAATAATTCCAAGGCTGAACTGGAGTATATTTGAGTCTGTGTAAACACCTTTAAGGCTGTAGTAACCTTAGAAGTGTAGTTGGTCAATAGCAATGATCTTACTCTTTTAGTAGTAAGATTGCTACATTTTCCGGCTTCTCCCTATGTGCCGTCCACATTTATTACAAAATGTATACCAACATGTGCAAGGATCTCGCCACCAAAGCGAAGAGTTCCACACAGAAAAGATGGTTGAGGCACAGATCTCCATCCATAGGTTTGTGAATTGCATCTTGTAGTACACAAGTAGTACTTTACGTAGGTTTTAAATGGTTGTTGTGATAGGAATGGTGTGACTATGCTCAGTAATGAATAAAATACCCTCTGCTGCATGGTAAAACAATGTTGTAGGACGCTTCAGAGTTCCATGACAGTGCAAAGGAACATGGCCTTTGGACTCATTTGCCTATGAGTAAATAGTTCCTCTGTAATTTCTAATGTCTTTCTCATATACTGCAGGAGGTACCTTATGCCATACTAGATTCAATATAATATAATATAATATAATATAATATAATATAATATAATATAATATAATATAATATAATATATGGGACAGTGCAACCATTGTATAAATGAATGTCTCTAATTTACTTATCAGAGTCAATCAACTGTAATTATAATATGACGTAGATGTTCAACAAATTATCACAGACGTGACATCATAATGCCTTCTTGCAGAGCCAGTAGGTACGGTGTAGGGCAAGTCACAAGGCATCATTACAGCTGCAGTTTAAACAAGAAAAAAGGGGAACTGGCTTTATGATCCAGTTTTTTTCTAAAATGAACAGCGAAAAGCAGAAAGGGAATATTTATGACAATATGTTTATTTTTTTGCACATTGAGGATTGTTACAGGACAAATTCAATCCCCCTGCATTTATCTACATATTGTGAGCCTAATGGTAGTCTGACTTACAATAAACTGTTCAAATATTTTTTGCAGCAAATAACTAACTGATTTTTGCTGTGTTTCATTGCTCACTAGACCCATTTTGATTTTTCATGTCTGCAACCATGCTATTTCCTTTGTAGGGAAGAGCAAGACCCAAGGTTTAAGACGATTGCAAGAAGGTTCTTGTTAGAATGTTAGGATTTGGGTGTATTATTATATGATATGGTTGTGGAACCTTATTGTTGAATACACTGATAAAAACTCATGGGCCCAGTCAGGCTTGTTTGCATTTTCTTTAGCTAAACCTTGGATAGTCGTAGCTTTAAGCAGCAGGGCTTAACAAAGGAACTTAGGGCCAGATGTAGGAACAGAAAATTTTGTGAGTTGCAAATTGCGAGTCATACCGACTCGCAATTTGCAACTCGCAAAATTGTATGCAGAAAGGTGTCTCAGACACCTTCTGCGACTCGCTATGCGGTCGCAAAGACCCACCTCATGAATATTAATGAGGTAGGTCGCAAATTGCGACCCCATAGCGAGTCCCTGCACTCACAGGGATGGTGGCCTGCTGGAGACAGCAGACCTCCATGTCTGTGACTGCTTTTTTTACAAAGCATTTTTTTTTTTTTTTATTGCAGCCCGTTTTCCTTAAAGGAAAACGAGTTGCAATTCAAAAAAATAATGAAACCATTTGGTTTCATTTTTTCAGAGTAGGCAGTGGTCCATTGGACCGCCGATGGGTCGGTGGTGAATGCCACCAAATTAGGAGTTTGGCGGTTTGGCTGAAGCCTCTACCCATCCCACCACATTATTGCATTCCACTGGGCTGGAGTTGAAAAAGCTGGCAGTCTTGCACCCTTGTGACAGGAATAAGCATTCCTGTTGCCAGGATACATGTGCACACACGTCCACATACCTGCACACATGCACTTACATACTCCCACACAAAACAAACATACCCTTACTCACCCATGCACTCGCATCATACACCCCCATTCACACTAACATACATACACAAGCACTGCACTCACTCCCC
Source organism: Pleurodeles waltl (assembly GCF_031143425.1). NCBI lineage: Eukaryota > Metazoa > Chordata > Amphibia > Caudata > Salamandridae > Pleurodeles > Pleurodeles waltl. Next base: position 160,323,641 of record NC_090448.1, on the reverse strand, counting down.
CCTCCCCAGCGCATACATACAGATACACACCCCTGCCCCAGCGCATACATACATTCACACACCTCTCCCCCTGCGCCACATACATACATTCACTCCCCCTCCCCTGCACCGCATACATACATTGACACCCCACTCCCCCTTGCACTGCATACATACACTCCTCCTCCACCTGAACCACATACATACATACACACACACCCTGCACCACATATACACGCTCACTCACTCTCCCTGTTCACTCACACAACCATTCACCCCTCCCCATACACATGCACATGCATACATGCACTCACCCCCTCCATCAACTCAATCGCACTCATGCACTCAATCTCTCACAACAGCACACATGTACTCATGAATTCACTCGCTTACATCCGAACACATGCACTCACACACTCAATCACTCACATCCACACACACACACTCACTCATCCACAAACACTCACTCACCCCCTTCCCTGTCCACAAACACTCACTCACCCCCTCCCCATCCCCAAACACTAATTCACCCCCAACCCATCCACAAACACTCACTCACCACACCCCATCCACAAACACTCACTCACCCCAACCCCATCAACAAAAACTCAATCACCCCCATCGCATCCACACTCATTCACCCCATCCACAAACACTTACTCACCCCCACCCGATCCACAAACACTCACTCACTCACTCCACCCCATCCACAAAAACTCACACATGCAGACATGAATCCACAAACACTCCCCTTCCCCTGCATTCATGACATTCACACACGCACTCACACACACAGACACGCATCTACAAACACCCCGCTTCATTCATGACATTCACACATGCACTCACACACGCAGACATGCACCCACAAACCCCCCTCCACCCTCCACATTCACACACGCACTCACACACCGGGACATGCACACACACACACACCCTCCCCTGTTGGATGATCCACTTATCTCGTCCATCGAGGAGGTCGTCCGGGAGGAGAAGGTCCTGGTGCTTCCAACGCCAACAGCGCCTCGCCATCTGGACACTGCCAAAACGTATTACAGGTTGTAATACAGTGTGTGGTCTCTTTTTGGTGTGGTAGTACTGGTGACGCTACCGCCTCTGTACTGCCAACCACCAGCACAACTGGTCTTGAAATTCCACCCAATTTTGGGCATAATTCAGAGATCAGTCATATTAGGGCGGTCTTAAGACCACCTGCACTGGTGGGATTTTGGCACCAGCAGCTTCGGCAGTCTTTGGAAAAGACCGCCGAAGTAGTGATGAGGGCCAATGTCTTCTTTTAAGTGTAAATAAGATAGTTCATAAGGGTAAAGCACGGAGGATATACTGAAAACCAACCCATACACAAGGTATCTGAAGCATTCACTAGGGTCTAGGGAAAAGAGAGAGAGCAATCTCACCCACTCTGTAAGCTAAAGTAAAGGCTGGCACAACTTACATTGATATTTCCTCCAGGGGCACTCAATCAGGGGAAATTCCTTTTTCAGTGCTTTTTTATTACATCCAAAATTCTTCCATATCAGATATGCTTAACTTGCTTGATGCAATCATTTAACAACTCCTATTTGTGTTTTCAGGTTATACATAACATCCTTTTGTTAGAAAGAAAATTCATCTTTACCTCTCAAACAAACACAGAGAAAGGCTTGATGTCAAAAAATAGTATCAGCAATGTATAAATGTTGCTACTGAAAAATACTTGACCTCAAATACCCCAGCCCTAATGGCTTGTAACTCATACCCTCCCAAGTTCAACAGAACCATTGGTTGGCCCTTATGATGCTAGAACTTAGAAGCGACTATTCATAGCACTATTTTTTTCTGTGTTTCACCCTTATCTTTCAGATTGACAACCAGTATCACATGTTCTCTCCTATGGATATGGATTGGAAAGATGGCCAATTCTGAATCTCTCATCAATATAGCAGTCACACTGGCTAGTTGCCTGTCATAAAAAGCTAGAAAAGTATGGATCTTCATTCAATCCAAATGGGCTTTTCTGGCATGGAGTGTAAGAGTGGAGCGGGTGAGTACAGTGTTGTAGAGTGGATTGTTGGAATGTCATAAAGTGGAGTAGGAGGAGTAGAGTGTCGTAGAGTAGAGAAGAGTGGAGTACAGATCAGTGGTTCAATGGTAGAGAGTGTTGTAGAGTGGAATGGAGGGGGATGGAATAGGGTGGAATGGATTGAGGTAGTGGGGTGGATTGGAATGGAGGAGAGTGGGGTGGATTGGATTCAGGTAGAGTGGGGTGTACTGATTGGGGTGGATTGGTGTGGGGTGGATTGAATGGGACAGATTGAAATGGGGTGAGATAGATGGGTTTGGGTGGATTTGAGTGGGGAAGATTAGATTGGACTGAGGTGGGCGGTTTCGATTGAGTGATAGGGCTGGGGTGGGATGGATTGGATTGGGGTGGGGTGGGGTGGCATGGGGTGGGCGATGGATTAGATTGGATTGGAATGGAATGGAGTAGATTAGATGGGACTAAAGTGGTGTGCATTGGATTGGAGTGAGGTGAAGTGAACTGGATTGGATTGGGGTGGATTGGGTTGGAGTGGGGTGGGTCTGGATTGGAGTAGGGTGGACTGAACTGGGATGGGGTGGGGTAGGGTAGAATAGACTGGGGTAGAGTGGGGGGATTGGAGTCAAGTGTGGAGGATTGGAGTGAGTGGGGTGAATTGGATTGGAATGAAGTGGACTGGAGTCGATTGGAATGGGGTGGCTTGCACTGAGGGGGGTGGATTGGACTGTGGTGGGGTGGATGGATTGGATTGGAGTGGGGTGAACTGAAATGGGTTGGGGTGGAGTGGGGTGGATTGCATTGGGTGAGGTGGGTTGGAGTGGAGAGGATTGGAATAGGGTTGATTTGAGTGGGGTAGGTTAGGTTGATAGGATGGGATGCAGTGGACTGAACTGGGAAGGGGTGGGGTGGATTGGGGTAGAGTGGGGTGGATTGGAGTGGAGTGGGTGGATTGAAGTGGGGTGACGTGGATCAAAATGGGCTGGGGTGGATTGGGGTGAGGTGAGCTGGAGGGGTTGGATTGGAGTAGGCTGGGGTGGATTGGGGTGGGGTAGGATGGATTGGGTGGGTTGGATTGCATTGGGGTGGATTCCATTAAGGTGAGGTGGATTGGATTGGTGTGGGGTGAATTGAACTGGAGTGGGCTGAAGTGGGGTGGATCAGATTGGGGTGTATCAGATTGTGGTGGCATGGAGTGAGGTGGATTGGACTGAGTGGGAGGATTGAATTGAGTGGGGTGGATTAGGGTGGGGTGGATTCGATTGAGTATGGTGGAATGGATTGTGGTGGATTGGATGGGGTGGGGTGGATTGGGGTGGGTGGATTGGATTGGGTGGGATGGATTGGATTGGGTTAGGGTGGAATGGACTGGGTTAGATTTGATTGGATTGGACTGGTGTGGGGTGGATTAATTGGAGAGAGGTGCACTGGATTGAAGTGGGGTAGATTAAGGTAATTGGAAGTGGGGTGGGTTGGAGTAGAGTGGATTATTGTGGACTGGAGTGGAGTGGATTAAAGTGGATTGTATTGGAGTAAGGTGGATTGGATTGGAGTGAGGTGGCTTGGGTAGCAGTGGACTTGATAAGACTGGGGTGGATTAGATTGGAATGGAGTGGTGTGAGGTAGGGTCGATTGGGGTGGGGTGTGATGGATTGGAGTGGGTTAGATTGAAGTGGGGTGGATCAGACTGGAGTGGGGTGGATGAGACTGGACCGGGGTGGATTGGACTAGAATGTGGTGGATTGGACTGGAGTGGATTGGTGTGGGGTGGAGTAGATTGGGGTGAGGTGTATTGGATAGGAGTTGGGTAGACTGGACTGGGCTGTATTGGGGTGGATTGGAGTGGAGCAGGGGAGTGGACTGGATTATTGTGGTGTGGACTGGATTGTAGTGGGGTGGGTTGTGGTGGATTGGAGTGGGGTGAATTGGAATGAAGTTGGATGGAGTGGATTGAAGTGATCTGAGGTGACATGAGGTGAGTTGAATTGGACTGGCGTGGGGCAGATTGTTTTAGATGGGAGTGGGTTGTTTGGGATTGGAGTGGGGCAGGTTGGAGGGAGGAAGGTTGTTTTGGATTTAAATGGGGCAGAATGGTGTGGGGCAGATTGAAATGGACTGGAAAGGGGCAGGCTGTTTTGGACTGAAGTGGGTCAGATTGTTTTGGAATTTAGTGGGACAGATTGCTTTGGAGTGGAGTTGGGCCGATTGGAGTGAGGCAGATTGTTTTGGATTGGAGTGGGGCAGACTAAAGTAGGCCAGTTTGTATTAGGGTGGACTTGAGTGGGTGGGTGGATTGGGTTGGTGTGGGTGGATTGGATGGGAGTGGGTGGATTGAAGTGCAGTTTGGTGAATTGGGATGGAGTGGGGTGGATTGGACTGGGGTGAGGTGGACTGAATACAAGTGTGACGTATTGCTGTGGATTGGAGTGGGGAGGATTGGAGTGGGGCAGATTATTTTGGATTGGATTGGGGTAGATTAGAGTGGGGCAGATTGGAGTGGGGCAGATTTGAGAAGGACAAATTGTTTTTAATTAAAGTGGGGCAGATTGGAGTGAGATGGACTGGAGTGGGGCAGACTGTTTTGGATTGGAGTGGGGCAGATTGTTTTGGATTGGAGTGGGGCAGATTGGAGTGGGGCACACTGTTTCCTATCTAAGTGCAGCAGATTACACTGGGGCACATTGTTTTGGATCAGAGTACAGCCGATTGTAGTGGGGCACATTATTTTGGATTGGGGCAGATTGGAGTGGGGCAGCTTCCTCTGGATTGGAGTGGGGCAGATTGATTTTGATTGAGTGGGGCAGATTGAAGTGGGGTAGATGGGAGTAGGCATATTGTTTTGCATTGGAGTGGGACATATTGTTTTGGATTGGAGTGAGGCAGATTGTTTTGGGGTGGTGCAGATTGTTTTTGATCAGAGTGGGGCGAATTGGAGTGGGGCACATTAGATTGGGTAGGTTGGGAGGATTGGAGTGGGTGGGTTGTACTGGATTGGATTGAGGTGAGTGGTTTGAATTGGAGTTGGGTGGGTTGGAGTAGGCTAAAGTGGGGTGGATTGGGGTGGACTGGAGTGGGGGAGATTGAAGCGGGTGGTTTGGGGTGTACTGCACGATTATGTGTTAAAGCATCATTTTAGAAATTACACAAAATAAAGAAACAATGGCGCTTTGCAATATTGTGAACAAGTTAATCATCATTTTTTGAGAAGAGCATCCACAAGCAAAATCAAAAGAAAAGATGAGTGGAAAGTGAGAAAAGAAGGCCTGGCAAAATAAAAGAAAGCTAGTTTTTAAAAATAAAAACTTTGCAATTTTGTTTGTCCTGCTGGGCATGTTTATTCCAGTCGCAAGCCTTCTGTTTGCAGGGACTAGAAGGTGAACAGAACAAAATAGTACCTCAATCACGCCGGGAGCAGCGGGCAGCCACTAATTAAGTTTAATCAATCAGTTCTTGGTCCCTGATCCACATTGAGAAACAGAAAAGATGCCATGCACACCAACAAATGGTGAGCAACAGGCGGGCTTCAAATCCTTTACCATACACAACAGAGTCTCGCAAACGACAGGCATGCACTAGAGCATGCACTGACAGGCTTGACCCTAAAAACACACACAGAGGGACCCAAAAACTGTTTTGCTGGTCCTCAGAGTGAAGCGTGGGATTTTAATGTACATGCTTCAACCATTGTCCTTAATTATCCAGGCCAGGTCCCTACAAATATTCCTAGTTATGTTTCTTTGGCCATGTCCCTTTTAGAGACTCCTAACCTTTGCCATCCTTGTTAAAGACCTGGAGAAACGTCCTCCATACTGTGGATTTGCTCCCCTGGGCTTCTATCTCTCAGGGTTAAATCACAACCCTTTCATCCTTATACAGAATGGAGTGCTTGGTTGATTTCATTCCATGTTTGCCCATTTATGCAGCAATCATCTGGCACTAACAGCCTAATTGCGAGTTAGTCTGTGTTCTCTTTAGCACATGATAAAGGGACTACCATGCGATCAGATTCTGAGTATTCGGGCAGTTTTAGTGCATGCGGGGTCACTTTGTGAGATTTAACAGCCTTCGGTTTTAGCGCACGCAGTAACATTGCAGGCACCAAACCCCTATCTAGGCAACTCTAAAATATAAGAAGCTGCCGTATCAGCACCTCAGCAGCAGAATTTACCCCGAACATGCCCATTTTAACAAAACAGCTTAGCCAAATTTCAGTGCGGATTAGGAAAAATCGCCATGTGCACAACAGAAATAAAAATTATTAAAAAATACAAAGGTGAAGAAAGAATAAATTCACATTAATATCAACAACCCATAACAGTGCCACAATCATGAACTCCTGGACACCACTGTATACAATTCACACAAAGGTGACAACATCTGATTCTCGAAGTATTTAAACACAAGCCTACATACCCTTGCAAACATCAAAATGGACACAGCTGACACGGCACATTTGCTGACACTATCCTGATTGACCATGCCTCGCTGCTTGAGGAAGCGAACCACGTGGAGCACCTCCAGAGGGCAGCACTAGTCCTCGAGCCCAATCCGGCCAGAACAAGGGTCAAGCCACTCAATATGCAAATGTCTCAGGTCCTGACCACCAGACATGTCAGAATCGTTTGTGGGGCTCCAGTTGCCAAGGTGATGTGGGTCCTTTCGGTGTTTGTATGTTTGCATATAGTGGCGGCTAAGGCTACCTGTCTTATTGGGAAAATATTACAAAAGCAGGCTAAGCTTCTTTTGTAGGGGCTGGACCCGTATTTTAACCCCTCCAGCTCTATCTACAAACCGCCATCGTATCACAGGACCGACATCACTTCCTTTTTTTTCTAGGAAATTGCCAACAAATCAATACTTCTGCCTCATATATGTCCTTGATTTACTGCTCCCAACTTTATAGAACCGCCCAACCTCTGTAGGTATAAATTAATAGAGATATTGGCTGCTATTTTTTTATATTTTCAGATATCAACAACCCCAACCCTGAAAGCGGCATATATAAAAAAAAAAAAAACACAGCAATTTAGCTTGTAAAAGAAACTAATCAGCGTCTGCATTAAATATAAATCGTGGTCGGGACATTAACGTACCCGCTTTAACATTAACGCAATGTCTTACTGAGTCACTTGCTACGAGCGACACGTTAAAATCTCCGTCCCCGAGCCGTTTGAAATTTACGCTCCACGCCTGATGACGACCCGAGGATTTTAAGTGAGAAGCTAGCCACGTCGTCTTATCAGCCAAACTAATCCTACGTCTGGCTCCTAAAAGGTTTTCTTTAAAATAATTTATTTAGTAATGAGCTAATTACGCAAGCATATACTAGTAAGCTGCTAAACAGTGTCACACAAGTATTTTGAAATGTACTTGCTCATGCCGGAAATAAAGGGGAATCAGCAAAGCTATGAGTCATTGAGGCACCGCCTCACCACAGCACATGTCCCATCACCCTGATGTTTGTTGATTCCTGCGCCTGCCTTGTTTATTGAAAAGGTCACAAGCTGTATTATTAAATGAGTCTATTTGTTATGTTGACATGTCAAAACAATTTTTTTTCTCTACTAAAGATTTAAGACATGTCAGCCAGGCACAAGATTAATCCAGCTTGAGATATCAACTCACAAAAAAATCCTCGAAGCTCATGCTAAGTGTCTGCCTCTAGTCAAGGTTTAAATTGAGCACAATGTCTTATGACACTATTGGACAAGGTGATGTGTTGTTCCCTGACCCGATGCTGCTAGTGAGAATGGGGGAGGGGAGCCTAGGAAAGTAGACAGCACTGTACTTGTCATGCAGTTGCCTACTGTCACTTGAATGTGAGGACTCTCATAGGCACTTTCACAATAATGCATCTTCATGATTCAGCCTTCCAATGGTCTTCTTGGGCTATGTGCCAATGAAAATAGAGAAGGGAGTATTGCAATCTGTACCACTTCTGCATCATAGTCCCTCTCTGAGGGCTTACATTTGTTGGTCAGGAAGAGTCCAGCTGTTTGAGGGCAGTACTCTCCCCCATGCTTGAAACAACGTTCATCACAGGGCACCGCCCTCCTGCTTTTACTGCATTTATTTGCCGCTATTTATTTGTGTAGACCTGGTTGACTTACTGCATTTATTTGCCGCTATTTATTTGTGTAGACCTGGTTGACTTAACTCGCAATTACTTCAGCCTAATGATGGTGCTCCTAATGTGTGGTGGGGTGCAACATGTTTGAGGCATCCCAGAGGCTATAGGTGCAATTCACAAAGGCCAAGGGCCAGTGAGCATGCTAGTACTTCTATAGTACTACTTCACATACTCATAATGCAATTCACATATTTACAGGCATCAATCTGCACCTATGTCGGTGCTATCACTTATGTAAGGAGTTCTCCGCCTCGCCGTTTTAGATGTAAATGTGGGAGTGTGAAAGAGAAGAAGCAAGAGAATGAGCATTATGTACCTCAAAGTGGGAGGAACAAAGGGGAAAATAAAGGCAGAGCATAGGGAGGACCTTGAAATGCAATAAGCGATGGCAAATCACTAGGCCTGACTTGCATTTTGAGACCTGGCTAAAATTTAAAAAATGTGGGCATTTACAGATCCCTTTTGAATTCACAGAAGTGACCGTCAGCAATAGAGAAAGCATTACCAGCGGAGTGAAGGGTATGGATCTGATTATTGCACGCTTGATTAACCGGCGGGTGGCACACCAAACTGACAGCCTCATGACGAGAGTCGCTGCATCGTGCTGGAAGAAATCGCGAGACGTGTGGGAGTGGGTCCACCCTACTCCCCGCCCTACCACTATCGGCACTGATGCTGGGAGTCGTTGAGAGAAGTCAAACGGGCCCGGGTTGGGAGCATGGAAAAAAGCGGGCGTGGAGACAGTGGGGGACCTATTTAGGGATGGGGTGCTGAGATCCTTTGCCGACCTGGTGGAGAGTAATGGGCTACCACAGGGGCAATTCCTTCTATACCAGAGGTTGCTCCACAATCTGAGGGAACACTGCTGGGAAACAGTTAATGCGGAACCCCCTACCCACCAGATATTACACCTAATATTGGTATCAGGGGGCGAGGCCCACCTAATTACTAGACTATACCGGGCCCAAAATGAGCACGCCCTGGACCCGCTCCAAACACAAAGGGAGAAATGGGAAAGGACAGTGAGTAGGGACCTAACTGACACGGAATGGAAGAGAATACTGGCGTACCCCCGGATGGTCTCACGAAACACACGACTAAGATACTTCCAATACAATTATATTCACAGAACGTACCTTACCCCACACCATTTGTCCCTAATATATGGTGGCCCCCCAAGGTCATGCCCCCAGATGCGAGGACATAGATTCAGACTTCGACCATATGGTGTGGAGTTGCCCAGAACTCCAGCGGGGTTGGGGAGCGGTACTGACTGACCTGAATAAATTATTTGAAGTGGATCTGTCCCTGGCCCTGACGGTGTGCCTCCTGGGTCTTGGAACAGGACTCCCACGTGGGAAGGTGGGTAGTCGATTCCTGGCCCTAGCCCTGGCCCTTTATAGAAGGTTGATCACATTGGGCTGGAAATCGCCCAGATGCCCTCTACTGAAGGTATGGAGACAGGATGTTACGAAATGGGCGAGGGCAGAACTGCAGGTCCTGATTAGCGAGGAGGCGCAGGGCCTCCGACAGACTCCTATCTCGCCAGCATGGGAGGAAGTACTGAAGAAATGGAACCGTATAGTGATGGTAGACGATCCAACAAGAGGGGAGGATGTAGAAGTGACAGGAACGGGAATAGGATAAGGGAGAAGGCACAAAGTCATATCAGCCGGGGTATAGTGTATAGGGAAGACCTGAGGCTACACATGCGGGGTAAAACAGAGGCGAATACAGTCCGAGGATGAGAACCCCAAACCACAAAAAAAAATAATAATAATAATAATAGACAATGTGGGATATGGAACAGACATGAGGGATAGGCAGGAGCTGAACGGGTCGGATACTCTCCCCCCAGGGAACCAGTCGGGAAGGTATGGGAGACCCACCCCACAAACCAGTGGAGAAGTATACGATCCTTCCCTGCAGCTGCTCTCACCCGCTAGCACTGGCGCCATCAAGTAAAGTTACTATTTTTTGTTAGTTAAAGTCTGTCATGTAGACATCACAGTAGAAAGGACAATATGGTGCACTCACAAAATGTATATATGGTCAGGAGACCCAAGTAGACCGAGTACGTAGCAAAACTAAACATGAAGCACAGCTAGAAGGTATAACGAAACAATTAATAGTATATACAAGAAAGTGATAAGATGTCTACAAGGATGAGGGTGAACAGAACGGTGGCCGGTGTCCGTCAAGCCATGAACAGTATGTGTATGACAGCAAAATGTTAATGTTAATAAAAATGTTAATAAAAATATATTTAAAAAAAATTAAAAAAAGCAATAGCGAAAGCAGCACCACTATACAAGTACAAAAAGAAGTGCTACGTTGTTGGAAGATCTAAGAAAAATAGAATATTAACTACAAAACAACAATAAGGTAGGGAGGAAAATTATAAATGCTTATGAATTCAGCAAACTCAGGGAAATAATCTTATGGAGGAAGAGAACATTTTTATAGAGGATTATTTAACTTTTAGAAAATTCTCCAAAGAATTGCCCCATTTTATAACAGCTGGAAGAGCAACTAAGGAGTAAAGCTGATAACAAGAGATAGTTCTGCAAATTAAAAGTAAGTGAATGATGGTGAAGAAAATAACTCAATATTATGAAATATGTATAATCCTGTAATAATGCGAAACCCATCTCTGCTTGACAGGTAAACACGTGGGTCCCTTTGATTATTCATTAAAAAAAAGAAAACTCTCATGATGTACAAATTGGAAATTAGAACAAGGGATAACTTTTGAGGTATGTTGTCTGAGAGTGAATATGAAAACAAAGGCATATAACAAGCATACTACTGTGTAAATTCCCTCAATTGGACAAGAGGTATACAATCAGTGTGTTGATGTAAATATGAATCTGCTTGTAACCTTAAATACAGTCTAGGAGCACATCAGAAATGTGTACAAAAAGAAATACACTGTAGTCTAGGATGATATGAAGTAAAGTAAATTAGAAAGTTAGTGAATCAGCAAATAGGAGGTTCTAATACATTTGTTTTTGTCTCGCAGAATATTGCATGTTTTAACTGTATGTCCTAATGAAGGAGTTGTAGACCAGTATTGTAATTCACTAAAATGCCGCATCGACAGATTTTTGACAGATTTGCTCTCATTTATTTTCTTTTTATTGTTCTTTGGCGATCTTTTATATTGTAAAGTACATTAGTGTCACTGATTTATAATTTATGAATGGGTTTTTAATATATATTAAATTACTTTTCTGTGAATGGTTGACTATATTAACTGTACAGAAAAATAAATGAATTTGCATTTTCTAAGAATTTATCTGTGAGATGACAATTTTTGCTTTGTATGGTGTGATGATTATGAATGTATGGAAATATGATATGAAACAATTTGATTAAGGTATAAATTTAGGGTTATAAGCAGAATTGACAGTTGAAAAGTAAGACCCAAAAGGGAAATATATTTGTTCTGCCCTGTTATTCACCCTGTCCCTTGTCAGTGTGTAAGGGGTAACTCTCCTCTGCTTGAGGCAGAATCACATAAAGCATAATTTACCCTTCAGACACACAGGTGAACCAAGCTGTTCTTAGATACAGCCATTGCACTCTACTGAATACTTTGTGGATGGCCAACCTCATGTGTTGTTAGCAACCATCCACCCTTGAGTGGGCAGGTCCATGCTGCATACGGTCTGTTCCCTGTGAATAACTGTTCAGGGAGAACCCACTCCCTTCAGACACCGAAGCCCCATTAGGAGCCCTAGCCCCTGTGACACAGAGCAATTGTCCTCTATTGAAGCCTTTGCGGATAGCCGGCATATTATGGGCAACAAACCACACATGGGTAGGAAAGTATCTACTGTGAACAGTCTTCATACAGTGCAGAACCGCATAAGGAGAGCCCACTCCCACGAGAAATCCAAGGCCCCTTGATTGATGATGTATCTACTACACACAACCTTCATGTTGTACCGAACACTGCAGAAAGCCAACCTCTTGTGGGGAATGAAGCACAGAGGCTGAGCAAGTACCTGGTGCATAAAGTCTTCACTTGTATGCATAACATCTCATGCTGAGCACACTTCCTCTGGACACTCAAGGCTTCTTAGGACAATAAGCACCTAATACAAACAACATTAGCTCTGTAGCAAAGCTTTCATACATAGCCAACCTCTTGTGGACAACCAACGTGTCATGGGTTTCCCCAATGCAAAACCACTGACAGAGAGCTTGCTCCTTTAACCTCCCCAAGACCCATTAATAGAGCAAGCATCCATAAGCAGTAAAGAGGCTTTAGAAAATAGCTGAATACTTTCTAGTATGATAAGAATATTCCAAGCTGTTACCGTCATTGGATGATATCAGTGACGTTATGAATAATGTCATTTGAGATGTCATTAGGGATGTAATATGGGATGTAATATGTGAGGTCATAAGCAGAGAATAAGGAGGTGGAAATGGTATTTGGTTGAGTAAACTAACCTTGACAAAAGTAATGCTACAGGAAATTATGCACACCCCTATCCCTAACAACCCCTGTCTGCCTCATATTAAAAAATTAGTGACTGAATAAGTAGTTCTTGTGACTAAACCAGCTACTAGACCACGGTCCTGGAAAGAAGCTGTGATAATGCATCTGCTAATGTCATGAGGACCCTTTCGGTCACCCCTGTTTTAGCTTTGTTTTACAGTTTGTGTTTTAATGCACATACATTTTATTTGTGCTAGCAGGTCTGCTTTTATGAAAGGCTTTTACACGTTTTTTTAATCAGTCTGCTATATTGTAGGAAAGCAACAAACATGCTGCTTGTCTAATTAGCCTTTCCATCTCATGTAACATGTGCTTTCTATCCAAGGCTATGGAGCGCCACACAATATGCTAGCCTGTGTTGCATGTAAGGAGACAGCTTCTATCACCAAGACGCAGCACTTCACAACTGTAGTCCCAATGTGGTATGGGTTTATTATATAAACAGCACACTGACCCAAGGAGGACTGGGGGCATTCCGGCCATGATGATCCTGGGAAACATCTGATCTACATGGAATGAGGCTAGGGCTAATCCTTTGGATCAGGCCAGGCAGAGGCTTACAACCACTATGCTCTCAGCTATAGACATAGGGTTAGGTAGGAATCTTTAGAACCTCTAGAACATCTACAACCACACACGTCATGGTGGTGATGTTCATCTCTTTACCCTGATTGTAATGTTGATTATCTTGCTTTGTTTCTTCTACCTAATTTTCGCAGCACATGCCTTAAATACTAGATTGCGATTGTTTCAATAAATGCATTGAAATATAATCCTCCATCTTGTGTATTGCTTTGGCATGCACGAGGAAGCAAGCAAAAGGGGTAGGATCTGCTTTAAAAGGGTTCCCTGGGGAGTGGGAGAGTCAAGTTCCGGTTGCTATAATCACCTTTTACCCTGGTGGGTTTGAAGTTTTGGGTGAAGCACTGCATTTGAGGGATGCACTGTGAGCTTGCCAGGAGTTAGACCGACAGCCACTAACGGTATGGATTCCACTCAGTCTCCCATACTTTACAGTGCTGCCATTCCAAACATGCAGTCCTATTACCAAAGTAGGAACCGCATAACACTAATAAAGATCACATCAGATTCGAATAAGCTAAAAAACTACAGACCCTTGGAGCCAAACAATCATCTGGATGGTTCTTAATCTGGGTACGGACCAGGCTATACAATATAAGCAGCTCTAGTGTCCATTAAGGATGACATCAGACTGACCTTGGAGAAGGGTAGTTCGGCTGTCCCTGTGATATTGGACCTCTCTGTGGCCTTTGGTTTCTAACACTGTTCTTCTGGGTCACTTAGTTGACCTAGGCATTTGTGACAAGGCCTTTAAACTGCTCTATTCATTTCTCTCTGAGAGAAACCAGACCGTGGCCTGCCATCCTTTTCACTTTGAACCTTTTTCCCTACAATGTTGAACACCACAAGATTGTTCTTTAAATCCTATGCTTTTCAATTTATACGACTCTTCTGACTGTAACATCTGACAGATTCAACATCATATTAGACACCGATGGCACCCAAATTATTGATGACTAAGACACTACCTCAACAAATTTCAAACAATGTTTGTGTGAGGTAGCCTATTGGATGAATTCAAACTGTATTAGGTTAAATTGAGACAAAATGGAGGTCCTCCTCTTTGTCTAAACAACATATACCTGGTAAGCCTCCGGCTGGCCTAAGGAGCTGAGCACTTTGCCAATCCTGAACAAATCTGCCAGAAATTTAGGAATCTTCCTTGACAGTACAATCTTCCTCTCTACTCACCAAGTTTACCTTAACTTATCGTACATCTTTTCCATAATCCCTGTAGTACTTGACAAATTGTGGTGCAGGCCTTGTTTTCATCATGACTTGGCTCCTGCAACTCCCTCTGTTTGCCTAAGGCTGCACGTTATACAAACCGTGAAAACACAGGTCATTTTATAAAAGCCCTAAAAAAAATTTCAGCCGGTCTGAAAATCTTTCATGGGAAGATAAAGCACAGGAGACTCATGTTCAAAGCCTTGTGTATCATCCACAAAGCTCTTCACAAGATAGGTCCTGTTTACATCATAAATAAATTCACTAGATAACCCGCTCTTACATCTTAGATAAGCCTATCTGCACAATGCTAAGATCTACACTATCAAATTGTGAAGACAAGGTGGCGGATCACTACTATTCTTGCCAGTAAAGGTCTGGAATTCTCTGTCTCTTGAGGTCAAAATATAAAAAATCACTCCTTGTTAAGGAACAAAAATGTGGCTATTTCAACACTAAATGCTTCTGCTAGCCCCTGCCCTCACTTAATCATCAGACATATGGCGCTAAGACACCTGAAGATATTTACATGTTTTATAAATGACATTTCATTCATTCATTACAAGATGAAGATTAATACAGGGGTTAATACCAATGCACCAAACACATCCAGACATCAGAAAAGAAGAAAAAGTAATGACATCCAGAAGTTGATCTGTAGAAGTTCTAACTGCAGGAAGCAAAAATCAGGGACATAAATAAAAGCAAGGGGTGAAGAAGAAAACAAAAACTAAAGGAACTAATGGATTGCTACACATCCATCACTCCTAAATGTCTCCTTACATAGCATATAAACAGGAATTGACATAAAAGGGGGATACTCAACTTCATTTTGGATTGGGAGAAAATGTTTAAGAAATTCTTACCGAAAGTGACCCATTTTTGGCAGAGATTACCTATGCAGTCTTATAAGCAGAATTATTTGGTATGGAGATATTAGAAACAACTAGAATGTCTGTCACAAGTGGAGGTCCTACTTAATAGAAGACAGTGGCCAAAGCCAGCGGGATAAACACAAAGCTTAACCGTTAGAAACAAATTTAGAAAGACCTATAGAGGAACTAGCTTTAATGTTGATGCTGCAACAATCTGTATCTCCAGAACTGTTAAAACCCTCACCTGTCCCTAAATTCCTGTATAGTGGTATCTGGGATATGATATGCTCATCAGAGGAACTACGTGCAAAGCATGGAAAAGGGATAAAGAGAGATGATGATCTACATTCACCCTCAGGCTGGATTTGTGTTTTTAAGTAGAGGCTTGCGAGGACGTCTGCCAGAACACACTGAGGACTTTGAGGGAGAAAAGACCACTAATGCAGTAAGTAAAATAGGGCAGATAAGAATACAGTACTAGCGTGGAAACACAGGTAAGGCCAAAGGGTCGAAGCAAGGGTTACCCTTCATAAGAGCAAATGGTTCTGTGAAGAGCTCCTGTCATCAGGATAGCAATCTTTAAACCCAAGACTGCCAAGTCACAGAACTAGGAATCAATTCAGTGGGTAGGAACAAAAGGGAATCATAGCATAGACCATGGGCGCTATGAAGAGAAACATGGGAGAACGCTAACTGGGAGGCAATAAAGGTTCAGTGGCAGATCTAAAGAGTACTAACTAAGGTGAAGCAGAAAAATCACAGAAGCAGAAACAACAAGGACCCAATTCACAAACTGAATTTTTAACCCATAAATTCATATTCTAGTAGTACTACTCAAGTACTACAAAATCCAGTTCACAAACTTATGGCCTGAGATCTCCACCACTGCCTCTCCTATTTTTTCTGAGCAGAAATGTTCCATATGCTGGTGGAGATCTCGCAAACATAGGTATATGTGTGATTTTGTAGTAAATATGGGAGGCACTGCAGAGTGGTGGAAACATGGGCTATACATGCTCAAAAATGGGTGGGGTTTATGGAAATTTAAAGAAGGGTTTGGTAGGAACATACTACAAAACACACATCCTCAGAAGAGAAAGGACTTTGCAATTCACAAAATACACTTCTAAAGTTATTAAACTCCTAAAAGTGTAAAATCAGACTTAAATGTATCGAAGCCCAGCCTTGTCATAAGTCAAGTACAACACTTGGCCTGGCCAACCACTAGTACCACAGAAAAAAATGGAGGCAAGGAATTAAGACAATACTCCACAGGAATTAATGAATTAATAATTGAGTGAGTTTAGCATATATATATATGTATATATATATATATTAAAAAACAAAGAAATTCACCGCACTCCATAGGGTCCTGTATGTCGCATTTATTACAAGCAGTCAGCAACCTCCAATGCGTTTCAATTTATTACAAGTCTTGTTCACAGCTAGTAAGTCTTTCTACTGTCTTCATTAAATAGTAAAATTCTGTTCTGCTCAACATGATGCATTCTAGACATCGTAGTTACCAATAAGAAAATTACACTGAAAAAAAATCAACAAAAAATTATAAACATACCATAATGCATTTTGGTATCAGATATGATGGTCACTCAGGCAAGTAAAAAATTCACATATTTTTTAAGAGACTTTTATTGGTTTCATCTTTTTAAATATAACAGAATGTGTGTGCCTCATTATTGGTATGATATGTTGCTTTCCATTATACAAGGGCTAAGTGCCTATACTGGAAAGTTGGCTCCACACAACCAAGCGAGACCCATCATCTCGATTTGCTTACTAATGTAATAACGGCTAAGTGCCTATTACTTGTTCAATATCCGCCTGTGTCGCTCAAACTGACCCGATCCTTCAAACACTACACATCCCACCCTTTATTTCAAGTCTCCCATATAATGCTTTTGTATCATTGATCTTGTTATGTCTTAAATAATGTTCAAATATTCTCAACTGACACCTCACTGTTCAATGTTTTCTCCTATAAATGTCCAAAAAGTTCCTCATCAACATTAAGCCCATAAGGGATCTTGGTTCGGAGTCGGGTGGTAAATTTACTCTCGAGTTGGTGCAATTTCAAGGCCCTTTTGCTCCCCCATTGATATCTGTTGACCATGGCCAGACCAAAGAACTTAATGCTTCTCCAATCTGTGGTATGATGTCCTTTATGATGTTTGGCCAAAGCATAACTCTGATCATGATTCTGTATTGCTCTAGTGTGCCACAATATCCTCTTTTTCAGTTGGCAGATTGTGCTTCCCACGTACTGCAGCCCACATTCACACTCGATTAAATAAACCACATATTGACTGTTGCATGTCATTCTTTGTGAGATCTTAACTTTTTTTCCCCTGTAGTCTGTAAAAATGTTCATATTTTTGGCCACTTGACATGCCTTGAGGTTGTTACATTTGTAGAAACCGGCTGAGTCCTTAATCAGCCAAGTTTTTGTTAATTGTGGAGTATAATGGCTTTTCACCAAAAGATCTTTGATAGAGTGCAATTTCTTATAAGTGATTTGAGGTCTGATCCCTACTATTCGCATGATATCTTGGTCACTCCTCAGTATCTTCTAGTGTTTCTTGAAAATGTTCACAATTGCTTTACTTTCCTTGCTGTACGTGAGTATCAGTTGAGGACATCCATTATCTTCTTTTGGAATATCTGTTAAAGTGTCAATTAAGGTTTCCTGTGACTTCCACCTCTCGCCTTTGGGGCACCTAGTCCTATATGTGCTCCAGGGTACCCTCGCCAAAGAAATCTCTGACTCAAGTCTGCAAAAAGAATTTCCATCTCCTTATCACTTGAACAATTTCTCCTAGTTCTAAAAAACTTACAAACTTAATACTTTTTAGTAATGGTTTGGGATGAAAACTTGTCCCATGAAGGATTCTGTGAGTAGCTGTTTCTTTCCTATACTTGGTTGTTTGTAGCTTACCATTCTCCACATAGACCAAGATGTTCAAAAAGTTCACTCTTGTTGCATCTATGTTATATGTGAACTGAAGGCCACAGTCATTGTGATTGAGCTTATCAAAGTACATGTCAAACTCTTTATCCGAACCATTCTACATTATGAATAAGTCATCAATATAGCGTAGCCATTGGACAATCTTATCAAGATGTTCCTGGTAAGCATCTTGCCAGGCCATCTCTCTCTACCACCATCCCATTGTTAAGTTTGCATAGCTTGGGGAAAGAGAAATGCCCATGGCAGTTCCACGTGTCTGTTTATAGATTTGATGGTTGAATATAAAGATGTTGTTTTGTAGGCAAATTTCGACCATATCCAAGAGCATGAGCGAGTGTTTAGTTTCCTTGATAGTCCTCTGTTTAAGGAAATAACCCAAAGCATGAAGGCCTATTTCATGTTGAATCGAGGTATAAAGTGAAACCACATCTATGGTAACTTGTCGATATTCAGATTCCCTTGCTATGTCTGAGATTGTCCTCAGAAAATCCCTTGTGTCTTTTTATATACAAACTCAATGACGTTACCAAAGGGGCTAGATATAAATCCACAGATTTCAAGATGTTCTCATACACTGATCCACAACCTGAGACAATAGGTCTCCCTGGAGGATTTTTGAGTGTTTTATGGATTTTTGGAAGAAAGTAAATGGTTGGCATGATTGGATGGTCTTGTTTGAGGAATTTTAACTCTTCTTCGTTAATCAGCAATTCCCGATGTCACTTCTGTAATTTCAGGTTGACAATGTGCATCATTTCATTCATAGGATTCTTATCCAATTTTTCATAATTATTTGGGTCCCAAGTTGTCGCATTGCCTCTTTAATGTAATCTTTGCAATTCAGGATGACTATGTTGCCACCTTTGTCTGCAGGTTTTATGATGATACTATCATTCTCAAGTAGTTTATTTAAGGATTCTCTCTCTCCTAAGGTAAGGTTTTCCTTACCCTGAGGCAGTCTGTGATACTTGAGTTTCCAAGTCAGCTATTACCACATCATAGAATATATCAATTTTATTACCAGTCTTCAAAATGGGACAAAACTTTGATTTTGGTTTGAAATGGCTACATGGGTGATCATTCATTGAAATGCCTAATTTATCCATGACTTTTATCATAGTTATCTCTTTATCCTCTAAATTATGAATCAGATCATAGCACACTTTCACATCTTTCATTTGTTCAATTGAGAGTCCAGTATCCCTTTGTAATAGGAGGGGTGTTTTATCTTTGGTAGAGTTTCTAGCAAAACGTTTAATTAGCTTGATTTTTCTTAGGAATTTATATGTATCAATTTTAGTTTCAACTTTGTCAAAGTGATATTCTGGGCAGAAGGATAGACCTTTATTCAACATCCTCTGTTGGGGTATAATCCGATAGATTTACTACCAGATGTTCTTCAATTATTTCACTAGTGTTCACTTCTTTTGTCTGCTGCACAGAGGGTAGTTTCTTTTGCCCCATACCTCTTCTGATTTTTCTATGTGATGTTGTGGAGGTTTTAGCTGGCCTCTTCCTTGGTAGCATCCTCCGCCCCTGCCTTTTAATGATTGTTGATCACAATACATAATTTGCATCGCCTCTAGTAAAGTTATGTTAATCTTTGCTTCATTGCTGTCTTCGTTTTCACTCAAGTCGATGTC
This sequence comes from Pleurodeles waltl, assembly GCF_031143425.1. Classification (NCBI taxonomy): domain Eukaryota; kingdom Metazoa; phylum Chordata; class Amphibia; order Caudata; family Salamandridae; genus Pleurodeles; species Pleurodeles waltl. The sequence continues at coordinate 160,303,671 of NC_090448.1, read as the reverse complement.
AGATTCACTCATTACATCCAATGTCATAGGGATGTTAATTTTGGAACCTGATTTGAATAGTTTTTTAATCACATAAAATCGTTTGGCAAATAATAAAATTGTTCACTTTTTATAGTCATTTTAATCTCTCAGAAAGTTGCTCTGTTTACAAGCCTCTACTTATTATTTCAGCAAATGGCAGCCTTTAAGAACCCACTTCTTTATTTAGACTTCTATTTGTTGCCTAAGTTCTGAATTTACCTTCTGATTGTAGAAATAGTGCTCATTTTATCACTAAGATTGAGGAGATACCCTGGCAGCCCATATACCTTATGGTAACCATTGATATGGTCTCTTTGTACACATGTATTGATCACGCATTGGGGATTAGAGCATGTTGATTTTTCTTTTGGGACAAGGCTATCTTTTTATGATGCTTTTGAACATGTTAAAATTTTGTCTGGAGGACAACTTTTTTCTATTTGATGATCAATGGTACAGACAGGTCACCGATACGGTGATGGGCAGTTGCTTTCCGCCAAGTTTTGCAGGTATTTTTATGGGGTGGTGGGAGGAGCAACATGTTAGGACAGGAGAGAATACTAGATGGACTAGGCATATAATATTGTGGACCGGGTACATTGATGATCTTTATGTAATATGGCATGGTCCAAAGAGCCATTTGCAAGGATTCCTAGACACATCTCACATAATGAGCTGGATTTGGTGTTCACACACCAGATACACAGCACTGAAATGGATGTTTTGGATGTGCATGCAGAGATAAAGGCTGATAAAGTATTCACGTCCCTTTTCCGTAAAAAAACAGCAGGTAATAGTTTATTACATGTGGACAGTCATCATCCCACTAATCTTAAATGGAGTATCCCCTATGGGAACTCCTAAGAGCAAAACGCAACTGTAGCAATATGGAAGAATTTGAGAAGGAAGTGAGAACCATGCTAGGAAAAGTCACAGTGAGAGGCTATCCCTGAAATGTGTTAAAGGCTGCCAAGGAGAGCCAGCACTCGAAACGGACAGGATCTTTTTACCCAGAGACCCAAGGTTTCTAGTGATGAACAGGATGTAAGGCTGATTACCACTAACAATTCTGTGTCACCCAATATTAAGAGAAGGATCGCAAAACATTGGCATCTGATTAAATCTGATCCTGTCATTGGAAGGAAAAGTTCACCATATCCCCCAATCACCTATCGTAAATCCAAGTCTCTGCGAGATATGCTAGTTCAAAGCAACTTGAGTAGGAAACCTAAACAGGAAGGTGGGGTATCAGAGCAAAAGGGCTTTTTTAAATGTGAAAAATGTAAAGCATGTAGAGGCAGCAAGAATGTAAAAACATTTTTGCTACCAAATCGAAGGAGTAAGAGAATTGACAAACTGATCACATGTAATAGTGATTTTTGTGTTTATGTCCTTACTTGCCCATGTGGGAAGTCCAATCTTTCCCATGAAGAAGTGAGCTCTCGAACATTTGAGGGCGATTAAGAATTGCGACCAGAATTACTCAATAGCGAGACATTGGAAAGAAATGCATTCCCAAAATCCTGATATGCTTTCATTTTTTGCTATTGACAGGGCGCTGTTGACAGCAAGAGGAGGAAAACAGGGAGAGAAGATTACGCATCATGGAATCAGAATACATTGTCCATCTTCATAGCATGGCCCCAATGGGGCTTAACATGGATGAGGAACTTTTTGTTCATGTGGGTTGAGTCTTAGTTTTTCAGGATTTCACCTTGGTCCCATTTATGAACCCTTTTTTGTGAGATTCTCATAGAGATGATATACACTTTTTTTGTAGGTTAAAAATGCTCTGTGAGTATTTAAAAGTAGATGTGCTCACACTTATACAATTTTGCAATTATGGTACTAAAAATATTCTGGTTTGGCTGCTTAAGAATTACTATGGCCACTTGGCCTGACAATGTAATTTAAAATAAGGAAAGATTTGGGGCCTAATTACAACTTTGACGGATAGGAAATGTGATGGATATCCCTCCTGCCGTTTTACAAGTTCCGTAGAATATAATGGAGCTTGTATTATGGCAGACGGGACATCGTCACTTTTGTGAGGGAGTATTCCATCCGCCAAGGTCATAATTAGGCCCTTAATTTTTATGGGATATTTGACATAATCATGTAATTGATTCAAAATGAAGAAAGAGGAATAATGAAATGCCTATGAAATTGAATATTAAGTACATTTGCACTGATTATGTAATTGTTTAACATGAAGAAAATTAAATCTTTACGAGACTGATTTATATCTCTCCCTCAAGTATGATAGATTTAATTAAATCATTATTTCCCCCCTTTTTTTGTAAATCAATAATTATATACTTTATTTAAATATTATGTTATATTTTTTATTTATATAATTCCTTGGAATAGGGGATATTTTTTCCACTAGACAGTAGTGGCTGAATCATAGTATTTTCACTATGTTTATTTGTTGGTGTTTTATGTTGGTTTTAAATGGGGTAGAGCATATTGTGAAGTATAGGCTGTGAGGAACATCTTTGTAAGATCGAAACGCGTTGCCATTAAACTTTGCTTTTCTCATCAAACTTTGGAGTGCGATCTATTTGGGGCCCGTGACGAGTGGCACCTTTCCTTGTATCATATATATATATATGTATATATATATATATTATTACCTACTGGCGGTCACCAGTAGGTAGTTAAAGTCAAGACCATTTTTTCCATAGACAGAGTATTATTTGCGGTTTCCAATAACTTTGGCGCCGCATGATGAATCTTCGCCAAATTTTCATAATGTATATTTTAGTCGGTTCTGCTACTGTGTTAATCGTTTTGGGGTAATCTGTCAAGCAGGGGCTGAGATAAAGGCGGGTCTAAAAACACTTTCTCCCCATTCTACATAAAAGAGATTTTTCAAATTTTTGAACACGACTACAGTTTGAACCAAATTTGGTAGAAAGCTAGCTCTTGGTCTAGAAAGCATGCTTTTTTATGATTTGATGTAAATCCCTTCAGTAGTTTTGGAGATATTAGAGTTGAAAAAAATATAGATATCTAGAATTGCGGATCCTCAGCGGATCTAACTGTCCTCATGCTGATATCTGATTGGCTGCCAACACTTGAACAAGGAAGTGTTGACAGCCATCTTGGGACTCCATTTTAGCCAAGACCCACAAAAAAAGTGAAAAAATGAAAAGGGTCAAGGATAGTGTCAACCTGAGCCCCTAGCCTTGGTCTAGGGGTCCCGCATAAATCCTTTTAAGGCTAAAAAGTATTTTTTAAAATATTGTGAGAATCTGCAGATCCAGATCAGCGGATTTTCCCAACATTTAAAAAAAAGGGTTGTCTCCCTCCCTTTTTCCTTTTTTACCCCCAGGTGGGCCAGGTCTCGGGAGTATTAGGGGATTGACGCAGGGGGAGGCAACTGGGCCCCCCCTCTTAGGGCTTGCATTAGCCCCAGGGACCGCCACCTCCCTGGCTCATTAGCAGAGAAATATGCAGTGGCCCCCCATTGCCCCGGGGACCACCACCTTCCAAGGGCAAAACATTTATTTCAAATGGAGAGGCTCGTATGGACTCCCCACAGCCCCGGGGACCGCCACCTCCCAAGAGCTAACTGTAAAATTAATGCAGGGGCTTGTGCACCCCTCCAAACCCTGGGGACCGTCACCTCCATGGTGCTGAAATTAAATAATGAAGGGGGTCCTTTGGGCACCCCCTTCCCTTGGAACCACAACCTCCCTGGGGCAAATTTGAAATTTTGGAGGAGGACCAAGTTGCGCCCTCAAGGAGCCAATATTGACCCTGGGGACCGCACTCCCAAGGGCCAGCTCCTGCTATGTCCCGGGGTGCCCACCCTCAGGACACAGCTGTTTGCTGGGACTTGGCGGTAGCTTTGACAGCTCCAATGAAGTCAGAGCAAACACTCCGGTTCCAGCAAGCGAGAGCTGTCAAATTACTTTATGTTAAAAAGCCATAGAAATTCACTGTAAACGACAAAGGTTGCAGGGATGTTATAGTTAGGAAATTTAGTTAAAAAAACCTTAGCAATTCACTTAAAAATACCAAAGGTTGCAGGGACGGTAAAGTTAGGTTCTGAATGTACTCACACAAAAGCTTTGAAATTCAACAGTTGGAGTTATTTAAAGTGACTATATCTCGCACCCTAAGGTAACTATAACTCGCGCCCTCTCTATGCACTGCTAATTACCCCAGATATGACAGCATTCATGACAACTTTCATAACATCAGTAAAAATATCAATGAAACATTAGAAGTTAAATAATTGAAGAAAAAGTTGTGTATGGTGGGGGCGCGAGTTATAGGTACCTTAGGGAGTGAGTTATAGTTACCTGAAATACCTCTAACTATAGCTGCTGAATTTCTAAGGTTTTGTGCGAGTAAATTCAGAACCTAACTATGACGTCCCTGTAACCTTTACACACACACACACACACACATATATATATATATATAGTTAGATTAATATCGCAATGAAAACATTAACAGGTTGAAGTCAAAGAGCCATAGAATTTAGCAGAGCTACCAATAACTTGTACTCAGGGCATGCACTGCTTTTGACTTCATACATTACATTACTTTTGACATGTTCTATCACATCATTTATGACATCACTGATGACATCCCAAATGACATCATTGATGACATCCCAAATGACATCATTATGACATCACATTATCCAATGAGTGTACCTCAAATGAGATGTCCCCTCCCGAGCATCTTTAGGCTCTAGGGACCTCATCTTCTAAGGATATATGTAATTTAAAAGGGGAGGGGGGCCCAGGTGATCACCCCCAAGGCTTCTCGGGCCATGGGGCCCAAAAGAAAGGGGAAGGAGGCTGTGCAGCCCCTCTCCCCCAGCCTCACAATGCCCTGAGATCCCCACTCCCCAGGGCCCCCTCTCAGAGCCTTCTCAAGCCCCAGGGACCCCATTCTCATTGCTGAATGCACCTAAAAAGGGGAGTGGCCTATGTGCCCCCTCTTGAAGCCTCATTAAGCCTTGGGAACTTCATCCCTCAGGGCTGTATGCAATTTTAAAGGGGAATGCGGTCCCCTTCCTGAGCCTTCTCATGCCCTCGGGACCCAATGTGCTTAAAAACCCCCTTCTTCCCAATTCTCATTCTCTATTTGAAAGGGGAGGAGGACTGTCTGAGCCTCCTCCCCGGGCCTCCTCAGTTTTGTGTACTTTCACTTTCATTTGTAGATAAAGAATAAATAAAGTTATATTCATTTAAAGGTGGTGCCTAAATTCTGAATTTAAGGTATGACTATAACGTAAAAATTTCTAATGTATGTATATTTTAAGTTTGGTTTGTATAGAAAGAATAAATAACATTTTCTTAATTATACTAATTGTAACAAAGTTTTGTTTCTTCATGTATACATATATATATATATATATATATATATATATATATATATATATATATATATATATATATATATATAGATATCTATCTATCTATATATATATAGATAGATAGATAGATAGATAGATAGATAGATAGATAGATAGATAGATAGATAGATAGATAGATAGATGTATCACCGAATAGCATCAGTTTTTTTTGCTGCCAATACATTTCACTATTGCTCTCCAGATATTGGAATGTAAGTGACTTTTAATGGTATGGAGTACCATGTTCTGAAATTTAGACCCTCATTACGAGTGTGGCAGTCTCAAGACCTCCACACTCGCGATGGCGGTTGGACCGCAGCAGACAGGGCCCTATTATGACTGTGGCTCATGGACCACGGTCCGACCACCGGCATTGCCAGGTTGCCACCTATCGATGGCCTGGTAGTCTCGGTGGTCGCAATCCACCAGGGCAGCGCTGCAAGCAGTGCTGCCCTGGGGATTACGAGTCCCATTTCCGCCAGCCTTTGCATGGGGCCTCACCTCTCATGTGGGCCCCTGCACTGCCCACACACTGTTTTTGTCCACTGGCCCAGCGGAAAAGCCCTAATAGGGCGGCCAGCATATCGCCAGCACTGGTGGTATGCTGGCTGCAGCGGCTTCTGCGGTCTACATAAAAGACTGCCAAAGCCGTAATGAGGGCCTTAGTTTGTCCCATCCACACACATTCCACCGAAAGCTTGGGGAAATCATTTTTGAGCTCATATATATAGTAGTTATAGTAAAGACCTAGAGCCTGATTTAGATCTTGACAGGACTTTCATTGTCCCTCCAAAGCTGATGGATTCCAGACCACTGTATTTAGGTGTATGGAGGCTGAACCTCTGTCCGCAGCGACAGTGTATTCCGTCGTGTAAGCGGTTTCCTGCTGCTGACGCGGCAGACTCATATGCTGGCTAGCAATACTCCATCACCATCAGGCTGGCAGGATTGCACCGACCCTATCTATATTTCACAGTTGTGCTGGTGTTGTTCAAGCGGCGGATTCCTGACGGCGGGAGCCCATTGTGGGACATGTTCAACATTGTACTATCCCCGTGGCTATTGGTGGGTGCTAGCAACACACACCTGATCTCTTTTGGCTAATTGTTAATACCTGCATTCCACACTATAAAACATACTCTATTGCAGACCACAATCCTTTGCCGTTCCACAGCACAATACCAATTTGCTGCAAAAATTGCCACACATAAGTCAGGTTAAAAAAAAAAATTCTCCCTCTGTTTATTTTTCATTTGTATGTTTTTAATCCTATAACTTGTTGGTTCTTATTTCATTTATTTGTATTCACTCATAATGGCAGGGAGGAGAAAGCCCCATTTTACAGAGGAAGGATTGTCAGTCATGATGGGGGAAATCATTAGAATTTGTTGGAGACCAAGTACAAAATACAACCATTGCTCAGAAAACACAAATGTGTTTCAGAATAGTTGACAGAGTGAATGCTATAGCAAGCAACCTGAGCACACATGAGGAAATTAGGAAAAGGTGGAATGACCAATGGGGGAGAGTGCAATCCCAGGCATCCAAGTGTCACCTGGAGGCCCATAGGACTGGTGGGGGTTCTCCCAGCCCCCCTTACAACTTTATCTCTGGGAGAAGAAGGTCTTTCAGATCCTACATCCTGAAGGCTTGACAGAAATCCCTGGTAGAGTAGAGACTGGTAAGTTATACTTCTGAATGCCTCTCTAAACATTAAAGTTGTTTTTGCTGTTAAGGTAGCTGTTGCTAATGTGTTTGGCACCTTTGTAAAACACATTAACCCAAAGTTAGATTTCCCAAATCTATTGTTATCAGCAAATTAGTAGCATTGCAGTAGTATCTCTCGTTTTAATAATGATCAATATGTGTTGTCAATATGTGTGTTGTTTTTCATGGCTCATCCCTTGCATTTTCTTTGTATGTTTGTCTTTTTCAATATATTTTGTTGTAGTTAAGATAACAGGTTCTAAACTGCATCTAATTTCACATGAAAGAGTGGTGCTTGTAAGTGTTTTTTCACCTATTAACATGATTCACATAAGTGTTTTTATATAGTAAATAAATGTCTGTTCATCTTCACTGCATATACTTTACTAGGTATGTTCAACTCACAATTTTGCAAGTGTTGTTAATGTTGACTTTGAATGACTACAACTACCATGATGCATTTTTTGTCTCTGGAAAATAATAGTGCAATGTGATATTGGTCATTTACTCTTTTCTTCCATATATGCACATTTGTTAAAGTGCCACACATTTGTCAATCTCCATTTTATGCTATGTATAAAAACGTAATTATTTTATTTCATTTTGTATGTCATCACTTTTGTGTTATTTTACTGAACTGGTGTAATTGGTTTCACAAATCAAATCAAAGTATGTTGACTTAAAGTTTGTCATTTATGATATGTTGTATGCTGAATCCAAGTTGTATTAATAATAAATGTACTATGCAATGTTTATACAATGACTAATGCTATTAATCCTCCTAAGTTGTATGATAGTCTGAATTTTAGAATGCTAGGCCTTAGAATGATTTAGCTCTCATTACCCCCCTCTACTGTGTTGGGCTGAATGTTTGGTACATTTTATGTATATTTTCCAAGTAAACATTTTCTTTTCAGGACACCTCTTCATCTGCTTTTTTAAAGTTTGCATGTGTGCAATTAATATGTTTGTGTAATTGCCAAAAAACACCTAAAGTTCTAATCATTCTATTAATTATCTTTTTACTTTTAGTTTGCTTTATTTGTAGTTAAAAACTCATTTGATGTACAATCCAGACTTTCACATTTGTTTTGTAATTCATATTAGGTCCCGCACCCAAAGTACATGGGTAACCATCTGCCACTGAGGATATCTCTGCTCCAGACCAGGACCAAGCCTTCAGAGAGGACTCCACTCCTGCAGGTCTGGATGAGGAGGAGCTGCTTGGTCCATATGGTCTGTCTGGGCACATAGTTCCAGTGAGTCTTACTCGACCCACACCTACACCTCCTACCCCAACTGTTACCACACCGCAGCCTATGGACACCCCATGTCCTGTGTCCAAAGGAACATCAACCCAATCTTGTGCCCCCCAATCCTGGCTGGTTTTGAACCAACCCCACCACCACCTCAAGTTCAGCCTGGACCTAGTGAGAAGGGCCACACCGGGTCAAGGTCACAGTGTAGTGGGGGTAGGATTCATGGGAGGAAATCTGTGGGCCAGCAAAGTGAGGCTTTTGGGTTCACTGTCACTCAGGCCGCCATTGATCAAGTCTTGGTAACCCTACATCAGTCCCATGAAATGACGGCCCAGGTCTTTACAGACCTTGGGACATGAAAAAGTTGCAGAGGGAGGACAATGTAGAGATGCAGAATGTAAATACACATTTGAGCTCTCTGACTGGGGTGCTGTTTGATATTTATCACCATATGTGCAAGGCTTTTTCAGCAGCATATACCCCTTTCTGTGGTCCTACAACATCTGGTCCAACTACATTTGCCTCAGACACAGAAAGTGAGGCCCTGCTGCAACATGAAACGCATGCACCCACCTCAGTCCCTGCAACTGTGGATCCCCCCCTCAGGAGGAGACATTCATCTGGACCACCATGAGAGCATGGCAATACCTTCACCACCACCACCAAGAGACGCAGAACCTAATTTCCTCCAGTGTGTGACTACCATTCACTCTGTGGACTATTTTCTGGACACATTTACCTTTTTGATGCCAGTTTTATTTTGTGCCTTCGATTTCCAACAATTTTGGTTCTACAATTATAGTTTCATTCACCATGACTGAAGTGTTATATTATTTTTTGGGGGTTCTTTGTTTTCATCCTGTTTCTGTTTATTTGGGTCTGTAAATTCAAAAACAACAAAGTCAAAGACTGGTGGTGTATTTTTTTAAAAATATTTTTTTATAAAACCTTTTTCTTCCATCACACGTTTTAAAATGGAAAAAATGATAAAGATTTTAATTTACAAAATCAATGTCGGGGATGTTTCTCCCAATTTTAAAACTGTTAAAATATAACAATTACAACAAATCTAAAACTCATATTTTCAGTCAATTTAAATAAAGTATTTATTGCCATAGTTTCTAAAAAAAAACAACCAATGCATAAACCAAATGCTCTGTGCCATTATTATATTTACAGGTCCAGACCTTGACACCATGGAAGAACAAGATAAAATCCCAAAAAACAAATTCAATAGGCAAACTGTTATTGATTCATGTCATCAGCTTGAGTCAGACCTTCTGCTTCTTAATAGGAACCCCCACATCACTAAGGGCCATATGTACGAAAGCTTTTTCCCATAGACACAGAATGGGTAACATCCTTTGGTACATCTGGCCCTAAAAGTCCTAAGCATGGCTGTACCACATTTTGTGGCCACAGAATAATTCCAATACACTGTGGCAGTATCTGGTGGAATGTCACAAGACGTTTGTTATACAATAATGACACACATCAATACCCTTATACACTTAACACAAAATGAAGATTTTGCCAATGTAAATGGAGATTATTATTCTTTGGGTTGATTTACACATGTGGTTATAGTAATTTAAGCAGCACATATTGATTTGAAGGCAACATTCAACAGAAAACAAGTCTAATGTAACCTCAAAAAGTTATATTCAATCACTGTGCCAGTTGTCTTTGTACAAGATATGTCCATTCAAAGTGTGAGCGTCTTTCACAGGAGCAACTCATGTTCCCTTTGTACTTTGAAACAGCAGCATATAACTGCTAATTTCACAACTTTAAAATGTCCAAATAAATATGACAGGGTAAAAGCACCTAAAACAGAATAACAACAAAACAATATTCAAATAACATGCCAAAATACACACATTACAAATCATAGGTTATAGGGACACATCTACTTATAACAACCAAAGATAAACAATGTAAATGAACACAGTTTTTATATATTACACAGATACAATCAAAATGTTGTATATGTCTTTTCAGCATCCTCCAGAGCAGGCAAACGGGACCAATGATTATTTAAATTAAATAACAAAATAGACACATCACAAATTATTTATTATGAGGACACATTCAATAAGACCAATCAAAGATAAACAATGTAAATTAACACAGTACTCAATGTGTCAAAACTTTGATCCACAAACATCTTTGCCCTGGAATTTCCTTAACATGACATTTATAAATAATGTACACCACAGACTTTTTATACTCATGATATTAAAAGTTGTTTTGACATTTAATGTAACAATATGTAAAGATATACTTACACTCATGAGATGAAGTTGTCAAAAACATCTTGACGTATGTCAGTTCCTTCCTCTTCATCACTATCATCTTCATTTGGCATTTCAATATTCTCAGCCTTTACATCATTATGGTCTCCATCCTCTGCAATGTACAGGATGATCTGTCGCAGGGCTATGTTGTGCAACATGTAGTATGCCATGGTGAATTTGCACACCATGATTTTCACTATTGGTGTTATTGATGTAGGACTCCTCTTGTGAGGCAGACGATTTGGCTACAGCTGATGACATAAATTAATAATAGTTTGCCCCTTCAATCTGAATTTCCTTTATAATATCACTTTCTTTCACAGTGGCAAGGTCTGGAAATGGTCACAATACTTGAGGCTCCCGTCTTCTACCTCTCCGTGGGTTCATAAGTCTGCATTTAAGAAAATATATTTATTTAAATGTGCAAACATTTCTTTGATATCTAACATAAATCTGATGTCTTTTTAAAAATCTATTTGTATATATCTGTACACAACGTTTTTTTATAGATTTTGCTATTTCAAATAATATTTTTTACATGTCTATTAATTCTCTAAAATACGGTGTAATGCATTTTGAATGCATTATTTACACATTATTATTTTTTTTTATCACAAATTCCTTCAACTGAAGTATAAACAAAACCACACAACTACAGCATGTTACCACAGTAACGCACTATATAATACTGTTTTCATTTAAAGTTCGCTTTTTGTATATGTAAAAAAAGTACCCACCATTTTGAGTGGTGGTGACGCACTCACATTCACAAATACACTGATTCACAATCTAAAATGGTGGGTGCCTGACCATGCCATCAGGACATTTGCAATCATATGGCCATCGGCGGAAGATGATCGTATAGTGGGTGTAAAACTCCACAACAGACACAGCTATAGGCTAATACGTGTGACAGCAATGTACTAAAGCCAATGGATGTGTTGGCCTTGTTGACAATTGCGTACGTCGTGTGCATATACAAAAAAACCTCACTTGGCTCCCAACACTGCAGCCAACAACACCCCCTCTGCGATTGCTGCTGTTTCCAACCTCTGGGAGCCACGATGCCCAGAAAAGCAGGTGACACGGCCCCCAGCACCCATGCAATTTTCCATAGGAAAATTAGACAGAGCTACAGCTAAAACTGAAGAATGGAATTACACCAAATTTGGCAGAAAGCTAGATCTCTTTGTCCAGAAAGTGTGCTTTTTGTTATTTGGTGTAAATCCATTCAGTAGCTTCTGAGAAATTAGGGCTCAAAAACATTGCATTTTTCACACCACAGAGGATCCGCTGAGCTGACAGATCTTATGATAATATCTGATTTACTGCTACCACATCACCAAAGATGTGGCTGCAGCTATTTTAGGAATCAGGAACCTGTACCCAGTTCTGAAAAATAGTGAAAAAAACATGTAAAGGAGCAGGGTAGAGATACCATACACCAGAGGTCTTCAAACTGAGGGGTGGGCTATCTTTATAAAATAATTGTGAAAAATTCTGAAGGGGGATCCCAATGATTTTTATTTTTCAACTGGGGGGGTGCGGCATTAAAACGTTTGGAGACCACTGCCCTACACCCTCAAGAACTGGACCTGTATGCTCTTCAACTAGAGTGCAGGGACCCCTTGTGGTTGGTTTTAAGGTTGCACATTGTAGCTTCAGAAATGATTTTAAAAAAAAAGACTCAAAGACGACTCAAAAACATGTTGATGCTTTTTTTTAATAAAACTTTTTTTTAAACAAATGTTATAACAATCACTTTAATTGCAGTGTATAGATTAATGAAATATACATTTGATTATAACTATTGGCTATATTTTTGACATAAACAGTAAGTTTGACTTATATATGTTGATATGCTGAGCCCTTCATGAAGCCAATAGGCCCACTTTTTATATTTTGGAGTTCTGATCCTTTGACAAAGTCAGTAGGTCTGTCTTACTTAAAATGGTCCTCTTTATAAAGTAACATCACATAGCAATGTGGACACCCTTTGGGTGTTTGGGTGTCACAACCTGTACCCAACCCCCCACTGCGCACAGCTCATGCTCTGTGGGGTGTTGGGCACCAACTGGGTTTGGGCACAGGGCCATGCAACAGGCCAGGGCCTCCAGCCCGCCACATGCCAAGGACAGCTGAAGTCCCTGTGCGGTGTGTAGTTGGCTGCCTGCAGGGGATTTGACACAGGGCATGGCCGTAACTGGGTTGGCTTTACATACGGTAATAAAATGTTACTTGTTAAAAAACACTAGCAATTTGCAGAAAAAACTAAAGGCTGAAGTGACGTTATATTTAGGAATTGTAATAATATCTTACTGTGAGCTGAAAAAACTAAGATTAATAGGGAGTTATAGTAAAATGAAAATGATAGTTATCACATACTGTTTTAAACAAATAAAACCAATGAAATTCACCAGCTTTAGTTTTCTCAAGTAGCTATAACTCATGCCCTAAAGTAACTATAACTCACCCCCTGCTATGCACTGCATTTGCCCTCACATATTACATCACTCCTGACATTTTCTAGGGCATAATTGATAACATCACTGCAATATCTAAAATGACATCATTGATGACAACACTGTGGATGGAGGGGTTATAGTTACTTTAGGGCATGAGTTATAATTACTAAGGAACCTAAGTTAATGCATGTAATGAAAACAGATGTACATTAAGGACTCATTCTGAGATATTCATTCATACATTTTTTGTAACTTAGGGCCAGATGTAGCAAGCAGTTTTGCCCATTCTGTGTCTATGGGAAAATGTGTTCGTACATATGGCCCTTAATTGGCAATACAATAAATGCCATAAGGAAAGCTAGCAAGCAAATGAGAATTTTACTACAGAACCAAAAATATGTGCAAATATGATAACTGATGCAGTGCTCACACAGTAAGAGACAATAGTAGTGACCAGTAGCATGTGTATATTCAACACACACAGAGGGGGTATAGTGGCTTAGCTTAAGTGATGTGAGAAAGGCTAGGCTGTCTGCTAAAGCATCAACAACGTTTCAGCCAGGGGCGGGTCCTCCGCTAAGGCGGAGAAGCGTCACCCACATGGATTTTTGGAAAAGGAAAAATAAAATGATAATAACAACTCTACGTTATTATCATTTTATTTTTCCTGGGAGTAAGGGGACGGGCTGGGCTGGATGGAGGGGGCCGGAGGAGGGCTATGCACCTCAGTGTGTGCATTCTGTTTGGCCGACAGTGTTGGGCTGGCCAAACAGACATGCACACTTTGCATGTTTCTTACACGGCTGTATTGCACAGCCGAGTAGAGAACATGCACAGGCTCCCACTCCCAGTCTGAGCGGCATCGCCAGACGAGTTACTGTCAGGGTTTTCATGGCGGGGTGACCGCTGCGAAAATCATGGCGGTTTGCTGCCTTCTAATACGGCTGGCAGCTTTTTGGCATGCCGCCAGCCCGGAAGAGCTCACTGACAGCTGTGCCGGTTCAACCGCACCAGTGGGACTGGCGGCATTGTGGCGGTTTGGCTTTGGCCAAACTGCTGAACTTGTAATGCGGCGGTCTTTACCACTGGGATCGCAGTGGTAGGACCGCTAACGCGAGTGCAGCAGTCTTAAGACTGCCACACTCGTAATGAGGGCCTAAGATTCACAGAAACGTTTAGGATAAATAAATTAGACTCTGTTTGATATGGTCTAAATACTGGAAGGGAGTAATATACTTTAATCTAAACGCTGTTTGGTATGGTAAATAAATGAAAGGTGATAATATATTTTAATCTAAAAGTGAAAAGTCACTGATGAAGAGTACAATTTGCGACTCAGTTGGATCCAGGTGATGAGATCTTGGTTAGGATTTCAATTGAAATGAGAAACAATACCTATATTGAGTATTATAAGATAAGTATAGTCAATTGAATATCAATATGGATAGCTAATATCACATAAAAATGATAATTAACATAAAATTAAATAAACAAAATATTATAATCTATTCACTGTGTCCTGGTAACACGACATACTTATGAGAGAGAAACTGCGTGGAACATATCAACAGATTTTAAGACGTTATAAATATGAACGGATGGGCTAATACTCGGACTTAATAGCAGTGGTTAGTAAGGCAGCATTTTGTAATACCACGTTTTATTGTTATGAGTGCATCAACCATGATTCAAGGTATAAGTCACCAAACCGTAATTTAAACGTCACAGTGTGTTATTCAAAATGATGATCAAGACGACATACAGAACTGTTGTCAAACCGTAGCACTTTAGTAAACTAAAACACAGGGGAGGAGGCCTGCTAAGACGCATGTCAGTATCATAGGACCAGTCCAGCAGATGCAGGAGGTTGAGTAGCTCAGTGCATAACAACATGTTAATAATATTAGCAACATCATGTGAGACAGAATGGGAGGCGATAAATGGGTTCAGGGAAGTAATAGGGAGAAGAAAAGGAAACAGTGGGGGAATAATAGCTAAGATGGAGTGCTTAATCAAGGAGGGAGATCATCATTAGAAAATAGGATTTTATTTTCCTGGAATAGGGCATCCCAGTGGTCAGCAATCTGTATACAATGGAGGCCATGCTCATCTTCCCTGTGAACAAAGGTGCTTTCAGCCAGCGCCCAATGTTATATATCGCTATGCCAGGGCTACAGGGAGGGGAGGCAGAGGATTCCTAGCATTGAGTACTAGTTCTTCTCCTGACAGAAGAGCAAGATCCAGGAATCTAATGTGAGTTTGGACTTCTCAAGCAGAGGAAATATACCCAGGGTGACATCTCCAGGGGAATCTAGGACTGGTCTTTCAATAAGTTCAATGATTGTGGATACAACACCAGTCCAAAAGGGCTGCAGCTTCGTACAGCCCCAAAACATATGGGTTAGGTGATCTGGTGTGACATGGCACTGGGGACATTTCAGGAAGGCCGCCCGGGGAAATGTTTTGATTTTCAATGGTGTAATATATACCCTGTTCAGTATACAATTTTGTATGAGTTTATAACGGGCATGTTGTGTAGTGTTAGAGGGAAATTTCTGAATGGCCTCACCATTGAAGACAGCCTACAATGCTTTTTCCCAGGAAGACTTAAGAGGCAGGGGCAGACATGCCAACATGTTCCAGAATGCCATTATGTAACCAAGTTATCAGTTTCCTGTCATTTTCTATCATGCAGAGTGTTTGCAAGGTGGTGTGTGTAGGGAGATCTGCATGGTGTGTACACCATATCAACTGTATCATGTGACTTATCTGTCTATATGTGAGGAATTCACCTGCATGTATCCCAGCGCTGTCAGAAAAGTCTGGGGTTCCAGTAGGTACCCTCCCTCAAACATCACCCCAGTTGTGGTCAATTCAAAATGTTCCCAGTATGCCAGATCCCTTAAAGAAACAATGCCAGTGCGGACAGAGAGGCCCAACAATGGGATCGCTGGAGCATAAGCAGGAGTGGTCTTGATGGATCCTAAGGAGTTGCACAAACAGTTATGTACCACCACAAACAGTAAGGAATATTGCGTTGGTCGCCTGACAGAGGGTAAGAGGGCACCACACGGAGTACCAACTGTAATTTGAGATGACATGAGGCCAGTCCAAGCCAGGTGGTGACCAGGGAACTGGTAAGCAGGCCACTGTAGTTGGGCTGCAAAGTAATAGGCACTCTGTTGGTGCCCAGCACCCCATTTCACCTAAATCAGTAGGGTACCAAGGCCCATATTTATACTTTTTGACGCAAACCAGCGCCCGCACTGGTTTGCGTCAAACAATTTACAGCCGGCTAACGCCCTTCCAACGTGGCAGGCGGGCGCCTTATTTATGGATTGACGTTAGCCGGCGCTGCGGCCTGGTTAGAGTTTAAAAAAATTACTCTAACCGGGCAACACGGGGATAGGGAAGAATGGGGATTGTGCGTCAAAAAATGGTGCAAGTCAGGTTAGAGTAAAAAAGCATGGCTCTAACCGGACTTGCGCCATTTTTTGACGCACAATCCCTATTGAAATGACTCCTATCTTAGGAAAGACAGGAGTCATGCCCCCTGCCCAATGGCCATGCCCAGGGGACTCCTGTCCCCTGGGCATGGCCATTGGGCACAGTGGCATGTGGGGGGCCCAAGTTAGGCCCCCCATGCCACTTAAAAAAAAATAAAAAAATACTTACTTCTACTTACCTGTACTTTCCTGGGATGGGTCCCCCCATCCATGGGTGTCCTCCAGAAGTGGGCAAGGGTGGTAGGGGGTGTCCCTGGGGGCAGGGAAGGGCACCTGTGGACTGCTTCCATGGTCAGAGACCATGAAATGAGCCCACAGGTCCCTTAATGCCTGCCCTCACCCAGACGTTAAAAAACAGCGCAAATCAGGCTGGGCGCCATTTGTTAAGGCCCGCCCCCTCCTGTGCGTCAAAAGGATGCCGGAGTATAAATAAGGCACACAAGCCTTAAAATCATTTTTTGGACGGGAACGCCTACCTTGCATGTCAATAACGCAAGGCGGTGTCACGCATCCAGAAAATGACACACACTGCTGAATTTTGCCGTTCTTGAGGTCGGTGTCAAAGTATAAATATGATGTTAGGTTTGCGCCGAATTTGCGTCAAAAGCTTTTACGCAAATTTGGCGCAAACAGAGTATAAAAAAGCACCCAAGTTTTTTTAACATCCTAAGAAGAACCATCAACAGGAGATTCACAAAGTGGTAAAGTAAATGTAAGAGCATCACCTTCATGGAGAGAACTATTCATCCCATAACCGATGAAAGTAGGATATTCCAGAACATAATCTGGGCACAGAGCGTTCATATAGTGCCAACAAGATGGCACCCCCAATAAATCCTTTTGGGAGTGGAATATTTAAATACTCAAGTGAGACTATCTCTAAGGCCAAAGAGGGCATAGAAAGTGTTCGCGATAACAGCAATAGGTGTAAGGTCTAGTCCAGGTGAACGGAGAAACAGCAGATTGTCATCAGCATATAAGGATACAATATGCATTTTGTTTCCCAGTGGTATGCCCAAAGCCCACCTGTCATTCCCAACTTAATTGCCAAGGGATCCACATCAGCACCAACAGGAGGGGGGGAGAGGACATACATGTCTGATCCTCCTGGCGAAAGAATAATTGCCTGAAATGTGCCAGCCCTTCCTGACTCTGGCTGTAGGTGAGGCATACAACAATTTGACCCACTTCAACAGTTGAGGACCAAAGCCAAATATCTCAAACACAGCAATCCTGTGTTCGCAGCTCAATGTGTCAAATGCTTGCTCAAGATCAATGGAAATACACACTGCCTCTGCCTGGCACACACAACCTTTGGCATCACATCATAAAAGCAGCATAAAAGTATTATGCCAAGGAACAAACCCATCCTGACCAGAATGAATGGGATGGGAAGGAGGAGGAGTTGATCCTTCAGGATTTTTCTTAGAATTTTGTGGTCAGTATTTAAATGGATAATGGACGGTAGTAGGTAATGTTTGTAGGGTCATGATTAGGTATGTACCTGACTATTACCTCGCAGGTATTTGGTGGAAGAACTCCATTCTGAAGAGATTCAGCAGCCGAGGTGCAAGTAGAAACGTATATGTTGCATAGTATTTCACAAGGAGGCCACCTGAGCTAAGCATTTTACTACACGAGGACCCTAATTACCTGTCAGATTTTCTGTGTCCTCTAATTAAGAGAATACCTATGACACAAAAACTGTCAACAGCATTTCAATGGTAGACAGGTATGTAATACTGATAAGGAAGTGATAAGCTCATCTTTAAACATAGTACTACTATCAGGTTATGCAACATAATATAGCATGATTCAGAGTTTCATGGCTGGTGTTCTCTCACAAATAGTACTTTATATGAATTGATTCAGAAATAAATAACATAAGGAAAATGTGTACAGAATTTTCAAATGTTTTAAAATGTTTCCAAAAAGTTTAGATGCATTTCAGGTCAGTGCTCACTTTAGTCCTCCATCAAACAAGTATATCATGAGAATTGGGGAGGGACAAGTTAATACCTTGATGCAATAACACTAGCTTGTGAGACAAAACAATATTATAGCATGATTCACAGTACACCGTTAGCTTTCACTCACAAATATTATTTTATACTAGTAATTAGAATCAAATAATTAATTAAAAACAATTTGAAAATGTCTCCAAAAATATCAGGTGAATGTCTCAGCAGTGCTTACTCAAAATCGCTATTAAATGAGTTGTATTTTTCATATGTTAGGCATTGACCCAATAAATAAAAAACTTCTGGTCACGAGGCTATAAAAAAGGTGAACCAAGCTGACACTCTTACACAACTGGAAAGATGTAACATGAGCGTTTTACTGTCATTGTATACACGTGGCAAGTGAAATGATTGGGAATATCATTAACCTGGTATTTTATTGTTTCCATTAATATTTTGCTATAAAAACCGTTATCATGGGTAGTCTGAATATTGAGTACAGCCGTAGGCTCAGGATCAGAACGTGCCACAGTGCAGTGGTTGCCTACTTACGTGGGGTTTATCCCCAGCTATCTGTATTCTAAAGTTTTTCAAGGCAGCAGTTATAGCTCTGAACAGGCCTGCCATATCGTGCTAAAGTAGTTAATATTTGTGCACAAGGCACTTTGTTGATATTCGCACTATTCCGGTTGTATGCCTTTGGGAGGTTATCTGTGCCTGCACGCGGGGAATAATTTAAAACTGAAGCCCTATTGCTAATGTTTAAACTCTGAAGTAGTTAGATATTTTAATCTTTTGTTTGCTGTATTTTGAAGAAATGTGCACATTATCATTAGGGGTTCTGGCTGACTGAATTGGAAGGTTATTGGTTGACATCAGAGTTTGGATATATCAAGAGTTCAACTGCCATTCGTGAATAGGGGCCTATTGCTTCAGTTATCTTCTATATTTGGTAATTATTGGAGGATGAAGCTGAAGAGGTTTAATTTTAAGTAACTGAAGCCTTATGCACAAAGTTTTTATTTTATTAGAAATGTGCACTTTATCAATGTTTTAGATCTGCAATGTAATATTAGGATGAGTCTTTGTCAACATGAAGTGATACAGGGCATTTATTACATTGTAATGGTTTTAACTAACTAAACAATAAGCTTTTACTTACCTACCTACCATGAATGAATACAGCTAAAAAGGATAGGCATAATCGAGGTGCATCAATATAAGTAGACATATTTTTCTTAATTATTTTGAAAGTGAATCAAATCGTGTAAAGCAATCTAAATAATCATAAATATGCAGACCATGATTGAGAAAATGAAGTAAGGAGAGAGAGCATTTTATGAAAACAGGGAAATCATGTGTGAACGACTTGATTAATTCTCAAACCTAATCATAATCTCAATGGAGTAGGTTATATATGGATATAGAAAATTATAATGTGACTATTGTACTTTGTTGCCTTCAGTTCTATGATGTGTAATATTCCTAGGAAATTCTATCTTGAGGATAATTATGCTAACTATGTTATTGAAATACATGACTACCACACATTTTGATATTCCACAAAGTGATATTAGGTAATAATCTGAATATATAGCATGGAGGAGAAATGTGTGTATTTTTTATTTTTTTGTATGAATCTATTGCCATTTATCTACATGCATAACTCTATAGCTAGGGCTTATATGGTGGTTAATATCTGATGTTTGTATTATTCACAGATATGTTTTGGTTCTGTATTAAAAATGTTATTGATTGACTAACTTTCCTTATGCCATTTTTCTATTGGGAATTACGTTATAAAATTGTTCATGAATGCATGTTTCAGAATGAATCCTTAATGAACACTGTTTTCAATATTATTAGATTGGAATAGGTCTTGAGTACTGACTCTTTCACAACTACATGAAAGGTGCTCGTGATCACCCAGAAGTGAGGATCTCTAGTGAATCTTTGTTGTCCAGTCTAGTGTTTGTGTGAACCCAATCTCCACTGTCCAGGTCTTTCAAACCCTGCAAGTAACTCAGGCCCTCATTGCGAGGCTAGGGGTCATCAGCCCACCACCCTTGCTGTGGTAGTCTTACGGCCGGGACACAGTGGTAAGGACTGCCGCATTACAAGTTGTGGGGTTTGGCAGAAGCCAAACCGCCACAACGCCGCCTGGCCCACCGGTGGGGTCGCATCAATGCGCCGGCAGGGAGCTCCTCCAGCCTAGCGACACGCCTCTGCCTGCCGGCCAGACTACAAGGCTGCAGCCACTCCACCAAAAAACCCTGGCAGTAACGCACCCGGTGACAGGAATCCCCATTCCTGTTGCCGGCACACACACACCCATATGTCCACACATGCAGACACCCCACCGTCCACACACTTACAAACACCCCCCACTCGTCCACATCCATTCTAACACCCGCTCTTACACTGACATACATACACCCCCACTTACACTTATGCACCCCTCCACAAAATTCACACCTCCACCCCCTCCCCAATCATCCACACCCCCAACCCCTCCACATATGCATACACCCACACATACCCCTCCACATACGCATACATTCACATACACACACCCAACTGCACGCATACATCCAGACACCCCCACCCGCTCGCTCACAAACATGGACTTATACACCCCCATTCGCACACATACATGTACACACCACACACATGCACCCAACACACCCTACCCCCCAACACCTTTCAGATGATGAACTTACCTTTACCGTGAGCTGGTCGTCCGGGAGGGATTGGTACGGGTGGTTTTACACCGCGTTAGCACCACCACGCCAGCAAGACTCCCCCAAGCCGTATTACGGCTCATTATACAGCGGGCCGAGTCTTGCTGGCGTGGCAGTGCTGGTGATGCATCCACCTCTTCAACAGTCGGGCTTCTGCTTATAAGTGAGTGGAAGTCCAAACACAACTCCTAATATGGAGGTCAGCAGACCGCCAGACTGTTGACTGCAGCGGCTTTGCCGGTCTTTGGAAAAGATCACCGATGCCGTAATGAGGCCCTGAGTGTCTAAATTTTTGTGTTTTAATCCTGATGGATGCAGATGACAATACATGTATTTGAAATGATAAGCAAGTTATTTTTTGCCCTAGTTAGATAACATGTCATGTCTTTATAAAGAGAGGAATATGGCGGCTAGATCGGGTCTTTCAGGCAGGAGCAGTGATGTTGTCTAATAATCTCAGGTATATATCTTGTCCACTTCCAACGTGTGGAAGTATATAGCTATATGTGCTTTGCTGAAGCACTTCTTGCTGTTGCACAGAATAAATGAACAATAGAATGAGAATGGCTTGGATAAAATGATCTCAGGTAAATGACATAAACTAAAGGCACAAATATGTTGGTCATTGTGGACAATTTGCATTTTTTTAAATGCTTAATATATTGTGAAGCTGAATTAGGCTAAGACATCTTCAGAAATTCTTGGTTTAAAGTTCTGAGATTTATTCCTAAAACAAACATTAATGTGTAGCATCAACTTATGCAACACAAGCATGTTTTAAAAAGGACTGGAGCCCTGTCCGTATGCATAGCTTGGTATTAACCAATGAGCTAAGAGATTCACATGTTAGGAAAATAACTAGTAATCAGAGAGTCTTCTGGTGATGTCATGTTTAGTTGTAGTTTAGTTACGAGATGAAATTCTATTAAAAATACAGCTATCCACTGGAAATGAAAGGAACCAGAATGAACTACAGATCATAGCCAATTGGATATACAAATGCGCTTAAAATAGCATAACATGTGTTAGATTTATCATCCTTAGGGTTGTGTTCCCCCAAACTTTTTGGCCCTCATTTCGAGATTGGCGGTA
Organism: Pleurodeles waltl; assembly: GCF_031143425.1. Lineage (NCBI taxonomy): Eukaryota > Metazoa > Chordata > Amphibia > Caudata > Salamandridae > Pleurodeles > Pleurodeles waltl. Next base: position 160,281,242 of record NC_090448.1, on the reverse strand, counting down.
AAAACCACCTACTGCCATGGCGACGGCTGCCAAAAGACCATCCCCGGGGCTACCAGCCATCCATCGTATTATGACCACAGCCGGATTTCTGCCAGAAGAATGGCGGAAATCTGGCTTTAGCCAGGCAAGTGGATGATGGTAAGGTGGCGCTGCTGCCACCAGCAGCACCACACAAGTAGACCGCTGCCATAATACGGCCTGGCGGTGTTCTGCTGGTGGGCGCTCCTGGTGGCAGCAGCGCCCCATCCTGTCTCCTGCCAGAGGACCCCCTGAACACAGGTAAGTTGGGTTTCCGACAGGGGAGGGGGGTATTGTGTGTGTGTGTGGGGGTGTGTGAATGTTTGTGTCTGCATGGATGGGGGGATGTGTTGCGTGTTGAATGTGTGTGTGCATATATGGAGGTGTGAGTGCGTGTATGTTGTGTTATGTGAATGCATGTCTGCGTGGATGTATGAAAGTGTGTGCAGATGTTTGTGTGAATGAATGTATGCATGTGGGAATGGGTGTGTGTATGCGTGTGTGTGTATGAAGGGGGCATGAATGTAGGGGGGTGGGGGGCTTTGGAGAGGTAGGAGGGGTGGGGGGCTAACTGGAGAGGGAGGGGGAGACCCCTATCAGTGACAGAGAAGGAATTCCCTGTTCCTGATAGTGCCTACCGCCATGGTTTTCGTGGCGTTATGGAAGCCACGAAAACCATGATGGTAGGTGGGGTCATAATCCTGCGGCGTAACAGTGACGGCCGCCAGGCTGGAGATGTATATCTCCAGCCCGGCGGCTGTTACCACTGTGGCGGTCGGTGTGGTACATTGGCGGCTTGGCTTCAGACAACCCGCTAATGTCATAATATGGCAGTAAGTACCGCCAGCCTGTTGGCAGTACTTACTGCCATATTAAAGCCGACGGCCGGGGTCGTAATGACTTCCCTTGTCTGCTCCCCTCTAGTTTTGCTGATATTTTTGTTGGCCTTAGGACTCTGAGCACTTTACCACTGCTGCAGTGCATGCATGGTACACTAATGTTAAAACATGGTAACATTGGTGTATACGCAATTGGCATATATCATTTTCTTGTATGTCCCTTGTAAAGTGGTATACTATATACGTGCGTGAATGCGTGCTTGTAAGTGTAGGTGTATGCGTGGTGCGTGTGAGTGTCTGTGTGCGTGTGCATGTATGCGGGGAGGGGCGCTGTTACAGAAAGGGGCTAGGGGGCAGGGGTGGGGGAGGAGGGTGTTCGTGTCAGAAGGTGGGGTGGGGTGGGGTGGGGAAGGGGGGCGCTGTGGCTGGAGGGGGTCTATTGCTTTCTGGGGGGATCGTCTACCGGTGACAGGGAAGAAATTCCTTGTCTCCGGTAGCCTTTCTGCCATGGTTTTCATAGCGGTGCTACCGCCACTGAAACCATGGCTGAAAGACGGCTCCTAATACTGCTGGCGGTCTTCTGTGGACTTCTGGATCAGACGTGATCATCTCCGGCCGGCGGTTCCGACTGTCAAGGCACTATGAGTGGAGATGTGGTGGTCTGCTCCACCAGCCTGTTGGCGGTGGGACTGCCACATTTACCCTGGTGGTCAGAAGACCACCAGGGTCAAAATGACCACCAATGTTCTTTTACACAGAAAAAAACGACATTTACACCTCAGGCTAACACATTAAAAATAAACCTCAGAAGCAAAACTCTTAATGGTATGTGGCCTGAGATTAAGCGCTTAACACGTTACAGTAAATTTAAGTTAAGGTTCTGTGGTGAATGAAAATAAAAACAGTCTTTAAGTAAAAGAATGTATTATTGAAAACAAACAGAGGGATGTGTGTTCTCAGAAGCAAGTTTGGCACTGTAATTAATGTGTCATCTTCTCCTAACCTGCCAAATAAAACATGTGTCTGATCGCATGACATCCATCCGACGTATTCCTTTAATTAGATTGTTATCTCGAACAAGACAGATGCCCTGTGAACCTTTGAGATGCAGGCTTTAAAGAAACCACGAGGAAAAAAGATTGTTACAAAGATATGTGCAAATGTAACAGATCTTTTTCCATGTAAACACCGTTTGGGACTTACAGTGACAAGAAAGAAACAAGCTCATCTAACCAGATTTATTTCACAACATCGAGTGAAAACATATTGTCCTGCAGTAATATTGTGCCAAGAATATTGACTACCACAGTATCAGGTTTCACCGAAAACAACAAAGGTTAAAGTGGTATTATATTTCTGTAACATTTTAAACTAAAAAAAATATTAACATTCACCAGTTATAGTTAACTGACCATGCACAGGGTTGTCAACAATGATATTATTTCAGATGGTGTCAATGATGTTATCAATGATGTCACAAAGGGGGTCATTCTGACCCTGGCGGTAATTACCGCCATGGTGGAGGTTGGCGGTAGCACCGCCAACAGGCTGGCGGTGCTCCGCCGGGCATTCTGACCGCGGTGGTACAGCCGCGGCCAGAAGCGGAAAGCCGGCGGTGTACCGCCGACTTTCCGCTGCCCATGGGAATCCGCCATGGCGGCGCAGCTTGCTGCGCCGCCATGGGGATTCTGACAGCCCATACCGCCATCCTGTTCCTGGCGGTTCGCCCGCCATGAACAGGATGGCGGTATGGGGTGTCGTGGGGCCCCTGGGGGTCCCTGCAGTGCCCATGCCAATGGCATGGGCACTGAAGGGGCCCCCGTAAGAGGGCCCCACAAAGAATTTGCGACGGGTGCAACTGCACCCGTCGCACCTTCCCACTCCGCCGGCTCCATTCTGAGCCGGCTTCCTCGTGGGAAGGGTGTTTCCCGCTGGGCTGGCGGGCGGACTTTCGGCGGTCGCCCGCCAGCCCAGTGGGAAAGCCGTCCGCCGCGGTCAGAATCACCCCCAAAATGTGTCATAAGTGATGTACTATGTGAGGTCTTAAGCAGTGCATGGCGAGGCAGTGAGTTATATAACTTCAGATAAATTGAACTGGTGAATTTCAGTGTTTTTTTTAAGTTTAAAATATTAGATTTTAACTGCTATTTTCACCTAACTATAATGTTACTTTAATCTTTAGTTTGTTTGTTCAGTGAATTTCTTAGTAAATTTTTTTTTAAAGTACACTAGACTTAACTAAACCATCACTTTCACCTTTGGTTATTTCAGTGAATTTCTGAGTTTTCTTTGATGTAAAGTAACAATGTAAAGTGCTATAATTTTATGTAATGCTTTGTCAACTGGTCACTACACCAAAATATAAAAGGCTGGCATGTTGTCTTTAGGAGGAGGGCAGCACATCAACCTATGGAGAGAAGACCTGTAGGCTTTGTCAAAAATGTATCTTGGTAAATTATGAATTACCATATCCCAAAGTATTCCTTATAAATACACACATGGCAATGCATAACAATAATTGCCATGAAAATATTAATAAGAAAACATATTATTCCACAGAACCATAAATATGTGAGTGTTTCTTTAGGACTTTTCAAGCTGCAAAATGCAGCCATAGAACCATTCACAAGGCAGTCCCTGCACTCAAGCTAAAGAGAATAAAACTTATAAAATGATGTTAAGCTCTCCTGGGGTCATGCATTTAAATTACTCAAGAGACTTACACTTTTTAAACTTTCCTAGGGGTCATTGTGCTCCTTGAAGCCCTCACAAAACATTTACTATTTGTTGGGGGTTTCCCTGGCTCTCCTTCTAGGGCATTATGGGGTGCTCCCTGGAGGGAGCAAAGACTCATTAATAAGCAGCCTCACGGTTTCAAAACTGAAGGGGCAAAGATGCAACCATTTGTTTAATTTTCTTTTTTGTATTCTGGGTTCCCTGATCCTAAGTGGGTCACCAATATCCTTATTTTAAATGACAGCGCATTAAGCCCACTCTTGCAGTGTGTGGCCTTGTTTTTTCTTTGGTGGGTGCCCCAGTCCCAACTCAGGCACCACCAACTGTATTCACTTTGGAGGCTGCAGGGGGGGGGGGGGCAAGGATCCAGTCAACACTCATCATGGGTGGCAGGTGGAGTCAGCAACAGTAAATTTGTCTCACCTGGTCGTAGCTTAAATTCTGCTACTGTTGCAGGAGCACACTCATTGTTTCCTGCCAGCTCCCTCGTGGGCAGAAGTGTTGTTCTGTGCTCCCCTCCAAGGAGCCCTTCTGCTGCCTGAGATGGGAGTAATATAAATTGTCAGCCCTAGTGTACGGGGTCTCCACAACCAATACGTGGCTCAGGGATGGAACCTTCCCCTTGTCATATATCTAAACAATGTAGAAAATTCACAGGGAAATTAGGGCACCTGGGGATCTTTTTTTATTTTCTTTGGGAAGGGGCCCCATACATGCCCCCTCCCAAAATATAGTAAATTTAACTGCAATATCCTGGTTCTACTGTGGTACTGTGTTATTATTAAACATCCTTGTTGATGTAAAGCAGCCAATCAAATTTAATCTTTTGATCTGCTGGTTTTACAGTACTTTACATCTCTAGATATCTATACATTTTGAACCTTAATTTCTCAAACACTAATGAACTGTTTTACATCAAATCATAAAAAGCATGCTTTCTGAGTAAATATCTAGCTTTCCTCCAAATGAGGTGTAATTCCTTTAAACCATTTTGGCTGTAGCTGTGTTTAAATATCCTATGGGAACTTAAATGTGGAAAACACATATTAGGGCCAACCTTTTTCTCAGGTCTCACCTGACAGATCACCCAGAAAACCAAAAGTTAAAGCTTAGTTATAGTTAGGAAAACTTATTTTCCCTATAAATACCAAGTTTAAAGTACATACATTTTAAAAATATTCAAGTTATATTTGTAACTTTCATTTACAATGTATCCACCACCTTCAAACTATGATAAATAGCAGACCATGTTGTACAATTTTCAGCTCGCTAACCAGACAACATTAATGTAACTCGCCACTCTACCATGCACTGTGTTGTGACAAATAATGTAATTTGAGAATGTATGTGTTGTTATGAATGCTATGATTTCACATGCTATAAATGATGAGTAAGTGATGTAGTATGCAAGGTAGAAACAGTGCATGAAAAAGGCATGAGTTATAGTTAATGTAGTGTGGGGAGTGAGGTGACAATAATGTTTTCAGAGGTGCGTGACGTACAGTAATTTGAAGGTGGTGTACAAATTATGAATTAAAGTTATAATTATAACTTTACACTTTTAAATGTTTTGGTATTTTAAGTTGGATTTGTACAGAAATAATATCTACCATATTTCTAACTTTAAATTATTCTTAACCATTGATTTTTTCATTGTATGTTAATGGTTTTTATTTTTTAATAAAAATGTGTTTCAAATCTGTGTGTGGAGTGCCATTGATTGCAGTGTCATAAGGTGGTATGTAGTACAGTACAGTGAAGGAGAGTGTTGTAGAGTCTAGAGTTGTAGAGTGGAGTATTGTACAATGGAATAGAGTGGAGCAGAGTGGAGTGATATAACATACAGTGCAGTAAGTTGTTGTTATAAAGTCGAGTGGCATGATGTGTTGTATTATGGAGTGAAGTATTGTAGAAAGGAGACGCGTGTTGTACAGTGGAGTGGCCTGTTGAACAGTAAAGCTGAGTGTTTGTTGTATGGTGGAGTGTCGTCAACTAGAGTGTCATGAAATGGAGTGTGGTGGAGTTGAGTATCATTGAGTAGAGTGCCATAGAGTGGCACAGAGTGTAGCATAGTGTTGTAGAGTGGAGAGGCATATAGTGGAGTTCAGTGGAGTACAGTGTTGTATAGTTCAGTGTTGTAAAGTGTAGTGTTGTGCAGTAGAGTAGTGAAGAGTCATATACAGTGTAATGTTGTACAGTGGATGTGAGAAAGCTGGACTCATTGCAGAGGACCCTAACTTTTTGCCCCCATTTTTCACTTTTTGCTGGCATTTCCTGACTCTGATGGAGCCCTGGGCACTGCTAACCAGTCCCAGAGCCAGTGCTCTGTGTAAACTGAGTATGCAAATTACGCTAATTATAATTGGCTATGTCAACCTACCTATAAGTCCATAGTATATGGTAGGGCATGTATGGTTAGGGACCCCAGCATAGGTGGTGCACTCATAGGTGCACTGCTGAGGTGCCCAGGGTCATTTTACAGGCAGACCTTCTTTGCTGGCTGCTTTTAAAACAAAGTTATATGCAAATATGACTTAAAAGCACTTCCAAAGTCTTAAACTACCTTATTGTTACTTAAAAGTCACCCCTAAGGTGTGCCCTATGTGCCCCTAGGGTTGGGTGTCATGCAACTCTAAGCAGGTGACCTTACAAAAAATAGTTTTATAAGCCCTGTTGAGGCCAAATTTGTTATCCCCTCACTGTAGTGAATGGCCTCCATAGGCTAAAATGAGGAGACTTTATTTTAATTAACAAAGTCCCCATAAATGCCAGATACCTTGAGTTTGATATCAAATTAATTATTATAATAAATCCTACAACTTGCAATTCTTGGATTTGATATAACTAGTTTAGGTAAAGAGTTTTAAAACTCTATGTGAAAGTTACTAACTTCAGCTCTGTAGTGCCCTTCACTGATTGGCCTTCCTCTAGCAGCCTGGCCAGGCTTCCTTGATGAGGTGTAAAGTCGCCTGGGTGAACACAAAGGGTGTGCCTCGGGGAGGAGATCTGTCTCAGCAGAGGGTGAAACTGGATGGGGGTAGAGTGGCCAAACCGGTCTTCAAAGGCAGGGAAGGGCATTTGGAGCACCTCAGACCTCCCCCATTTCCTTCAACCCTAGACAAATATGTGCCCTCTTAATTAAATTTGGGGAGGGCAGGCGAGGGGCATGTTTACGATTTTTAGTCACAAAAGTTGGTGGGCTCAGCTAGATATAACCTCCAAAAATAATTTCATCCATGTTGGATTTTTGAAGAATGTTGCTCCCTGGGATTGATTTTTTCCACACTTCCCAGAAAGTGGTCATCAAAAGGGAAAGAGCCTGCCTGTGATTGGAGAATTAGGCCCCCCTACTTTCCACCCAGGAGCAAGGATAAATATGGCAGAGCTGCACCCACACCTTAGATCCCTACAAGGAAGAAAATCAGAAGAAGAAGAACTGACTTGCTGGACCCCTGACCTGCACCTGGACACTGTATTCTGAAGAACTGCACCAGCTGCACACTTGGGCTTCACCACAAGAAGGACTTTGCTTGGATTCAACTAGTTCAAGAAGGGACTCCCTGCTTGCTACAGGTGAAAAATAGCTAACCAGAGTGCCAAGCATCAGATCCTGAAGAAACTGACCAGATGACCACTGTCTAGTGCTCGTTTTGGAGTTTGAGCCAGGTGCATTCTGGGAGTTGGAGTCTTAACCCTCAAGGAGCAACTCAGTGCTTCTGGAACCTTAGTGTGAGCTGTGGGCTCCTAAAGAACCTTCAAAGACCTTCTGGAAGAAGATCCAGAAGTTTGTAGAAAATTGGAGAACATTTGGTAAAAAGCTCCATAAAGGGACGGACCCGCTGTCAAGAATGAAGCCATCTTACGTCAACTGCGACCCGGCCTGACTTGCAGGTTCATCCTGTTGAAAAGCTCTGGAGCCCCAGACGTCCAGGATTTCACCGGGGGCTCCTGGAAAGGCACTCAACGACGTCAACTCAAGATCGGCTTCCTGTGGAGGGTCATAACACATCAGAGAGAAAAAGCTTGAAAAAGTGACTAAGTCCGAAGGTAAAAAGTTGACCAGGACTTCCCGCGCAGTGTACCCAAGGAGGGCTCCAGGGACGTCAGATCAAGATTCAGCTTTGGCCCGGATCAAGATTTTCATCCCAAAAAATCATCGAAGTCCGAACGTAGAAATCTTCACCGAGGTCTCCTGCAGCCCGTATCTGAAGAGGGCTTCAGGGAGTTCAGACCGGATTTGTGACTGCATCCCGCTGAAAAAAATCTTCAAGAAAACCTCTAAGTCCGAAGGTAAACTTTTAATGGAAGGAGCCCTGCTTGCTATAGCTGAACAGGGCTCTGTTGCAGTTGGCCTGAAAATTTGACTTTGCCCTGGTTGAGGTGCGACCAGATGACCAGATTGGCGCTTTTTATTTCTATGCACTAGAAAACATGAATTCTTTCAAAATGTATATCTCCGGTTCCACTTATGCCATTTTATTTGTTTTGGTGTCAAATTAAAGATAAGAATTTTTCCTATTTTTATAAATTGGTTTTGGATTTTTAAACTGTTTCCTGTGTTTTATTCAACTACTGTTTTGTGATACTTGAATGCTTTACACACTTTGGGCGTGATTACGACCTTGGCGGATGGGATACTCCATCACAAATGTGATGGATATCCCACCTGCGTATTACAAGTTCCATTATGTCCTACAGAACTTGTAAAACGGCGGGCGGGATATCCATCACACTTGTAATTAAGTATCCTATCCGCCAAGGACATAATCAGGCCCTTTGTCCCCTAAGTTAAGCCTTGTTACTTGTTGAGTTATTAAAGGAAATCCAAATTTGTATTTCTGGGCGGAGCCCCAGCACAGATCTCATGGTGAGATTTGGTTGTTTGTCAGCACTTCAACCAGAAAGTGATCTTGGGACCTATAGACATGATAGCACCCCATTGAAATGTATTGTTGTGAATGGCAGGTTTTGAGGGTCACAAAAAGGAGAAAGTATAAAGGGTGATAACAAGTTTTGTTGCAATTTAAATCATTTGTTAATGCTAACATACTAATTTTAATAATGATGGCGTGTTCTAAGGTGTTATTACCCTGCGAGTCATGTTTGAGAGAAAACAGTTTTCTCATGATTTTCCCATAGAAGTTATGGAAGATGCTCCAGAAGCTGAAATAGAGCATATTTTCTGTAAACTCACACTACCTTTCTCAGTCATATGAGAATGAAGTCTGACATTCTCAGTAAAACATGAACTTCCAACAGGATCAGTCTGTCAGTTGATTCCCTTGCATTCAGTGTTGCCAGATTTTGAGACCCGTATAAAGCCCATAGCTGTCCAAGTACAAGCCCACATTCAGCCCAACGCAAAGCAGTATCAGCCCATAAATCAGCGCAAATATGAAAGTCTCAAATTATACAAAATAGCCTTCAGAAAACATTTGAAAGTTATTTCTAAAGCCTATTTAATATGGTAGAAGGGGGAACACTGAGCAACAGTGGGCTCGTTTGGATGACCAGTCCCCACTGTGACCTTCTGTCACCACAAATACATTATTATGTAACTGATTGCAGAAAAGCGGGAGCCTAAAAGAGGTCTCTCACGTAAAAACTATGGGGGTCATTACAACCCTGGCAGTCGGTGGTAAACCGGCGGTAAGACCGCCAACAGGCTGGCGGTCTTACTTTGAGGAATTATGACCGCCATGGTCATCCGCCGGTTTTACGTTCCGCCCGCCAGGGTGGAGACGACCGCTGGGCTGGAGACCTGGGTATTCAGTCCGGAGGCCATCACTATAACGCCGGCGGTATTTGGACCCGGCTTACCGCCGTGGATTTCCAGCGGTTTGAACCGCCATGAAATCCACAGCGGTAAGCACTATCAGTGACAGGGAATTCCTTCCCTGGCACTCATAGGGGTCTCCCCCACCCCGACTCCCTCCCCTATACCCCCACCACCCCTGCCACCCCCCAAAGGTGGCAGGGCCCCCCTCTCCACCCCAACCCCCAACATCACATCACCCATACCCACATGACACGCACGCAGGCAACACCTACACCCTTACACGCACACACGCCGATATACATGCCAACATCCACACACACAGTCAGACACGCACACCCACATTCAGACAGACACGCACACATCCATACAGACATACCCACAGACATACACGCACTCATTCCTATACACACAACACCCCGCATACACACACGCACACCCCTATGCACCCACACAACACACAACACCCCCCCTCCCCTAACGGACGATCGACTTATCTGTTCCGTCGATCCTCCGGGAGGGGACGGGAGCCATGGGGGCAGCTCCGCCGACACCACACCGCCAACAGAACACCGCCACGGCGAATCATAGGATGTGATTCGCTGGACGGTGTTCTGTTGGCGTGGCGGTGGAGGTGGAGCAACCTCCCCTTCCCCGCCTCCCGCCAGTATGGCTGTTGGCGGCTCACCGTCGGTAAAAGGACGGTGAGCTGCCAATGGTCATAATAGGCCGAGCGGAAAACTGCCACCACTGGCGGTCTTCCGCACGGCGGTACCTCGGCGGTCTTCAAAAAAGACCGCCGAGGTTGTAATGACCCCCTATATCTCAAAGCAATAACTGCCTCTGCACCCCTCCTCATGTCTATTTCGGTTCATAATGCAGAGTGTAGTTTTCTTTTAATCACAATCAAGAATCCAGAGGCCAGAAATCTGCATCACAAGTTTTCCAGGATTTGCTAGGCTCTCCTAAAGTACTGGTAGAGTAACGTAATGTCTTCACCAAGGCTCTAAGTTCGCCGGGTCCCACCAATGCCAAGCACCAGCAGTTCTAAAAAACATAGGTGGTCGAGATTATTCCCAATTTGGCTTTGCATTTTTGCCCTCCCCCAGGGTGTGAAAATAAATCTTCAATCGGGGCACTGCCAGCCATCACCAGCCTTTGATGTAACCCTGAAAAGACTCCTTTGTTATGCTGGTGCCATGAAGGAGCTGATTAGAAGATACAATTGCATGTAGGTGTTCTGAAAGTGAACGCTGTGGGGACTTGCCGCAGGGCAGGAGGTGTGGTGGGCAAGGCACAAGCTCAGGCTCTACATTTAACAGGACTGAAGCGATAAAGCTGCTGCACGGGCAACTGCAGCCATGTACCACAGTCTTCTAGACATTTTTTCAAGCCCACAATAAATAAAAGTAAGTATTTTGCAAATAGTTTTGTTTAACATTTCGAATGGGGTGGCATAGTTATTTCGCAGTGTCATATTTTATAGAACTGAAGCATTTTCACTATCATTTACCACAAAGGCACTGTTATTACACATTCATCTTCTGCAGCTAACAACCATTGAAAAAGCCAATAGTCTGGGCTTGTTTTAAGTGCGTGCCAGTTGTTCTATTATATATGTGGATGCAATAATAGAAAGAGGCAGTAAAATACCAGTCAGGCAGTAGAGATTTTTATCTTACATGTTTGAGCCACCCCCTTTAGTACATAGGTTACACCCCTTTAAGAGACCCCCCAGTTTTTTCAACCCACTTAAAGCCCTGACTACTGCAGGCTTCCAGAGTGTTCTAAAGAACTATAGCACTGACAGTCTTACTTATGATAAAATTATGACACACCTGAATCCATCTTGATTGAATCAAACTGGTAATACGTAAAACATTTAATTCAGAAAGGAACAAAATGAAGGGGTTAATTTTGTCATTGAAATTATGGTTAGTGCTGTAGAAAGAAAATGTAGGTAACGTTTTATCTTCTATTTCATGAAAATATTCTGACATGCAGACTGAAAAATACACTTTCAGCACAAGCACTAGGCTGCCAGTTAACTCCCTAATGATTAGCAGCTTTACAATGTACTAATGAGCAACTAGAGTGCTAACATTCTGAAGTTATGCCAAAAGTGTAACACATCTGAATGCCATCTTGATGGAATCGAAGTGAAAAACTCAAAACATTTTCTACTGAAGATACTGCAGTAAATGTGGAGATTAGGTAGCTTCAAATAAGTCTCCTAAGATGGCCACCGGAGAAAAAAGAGCCCAAATGTAGCACAAATATCACCCAAATGTAGGAAAGTATAGCCTAATGACAGAAGTGTGCAAAACACTTAGGACTCCATTTACAAGAAACTGGCGCATCGGAATCGATGCACCATTTTTCTTGCACTAGCCCTGGAGTCCTAAACAACACCATGGTAGCGCTGTATTTATGATACAGCGCTCCATGGCTCAAGTTTCCACAGATGCATCAGACATTTTGACGCAGCTGTGGTACTAAACTGATGCATTGCTGGACTAGCCTAAAAAAATAATGCTACTCCACCAATGTGCGGAAATCGCCCATGTTAAAAAGCCCTGGTCAGTTTAACAACTGCTCTGAGCAAGTGCTAAATTGTTGACGCAGTGAAGTCACAGAACGACGCAGTGAAATGTAGTAAATTTCACTACTCCAGTTCTGCGTGGCTTTCAACATGGGATCGCCCACCCTGCATACATTATACCTGGTGCAGGTATAATGTGGCGCAGGGCTTTACAAACTAACCAATGGTCCCATTGCCCAATTTGTAAATGTGGTGCAGTGTAGGGGACTACTTGCGCCACTACAGCGGCAAAAAAAGTGAAGCTATGGCAGCAAAAGGGGCTTGTAAATAAGCCCCTTAAATTCTTTGTTTTTTTTTGCATTTGTATACAACACAGACGTGACCCAAAAGTACTGGAGTGCTTTACATGAGCACCAGTTACATTATACAATACATGATCAGTGCAATAGTGCAGGTGCTCTCCTTTCCTAAAGTTGGTTTGATTAGCTTATACCTAATTGGCATATTTAATTTACCTATAAGTCCCTTCTACAGTGGTATCTCTATACACAAGGCCTGTAAATTAAATGCTACTAGTGGGCCTGCAGCGCTGCTTTCTCCACCCACTAAAGTAGCCTTTCAAACCTGTCTCAGGCCTGCTTGCGCAGGGCTTGTGTGCACAGTTTTCACCACAGGGACCTGGCATCTAAATTTACTTGCCAGGCCCAGAACTCCCCTTTCACTACATACAGTATAAGTCACCCCTAAGGTATGCACTAGCCAGCCCTATGGACAGGGTGCTATGTATGTAGAAGGCAGGACATGTGCCAGGTTGCGTGGCCTGTCCTGGTAGTGACAAACAGCCTAACTTGGTGTCTCACTGCTGTGAGTGCTGCCTTCTCATAGGATTGCATTAGAAATGCCCTGCCTTATATGTAGGGGGTATTGTCTGATTTATGAGGGGTAGAGTAGGCATGTTTGGTATGGTCGTAATGGTGGTAAGAAATGCTGCTTACTGGTGTAAATGGATTTTTTATTACTATTACAGAAGTGCCAATTCTAGAAAGTGAGTATTTCTCTGTGCTTATGACTCTGGTATTTTGCAACTTGACTCCAATCCATGTCTGGGCAGAGTGACAGTTGGGCTTTGTGCTTACTTTTCAGACAGACTATACACAGGGAGGGGGAGGTGTCACAGAAGTGCATTTACATGCAGAATAGTCTTCCTGGGCTGAGAGAAGGGAGAGGCGGGGCACACCTGCATTTGTAAAGGCTGTTACCTGGCCTTACACAATTGGATCGTTTACCCTACAACTGATGTTTGGAGCCTGTGCTGGAGGAGAAAGGGGGCACTCCCAGAACCAGTTGTAACTGGTTGGAACCTCCTCTCCCCTTCCTTTGTGGACACACTTTAAAACTAAGTATAAGTACAGGGGAATGTCACCAAAACTGGGGAACTCTTGGAACTTACCTGGAACTGGACATAGACTGCTGGAGGGACTCCCCGGGAAGCGCCATTGACTGCTGCTGCTGTGCTGACCTGTGACCTGCTGGGTCACTAGGAGAGACTGCCATCTGCCTGCATCCCCCTTGTGTTGGCCTGCTGCTGGACTCTGCCACCTGTGCTTCTTTGTCCTGGACTGTTGTCCCCCAGGGGCAGGGTGCTGTGGCCCCTTACCCATGTAACTCTACTTGAAGCGCTTCTTCCTTCCTCATGTAGCACCTTGAGAGTGCTTTCTTGTTACCAATTTGCGCTTTGAAAAGTGCTCCACAGCCATGGACATCACCCCCACGACCCAGGGTCTGTGTGTGCCCCTGTGCTTTGAAAAGCATGTTACTGTTGTGTGCCAAATCACCGCTGGGCATGTTGGATATCGAGCGCGCCGAGAATGCACCTCTGGAGGTGCCCCCGGGGAACGAGTGAAACTGGAGAAGGAGCGAGCGTGCTCCTACTGTGCCCCGGGGCCTACTTTAGTGCCTGCCCTAAGCTGCAGCCCGGGCGGGCTGCAGTGTGCAAAGTGAAGCTGGGCGGAGGGAAGGAAGCCTCATTAGAGGCTCCCCTCAGCCCCAACAGAAACCGTCTTGTGCCACCTGAGAGCGCGGGCGGGGTGGAAGCCTCGCCGAAGGCCCCCCGTACCGTGGGTCTCCCTATTCAGGCCCCCCCAGTAATCACGGGCCCCAGGATGGGCCTGATACTAATATCTTGAAGGGGGGGCGGGGTGGAAGCCTCATTGGAGGCTCCCCGTGTCGCCGGGCCCCTTGTTGGTTTTTGGGCACTGTTGTGGCCCCCGCTTGTGGTGCAGAGATCGCAGGCCCCAGGAGGGGCCCATTATTAAACCAGAGGGGGGTGTGGTGCCCCCGCCTTTCCCAATTGCTTTGGCTGACTTTGGGCCCCCCTCTTGAGGGCCGGTTGAGGCCCAGGGGCCCCCAGAGATCGCAGGCCCTAGGAGGGGCCCGTCATAAATCCAGAAGAGGGCGCGTGTCACCCCCCTCCTCCCCCAAATCATCGGAGGGCCCCTGTTTTGTGCAGTGGAGCACCAGGGGGCCCTTTTGATCTTCTCATGGCTCTTGAGGTGCCTCAGCATCGTAAAACAGGTACTTTTAAAGGACATATATATGCCATCAGTTCCTTATATGGACATTACTGATCTAACTGTTGCCTACCTATTCTTATGACGTTTATATATGCGTTGCATATATGTGCTGATGTTATTTTTATGGGTATGACATGACATGCTAATATGTTTCCTTCACTTGCCATAGGTTTTATAATGTTCCTCTTATTGGGGGTTTATGATATTTCTATGACAAGTTCATTTGTGTAGTAGTGTGATTCCTGACTACTGCTTATGTTGCAGAATACTAGGTAACCTGTGTGTTACATGTGACTACTGCTGATTCTGCAGAGTAACTAATGTTAACGTTCTGACAACTGCTAAGGTAGCAGGATATTACTGACATGTTGTGTTTGGTCTAATAATTGCGTTGTGTACAATACAGTATATTTTCATATAACTTGGTGTTGTGTTTCCTTTGTGGTGGGGATAGTGCGTCACGTGTGTTGTGTGTGTTGTGCAAACGCTTTACACCTTGCCTCTGGGATAGGCCTGACTGCTCGTGCCAAGGTATCAAGGGGGTGAGCAGGGGTTATTTTGGATGCGTAACTCCCTTGCCCTGACTAGAGTGGGTGGGTTCTGCCTAGCTTAGGTACATACCCCAGCCAACCAAAAATCCCATTTCTAACAGTCAGTATTTCAGAACTTGAACAATATAATCCTCATTTTAGTTTTTTAGAGCACTAACCATAATTTCTATGAAAAGAAGACCTTCTCATTTTTATAATGGATGCTCTATAGTATCAGGGATAGTATGTATATTGGAACCTGTATCTCCTTTTGCGGCTACCTTTTTGAGACCCATTGTCCAGAAAACTGATACTTACTTGAAATACATGTAATATGTTATACACCTGATTAAAGATCTGACTTTTGACACCACCACTCAATTTCTGAGTGTAGAAAGTCTCTACACCAGTCTCCCCCACTCAGCAACTCTAGATATAATTGAAGATGTCCTCTTTGAGGTTAAATGGGACTACCACACACCTCACAATGTGGTGATGGAATGCTGCAACTGGGCTCTCACTAAGAACCTTTTGAAGTTTGAGGGTGACTTATACCTCCGAAAACAAGGGATCAGCATGGGGAGTACCTTTGCGCCAAGCATAGCTGGCCTATATGTCTATCATCTTGAGGCACATAAGATTTTAGCCCCTCCAATCCCTACAGACAACACTCAGACTGAGGAAAAGATACATAGATTACATTTTGGTCATATGGGGGGGAGTGAGGTCACGACAACTGAAATTGTACACTGGTTAAACAGACAGGATGAGTACCTTAATTTTACCCATAGAGTAAGTAAGGCAGAATTGGTTTTCCTGGATCTTAACATTAGAGCAGAACAAGGGGTTCTACGCACAACCACTCATGAAAAAACAACAGCAAGGAATTGTCTGCTACTCTACAATAGCTTCCCCCTACACCACCTCAGAGAGAATCTTTTGTTTGGCCACTTCTGACTTAGGAGGAACTGCTCTGAAGTGACAGACCACAAAGGACAAGCAGGCCGTTTGGCAGCTAAACTGGAGGCCAGGAAGTATACATCCTGTATGATAACAAAAATCAATGAAACTGGCATGTAATAATAACAGTGAGGCCCTACTGGAAATCACAGCACCTAAGGAGAGGGAGGATAGATCTATTTGCATCACGACATACAACATTGTTTCTAATCAAGTGAGCAAGATTATTAATAAACACTGGCGCATCCTCAACAGTGCGTCACTGAACATTCCAAAACTCATGTTCTCACACAGATGAGCTCAGAGCCTAAGTGACATGATTACGACCTACACAACCTCGTAGGCAGACTATAGACAAAGCAACCAGAACACGCAACCTACCACCAGTGGCAGACCACACCCTTGTGGATGATGTAGTGTGTGCCACCATACCAAAACGATAAGAAGGGTAACCTTCAACAACAAGACCACATGGGAGTCAAGATGTTTCACCAGTTTCAACACACAACGAGTAGTACATTTAATAACATACCCCTGCAACCTCCATTACAAAGGCATGGCCACTCGAAAAGTCACATAAGAATCAGTGAATAGCGCAGCAACCTAAGATGCAAACAGGCCACCACTAAGATGTAATTCCACTTCATTGAAAATGGACATATGGTACAAGATTATCAGTGGGTCATTCTGAAGCATCTAAAAGAAGGGTCTAACTGTGCGTCCAAACTGTGCACCAAGGAACAACGTTGGGTTTTTATATTACAAACTAATGTATGGGGGTTGAATGGTGACATTCCTTGGGGCCAAGTTACACCATGACGAGGAGGTAAGCCTCAGTTTGCATCCCTCCCTTAAAATGTGTGACATTACACATAGCTCTAGGTACATTCCACAAACATTGAGGGAACCATGCCTTTACTATAGAATATATATACTGCATGCCTCTTTTTCACCTATGCCTATTCTGTGTTTATAAGCCTTGACACAGTATTAGTGACCAATGATCCATCCACTATATCCACTAGCCAGGATCTCTTTTCTATAGGCCCTGATACAGTATTAGTGACCAATGATCCATCCACTATATCTAATAACCAGGACCTCAGCTAAGCACAGACCTATATCCCAGAGGTCTAATTTACCCCTGAATTAGATTTTGTTTGGAGCCCCCGCCCCGCCCTTTTCTCTTTATTTTTATTTTTATTTTTCCACCCCCACTTCCCCTTTAAACCCCCCACCCTTTTTTCTTCTCCCCCTTTCCTGTATTTTTTGAGGGTGTAGCTTCCCATTTTAAAGCTCATTGTGGACCGGCAGTATTCCTGCCAGGCAATCCGATTAGCCACCGCAATTTAGGAGGGGTCCTCAATGGAACATACGTTATTTTCCATCTGGGGACGCTATATTTGTATGGTAACAGTCTAGTTGTTACATGTTCATGAAAGGATGCGTAATTGGCTCCAGATAACGCATGCCCGTTCTTTACAAATGAGCCACATTCACCGAGGTTGATAACATTCAGACCTCGTACAGGAGGAAGACAGGTTGATTAGCGGAAGTGACGCTTTGGAGTAGTAAGTATCATTCTGGTTCAAGTAGCACATGAGACAAATACACTTTTATTATAGCATTGTACAGAGCGATACAGCATGGATCCATGACATATGATTCTATTCACTAATATATATGTGATGTGTTTTTATGTGCTATATGTTTTTTCTGTGTTGTGTGTCTAGGTGTGTGCTTTTCACCCTTATTAATATTGAAGACAGTATTCACGTGTGACGTTCACATTTTATGGGTGTTATGTTATTATACTAGGCACAACATTTATATACAATTCTGCAAGATACTGCCATGTGATGGCGGGTTAACTCTCCATTTATGTATTACAGGTGAAGTACTGAAGCTCACCGATAATAAGGTGCAGTATGGTTATATATTAACACATTAGGGGTGTGTATTAGCACATTCCCCATAGAAGGAGTGGTACCAGGGAGACACTCTCGGTTCTGATGAAAAGCCGAGGGGCAGGTTTAAAACATGTAGGCCACACATTAGGAAGGCAGGTTCGTTATACACCCCTTGTTCCATACATCCCCCTTTTTAACCATACCACCATTAGGGCAGGTATTAAAACATTAGTTTACCTGGGAGACAGGTATTTTTAATCCTTTTTATGACCCCCCCACTCCTATTACACACTATCATAGCGGTTCATATATAAAGGGCTCCCACGTAATCTGTTGGTCGCAGCACGCCTCGTTCCGCAGCGGAACGGGAAGGACTCAATGATGAAGCATGCCACTAAGGGGTAACCCTGGTGGATGAGGGTTTTCTAAGGAAACTAATCAGTTTTCTAGAGATATTAACAGGAGGGTTAACCCTGTAGATTAGGGCTGGGCTTTCGCTTGGCTTAAGATATATCAAGATGACATGAGGCATGCCACACTTTTGTAATAAATATAGAATGTTAGCAATCTAGTTTTTCATTAGAATACTGTGGGGAGTCAGATGTTAGGGGCACAGACTCAGATAATTGAGGGCAGGGATGAGGTGCAGAGGCAACAAGCTGACCACGATAGGCCGGTGGGAGGGGCAGTGGCACCACAATGGACCATGGAGGGCAGGAGAAAGGGGGCAGGGACAACAAACCAACCATGCAGGACAGCTAAGAGAGGCTGTGGCAGTATAACAGACCATTGAGGGCTGAAGGAAGAGACTCTGGCAGTACAACCATACATTCCAACCAACCCGATTCAGGCAGGAGACTTTTAATGTTTTTAAGTCATAAAGCTTACAGAAGGGAATGTCACAGCTTTATTTTATCTGCATCCTGCCTAAAATGTCATCTTTTTCAATAAATGGGGAAAATCGATTCTCCAGGTTTGCTTTTCAACATCTCCCTCTTACCAAGTTCAAAATGTTGGCAAGTATGGTACATTGGATCACAGAGGGCAGGAGGAATGGGGAAGGGGCATGAACTTGGATAACAGATGGCAGGAGGGAGATCGGCATGGGGTACCAAACTGGCATTACAGAGCAAGTATGAGGGGTTGCAGAAGTACAATACACCACACATGGCAAGCAAGATGGATGTGCAACACAACATACCATGGAAAGCAATAGGAAGGGGACAGGGCCATGCACATGAACATCAGTAGGGACAGTTGCAACATAATGAACCATGAAGGGCAGGAGAGAGCGGGTAGGAACACGACAATGGACCAGACAAGGCAGGAGGGAGGGGATAGGGGTCTGCACATGGAAAACAGAGGGCAGGAGCAGCCAGTTGACCATGGTAAGCAGGTGGGATGGGCACTAGAAGCACAACACACCTTGGAGGGGAACAGTGAGACTATAATGGCATACATTCAGACAAGGGGGGGCAGGTGGAAGGCTGACAGGGGCAGCAAGCCAACCACACATGGTAGGTGGGGGGGGCTGTGGCAGCACAAAATACCATGCATGGCAAGCGGGATGGGTAGTGACAGCACAACGGCCACAGTGGGCAAGAGGGAGCAGGCAGGGCCATGCACCTAGGACCATGAAGGACAGAAGGCAGGGGTAGGGGCTAGACACAGAGAAGAGAGGGCAGGAGAAGTGGCTTTAGGACAGACCATGCAGGGCAGGCAGAAGGAGTAGTTGCAGCACAACAGAGCATGGAGGACAGGAGGGAGTGGCAGCAGAATGGACCATTGAGGGCAGAGAGATGGGCCTGGAGCATGGAACTCATACAGGCTGGGTAGAGGTGGCAGGGACAGGTGGCAATCAACTGACCAAGATAGGCAGGTAGGTGGGGCAGGGGCAGCTCAATAGAACACTCAGAGTAGGTAGGAGGAGCAGTGGCATATGTACAGAACATGGTGGGCAAAAAGGAGGGAGCAGGGGCATTCACACAGACATCAGAGGGCAATGGAAGGAGGATAGGGACAGCAAGCTAAGCACAGGGGCTAAGAAGTAGGATAATGATGGGGCATAGAATGGGACAATAAAGGGCAGGAGGTTTGGCAGGGATATCAAGCAAAATGGAGGGCAGTAGCAGCATATTGGGCCAGTCAGAGCAAGAAGAAGGGGGCTGGTGCATGGACTTGGGCAACAGAGGGTAGGGACGAGGTGGATGGAGCAGCAAGTTAACTGTTCAGGGCAGGTGGGAAGGGCAGTGGCTGAACAAAGGCCACATAGAGCTGTAATGAGGGAGAGGGGCATGAACTTGGACAATGGATGGCAAGGAGGAGCGGGGTCAGGAGCAGCAAGCTTGGGTTGGAACAGCACAATGCAAGACCAGACCCTGTGTCCTACCCTCCCACCATGCATTACAATGGGCATCTTACTGAACATTAAAAAACCTGAGATAATAACTGAAATACCTTGCGCCCTAAGGTAACTATAACTCGTGCCTTTGCCATGCACCAATATTTACCCCAGATAATACATGAATGATGACATCTGCAGTGTCACCACTGGTAATATCCCTGTAACATTTGCAGTAAAATTATTAAGAAAACTGCATTGTGGGGGTGTGAGTTATAGTTACCTTAGGGAACGAATTATAGCTACTTGAAAGAACTCTAACTACAACAGCTGAATTCTGTGGTTTTGTGTGTGTCAAATCTGAAGCTAACTATAACATCCCTGTAACCCTTGTTTTTTTGGTAAAAAAAACAAAAGTTACAGGGATGTTATAGTTAGGCTTACATTTTACCCACACAAACCATAACAATTCAGCAGTTATGGTTATACTTATACTTATTGTTAGAAATTGGGAAATTGGCAGAGGTATGGACCTGTCAAAGCAGGGACCCCAATCCTAGTCAGGGTAAGTCGCAATTCAACCTAAATGATCTTGTCCTCACCCTCTGGTAGCTTGGCACAGTGCATGCAGGCTTAACTTAGGAGGCGATGTGTACAGTATTTGTGCAATAACTCATAGAGTAACAAAGTGAAGACACCACAAAAAGTACTCCTCGCCAGTTTAGAACAATAGATAGTATTTATCTGAACAAGACAAGACCAAAACAACAAAGGTCCAATATAAACAGGTCAAGATGTCACTTTTCAGAGGTTTAAGTAGGTCTTAATCTATGGGAATCAATAGGCTTATCTCTTTAGCACACAGTACCTAGGCTTGTCAAAAACATGATGTTGCAGGTCACAGGAAAGGTGAGGCATCAGGAAGCAAAACGATGTGTTGATTATTTACTGTGCAGAGGAGGTGATGCGTTGATTATTTCCACGCGGGTGAGATGATGTGTTTGTTCCTTACTGGCAGGAGAGGTGACGTGTCAATTCTTTCCTCATAGGAAAGACGATGTGTCAATTTCCAGACCTGCAGCCTCGGTTCCTCAGTGCGGAGTCGATAAAGAAAAGGCGCCCAAGTACAATGCATGAAAAATTGAGATATGCGGTGTTGCTGGGACCGTGGTGAAAACAGATGCTGCACTGATTCTGCAGCTCTGAGACAGGCACTGTGTCAATTTTCAGGTACGGTGTCAATTCTCCAGCTGTGAGACAGGCACTGCATTAATTTTTCAAGTGCGGCACATTGAGACGTGGATTTTTTCTTTCTTTTAGATAAAGTCTTTGATGGCCCTGAGACTTCTAACAGGAGGCAAGCTGACAAGCCCTTGGAGATCACTTGTGGTGGGAAGGCAAAGTCCATCCAGCAGAGTCAGGGAACAGTAGACAGCAGGGCAGCAATCAGGACAACAGTTAGAAGAACAATCCTTCCAGAAAAGCAGTCCAGATGAGTTCTTTGAATAGCACTACAGTCCTTCTGACAGAGTCCAGTTGCAGGTCCAGAAGTATCTGCGTTTAGGGGGTCACAGACCCAGCACATATACCAAATGTGCCTTTACAGTGGAGGAGACTTAAAAAAGTGGTTTTGAAGTGTGCCAGTTCCCCTTTCAACCCAGTCCTGTCTGACAGGAGATCTGTGGGGCTTATCAGTTCTTTGTGTGGGATCAAGCCACTACACTTTGAGGTGTAAATGAATGCCCATCCATCATTCCTGCCCAGGAAGATCCATCTGTATGCAGATGAATGGAGATGTGAGTGTCCTGTGTTTTGGCTGTCTGGGTGGAATGCACAAGGGGAGGTATCAACCAGCAAAGACCAGGCGTGGACTGGAAACAGTCTGTAAGGCACAGAAGGCACTAAGTGCAGAGAAATGCCTACATTCTAAAAGTGGCATTCCTAAAATTGTAATGTTCAATCCAACTTCACCAGTAAGCAGAATTTTTCACTACCATTCCAACTATACCAAACATGACAATGACACTCATTTCAGATCAGAAGTTATCACTTAAAAGCATATAAGGGAATTTCCAATGCTGGCGTATGAGAGGAGCAGGCTTCATAATAATGAAAAAAGACTTTGGGAGTTTTTCACTACCAGGGCATGTAAAACTTACAAGTAAATATCCTGCTTTTACTTACATAGCACCCTGCCCTATGTGCTACCTAGGGCCTACAGTAGGGGTGTCTTACATGTAATAAAAGGGGAGCTTAAGGCTTGTCTAGTCATTTTAAATGCAAAGTCGAAGTGGCAGTAAAGCTGCACACACAGGTCTTGCAATGACAGTTCTGAGGCATGGTCAAGGGGCTACTTATGTGGGTGGCACAATCAGTGCTCCAGGCCCACTAGTAGCATTTATTTTACAAGACCATGGCACATTTTGTGCACTTTACTAGGGACTTATCGCTAAATTAAACATGCCAATTGGATAGGAGCCAATGTTAGCATATTTTATGGAAAGAGTGCATGCACTTCAGCACTGGTTAGCAATGCTAAATTGCCCAGAGTCCTTAAGCCAACAAAAATGAGGTCAGAAGAAGAGGAGGAAGGAAGGAGGAGGAAGGCAGCTAAGTACTCCACATATTATTTCATTGATGACATCTTCTTTGGCATCTTTGATATTATCACTGCAACATTTTCAATAAAATAATTGATAAGAAAACTGTGCATGGCAAAGGAGTAAGTTATAGTTGCCTTAGGGCGCAAGTTAGAGTTACTTGAAATAACTTTAACTATAACGGCTGAATTTCTATGCTATATATACGCACATATACATAGATATATATTTTAAAAACTGAGGTTAAAGCACTGCTATTGTTAGATGAAAATGCCAGTTAAAATGTTTAAAAACTTTTTTTTAAAAATCACCATTTATAGTTCGCTGAAGAACTGTAGTAACTAGAACTTGCTCCCTCACCAGGCATTGCTGTGATCTCACATAAATCATTCATGGCATTTTTTTTTATTTAAGAGTTCATTTAATGTTCAGGTTCACTGGTTTAGTGTGCAGCTGAGGGCCTGTTTTTTGCACTGAAAGCATCTAAAGTTCATACATATAACTCTGAATTTCTCCAAGTTAATGCATTAAAAAGTCAAAAATGGTGTGCAGAGATTGACTCTTATTTTTCTTATTTGTTATTTGTAAAGATTATACATTAACTCAGACAAAGTCTGAGTTATATGTATTGTGAGAAATTTGGTTAGGGAGAGGTGACCCCTATTCAAGCAACAGCCACAATCCCTGAAAGGTAAACCACAAAATTCACTAAATTAATCTATGCTTAACCCTCTGGTAGCTTGGCACAAAAACAGTCAGGCCTAACTTGGAGGCAATGTGTAAAGTATTTATGCAGCACACCAACAGTAAAAAAGTGAAAACACAACACAAGTAAAATCCCACACCAATTTAGAAAAATAGAATAAAATCGAGTAAATTATTTGACTCCAAAATGACAAAAGTCCAATCAGTAGAACTGGTGTTGTAAATTATTTTTAAATTTTTAGTAATAGCTAGCACCTAAAAAATAAAAGCGCCAACCGCAGACATTTAATCAGGTGATACCAGATGGAAGTTGAAAAATATGTCCAACCGTTATGGCGCATGAGTCAGATAAAAGGAGTGGGTTGAGCCCAGTCAGTGCTTACCTTCGGATTTCAAGGAAATTCTGTGGAAAATGCTCTGGGAAGGTAAAGTTCAGTGGGGCAAGGCTGCAAGTAGTGTCTGAGGAGGGAGCATTGTTGTTGAGGAATGGCTGGATGAAGTCACAGTGAAGATTTCTACATTTAGGCTTAGTGACTTTTTTGGAAGTCACAAACCTCCAGGAGAACAAGGCAGGCAACTGTAGCCAACAAGAGTTTCAGGAGGATGGATAACCCTTTGGTGAAGGGTCGCTGAACAGGATTTGCTGCTGTGGAGTTGAACATAGTGGGAGCAGCTACAAAGTTAGGCTGGCCATGCATCTTAGGCAGATAGATGAGCAGGTTGGTCCTGGTCTTCACTTGGTTCTCAGAGAAGTTACTAGCCAAATATTTTCCCAAGTTTTAGATTTTGTCGATCTGGGCACATTTAGCACCAGCCCCAAGGGTCCACTGCAGGCAGAGCACCACTTGGGAGTTTAGGGCTCACTCAGAATGTTGCGGGTTCAACATGGTGGAGCCAGTTATGTCCCTGTAGCTCTGAGCAGGAGGCCAGCAAACTAGCCTTTGGAGTCACTCTGATAGACCTGGGCTCTGGTGAAGAAGAGGGTTCATATAGGAGGGCAGGCCTCTGAGGGCTCAAGGCAGGCTCCAGGAAGCAAAGCAGTCCTTCCAGGTACAGCAACGCAGTCATATGGAGTACACAGCAGGCCACAGCAATAGGCAGTTCTGAGAGCCTTCCACAGGTCCAGAAAGTAACTGAAGAGTGGGTCTGAGGGTCCTACTTTGAAGAAAGAGGAGTTTCTAGTAGTTTCTTTTTGAAGTGTTTGGAAATTCATGACTCCCCTGCCCTGGCTCCAGGGACAATGCAGTGGTGACAAGCCCTTTGTGTGAAGGCAGAGAACAGCCTATTTAGTTGCAAGTGAGGTCATGACCAGCTCTCCCCCATCCTGCCAGCAGATGGCTAATTCATGCACCCAATCCCTCTATTGTGTGACTATCTGAGAGGAATTCACAAAGTCTAACTGCCAACTACACCCCGTCATATGACATGGGGCAGGCTGCAGGACACACAAATGCCAACTTTCTAAAAGTAGCATTTTTTATAATGTAATTTAAAATCCAACTTTACCATTAACGAGGACTTTTAATTACAATTGATGCCAAACATGAAATGCTTACCTGTCCCCAATCAAATGTTAACACTTATTTAGTGTAATAAGGCAACCCAATGTTACCCTACGGGACATGTAGACCTCACAGTAGTGAAAAACAAATTTAGGAGTTTTTCACTACCAGGACATATAGAATGTAAATGTACATGTCCAATGTTTTAATTGCAATGCACTTTGCCTCATGGGCTACCTTGGGCCTACCTTAGGGGTAACTTATATGCAATAAAAGGGGAGTTTAAGGCTTGGCAAGGGGGCTATAGTGCCTAGTCAAATGGCCAGTTTAAAACTGCAATCAAGCTGCAATGACAGGCCTGGGACAGGTTTTAAGGGGCTACTTATAAGGGTGGCACAATGAGTACTGCAGGCACACTAGTAGCATTTAACTTACAGCCCTGGTATAGGGTATACCACTTTACTATGGACTTATAAGTCAATTAAAATGCCAACCAGATGTAAGCCAATTTGCCATGTTTTACGGAGACGTAGAAGCACTTTAGTATTGGCTAGCAGAGGTAATGTGCACAGAATCATAAAGCCAACAGAAACAAATTCAACAAAAATGGGAGGAATGAAGTGGGAGTGACCATGTAGACGGGGCCAAGTCCAAAACAACCCTCCTCCAGGCTTATGCCAGGGATGACTAAGGTAGAGTATTCAATAACTTGATGGCCTTCCCTGCTCAGGCAGTAGAACACGGACAATGGCCCTCTACTGCAGAGGCCTTTGCTAGTTCTATGCCCCCTGAATTTAGTTGGATCCCTCTGTCTACACTCTCCTGAGCAACTGAACTGATCCATTGGGACCCCTTCTCCTCACTTGGCGACTCCATCTGTGCAGAACCTAACAATAACTTGCTCACACGTGCATCCCAGCAGGCAGACAGTAGCACCATGGGCAACAATTGATATAGCCCATTCTATCCCCTGGGTCAGACTTCTGTCCCTTACCCAAGGAAAACTTTGCCCATAAGGACAGTGTTGCATGGTTGTGATCGTGATCCCTGACATCAGCAACACTGTGTGCAGAACAGTGTTCAAAGACCAGTGCCGAGGGGGACACCGGAACGGCCAACGTTGGAAAGACCTGATAGCTTCTAGGTGATGTCGAGCCTAAGGGTACAGCCCAGGACAGAGGAGGCGAAAGTCGCAGCAGAGCTGAACGCGGGCGCAGAGAAGAGGAGTACGCCAGTGTAAGTCAAGGCAATGACATCCATTGGAGAAGAAAACACTGGACCTGAGCGCCAAAAGAGAGAGGGATGGAGACCAGAATGAGATCCACCTAGAGGGCCTGGGAGAGAAAGCAGCCTGGTAAAAGGTAGACAGCAACTGAAGGTCATCAAACCCCGCCACATCTCTGGAGGGACATGTTTTCACAAGTTAAAAATCTTCTTCAAAACAGATAGCATATTGAAGGGGTGGAGAAGCGTGAGGGACGGTGTGGTTGGAATTGGGTTCACTCACAATTTGCTGGGCAGAGGAGAGCAAACCGAGGGCATTGAGGGTGGGACAGAATAATCAATGTCTTTACTCTGAGAAGCCTTATCTCTTACCGACTCTCCAGAGCACACTCTTTTGCACTACTGAGCTCCCTCTAAACCGCATCCTCATGAGCATCAGTTCGCCCAGATAAGTAAAATACACTTACCTGACCTCTTGCTTCTTACTATTCCTCCAAGGTCTGTTGAGGCCAAATGGACAGTCCATCCCTTGTACCTACCAGAAACCAGAGAACAGAGACAGACAAAACTGAAAGAGAAGAAGAGAAAGAACAATCTTCAGGAAGACAGGCAACTTGCTAAGAGAATGAAACAGAGAAAAACAAGGAAGAAGCAATGAAATAAATATAGGTAACTGGGTATAAGCCTGAGTAAGCTTCTTTGTGATGTAAGTGTACTATAGGCAAGACAGTAGCCCACGGCAACAGACAGCAACCAACAGAGGACACTCACAGCTGTCAGTGTCAAAGCCAGGCCCGTGTCATCCAGGGATATATGACCTCTGAGGTTTCTCAGGGCAGAGAGCAACAGCCCAATGTGTTAGGCACCCTTTGGCTACTCTCTTCTATACCAGTCCAAGGGTAGTAGCCTGAGACTGGCCACTCAGCTCATGGTCTGAACCCACAGGCTCAGCGCTTCTGTCCCCTCAATTTAGGGGTAGTAAACCCAGAAGTCTGAGCTTCCAAGGTGCCCTTGGGATCCACCCCTATCAGCTCTCCTGATACCAAGGACAACTCATTCCCCAGAATGCAATCTATTTGCATCTGTTGACTAACTATGGCCCTTTTCTGGGCCACCTCTCCATCCCACTCCAGGGTTACCAGGGCATCGGGGCATTAAAAGTCCTGTCCCTGGGCCTGTGTTACCCTACATTCCTGACCGGTATACTGGTCTGGGTAAACTAGCCTTTACACTACCATTGCAACAAGTGTGGCTTTCATGGGGGCATACTTTGTCTGGTCATCTGCCTTGAATGTGAAAAGTGTGTCCCTCCCCACTGTAGCCATTTGCTTACTTATTTACCTTCCCCCTTAAATACTCCTCTGGAAAAGTGTGTACCTTCAGAGCTACCTCATATGCATATCCTACCACATTATTGTGCACCAGATCTTGTGCTATGCGGACACTCACCTCTCCAATGGACACTGCAGGTATGCTGCCACCAATGTCGCTGGACTCTGCTTGTTTGGCTTTTATGTCCAACTCTCTGGGAATGAGCTCATGAGCCATTCTTCTTTCCTCCATGACCGGTCTCTGCCTTGCCCGGCTCTCTCAGGTTCAGCCTTCCTCTCCTCTGCTTCCAGCTTCATCTTTGCCAGCTGAAGTTTGAACTCCCTTTCTACCCTTCTCTCCCCCAACTCCTCTAGGGACAGACTGCTTGCAGACACACTGGTCCCTGCCCCATCCTGGGCATCCTGGGTATCCGCTGGGGTTGAGTTGGGCTCTCTGTGCCACTTAGGACCCAGGTCTGGGTCCACAATCTCCTCATCATCCTCTGAGAGTGCTCCCTACTGCCTCATCATCCTCCTCAGTTATGGTCTGCCATTTCTGAACTCCCTGAAAGGCTCTGAGGGCTACCTGCGGATCCAATTTGGTGTCCCTCGTGTCTTCCTTCAGCCCATTCTCCATGCAGAGCTTCAGCAGCTCAGCCCTGCTAAAGGTATCAACGTTGTCAAAGCTCTGTCTCCACAGTGCAAAAGAGAAGGAAAGGCACTTACATTTCGAAAAGGGAGAACACAGACAAATGAAAACTAGAAAGAATTTGAAGAGAGGTCAAACCTGGTATCAAATTATTCATCTGTGATTTTTGTGCTACACAAATCAATGTGTGGTACTGCACAAACCCAAGTCCTGATCCACACTGCTGAAAGCCAATATGAGAAACTGGGTTGTTGGTTGAAGGAGGGGTAACTCCTATTCAAACACTCGCCACAGTCCCTCTCAGGGTGAACAACAAAATTCACTCAATTAACCGGTGCTTAACCCTCTGGTAGCTTGGCACAAAAGCACTCAGGCTTAATTTAGGAACAATGTGTACAGTATTTATAAAGCACAGAAACAGTAATACAGTAAAAAACACAACACAAGTAAAATCCTATATCAATTTAGAAAATTAGAGCAACTTTTAATAAAGTATTTGACACTGAAATGGCAAAACTCCAATCAGTAGAATCTGAGTTATGAATTTTTGAGGATTTTAGTAGGCACTAGTACCTAAAAGATGAAAGTACCAACCACGGAAAACCTAGTCAGAGGAGACCAGGTCAAAAATATGGATGACCATGATGGAGCGCGGGTCAGATACAGGAAGAGGATTGACCTCGGTCAGAGCTTACCACTTGTACTTAGAAGATAATGCTCTGAGAAGGTAAAGTTCAGCAGGGCAAGGCTTCAGGCAGTGTCTGAGGAGGAAGCGTCGTCGTCAGGGAGCCTACCCCCACCCACCCATCCTGCCAGCAGAGGGCCCATTCATGGCCTAAACCCTCGATTATGTGACTGTCTGGAAGGAATTCACAAAGTCTAACTGGCAAATACAACCAGCCATATGACCTAGGTCAGGCTGCGGAAATCAAAGGGCAAAGGGCAAGAAATGCCAACTTTCTACAAGTAGCATTCTCAAAAGTTTTATTTAAAATCCAAGTTTACTATTAAAGAGTATTTTTAATCACAATTTAATAGATACCAAACATGAATCACCTACCTTTCCCCATAAAAAGTTAGCACTTATTAATTAAATGTAATAAGGCAATCCATTGATATCCTACAAACAAGTAGGCCTCATAGTAGTGAAAAATTAATTTAGGAGTTTTTCACTACCACGACATGTATAACCTAAAAGTATATGTCCAACATTTTAATTACAATGCACCCCGGCCTATGGGCTACCTAGAGTCTACATTAGGGATGACATATAGTCAATAAAATTGTAGTGTAGGGCTGGCAAGAGGGTTATATTGCCAATTCGAATTGACAGTTTAAAACTGAATTCAGGCTGCAGTGGCAATCCCAGGATAGTTTTTATGGGCTCCTTAATTGGGTGGCACATTGAATGCTGTAGGCCCACTAGTAGCATTTTATTTCCAGCCCATGGTATTTGGTGTACCACTTTGCTAGGAACTTGTAAGTAAATTACATATAATATGCCAATCAGGTGTAAGCCAAGTGTACCATGTTTTAGGGAGAGAGTACAAGAACTTTAGCACTGGATAGCAGTGGTAAATTGCACAGAGGCCTAGAGCCAAAAAAAACGAATTTGGCATAAATATGAGGGATGAAGCAAATACGATTGTGGGTGACTCTGCAGAGAGGGCCAAGTCCAATATGTAGGAATTGTAGATGCCTCAGATGCAAAAATACAGTACCTCGGCTCTGTGCTGAGCCTGAGCAGGTCATCATGATACAGCTAATCAACTAGTAATCATGACTTCTGGGAAAAGACAAACCATTTCCAGAATGAGTTCACTTGTGTAAAATCTAAGTTGTATTGGACCACTTTGCACTGTGGAAAAGTTAATAAACATTTATAAACTTTAAAAAAAGTGCTTAAAACCTATTTTCTTTTACCCAACATCATAAGCATCTGGCACTACCCAGTGGTGCAGCCACCAATGGAGGCCTCATTGAAAATTAACCACATTCTTTTTGTATAAAATCCAAATTGTGGCAGGAAAAGAATTAGATTTAAGAATTAGGAATTTATTGATGTTCGATTAATTAAAATCATTACATCTCAGTGCACATACGAATTAAAAAGATTAAAAGTACTGAATCAAAACATGTCAATAGATGCATTCATTTGCCCAAGACCCAGTAGTATAAAACTACATGATAGTGAGAAAAAAAATCATAGACCCATCATTTTCTATGCCCACAACCAAGTCCACTGTCGGCCCTTCGCCTATATCAATATACCCTAATGAATCATTGAGGGACAATGTGCTCCATGCAAAGAAAGTGCATCATGCTCCATTGTTCCAAAAACCATACCAGTATCTTTACCATTGGCCCGACCTGTTTCATTTCATCGGGCCACCTGAGTCCTCTTTGTTGTTACCATTAATCCATGCAGGCCCATCACAGCTGACCCAATTGGGCCAGTGAGTGTTCTGAACAAATAAAAAGTGCCTTGTGCTCCATTGTGGGTGCAAAATTGCTCCTGTTACCTTTAAAATCATTAATGGAGATTTTGGATTGCAGTGGCTTCTTTCTTAAAGTTTAAAAGTTGTCCTATTAACTTGCAAGATTCACCTAGTAACCCCTTCACTGCCAGGCCTTTTCCCCCTCAGGTGCCAAGCCTTTTTATGGCTACATGGGGCAGTTTGCGCTTAGGCCCTCATAACTTTTTGTTCACATAAGCTACCCATGCCAAATTTGTGTCCTTGTTTTCCAACATCCTAGGGATTCTAGAGATACCCAGACTTTGTGGGATCCCCTGAAGGAGACCAAGAAATTAGGCTAAATTCAGCGTTTTCTTTTTTTTTTTTTAAAATGGGACAAAAGGGCTGCAGAAGAAGGCTTGTGTTTTTTTCCTAGAAAACAGCATCAACAAGGAGTTTGTAGTGCTAAAATCACCAGCCTCCCAGCTTGAATCAGAAAACCCACTTTTTCAACACAATTTTGGCATTTTATTGGGACGGACCCCATTTTTACTATTTTTTGTGTTTTCAGCCTCCTTCCTGTTGGTGACAGAAATGGGTGTGAAACCAATGCTGGAACCCAGGAGGCTAAATGTTTCTGAAAAGTAGATAAGATTCTGAATTCAGCAAGGGGTAATTTGTGTAGATCCTACAAGATTTTCCTACAGCAAATAACAGCTGAAACCAAAAAATATTGAAATTGAGGTGAAAAAAAACTCATTCTTCTCAACATTTTATTCTAACTTTTTCCAGCAATGTCAGATTTTTGAAAGCAATATACTGTTACGTCTGCTAGACTCTTCTGATTGCAGGGATATATAGGGCTTGTAGTTTATTAAGAACCCTAGGAACCCAGAGCCAATAAATGAGCTGCACCTTGCGATGGGTTTTCATTCTATACCGGGTATACAGCATTTCATTTGCTGAAGTATAAAGGGGGAAAAATAGGTATCAAGAAAACCTTTGTATTTCCAAAATGGGCACAAGATAAGGTGTTGAGGAGCACTGGTGATTTGCACATCTCTGAATTCCGGAGTGCCCATACTAGCATGTGAATTACAGGGCATTTCTCAAATAGATGTCTTTTTTACACACTGTCTTATATTTGGAAGGAAAAAATGTAGAGAAAGACAAGGGGCAATAACACTTGTTTTGCTATTCTGTATTCCCCTAACTCTACCAATAAAAATGGTACCTTACTTGTGTGGGTAGGCCTAATGCTGGCAACAGGAAACGCCACTGAACACATCACATTTTTACATTGAAATCTGACATGTTTTTTGCAAAGTGCCTAGCTGTAGATTTTGGTGTCTAGCTCAGCCGGCACCTAGGGAAACCAACCAAACCTGTGCATTTTTGAAAACTAGACACCTATGGGAATCCAAGATGGGGTGACTTGTGGGGCTCTCACCAGGTTCTGTTACCCAGAATCCTTTACAAACCTCAAAAGTTGCCCAAAAAAACACTTTTTCCTCACATTTCAGTGACTGAAAGTTCTGGAATCTGAGAGGAGCCACAAATTTCCTTCCACCCAGCATTCCCCCAAGTCTCCCAATAAAAATGGTACCTCACTTGTGTGAGTAGGCCTAGCGCCCGTGACAGGAAATGCCCCAAAACACAAAGTGGACCCATCTCATTTTCCCAAAGAAAACAGAGCTGTTTTTTTGCAAAGTGCGAGCTGTGGGTTTTGGCCTCTAGCTCAGCCGGCACCTAGGGAAACCTACCAAATCGGCACATTTTTTAAAACTAGACACCTAGGGGAATCCGAAATGGAATAACTTGTAGGGCTCTCACCAGGTTCTGTTACCCAGAATCCTTTGCAAAACTCACAATTTGGCCAAAAAAACACATTTTCCTCACATTTCAGTGACAGAAAGTTTTGTAATCTGAGAGGAGCACAAATTTCCATCCACCCAGTGTTCCCTCAAGTCTCCCGATAAAAATGGTACCTCACTTGTGTGGGTAGGCCTAGCGCCCGTGACAGGAAATGCCCCAAAACACAACATGGACACATCACATTTTCCCAAAGAAAACAGAGCTGTTTTTTTGCAAAGTGCCAAGCTGTGGATTTTGGCCTCTAGCTCAGCCGGCACCTAGCGAAACCTACCAAACTAGTGCATTTTTTAAAACTGGACACCTATAGGAATCCAAGATAGGGTGACTTGTGGGGCTCTCGCCAGGTTCTGTTACCCAGAATTCTTTGCAAACCTCAAAATTTGTCCAACGAAAACACTTTTTCCTCACATTTCAGTGACAAAAAGTTCTGGAATCTGAGAGGAGCCACAAATTTCCTTCCACCCAGCATTCCCCCAAGTCTCCCAATAAAAATGGTACCTCACTTGTGTGGGTAGGCCTAGCACCTGTGACAGGAAATGCCCCAAAACACAAAGTGGGCATATCACATTTTCCCAAAGAAAACAGAGCTGTTTTTTGCAAATTGCCAAGCTGTGGATTTTGGCCTCTAGCTCAGCCAGCACCTAGGGAAACCTACCAAATCTGCACATTTTTTAAAACTAGACACCTAGGGGAATCCAAGATGAAGTGACTTGTGGAGCTCTCATTAGGTTCTGTTACCCAGAACCCTTTGCAAACCTCAAAAACATTTGGCCAAAAAACACTTTTTCCTCACATTTCAGTGACAGAAAGTTCTGGAATCTGAGAGGAGCCACAAATTTCCTACCACCCAGTGTTCCCCCAAGTCTCCACATAAAAATGGTACCCCACTTGTGTGGGTAGGCCTAGTTCCCGCACCAGGAAATGCCCCAAAACACAACATGGACACATCACATTTTCCCAGAGAAAACAGAGCTGTTTTTTTCAGAGTGCCTGGCTGTGGATTTTGGCATCTAGCTCAGCCGGCACCTAAGGAGGCCTACCAAACCTGTGTATTTTTGAAAACTTGACACCTAGGGGAATCCAAGATGTGGTGACTTGTGGGGCTCTCACCAGGTTCTGTTACCCAGAATCCTTTGCAAACCTCAACAATTGGCCAAAAAAACACTTTTTCCTCACATTTCGGTGACAGAAAGTTCTGGAATCTGAGAGGAGCCACAAATTTCCTTCCACCCAGTGCTCCCCCAAGTCTCCCGATACAAATTGTACCTCACTTGTTTGGGTAGACCTAGTGCCCGCGACAGGAATAGATCCCACAACGGTCAATGTTGGTCCTTACATGAGGGCAACTGTTGACCATGCGGTGATCCATTCCTGACGCAGGCACTAGGTAGGCACTCAAGTGGGATAGTGTTTTTATCAGGACAGGTGAGGAAACACTGGGTGGTAGGAATTTTGTGGATACCAGCATATTCCTGTAGTTTGTGTGACAGAAATGCAAGAAAAATAGAGCTTTTATTCAACATTTCAGCTTTGCAGGGTGTTCTGGGTAAGAAAACTTTGGGGAATCCACACAAGTCACACCTCTGTGGACTTCCCCGGATGTCTAGTTCCCAGAAATGTTTGGGTTTAGTATGTTTCCACCTAAGGAAAGCTACCAAATCTGCACATTTATGAAAACTAGGCACCTAGGGAAATCCAAGATGGGTGACTTGTGGTGCTCTCACCAGGTTCTGCTACCCAAAATCCTTTGCAAGCCTCAAAATTTGGCCAAAAAACACTTTTTTCCTCATATTTCAGTAACAGACAGTTCTGGAATCTGAGAAGAACCACAAATTTCCTTCCACCCAGTGTTCCCCCAAGTCTCTAGATAAAAATGGTACCCCACTTGTGTGGGTAGGCCTAGTTCCAGCATCAGGAAATGCCCCAAAACACAACATGGACACATCACATTTCCCCAAAGAAAACAGCTGTTTTTTGCAAAGTGCCTTGCTGTGGATTTTGGCATCTAGCTCAGCCGGCACCTAAGGAAACCTACCAAACCTGTGTATTTTTGAAAACTTGATACTTAGTGGAATCCAAGATGGGGTTACTTGTGGGGCTCTGACCAGGTTCTGTTACCCAGAATCCTTTGCAAACCTCAACAATTGGCCCAAAAAACACTTTTTCCTCACATTTCGCTGACAGAAAGTTCTGGAATCTGAGAGGAGCCACAAATTTCCTTCCACCCAGTGTTCCCCCAAGTCTCCCAATAAAAATGGTACCTCACTTGTATGGGTAGACCTAGTGCCTGCGACAGGAATAAATCCCACAACGGTCAATGTTGGTCCTTACATGAGGGCAACTGTTGACCCTGCGGTGATCCATTCCTGACGCAGGCACTAGGTAAGCACTAAAGTGGGATAGTGTTTTTATCAGGACAGGTGAGAAAACACTGGGTGGTAGGAATTTTGTGGGTCCCAGCATATTCCTGTAGTTTGTGTGACAGAAATGCAAGTAAAATAGAGCTTTTATTCAACATTTCAGCTTTACAGGGAGTCCTGGGGAAGAAAACTTTGGGGAATCCACACAAGTCACACCTCTTTGGACTTCCCCGGATGTCTAGTTCCCAGAAATGTTTGGGTTTAGTATGTTTCCACCTAAGGAAAGCTACCAAACCTGCACATTTTTTAAAACTAGACACCTAGGGAAATCCAGGATGGGTGACTTGTGGGGTTCTCATCAGGTTCTGTTAACCAGAATCCTTTGCAAGCCGCAAAATTTGGCCAAATAAACACTTTTTCCTCACATTTCGGTGACAGAAAGTTCTGGAATCTGAGAGGAACCACAAATTTCCTTCCGCCCCAGCGTTCCCCCAAGTCTCCCGATAAAAATGGTACCTCACTTGTGTGGATAGGCCTAGTGCCCCCGAAAGGAAATGCCTCAAAACACTATCTGGACACATCAAAATCATCAAATTCAAACTACCCGTTTTTGTGGGGGGAACCTGCGTTTTTGGTCCTGGGCTCAGCAGCCATATAGGGAAACCTACCAAACCGAAAGATTTCTGAAAACTAGACACCCAAGGGAATCCAGGTAGGTGTGACTTGCTTAGATCCCCCAATGTTTTCTTACCCAGAAACCTCAGCAAATCTCAAATGTAGCTAAAAAAAAATCACATTTTTCTCACATTTCTGTGTGGGATCACCACACTGGGACAAATTTCCTACCACCCAACATTCCTCTCAGTCTCCCGGTAAAAATGATAACTTACTTGTGGAGGTGGACCAAGTGCCTGTGATAGGAAAGAGACAAAAACATGTTGAAATTGAGGGGGAACCAAAGCGGGTCCAAAAGGGCAGTTTGAAAAAAAAACATTTTAGGCTTACAGGTGGGGCAGAATATTTATCGGTGTGGATGAGACAATGCTGGATGGTAGGAATTTTGTGGATTCCTGCAGATTCCGGAAGATTCCATCACAAAAATGTGGAAAAAATGTGTGATTTCCAGCAAAGTTGGAGGTTTGCAGGGCATTGTGGGTAAGAAAATGGTGTGGGGTGCATGTGAAGCACACCACCCTGGACTCTCCCAGAAGTTTAGTTTTCAGATGTGTCTAGGTCTTGTGGATTTTTCTACATGGCAGCGTCCCAAAGTCCAAAAAGTGCAGCCCTCACCATTCCAAGTGGGATTATTTTGAGAGTTAGCCAAGCTCTCATGGCCCAAATGTAAAACCAAAACCCAAAATAATCAAATGTCCTCTTGCATGCAGCTGGATAAGATGTTTTATTGTGCGGGGGAGAGCTGAAAGACTGTTACCCCCTTCATTTGGGGTGGGGGCATAACCATGCTCATACTGGTTGGTGGCTACCACCACACTATTTTCTTTTTATTTCCCTGGCACCTAGTAGACTTTCTGCCTCCCCCCGGGTGTAGATCGGGGGTAATTGCCCCATCTGCCCATTGGTGGGCAGAACAACTTTGGCCCCATTTATTTGGGGTGGGGGTTTGGCCTTACCCCCACCCTCTTATTTTGAAAGAAAATCTTCCCTGGTTCTGGTGGGCTTTCTGCTCCCCTTTGGGGCAGATGGTCCTTCCAAAAATAGGCAGGGGGGCAGATATGGCCAACAGAAATGTGCCCCCATGGGGAGCCACCCTTGCCTAAAGGGCTGCCCCCCAAACAAAACACACACACACCAATCCCTGGTGCCTAAGTGGTTTCTGCCACCCCTGGGGGTAGATCGGCCTAATAGAAATAGGCCAATCTGCCCCGAAGGGGGGCAGAAATGGCCTAAAAACTATTTGCCTTCCCCTAAGGGGTCGCTCCCCTTATCAATATAAATAAAAATTAAAAAATCCCTGGTGTCTAATGGCTTCTGCCACCTCTGGGGGCAGATCGACCTAATTAATATAGGCCAATCTGCCCCCAAGGAGGGCAGAAAAGGCCTACTAAAAATATTGCCACCCGGGGAGCGACCATTGCCTAATGGGTCACTCCCCTTATCAATATACATTTAAAAATAAATTAATATAGGCAGATCTGTCCCTAGGTGGGGCAGAAAATGCCTAATAAAAAAATTGCCGCCCAGGGAGCAACCTTTGCCTAAGGGGTCGCCCCCCCTTATCAATATTTATATATATTTTAAATCCCTGGTGTCTAGTGGCTTCTGTCCCCCCTGGGGGCAGATCGGCTGATTAATATAGGCTGATCTGCCCCCG
Organism: Pleurodeles waltl; assembly: GCF_031143425.1. Classification (NCBI taxonomy): domain Eukaryota; kingdom Metazoa; phylum Chordata; class Amphibia; order Caudata; family Salamandridae; genus Pleurodeles; species Pleurodeles waltl. The sequence goes on along the minus strand of NC_090448.1, from coordinate 160,244,004 downwards.
GGGGGGCAGAAAAGGCCTAAGTAAAAAATTGCCCCCAGGGAGTGACCCTTGTCTGAGGGTCGCTCCCCTTATCAATATAAATAACAAAATTAAAAAATCCCTGGTGTCTAGTGGCTTCTGCCCCCCCGGGGGCAGATTGGCCTAATTAATATAGGCTGATCTGCCCCCAGGGGGGGGCAGAAAATGCCTAATAAAAAAATGACCTCCCTGGGAGCGACCCTTGCCTAAGGGGTCACTCCCCTTATCAATATAGAAAGAAAAAAAAATCCCTGGTGCTTAATGGCTTCTGCTCCCCCCGGAGGCAGATAGGGCTAATTAATATAGGTCGATCTGCCCCAGGGAGGGCAGAAATGGCCTTATAATAAATTGACCCCTTTGGGGAGCGACCCTTGCCCAAAGGGCCGCACCCGTTCTTTGTTTACCTAAAGTAAACAAAGTCCCTGGTGTCTAGTGGGCATTCCTGCAGCACGATCGCTATGCAATCCTGCTGCAGGAATGCACAGAGAGATGTGAAAAGGGAAGGAAAAGCCTTTCCTTTTCTTTTCATGCCTCTCTGCCTCCCTAGCCCCTCGTACCGAGGAGAAAGTAATCAGTAGAGAAAGTAATCAGTTTATCCTCGGGTCGCGCTGGAAGCATTGCTTCCAGCGTGACGAGAGTTGACCTGTGATGAGGGCAGCGTGCGTTGGCGCTTCTGACATCATCAGACGTCACTTGTCGGGGTCCTGCCCTTGGGGGGTGGAGGGAGAGGCCCTCAGGGGTGTGCCAGCGCTTCCCCTGAAGGCCTATACCAGGACGTAATTGTTACGTCCGTGGCACCTCAGCGCCGCACCACCGGACGTAACCATTACGTCCATGGCGGGGAAGGGGTTAAGCAGTTTAATACAACCGCCCTCCAAGTTCTCACGTTTAGGGATCGAAACATTAGTGGAAGCCATCAGCACCTGAGGGTTTTTAAACCTTCACATATACAGATCACATGCATTAGTGACTTCTCTATTTGATCACACCATCTCCATTGCGTGTTATTTTCATCCTTCTTTCGGCCAAACCAATAGCACCTTAGTGGGATAAAGGTAAAGCGCATTCTAAAAATCGAGGGCCAGATGTATCATCACGGCCCATTGCGATTCGGTAATAGCGATTTTTAAGAAATCGCTATTACCGATTCGTAAAGGGCCATGTATCACATTTGCGAATCAGTAATAGCGATTTCTTAAAAATCGCAAATGCTATTATCGAATCGCAAATTGCGATACCGGCCCCATTCGCAGCTATGGGCCTGATGGCCCATAGCTGCGAATTTTTTGCATTTCCAAAATTGCGATTTCTGAACCAGAAATCGCAATTTTGGAAATGCAAAAGGCCAGGGTGCTGGGGGCCTAAGGCCCCCTCTCCTGCACCCCAAAATCATTTTTTTAAGCATGTAAGGCACACACATGCCAAAAGGGCGTGTGTGCTTTACATGTTCAATTTAAAAATGCAGTTTTACTGCATTTTTAAATTTTGCACCAGGTTACCACCTGGTTGCATATAATGGTATTTTGCAAGTGCAAAATGCCATTTTTGGAAAAATAGTAATTTGCGTTTTTTTTCCAGCATAGCCTTGCGACCTGGAATTTGCGAATCTCAAATTGAGACACAATTTTCAGGTCGCAACGCAAGAAATCGCAATTTTAGCGATTTCTTATTTGTGGTCTGCGAATGCATTTCATGCATCGCAGACCACTGTTTTGCACTCGCAAACGGACGAATTTACCGATTCGCACCATTTGCGAGTGCAAAACTGTTTCATACATCTGGTCCCAAGTGTTCTAAATGGTTGGAAAGAGGCAGGCCCAAGTACTCTGGAAGTGTTCCTGGGGTTTGAAGAGTTACTGCTCAATTACCATGAAATGTGTCCCTTAGTTCCAGCAGATCCTCTCTGCTGAAATTATGACTGCAGATTTCATTAATAATTTTGCTTTGATTTTATGTGACAGATTACTGCATATTACATCCTCCGCACTCAGAGCACCAATTGAGGTTGCTTGAAAAGAGCCCCAGACCAAACTGGCTCCTCAAAGGACTTGTATCATAATGTCACTTGGGGCTGTTTTCAATTTCTGGTAGTACGAGACAAATTTCATCCTCTGGACCAGGTCCTGCTTTATAAGTTTAAATTCCAGTGTGATTTGTACTTGACTGGTGCAATGTGGGAGAGCAAATAAGTGATGATAGCAAATGCATTGCTGTTTATCTAACCATTCACAGAGCTGGTCTTATAACATCATTGTTCCGTACAAGATTGTTAGAATTAGCTTGCTTGCAACCACCATCGGTAGGGCATTGATGTTAATTAATAGCTTTTATTAAAATGAGAATGAATTTCTCAAAAGTAATTTTTTAAATGTCACATGTTAATGTTGAAAATGTAGTTTTGCTTTATCCTCACTGAAAAGCATTAATAGAGTTATTTCATTTTAAATCCACTGTAACGTGTGGCCTGCGAGGTTTCTCTTAATTTGGCCCACCTTACACATCATCTGCTTCGCTGTCATTTTTAGGGCGCCTAAAACCGCTTTCCTGACAACTCTTTTTTCGACCGTTATGCTGAGATTTTTAAAGCTTGCAACATTTTCTGTACACGATCCTGCAATGATCAAGGCACCCTTTTTTATCAGAGATCTGATAAAAAACAAATTGTGTTACTGTACAGTGACTAGGTAGCCTTCAGGAGAGGCAGTGGGATCTCCCAATTATTTAGCTTGGCCCAGAGACAGCCTCTTGGGATTTTATCGAAGACAGGAGTGGCAGTAGTGTTGATCATTGAAATGGGCAGGGGCCTGGGCAGAGAGCCCCCTCTGCCCCTTCCTTGCAAAGGCCTTGTGGTTTTCTTTCATCTTAGTTTTATGTCCCCTAATTTACATTATACTCTTTGTCTGAGACATGTCTAGTTGTTCCTCCTGTATCCTATGCCCAACCTCTTTTTCAGTCATTTTCCTCAATTCGTTTCTGAAGAATCATCTTCCTTCCCTAACTTTGTGATTTTATCAAAATGATTTATTCCCTGATGCTATTTGGAAACTATCCATGAGGATTCATCCACTAGGTGGTGCCACAAACAGACCATGTGATGGCTCCTCTGTAGTTGCTGTTATGTTCTTGAGAACCAATGATAGCCCTAAAGAAATGAGGTTCCTGATGGGGCCTGTCCCTCCTCAGAGGACGATCAGTCCAAGGAAACCTTGACTGGAATGAAATGTTCTTTAAGAGTGTCGCTTTCAGTAATTTAGAAATGTTTTTTCTTTGTTTCTTCCACCCATATCTGAGTTAGCTGATAAATGTAGCACCATAGGATTTGAGGCTTGGCCCCAGAATGTGGGGGTGGGGCACTAATCCTTGAATACATTCTCAATAGTAGTTATTGAAATTTGAAAGTTGTGAGACACAAGCTCCTAGAAGAGAACTGAATCAGGCGACAAAGCAAACAAAATAAGAAGTTTTACAGCGCACCATCCAAACTAAACGAATAAGCAGCAGAACTTGCTGACCTCCCAGCAGAGGCCACATCTGTACAGCCCCCAAACCTCAGAGAATGGGTATGGTGTGGTTAGCAGAAGTATACGCTTCTATTGGCACAAAAAATGGACAGTTAAGCAGCCTCAGCTCAAGCTAGAGCATCCCACTATTTTAGAACAGGCAAGGCATTGAAAGCATAAATTTAATATTCCTCTCTCCATCAGGTAACAAGTACAACTGGGACCACCTCAGTGAAAACATGAGTTTTCATCCCTTGCAGAACTTCTACAGCGTGGGTAGAAGGTTGTAATGTTGCCCGAAGTGGGAAGGGTATGCCCAGACGTGGGTCCCTTGCTCACTGTGCCACTGGAATCAAGCTAGCCTGGCTGAAGAAGGGTGATACCCTGAAACTGGTCCCAGGATGCTTGTTTCCGGTCCAGGGAGGACCTGGCCTGGCAGTTCGGGCTGGACTGTTCCCATGAGGAACAGGGTCAAGACTGACTTGCATATGGCTGGATCCAAACTGGGGTGGCATGGTGAGCAAAATAACGATGGATTAAACCCAGATCTGTGACTGGGGGTGAGTGTTTGCATTGTCAGCACTCCGTTCATCATCCTTTTGTGGTACTAATGTTGCCCGAAGTGGGAAGGGTATGCCCAGATGTTTGTCCCTTGCTCACTGTGCCACTGGAATCAAGCTAGCCTGGCTAAAGAAGGGTGATACCCTGAAACCGGACCCAGGATGCTTGTTTCCGGTCCAGGGAGGACCTGGCCTGGCAGTTCGGGCTGGACTGTTCCCATGAGGAACAGGGTCAAGACTGATTTGCATATGGCTGGGTCCAAACTGGGGTGGCATGGTGAGCAAAATAACAATGGATTAAACCCAGATCTGTGACTGGGGGTGAGTGTTTGCATTGTCAGCACTCCGTCCATCATCCTTTTGTGTTACTAATGTTGCCCTAAGTGGGAAGGGTATGCCCAGACGTGGGTCCCTTGCTCACTGTGCCACTGGAATCAAGCTAGCCTGGCTGAAGAAGGGTGATACCCTGAAACTGGTCCCAGGATGCTTGTTTCCGGTCCAGGGAGGACCTGGCCTGGCAGTTCGGGCTAGACTGTTCCCATGAGGAACAGGGTCAAGACTGATTTGCAAATGGCTGGGTCCAAACTGGGGTGGCATGGTGAGCAAAATAACGATGGATTAAACCCAGATCTGTGACTGGGGGTGAGTGTTTGCATTGTCAGCACCCCATCCATCATCCTTTTGTGTTGCTCAGTATGATAAGACAGGAAGTACAAAGTTCATTTCAGGATTGTAATGATGATCCAGACCTCTTTCCCAAGTGATCCAATGGCACCTTACCACTGATTGTATGACCTTCAGTGAATGATCAAGCACATTACAAGTTTCTGGCTTGTGTGGCTATTGTGTCAATTATATTTGTACAGCTTCTTACTGTATTTTTGTGGGTGTGTTTTATTATTCACAGAGGTCACTCATACATTTCATTTCTTTGCTTAATAGCACGTTCATGTATTTTGAAGCATTTCGGTCTTCTGTGTCTCAGTATTTCAACTAAATTAGGCAGAACTACAAAGTAAAATGTGATATCAGTTTCCTGAAGGCACTCACCCAAAAATGTTAATACCTCTAATCCTGCCCATTTATTCTCATCTTTTTTCTTTGATATTTTATCCAGGACAATACTTGTTAACGAAGATAGTCAGCCGTTGCCAAAAGTACAAAAATGTAAGGGTTACCATTATCCTTTTCTTCCAAATCTGTTGGGAAATTGTCTCTTCTAATTTAACAGCTTCTTATATTATCACTTGAGTTTAATGTAAAGCTGTAAAGAGCTTTCTAAATTGGAAATTAAATGTGTGTTTTACAAGCCGTTTGTGCCGAAACAATGCTGCAGATATTAAAGCCTGGCACGTTTGCAATTTATTTCAAGATAAAATATAGTAATTGAAGCCCTCATCACGAAACAAGGGATTACCCTCGAAACAATTTTCACTGAATAAGCAGTCTGAGACACTAAAAACGTGATTTTCTACACAGCGTGCTCAGGCTGGCCTAAACAGAGCAGCTGAGCATTGAGATAAAATGCATAGAAGGGTCGTTTCCATCACATAAATAAACAATGAGCACGGTTATTAGCAATACAGATGGCGGGTCAGGATGTTAACCATATACTATTTTGTTAAGCACATTTGTGTTAAACTAACTTAAAGGCTAAATGGACTTTTTTGTTAATTCATTTACTAGGCAGATTTATGTTCTCCCATGTCAGCCCTATTTGAAACAAAACAAATGGTGTAATAACATCCATTCTTTCCGTGGAAAGAACTAAATTTCTTGCAAATCCCCCCACCTTCAGTATTCCCTCCTCCTCCGCTCACCTCTAAGAGGTTTCTCACATACAGTAACCTCGAACACAGCTACTTCTAGACACTATTGGGGGTTTATGACATGAGTAAGAACCTCGCGCTGTTTGGGGAATTTACGTGACCTGAGACCATAGCATTTGTTTTGCCCCCTAAAGAGTGCCCCATAAATGTGTTCGTTTGTCGCTATATTGCCTTCAATCCTACATCTTAGGCATACAAAAATGTATCTATTTAATGAACAAATCATTGTACAGCAGTATTGTTGGGGCCCAGTCCCACTTAAGGTCCCAGAGCAGAAATGTTATTGTTACCTTTGTCTATAGGTGACAATCTTTACATTTTTGTTATAAGAAGTCCTAACAAATTAACTGTAAAGTGGTGCAGTGAAAGCCTATGTTAAGGTGCTTTTTCTGGAGTGATCTAAAGTGATGTGGTATAGCCCTAAAACTTCAAGTATAATCAATTAATTCGATTTCATGTGTTCCTTTATGATCTTAAATAATATTTTGTATTAAAACAATTATCAATTTCTAAAAATAATTTAAATGTCACATGTTAATGTCGAAAATGTAGTTTAGCATGACACCCACTAAAATGTATATTGAGTTATTTTGGTTTAAATCTACTGTAGCATGAAGACTGACAAAGCTTATTAATAATGAATTCATACTTTTAAATGTTATATATGCATTATTTAGCATAACTGAATGTGTCATTTTAATTCACTTTATATAGTTTATGTGAGGCCTGCAAAGCTCTTGCTCATAAAATGTGTGGGGAAAAATGTAGATACAAATATAAAATACATGTCCTATTGTTTTACACAGAGTGAGTCTGAGACAGTAACCTTTAACCCAGTACATTGAGTAACTGTGAAAATGGACAATAAACAATTCTTTCAAATCATACAGATGAGCTAAGATGGATGCCTTTCCCACATTGGTAATAGGAATATTCCCTGATGTCTCAAGTGACTGTCATATGATGGGATATGATTGGACAGTTGAACCTTCCGATTCGTGTGTTGTGATGGACTGACAAATCATTGTGCATTTTGGACTTGAATATACCAATCCTTGGTTGGATTAGCAGTAGTCTTTTTCTGGATTCAGAGGTACAGAGCAGTCTGCCCTTACCCTTCATTTTCAATGCTTTGCTGAGACTCAGGGCCTCATTGATGGTTGGACCACCTCACTCCAAGTGGTCCGACCACACAATTACAACCCTGGCAGGTGGACCCCCAAGGGGACCACAGTCCCTGCCGGGAGCATGGTTCTTGACGGCATGACGGCGGTCAGAGCTGTACTCCACCAGGGCGGCTAATTACAAATTCCCTCACCGCCAGCCTTTCCATGTTGGTTTCACCAACATGGAAAGGCTGGTGGTAATGGTGTGCTGGGTGTGCCTTTGGCATGGACAGTGCAGCCCCCCGCCCAGCACCATCAGAATGCGCACTGTCTGCTTTCCAGATAGTGCACATTCTGAGGGTGCTGGTCAGCCCCCTCTGTGCTGCGAGATAGCACTTGGCTCCTTTATGGGAGCCAAGTGCTATCTCATAGCACTGCTCCTGTAGGTTTGACTGGCAGGAATGCTCTATGACAATGTTCCCCCCGGTCAGACCTGCAGGAACATTGTAATGGGAAAGATGGGAAAACCACCACCATGGGAGTGGAGTCCTCCCTGCGAGTTTGATGGCCCTGAGGTGGGACCGCCAAACTCGTAATGAGGCTGTTAAAAATGTTTCCCCTAACCTAAGAAGACACTTGACCGAGCTTCTGAAATGCTGCCTTCCCTTTTTACCTACTTCTTTGCCAACCTTGGTTAGCCACATTTTGCCCCAGATGTCACTTTTACAATTTTTTTGTCCTTCTTTTCTTTTTTACTTTTTGTCCTCATGTGTTTTAGCCCAGCACCTGCTAACTTGAATCTTGCCAATGTGCAGGGTTTTCCCTTTGTCCTAGCTAGTTAAACTTAGGTGACTCTTACATTGCCTTCATACTTAAGAGAGTTGGACAGTGCTTGTTTACCGAGCACCAAATAATTATTTGCTATTTTGTATTGCTACTATAGAGTGTTTAGTTCTGTTCATGTTAGTTTGTCTAAACTTCTTTAGACGTCTGGGTCAACCCATGGTGATTCTGTATCTTTATAGTATTTTCTTCGGAATCATTTACATAAACTTGAGCATGAGTCTGTAATAAAATCCTTAATCTTATTCCTAAATGTATGGCCAAATGTGTCACACTGTCTATTTGAACTGCTGTTTGAGTTTTGATGCTCAACCTTTCTATCCCTTTATACTCGGTGAAAAGATCCATTAACCTCGTTCACAGCATACCTAATGTACGGAACGAACCCGAATTCCACCAGCTCTATTTATTTTGTTTTGCGTTCAGCAGGTCATTAGGCATCAAATCACTGTGTTCTCAGCTAATTTGACTGTAATGGGTAGTTTCAATACAGGTCTTAACTCAACCACCTTTTTTGGCTCCAAGTATGCATTTTCAAATGAGGCTTATCTGTCATATGCTTCATGGAACCTAACTTTATTACAATAAATAGGAAAGGGTAATAATCTTGCCAAGAGGATTTGTCAAAATAATATCCAATGATTCTAGTACCGTAAAAGTACATGGGTCTGAATGTTATGCAGGCCTAATAAATTTAAAAAAATAGAAGCTTCCTACTCAGAGAGATAAAGGAGTTCACAAAGATCTTTGCTAACTGAATTTGGACAACCACTAGCTTTATCACCAGAACTAAGATTCACCAGTAGATCACAGAATAAGATAAAAAGCACCTGTGGGTGGAATGGAGATCAAGTACTCTAGAAACTCTGAGTAACCAACAGGGAAACAAAATGAATGCAGGAAGAAGTGAGAAAATACAGAAAGGAAGGTGGAAAAAGTGCCACGACATCAGGTGCCATCTAAGGAGGAACACAAGGAAACAAAACAAGAAAACAGGAACACTTAAGTCAGTCAGCAGCTGCAGCACATTCTCTCAAGTGCACATATAAGCTCTCCTAGTGTGAAGTTCATGGGTGGCTTTGCCACAGAAGCATTCGAGATGGAGATTTACCAGACCAGGAGAAAGCCAAAATTGGCAGAGTTGTCGGATGCTCTACCACTGCACAGTGTGGGGCTAGAAGTGTATCAGAGTACACACACTGGGCATACGAGAATGGGCACCTTTAATTACACATGAATTATTCACATTTAGGGCCTGATTAGGAGTTCAGTGGAGGGTTTGAACTGTCCGACGGGGAGGTTGCCGCCAAACCGGCTACCTCCCCACCGAACCTCCCCGCCGGACCCATTAAGAGTTTCCAGCTGGACTGGCAGGTGTAAACTGAGGTTTCCACCTACCAGCCTATTGAGAAACAGGTGGCAGCATTGTCGCCGGCTCGTAATCGAGCCTGCAGCAATGCTGCCGCCGCAGGGTGCACCACCACCTTTGCAATGTTCACTGTCTGCACAACAGACAATGAACATTGCGATGGTTCTGGGCAGGAGGACCACAGCCCATGCCAAGCCCCCCTGTGGCCCCCTGCACCTGCTCTCAACTAGCCTTTTCATGTTGGTAAAACCGCCTACGAGCACTGCTGTCTCACAGGTACACACTAACACTCTGGGCTTCATTATGAGGCTGGCGGTCTTGTGACTGCCAGCCTCACGGTGGCAGTCAGGACTACCAACGCAACATTAAGACCCTGGTGGTTAGATCACCAGGGTACGCCATCACTGGCGGGATACATGATCCCGACGGGCTGGCGAGAACGAGGTCATAATCAACAAGGCAGCGCTGTATGCAGCGCTACCCTCGCTGATTGCGATCTCTGCCACCGTCAGCTCATCGGGATCATGGATCCCGGCAGTGATGGCGCACTGTGGTGGTCTAACCGCCAGGGTCTTAATGTTGCTGTGGTATTCCTGACTGCCACCGTGAGGCTGGCGGTCACAAGACAGCCAGCCTCATAATGAAACCCAGAGTGTTAGAGTGTACCTGTGAGACAACAGTGCTCGTAGGCTTGGAATGCTTAAAGCATACATTTTTTCCCCTGACTTATGGCAATAAGACCCTCTTTTGAAGAGGACCTAATGTCCCAGTCTCAATCGCTTATGAGAGAGAGTTAACCAATGAGAGGAGGGGATCAGATATAGGTGGGTTAGAGTGTGAAGCAGCTATTACTGCCTGTGCATCTCCATGCCCCAGCTATACCTGCATTCTTCTGTCCCCAGCTGACCCCAGGATATATCTAGGACCACGTGGCCCCTGACTGTGTGAGTTATCAGCCTTCTTGTGCTTCTTTTTCTTCAAATGACATAGCCTGATAGTTGACCACCATCTTTGAAACGCAGCAAATGTAACAAGATGAATACAGAATTTAAAGACATTTTAATTATTTCTAGGGCTTTAACGACCCACCAAAAATCTACTCTCGTCCCACCAGTGGGTTGCGACCCACAGTTTGGGAACTTTAACGACCCACCAAAAATCTACTCACGTCCCACCAGTGGGTGACGACCCACAGTTTGGGATCTACTGGCCTAGATAGTTGCCAGGAAGACTGCATATATGAACAAAGGTGGGTAGACACAATTTTGAAGTGCAATCCTTTAACCATGTTTGTGATTGTGTTGGAGTTTGTTTATTGCTTTATATTCTGAAGATAATAATTCTTACATCACTGTTATTATATAGGGTTCCTGAATTTGCATTACTGTTCATGGGGAAGATGTTTATCTGGTCAAACATTCTTGGTTCTAGTGCTGGTTTTGCTATTATTTTAGTTTTCTGTTATTTGTTCTTTATAGATTTTTAACAAGGGGTAATTGTACACATAGGGCCAGATGTATCAAGCGATTTTGCATTCGCAAACGGTGAGAATCGCAAACTTCGTCCGTTTGCGAATTCAAAAATGCCTTTCAGAATGTATGAAAGGCATTCGCAGTGCAATTTTAAGGAATCGCTAAAATAGCGATTCCTTAAAATTGCAACCCCATTTAGAGAATCGCGAATTGGGCATTTAGGAAATGCAATTACCACCAACAAAAGTTTGGTGGTAACCATGTGCAAATTTTAAAAATACATTTTAAATGCATTTTTAAAATTGACATGTAGCGCACACATGCCCCTAAGGCATAGTTACTTAAGTATTTATGAGCTATAGGGCCAGATGTATCAAAAAAGCAAATTGCATTTCTTAAATAGCGAATTTTAAGAAATCGCTATTTAAGAAATGCAAAACGGTATGTATGATTTTTGCGATTCGGTAATAGCGATTTCTTAAAATTCGCAAATGCTAATACCGAATCGCAAATAGAGAATCCAACTCCATTTGCACCTATGGGCCTGCTGCGAATGGTTTTGCATTTCCTAAATTGCGAATTCCAGTTAGGAATTTGCAATTTAGGAAATGCAAATCCCAGGGTGCTGGGGGCCTAAGGCCCCCTCTGCTGCACCCCAAAAATATTTTTACGGACATGTGAAGCACACACATGCCTTAGGGGCATGTGTGCGCTACATGTCAATTTTAAAAATGCATTTAAAATGCATTTTTAAAATTTGCACATGGTTACCACCAAACTTTTGTTGGTGGTAATTGCATTTCCTAAATGCCCAATTCGCATTTAGGAAATGCTTGATACATGTGCTTAAGAAATCGCAAATAAGGATTCCTTATTTGCGATTTCCTATTTAGAGAATCGCAATTTGCGATTCTCTAAATGGGGTTGCAATTTTAGGGAATCGCTATTTTAGCGATTCCTTAAAATTGCACTGCGAATGCCTTTCATACATTCTGAAAGGCATTTTTGAATTCGCAAACGGACACATTTTGCTATTCTCACCGTTTGCGAATGCAAAATCGCTTGATACATCTGACCCATAGTCTTTTATTATAGTGTGTCTCCAAAGAACACCTGAGTGCCAAACTCCCAAGCTCCACCCCCATCACCAACGACCCCAACATTGCCGCCCACAACCTCACACAATGGTTAACAGCTTGCGCAGACTCCCTCGCCCCATTGAAAAGAAACAACAACACCTGCACCATCAAGACCGCCTCCTGGTTCACCACAGAACTCCAAGCCTCCAAACGTGAATGCCGCAAAATTGAGAAAGCATGGCACCAAGAACCCTCAATGAGCAATTTCTCCGCCCTCAAAACAACCATACGCAAACACCACCAACTCATCCGGACCACCAAACGGTCATTCTACAAAGAACGCATAGACAATAACTCACACAACAGCAAGGAACTCTTTGCCATCGTCCAAGAGCTCACCAAACCCAAATCCAGCACCATCAACCCCCCTCACACCCAAAACCTTTGCAACTCCCTCTCCAACTACTTTCACCTCAAAATCATAGACATACACAACAGTTTCACAGCATCAGCACCCACCGTCACCACCACCGACATGACCAACAGCACAAAGCCCCCCCACACGAACCAACTACACACCTGGACTCCAACCAACGACAAAGAAACCAAAAAAAACATGAAATCCATCCACTCAGGCTCCCCCACAGACCCCTGCCCCCACCACATAATCAACAAGGCGAGCCAAATCATCGCTCCCAAGCTCCGTGCCTTAATCAACAGCTCCTTCGACACCGCAACCTTCCCAGACATCTGGAAGCACGCCGAAGTCAACGCGCTCATCAAAAAACCCAAAGCAAACCCGGAAGACCTCATGAGCTACCGTCCCATCTCCCTTCTCCCCTTCCCCGCCACGGTCGTTGAGAAGATAGTGAATGCCCAACTGTCTCACTTCCTAGAGGAAAACAACACACTCAACGCCTCCCAGTCTGGATTCAGCTAGAACCACAGCACTGAAACCGCCCTCATAGCCTGCACAGACGACATCAGAACAGTGAACAAGGGCGAGACCGTCGCTCTCATCCTTTTGGACCTCTCCGCAGCGTTCAACACTGTATGCCACCAAGCCCTCCGCGCACACCTTTTTGACGCAGGAATCCGACACAAGGCCCTAGACTGGCTCACCTCCTTCCTCGCCGAAAGAACCCAAAGAGTTTGCCTCCCTCCCTTCTGGTCTCCAGCCACCATGATCATCTGCGGGGACCCCCAAGGATCCTCCGTCAGCCCCACCCTATTCAACATATACATTGCCCCCCTTGCCAATATCCTCCCCCCCCACGGAATCACCATCATCCCTTACGCAGACGACACCCAGCTCATCATCTCCCTCACCAGGAACCCTTCCACTGCCAAGAAAAACCTGCACGCCGGACTCCTCAACATCGCCAAATGAATGACAGCAAGCAACCTCAAACGTAACTCCAACAAAACAGAAATCATCATCTTCGGCCCCAACAAGACAGTATGGGATGACTCCTGGTGGCCCACTGCCCTCGGACCACCCCCAAAACCCACCACCCACGCACGCAACCTTGGCATCGTTCTAGACTCATCTCTCTCTATGACCCAGCAAATCAACACCATATCATCCTCCTGCTTCAACACCCTTCGCATGCTACGGAAGACTTTCAAATGGATTCCCTTAGAAACAAGAAAAACGGTCACCCATGCCCTCATCATCAGCAGACTGGACTACGGCAACACCCTCTACGCTGGTACAACAGCTAAGCTTCAGAAAAAACCCCAGCCAATCCAGAACGCAGCCGCACGTCTCATCCTCAACCTCCCCCGCCATGAACACATCTCCACTCACCTCAGATCCCTACTCTGGCTGCCCATCAGCAAAAGGATCATCTTCAAAGTCCTTATCCATGCTCACAAATCCTCCCACGACTCTGGACCAGTCTACCTTAATGAACGAGTAGACTTCCACACACCTACTCGACTTCTCTGCTCCGCTCACCTCGCCCTTGCCACAGTCCCCTGCATCCAACGCACCACATCCGGAGTCAGATCCTTCTCCCACCTCGCTGCCAAGACCTGGAACTCCCTCCCCACCAACCTACGCAAGACCCAGGACCTCCTAACTTTCAAAAAGCACCTCAAGACATGGCTTTTTGAGCAGTAAACGGCAACTCCCCCCCCCCCCACTTCAGCGCCTTGAGACCCTAACGGATGAGCAGTACGCTTAATACATTTTTTGATTGATTGATTGTGTAGATTTAAAAGAGGTAGATTCTACTGCTTTTTAAATCATCCACTATAATCACACTTCAATTTCTGCCAATGAAGGTGGGTGGTTGTGCTCCTTGATGTGTTGTTGCTGTAGAGTCCTTAACTGAAGTTGCTGTTCTAAAATCATCCAAAACAGATACAACCGCTAGTTATGTACTAAGTACGAAGCCTGGCTTTGTGTTAAGCTAGTTATACAACCTCTACATAACCATCCAATTGAATATGGACAATTTTCTCCAGAATCTTGCTTAAGAAAGTAAGTGAGTGAAATCATCCTTCTCATTATTGCCTTTTTGTTTTTCTCTTCTCTGTATCCTTTACACTAATTTATTCCCTGGACAAACAATAAACATGTTTAACTAGTTTAGCTGAGAGCAAATGGGTTCATGGAAAGGTCAGTTGAATTAAGTACCTAAGTAAAAGCTTCCATTGCAGAATGTTTGACTTCCAGCTCAAAGATCACTAAAGTAAACCATTCATTTCTCACTTACGGCCTGACTTAGATCTCAGTGGAGGGGTTACTCCATTGCAACGGTGACGAATATCCCATCCGCTGAAATCTAAATACCATAGAAAACAATATTATTTAGATTTCGGCAGATGGAATATCCATCACCATTGCGATGTAGTAACCCCTGCACCGCGATCTAAATCAGGCCCTTAGTCTTATAAACTGTCACCAGGGCCTGAGAGCTGGTGAGGAAGTTGACGCTGCCCAGATATTCTCATAAGATTAGGTGTAAATACTACAAACTCTCCATTATGATGTCAAGGTTAGATAATAATGGTTTGTTTAAAGTGTAGCCAGATGCTGTGAGAAAGGAAGAAAACAAATCAACAATTGTAAACTATAAGCGGCAAGCCTCCCAAAATATTCATGTTACAGATGCATTTCTCAATGACCTTTGCGCTTTTTGATAATTTTCTGCTGAAATCATTTTTTTCACTATTTTCTTTGTGATTAAAAATGTATGAAAGCTGAGCAGCTTACAAGCTGAAGCCGACTCTCTGGCAAATGCTCAGAGACTCCCTGCTTCAGCGGAGCAGAATAAAGGATATTAGAAATTCCCCATGACTGACTCCTTCTTTATTTGAAAATCTCTTCATTTCATCTTTAACAGAAGCAACTAAAAAGGCATATAGGGGGTCATTCTAACCCTGGCGGGCGGCGGAGGCCGCCCGCCAGAGTTCCCCCCTCCAGAATACTGCACCGCGGTCGGAAGACCGCTGCGGTTATTCTGGGTTTCCCACTGGGCTGGCGGGCGACCGCCAAAAGGCCGCCCGCCAGCCCAGTGGGAAACACCCTTCCCACGAGGAAGCCGGCTCCGAATGGAGCCGGCGGAGTGGAAAGGTGCGACGGGTGCAGTTGCACCCGTCGCGAATTTCAGTGTCTGCAAAGCAGACACTGAAATTCTTTGTGGGGCCCTCTTACGGGGGCCCCTGCAGTGCCCATGCCATTGGCATGGGCACTGCAGGGGCCCCCAGGGGCCCCACGACACCCCATACCGCCATCCTGTTCCTGGCGGGCGAACCGCCAGGAACAGGATGGCGGTATGGGGTGTCTGAATCCCCATGGAGGATTCATGTGGGCAGCGGAAAACCGGCGTGAGACGGCCGGTTTTCCTCTTCTGACCGCGGCCAAACCGCCGCGGTCAGAATGCCCTGCGGGGCACCGCCAGCTTGTTGGCGGTGCTCCCGCCGACCCTGGCCCCAGCGGTCCTTGACCGCCGGGGTCAGAATGACCCCCATAATTTCTCAAAACTTCACATCTAATTTTTTTCCAGTAAGGGCTTAACCAAAGCATACGCTCACTCAGGGGGCACTATCTTTTGGCTTAAACTGCTATTACAAATAAGGACAAAGAGCTCAGGGGCCAAAAAAATGTATTAATTAAGCCTGTTTTCAGGGGCTCTGGCATTAGGTATTTGGTCAAGTTTTAAATATCAAGATACAGAAATATTGGAAGAAAATATTGGGATAGAAAATATCATGATGCAGAAATACAGATGACAATGATAATTTTTTTAGGTAAGTAATATTGTTTTCAAGAATATATTTGCTATTAATATCAATTTCAATAATATAGTTGTAAAAAGTATATTTTTAAAATTATGTTTATGTGTTTTACTTCACATTTATTTTATATGTTAACTATTGTTTGTATAATTGCCAACAATATTTTTAAATATAGTTTATAATTTCAAGTGATTTATGATTTTTAATTTAATTGTTAAAAAAGGATTTATAGTGTAGTTGCAGGTTGTGAGGTTTCTAGGGCTACATTGTGGGAAGCTAATCAAGTGTAATAAATTAACAAGTAATCGTTTATTCATAATTAAATATATAATTGATTATTAATTATGTAAATAGTGTAATTATTAAATCTTTAGTTATATATATTAGGTGTAGGTTGCTGTGTTTGTAGGGGTATTGGGTGGGAAGCTAATTAAGTAAATAATTAATTAATCATTACGTTATTAATTGTTTAATTAATTATTAATTATATAAATTGTGTAAACATTATATTTTTAAGTTATATATTAGCTGCGGCCTGCTGGGTTTCGAGGGGTGTAAGGTGGAAAGTTAATTAAGTAAGAATTAATCAAAAATCAGTTAATTTATTAATTGATTACTAATTATGCAATTTGTGCAATAATTATAGTTTTCCTATAACTCACTAGGCTTATAATTTTACCCCTCATTACTGCTTTAAAAGTGTCCCACACTACCCTAGTAGATGCGGAGCCTTGATTCAATTTAAAAAAGTTCTCTGCCTCCTTACGGAGAGCACAAATAACCTCCTCCTCGAATAAAAGGGCTCGATCGAAGGACCATCTCACCCCACCTACCCCATGGGGACAACATAATCTTAACATCACTGCTGCATGATCTGATCGATAGGCAGGTGAATAAGCTATGGTCTCCACCAAATCACAAATAGTATAATCCACTAAAAAGTAATTGATTCGCGAAGCATGTCCATCCTTTCGATTATGAAATGAGAATTCCTGCCTTTGCCCTGCTCTCTCCCTCCACAAGTCACGCAACCCAAATCCCTTCATCATTAGCTTTAAATATTGCTGGGACTTTGGAGTGCCGACCAACCTAGATTTCACTGATCTGTCGAGCCTATTATCTAAAATCACATTGAAGTCCCCCACCATAATTATTGGATCAGAAAAGTTCAAAAGATGGGAAAAAACCTCCCTAAGAGGCTCTAGGTCGTCACAATTAGGACCATAATATCCTACCAAACTAAATGCCCTGCTACCGAGCTGCAACCTGAGTATAATCCATGTCCCTAATTTGTCTGTTAACGCCTTAGATAGGGTCGCATTCAACTGACGCTTCACCAAAATTGCCACTCCCTTTGTATTAAAATTGTGCTCAGTGGTTACAAAATCCCCTATCCAGTATTGTGTTCTAAACAAAGTTACACTCTCATCTTTAGTTAAGTGTGTTTCCTGTAAGAATATAATATGGGCTGATGAATCCCTAAGGAACTGCAAGACTCTTCTTGTTCTAGCTTTCACGCGTAGCCCATTAGCATTCCATGACATCAATTGTACTAAGCTTTTCCCATCTCCCTGGACCCTCTGAATATTATCCAGGTAGAAATAGATCTGAGATATATGAGGATATTTTTACTTTTTTCCCCACCTGCTTCCCCCTTAGTGCAACCCAAAACTCCCCTATCGTGTCCCTTCCTACCCTCCCTGGGAGAACCCCCACCCTTATATCTTGACCCTTTGGCCCAATTTAGAGCGCCATGAGCTCCCCGACTTTCTTAAACCATATTCCCCTTCTTTATCGCATCTAGAAGATCATCTGCTGCAACAGGATCCCTAATATTGTACATTTTGTTATTAAGCATCACACGCAAACTTGCTGGACATTTCAGTCGAACTTCAGCTCCTAATTCTTTTCATTTCTCCAGGCTCCCATTGCCTGTTCAGTGTTATCCTAGAGAGGTCAGACCTAATCTCAAATTTCGTTTCACCACTGTCCAGAGATCCAAGCTCCAAGGCCTTACTGAGGATTTTCTCTTTCAGAAGATAAGTTTGAAAGTTCACCAAAATCCTTTGTGGTTTCTTAATATTCGGATTCCTCTTAAAGGGGTCCTGATGGACTCTCTGAATATCGTTAAAGATCTCTACCTTGGATACATCGGTAGGAACTGCCTTTTTGATAAGAGTAGTGTTGGAATTTTTTGCTTATGCAGGATCATCCTCAATCTTTTTGCCTCCTGCCTCCTATTTTTTCTGACCTGTTGCTGTTGGCTTTTGAACTCTGAGCACTTTATCACTGCTAACCAGTGCTAAAGTGCATATTCTCTCTCTGTAAAATGTGTATGTGATTGGTTTATCCGTGATTGGCATATTTGATTTACTAGTAAGTCCCAAGTAAAGCGCACTAGAGGTGCCAGGGCCTGTAAATCAAATGCTACTAGTGGGCCTGCAGCACTGGTTGTGCCACCCACATAAGTAGCTCTGTAATCATGTCTCAGACCTGCCACTGCAGTGTCTGTGAGTGCAGTTTTACACTGTAAATTCGACTTGGCAAGTGTACCCACTTGCCAGGCCTAAACCTTCCCTTTTCTTACATGTAAGGCACCCCTAAGGTAGACCCTAGGTAGCCCCAAGGGCAGGGTGCAGTGTATGGATAAGGTAGGACATATAGTAATGTGGTTTATATGTCCTGACAGTGAAATACTGCCAACTTTGTTTTTCACTGTTGCAAGGCCTGTCTCTCTCATAGGATAACATTGGGGCTACCTTTAAATATGATTAAAGTGTAGATTCCCCTAGAGAGTAGATGGACATGTGGAGTTTGGGGTCCCTGAACTCACAATTTAAAAATACATCTTTTAGTAAAGTTGATTTTAAGATTGTGCGTTTGAAAATGCCACTTTTAGAAAGTGAGCATTTTCTTGCTTAAACCATTCTGTGACTCTGCCTTGTTTGTGGATTCCCTGTCTGGGTCAGTTTGACAGTTGGGTTGTTTTTCACCTCGCACTAGACAGTGACACAAAGGGGGCTGGGGTGTAACCTGCATTTCCTGATTAGCCATCTCTGCTAGGAGGGAGGGGTGGAGTGGTCACTCTCATCTGAAAGGACTGTGCCTGCCTCTGACAATGCCGGCTCCAACCCCCTGCTGTGTGTCTGAGGCCTTGCCTGGGCAAGGCAGGATTTCACAAGTAGGTGTGAGTCCCCTTTGAAGAAAGGTGACTTCAAAGACTAAAATGGGTATACGAAGGGCACCCAAATCTACAGACTTTAGAAACACTTCTGGAACCAAGAAGAACCTCTGCCTGGAGAAGAGCTGATAGCTGAGGAAGAAGTGCTGCCCTGCCTGTGACTGTGCTTTGTGGAGCTTTCCTGCAGTGCTGCTTCTGCCAGAGTAAGAGGGCAAAGACTGGACTTTGTGTGCCTTCCATCTTGTGAAGAAATCTCCAAGGGCTTGAGTTAGAGCTTGCCTCCTGTTGTTTGAAGTCTCAGGGACAGCAAAGACTTCTCTCTGCCAGCACCTGGAGTCTCTGGAGAGACTCCTGCCCCGACAAGTGGTGCCCTATCCAGTCCCTGGGCCCTTAAAGGAAAGCTGGTGGAATCCAAGGAAATCAACTTCGGACGACTTCGGACCGACGCCGCTGCTGAATCCGGTAACGCCGCCTGCACCTGACGCCGTGACCTTCGCTGGAACGTGACGCTCTTCACAGACCCGACGCCGCAGTAGCCCCGCTGAAGTCCGCGACTCCGTGGAAGTCGCCGCACCACGTCGTGACCGACGCCACTCAAAGTGCACGGATTCAACGTTTCGCACAGACGCCACGATTCCCGACTTCGCTCATCGGCTTGTTTTCACTCTTCACCAAAGGTACTGTACTTGGGGGTCTACACGACTCCGTGTACGGCGCCGCTGGTCAGAATGGCCCAGGAAGCACCGCCAGCCTGTTGGCGGTGCTTCCGTCACCCGCGGCCCTGGCGGTCGGAATGAGGGCCTTTGTGTACTATTAACTCTAAATGAGTATCATTTCCCTGAATTAATGTGTTTCCTTTTGTACATGGTGTAATAATACCATATTTAGCTTCTGTTTTTGTGTGTGTGAAATTCTTCTTACATTTGTGCACAATATATATTGTGTTGTCTTGTGAGTAATTATTTTAGTTTTTCTTTTCTAGTGGGATAGCTTTGGTGCCCGTTGGTGTTTGCTGTGCCTGTGCAGAGTAGGTGCTGGTTAGTCTAGCTCCCAGTGGCAAGTGAATGGTATTGTTTTTTGAGTAATTAGGATTTTGTGACAAAGCCACACTTTTTTATTACTTATTTTACACTGTGTTGTTTATTGTTTACTTGTCAAGTTACTTTTATTAGTAAGGATTATGGCTAGACATGGGCTTGCCGCTCAGCAGGTTGTTGGTATGTTTTCTTAATCTTCCTCTAACCATGATTTTGAGACTGACTCTGCATGTGAGGCAGAGGGGGAAGTGCAAGATTCTGACAGTGAATTTTCTGTCCGATAGGAATCGTCTAATGATGAAACCACTTTCATTAAGGATGAAGTACCTCTTTTAGAGGAGGACACTGATATGCTGATAGTGCAGCAAGAGGCATCTGGATTGCAGCATGGGGTTGGACTTTGGGTTGCCCAAACAAGGTGCAGCTGGCGTTGCCTGCCTTGACTGGTGTCACAGGGTGTAAAGTGAATTCTGAAAACCTTTTGCCTACAAATATCTTTCAGTTGTTTATTGATGATGCATTTTTGGATGGGATTATTGAGAAGACTAATTTGTATGCTGAACAGTATTTGAGGGACAACAGTGCCAGAACTAAGCCCCATTCAAGAGCTAGCAGGTGGATCCCCACAAATCTGGATGAGTTGAAGAAGTTATTGGGTTTAACTTTTTGGATGGGCTTGATAAGGAAGCAGGCATGATCTTCATATTGGTCTAGTAGTCCCTTGATGACAACAGCTACATTTCCTGCAACCATGAGTCATGATCGGTATTTGCTTCTGCTTCGGGTCTGCTTTTTATTGATAATGCTTTAGCGTTACCACAAGATCACCCAGATTGTGACCATCGTTTTTAGAATTGAGCTGTCCTTGATCACTCACTAGATCAGTTTTCAAAGATCTATGTTTCAGGGAAAGAAATAGCTGTGGATGAATTCAAGGGCTGTTTAGTTTTTAGGCTGTACATTCCTAGCAAGAGGGCATATCCTTTCTGAGAGAAGGACTGGAAATGTCATAATTTCAGGATGTACACTGTAGGAATTCAATTATTGACCCCTTGGTTGTCTGTCCACCTTTGGAATTAGTGAGAAAATTGTATGGGAACTTGGTAGAGGACTTTGTAACAAAGATCAACATTTATATGTGGATTACTTTTACACTGGTGTGCAATTGTTCATGGAATTAGTCAAAGTGGACACTGTGGCTTGTGGCACAATCCACTCTAATCATTAAGGGTACCGAAAAAGCGTGTTTATAAACAACTTGAGAGGGGTCAGTGCAGTGCCTTTCACAGTGATGAACTTCTCACTGTGAACTTTTCAGACAGGAGAGATGATTACATGCTGACTTCCATCCATGATGAAATTACTTCACCTGTTACAGTTTGGGTCAGATTGCTGAAATGTGCAAACCTCTGTGCATTTTAGTTTATAATAAGCATATTGGTGGTGTTGATAGAGTAGATCAGAGGCTGGAACCTTACACTGCTATTCGTAAGGCTTATATCTGGTACAAGAAGTTGGCTATCCCTCTTTTCCACCTAGAAACCTTTAATGCTTTTGTAGTGTTCAAGCATTGTTCTCCAGAGTCAAAGATGACATTTGTTTCAGTTTCAGGAGTCTGGGATAGGCAGTCTTATTGTAGTGGAACAGGCAAGTGTTCCTAGAGTTGGAGTGGTGCGGAATAAGGATAGGTTGGAAGATCACCACTTTGCTGATCACATTCCTCCCACTCCTAAAAAAGACTTCCCCAGTAGGAGATGTAGAGACTGTATGTAAAGAGGTATGCAGAAGGAGACTTGTATGTATTGTGCTGACTGTCCTTCTAAACCTTGGCTGTGTGTGCCCGCATGTTTTACAGAGTACCACATGGAAAAGAGTTTTTGGAAGCAATCATGAGCGTAAAAGTGAACTGCTTAGTCTATATCTTTTTCTAGTTTTTGTTCAGTTTTACAGAGGGCAGTAGTGTGATGTATTTAATTAAAGCTGTTGTGTTTGTTATTTTGTATTTAGTCACAATTGGTTTGTGTTTTTTTTTGTTAAAAAGAATGTGATGGCAGTATGTGTGGACTGGTTCTTGGCTGGCGGTGTGTGTGGACTGGTGCTTGGCTGATGGTGTGTTTGGAATGGTGCATGGCTTGTGGTGTGCATGGACTGGCGCTTGGCTGGTGGTGAGCATGGACTGGTGCTTGGCTGGTGGTGTGCATGGACTTGGGACTTGGCTGGCAGTGTGTGTGTGAGCTGGTGCTTAGCTTGTGGTGTATTTGAGCTGGCGCTTTGCTGGCATTGTGTGAGTAGTGACTTGCTGCTGGTCACTACACACACTGCTAGCCAAACGCCAGTCCACACACTCCATCAGCCGGTGTGATTGCTGTGTGAGGCATGTGGGTATATGAAAGTGATGGGCCCTTGAATGGTGCTGTCTGTTGATGTGAGTGTTGTACTGTGCTGGGCCTACGACTGGTGGTGTGAATAGTCTTGTGTGTGTCACATGTAAATGGTGTGTGAATGGACTTTAAAGCGGTTGGTGCCTTGAAGCAGCTTTACAGCTCACGAGCTGTGAGTTATTGGTTCCATTTTTTGACCTTTCAATTATTAACAGTGCTTTTCATTTTTGTGAAATCTCTTGTTAATTACATTTTATATATTGAACGATCAATCACCCTTGTGCCAAATCCAACCAGTATGTGTGTGTACTTCATGAATATATGGTTGTGCACTAATAATTGTCTTTTCTGTCATTTTCTGCCAGGGTGTACATTGTCTCCTGTGAATGTTGTAATGTGCTGGCCCACAGCTGGCAGTGTGAATAGTGTTGTGTCAGGTGTGAATGACCTGTAAAGCGGTTGGTGCCTTCTTGTGACTTTACAGCTCACAAGTGGCGAGTCATTGGTTCAGTTTTTTTACCTTTCACTTATTAACAGTGCATTTCATTTTTGTGAAATCTCTTGTTAATAAAATGTTTTATATTGAACCATCACTCACCCTCGTGCCAAATTCAACCAGGATGCATGTGTAAAAATAATGGTGGGTAGCCACAAGACATATTTATTGCACTTCTCCTCTCAGTTGGGAATTCAACTCACAAAAAAAAACCTACTCCGCTATAATCAGACATTGAAGCACACTCATGACAAGCTAGGTGTCTGGGGTGGGATCCTAATGATGAAACATGCTACCAACTAGGTTGGGGGGGTGAGGGGTCTTTTTCACAAAACCCAAGGGTTTCTTTCACAATTTGAGTGTTTGGGACATCACAGAAGTAAGAGACTTGGTAGAGTGCTTGCTCCTTGTCTAGGGAAACTCTACCAACTCTAGATATGTTTGAAAACTAGACCCCCAGGGGCATACAGAGCAGTGTGCCTCTTGTGGATCCCAACAAGTTTTCTTACCCACAATTCTGTGCAAATCTCAAAATATGGTTAAAATCATATATTTTCCTTGCATTTTATGCCATTTTCTTCCAGAAACAGACATCAACCACACATTTCCTACCACCCAGCATACACATTGTTCTCCCGCTAAACTTTTTACCTCACTTGTGTGGGTGCCCAAAGCAGAGTCCGCCTAAAGACATGTAAAAAAAACTGCACTTATGAACACGCTTTGGTGCCCCCTCAATTTCTACATGTTTTTGACCCTTCCCTGTCGCAGGCACTTGGCCAACCCACACAAGGGAAGTATAATTTTATCAGGAGACTGAGGGGATCACTGAGTGGTTGAAAATTTGTGGCTCCCCTCAGATTCCAGAACATTCCAACAAAGAAATATGGGGAAAATGTGTTGTTAGTCAAGTTTTGAGGTTTGCAAGAGATTCTTGGTAGGAAAATATGGTGAGAGCCACGCAAGTCACCCCATCTTGGATTTCCTTAGGTGTCTTGTTTTAAAAAATGTACAGGTTTTCTAAGTTTCGCTAGGTGCCGGCTGAACTAGAGCCCCTAATCCACACCTGGGCACGCTGCAAAAAAAGAAGCCAGTTTTCAGTGGTAAAATGTGATGTGTCCACATTGCGTTTTGGGGCATTTCCTGTTGCGGACACTAGTCCTACCCACACAAGTGAGGTACCATTTTCTATCGGGAGACTTGGGCAAATGCTGGGTGGAACGAGTTTGTGGCTCCCCTCAGACCAGAATTTTGCATCACAGAAATGAGAGGAAAATTAGTTTTTTAGACAAATTTTGAGGTTTGCAAGGGATTCTGGGTAACAGAACCTGGTGAAAACCACATGTCACCCCATCCTGGATTCCCTGGGTGTTTAGTTTTCAAACATGTACAGGCGTGCTAGTATTCCCTAGGTGCCGGCTATGCTAAGGCCCAAAATCCACAGCTAGGCACATTGAAAAAATGAGTCAGTTTTCAGTGGCAAAATGTAATGTGTTCACGTTTTGGGCAGTTTCCTGTTGTGGGCACTAGGTCTACCAAAAACATTTAGGTATCATTTGTATCAGGAGACTTGAGGAAATACAGAATACCAGAACAAGTGTTATTACCAATTGCCTTTCGCTGAATTTGCACCTTGCAAATGTAAGACAGAGTCTTACATTTGGAGAAATGCCCCCTAATTCACATGCTAGAAAGGGCTCCCCCCCCCCAAATTCAGAGATGTGCAAATAACCACTGCTTCTAAACTCCATATCTTGTGCCCATTTCGGAAACACATAGGTTTACTTGATACATATTTTCACTCTTGATATTTTACCAAATGAACTGCTGTATACCAGGTACACAATGAAAAAACATTGCAAGGTCCAGCTCAATTATTGGCTTTAGGTAGCTTGGGTTCTTGGAGAACCTATAAGCCCTGTATATCCCTGCAACCAGATGGGTCTAGTGGACGTAACAGTGTATTGCTTTTGAAAATCTGCCACAGTTAAAAAAAGTTACAGATGAAAACCTAAACACAAATGGCTGTGTTTTTCAACTCAATTTCAATTTTTTTTTCAAGTGTTACTTTCTATAGGAAAACCTTGAAGGATCTACACAAATTACCCCTTGCTGAATTCTGACTATTGTCTACTTTTCAGAAGTGTCTCTAAGTGGAAGGGGGTTGAAATCGCAGAAAAAATAGGAAAAATTGGGTATGTCCCTGTAAAATGCCAAAACTGTGTTGAAAAATGTGGTTTCCTGATTCTAGCCTGCCTGTTCCTGGAAGCTAGGTAGGTGGTGATTTTAGCAGTGCAAACCCTTCATTGATGTCATTTGCAGGGAAAAAAAACTGACGTTTTCTTCTGCAGCACTTATTTCCTGTTTTTCCCAAAAAAAACAAAGTTTAGCTGTATTTTGGCAAATTTCTCAGTCCCCTCCTGGGGAATCTACAAACGCTTGGCATCTTTAGAATCCTCAGGATGTTGGGAAAAAAGGACGCTCATTTGGCATGGATAGCTTATGTGGACAAAAAGGTATGGGGCCTAAAAGGCGAACTAAACCAAAATAATTAAAAAAAAAGGTTAGCCCAGGGAGGAAAAGAACTAGCAGCGAAGGGGTTAAATCTAAAAAATAGCACCGCACAATTCATATATAGTTGCTTCAGGGTTGTGGTTACGTTTAAAGTATTTTTAACAATAAAAGTTACTCTTCCCCCATACTTCCTTCTTATTTTGAACTGTCATACAAATATTGTAGCCAATAGGTGGGCCTCTATAAGGCATAGGAGATCCAAATTATAATCCTTGCATCGGTCTCTAATATCATGTCCTGCTAGAACTTATTATATCTATGTGTCTCCAAAACATTAGAAACAAAATATGTATGTTAAACACTAAACAAACATTCACACATATTCTGATAACATATATCAACATCCTCACCATCTAAACAGAGATGCTAAAGTTAACTAAAACAATTACAGTCAACATAACTGAAATACAACAATTCTAATGTATTTACATGAAAATCATTATAAAATAAAGTAATCTTACTTGAGCAGAAGCAACTAGAGGCCACATTTCCAAACCCAGATGTGATAATATTTTAACATGACACAATACATAAAACCCAAAACAAAAAGTTGGCTTCATCAAAATGAAACAAGAACTAAAACTACACTACAGTGACCTCAATTTTTTTTTAAAGAATGGTTATTTTTTTTTATTTTACAAGATGTATAAAATTATTTATTAAATTCTTCAGTTAAAAATGTGAACTAATTGATATGAAAACACAAAGTATGCATACAATGTGAATTTTTGTTTTTGTTTTAGAACAAATATGAAAATATCTAACTTTCTAACATGCACTGAATATATGTGATATTTCCTAAATATGCACAAAGTATCTAACAAAAGATACATGTAAAATGTCTCAAGAATGGTTTAATACAAAATGCGTATTAATAGGAAAGTATATGTATGATCTGACTGCATTGTTCGAAACCTTGCAGCAATTGGTGTTTGTTATGGCAACGAAAGAAAGATTTTAAAAATAAAATGTAAAATTGTAATTGCTTAAATGATTAACAAATGTTCCTATTTCCTCCCTTTTTTCGAACAATATAATTCATGTAAACCGTTTTTCTGTGACTAAACATATTTAGTATGTATACATGATAAAAACAATAAACAACCTATAACACTAAATGCAATAGACATTAATTGTATTGCTACTTAAAAATAGTAAAGGTGCAAACATATGTCAATCAATCAATCAATCATTTGTAAAGCGCGCTACTGACCCGCTAGGGTCTCAAGGCGCTGAAAAGGGGGGGAGGACTGCTACTGCTCGAATAACCAGGTCTTGAGGCATTTCCTGAAGGTCAGGAGGTCCTGGGTCTGTCGTAGGTGGGCTGGGAGAAAGTTCCAGGTCTTAGCGGCGAGGTGGGAAAAGGATCTGCCGCCGGCTGTAGTCCGATGGATGCGGGGGACAGCGGCGAGGGCAAGGTTGGCAGAGCAGAGTTGGCGGGTGGGAGAGTGGCAGGTGAGTCGCTCATTGAGGTAGGCAGGGCCCTTTGTTGTGAAGAGCTTTCTTTAGGCGTGGATGAGGAGCTTGAAGGTGATCCTCTTGGTGATGGGAAGCCAGTGTAGGTCTCTGAGGTGGGCTGAGATGTGTTTGCGGTGTGGGATGTTGAGGATGAGGCATGCTGAAGCGTTCTGTATACGCTGCAGTTTCCTCTGGAGCTTGGCCTTGGTTCCTGCATAGAGTGCGTTGCCATAGTCCAGTCTGCTGCTGACGAGGGCATGAGTGATCGTCCTTCTGGTTTCGGTGGGGATCCATCTGAATATCTTGCGGAGCATGCAAAGGGTGTTGAAGCAGGAGGATGAGACGGCATTGACTTGCTGGTTCATGGTGAGCGATGAGTCCAGGATGAAGCCCAGATTGCGTGCATGGGTGGAGGGTGTTGGTGCGGGTCCCAGGGTGGCTGGCCACCAGGAGTTGTCCCATGTGGAGCGGTTGGAGCCGAGGATGAGGATCTCTGTTTTCTGAGTTAAGTTTGAGGCAGTTGGCGATGGCATGTAGTCTGTCGTGAAGGTTGGTTTTGGCGGTGGCGGGGTCCTTGGTGAGTGAGAGGATCAGCTGGGTGTCGTCGGCGTAGGAGACGATGTTGAGGTTGTGAGATCGGACGATGTTGGCGAGTGGTGCCATGTAGATGTTAAAAAGAGTTGGGCTGAGAGAAGATCCTTGGGGCACGCCGCAGATGGTCTTGGTGGCTTCCGACAGGAAGGGAGGGAGGCCGACTCTCTGAGTTCTGCCGAAGAGGAAGGTTGCACTAAAGCAAATTTTATTACAACAAAATGGTTTGTCCTAAAAATCTGTAGGTTATTCCAAAATATAAACTATCAGAATTGTTATATATTCAAAAAAAATATTGTGAGCCTTTTTGATACAAAAGTTAAGGAAATAATTCACTATTTAGTCATTTGCTCCTTAAACTCAGAATTCACAATACTACAAATAATAGCATGAATCAAAGGGTGCAAACAAGATAAACTCTGTTCTCATAAATATTGAGGAGAGTGCATTAATCCTTGATTTCCACTTTGCTATTCTAATTCCAGTCCCACAGACATTGAGATAGCTGCATACGTTCAAGGAAACAGATACCTTTCTAAGTTCAGTCCCACAAACTTTTCAGAACTTTCATAAATCTGAAGATAGCTGATTTACTGCTTGCAACTCCAGTCTCACAAACATTGGTAAAAATACATACATTTAAGGGGGCAGATTTACTATTCTAACTCAGTCCCACAAACATTCGATAAAGTGATTAACGTTGTAGGGTAATTTACGGTTTTGTGGCAGATAAATACCTCCACAATTTTGAAGACTATCTGCTATCCTTGGCAATTTCACTGCTCAGGTGACCCACAGCTCCTGAGAGCAAGAGGTTGACTGGACTGGATGCAAGGCATCCGCCAAGTAACTAAGAAAAAAACTAAATGAAAGCTAAAGAGACAAAACAAAGGACGGATGAAGGGTATGGTCGGGGGACCCTGCGGAGAAATAGGTGACTAAAAAGAAAACAAATTAGTGTCAGGATCTAAAAATGTGCAGCAGAGTATGTCCTCTGCATTCTGTTGGTACACACCACCGTGTGGCTGTTTACTTGCCCAGGTCTCAGTCCAGGCGTTCATTGCAGTAGAACCTAGGTGTAATGTCCTTTATTACCCCCTCCTGCGGTCTTGTGCATACACACAAACACACTCTCTCTCTGTCTAATAAGGGGCTAGTCTAGAAGAAGGCTTGTTTTAAAACTGCATGACATTGGTGATTTCATTGGTTATATGATAGAATCAATAATGTAATGAAATATGCCACCCACCAGTAGTTGGAAGGGTTTTGTCCCTTACCTCATACCATGTGAGAAATTACATAGAAAGCGTAATGGTACATCTCTGGGTTTTTATACAGTACACCCTCGTAATTATGATCAGCTTCAGATATTCATTTTAAATTAAATCGACTTTTTCAAGTTAATAATGATGCAGCAGTAGATTGCCCCCCCATGCTGTGAAAAGTTGGTGACCACACATTTGTTCCAAATGGGTTTATTGATATAGTTAACATGTATGAATGAAAAGCATTGACAAGCTAAATAGAACATTGTAACTTTAAATCAAAGCAATATTATTAACATCACCTCTGTGTTCCAAAGCTTTTTGCCCTATGAATAATGTTACTGATTCACCATGTGCTGTAATTAGAAATGTATACATAGATTATGTGACTGGCAATTAACAGAAGACTGCTTTGAAATATTTCTGCCGTCCATTTCTCTTCAGAAACCTGTCATCAACTTTATGGAGGGCTGAGATCCTAGACATTCGGAAGCACTGACACAACCCGAATTGTAGTTTTCTTTCAGCTTGTAGCGAATGTGTGATGTGGAAGGAAACATAGCCTATAGCGAAGTTGTTAACAAATTCATGAAGCTAGCAACACTAGACGTATGCAGGCATTCTGCCAAGGCACAGTGGACGTTTTACAACCCCGCTCCTTCTCCGCCCAAAAAAATACGCCGGGTGGTTGCCTGACTACCATTTAAAGTAGCTCTCTAGTAAAACAGATTACATCACTGGAATAAAAGGAACAGGATGGAAGACAATGGAGTGGTTTAGGCCAATAGCGCACAACGAAACTTGAGGGGGGGGGGGGGGGGGGGCCTGCAGCGGGAGCTCAGTGGACCCCCCACACGGCAGGGGCTGAGGGGGGCCTTTGCAATAGCAGCTGGCATAGAGTTTCTGCTTTAGCATGCCAATGTTTGTCCACGTTTTTCATTTTTTAACTTAGAGCAGCATTATATAAAGTGTATAAACATAAAAACCAAAATGTAAAACTGAGAATTTTATAATGTTCTGTAAATGTGGAGGAAATTGAAATTGGCGCTAAGTTGGTATCATTAGCTTAGTTTGTGTGAGCACTTCCAGTACAGTAAACACAATCTGGTATGTACAACTGGTGGCCTTAACTGAGGCATTGGATTGCACTGACAAAAAGAGAGCATGCATTAGGAACAAAATAGAAAAAAATGATATGCCAAATTCTAGCACATCGCTTAATCTTTAAGAGATAAAACCAAATATTAAAAAGCTCAAACGTTCACATTAAAATTAATTGTATTTTTTATGAATTAAATACATTTTTGGTATTTTTTTGCTTGTGAATTAAATAAAATATGTTTCACCTTCTGTATTTGTTTGATGTAGACTTGTTTCTGTATTTTGATGTACTGTTTTGAGGTTCAAATTGTAGTAATTGCTTAAGTGGGTGTCCCTAGCTTCCAGTAGTGACTCATTTGGGGTCCTCATTGGGTATAATGTTCTAAGAGCATTCCAGCTATTTTGCCTCTGGCTATACCAGTAGTTCAAGACTCATTTTTTCATTATAGGTTTTCTCTTGAGACTCGACTGTATAAATCTGACAGGTGTCCTGTAGGGACCACTATTGCCCTCAGCAGTGGGACATGAAGCTTTAATAATAAAGGAGCTATTTTTTAATTTTCCTTCATCACCAACAATTTCAAAATCGAAAATTCTATAAAATCTCTGCTAGAACATGGCTGTATGCATTTTAATAATGATGAGCCTTTTAAATAAAGTTAGAGAGTAACAGTAGTTTAAGCCACACAGGATTCATGCCATTGACACTTTTTTGTCAACGCATTTCTACAACAGCTGGCATACAAGCATTCCTAAAAGGATGAAAGATAGGGTCCATATAGACTGCAAGACGGTTCTGGCTCATGTATGTTTCACAACATAAAATTCCATAACTAGTTCATAGGAAAGGATGAGGCAGGCACAATAATCTGCTACTGGGGTTATCCCGAATTCCCCTAACTACTGATCAGTAAACTTGTTTTCCCCAGCACAATACTTATACATCTTCATCAGTGAAAAGGGAGATGTCTGTATCAGTGTCTTTGGAATTAGATGAGGAAAAGAAGTATGTCCCACCACTGGCCATGGGATAGAAGAAACCTACAAAGAGAAGTGAAAACATGCAGAACAATGCTGTGAATTTTGGTACTGCCTAGACTTCATGAACACGTACTGGAATGAGGAAAATAAACTACTGCTTTTGAACC
The DNA here is from genome assembly GCF_031143425.1 of Pleurodeles waltl. Lineage (NCBI taxonomy): Eukaryota > Metazoa > Chordata > Amphibia > Caudata > Salamandridae > Pleurodeles > Pleurodeles waltl. The sequence goes on along the minus strand of NC_090448.1, from coordinate 160,212,748 downwards.
CACAGGATTTGTGATAATCCCAGTTTGAACTTTGACATATACTTTTGGCCTTGTTGGGCTTCCAAGTTGTGTGGAAACACCACGGTTCACAGTTCTTTTCCCCACTAACACTTCATCAGGATAAAATTGCCAAATTGTGCACAAGGGATATGGTCTGGAATGGGAGAAAACAATGTATGAGTCTGTGCAATGTTTGATTGCCCTTTCTTCCCATTACTATGAGAAAAAGATCCAGCTATACAGAGGTCTTAGTCAGTCCATCACAGTTCTGTCATAAACTGCTGACATGTAGTCTAACGTTAATAACCTGGGCTCTTAGACCGTCTCGTCACTGGGTATGACTGGAATTATGTTCAGATCTTTCCATGGGTTAATGATAACTTTGATCCAGCGTTGGCAGATCCAGCGTTGGCAAATCCATGGTCCGTGGAAAACAGCTGACCATGCCATCATGTTGTCTATGTGATGTACTGCTTGAGTGGGTGGGTCGAACTCCAGCAGAGTCAGCCTACCAACTGTTGCCATCCTCCTATCAGCATGCTTGACATTTGGTACAAACAGTAGAAGCTTACATATGTATATATATTTGGTCCTTGCTGTGCTACCCCTGGACACAGTTGACATGATGGGTGCATTACCTTAACCTCTCTCAGAGCACAGGGACCAAAGCATCCTCCATGGACAAAGAAAATAGGAATTAATCTATGTTTTCCACACTCTTGTGGGCACAGATACAAGAGAGGCCTATGAGGTGGAAGCTGCAACAAGGAGACAACCAAAAGGAATGGATGAAGGATCTGTCTCTCTCAAACCTGTTTAGACCTCATAGGGAAGGAGTGCATCGAGAAAGAAAGACCCATAGTGCTGTACTCTCTGTTATGTTGTTTAAAGTTTATGTACATTTATGACTGTTGTCTTTGTAATGTTCTTGTACACGTCACAGCACAGCCCGCTCTCCAGGAGGCTTGTACCCCACACATTCCACACCCGTCCCTCAAGGGCGTCAACAGTCAGGTGACCTTACTAATGAAAGTGAGCACGTGCCTTCACTACAGTGCACCAAAGTACGTGAGGGTCCGTGGCAACTTTTGTGAAGTGTGGTCTGCGCAAACATCGACACTGCAGCCTCCAGTTTCAACTTACAACATGTTTCCGTTTTTTTTAATGGCATCCTAGTCCACCCGCTGGGGCTTTGCTCTATGATCTGTGAAGAGATACAGTTAAAATAAAAATATTATTGTGCAGCACGGCTCCTTTCCCAACCGAATGTGAGATATGATAGCACAAGCTGACATCATGATGGTTTCATGCATTTCATTTTTATTATCTGTTTAGTCATATGTCAAATGCTACCATCAGCGTCCCATTGCCCTGCAGAAGGCAGTATTGTTCATGAATTAGTGACATAATACATACATTTCCTTCAAAGAAGAGTCACGGACGTATTTCTGTTTTAATGCAACTGATGTTAGAGCCCCCAAAGCAGTATTTTCTGTTTTCAACATTAAATATATGAAAGCCCAGGGCCCCTTTTGATCATTTATTAGGTGCAATAAAATCGGTGTTCTCAGTTCATTCTTATTTGGTACCTATCCATAGCAATAAAAAATGTGCAATTGACACATACTATATTAGTAAATTATCTTTCTTGACGCAGACCAGGGAAGGCGTATGCATAACTATTGAACTCGCCAATCACGTTAGATCCCCATAGAACATATTACTGCCATGATGGATTAGAGTATAGGAAAGTTCATCATAACATTGTCTTTGCTCAAAATTATGGCTTTTGTGATTAGAAAGGGAGTCTGAAGCTTGACAACTTATAAATCTGTTATGTTTTTAGGCACTGCAAGTCAGTAGAATATTGTATAATGTAAAAGGCTTTGTTAGTGAATGGGCAGTGTTTTCTTTAGAGCGACAGGCATATTTTACCAAGTCACATTTACTGCAAGGATTTACAACAATGTATATCTATTTTTAATGTTCTCTTTTTTGGCGGGGGGAATATTAGCCATAAATATTTTTGCATATGCATTGATGCTACAAGTAGACTTTATAAAACAAAGAGGGCACACATTGAGCAAAGGCGGTCAACATATTGAAGTAGTAGTAGTAATAAACAAGTTTATTTAAACCACCGGTTTGTCAAACATCACAATACATACATTTTGATATAAATGTCTTACAAATTCATTATACATACTTTTTGTTATGAACATTTTTAACAATTCCTTTCAAAGCCTTCAATCCTATTTAAAGCCAATAAAACCCTTTCCACTGCATATTTCTTGAAAATAGGTTTTAAAAACAACGTCTAAAGAATAAAAAAGTATAAACAGTCCATTAACACATGTATTTGAGAACAGTGCACGTCTAGCTCACACTTGTAACTCTCTTAGGCACATCTAATGTTTAGCTTTCTCTCTGCCAGTGTCAAAGCCAGGTTCTGTCCCACATAAAATTTTAAAATTGAAAGCCTTATTACAGAATTTGGTATATGTTAGACCTGTCATTCATGGAGTGCTTGTCTCCCTAACTTTTTGCTTCAGACCTCCTGTTTTTGCTGACTTTGTTTTTGTTGGCCTTAGGACTCCATGCAATTGACCACTGCTAACCAGGGCTAAAGTGCTTGAACTCTCTCCTTAAAACATGCTCAACTGGCTAAAAGCCAATTGGCATGCTTATTTACTTGTACGTCCAAAGTAAAGTGGTACTGCCTGTGCCCAGGGCCTGTAAATTAAATGCTACTTGTGGACATCCAGCACTGATTGAGCCACCCACTTAAATAATACATTTTACTTTAAACATGTCTCAGGCCTGCCATTGCAACCTGTCTCTGTGCAGTCTTACACCAACATTTTGCCCTGGCAAAGTAAATCTTTTTTCAGGCCCAAACATTCCTTTTTAATACATATAAGTCACTCTTATGGTAGGTCCTGGACAGCCTACAGGGCAGGGTACAATGAATTTAAAAAGTAGGACATTCACTTTTAGGTTTTACATGACCTGGTAGTGAGAAACTCTTAGATTCATTTCTTCACTATGGCAAGGTCTATTTCTTCCATAGGAAGTTACCTTATTACATTTGTAAGTGCAATTTCCAAATGAAAACAGTAGCCAGTTCAAGTTTAGTGTCTCTGGAATTGTAATAAAAATCCTAACTTATGACAAAGTCAGATTTTGACTTTCAATTTTGAAAATTACACTTTTAACAAGTTGGCATTTAATTTTCTTGTCCTAGGAATTTGGTGCCTGCAGCTTGTCTCTTTGATGCAGATCCTTGCAACTCTCTGCTACTCAGGATTTAAGGTATTTTAGTTCAGCGGGCCTAACTGGGTGTAGTTCACAGTTGGGCTTTGTGTATTCCTCCTACACAGCAACTCACAATGGGGAGTTTAGGTGGTACTGGATGGGCCATCGCTGGCAGGATGGGAGGGAGGAACAGGGCCCAGCCCCACTTACAGTTAACTAAGCTGTGTTCTGCCTCTACAGAAAGATCTGCATGCCCCCCATAGTTAGCCAGGACGCAGGGCCAGGAGCGCATGGCACTTTAAAGGCATGCCCATAGAAAAGTCTCCCCACTTCAAAGGCACTACTCGGTACAAATACAGGACCTCAGAAACAAACTCTTCAGCACACTTTTGGACCTGTGGGTACTCTGCCACTCTGCTGCTGAAAGGACTGCCACTCTGCTGGACTGCTGTTCTGAGGGACTGCTGCCTTGCTGTGCTGCCCTGCTGCTTTCTGCACTCTTGCCTGAGTGAGAAGGACTAGACCTGCATCTCTTGAAACTAGAACCCAGAGTGACTCCAAGGGTTAGTTTTTGAGGGGTCTCTCAGGACAGATGTGGAGTACTTAGCATTCAAATAATTGAAACCTCTCATCCTTGACTCCAAAACACTTCTTTCTTTTAATTCCCTTTTTTTATATTGAAAGAGGGTCATCACATTTAAAATCCTGTATATTATAATATTTTGCAAGTGTTAGCAGACGTCCTCTGACTTGTCCTGTCCATGTTCTCTCACTATTACAAATTTATTTTCCACACAGCTAGACTTTTGTTTCACAAGATATTATCTGTTTATGCCAAAAGTGAAGAGTTCTATGAATTTACCTTGGTTTACACTCTTATGACATTAACCCTAGTACTGAGGGGCGTGTCAACAGGTTTCTAACCCAATCATAACCTGTGCTCCTCTCCATATAACAGGAGTGGCGGCACCATAGCTTTGTGAGCCCAAATGCTTGGTTAAATTGAAGGGCCCTATAAGTCTTTTTTGATTTCTTGAGCCCACCCACTGTCAACCCTGCTTGGGTTTTTAAATTATCTAGATACAACTTACATTGTAACTTTTTATTAAAAGGCATATCCGGATATTTATATGAGGGCGTCTTCTTCACAATCATTTCTCCGATCGACCACCTAAATGTTTTTTTTTTAGATAAACACACCAACTTAGTAGTTTTTTCTATATTAACTGTTAATTTATATTTATTGAAAACATCCAATGTTCTTTGAAAGTCTACCTGAGTTATATCTAGGATGATTAAATCATCAGCCCAGAGTAGACATGATATATGTAGCCCTCTCATGCAAGGGGAGAATGAGTGAGTGGCCTGTAATGTTGCAGGAAAGTCTGCAAGGTACAATACAAAGGGGTTGGAGGCCAGTACACAACCCTGCCTTAACCCATCATGAAACAGAATTTTCTGGAAGAGTGAGCCCCTATTATCTAACTCTATCTTGGCCCAGTTTGCTCTTGCAATATAGCCAACAAGATAATTGGGATTTTTACATATTATGTAGTTTTTTCCCAAACAGTGGCCCAAAGTTGGAAGGTGGCTCATTAGTTGTGTGGCATGCACAAGTAATGGGTCCTCACACGACCACCACTGGGAACCAAACACCCCATTGTAGCGCTTGACTCTCATAGGGTAGCATTGCAGAGCAGTCCAAGGCTTATTCAAGGGAGGTGGTGTGGGCTAGTAATCCCCATTCACAAGCACACAAGCATGGCACTCAATAAATGGTTATCCAGTCTGTGTTTTTTCTTTTGATAAAGTAAAAGTACATTTAGTACACACAAACACTACTCAATACTATCCAACAAATTACAAATATACACAAATTAATGGAATTACCCTAGGATGACGTTGTGTAATCTCTCATGTCTCCCCATAGGGGAAATATAATCCAACAACCCACAAGGCAAAACAATCTCTTGCATCCCAATGCAACATTTGCCTGAAATGTAGAGTGAGAGCACCAAAATCTGGCAAATAAGCACATCTACTGTGCAAGAGAGTGATTATCAGTCTCATGACACAAATCAGCATTCCAAGAAACATATAAAAACAGGTTTAAATACTTTAAAAAGTAAAGATTACTTTTGGATTACTTTTAGATTACTTTTAGATTGCTCTTTGATTACCCTGGTCTAACCTGGTATAACATCACACTCTTGATTAATCTGGCAGTCCTACAAAACAAAGAACACAAGTTCTAAGAGGCTTGTGCTTGGCAGAATGTTGGAACCCTTGAGGGGTTATGATGTCTTTGTCCCTCCCAACCTAGGGTGGGGACACAAACATTGTGTTGGGGGGATACTGCACCGTTCCTGCAGCACCCCCAGGCAATGGGCACTTGGTTGGTGGTGACCCTATCCTTATGCAGCCACTGCGAGCTGAGCACTCAGGTCTGGATGATGTTGGGCCTCACAAGGCCTTGGTGGAGATATGCACATCTAATGAGCAGCTGCCCCACTGTTCCCTGGGAAGCCGCTGTGCTTTCTTTCATGCAACCTCACATTGCCACGTTCCTCTTGGTTTGGGGGGTGTCCGGCATCCCCGAATGCTGGCTTCGCTGGAGGGCAGCGCGGGGATCCTACCCCCGGCTGCCCTTGTGTTTTAGGCAGGGGGTGTCCAGTCCCACCTGGACACCTCTGTCATGCTGCCTCCTTGGTGAAGGGCACTGTGGGGAGCCTACCCCAGGCTGCCCTCATGGTTGGGGGGGTGTCCGTCACCCCCGTCAGATGAGTGCAGTTGGGGAGCGGCTCGGGGAGCCCACACCTGGCCGCTCCCGCCAGCTCCCCGCACAGCCAGCACTTCCAGGTGCTGCTGCAGGAGCCAGCCTTTCCTTTGGTGTCTGCATGCTCCTGCAGGAAGACACGTGTGGCTGTGGCAGCCGTCAGGGCCGCCTGGGGGAGTGTGATGGCACTCCCCCTCCTTCTCTGCCACACTGGGGCCCTGGAATAGGGTCCAGGGCACCTCCTCATCATCCTGGAGAGAGCGACGGCTCTCCCCGCCTTCGGCCTCCCATTAGGGCCCTGGAATGTGGTCCAAGACCCCTTTTGCCACTTTTCACGGGGGTGCAACTGCGCCCCTGAATTCCTCTTCCAGGAGGGGCCCCGTAATGGGGTCTGGGGCCCAGGTTCCATTTTTCATGGGGAGCGCGACGGTGCTCCCTGACTTGATCTTAGGCTGCTAGTACTTCCTCATCCGGTGGCCATCTTCATTGGGGACTAGTCTTCTTGGTGGGGCCCCGGGATGGGGTCTGGGGCCCCTTTCTGCCATCTTCACAGGGGGGTGCGACGGTACTCCCCGTCTTCCTTTGCCATTGGACCCCTGATGGGGCCTGGGGCCCTCCGAGTTACTCTTCACAGGGGTTGCAATGGCGGCCTCCGGCTTTACTTTGTTTTGGTGGCAGCCCCCGGGCCAATCCCGGGGCATGGACCAGAGCAGCAGTGGAGCCGTACGTGCTTCGCCGCTCACCTGAACATAGGTCAAAGGTCACAGACCTTCTCCTTGAGATATCTCGGCCCGAGTGCCTATTGTGATGATTTGTGTGTCGTTTCACTCCTGGTGACGAGCCCTTGCCACCCGGAGCACTCTCCTTAGGCCTCCGGGCCTAGAAGGCTCCCAGATTTCTTCTGGGGGTCCTCATTTTCTTCTGGGCAGCGTGCTCCCCCTGAGTTAGCCCAGCATTCCCCCAGCTAGTCCTCAGGGGGAGTAAGTGGGCCAGCTTACCTGGCCCTGGCCTGCACCTCACTGGGCCTGAAGCTCTTGAGGGAAGGAGTCCCTGCCCCAGGGGGCAGTCAGGGGGTTCTTCTTTCCAGTTGTTCATGACGCCCGTCTGCAGTCTCAGTGTCCAGCAGTGAAGCACAGCCAAGAGAGAAAGCTCTCTCCTGTGCAGGACCTATTAAGTGGGGGCGGAAGTGTCCAGCAGGCCGGCACCTCCGGCCAATCAAGATGTGCCCCATCATTTCCTTGCTCCTGTCCCCTCCTTCTTGCACAGTCTCATGGGATAGCTCAAGATGGCATCATCCAGGAGCTTGGGCCACATGTGCTCTGAAACGTAGCCCCTCCTTCATAACATTCCTTTCCGGGCTTCTCCGCCCATTTCCTAGGAGGGGCCTACAGCTGGATGATTGATGCAAGACCCTGCTCAGGCAGCTGAATACAGCAGTAATTGACCCTAATCCTGAGATGAGTCAGAGAAAGATGGCATTCCTGAATGACCCATAAGTAGTACAACTATGCTTTTGTAACCTACTGCATCATTCTTTTCATACAGGTTACAGGGTACATTGGTGTGACTCTGGTCTCTATGGGCCCTAGAGGACCTGTGTTATGCCCTAGACCACTCTTTCCCATTGACATTAAATGGAGTGTTCCTACAGTGAAAAGACAGTAAGCACACTGATGTTGACATTTACTGGAGTGCCAATACAGTACAATTACAGTAAGCACACTGACTATCCCTCTTCTGTGTACACCCATTTCATGAGGCCTCTTCCAGGTCACCACCCACTCTGCATAGTTCCTTCTGCGCCAGGCTCCCTATGCGCAGTTCTTGGGCTGGGGACACCAGGAACCCTCCCCGCCCGGGGCCTCCTACTCTTATTGCTCCACAGCAGCCTTTCCTTTAACAAGGCAGCACTGGCGTTCACACATGTAGTCCATTTTACCATAGGTTTACTTTGGGGAGTCCCTGACTAGGAGGCTCCCTCACAGTAAAAGGTGAAAAAAACAGGTGCTCCAAAAAGCGATAAATCAGGGCAGACCAGATGGTCAGAACCATCCTCTCACATCCAATCAACTAAATCAAAAGCTGCACTGAAATTTACATTGCAGCAAAAGAAGGCCCTCCTTATTTCTAGGGTTTTTGAGCCATTGTTCAGAGACTGAAAAAGTGGTCGAATCATGAGTGTCCTTCTTTAAACTCTCCTTGTTCATATGGTATTATATTGTACTCCTAAATCCAACCTTTACAGGTACTCCAAATTAGGTTCTAAGTAAATATTTACCCCCACATCAAACAGGCTATTGAATTGATAATTTTTAGGCTCTGCAGGATCCTCCCATTTCAGGGTTGGTCTTAATACTGCCCCTTTCCAACTATCAGGAAAATCACCTGCACTTGTAAGTAGCTAAAAATCTTGCTCACCAGACAAGTTATCTGGCCCAGCTACTCTTGACAAATTTGATTTTCCAGTTATACCTTTTATAGACCATTTGGATACGTATGAAAAAGCGTTTCCAAAATAAAGCCTTCCCTTGTAGGCTTTTCTTTTTTAACTCATATAAATCTTTGAGACATAAGAAATCCATTCTTCTTCAAGTACCATTGAAACTTGGACATTTCTGACTTCCTGAGTACTCCTTTGCACCAATTTCCAGAACTTTTTCATCCTTTATTCTCATCACAGCCAACATTTCTTCCCAATTTGATTTGTATAGGAGCTTTTTTATTTTTTAAAATTAAAGCAACAAAGTCAGCCTTAGTTTTTTTATGTGTTTTGTTCCAACCTTTATTACCTATTTTTCCCTTTTTTAACTTTATCCTCCTCAGCTTCCTTTTTAGAGCCTGACATTTAAACCACCTGGTACTACTCAGACATTTACCAAACCCTTTAGACTGCTTTGGAACACGTCTCTTTAGTTCTGCTGTCAAGCATTTAACTGCTCTTTGAATAGGCCATGAATAGTCAATGTTAGTGTCTCCAATTCACTTTGCTCATCCATATCTAATTCTATAGAGAGCTGTAGTTGAGCCAATGCTGCATGATGAGCATCGAACATATTGAAAATTTACAAAGTTGTCTAATTCAGCATTTCTAACATAGACAATCAACAGAACCCATTTTCGGTAATCTAGTAAAGGGGGAAAAGACATTGCACAACAAACGTCTTGCGAGCACAGGACTTGAATAATATAGAAAAAACAATTACGTCAGATGATTGACCAAAAACACTTTTTCCCTTACTTTATTAAGCAACTCAAGTTTTGATTTTTGAATTGTATGCCTTGGAGTGATGTTGTAAACTTTCTTTTGTCGAATATGTAGAGAGTTGAGCTTTACTCATGTCCAGAGGACCATATTGCTTTGTTCAGTATCAGAGAATCAAAGGCTGAAGTCAGTTCAAGTTATAAAAGCTGCTATTTAGAATTTGGTAAAAGGGTAAAGGGAGTGGAAATATGTTTCTACTCCCTGAAAGACCAATAGTTTCAGGTATTAACTCAGTGCACAAACCATCATCTCGGTAACAGAAGTGCCATTGTTTCTTAAAGAAACAAGGGATGTCCTCTGTCTTCTGGAGGACTTCCAATTTGACTTTAATACTGACCTCCTGGTCACAATGGATATAGAGACAGACAGTACAGGTCATTGAAACCTTCTTGAGAAATTCTGATATTGACACCATCACTCCTACTATTTTTATTTTGGAATTTGCCAGGATAGCCCCATAAGAGATTTTCTTTGAGTGTGACAGGACATTATACCACCAGGTACAAAGGACTATGATAAGCAGTACCTTTGCCCTTAGCCGGGTGTTGCATCTACACCTCAGACAACCCATACAAGCCTAATATCATCATATGGCAGAGATACATTGATTATGTGCTTATGATCTGGTGTGGGGATATGGAGTGTGTGCTGAATTTCACCAATTGGGTTAATTCTAGAGATCTTTTCCTTAAATTCACGCATCTCTTCAGTAAGGAGACTTTTTTAGACTTAAACACTTTACAATTTGAAAATAACAAGTTTGTAACAAAAGTTTACGAGAAACCTACTCATAAGAATAGTCTACTTAGATTTGAAAGTCATCATCCTAGAGCATGTAGGGAAAATGTACAATTTGGACAACTTTTACGCACTAGACATAACTGCTCGGACATTGATACATTTATGGAGAGGACTGAATGACTTACTGAAAAGCTGAAGGCCCGTGAGTACCCTACAAGACACATAAAACGAGCTCTGAAACAAGCGCAGAATAACAAAATGGAAGAAATTGTGTAAAACATTTCATAAGGAACAGTCAGAGAGGCTGTGTGACCACGTTGGCTTCAATTTCTAACAAAGTGAAGAAAATCATTACAAAACATTGGAAGATACTCCGTAGGACAGGTAATGACGTGCCTCTTCCATTAAGCTTGTTATGAAGTGCACTAGCCTGTAGGACAGACAAACTGTTACATACCCTCATTAGGCCCCCTTATTCAACACAAAAAGGTAAGTGACCTTTTGAGGACTACCATCCCTGAGTGGCCACGTGGAACATGTGCTGCCTGCCCCTTCACCAAGCAACCAAAGGAGACAGACATCGGTGCAAACCGCCGGTTGGTCATTAAATACAACACAAACTGAAACACCGACAATGTTATCTACATGATTCTATTTCCCTGCTCATTAAGGTATATTTGAAAGACTTCATGCAAAATCGGACTAAGAATTAGCAAACATAGAAGTGCCATTCAGTGTAAAAAGAGTGCTGCATGGATGACAAAAAATGTTGTGGAACATAAACAAATTGACAAGGATATCACATTGGCAATGTTACAAAAGAAAATCTTTTGGTAATATGGCACAGAAAATCTTAGAGAGTTGGGAATACAATCTCTAAACATGTATACATGGTTTAATTGATAATATACCTTAGTTATAGCTTACCAAATAGAATAATCACACATTAACAATGTGTATGATGTGATCCCTGACATTTACATTCTACATGTCCATGCCTGTGGTAGGTGCACACTCTAACCATATATACCTCTATACCCCCGAAGGACAATAATCTCCTACACCAACATTTTGAGTGCAATGGGGTGCTCAGCATGCCTCGTTGCATAGCCATTGAGTGCGTTGGACATGTACTTATGACAATTGGTCATCATTTTGACTGTGAGTTTGGTGACGCTATGGCATAAGAATTATGACTTTTGTTAAGAGTAACCATCACAGGGCATATATTGTGACCAACATTGTTCCTTCAAAAAGTTGACCATTAATACCTTTCAAACCACAATAGGTGTCATGAATATACCTTTTTGCCGCCTGTGGCGTGTTCCATTTTCTAGAAGAGCATGCTGCGATAAGAACAACTCTCAAATACACGACTTATTGAGAGCAAAGCCTCTCACTCCAAAAAATTATGATTGAGAACTATTTTTCCAGGCTGGACTACATTCCCCATGTACCCACACTGGGTTTATTGAAGATGCCACCCATAGGCGCTGCACAGTAAATATTGCTGAGAATATTAGACTTTAAAGTCTTCCTGTGGGAATGAAGCTCTCAAAAGCCATGTTCTTGGATTGTTGTTTTTGGGACATGAAAAATACTCCGGCAGTCGGGTTGCTAGAGTTTCGCATGCTTGCAACCAGGCACATAGGGCTTTTAAGAGTGCTGTTAAGAGACACCCAGGTAATGAGGACAGAAGACAGGAGGTCACATCCTCAACAGATAATTCCATAACACGATTGACAATTCCAGCTCATGACACACATCTCCGGATAATACAATATCCTGCACACTTAAAAAAAAGCCCCTGAGCCGCCTCGCCAACAAGAGGCTGCGGTACCCCAGGGACGCTGTTTGGCAGGGTGGGGGAGACAGGATCATGGTAGAAAAGGGGGGAACATGTGCTGCTTTATTAACTTAGGAGAAAGGACAAGCAAGGAGGGCATTACTCCAGGGCCCCACATGCTGGAAAGAGAAGGGAGCACCCAGAGAGGCAGCATCCCTATGCCACGGGGACACCAGGCAACAGCTGGGGAAACAAGCATTGACATAGCCAATAGGTCTCGCCTTTTGGATGTGAATGCAGGTTTGCTATTTTTGTTTTTTTGTTATTTTTGTGCATTAGTAGGAAAGGTAAAGATTAATGATACGCCTATATGTATATGTAATTGCAAGGCTGGTTGGTGTGGGGTGAAAGGCTACCACAGGAAAATTCAGTGAGCAGTAAATTCTGTGGAAAACCTAAAAATGTCAAAGTAATGAAGTAATACCATCACAAAATGTGCTGCATAATTTTAATTTTTCTTGCCGCATAGTTTAGTCAGACCTGTTGCATATTTCGGCTCTCCCCTACTGCATAATTCCAGTGGCCCTGCTTGAATCCACCCGTTTATCGTTAGATACATTGAGCCTCTTTTAGCCCCCACGAGTGGACAGTAAGCAGTTTCTTTAGGGGGTCTTTTTGGCCCATTAATTATCTAGAATGGTGGCCAGCAGGTATATGCTCCCCGACTTTTACACATGCGTTCTATAACGGATGAATGTAAATTACAACTGCGTTGGTTTTCACAGGCAGTTGCCCTTACCTTTTGGCTTTCAATAATGAACACTTTCTCTCAGTTTTTATTTGACCACTCCCTTACAAAAAATCCATCTTCTAGGCATATGACCATCCGAGCCCGGCTTTCCGGTCAGGAGCCCTGGGAATGCTGGGACTTGTAGTGCTACGCGTCCAGCAAAAGAAACAAATATAAAGACTCCTCTAGCAGCCGAGGGTTGGATTAGAGGGTCTCCTCGCCAGCTCAGTTGACGCGAGGGTTTCATGGGGCATTTCTTCTGAGTTATACTAAATAACCATTTTGAAAAACTGAATCAAAGATGACTGTACTCTTAATTCACAAATGTTTCGAGTAGTTTGTCCAACTGGGTCAAGTGATCCATAATAACAGTGCCCTTGAGTCTGACATAATGAAAATGGGGATTAAAAAAACGTGAAATCTCTTCCCTGAGAGGGCTTAGTGAGAACCTAGGGGTTTCTCGGTGCGCTGTCCCTTGAGCAGCCAGCACCATGAGGCCCTCCTCCAGCACCTAAAGTGTTATCCGTGTGTTTCTGCCAGTAATTTAGAGCCCTAGTAAATTAAATATACATCACGCCCTATCCTGTGAAGAATCTAAGTTCCAGGCGACAAAATCTCAAGCAGCCCAGCACAGTTCATAGCAGAAACAAGGAAGGTGGCCACGAGTGACCAGCTCTGGCGGACGAGCCACCCAGGAGGTCCTGGAGGCATGCAGCGCTGAGAAGGGGGCCGAAAGAGCGAAGAAAGCGCTGTGGGTGTGAAGGGGCGCGCGCCGAGCATCCCCAAAAGAATAAATAACAAGCATTTGAACAGCAATAGCTCTCGTGTTCGCTCGAGTTTCAGCTATTAGCGTTTTCTTGCCACAAACTGAAAATAAAAAGTAAAACAGTTGACATAAGCAGCTGGTTCAAAGCGCTGCTGAGAGCTCGCAGAGACAGACAAAAGGAACAAGCCTTTGTAATGCAAGAACAGAAAATGTGCGAGGGAGAGTAATGAATGGAATAAAAAAGTCACACATCAAGTAAGTAATAGACTAGAGCCCTGTTAACAGAAACAGACTGGGGCCACTGAAGCATCCAGCGCTCTGGTCAAATGCTATTAGCCTTTGAACAAAGTAATCCCTAAGCACATGCTTCATAGGCACAAGTGGAAGGGTACAAGTACTAGGGCCATGCTCCAGGGGAGTGTACAACTGTGGAAAAGGTGGGACAAAGAGCAAGGATTGACCACTAGCAAGCAAGGATTTTTTAAGGACACTGAAACAAACCAGTGAAAAAGCAGAGACCCCACAAAGAAGTATATAAGTATATACTAAAGTGTATACAAGAGGCCTCGAATGCTCGACCTAAAAACAGAGAGCTGGCAACAACAGTAGAAATACATGCTAACAGGACGAGATCAAATTTAAAAGCACACTTTAAATGCATGCAGGCAGACGCTGTAAATGCGTGCATCCACAGCAAGATAACTAAAGGTAAATAGCAAACGCTGAGCAGCCTTAAAAAAATAATAAAAAAAGAAGTTCAAGCCACAAACACAGAGCAGATGAGTATGAGTACTTGGGCCACTGGATACTGATAAGAGAGAAACACACTAGGGAAAATGCTTCAACTAATAAAAACAAAGGAAAAGTAAAGTGACAAGCACATGGACAAATCACAAGTGAAGGCGGGATGTAAGACCCTTTTTAGATATATTTAATAAAATAGATTTCGCAATCGATGCACAGGCAAAACCTAAAAACACAAGTGTAAGATTAGAAGGCGTGTAGAACTCAGATGGCTGAAAAGACTTAATGAAACTGATGTGAAGAATATCAAACAATACAAGTAACACCTGTTTTCAAATCCATCTGATAACTCCTTATTTTTTCCACCAGAACATCGAAAAAATATGGTTGAGAAAAGAATGTAGAAGCTTAAATGTTAAGAACAAAAATATCATGAGGATATATATAAGTTAGAAATGGGGTCTCTAGTTGGCAGTCAGTATACACCTTGTCCAAGTAGGGATCCTCACTCTAGTCAGGTTAAGGATAAACCCTGCTCACCCCCTTAGTAGCTTGGCACGAGCAGTCAGGCTTATCTCAGAGGCAATGTGCAAAGTATTTGAACACACACACAGTAACACAGTGAAAACACCACAAAAGTACTCCACTCCAGTTTAGAAAAATAGTCAATGTTTATGAGTAAAACAAGACCAAAATGACAGAATCCAACAAACACAAGAAAAGAGATCAATTTTTAAAGTTAAAAGAGTCTTAATCCCTAGTAATTAATGGATGTGTTCTTTTAGCACAAAGTACCTGGTATGCAACAAAAAATAAATCAGCAGAAGAGGTGATGCATCAGAAAAGTAAGCAATGCATTAATTTCTTACTCGCAAGTGAGTCCATGCGACGATTCTTTCCCCACTGGGTAGGCAATGAGTCGATTTTTTCCCTGGAGGATGATATGTCTTTTTCTGGCCATGCAGCCTTCATTCCTTGCACTGATGTTGAAGATTTGACGCCCAGAGATGATGAGTGGAAAATCCAGATGCACGGCAACAATGGATCTGCGCTGAAGCACGGGATGCGTGGATCTCACCGGTGTTGTGTCAAGTTTTCAGCTGTGGTGCAGGCGCTGCATTGATTTATCTGCTGCAACGGCTGCTGTGCGTGGATTTTTCCTTAGGTCAACAGTTTCCACTTCCAAGGGCCCAGAGACTAGAGTTGGCACCACTTAGCAAGTCATGACTCTCCGCAGAAGAGCCCAAGCACTGGAGGATGAAGTCTTTGATGCCCCTAAGACTTCACAACAGAAGGCAAGCTTAGTTCAAGTCCTTGGAGAACCTTGGAAAGCAGGATGTAGAAAGCAAAGTCCAATCCTTTCACTCCCAGGGCAAAAGTAGCAGCAGCAGGCCAGCACAGCAAAGCAACAGACAGAGTTTGGTGGGTCCTCCTCAAGCATACAGCTCTTCTTCCTGGCAGAATGTCCTCAGTCCAGAAGTGTTCTGAAATTGTGGAGTCAGCTGTCCAATACCTATACTCATTTCTGCCTATGAAGTAGGCAAACTTCAAAGGAAGGGTTTTGTAGTGCATAAGACCCTGCATCTCCCTGCCCTGGCCGCAGACACACAGCAGGGGGTTGGAGACTGCTTTGAGTAAGGACAGGCACAGCCCTCTTCAGGTCCAAGTTTCAGATCCTTTCTCCAATCTAGCTCAGGAAGACGCATCAGGATATGCGGGACACACCTCAGCTCCCTTTGTGTGACTGTCTAGAGTGAATTCATAAACAGTCTGTAACAGGCAGGCGACTCCTGTTAAGGAAGGAAATGGGCTGGGAAGTGTACCATACCGAAGTTCATAGGGAAGTGTACCGACGTCAGGGAGAAGGAAAAGGGGCCGGAAGAGAGACAACAGGGGGAGAAAGATGCCGACCCGGGAGCTCAAGGACTGACACAGCAGGGAGAAGGAGAAGTTGAGGAGTTGCTGGACCGTAAGGGGAGTGTTCCGTTGGCAGACGGGACTGCAGGGCAGACTCAGAGAAGTAGTGGAATAGAGGGAGAACACCGCGATGGATGGGGAAACCCAGGGAGAAGCGAAGAGGTCTGCCACATCCCCAGAGGGACGTGGCTTTTTCAAGTACGTGAAAGCGCTTTTGTGTTTGCTTTCGCGGTCGTATTTGCATAATATTAAAAAGGGCAGGGGAAGGAAGGAAGGGGGAAGGTGTGGGAAACGAGAGCCATGCCTGAATAGCCACTTAAGTCCTCCCTGGCATTAACTCACGGTGACTCCCCTCCCCCCCCTTTGCCACAAAGGTGACGTTTTGGGGGCACATACGGTTTGCTTGATTTAAAGAGAGTCAGTTCAAGAACCCCCTCACACAACCTCCACCTCTTTGCATGCATTAATGAATAGAAAAGACCACTTACCTGCAATCCATTTGAAAGTCTTGCGTAGCATGTGAAGGGTGTTGAAGCAGGAGGATGATATGGCGTTGATTTGCTGGAGAGTGATGAGTCAAGTATGATGCCAAGATTGCATGCGTGGGTGGTGGGTGTTGGGGGTGGTCCAAGGGTGGTGGGCCACCAAGAGTCATTCCATGCTTTCTTGTTGGGACCGAAGATGATGATCTCTGTTTTTTCTGAGTTCAATTTGAGGTGGCTTGCTGTCATCCAGTTAGCGATGGCGAGGAGTCCGGCGTGTAGGTTATTCTTGGCGGTAGATGGGTTCCTCATGAGGGAGATGATGAGCTGGGTGTCGTCAGCGTATGAAATGATGGTGAGGCCGTGGGGGCTGATGATGTTGGCGAGAGAAGCCATGTAGATATTGAAAAGGGTAGGGCTGAGGGAGAATCCTTGGGGGACCCCACAGATGGTCTTGGTGGCTGTAGACTGGAAAGGAGGGATGTTAACTCTTTGGGTTCTTTTGGAGAGGAAGGAGGTGAGCCAGTCCTGGGCTTTGTGGCGAATTCCGGCATCGAAGAGGCGTGTGCAGAGGGTTTGGTGGCATACGGTGTCAAAAGCTGCGGAGATGTCTAAGAGGATGAGGGCGACGGTTTCGCCCTTGTCCAACTGGTCCTGATGTTGTCTGTACAGGCGATGAGGGCGGTCTCGGTGCTGTGGTTTTTGCGGAATCCAGACTGGGAGACGTCGAGTACGTTGTTGTCTTCTAAGAAGCGAGACAGTTGGGGGGCGATGATTTGGCTGGCCTTATTGAAGATGTGGTGGGGGTAAGAGTGTCTTGGGGAGCCTGAGTGGATGGAGCTCATGGTTTTGCCGATTTCTTCATCGTTGGTGGGGGTCCAGGTGTTTAGTAGGTTGGTGGGCAGGGTGTTGTGGTGTTGGTTGTGTCGGTTGTGGTGGTGGTGGGTGCTGATGATGTGAAGCTGTCATGTATGTCTGCGATCTTGCGGTGGAAGTAGATGGAGAGGGAGTTGCAGAGGTCTTGGGAGTGTGGAAGGTCGATGGTGCAGGATTTGGATTTTGTGAGTTCTTTGATGATGGCAAAAAGTTCCTTGCTGTTGTGTGTGTTGTTGCCTATGCATTCTTTGTAGAAGGACCGTTTGGTGGTCCGGTTGAGTTGGTGGTGTTTGCGCATGGCTGATTTGAGGGAGGAGAAGTTGCTCATTGAGGGTTCTTGGCGCCAGGCTTTCTCAATTTTTCGGCATTCTCATTTGGAAGACTGAAGTTCTGTGGTGAACCAGGGGGTGCTCTTGATGGTGCGGGTGTTGTTTATTTTGAAAGGGGCGAGGGAGTCTGAGCAAGTTTCTAGCCATCGTGTGAGGTTGAGGGCGGTGGTGTTGGGGTCATTGGTACTGGGGGGTGGAGCCTCTATGTTAACTCATTTTCTATGCAAATTCAACACTCAGAATACATGAATATTCATTAGTAAAATTCAACCTTAACAGCATCTGCATTTATTTTTGAGGATCAGCACTTATCTTTCGTTTATAGAGAGCAAGTTTTGGAAAAACAAAAAAGCAGAAAAACTGATGTAAAGAAAGACAGAAAAAGAGTCACAAAGGAAGAAAGCATTAACCTGCAGGAGTGAGATAAAGAGAAAGAGGGTGTATGTTAGTGGATTAAAGAGGCATGGGGGGATTTGGATACATTGCACATGTTAAAATTAAGGCCTGTTAAGCAGGTTTATTTCCATAGTTACTGTAATTAACATATGTTGTGCCTACTAGAGACTTGTATGTGGAGTGTGATCACAGTGATGCATGGTGCATCTGGTGGGGAGGGCCGAGTAGTTCCATTGGTGTACTTGCTCACTTTTGCATTTACCTTTTTTATGGAACTGTGACACTCGCAGTACTTGCCCTCATTCAGGGGCATTAATTCACCAAAATGCCTGGAAGTAACATGACACACCCTTTGACCTGCACACATGCTAAAACATACACACACATTCACACTTACACACACTCTCTCACTCGAGTAAACACACTTTCACCCACAAGCACACACACAATACACATTTAAAAGCATTTTTTTTAAACTTACCTTTGTTACCAGGGAAGGTCAAACTCCAGCTTATTGTTCTCCATGTTTTATTACATTATTGTAAATAATGTGTTATTAGTCATTACTAGTTTAATAGGCAAGCATTGGTAAACACAATAGGTTTCATCTATTTGATTAGTAATACGTTTTTTTTGTAAGTTGCAGCGTGGTGAACAGTTGTGCAATATCATTCATTTTGAATTGAAGATCTTGTGTCTCTCATTAATGGAAAAACGTGCAGTAAAAGTGATTACATGAAGTAAATAAAATTAAAGGGCACACTGTGGTGTTAATAATGGCACTGCTTGTAATAGACTGTGGAAAGAGAGTGTTTTATACATTTTCACACTACTAATGTTATTGTTTGAGCAGGCGTTCTCTTTGGCAGAGTGGAGGTAAATGGGGTTAGAGTAGCAATCTAATGCAATCTAGAGGCTAAATGGTCTGAATGTTTCTTTATTTTGTAAATGTGCATTATATATGTTGATAACTGTGTGCCGCCTGCAGATCACGGGTTCCAACAGGGCCTCACTAGGCCTTTCATTCGTCATAGATCAACAAATTGGGTGCTCCCAGCTTTGATGACGTATGACTACATAACAGGTAATTTGTTTGTGTTACTAATCACTATTTTAAACGAAACACAACACATATTACCAGCTGGGCATTTTGTATTTATTACATTTTATATTATTATTTTCTAGACTCATTTATAAATGTTGCTTTTATCTCAAGATTGATATTTGCGATGTCAACTGAGGCTTCCCAGAAAACGATGGTAGCAAGCACGCAATTATAAACAAGTTTGCACACCGTTTTCTTACACAATGACCCGGTCCAATTACTGATGTTAAATTCACAGGCACATGGGTAAAAATGAAAGCCAGTGCAGTATGTGCTCTTTGGCGTCTACAATGTTGTATTCGGAGCCTGGCTTAGGTTTTCATTTCTCCCTACACTGCATTGATACAATAATTTTAAGTGAAGTTTTATGTATTGTCCAGTTTTTATGTCACTTTTTTCAAAGCCTGTTTTTTTGCCGATTAGCTGTTTTCCGTCACATTTTTCAAAGCCCTTGATTTTGCTGATTAGCTGTTTTCCGGATCCGAATTTAGATCTTTTGTTGGAAGGGAAGCATCAAATGAGCTCCTCTGATGAATCGATGTTTGCCTTACAAGTTACGGACAGGCTTGTGGGAACCTCGTTCTTAAACCTTTCTTCTATCACACTGAAAGTCTGCTGTTTTTTCACAATTCTCTCTGTTTATGGAGGCAACATGAACCCACTTTTGTACATGGAACCAATACTCAGCTGAGACTCTCATGCATCATGTTTTGGCCGCTGACACTTCTGGGGCAGTGTGAGGGTAGGCCCTCTTTCAAAGTTTAGACTGACAAGAGCATGCTCATAGCAGTGTACCCCCCTCACTTCTAATTTAAGATTCAGAGAAAGTCACAGGATTTCAGACAGCAGATCCTCGGCTGCCTCTGCCAACAGAAACCCTAGACGCAGAAGTGTGTCTCGCCAGGTAACAGTGCGGCAACCCTGCCCTATTTAGGGTGAAGTGATCATTACTCATTCTATCTGTTAATTAGTCACCATTAGCAGGGGGAATAACGCTTAATAACCTAGACTGTGCTTTGTTTGGAAGTGCATTCTACCATCACTACCTAAGTTAATGTACACTGAACCATGAGTTAATGAACTGGAGCTCATCACTGCTTGGTCGATTTTGTAAATGCCAATATAATGTTTCATGAAAAACGAAAGCAGGGCTACATTTCAAATGCAGAGAAGTCTTCCCTAGAGGTCCAAAATATGACACAGCTTAATTTAAAACAAGCGCTGCCTCGCAACAAAAGGGAGCACTCGAGTGGGGGCCTGCTTTGGCCCTGGGGAGACTGGTTAGTGCATGTTGCCCCGGTGTGGCTGGTGAGTGCTGTTGCAATCACGGTTCAAATCTCGGTGTGAGGCACAACATTCAATATTTCTGTGCAAATCATTTAATCTCTCTGTGCCTGTGAAGCACTCTACCTTCTTTGGGGTTTGCACCATGTGTAAAGTAGCAAATCAATTAAGAAAATAAGTTCCAAAACCAAAGTGGATGAACAAAGTACTTGGGGCTCGGGACACTGATAGGAACAAATATGAGGAACATGCACTGGTAAATGCAGAAAATAGTGCTACAGCCAATAGAAATGGAGGAAACGTAAGTGGCAAGCAAAAGAGCCAATACAAAGCAAATAAAGCAAGGGAAAGGGATGTAAGTCCCTTTTAAGATTTATATTGAATACAATAGATTTCACAAGCATAGTGCAAGAGATGTGCAAGCTAAACCTACAAAGGAGGAGTTGCCACTGTGTTCCTGGCACTGCTTTTGCCATTTCTAAGGCCAGGGGTCGCTAAAGCAGTGCCAGAGGTTGCAAGGGGCAAGTCAAGAGTTGCAATTGGAATCACTGGTGGCTCCTGAATGATATCTATGCCCTCAATGCTTGTCCCTTGCCTTGCCACAGCAGCTGTGGATGTCTGTCCAGCGCCATGTTTACAGTTTAGTTTCAGTCCCTGAAGAGACAGGAACTAAAGTTTCTCATGTAAGCAACGGATAGCAGGCTCTCTCATGAAAACAAAAAACTATACAGACAGTCAAGACAGAGATTATGTGGGACATAGGTAGGTAGAATGTTGGAATTAAATATGAAATACAAAACACAAGGGGTTGGATCTGGGCTTGGCAGTTGGAGTTGTGAATGTTTCTCTGTTGGTCATGCTGGCACCACTCCTTGTGATGATCTTGACCTACAATACATAATCACATATTTACTTAACTGCATGGAATTAATCTTTCCAACAGTTTTGTTGTGGAAAGGAACTGCTGCTATGGATTCAAACTGGCCATAAAAACGTGACTCCGTGGTTGGAGGTTACAGGAAGATCACATAAAAGTTATTTTGATGAATTTGACCTAAACAAATTTAAAGGCTGAAGTTACAGAAAAAAAGCTATAATTCCACATTTCGAGAAAAAGCTTTGATGCTTTCTAAGGTTTACTTGCGATAACAATGCGACCATAATTCCCCAGTGCAAATGATAACTCTAACTAAATCATCGATAACATCAGAAATTAATCTCCAACAACATAATCAACGATGCAGGCATTTCCTACGTGTCTTTATATGTATCATCCCTTTACCGGCAGGGCCTGCTCTTTAACCAGCAGTGATTTGCAATTTTGCATCCCAAGATTGAAACTTTAAATGGAAATTGAAACATATAGGGCACCTGGCTTTATTTACTTCCTACTTAACCAATCTGCATGAGTTTTTCACAATAAAACTTATGCAGACACATTTTATTTTCAGGTGGTTTTCTGCAGATACGTAAATGGGGCCAAAGATATAAGCGACCCACAATGCAACACCAGAATGTACACAATGGTCCTGAGCACTGTCTAGTGAGCACCATATGTTGGTACTGGAGACTTAGGGCTAGTGTTAGTATTAGTTTTAAGGGTATACACCTTCTTCCCCAAAGTGCAGCAGTGATGTAAAAAAACACATTAGTTTGTGAACTAAGGCCCTCATTTACTAAGTTTTGGCACAGGACATAACCACAAGACTTTTTGCTGCGCTGCACAGCCCTGCGTCAAAACAAAGGGCAGGAATGAGCTGTACCCCCTGCACTGGTGCACAAATTGCTGCCTACCACCAACGCAGGAACCCATACACAATGGTGTAATGGTGCCTGCATTGCAAGTATGATTGTTTATGTGCAGAAAGGGAAACCTTTCTGCACATAAACATTCATTATTGGCATTTTCCTTAGAAAGAGGACAAAACGGGGAGAAATAACGTTATTTCTCCCCGTTGAGCCACTATAACGCCAACCCTGAGGTGGCACAGAAATCTAACGCATTCCCAGACTTATAAATCTGGGAATGCATCAGTTTCCATCAGAATCCGTGGGTGCTGCGTGGTAACACCCACAGCAACACCCATGGAACACCATTTTCAAGCAGTGTAATGCGTGAAAGGGGTCCATATTTACAAGGCCATGAAAAGTCACGCAAGGTGGCTTTGCGTGGTCGTGTAAATATGGGCCAGCACACAGCGTTACTGGAGCATAAAAAAATGACACTCCAATGGCACAGTGTGCCGCTAGGGCCTCGTAAATGAGGCCCTACATTTTTATAAACCCTTTTTATGTTTTTTTTTGTATTACCAACATGACAAATGTAAGTTACATTACAATTTACGGTTACATTATCAGCACATGAGTATTACCCTTTGTGCAACCTCGATATAGCATTTAAAGAGTGAGTACCAAATTAACTGGCAAATACATTGCCTCAATGATAACAATGATTTTGTCATCACGTTTCTAGCGCTCAATAAAAGAAGAAAAAAAAACAATCTTACTACAACTACTAGGCCTAGTCAAAAGACTGCCCGAAGTTGGATTTGAAAACACCAGAGTAATCTAGTTTTGTTTCAGAGAAATGACACGTTTCGCTCCCGTTTCCCATGTAGGAGTTAGGGTAGCCCCCCACGTCCCCCACCTCTCACCAAAATGGACACAGCATAAGACTTTTCAGAGCAGCCCATGAAGGTGACAAGCATTGCTGGACTGGTAACCAAAAGAATGCCCAACAAACATGTTCAAACCAGTGCCCTCACTCCCCCACTAGCTCTTGCTTCCATCCATCCACAATCTGTCTTCCTCCTTCACTCCCCCATCCCTCCCTGGTCCTTCCTCATTCACTTTCGTTCTAGTTGCTTATGGCACCTCCTGAGTCTGCTGCTATAAAGTGCCATAGAACCCAGCAGTGGCCCTGGGACTTAGAAAGCAGCCTCCAACAGCTTCAGGAAATGCCTGATGAGATAAAAAGCCAGTGCAAACATCTTCTGCTCCGAGTCCTAGCCGCTATACAGACCATAAGCCATAAGATCAGATCCAAAAATTAGTTCTGCAAACCCTCAGCGAATAAAAATATAAACATATAATTACTTGCCCATATTTGCCCATATTTGTCTAATGGGCTCTATTTAAAAAACACTGGAGTGCTTAATTTGTAATGGAATGAGTACCGGTGCCCCAACCTCTGCTCCAAACTCCTGCAACTGCTGTTTTAAAATGTTGGTGCACCTAAAACCAAGACTGGTAGTCTTAAATCAACCTAATTTCCTTCATCCAGTATTAAACACTTCCAGTTCCTTTATCTCACTGGTGCAGGTTTACTCTTTCTCTCTTTCTGACTTCCCTCTTTCTCTTCCTAGTTCATTCTCCTTAGTGTGACTTTCCTTCTCTTGCGGTGGTCAACGTCTAATGAGGAAAAATAAGTGCTAGTCCCTAAAAATGAGTGCAGGTGTGCCACACTGGCACTGATAGAGTGTTAAGGCTGCTGTCTTCATACGTAGGGCCTCATTTACAAGCCCTTTGCGCCACCTCTGCGTCATTGTTTTTTTATGCAAACTGACACATTGGGCCCAATGCATCACTTTTTAAAGTCCTGTGTCACATTATACATGTGCCAGGTATAATGTATGCAGAGTAAGCATTTGCACAGGCAAAGCCATTCTTAACTGACGCAGTGAAATTTACAACATTTCACTACGTCATTCTGTGACTTCACTGCATCAAAATTTTACTGCCTGCTCAGAGCAGACGTATAATTGACGCAGGGCTTTTTTCCTATGGAGACTTCTCGCATTACGGGATTTGCATCAGTTTAATCTCGCTATGCGTGAGCTTAGCGACAACAGATGAGTCAGAATTTCTAATGCATCTGTGAAAGCATGCATCATGGAGCTCTGTATCCTCTTAGCTGCTGGGCCTTCCCCCCCACCACCAGTGCTGAGCCCTTTTTTGGCTATTTAGGGTAGTTCGCGCTTAGGCCTTCATAACTTTTTGTTCACATAAGCTATCCACGCCATATTTGCATCCTTTTCTTCCAACATCCTAGGGATTCTAATGGTACCCAGAGTTTGTGGTTTCCCCTGGAGGAGACCAAGAAATTAGCCAAAATACAGTGAAAATATCGTTTTTTTTTTTAAATGGGAAAAAAGGGCTGCCGAAGAAGGCTTGTGGTTTTTCTCTGAAAATGGCATCAACAATTGTTTCTGGTACTAAAATCACCATCTTCCCACCTTTCAGCAACGGGCAATAAAAATGGTACCTCACTTGCGTGGGTAGGCCTAATGCTCGCGACAGGAAATGCCCCAAAACACAACGTGAACACATCCCATTTTTTGACAGAAAACAGAGGTGTTTTTTGCAAAGTGCCTACCTGTAGATTTTGGCCTCTAGCTCAGCCGGCACCTAGGGAAACCTGTGCATTTTTTTAAACTAGAGACCTCGGGGAATCCAAGATGGGGTGACTTGTGGGGCTCTGACCAGGTTATGTTACCCAGAATCCTTTGCAAACCTCAAAATTTGGCTAAAAAAACAAATTTTCCTCACATTTCGGTGACAGAAAGTTCTGGAATCTGAGAGGAGCCACAAATTTCCTTCCACCCAGCGTTCCCCCAAGTCTACCGATAAAATTGATACCTCAATTGGGTGGGTAGGCCTAGCGCCTGCGACAGGAAATGCCCCAAAACACAACGTGGACACATCCCATTTTTTGACAGAAAACAGAGGTGTTTTTTGCAAAGTGCTACCTGTAGATTTTGGCCTCTAGCTCAGCCAGTACCTAGGGGAACCTACCAAACCTCCAAACCTGTGCATTTTTAAAATCTAGAGACCTAGGGGAATCCAAGATGGGATGACTTGGGGGGCTCTGACCAGGTTCTGTTACCCAGAGCCAATAAATGAGGTGCACCTTGCAGTGCGTTTTCATTCTATACCGGGTATACAGCAATTCATTTGCTGAAATATAAAGAGTAAAAAATTGCTATCAAGAAAACCTTTGTATTTCCAAAAAGGGCACAAGATAAGGTGTTGAGGAGCAGTGGTTATTTGCACATCTCTGAATTCCGGGGTGACTATACTAGCATGTGAATTACAGGGTATTTCTCAAATAGATGTCTTTTTTACACACTCTCCTATATTTGGAAGGAAAAAAATTAGAGAAAGACAAGGGGCAATAACACTTGTTTTGCTAATCTATGTTCACCCAAGTCTCCCGATAAAATGATACCTCACTTGTGTGGGTAGGCCTAGCGCCCGCGACAGGAAACGCCCCAAAGCGCAACGTGGACACATCCAAATTTTTGAAAGAAAACAGAGGTGTTTTTTGCGAAGTGCCTACCTGTAGATTTTGGCCTCTAGCTCAGCCGGCACCTAGGGAAACCTACCAAAACCTGTGCATTTCTGAAAACGAGAGACCTAGGGGAATCCAAGGAGGGGTGACTTGCGGGGCTCGGACCAGGTTCTGTTACCCAGAATCCTTTGCAAACCTCAAAATTTGGCTAAAAAAACAAATTTTCCTCACATTTCGGTGACAGAAAGTTCTGGAATCTGAGAGGAGCCACACATTTCCTTCCACCCAGCGTTCCCCCAAATCTCACGATAAAATTGATACCTCACTTGTGTGGATAGGCCTGGCGACCGCAACAGGAAATGCCCCAAAACACAACGTGGACACATCCCATTTTTTGACAGAAAACAGAGGTGTTTTTTGCAAAGTGCCCATCTGTAGATTTTGGCCTCTAGCTCAGCCGGCACCTAAGAAAACCTACCAAACCTGTGCATTTTTGAAATCTAGAGACCTAGGGGAATCCAAGATGGGGTTACTTGTGGGGCTCTGACCAGGTTCTGTTACCCAGAATCTTTTGCAAACCTCAACATTTGGCTAAAACAACACGTTTTGCTCACATCTCGGAGACAGAAAGTTCTGGAATCTGAGAGGAACCACAAATTTCCTTCCACCCAGCGTTCCCATAAGTCTCCCAATAAAAATGATACCTCACTTGTGTGGGTAGGCCTAGCGCCCGCGACAGGAATAGATCACACAACGGTCAATGTTGGTCCTTACATGAGGCAGCTGTTGACCTTGGGGTGATCCATTCCTGACGCAGGCACTAGGTATAGGCACTCAAGTGGGGTAGTGTTTTTATCAGGACAGGTGAAGAATCACTGGGTGGTAGGAATTTTGTGGATCCCAGCATATTCCTCTAGTTTGTGTGGCAGAAATGCAAGAAAAATAGAGTTTTTATTCAACATTTCAGCTTTGCAGGGTATTCTGGGTAAGAAAACTTTGGGGAATTCACACAAGTCACACCTCTGTGGACTCCCCCAAATGTCTAGTTTCCAGAAATGTTTGGGTTTAGTATGTTTCTCTATATGGCCGCCGAACCCAGGACCAAAAACACAGGTGCCTGCCTTACAAAACCAGTTTGTTTTGTGATAGATAATTTTGATGTCTCCACAATACGATTTGGGTGGTGGAATTTGGGGCTGAACTAAATTGGGGTGCTCCCAAGAGAGCATTCTCTCTCTCTGCTTGCCGCCCCATTCACCTGCTCCCTGGGTTGGGCTAACCCACTATTACCCCGTTGCACAGACTGTGCTTGCGAAGGGACAGCAGGACTGTCCTCATCACCTCCCTCATAATTTACTGGAAGAGGAATTATCGAATGGGACTCCTCCGACTGAAAACTCACTCCCAGAGTCTGCGCCATTGTCCTATCCCTCAGATGCTTTCTCAGTATCTGATGTCTCAGTCTCTGATCCTATTTCAGAGATGTCCTCTACAACACGAGTGACGGCAGCAGTCATCCATCAAGATGACATCTCTGCTATTGGCTAAACTGTTGCTCTAAAACACTAGCCTACGTAGACAGTCACAAAATCGATGGTGTGTGTGAGATACGTGCAACAGTAGAGGCCACCTTACCTGCGCTTCTGCCCTCAATCAGCACGTTCTTTCAAGACACTCAAAAAACACCTTGTCACATACCATTCGTCACAGTCTTTAGCACCTACTGCGCCCAGTCCAACAATCATTATTGGTGCTCCCACTCCCTCCTCCTAGGATTCCCTCATTACCACCCAGAAAAAGTGCCCTTCATCTCTCCATAGCCGACCCCCACCCCGCACATACATTTCATTTGTATTATAGCGCAGGTAATGGCTGACTTTACTAATGTACTCAGCTATTTACATAAAATACAGATTTGCTCTTTGAGGTAGGCATATAAACCTTCTGCGCTTCTTTATGGCACTAAAACTGCCACTAGACAAAAGTCTGATCCTTTTGTAGCAGAAACATAATCACAATACTTACTTGACTTTTTTATTGCTGCCTAAAAGCTACAGTTGAAATGCGTCAGTTGAAGTATGTGCATTGCTTTGAAGACGCAAGCTGCAACTGCAAAACAACTGGTGGCAAATATATATATATATATAGATCACTTTTATATGTGGGTCTGGTTTTCCTGGAGGCCGATCGCAGCCCCCAGGGAAACCACACATGTATTGACAAAAGTGATATATATATATATAATATATATATATATCTCTACATATATATATCTATAGATAGATCTATATATCCACAAGCACTTGGTCCTAGTTAGCGACGTGCCTTCCTGCTGGTGCAGCGTTAGGGTTAAGACCAAAACCCTCACATAAACCTTCAAAGAAAAACAGCGCTGCACTCCCGGAGGCTGTATTCATGTTAAATCCTTTATTCACGATGTTACAGGCTTTCAAACAGAGCCCACGACGCGTTTCGACAAAATGTCTTCTTCCGGTGGTTTCATCTGTTCATTCCACTTTGCTACTTCCATCCTGATTTATATACTGCATTCTGGGATTGTTAGTTCAATTATTCACAACACCTGAAAGCAATTGCGGCATTTTTACTCCTTTCAGCACGAACGTCTCTTTAAGCATGACAAAATAGCAGGCATTTCCATTAATAACATTTTCGTGAAAAACTGTGCTTCCTAACTATCATCCCTAATCCTTTCCTCTGTAGATACATTTCGCAGTATTTAGAGCACATGTGTTTCACTTTCATATTGAAATTAGCAACAGAGCTCGCCTTTTACAAAAAGCAGTCGTTAACAGCTCGTGCCGTCCAAGCCATTGTTCCAAATGTCTCTCAGTTTCAGGTTAAATAAACAATCCATTCCCTGTTTAATATACATCCGATGATATGAACTAAGATAAAGCATGCAGTCTCCGGACCCTATATTTCGGGCCGCATCAGCAACATAAGAAACTTTAATAGGCATCTGCTCACCATGTTCCGACGAGGTAGTGCCTTGGAGCAGCACCAGGCGCTTTTGGAAGTCCAATCTTTATAAATATAAATCCTCCAGTGTACTGTACACACGCAGAAAATAAGTATTTCCTTGCTAACTCCAATTTTATCCAGTCCTTCATGCCGGGCACTGTCGCTATTTGAATTAAACATCCACAAGCACTTGGTCCTAGTTAGCGACGTGCCTTCCTGCTGGTGCAGTGTTAGGGTTAAGACCAAAACCCTCACATAAACCTTCAAAGAAAAACAGCGCTGCACTCCCGGAGGCTGTATTCATGTTAAATCCTTTATTCACGATGTTACAAGCTTTCAAACAGAGCCCACGACGCGTTTCGACAAAATGTCTTCTTCCGGTGGTTTCATCTGTTCATTCCACTTTGCTACTTCCATCCTGATTTATATACTGCATTCTGGGATTGTTAGTTCAATTATTCACAACACCTGAAAGCAATTGCGGCATTTTTACTCCTTTCAGCACGAACGTCTCTTTAAGCATGACAAAATAGCAGGCTTTTCCATTAATAACATTTTCGTGAAAAACTGTGCTTCCTAACTATCATCCCTAATCCTTTCCTCTGTAGATACATCTCGCAGTATTTAGAGCACATGTCTTTCACTTTCATATTGAAATTAGCAACAGAGCTCGCCTTTCACAAAAAGCACGTCGTTAACAGCTCGTGCCGTCCAAGCCATTGTTCCAAATGTCTCTCAGTTTCAGGTTAAATAAACAATCCATTCCCTGTTTAATATACATCTGATGATTTTCTTTGAAGATAGATCTATATATATAGATCCATCTATAGATATATCCATGTAGATAGATATATCTACATGGATATATCTATATATATATAGATATATATATAGATCTATATTTTTTTTAGTAGTTGGTAGTTGTATGGTTTCCTTGGGGGGCAAAATGGCCCTACAACAACAACAACAACAAAAATTCCCCCACAGGGGGTCGCCCTGCCCACGGTCAACCCCCTGTCCGTTTCTTTTTATTCTTTTTCATTTTTTTTTAAATAAAATGTAGCCTCCACCCCCCCCCCCCCCAGGGGACACCTGCCTTTTTTTATAAAAAAAAATGCCCCCGGGGGGCGGCCGTTTTCCGAGGGGGCCGACCCCCCCAAGTGAAATCCCTGGTGTCTAGTGGTGTTTCCTGGCCCCCAATCGCAGCTGTGGTAGATTGGAGTAGGGTAGATTGTGGTACAATGGAGAGGGGTAGATTGTGGCAGAGTGTGGTAAAGTGGAGAAGAGTTGGATCCATTGCAGTGGAGTTTGGTGTAGAGTGGGTTCAACTGGAATGGAATGGAGTAATTTGGACTGCGGTGGAGTGGAGTAGATTGGAGTTGAGTGGGGTAGATTGGAGTGAAGTTTGTTGAATTTGTTTACTTTGGAACAGGGTGGATTGGGGCAGACTGGAGTGAATTGGGGTAGGGCAGACCACGGTAAAGTGGAGCAGAGTTGGGGAGGTTTGAGTGGAGTTTGGTGTATTGGGATGGGTGGGGTTAATTAGGTTAGATTGAGTGGAGTGGGGTGGACTGGTGAGAAGTGGAGTGCCAGGAAACACTTTCAGGAAGGCCTCGTAAGAAAGGGGAGGGTCTCCCCTTTCTTACGAGGCCTTCCCGAACGTGGGGAAGGCCGCTTCTTGCTCCGATGGGGAAATCATCAAGGTGACGTCAACGCGCCGACATCACAAAGGGGCGGGTGGGGGGCGGGGGGCAGGGGGAGACACGGAAAAGCTTCTGTGTGTCCCGGGGATAAAAAAAAAAAAAAAAGAAATCCTCGGGTGCGACGCACCCGAGGATTTATTAACCTCCTCCCTGGTGTCGGCCACTGGTCGTGACCCGCACCAGAGAGGTGGTGTGGGCGTCGGTATGTATGTAAATACTGTGCATCCATGGCATTGTTAGAGGATGTACGGGAAGCACAAGAAATCCGATGCATTGATTGGAATGTGTCATATTCTTGTAAATGAGCCCTCAGTTTGGTACCATCCATAACATGAATCTGCTGGGTCAGCGGAGAGCGTAGTGCCTGTTTTTGTGCACATGAGCTGACCAAAGTGCATTTACTTAACCGATTTTTCAGATTTAGTGTACTGTTTTAGATAGCACACCTCAGACACAGAAAGGGGCAACCCCTGCTCACTTTTTCCAAGCTGTACTGTCTCAAAATTAAATTCTATTTTAGAGAAATATTGGGTTAGATAAATTCATTTTGACACTCCAGGCACTCTGTACTGAGCCAGCGCATCTGTTAATGATTCGGCTGCAGCGGTTTTTGTTCTCTTGGCGAGCACAACTTCCCTGAGGAAGTTTGAGCAGATAAAAGAACTTCATGAATGCATTTCAGTGGATTTGATTCATATACAGTGTATTTGTCATTTGAATAGTAGAAATGATACATTATGGGTTGGATTGTTGATCAAAGGGTACAGTAGCAAGGGTCTAGTTCAAGTAGCAGATACAACACATCTTTTTATAAAATCTGAGAACTGAATTCGGGGAAATATACAGATTTTCTTACAAAATAACTTCTGGGTCACCTCTCTCTAGCACAGTCCTTTGAAGGCCTTTCAGTAACTACTAATCAAAATAGAGAGAGGGGTTAGAGAAAGTATATAAGGTAATATCAGGGAATCAGCTGTAGGAACTCCCTAATTAGCTTTATTTGTTCTCTTTATATCTAGTTTTTTTTTTTTCAATAATTACCATCAAGCTTCACAGAGCAATTATATTTTTTATGTGGGTGACAGAATGGTCATGCCATGTGTAGTGAAGATCAAAGTCACATCAAAGTTCTTGGTGATCTCTCAAGTCAGAGCTTGCTAAAAGGTCATATCAAATGTGCAGTTCTTGCACTAAACAAATGCCAGTAACATTCCATTGCATTACAAAATTTCTCATTCATTTCCCAACAAGAATTATTGCTTTCCAATAATTCAACAAGCATTGATAATGCCAGTAGGTCTGGCTTATAATTTAAAGTGACTCTTCAGCCTCTTGTGAGTTTAGCCACCCAATAAGTAATCACACATGCGCACAGTCACTCATCCTTGCAAATGTGCATCCATTCAGCCACTCATTCAGTGTTTCTTACATTAATCCAGCTACCCTTTCACAATACACCAAATACACAAACCCAACAACCAAGTGCAAGAAAATTAAAACAGTAAAGGAACAAAAAAGGAAACACTCCATCACTTAAATGTGGAAGGCATTTCTTGCTAAAAACAACTAAACATAGCAGCAGACGGCCATCTTGCAATGGTATTGTACATAGTGCATCATTTTTTTAAAGTTCCAACCTGGCCACTACACTTAGAAGCAACCTGTTTCCATTTTGGAACAGTAACACAGTGATACTGTATGGACAATACTAAGATGGCATTCTGATTTAGAAGCAGGGGCCATGCATGATGTAGTACACTGGAAATGAAATGTTGGCAAGCAAGAGGTCCAGCAGCACTGCCTGGGGAGCTGCAGTAGGCGGAAAGAAAAAGAATCTAACTAAGAAGGAGTTCCAAAGAAATGAGCAAGGATTTCTGAATGGAGAAAATGGAAATGTAAAAAGCTGACTACCCAGCCCCTACGTTGAAAAATATTACTGAATGCGTAAAGGTGATCAGACAAAATGCTATCACTCGCATGGAAATAGAGCCAATGATTGAAGTACACTGACCCAAGGCCCCATTATTAATGCTAGCCCAAATGGAAGCAGAATGTGAATAACACACCCAGGCAAAAGGCAGATGAAGTCTGAGCTAAAGCCCCTCTATATATGTTTATCTATGTGTGCACGTTTACAGTTATTTAAATAAAATATTTTGATTACACAAGCCTGGCAGTTAACAAAACCTTTTAGACTGAACAAGCATTTCGGTATGCTCTAAATGAGGTCAACAAATCTTCTCACCCTAGCAGGGAGTACAAGAAATTTAACATGACATCAATCAACACTTAATTTACAGTATGACCAATTTGGCCACACAATTAAAACCCAAACCAGTAATGAAATTTAAGAGTTTTATTACAAATTAATACTCAGGTTAATGTAAACAATTCTCAAAAATAGACTGTAGGAGTACAGTAACACTATTGGGTGTCCAAAGCACAATCTAATTAACATTAAGCAAACTAAGCACTCAATCACTGCCATACAGAATACCAATAGCAACACTTGGTCTTCAGAAGATATGCATCGGCCAACCCGTCTAAGCATTAGTGCAAATTAGAATCATCTATATCACTGGCTAAGGCAAAATTAACTTCCAAAATCAGTATGTTAGTAATTGGTGTTAGTTGGGCTGCAAGACATGTGAGCAAAATGCAAAAAAAGGACTGAAGGGTAAAAAGAACCTGTAAAAATGACATCTGGAGCAAAAGGAGACTAACCAAAGTAAAAAGAGAAGGCATCAGCATATCAGAAGCTCGGTCAAGAGTCTTCTCATGGGTGAAAGAAAATCTAAGTTCTCTCAGGAAGCATTTGAAAAGTGAAGGGCAAAGATGTCTGTACCTGTCAAAGTTTAAAAGGTATCTTCTCTCTCCAACCAACTGAAACCAATTAATTAAAGTCCAAAGTAAACAGTCATTTGCCCATTGGTAATGCCTGTGGATGGGAATATTTAATTGTCCAGTCCCCTCACATTATATGACAGACATCTTCACCATGCTTGTGGGTTCCCAAGACAGTCGTGGGAAGTTGTCCGTCCTTGGTGTCCTGTAAGACTTTGCAACAGTATGAACAGGACTAGTCTTAACATTCTCAATCTCTTGGTGTACCAGCTCCAAGCTTAATTAATCAGACTTTCTATGAATAAGACAATAGTACATCTATTTCCAAACTAACATTTCATGTGAACGATATCTAGAAAGAAATTATGTTAGTACATAGAAAAACAGTTTCCCAAATTTCATGAGACTAGGGTCTAGCAGGTCTAACATAGCTAAACTACGACAGAATTTAAAATAGCACACTTTATTCAAATTATTAAGACATATAAACTTTTCAGTTATAAAATTGTCAGTGAATAATTGTTGTTTAAACTTTATGTTACAGTAAATACAAAATGAATTAACTTGTTAACACATGTAAGTAGTTATGATGGAGAACTATATTTTCAACATTAGCCTATAACATGTATTGCACATCTGTTATGAAATTCATTATTGTTTCAAGTGAAACTACTATCTATTAACATCAAGATTAAAATAAAATCAAAATAAATGGTTACATTTCAATTAATATGGTTATACCACACACATTTCATTGCTACACTATAGTGAATACACCTCAATATGGCATCTAAGTGCACCAATTTACAATTAACTTTTTATGAATTCATGCAGTGTTATGTCAATATGGTCACATGTAGATAAACATTTTGACGTCAAAGGTAACAGACAAATCCAAGCTGCACCAAGACCCTCTTAAAATCAATCTAGCAAGGATTTTCGCAGTGCTAACAATCTACTAACAGAGTAACCACTACGTGTCACCCTGGATTAAAAGACAATAATAAAAATCCACCTTAAAGACTTGTTGGCTTCAACATGTGATTTTCAGAATAAATAAGTCAGAACGACTATCTTTTGCGGTAACAAATCATAATAAATAGATAACACGTATGGCATGTGACACATCTTTTACTAATTAGACCCAAAGTGTTTATCACTGGTTTATCACTATAAGCCTATAACTAACTCAGGCTACTGAGCATACACCTTCCCACAAGGTAACATTCAGGTACCCTGTCATAAAATTACACATATTTAAAAATAGCAAAACAATATACATTTCTCTGTTAATATGCTTGACAAGGACTATCACAATAAATCTACTCCCAGTGTTTGTCAGCATAGGGGAAGGGGTAACCAACACTTAATGCTTTTCCTACTACAGTAGTATGTCAGATTCCATGGAAAAAAGGCTATAGATGGGATTTAACACAAAGTAAAACCAATCCACCTTTAAATACATATTGGCCCTCATTTTGACTTTGGCTGGCCTTCCGCCCACCATATTATGAGTACTGCTGGATTTCCGACCACATTTTGGGCAGAAATCTAGCAGCAATCGTGTTGGCGGGCGGTGGTGCATGAACGGTTCCACCACCAGCCCCACCCCGCCAGAAGGACTTTACCAGCCATATTATGACCTGTAATATGGCCTGGCGGTGTCCTGATGGCAGGGTGTTGCCAGCAGTGGAAGCACCCATTCTCTGCCTGACGACCTTGTCGCCGGATAAGGTAAGTCGGGGGTGGGAGGAAGGGGGGTATTCTGTGTGCATGTGTGTGTGTGAGCATGTGTATGCATTAGTGTGTTGATGAGTGTGTGAGTTTTTGTAAATGTGTGTGTATGAGTGTGTGTATGCGTGTGTGTATGCATGTGTGTATGAGTGTGTGTATGCATGTGTGTATGTGTGTGTGTATGCCAGTATGAGTATTGAACTGAATGTGTGTATGAGTGCTGAAGTGAATGCGTGTATGGATGCATGTGAGTGAAT
Source organism: Pleurodeles waltl (assembly GCF_031143425.1). Taxonomy (NCBI): domain Eukaryota; kingdom Metazoa; phylum Chordata; class Amphibia; order Caudata; family Salamandridae; genus Pleurodeles; species Pleurodeles waltl. The sequence goes on along the minus strand of NC_090448.1, from coordinate 160,177,429 downwards.
ATGTGTATGTTAGTGAAGGTGAATGAGTGTATGCGGGGTGCGTGTGGGTGTCTGTGTGCATGTATGCAGAGTGTGGGGGGAGTGGGGCACTGTACTTGGTGGGAGGGTTGGGGGAGGGAGGAGTTGTACCTGGTAGGGGGAGGGTGGCCCTGTACCTTGTGGGTGGGTTGGGGGAGGGGGTCACTGTACCTGGTGGGGAGTGGTGTGTGGGGGTGGGTACTGTGCTTGCTAGGAAAGGTGGGGGAGTCGTCTGCTGATGACAGGGAAGACATTCCCTGTTACAGGTAGCCTTTCCGCCAGGGTTTTCGTGGCAGTGCTACCGCTGCGGAAACCCTGGTGTAAAGACGGCTCAAAATACCATCAGCGGTCTTCTGTGGACCGCCGGGTCGGAGATTCTCAACTCCGGCTCAGCGGGTCCATCTGTCCTGGTGGTATGATTGGGGATGTGGCGGGTTGGCAGAGGCCAACCTGCCACACTCATAATGTGGCGGTCTTCACCACCAGCCTGTTGGCAATGAAACCGACACCATGGCCTTGGCAGTCAGAAGACTCCCAGGGTCATAATAAGAGCCATTGTCTTTAACATCAACTTTTAAGAATAACTAGGCAAGGCCTGCTGCCTTTGTTCTAACTTTCACAATAAACAGATGAGAATTATGGCATCTGATATAACTGGCCTATACATAATTGCTTTCCCATCATAACCAACTCTGGCCTAGAGAATTGTACATACACTTTCACACAAGGCATCTAGAAGGCATGCAATTAAAAAAGTACAAATAATTAAACAAATGTGTCCAAAATTACAGTTTCCAAAAAAATCTTGAACTCTCTTATGAGAGTCTAACATGGATTCTCACAATGTAAATCTTCTACCGCCAGTGCTTGTCATAGGTGCATCCAACACCCCCTTGCCTACTACAAAAGTCCTTGAGATTCCATGTAACCAAACACCAGTCTACAGGCTTTAACGTAGTAGTGTTAACAATCCACCCTTGAATGGCTATTGCCTTTAAGAAGTGCTTTTTACAATAAACAAATCAGGGTTACTTTCTTGGCCATAACTTTTCATAATAAAAAAATCAGATAAATGGCATTTGACATTACTTTGCCAAATGAACCAATAAAGCCTTTGGTTTATAATTGGCATGTCACCATAACCAACTCAGGCCTACTGTATTGCACATAAGCTAGTGACCATCAGGCATACAGTCATACAATCACAATGTTGTACACATTTACAATTGACAAAACAATATTCAACTCCTCTCAGAGAGTCTAACAAGAATTGTGACATTGCAAATCTTCAAACCCAAGGGTTTGTCAGAGGTGATACGCAACACCAAAATCTTCACCTACTATGGTAATCTGCAAGATTCCATGTAGTAAAGTACCTCTTTACATGCCTTAGCACAGTGCAAATCCGATCTACCATTAAAGTCCTATTGGCTTTAACATTTACTTTTCACAATAAATATGTCAAGGCTTCTGCCTTTTGTGTAACTGTTCATGATAAACAGATTAGACATTATAGCCTTTATCATGGGCTTGTCGCCCTAGCCAACTCAGTGCCCACTGTTATGAGCATGAGCTTTCCCAGGGGCATAAAGATCCATTTCTGCCCAATCAAGTGCATGTGGGCAGAGCCAAATCACCTCCTTCAATAGTGCTTCTGCAAGCACTTTTTGCGTTGATCACATAAAGTCAAACTGTAAAGCCAGGCCTAAAGACCAGCATCTCAATTTGACGTGCAGTGATCAAAGCATTTTTTTCCATTTTATAACTATATTTACCTTTTCTGAAAAACATTACAGTAGAAGCTTTACATAAAAATCAGTGATTCTTTTGACTATGCACCCTCTAGCAGTACCCTCAATGCACTACTAAGAATATGATTAGGAATTTTTCTATTATTTCTCATTTATATGTAGATTATATAGAGCCAAGACGTTGCCATATCATTAACAACTGCAGCACAACCACATGTATGAAAAGAATGTGCTTAACTCCAGGGAAATGTAAACCAAAATGTCACTGGTAATTCAATTCCACGTGCATTGTGTTCCGCAGTAATTGTGTCTGGTTCTGCTCTTTCATTAGATAATTTGCTGGAATGGGCATGCCCCCAACATGTTGCTGACGACCAGCCAGAATTCTCAATCTGTCATTTACAAGTATTATCAAATAAACAGAGAAAAGCAACTGTTTTTTTTCGAGGCTACAGCATCTAATTATACACACTTTATTCTTCATGGGTATCTCTCTTCTGTGGCAGAGGAAGCAAATACCTTTAAGAAATCTTTAACTACATTTATTGGCAATCCATTGATATTATCCCGCAAAATCAGTGAATGCAAGTTTACTCGCAGCAGTGTGAAGCAATTATTAAAAAAGGTGCCTGTGGCTGAATATTTTAAACTGTGGGGCATAGTTACAATTATTTGACAGCAAGCTTTCTTGGTACGCTGCCCAGAGTCAAAAGAAAAGGGCAGGAATGCGTTGTATCTACAAGACACAGCGCATTCCTGGCCTTTTCCCCAGCGCTGGCGCATAATGGGCTACCATGCACCAATGCAAGTATCCCTGCACCATGGCGCAAGGCTGTCTACGTTGTGGGGCTGATTTTTTTTGTGCAGGAAGGGATACCTTCCTGCACAAAACCAATCACAAGAGCCGTTTTCCTCTCCCTATGTGTGCTGAAGAATGCAGCACACAGAGAAAACTAAAAAAACGAGTAGAAATAAAAGTATTTCTCCTCATTGCGCCTCCCTTACACCTCCACTGAGGAGGCGTAGGCCTTTGATGCAGTCCCAAGTTTACAAATTTAGGAATAGTCAAAGTCGCCTCTTTGATGCAAAGTAAGGCAACGCAGTGACTTGCATTGCATGGCCTTGCTCCATATCTACCTGAACATGTAAAGCTTTTTTTGTGTGGCCTTGTAGATATGTTCCTGCAGCTTACGCCGTCAGCAAGTCAAAAAATGTGAAGCACTGGCGGCGCAATTTGCTTGTAAATTTAGCCCTGTGTTTATACACACAGACCTAACAAACGTTACACCATTAGAATATATATCTATAGCAAGTGTTCAGTCACACAGTATGTTTTCTTCAGATCAGATGAAATTCTTCATTGTATGTCAATTAAGATCAGTATAATATCATGAGAAAGTCGCAATAAAAATCACAATAAAAATTATATCTAAAAGACTCAGTATTCTGTAATAGAAATCGTTACTGTTAGACGGATTCAGTTATACTCCTCGCGAAATCATACATTTCCAAGTTGTTGGATGGCTGTTAAGTTTATTAAACAGCAATTGAGGTGATTATCTGTGCCCTGAAAACTCGCCAAAAGAGCCTGCCTAGCTGTTCAAATGCTCATGCGCCAAAAGTGGCGTCGCAGTAGAGACCGCTGTTCTTTTATTAGACTGCGACAGATGCAAATTAAATGCGTCACTCATTCTATTTTGTACCCACACAGTGTGCAGTTCCTTTCAGGAAATCTTAATTGGCATACCAGTCTTCCTTGAATTCGGTTGTCTGGACCAAAAAAGCAGGGTCAAAGAAATCTTGTATGAATGCTTGTCTTCAGATCTGTGTTGTGGCTCTAGGTTTCATAGAGCGCTACAATGGGTTTTGATCCATTGTAGTTTAGTATTTTTTCAAAAGTGTCTCCGAATGATTTACCTTAACTTGTCCTATAGAACTCATAGTACAAGTCGGCAGAAATTTCCGACCTGTGCGTAAACCCGTTTATACATGGATCGGAATTCTATTTTCGGTGGTAATTACCGCATCCAGTAATTTAACTGGTGTGTTAGATATCTCACCCTTTGATAAATTTCAGCAGCTCACATCTATCAGAATTTAACATTTAACAGGGAAACAGTAGGGTATTTACCATACCATGTAGCTGTTAATTTTTTTTTGTTCTCATTGTACAGCACCCATTATTTGAGTGTCATAAATCCCAAACTCAGTATTTGCAAACAGTCCACATTGAATATTTGTCACATTTTGACCCTAACAGCAGAGACTCCAATGGGAATGCACCCCCAGGGGCACACACCAACATTTTTAACTGCCACATTTCCTTCATGTAAATAACTGTAAATACCACTGGTGCACTTTATATTCACTTATTAACTTTTTCACTGCCCCATCACTTTGTCACTCTGTAGGAGCACATTATCCTTATTCTGCAAGATTTGTTTGTTACTTTGGGTGTTCTGACTTTAATTTGTTTTGGATGTACAATATTATACTTCGCAGAATTGTTTTTACAAAGGAATTTGATTTCCATAATAGAAAGAACTTTTTAAATAAAATTGATCTACATACAAAATAAAAATAAATCTTACCTTTTTTGAGGGTGTACTTTTGCCATGGGAGTCAAGGCTAACACTTCCCCGCACGGACCAAACGTTTGCTCATAGACTTTGAGAAAGATCGCATTTTCTTGTCCTGACCATTTGGTAACTGCTGTCTGTTTCTGGGTCACATGAATAGGTGTAGTTGGCAGTTGGCCTTTGTGTATTCCTCCTAGACATTATCACAAAGGAGGGTCTGGGTGCTGGCAGTATGGGCCATCTCTGACTTGATAGGGGTTTGGACCTGTCACCCACAACACTTGCACTTCAAAGGTACTGGTTCAGCTCACATGCAAAGGACTTCACACTAGCTTATTGTGCCCCCAAACAGACTTGGACCAGGGCAGGGAGGCAGGAAACCCCAGACACCTCTACAGGAGGAAACTCTAGAAGCTTCTCCCACCTCAAAGTGGGCCCCATGTTTAAAAGGGAGGCTCTTAGACCCACTTTTAGATAGCTTTTGGATGTGTGGAATTTACACAAGTCCTGCCCAGAAGTGTGAAGTCTGCTCTGCTGACCAAGGACTGCTCTGCGGGCCAACAACTCTTCTACTGCCTGGATTGCTTTGTTAAGGCCAGCCTGCCTGTCTGAACCTTGCACATCCAACATGTCTGCAAGGGTCAGTCGGCTGACTTCCTGTTCCAAGCTACATGTACACACCAGGCTCCTCGATGCAGACGCAACTCAATGCATCTCAACGCAAATCGTGCATTGTACCTTCTATTTGGTAGCCTCACAAGCACTGACCCAGTGTGACATATCTCAACCCTGATAACTGGTCCAGCTCAACATCTATTTGCAGCTTCTGTTCAGTGGTCTTCCAATCACTTACCCAGCTTGACATCTTGATGCCAACAACGGGCCCCAGTCAACACATCTCCACTCAGTGCAACGCATCTTCATGCAAGTCCTTGCAGCATCAGCAGCATCAATGACCTTGACACAGTGCAATGCCTCTTGGCACCCGCATTGTAGTTCCTGTTCGGTAGCTTCACCAGCTCTGACACAGCACAATGCATCTCTACGCAGGACAGCACATCCTTCACACCTGCGCTGCATAGGTCAGCTGACAGAATTTTCACCTAGATGCCCAAGACACAAGGTACGTTTTGCAGCAGACTGAACTCAGTCCTGGATCCTGCTAGCACTCCCACTGGGTCAGCCTGAACTTGTGACTTGGACCCGATCCGCTGCCACCAGATAACCGCAATTAGCACTCCTTGCTTCTAAGTGCTATTTTTCTCCAAACCTTTGAAGTGGCATATCTTTGGTTCTACTAATTAGATTTTGAGGTTTTGGTCTCAAATAATTTATTACATTTTACTTTATTTTTTAAATCGGTGTGGGATTTTTCTTGTGTTGTGTTTTCACTTTATCACTGTGTACATGCTGCATAAATACTTTACACATTGCCTCGAAGTTAGGCTGTATTGCCTTTGGGCCAAGCTAAAAGAAGCTTAAGCATAGGCTAATTTAAAAACTTTGTGGCTTCCCTGACAAGGATTATGGCTGTTGCTTGAGGAGTTTTCACACCCCCCTCAACCATCAACCCAATTTCTCACAATTCCAATATATCAAGTTAATGGTTACTTAAAGCGGAAGTCAGTTTCAAAGCAAATTTTAATACAAACTTGACTTTAGAAAGTCACCATTTTCTTGCTCAAAAGTTCTAGTACCCATTTCTGATTCAGTAAGGCAGTTGTCACCCAACACAGCTTGATGCCCTCCTGCCAGGAGGTGTGAATCACTCTTACGTAGTACTTTAAACATGTCTCAGGCCTGCCATTGTAGTCTGTGTGTGCAGTTTTAAACTTCCATTTCGATCTGGCAAAATAAACCTTTTGCCAGGCTCAAACCTTCCTTTTAATGCATGTACGTCATGGGAAACACCCGGAACAACGAGTCGTAAACCACAAAGTTGTGGAAAACAAAAGCGAAACAACGCTATCGTTTTCCACGACTTCCTTGTTTTAGGGCCTTAACCACGCATGTGTGAACCACGTACATGCGTGGTTAAGGCACAGAAGAAGAGAGTCAACGCGGTCAAGGAGGAGGTAAGTTGGGCTGGGACTGGGATTTTTTTTTGGGGGGGTGGGATGGGGGGCTCGGGGTGATTAGTCTTTAGGGGTGGGGGTAAGGATTTAGGTTTTAGGGGTGGGTGGGGGTCTCAGGGTGATTAGGATTTAGGGGCAGGGGAGGGAAGTCAGGGTTTGGGTTTTAGGGGTGGGTTGGGGGTTTCAGGTGTTTTAGGTTTCAGGGGCGGGGTGGGGACTCAGGGTATTTTTAGTTTTTGGGGGTGGGTGGGGGCTCGGGTGATTAGGGTTTAGGGGCGGGGAGGGGGTTCAGGGTTTAGGTTTTAGGGGTGGGTTAGGGTGCTTTAGGTTTTAGGGGAGAGGGTGGGGACTCAGGGTATTTTTAGTTTTTGGGGGTGGGGTGGGGAGCTCAGGTGATTAGGGTTTAGGGGGAGGGAGGGGGGTCAGGGTTTAGGTTTTAGGGGTGAGTGTTGGGGGTTGGGGTGCTTTAGGTTTTAGGGGAGGGGGACGGGGTTGGGGTTGTGGTAATTTTGGGGGTGGGGGTTGGGGTGGTTGTAGGGGTGGAGGGTTTGCTGTAATATTTAGGGGTGGGGGGCCGGGGGGACGCATGCTGGAACTGTCCATGCTGATCACTAATACCTTCACCAGTAATGCCTTTACAACAAAGAATCATTGTTAAGGCATTCGTGGTAAAGGCATAAGTGATAACAACGAGGTCATTGTCCCGACCTCGTTGTTGAGGCATGGGTGGTTGAAGCACTTGTTGTTTCAACATATAACCATACGTCATCCCTAGGGTAGGCCCTGTACAGCTGAAAGGACAAGTTGCAATGTATTTAAAAAGTAGGACATGTACTTTTAACTTTTACATGTCCTAGGAGTGAAAAACTTATAAATATGTTTTTCACTATGGCAAGGCCTACCTCTCCCATAGGATACCATTTGAGTTACCTTAGTACATTTATTAATCTGTAATTTCTAAATGTGAACATATAACCAGCTCATGTTCAGTGTCTTTGGGTTTGCAATGTAAAATCCTCTCTCATGGTGAAGTCGGATTTTAAATCACAAATTTGAAAATGCCACTTTTACAAGGTTGGCATTTTCCTGCCATTTTGGGCCAGATGCACAAAGCTTTTTTCTTGTTGCAAACGGCCCGATTTGCAGAATCCGGCCGTTTGCGACAAGAAAAAAGAGTTTTGCGATGTACAGACCCAAGTTTGCTATTCAATAATCTATTTACTGAATCGCAAAAAGAGCTTGCGAGTCGCAATTAGGAAGGGACGTTCCCTTCCTAATTGCGAGTTGCAGTGCAATGTATGATTGTTTTGTGACTGTGAATACGGTAACAAAACAATCACAGCACCAATTTCAAATTGTTGCTAACCCATCACAAACGGGAAGGGGTCCCCACAGGACCCCTACCCCTTTGTGAATGGAAGCGCAAATATTTTTTCAGAGCAGCCAGTGGTTCCATTTCTTCTGCTGTGTGGCGCAAACCTGAGCAGAACCAACACATTGCCTCTACAGCTGGGGTTTTCCCAGCCCAAGGACACCACATCAGCCTACAGCCACTTTGGAACCATTGCTGTGCAAAGCTTCCTTGACGCAGGCCCTCTCATTGTAAATCTCTCATAGATGCCAGCCTTAATGGTGATGCAGGTTCTTGCATCAGGGCCTCTCAGCTCTTCAGAACCGGTACATCGCCTCAGCTGCCAGATGCAACCTCAGCGCAGGACTTCGCATCACAAGCCCTCATCAGCAGGATCCTCGAAGACGACACAGGACCTTCCATCACAGCTCCACAGCTCCTCAGAACCTATGCATCACCCTGGCTGCGTGATACATCCTTGGCACAGGACTTTGCAATGCTCCGCAACCAAGATGTTAATGTACTCTTGTTCAGCAGGCCTCACTGGGTCTCTGCAGCTGGCCCCTTCTCTATTGTGGTTGACCTGAACGTGTGACTTTGTCCCGGTCCAGCATCACCAGACGGCCACAGTTGGCACTTTGTGCTTTTTGCCACTATATTTACTGAAAACTTTAAACCTGCATATCTCTGGTTTTACTGGTTGGACTTTTGTTGTTTTGGTCATGTTTTATTTATTAAAAAAATGTTCTTTTTAACTACGTTGATGTGGTTTTTTTCGTGTGTTTCATTTTCACTTTATTACTGTTTGAAGTGCTGCATAAATAGTTTACACATTGCCTCTGATTTAAATGTGACTGCTCTGTGCCAAACTACCAGAGGGTTGAGGACAGGTAAATTTGGGGTTTGCTTGTGCCTCACTCTTACGAGGATTGTGGTTGCTGTTTGAGTAGGGTTTTGCCCCGCTCAACTAGTAATCCAATTTCTCACAGGGTGGCTTCTCCTCCAGAAAGAAAAAAAACACACTGCAGAACTTGTTTTCCCGGAGGGGTGCCTTGTTATATTAGACAAACTTAGGCATGGGCCCAGAGCTCTAATCAAGGAAGAAGGGTTCTGACATTTTGAATCATGGGAGAGAGATACACTGTGGGATTGCTCAGTAAAGGGGTTGTTGAAGTGAAATAAGAGTGGGTAGAGTTGCTGTTGGAAATGGCCCTTTCTGTGGGGTCATCCCCAAACATTTTGCCTTCATTCTGCCCTTTTTGGTGAATTCATTTTGTGTTGGCTTTAGGACACTGTGCACATTACCACAGCTATCCAAAGCTAATAAGTAGTTTCTCCTTAAAACATGATTAGATTGGTTTATACCAATTGGCATATTTAATTTACTAGTAAGTCCCTAGTATAGTGCACCAGGTGTGCACCTCCTGAACCAAGACAGGACTTCAGAAAGAGGACTGCTACTGCTGTTGACTTCATGCTGAGAGACCCTGAGAGCTAGACCTGCTGCCAGGTGTGCCAATGAGCGGCTTCCAAGGGTTAGCTAGCTAGCCTCCTGTTAAATTTCTGGGACACAAAAACTAAAGGATCTCTGCACATGCAAAGTGCCCAGCAGATCACTTGCTGAACTCCACTGTTGTAGCTCCTGAGAGGTGGCCACGGTCCTGGATCTCTGATTTACTCTCAATTGTACTATTTCTCCCCCACAGAACTGAAACTTGTGAACTTAAAGGAAAAGAAAAGGGTTTTTGGGCACAGACTCTGAGGCTCCTACACTACTGTTACTTGCTGCTTCGTAGGTAGCCTCAAACGCTATCGAGAACCAAAGCTTCCACCGGACCTCTGGACTTTGCCTATCCACTGACCTTGAACCCAAAGCTGGACTTAAGCTGCAGTGGAACCCGCCTACGAGCCTGTCAAAGAGAAAACGAACAAGAATATTTCTAAGTGTAAAGGTAAAAGTGTGATCGGGTTCCATCACGGTCAGCCTAAAACCTGACCCGGACACTCACGTTTGAGGAGACTTTTGGTAAGAGTGAATAGCAGGAATTTAAAAAACCTTTTTTCAGAGAATTGCAGTGATTTATGAAAACCTTTCAAAATCATAACTTTGGTTCCCTTCATCAGTTTGTTTGATATCTATTTAATGATAAAAAATATATACTACTTTTATAAATTGGAGGATACTTTTTATTATGTTGTTGTACTCATTGACTGTTTTAATGCTGATAAATGCTTTACACTTGTTTTCCTTTGATTTAAGCATGACTGTTCCGCACCATAGCAACTCAGGACTGAGATAAACTGGACCTGATGCAGATTAGTGACATTATTACTTGATGAGGTCTCACAATCTCCCCAAAACATAATCCACTTTTCCATAGGTGGGTTTTGCTATCGCCCTGCTAACTTCCCATGCTCCTGGATATTGGTACAAATCAACTTGTGCTAAAGGTTGTCATGCCATTTTCTATGAGTACTGTAGGAGGCTGGCCTGGCTTATAGTGGGTACCTTGTGGTACTTACACCCTGGGCCAGGTCCAGTTATCCCTTATTAGTAGATATAGGTGTTTCTAGCAGCCTAGGCTGATAGAAGGTAGCTATGGTAAAGCTTAGGCTGAACTAGGAGACATGCAAAGCTCCTACTGATATCACATAGCACTACATCATAAGAAAACACAATACTCAGAGTTACTAAAAATAAAGGTACTTTATTTTTATGACAATAAGCCATAAGTATCTCAGTGAGTACCCTCAGTAAGAAGGTAAGTAATATACACAAGTTATATGTACACAAACCCAAAACAAGTAAGTAAGAGTCAGAAAAGTAATGCAAACAGTGTAGAATTACAATAGGATGCAATAGGTGGACATAGGTCTAGGGGCAACACAAACCATATACTCCAAAAGTGGAATGCGAATCACGAATGGACCCCAGACCTATGGGAGCTTATAAAGGGTCACTGGGACTGTAAGAAAATAGTCAGGGTGTCCAAGATACCCCACCCCAAGACTCTGAAAAGTAGGAGTAAAGTACACCTACTACCCCAAAAGGACACATTAGTCCTGATGGGGGATTCTGCAAGAACCACAAACACCAGCAAAGCACTGAAGACGGATTCCTGGACCTAAGGACCTGCAAGGCAAGGGGACCGAGTCCAAGAGTCGCGATAGTGTCCAGGGGGGGCAGGAGCCCAGGAAACCCCGGATGAAGGTGCAAGGAAGCTGGCTCCGGATGGAAGAAGCTTAGGATTCTGCAACAACTAAGAGCTAGGAACATCTCCTTAGGAAGAAAGATGTCCCACGGCGTGCTGAAGGTTGCAGAAGTGTTCCCACGCAGAAATACCATACACAAGCCTTGATAGCTGCAAGGGTTGCGGTAAAGGTTTTTGGGTGCTGCTGGGGACCAGGAAGGACCTGGATGTCACCCCTTGGAGGAGGAGACAGAGGGGGCGCTCAGCACCTCAGAGAGCCCCCACAGAAGCAGGCAGCACCCGAAGAAGTACCCAAACAGGCACTTAGAAGATTTGGGAACCGGAGCTGGCTCAGAGTCACAAAGGAGGGTACCACGATGTCGGAGGCCAACTCAGAGGGTTGAGCACTGCAGGACGGAGTGCTGGGGACCCAGGCTAGGCTGTGCAAAAAGGAAATCCTGGAGGAGTGCACAGGAGCCGGAGCAGCTGCAAATCACGCAGCACACAGGTTTGCAGTCTAGCGTGGGGAGGCAAGGACTTACCTCCACCAAACTTGGACTGAAGGATCACTGGACTGTGGGAGTCACTTGGATAGGGTTCCTGTGTTCCAGGGACCACGCTCGTCAGGATGAGAGGGGACCCAGAGGACCGGTGATGCAGTCTTTTGGTGCCTGCGTTAGCAGGGGGAAAATTCAGTCGACCCACAGGAGAGTTCTTCTTGGCTTCCATTGCAGGGTAAAGGCAGGTGACCCCCAGAGCATGCACCACCAGGAAACAGTCAAGAAAGCCGTCAGGATGAGGCGCTACAATGTTGCTGGTAGTCGTCTTGCTACTTTGTTGCGGTTTTGCAGGCGTCCTGGAGCAGTCAGCGGTCGATCCTTGGCAGAAGTCGAAGAGGGAAGTGCAGAGGAACTCTGGTGAGCTCTTGTATTCGTTATCTGAAGAATTCCCCAGAGGAGAGACTCTAAATAGTCAGAAAAGGAGGATTGGCTACCAAGAAAGGTAAGAGCCTATCAGAGGGGGTCTCTGATGTCACCTGCTGGCACTGGCCACTCAGAGCAGTCCAGTGTGCCCTTAACACCTCTGTTTCCAAGAGGGCAGAGGTCTGGGACACACTGGAGGAGCTCTGGGTACCTCCCCTGGAGGTACTGCTCAGGGGAGTGGTCACTCCCCTTTCCTTTGTCCAGTTTCGCACCAGAGCAGGGCTGGGGGATCCCTGAACCGGTGTAGACTGGTTTATGCAGAGATTGGCACCATCTGTGCCCATCAAAGCATTTCCAGAGGCTGGGGGAGGCTACTCCTCCCCAGCCCTTCACACCTATTTCCAAACGGAGTGGGTGTAACACCCTCTCTCAGAGGAAATCCTTTGTTCTGCCTTCCTGGGCCAGGGCTGCCTGGACCCCAGGAGGGCAGAAACCTGTCTGAGGGATTGGCAGCAGCAGCAGTGGAAACCCCGGAAAGGCAGCATCCAGGTTCTGTGCTAGAGACCCGGGGGATCATGGAATTGTCACCCCAATACCAGAATGGTATTGGGGTGACAATTCCATGATTTAGACATGTTACATGGCCATGTTCGGAGTTACCATTGTGTAACTATACATAGGTAGTAACCTATGTATAGTGCACGTGTGTAATGGTGTCCCCGCACTCACAAAGTCCGGGGAATTTGCCCTGAATGATGTGGGGGCACCTTGGCTAGTGCCAGGGTGCCCACACACTAAGTAACTTGGCACCCAACCTTCACCAGGTGAAGGTTAGACATATAGGTGACTTATAAGTTACATATGTGCAGTGAAAAATGGCTGTGAAATAACGTGGACGTTATTTCACTCAGGCTGCAGTGGCAGGCCTGTGTAAGAATTGCCTGAGCTCCATCTGGATGGCAAAGGAAATGCTGCAGCTCATAGGGATCTCCTGGAACCCCAATACCCTGGGTACCTAAGTACCATATACAAGGGAATTATGTGGATGTACCAGTGTGACAATGAGAATTGGTAAATTTAGTCACTAGCCTGCAGTGACAAATTTAGAAAGCAGAGAGAGCATAAACACTGAGGTTCTGGTTAGCAGAGCCTCAGTGATACATTTAGGCACCACACTGGGAACGCATATAAGCCACAAACATATGAACACAGGGGTCCTGGCTAGCAGGATCCCAGTGACACATATCAAACACACTGACAACATAGGGTTTTCACTATGAGCACTGGGCCCTGGCTAGCAGGATCCCAGTGAGACAGTAAAAACACCCTGACATATACTCACAAACAGGCCAAAAGTGGGGGTAACAAGGCTAAAAAGAGGCTACCTTTCTACAAGTACGATAAACTATTTTTCAAAAATTATTTTTCTTTTTGGTTGGATCATTCTTTCAGTTGTATATGTTTAGGGCCTCCAAGGGTCCTTGTACTCCAAATACAGTTGCATCTAGGATGGGAGTGTCACCGATATCAGGAACATCACCTACTAGGTGATTAGCCGTGCTATTTACATCAACGTAACATAACACCAATCAGTCAACTTGTAGAACCCAACTTGTCACCCATGAGGGTATGCGGGTGCTGACAGAGCCAGGATCTCAGACAAACAGCCAGGTTTTCAGCATCCTACAGAACTCATATAGAATAGACAAGGTCATTAGATGCAGGGGGAGGCTATTCTAGGCTCTGGCTGTGAGGTAGGAGAAGGAGCATCCTTTTGCTCTGCTGTGTTGTATATGAAGGGTATGTGCCAGCACGAGGGAGGTGGAGCAGAGGTATCTGGAGGGTTTGTGGAAACTCAGGCAGTGGTTGGTGTAGGTGGGTCTGAAGTCATGCAGGCCCTGGAGCGCATGGGTGAGGAGCTTGAACTGGCATCTCTTCTGAACTGGGAGCCAGTGCAGTGTTTTGAGGTGAAGGGGATGTGGGTGTGACGAGGGAGATCCAGGATGATTCTTGCTGCTGTGTTCTGGATGGTCTGTAGTCTTTGAACTAGGTTGGCCTCGATTCACACGTAGAGGGTGCTTCTGTAGTCCAGTTGACTGATAAAGATGGCTTGGGTGATGGTGCATCTCATGATTTGGAGAAGCCACTTGAAAATCGTAAATAACATGCTCATGATGAAGAAGCAGAGGATGACACTGTGTTGACTTGGGACCTCCTGGTAAATTTGCTGTACAGGATGATACCAAGATTCCTCGAATGTTCAGCTGGGGTTGGAGTGGCCTCCAGTTCTGCGGGCCACCAGGAGGCATCCCAGGGAGAGTTGTCATTGCAGAAGTCAAGACTTCTATCTTGTCTTTGTGGAACTTGAGGCAGTTATTCCTTATTCAATTGGCCACGCTGATCACGCATTGGTGGAAGTTGGATCTAGCAGTGGTGTTTTCAGAGAGGTATAGGATGGGTTGTGTTTTGTCAGCATAGGATATAATGCTGAGTTCATTGGATCTTACTATGTTGGCAAGGGGGTGCATGTATATGTTGAAGAAGGCGGGGTTGAGTGATGACTGGTTTAGATTCGGAGGTGAAGAGTTGAAGTTGGTGGACTTGTGTTCTATTGGTGAGGAAGGAGGCGGTCTAGCTGAGGGCAGCTCCTTGGGTGCCTAAGTTGTGAAGTCTGGCGATGATCATATGGTGAGAGACGGTGTCGAAAGCTTCTGAGAGATCAAAGAGGATAACAGCAGCTGTTTCTCTATAATCAAGGAGGGTCCAAATGTCATCTGTGGATGTGATTAGGGCTGTCTCGGTGCTATGATTGCTGCAGAACCTGGATTGGGAGTCATCCAGGAGGTGATTGTTTTTCCGGTAGATTGTGGGTTGTTGGCTTTTTCAATGACTTTGGTCAGCAAAGGGTGCAGGGAGTTGAGTGTGCAGTTGCTGAGTTTGTTGGGGTTGCTGAAAGCTTATTCAGCAGGGGTTTGATTTCTGCTTGCTTCCAGTGTTCTGGTAATGTAGCAGAATCCAGTGAAGTGTTAAGAAGGGTGGAAAGTTTGAGGCCAATCCTGGATGCTCCTAGGTTGAAGATGTGGTGGGGGCATAGGTGGGTTGGCACCCCTGAGTGAATGGACTTCATGATGGTGATGGTGTACTGAGGGATAAGGTGGTTACAGATGGTTAGTCTTGGAATGGTCATGTGTGTGGCAGTATGGCCAAAGAAAAAGTCTTCAGTTTTCAGGCTTGAGGGTGAAAGTTTCTGTAGATTTTGTAGACTTTGTCATGGAAGACTTGTGCAGGTCCAGAGAGAGAGAGATTTTGTGTGTCACCGTTGCAGGGTTGGTGAATTCCTTGTTTATGCAGAGGATCTCCTTACTGCTGTGGGGGTTAGCTGTGATGCCAAAGCCAGGCCTTTTTTTCATCTCATGAATTTTGTGGTGTTATAGCCTGTGGTGTTATAGCTTCAGGGCTGATTTGTAGGCGGTTCTGTTGGCTGGGTCTTTGTTGGTGCACCACCTTCTCTCATGGTGCTTGCAGTAATGCTCGGCTGTTCTGTGGTCCTCAGTGTACCAGCTGGCTTGCTCGGTGGATCTTCTGTATTTGTTGTTCCTGATGGTGCCATTGTTCAATTAGTTTTTCAGTTTGTATACTTGCGAAGAATAGACACGTGTTTCCTGTTTATTGGTTCCAACTGCCATGACCTATGGATTCCACCTGCCAATGTTAATTGATTCCACCTGCTTTTGTTTTTTGTTTTTGTGGTTCCAACTGCCATGACCGATTGACTCTACCTGCCTGCTAATGTTAATTGATTCCACCTGCTTATGTTCATTGGTTCCAATTGCTATGACCTATTGAATTCCACCTGCAAATGTTAATTGATTGCACCTTCTTGCATTAAAGGCAAAAATCATTAGGCTGATGTGTTCTCTCCCAGGGCCCGTTGGAATCTTCCTGTCTCCCATGTGAGCTACTTGCCTATCAGGAATCAGCCACACCAATTGAATATTTAAACTGCACACAAAAGTCAAGTGCTTGGCCTGGTTCCTGTCCTGGGCGAGCATCATCCCTGCGCTCACCTCCTGAGTCAACACAATTTCTCCAGTGCTCTAGTCTTCCTCAGCTCAAGCCTTCTTGCACCTTCTGTGATCCTGACACCTTTCACGCTTCTGTCATCTTCACTTCCAGTGTGGCAATTCCTCTTCAGCTCCCTGTGCCACAGCTACAAAAACTTTGTACAGATTATAGTTTTAAGTAGGAGAGACAAAGCTAACTGCTTGATCAAAGATCAGTGCGCACTAATCCTTAGATTAAGCCTAAGAATATCTACAAGACTGAATTCTGAATAGAGAAACATTGCATTCTGGAAATCAGACACTTCCTTTGTTTCAATAGCTTTAGCTCTCTGAACTTTGTTACAGAATGGGCACTCTGATCTTGAATTATATCAGAACTGAAATCTGCCCACCAGCAATTCTTGACAACTTGTTGTAATAAGAATGAGAGAGGATTTATTGGAGTGCATTATATATGTATACAAGCTTGTACGGAGAACTGAGTGTACCTGCTCTTGTGCAATACTTGTGGTGAAGTCTGCAAGCGTACAATATTGTGAATACATGCATAATCTGTTGGTAAACTATTCCTCTTGTTATTTTCAGTGCACTACATCCACACCAACACAAAAGGTCCAGGGAGTACAGAAACTCTTAAGCAGTGTTGCAAGGCAGCAGAGCTGAATCAGTGCCAGAAGATTAACTTTTCTTATTTTGTCCCAACTCCCCTTCCCCACGAGGGCAGTGTATGATTTAAGGGCTTAGTGTTCCTTGATCGTGGGCTGCCCGCCAGGGGGAGAAGAGGTCCAGCATCACCTCTGCAGTCATAACCAGGCGAGTGTTTGACAAGGCCGGGTTGAGCGAAATCTCTAATAGGCATATGATATCAGGTGTAAGAGTGTTGATAGGGTTCCAGACCTCAGTGGTGTGTTGGCTGAGGGAGCAAGCTAGAGGCGATAGCTGATATTGTGCGTTGAGTGGACTGAGTGTTGCTGAGAGGGGTGGGGACATGTGTGATGTGGCAGATGAAGTGGTAGAGGGAGAAAGGTCCTACCAGGGGATATGGTGGGACGCAGTGGCAGTGTTGGTGGTGGTGTCCAGGGTCAAAGCACAGAGGGCAGTAGAAGTGTAACAGTGGGTGGTGGTTGGACTTACCGACACAGCACGGTCCAGGCACAGACAGGCTTGCCATTGTCACACCTCTGTGCACCACAGACCGCACTGCAGCCACCATTAAGTAGGTCCTGGGAGGCAGGAGGAGCACTAGGATACAGTGGCTGAGGCTGGCAAAAAAGCAGGAGGGGGATGCAAGGGGAGGCAGGTGAAACGAGCAGGAAAAAGACACAAAGGGCCAGCAGTAAAAGCAGACTAAAAGGGCCCATAGAGGGCAAAAAATGCAAAAGGAAAGCAAAAAAGAATGAAGGAATAAGGTAAGTACGAAGCAATAGGGAAAAGACTGAAGTGGAGAGCAAGAAAAACAGGAGGGAAACGGGTGGGGCAGCAGCAAAAAGGGTGGAAAAGTGAGCAGGAGTAGCAAAAATGGCATGACAGAAAGCAGGAAGAGGCTCAAGAAGAGAGCGGCACAGAAGCAGGAAGGGGAAGAAGAATGCACAAGAGGAGAGGGCCTGGAAGAATGTGGATCCTGGAGCTGGCCAAGGGCAACAGAGGTAGGTGGAAAGCTGGGCCTGGGCAACTGCTCCTGGGCACCTGGTCTTCATAACACATATGCATCACTTATGATCAGAGTTACACATATATGCATCACTTATGATCAGAGTAGACAAGTACACATCACAGGGACAATCAAGGTAATAGAACATAGACATAAACATTAGGTGCACTAATACATTTTCACATTTTAATCAATCAGAACATTATATCCTGAATTATGATTTCATGTAATTAATATCAAATACAGATCTTAGCAATGTTCTATGCTTTAAGTTGGAAGTCGAAGTGGAGGGTGTGGCTAAGGTGCCAAACATGGCTGACATGCTCTGAGTGAGCTCTGCCAGATGACAGCATAATCCTGAGTAATCATCTGACTCCCCGGGGCTGATTTCCTAGGAAGAGTACACAAGGTGGCGCACCTGAGAAGCCGAGGGGGCCACTATCAGCACAGACCATTGCTTGCTCCTGGGGCAAATCCCAGGACAGACAAGGCAGAGAAACATGGTGTGGCGCAGCACAGGAGGTCTGGGCCACAGACTTCTGTTCACGGGGGCATGGTTGGGTTTGGATTGTTGGTTTAGCCTGGTCTTGACTGGTCGAGGGGCCCCCTTTGCTACAACCTGGGATCCTCCATTTTCTGGGGGCTGCAGGAGTATGTGCTGCATGAGACGAGGGCTGCCTGATTGGACAACATATTGAAAGGCGTGCACCGTCGTTGCCACATTGGTCCAGCAACTGCTCAGTGATCAGCCCCACAAAAGGAGTGCCATCAGTTTGGGCTGTGTGAAACTAGCAAGAATGGGGACGCATTGAGAGGTAGCAGACAGGAACCCAATGCAAGAAGAGAGAAGTTCTTAAAGGCAATTGTGAGGGAGGCCGTCCCACATCCACCATCCTGCAACATGCTGCCTCCCAAATCAAGGTAGTTACCAGATACCCCTGGTGGGTCCACAAGGTGAGCACTGTGACAAATCTACTACTGTGATACCTAGGGGGAGAAGATTGATGTGGCAGCCCTAAACATGAGATGAGCAGTCACCCAAACATGGAGACAGGCCCTAAAGGAAAGTGGGATGGCTGTGCCCTTGGCGCCAGGCAGTGGGCTTGTGGAAGTTTCAGGACTCCAAGAGTGTGGTCATCCCGCAGCTCGACGACCTATACCACAGTGCTACTGGAGCTAATACCAGGTCTGAAAGACTCTTGGGAGGGCTGCCTTGATGAACTCCATACGGCGCCTCCAGCTGGCAGCCTAAAGAGGAGAGTGGTGGTGCTGCAGCAGGGTGCTTGCACTGAGTGCCCTGAGAAGTTGGAGTGAGGCCAGCTGGAGAGAAGCAACAGCTACATAATCCCATGCTCCTCTGGCAATTAACTATACCAGAATACCCCTTCTACCTGGTGCATCTGATGTGGGCATATGGGAAAAGCTGACCTCTCTAATGCCTGGTGGCACCACAGCCGAAACAGCGGTCCAGTACATGTGGCGAATTGGTGTGGGGTGCCCCTTGCGAGAACTACCCATAGTTATCTGCCACGAGGCACTGATCAAATGAGGCACAAATAAAGGGAGATGTGATTTGCAGGGCTACTTGCAGTTTCATCGTGCAGGCCACGAGGAGGCCATGGTCATAGAAAAAACGCCAACCGCAACATCACAAACGGAAATTGAAAAGTTTGACAAGCAGGCTCCATTGCCAGATAAGGCAGGAGGTGTGCACTCCACCAGACACCTCAATTCTGCAGGCGATCTAAGACCTTATAGACACCTTGGAAGGGAATATTGGGGAACTGAAAGTTGACTTAGACCTAATCTGCCAAAACCTACGTAATACCATGCATAGAGCCATGGAGGATGAAACCAGGACCTCTGAAAAAAGAGGACACTGTTAAATTGCATGAGACTCGCTTTAGCACCTTACAATGACAAATCAACCAGCTGGAGGCCAGTCTGGAAAATGTGGACAGAAGAACCTGTTGCAATAATCTTCACATCATGGGCATCTGCGAGGGGCAGGAGGGAAACACCCCTACTTCCTTCATCACCACTTGGCCCACAACCTGGGTGCCTGAGGCCGAGCTGTTGCAATGCTGTGCTGTGGAACTGGACCACCGTGCCTTGACCACTAAACCTCCGGTGGGTGCTCCACCCCAATCCTTTATTGTCTGGGTGCTTAACTTTGGGGACCGTGACACAATCATTCGGACAGCACAGACCGTGGGCTCCCTGCCTTGCCAGTCTGCCCAAAAGGTCTTTTTTCAAGACAAAGCCCTACTTTTTGATACACCAGAAGCAGCGAAGGACTGGGTTGAAGGGCACCCCAATCTTCGGGGTGATGGGGTGGTGGCTTAATAGGTGGTATTTAAAAGAAGAGTAGTTCAGGGAGTAATGCACAAAGATGATTCAACCTGGACTCGGTTGACTCCTGCGGTGTCCTATGGGATATGAGAGGGGACAGTGTCAGCTATTACAAAGGGGGAGGTCCTGACTCCGCCAAAGGGTCAGCGACCTTGAAACACCAGTGCTTTTCTTGGAAAAACAATATCTTACCTCACAAACAATAGCTTACCTCACAACAGAAAGAGATCCTTTGAGGCTTCCTCCACACGCAAATGATCCTCAAGCAGGAGCTTACATAGGCAGCTAGAAAGGCTTGGATGGCTACCAGGAGCCACGTTTACCAGTGAGGTGGTAACACTCCACTGGCTCTGCACACCACTGCAGTCCGGTTCCCCAGCAACATTCCTGGCGAGGGATGGTGGCACCCATGCTACTGGTAGTGTAAAGATCACTGATGAGTTTGCGACATACTACTGTAAACTTTATGCATCCGAGTCGGGCTCCCCACAATGATTTGGCACAGTTTATAGCCAACCTGCTGTTGCACCTCCTGCCACTGGATTTACAAGACTCCCTAGAGGCAGATATAACTGAGGAGGAGCTTGGTGAGCTCCACACAGGTAAAGTGCCTGGGCCTAATGGCTTACCAGCTGAATTCTGGCACTTGGTTTGGACCACCTCTGGCCCCTTGATTCTGTGCATGTTCAATGAGGCCTTGGATCAGGGAGAGCTGCCCGAGATCTGTGAACAGCAGCGATAGTCGTCATCCCGAAACTCAATTCACCAGGTACTCAGTGCAAGGAGTTCAGACCTATCTCTCTGTTAAACACCGAGGTGAAGGTATGGGTCAGGCTTTTAGTGGACAAGCTTACAAAATTGATCAAACACTTAGTCCATCCAGATCAATCCAGCTTTATGCTCCACAGAACTACTAGACATAGAATACGGAGGGTGCACAACACCCTGGAGATGAGCAGGGTTCTCCTCAGTCACCAGGCACTCTAGATGGTCAACTTTCAAAATGCGTTCGACATGGTCAACTGGGGGCACCTGTTCATCCACTCTGGGCCTCTGACTTACAAACACTCCCAAATCAGGTTAAGTGTTTGGAAGTTTTCATCACACTGAACAAGGCTGCGGTGTATGAACAAAACCTGAACCTTACAATCTAGAAACTTGGGAGAGACATGCAATTTTGGTCCTCCCTGCCACTTTCCCTGCTGGGTCGTTTGGCCATCTTTATGATGGTAGCTCTCCCGAGACGTCTTTACCATCTCCAGAACTACCCTTTCCCACTCAGCTGATCCTTCTTCACGAGGTTTTGCACCGTGCTGCGGACACTGTGCGTGGGTGGAGGGACCTTCCCTCAGGTCTCCTTGGGTAAACGTTGCCATCCTGTGTTAATTGGAGGTCTTCCCTCATCGAACTTGCTCCTTTATTATAGGGTGGTTCATCTCCTCATCCCGAATGACTGGTGGTTTGCCAGTTTTGATGACCAGGACTATGCGCTCGAAGGATGGGTCATGAAACGCACATATCTGCCCCATTTGCTATGTGGAGGAACTGTTCTCAGTAAGATGCCCTTAACCACTAGTACATTGTTAACGGTGTGGACAGATGCACTGAGGGCTATAGGGTGGGACATCAGTCTTACTCTGGAAACTCCACTGTGGCAGGGGTCTCTGCTCCCCCAGGTGGCGGCCCTGAAAGGGTTTTCAGCCTAGGACCTCATCGGAATGTCAAATCTGGGAGACGTCCTACAAGATAGGCTCTTGAAATCCTTTGCAGACCTTTAAAGTGAATACGATCTCCATCACTCACAATTTTTCAGATATCTCCAATTATAACATGCCCTGCGGCCCTATCTGCTCCATGACATAGAGATTCCAGAATACTCCCCCTTAACAGGCAAGTTGCTCTTGATCAACATAAAAGAGCATAAATTGTGAGACATATACCCAATGCTCCTTCAGAATCCACTTAATTGTATGGCCCAGGGGCGGGAGGCTTGGAAGGCAGAATTAAGGCTGCTGGAAGATTGGTTCGAAGTGCTAGCAGTCCCTTGTGAAACATCAACAGCCGCATAATTTTGATTGACACAGTTCAAATACTACACAGAACATACAGCACACGTACAAGACTTCACAAAATGGGTTTATTTCCTCCGACCGCTGCTTGAGGTGCGAGCATCCAGAGGGAACATGCTCCACACCTTCTGTCAGTGTCCTACACTTCACACTTACCGATCTTATTTACTAGATATGCTGGGAGAGGTGTGGGGGTGGCAGGTCCTCAAGGACCCCAAACTGATCCTATTGCATGTTAATGAGGGAATTGAGGGTAGTAGATACCATAAAGCTTTGTTGTGGTGGAACTAGTGATCACCGAGAGAGACATTGCCCAGGTGTGGAAATCAGCCTCAGCCACCCCAACAAATAAATGGGCCAAAAGAATGCACCATTGTATGGCCATGCAGAGACCAATATACCAAGGGTGAGGGATTCCCCCAAAACATGCTAAAATATGGCAGGGGTGGGCCAATTATAGAGGCTTCACCTTGGAACACGGCCCAGTTCTGGCCTCTGCATGGACGCTCACGGGGACACCAGAGAGGTGGTGACTACAATCAATGATACTATAAAGTATGGTCATCTGGCCAACCGGAGACTCGGTTGGGAAGGGTGATTCAACCCTAGGTTGCAATGACATGAGAAATGTAGCCAGCGGTGATACGAGTAGTCACAAAGTTATGTGCATGGACATGTATCTCATGTGGGATGTTTTCTTTGTTTTCCAAAATACAATAAAATGTTTTTTGTTTTTTTTTAAAGATGGAAGCCAAAATAGTGAGTGCCAGATATAGCTTTCCCAGACCAGCATGAGCCAGAGTGTGGCGGTCATCCTTGATCTCGAGTATATCAGGGAGCTTACCTAGAAGAATCTTGCTTCCCAATGGCCACATCTAGTCTGGTTGCATCTTACTCTGTTGATAGACTGATTAATGCTTGAACTATCTAGTGGAATCTTCTTGATTTTGGAGTACTGCCACAAACTTTTGTATGGAGTTGGAATTTTTCCTTAAAAGCTATATTGTTTGTGAGCTAAAGTTAGGGGCTTGACTTAGTAGTCATGTCTCATTCCTTCTAAAGTACCTGTTTTGGCTTTCTGAATGTAGTGAGAACTGCATTTGATATTATTCCAGGTAGTTGAAGGATTAAGTTGTATACATATATTATTGGACTCAGAGAAGTTAGATCTTATACTCATATTTCCATGATATGTTTCAGGCAAACCAATTTTGTATTCACTAGTACACATAGCTGCACAGCATCATCCAGCTCTAAAATGTATATCATATACAGTATATTATGATGTTCAGTTCATGAGAATTGATAGTAATGTTGTTTATTTTTCCCTCTTCAGGACTCAAACAATTTGTCATGAGGACTCTTTTAGGACCCGGGTTGGACACCCTAGTTTTACATTTCACATTTGCTTCAGGTTAGCAGGGCTGCTTTTTAGCCATGGCTTTTACACATTTTATCAGTTTGCTTTTGTTGCTCGGTTGGCTTAGCCTGTGCACAACATATATAATCAGTACTTCTAGTTCAAGGCTTTGGAGCGAGGTACACAATATGCTAACTAATGTTGCCAGTCCAAGAGACAGCATTACATCAGAGCTGTATTCCCAAAATGGCATTGTTTATTATATAAACCATGCACCGACCCAAGGAGGGCAGAGGACATTCTTACAGCGACAATCCTGGGACACACGCTGTGTGGCACGCAGCTTGACTGGAGCTGATCTGCCAGCTCCCTGAAATGACAGCCATCTATACGACAGGATGATTCCTGATATTCTATCCAGCTTGGGGCTAGGGGAAATCCCTTAGATCAGGCCAAGCAGAGTGTTACAACCACTATGCACTCAGATATAGACATAGGACATAGGGTTAGTTAGGAAACCCTGCAACATCTAGAGCCGAATACATCATGGTTAGACTGTTTACCTTCTGAAAACTTATCCTGCATCTTTGTGTCTTGCTTTGACATGCATTAGTAACTAAGCAAAAGGGGTATGATCTGGATCAGTGACTTCCCTGGAGAGTCGGAGTGTTATGTTCAGGTTGCTATAATCATCTGTTACCCCAGTGGGATTGGAGGTTTGGGTGAGGCACTCTGAACTAGCCAGGAGTCAGGCCGACAGCTACTAAAGGTGTGGATTGCACTCGGTCTCCAACACTCTGCAGTGCTGCCTTCCTAAACATGCAGTCCTATTAGCAAAGTAGGAACCCAAAATAGGAATCCATACCAGGTTTAAGAGAGGGTGCTAAGCAGTGATGTATTTTTTCCCAATTACCTTTTCCCTCAGGGTACTCAGGAGTGATTTTAGCCTCCTTGGAGTACAAGATGGGCAAGATGGAGGAGACATCCCTGAGGTGGAACTGTGAGTCTAACAAGGGGTGTTTTCAAAATGCCCATTTTCTATGGAACATTCCTTGGTGTGTTTAGCAAATCCCCTAGATAGGCTGTGTATATATTTAACAGAAGGGAGGCTAAAACGTATCTCTGCTTGAGGCCTCTGTTTGTGGGATTTTTTTCAGGATTCTTGTGCTGTCCTCTATTTTTATATTCATTGATATGTTACATCGGAATTTGTGTTTGGCCTTTAACTGCGAGTCAGGGGTGCTCTTGTTGAATGAATACCACACAGTCTTCTGTTCACTCTGTCGAAGGCTGACCTATAATTCAGATAGTATATGTATAGTGATTCTCCTCTTGTTGTTGCTTTTTTGGCAAATATGTTTATTGCCATTATGTTATCTGTTGTCATGCATCCTTGCATCCTTTCATAAAACTCACCTGGCAGATTGGTAGGAAGTTGGCATCCTTTGCCAAGATTCCAAATCTTAAAAGGAATATTAACATATGTCTTTGATTCTGAATATAACATGAAGATGGTACAATACATTTTAGGACCTGATCTATTTCCTTCTTTGAAGATTTGGGGCAAGACCAATTTGTTAAAAAGCTCTGGAATTGTTTGTCTTTTTAGTCAAGTTGAGAAGAGTGTTGTGAGTGGGCGAGTCCAAAATTCATCACCTGATTTAAAGAAGTCATTTGTGGTTCTGTTGGGACCTGTTGCCCCAAACGAACAGGCAGGATTTCACATTTGCCTTAACTTTCTTGTCAGAGATGACTATTGGATGGTATTGGTTGTGATAATTTCCAGATCATCTGTATTGTCACCAAAATGTACCACTGTTACAAAGTTGAGCCAATCATCTGAGCAGACAGCAATGCTCTTTTTTTTGGTTAACGGTTTTGTAAACAGTTTTGGTGAGCAACCAGAATCTCTAGTCGTTATGAAGGCTTGCCCACTTGGTGATATATTCACGCTTTTGAGCATCAAAATAGTTTTGCTCCCAGCATTTTTGTTTGTTGAAATTATATTGGTGACCATATTTGCTTTTAGATCCATTTGGTGATTTGTGTTATCCAAAACTCAAGATACTTGGGCCCATCTTTATACTTTTTGCTGCAAAATTGTGCTAACGTAGTTTTGCGGCAAAAAGTTTAGCGCCGGCTTCCATTATTTCACAATGCCAGCCAGGCACCATATCTATTGAATGGCGCAAGCCTGCGCAATACTTCTGCTAGTGTCTTAAAAAAAGGCACTAGCCGGGTGGGGGTGCTCAGTAGGGAAGGAGAGGGTTGTGCATCAGAAAATGATGCTAGCCTGGTAAGAGGCAAAACAAATGCCTTTAACCAGACTAGCTTAATTTCTTGGCGCACAACCACCAAAATCATGAGTCCAGTCTTAGGAGAGACAGGAGTCATGCCCACCACCCCAATGGCCAGCACACGGGACATGTCCCCTGGACATGACCATTGCACCCTGTGCCATGCTGGGGCCCAAGTTAGGGCCCCAGATAGCAAGAAAATATAGTAAAAAATACTTACCTGGACTTACTGGGATGGGGTCCCCCATCCTCTGGTGTCCTTCGGGGGGGAGTAGGGGGGAGTTCCTGGCGCTTTGGGAAGGCACCTGTGGACCCATTCCATGGTGTTTGACTATGGAAATGGGTCCACAGGTCCCCTAACGCCAGTTCTGACCCAGGCATTAAACAATAAGCATGCTTAGCACCATTATTTAGCCCCTCCTCCCACACATGCATCCTTTTAGCACAGGGGATAGATATGGGGTTTGGGGATAGCACCATTTTTTGGATGGGAACGCCTACCTTGCATCTCATTGACGCAAGGTAGGTTAATTCATCCAAACAATGGTGCAAACTCCTATATTTTGACGTTAGACATGTCTAACGTCAAAATATTGATATGGAGATAGGTTTGCACCGAATTTGCTTGAAAAAAATTACACCAGTGCGGTGCAAAAAAAAAGTATAAATATGGGCCTTGGTTTAGGTTTCTTTTTAGGTCTCTGAATCATTATTGTGCCACTGTGATATTGTATGTGGATTTTGGTGCATATTATTTAGGACGGCACCAAATGTATTGTGAGTTGTTAAGTATTCTTGTTTAATGATACCCAAAAGCTCAACGAACCTGTTTTCCCGAAGCAATTGAATTTTGGTTCCTGGTAAAAACCATTGCTCTATTTTTAGTGATTGTTATCAGAGCTTGGTTGATTTTCCAATCAGCATAGACCTCCAACTAGCCATTGAGTCCATGGGAGCGTTTTTAAACAAGCTGTTGTCAGGATTCAGCAAGGTATGTTTGAGAACTTCCACATGAAGACTTGTAAGGGGTTATTAACCATTTCCCACACCCAGCAGCGGCTTGTACCTTTTTAAAGTGGTGAGGCAAGTAAAGTGCCCCACCACTTCGCAAAAACAAAAGATTGAAAAAAACACCACCTTTCTGAAAAACCCGAACGTAAACCACCCTTCTACCCTAAAGCCCAAATAATACTATAACACAAACACTGCACGTACATGCACTACACACTTACATACACTACGCATGTACATAACATTACAAACATGCATTATATAAATATTACACATTTTGAAAAAAGGCACTTCCCCACAGGCTGCACATCCTTCTCTGTGTGCTTCTGCTCTCCGATGCCAGAAGAGCTCCCCTGTCCAGTCCAGGCGCTGCTATCATGCTGTCAACCAGCATGAAAGAAGCACCTAGATTGGCTGGAGTGTCCTAGCTGGACGCTTCTTCAGGATCTGAAGGCCTGTGTCTGGTCTGCACTCGGCTGTCTTAGCCAGCTGATTTGAGAGCTTCAAAGTGCACAGGTCACTTTGGCCTGCGCAAAGCAGACAGCCAAAATGACATGCGCTCTTTGGAGCGTCCCTGCCAGGGACTGCTCCAGTCCTCTGCTACCCGAAGCAGAGTCAGTCCTCTGTTGCCGGCAGTAGAGAACACGGCAAGCATGTTTCTGGGCTGTGCGCGCTATGGAGGGAAAAATAAAATGGCAATGAAATCTTTTCATTGCCTTTCTGTTTTTTTCCTGCGCAGCTCGCAGCGGGCGGGGGGCAACGAGAAGAAACCTCCACCGCCCATACCACACCTTTGTTAGTTTTTCCCTCGCCAGTTCCTCGGTTACCTGACCTTTTGCCTGTTATTCTGACCTTGCTCTCCGCATTATGTGTTGGCCCCTTTGTTCTGATCCATTAACCCTGCTGATGGTCTCTCTGAATAGTGAGTCTTATCTGTGCTGCAATAATAGATGTAGAACCTGAGAGCATTGTGGTAAAGAAGACCTGGGCCTGCGTGCGATATTCTCTTTCTCGAGTGGTATGGACTATCATCAGAACTTGCCTGATAACACTTGCAAAAACTGACAGCTGCTCCTTTCAATTCGCGCACAGAATTTTAGATAAACAATTGTTTTATATGCCAGTTGAAATTGGTTGCTTCTGGCCACTTTACTCATGCTACAATATGCTGTAGGAATGCACTTGACAAAAAAGTTGAGGAAGTGATTAATGTATAGTCAAGACGTTTCCCTCTGCTTCCAGTGAAGTGTGTTTCCTTTGCCACTATATCTGCGGCAAACCTCCCATTTAGCATTTTGAACGTTAAGGTGGTTAATAGTGAACAAAACTGTTTGCTATCTCTGTTTGTTGTCTTGAACGTAAAGGTCATATCCAGAACTCCCCATAAATCAACACATTCTGCTGTCAGTTTGGTTTTAAATAGGGAAGTTAGCAACACATAATTAAAGTCCTTGGTGAGCATAAACATGTTAATTGGGAGTTTTGGTTAACTGAAAAGTGATGAATTTCAAGAGTGTTGTCTGGGTTATCCTAGTTCGCAGCCTATGGGGAGGTGTGTGGGGGGGGGGGGGGGGGGGGAGGGAGTAAGGTGGGAATGTAGATTTTGCATTATTTTATTTTTTCCCAGACTCCTAAGTTAGAAGTCAATACTTGAATATAGTTGGGTTCGATGTTTTTCTGTGTTGCCGTGTAATTTGATCGAGTTGAGATGTAATTTGTTAGACTGACCACTAGACGGCCTTTTCTGAAAGCTTTATTGCAGTTTGTTTCCCATGATGTGAAGCCATGCAAACAGGCTTAATTTTTGGACCAAGTCTCTGGGACAGATATAATGCTGCAAGCTTAGAGCAATAAATTGGCATCATTCCAATTGAAGGCTTTATGGATGCCTGCTAGATTCCAGGATATGAGAGAAAGTGAAGATGGATGTTTTTTGTTGCTGTGGCAGGACTTGATAGCATCTTCCTGCATCTCTCTTCCCATCTCCAGTTAGGGGCATACTCTGTTCCCTTGTGCAAGAGCGCCTTCTAGCCAGGCCCAGACTTTACATTCTTTGTTATTAGAATTGGGAGGTTTAATTTTAATGTTACAGATTCCCTCTTTGTCATGTGCTGTTTTTACGGAGATTGTTTCTAATTTTGAATGTTGGGGTTCACCTCTGCAGCGTGATTAATGAGACCTACGTTATTTGCATTTTAATTTGAATTGCTGTGTCTTGCTCTTTTGCTTCAGAGCTTGAAATAGTTTAGCTCTGACATGGATGTTCCCCCATTGGCGTAACGAAACTGAAGGAGGCTGCAAAGAACATGAAGCCCTCCCCCCCTCCAGACTCACTCAGGCCAGGTGCTGTGCTGAGGGAGCCCAGGGAGCTCGCCCTACCAACCCGCCCCTCCCCTCCAAGCGGGGCCTGCGCTTTGTTTGTTACACCACTGTGTTCCCCCCTTCTCATAAAAATACCTCCACTACAATTCTTGATTATTTTTTTTTCGTTAATTTCGCCTGCTATCTATTGTGCTGATAAGCTGTCTGTAGAAATTCCACACTGTTTATGTCTCCATATTTTATATTCGCTAGTGTGGTATTACTTTTATTGAGTATGTTGTGTATTCCTTCGATTTTGTAATTCCGAGAAACGATAAAATTAGCTCACCTGAGGTGTGACTATTTGTAAATTAACTCACTTTTGTCTAATATGGAACTGGCAGTTCTGCTTTCCGATGGTTATGTTATGTTGATTTGTAGAGTGCATCTATGCTGATGGGTGCAGATGGGCTTATCGTGGGCGGAACTTTGGCATAGGCGCACAGAGGGGAAGGAGCTTGCGGGGTAGGTGGGTGGGGCTGCAAAATAGTGGGAGGAAGCGGCAGGAAGAGCTGGTAAGAAGTGGTAGAGGCAGGAGGAGGGAAAAACATTAAGTTGGCTGTGGAGAGTGAGACGGAGGGGGCGGAAGGCTTGAAACAGGTGAAGGAGGCCAGACAACTGAGTGTAAAGATAAGAAAATGCACAAGGGGTATAACAAAAAGGCAAGCAAAAGTACAAGTGAAAAGAGTGGTAAAAATGAGTGAAAAAGAGCACAGAGGCACAAGGGGTGAAAAGGAAGGCAAGCAAAAGCGGGTGAAAGAAAGACAAACATGAGTAAAGAAAACAAGCAAAAGGGGGTGAAAGAAATACTAAAATAAGTGAAAAAGGAGTACAAAAGCATAAGGGGCGAAATGATAGTAAGCAAAAAGCAGGAGAACGAAGGAACAATGCAGTAGCTTTGAGGGAAGAGCCAGGTCCTATAGGGCTTTGACTGGTCAGAGGACCAGTCACAGGTAAGTGGGGGCTGTGTGTAGGTACCTGTTCAATGGGGCTGTGCAATCGGCACCTTTAAGTAGGTGCTGGGAGGTGGGGGGAGCATGGGAGGGGGCAGTGGGCTGGACTGCAGGGGCACGGGAAGAAGCAACATGAACAGCAGGCTCTCTGTCTTAATCGCCTCTCTTTAAATTGTTGCTGAATAAGGGTTATGCAAGTTTTTGGTTGGAAAATGTAAACTGTTCCCCTTCCGTGTTAATCTCAGTGATTGCAATTGTTGATATTAGATTGCATTGTACTTCCTGATTTGTCCTTACTTGTGCTAGTGGTACACTGTAAAGTGTTGCAAAAGACACCAGTTCATTGCTCCTTAGTGTTATTGTTTGTTGCCTACTACTAGTGGTGCTGTAACAATTTTCAGAGTGGGGGTGCTGCCATCAAAGTTACATCACGGAAGTCCTAAGGATTGTAAAAACAAATCCAAGTATTTCACAAAGAACAAGTTCGACAAATAAGACATCCATTCAGCAGGAGAGTGGTAAAAGTGTGTGGTATGTAGCCAGCTGAGCATTTTGAAGCACACTGTTGCAAATATATTACTAAAGCATGGTGTGTGTGTGTAGTAGCGCACTGTGGTAGACAGACAGCAACTTGAAGAATCCTGCCTGAGTCACCTCCCATACCTTTTTGGTTGAGGTAGCTAGGTAGTAATCCATTTTGGCTCCTGCAGTCTTTGCTTAATAGTGTCAATAATGCAAGACAGGCTAACAGTGGTTTGCTTATTTAGTGTGTGCAATGTGTTCTCTTTTGTGAGGTCAAGACCATTTGTTGAATGCTCAGGCCTTGTTTTAGTTTGCGCTTTTGAACATTCAGAATGGATTTGGTGAACAAGATCCACCCTTTTGTTTACAAATCTGACAGTGAACTAGTGTGACAATTACTGACTCCTATTGATTACTAATGTTATTGATTGATATTGGGTATTGATCTGTGCATGTACGGGATATATGGTGGGAAAATCTTGAAGCAAGTCAAAAGGTTCATCGACCTACTCGTGTTTCTCTTGTAAGTTTACTTATTAAGGTCTGACGCACTAACAGGTCTCAGAGGCAGTACCAGGGGTCACAAGGGGCAACTTGGGGGTCGCAGCTGCGACCCTTGGTGACCTCTAAATGACGTCCATGCTGTCCCATATTGCCTTCCATCACTTCACTGGCTTAGTTTCAGAAACAGTTGCAGTTCCTACCTCATCGATATTCATAAAGGGGACACCTTTTGGCTCTTTTTTTTTTAAATACCCTTTGTGGTGCCAAGGCTTTGTTCACTTGTTCCACTTCTAAACGAAATATACAGAAGGACATTTTCTGTGTGACCAAGAGACACATCTGGGTGAAGAAACTCCCTGCTAAACCATTTGGTGTGTCCTTCCTTTGCATTCTTCCCACAGGGTAGTTGTGAACATCTGTGGAATGTTCAGCCATTGAAACAGTTCTATTCCATGATCTTGTCACAGAAAGCCGCCCAAAAACCTGAAATGAAACTGAAATTTCTCGAATTTAACAGCTTTGTTCCGCGTCCATTTTCAAGAGAATGGTTCAGTGAAGGTGTTCCTTTGACAGCATCAGATGTTCAGTTGTTTCTAAAATATCTTCAGCATCCCATAGATCTAATCAATTTCGAGAGCACCTGCATTTTGTTAAAAAAATAAAATAAAAGGCGCTCCTGATTGCCACCTTGGTGGAGTAGGAGCAGAACCGTGTTACCGACTGTAAAAAATTATAAAAGTAGGGAAAAAGTGTAAATTTTTCTATAATGAGTATTTGAAACCTCCTCTTTCAAAGACTGAAAGAGGTGAGCATATAATGTTGGTCATTTATTACACGACCTAGCTTTTAATTCCTAAAATATTTAATGAAAGAGTGCCTCCTGTGCCCACTATCCTTCCACGTTTCCTCAGGCTATCAACCCTGTCAGTCATATTAGAATACTGAGACTTCAAAATCTAAAGGTAGGCATGGCTTTAGAAGGCAATTAATTATGTTTTCAGTAATGCAGTTTCAATACCATGCAGTAAATCTTGTTAGAGAGACATGTGGTCATTTGCAGTATAATCCATGGATGTCGAAAGTTTTGGACCTGAATGTTGGCAAGACTCACCGAAAGTGAATCATTTTTTATTATAAAGACAATTTAAGGAATTTCACATCAATTTATTTAAAAATATGCACTGCCAACAAAGAAATGGGTCTGTATGCATACATATGAAATTACTATATTGAAAGTTTATTAATTGATGCAGTATTTAACAAAAATGTTTTGCATTCCCTCTTTAACCCCTTCGCTGCCAGGGCTTTTCCCCTCCTGTGCCAAGCCTTTTTTTGGCTATTTGGGGCAGTTCGCGCTTAGGCCCTCATAACTTTTTCTCCACATAAGCTACCCATGCCACATTTGCGTCCTTTTTTTCCAACATCCTCAGGATTCTAGAGGTATGCAGACGTTGTGGGTTCCCCTGAAGAAGGCCAAGAAATTAGCCAAAATACAGTGAAAATTGTGTTTTAAAAAAAAAAATGGGAAAAAGGGCTACAGAAGAAGGCTTGTGGTTTTTCCCTGAAAATAGCATCAACAAAAGGTTTGCGGTGGTAAAATCACCATCTTCCCAGCTTTCAGGAACAGACAGACTTGAATTAGAAAACCCAATTTTTCAACACAATTTTGACATTTTACTGGGACATACCCCATTTTTACTATTTTTTTGTGCTTTCAGCCTCCTTCCAGTCAGTGACAGAAATGGGTGAGAAACCTGGATCACAGAAAGCTAAACATTTCTGAAAAGTAGACACAATTCTGAATTCAGCAAGGGGTCATTTGTGTAGATCCTACAAGTGTTTCCTACAGAAAATAACAGCTGAAATAAAAGAATATTGAAATTGAGGTAAAAAAAAACAGCCATTTTTCTCCACATTTTACTCTGTAACTTTTCCTGCGATGTCAGATTTTTTAAAGCAATATACCGTTACGTCAGCTGGACTCTTCTGGTTACGGGGAGATATAGGGCTTGTAGGTTCATCAAGAACCCTAGGTACCGAGAGCCAATAAATGAGCTGCACCTTGCAATGAGTTTTCTTTCTATACCGGGTATACAGCAATTCATTTGCTGAAATATAAAAAGTAAAAAATAGGTATCAAGAAAACCTTTGTATTTCCAAAATGGCCACAAGATAGGTATTGAGAAGCAGTGGTTATTTGCACATCTCTGAATTCCGGGGTGCCCATACTAGCATGTGAATTACAGGGCATTTCTCAAATAGACGTCTTTTTTACACACTGTCTTACATTTGGAAGGAAAAAATGTAGAGAAGGACAAGGGGCAATAACACTTGTTTTTCTATTCAGTGTTCCCCCAAGTCCCCCGATAAAAATTGTACCTCACTTGTGTGGGTAGGCCTAGCGCCCGCGACAGGAAATGCCCCAGAACACAACGTGGACACATCACATTTTCACAAAGAAAACAGAGCTGTTTTTTGCAAAGTACCTAGCTGTGGATTTTGGCCTCTAACTCAGCCAGCACCTAGGGAAACCTAGGAAACCTGTGCATTTTTTAAAACCAGACACCTAGGCGAATCCAAGCTGTGGTGACTTATGGGGCTCTCACCAGGTTCTGTTACCCAGAATCCTTTGCAAACCTCAAAAGTTGGCCAAAAAAACACTTTTTCCTTCCATTTTGGTGACAGAAAGTTCTGGAATCAGAGAGGAGCCACACATTTCCTTCCACCCAGCGTTCCCCCAAGTCTCCCGATAAAAATGGTACCTCACTTTTGTGGGTAGGCTTACTACCCGCGAAAGGAAATGCCTCAAAACACTATCTGGACACATCAAAATGATCAAATACAAAACTACCTATTTTTGCTGGGGCACCTGCGTTTTTGGTCCTGGACTCAGCAGCCTTCTAGGGAAACCTACCAAACCCAGACATTTCTGAAAACTAGACACCCGAGGGAGTCTAGGGAGGTGTGACTTGGGTGGATACCCAGAATACTCAGCAAACCTAAAATTTTGCAAAAAAAATCAAATTTTCCCCACATTTCTGTGTGGGATCACCGCAACGGGACAAATTTCTAACCACCCAACGTTCCCCTCAGTATCTCGGTAAAAATGATACCTCATTTGTGTAGGTGGGCCAAGTGCTTGTGACAGGGAAGAGCCAAAAACATGTTGAAATTGAGGGGGAACCAAAGTGGGTCCAAAAGGGCAGTTTGAAAAAAAACATTTTTAGGCTGACAAGTGCAGCAGAATTTGTATCGGTATAGATGAGACAATGCTGGGTGGTAGGAATTTTGTGGATTCCTGCAGATTCCGGAAAGTTCCATCACAAAAACGTGGGAAAAATGTGTGATTTCCAGCAAAGTTGGAGGTTTGCAGGGCATTGTGGGTAAGAAAATAGTTCGGGGTGCATGTGAAACACACCATCCTGAAATCACCCAGATGTTTAGTTTTCAGATGTGTCTAGGTCTTGTGGATTTTTCTACATGGCAGCGTCCCAAAGTCCATAAAGTGCAGCCCACACCATTCCAAGTGGGAAGATTTTGAGAGTTAGCCAAGCTCTCATGGCCCAAATGTAAAACCAGTACCCAAAATAATCAAATGTCTTCTTGCTTGCTGTGGGATAAGATGTTTTAGAGTGCGAGGGAGAGCTGAAAGACTGTTACCCGCTTCAGTTGGGGTGGGGGCATAACCAGGCCCATACTGGTTGGTAGTCATACCCCACTATTTTTTTTTTAATTCCCTGGCATCTAGTAGACTTTCTGCCCCCCAGGGGTCTGGATTAGGGGTAATTGCCCTATCTGCCCACTGGTGGGCAGAACAACTTTGGCCACATTTATGTGGGGTGGGGGTATGACCTCTTATTTTGGAAAAAAAACTTCCCTGGTGGTCTTTCTGCCCCCCCCCCCCCCTGGGAGCAGATGGGCTTCCCAAAAATAGGCCAATCTGCCCCCAAGGGGGCAGATATGGCTAACAGTAATGTGCCCCCATGAGGAGTGACCCTTACCCAAGGGGCTGCCCCCTAAAGAAAACACACACATATACACTCACCAATCCCTGTTGCCTAAGTGGCTTCTTCCCCCGGGGGCAGATTGGCTTAATAGAAATACGCTGATCTACCCCCAAGGGGAGCAGAAATGGCCCAAAATAAATCCCCCCCCCCTCCAAGGGAGCGACCGTTGCCTAAGGGGTTGCTCCCAACCTCTGAAAAACAAACACAAAAAAAATGTTCCCTGGTGCCTAGAGGTTTCAGCCCCCCCTCCCCCCCCGGGGGCAGATCGGCCTAAAACCAATAGGCCGATCTGCCCCCGGGGGGGGCAGAAATGGACTAAAATAAATTTGCCCCCGGGGAGCGACCCTTGCCTAAGGGGTCGCTCCCCTTGCGTGAAATTGGCTCAAAAAGAAATCCCCGTTGCTTAGTGGCTTTTAGTGGTTTCTGCCAAAAATCGGCCGATCTGCCCCCAATTACCCTTGCCTAAGGGGTCGCTCCCCACCTCTAAAAAAAGAATCCCTGGTGCCTAGAGGTTTCTGCCCCCCCATGGGGGCAGATCGGCCTAATAACAATACGACGATCTGCTCCCGGGAGGGCAGAAATGGCCTAAAATAAATTTGCCTCCCCCCGGGGGAGTGACCCTTGCCTAAGGGGTCCCTCCCCTTCCGTGAATTCGCCATAAAAAAAACAACTTCCTGGTGTCTAGTGGTTTCTGCCCCCTGTTGGTGGCAGACTGGCCTCATACAAATAGGCCGACCTGCCCCCAAGGGGGGCAGACATGGCCTAAATATAATGTGCCCCCTAGGGGACCGACCCTTGCCTAAAGGATTGCTCTACAACTCTAAAAAAAAAAAAAAAAAATGTAATCCCTGGCGCCTAGCGGTTTCTGCCCCCCCCGGGGGCAGATTGGCCTAATAACAATAGGCCAATCTGCCCCCGGGGGGACGAAATAGGCCTTGAAAAAAATTGCCCCCCTGGGGCGCGACCCTTGCCCAAGGGGTCGCTCCCCTTATGCCAATTTCTTTTTGAAAATAAATCCCTGGTGTCTAGTGGGCATTTCAGAAGCCGGATCGCTTTTACGATCCGGCTTCTGAAATGCTCTGAATGACTTCAAAGGAAAGGAAATTCCTTTCCTTTGAAGTCTCTCAGGCCCTCATCACATGATCGGAAGAGAAATGCTCTGCATTTCTCTTCCGCCAGCGCAATGGGGACGTGGCCCCTGATGAGTTCAGCGCGTGAATGCGCGCCGATGTCATCAGACGTCACTGGGGAATCAGCGGGTGTTCGGGGGGATAGGGGGTGGAAGGGGAAGGGCTTCCCATTCCATCCCTACCTTGAAGGGGTGGGAGGGAAGCCCACAGAGGGAGCTCTCCCTCTTAGCTCAGTGTCGAGCATGTAATGGTTATGTCCTCGGCACAGGAGCACTGTGCCGGTGGACGTAACCATTACATCCCCGGCACAGAAGGGGTTAAATAGGTGGTGAACCCAAATCTACAAGTGTAGTTACTACTGCCAAACAAAAGTAGTAAATTCATCACCACACATGACCAACCAATGGTACTGCAACACTGCCCCATAACAAATATGGGAAGAAATGACTTAAAATACAGCTCATGGGAAATACTGTTAAATATATGGGGTGGGGGAGATGAAGGATGCGAAGTGGGTATGCGAAGTGGATGGCAGCTGGGTGCTCTTGTCAGAAAATGTGGAGCAGCAACCTTATGCAGACTCATGCAAGTAAAAAGGGAACAACTCAAACATCATGACTTGCAGTTACTCTAGCCACATGAAACAACTACTGAGGGCCTTTGGCCTGTCACACCTCTGTCTTTCTGTTGTGAATTGATGGTATGAGCTCTGCAAGACAGCTAAAGCTAAAAAGAGTAATATTCTCAAAATCTTTACCTTTAAAAGGCCATACTGTTACCTTGCTGAGGATGTCGCAAAGGGGCTTTGAGATGAATCTATATAAAATAAATGTGTTTGACCCAGGGATATACAGTCACATTTGTGTTACATGTTTTGTATTGTGTATGTGTGTGTGTTACCTATGCATATTCATTGTATAATATTAAGTGAATACTAGATTTCTACGATCAGTAAGTCTACCCAGGTTTCTTCAATAATCCCATATAATTGAATTACAAGCACAAAGTGTTATCCCATTATACTTTCTGTAATCTAATTTGAGGTTTAGAACTATATATTGCTTTTGGGAAAAATCAATGTTCCCTGCTTGGAGTTACTGCTTTGTTATCTTCCCAATTAATGTGATATCCTTATTCCATTTTGAATGCTGCTGTTATCAACGTAAGATCCTAAACTGTTTCCAACCATAATTCATCACCACCTGTTCTACTAAATTGTAATCACAGCAGTGCACACAGACCTAAGACATTGTAGCTCATTCTGAAAAACAGAAAAGTCAGGAGACATGATAAAAAGGGGAAGAGGGCACACTTTGTACAGGACCTATTCTCCCATATTGTGACTAATCTGCCATCAAAGGCATTACATTGGTGGCTGTCTACAGAGGGGTTTCACTGAGGTCAACACGAGGAGCATCTAGCAAAGAAAACAGAGTTAGGCAACTTTTGTCAACTTTGATAGTCAGTCTTCCCAGAACCTGAGGGTGGTACTAGTAAATTACCGACTGCCGAAGCAGAGAGAGGTCTCAAACAGGGGCGGGGTAACAGATTTGCCATTCCCCACTACCCCCCACCCTGCTGTAGCTTCCTGATGCCTGGGAGGGGAATGACTGGCTTAACAGCCCACACAGCAATTAATCCTCAACAAATCTGAGAATCCTGAGTTGGAATATCCATGGGTATGAGCGTCTCACGAATAGTGGTGAATTGGAAGAAAGAATAAAATCCTACCATGTGATGTTCCTTCAGGGGTCCTTGTTGAGAGAATATAAGACCATGGAAGGCTTTAATGTACAGAATAGTAAAGGATTGAGAAGAGAGAAGGATAGAGCTTTATCAGGGGTACCAGGGAGATTAAGAAAACATTGCAAGTTATTAATGTGTCTAGTGGTTTACTCCTCTCTGTGGTTGAACTTGGTTTGTGTAACAATATGTGCAGGTGTTTTCTTTTTTATATGTATATATCCATAAAGAAGAGTACCGGAGTATGAAGGACTGGCTGGAATCTCTCGAGCAACCTTTTCAGATATTTTAGAAAACTTTCTGGAAGCAATCATAATTTTGGCCGGGATTTCAATGTTCGTCTATTTCTTGCCCAGGCAGATTTGCAGATGGAAGATACTTTAGATTATTACACCA
The DNA here is from genome assembly GCF_031143425.1 of Pleurodeles waltl. NCBI lineage: Eukaryota > Metazoa > Chordata > Amphibia > Caudata > Salamandridae > Pleurodeles > Pleurodeles waltl. Next base: position 160,139,121 of record NC_090448.1, on the reverse strand, counting down.
TTTCTCCAGCCTTCTTTCCTGCTGGTACAATCAAGTGGGGGGCCAAAGCTCTGAGTCAATGGTTGGGCAGCCGATTTAATATTGATTTGCCTGCAGTCACAATTCTCCGGCAGGGCCTATCGGCGGGCCCAATTGATTACATGTTTACTTCTGCCTGGCATTTTGGCCTCTTCACAGACTTTAAAGAGACAAAATATGAGGGTAGTGATGACTGGGACACTTTAGTTGTTCTTTGCCTTAACCTGCGAGAGGCTGTGGAGAGGGTATTGCATTTGGAAGTATCCTTCCCACGGAGGCTCTCAACTGATTTAGACCCTGCCCATCTCTGGCTTTTAGCTGAATACCAATCAACAGGAAACACTAAGGCCCATATTTATACTTTTTTAGCGCCGCATTTGAGCCGCTTTGTTGACACAAAAGACGTTTGTGTCAAAAAAAGCACAAATGTAGCTTACAAAAGTATAAATATGGGCCTAAGGTTTTCTCCACGAGCTTTGAGAATAGAATTGTTTGGTTTAATTAAGTTGTGGCTAATGGGTTATGCTGCATATCCATAAATGTTAGAAATCATGGGTCACAGGCAATCCATCATGATAAATGGAAGAGTTGGTTTGATCTAGCCTGCCAGAAAATAACATGCTTGGTGATACGGGCATCCAAAAAGCCAGGCAGTGCCAGGAAAGTGGTGATTTCCAGGAGTTGGTCACGCTTAAGTCCCAATATAAACAGTTGATTAAAGATATAACATCTCTTTCTACCATAGTAAGTGGGATGAGGTGCAGAAAATGATTCAATCAGCGGATCACTGAGAGTTTTGGGCAAAAGTAATTGAGTCCATTGGCCTAAATGTTTGACCCTAGTATGTATGATTCCGGAGGATAGACAGGCAGCTTATTTGATAGATCTGTATGGTAGCTCTTCCATCTCAGTTAGGTCCATGAGTACTGCTGACAAGAAGCTACCTTTTACCTGGTTTTCAGTAAAAGAGGTAAGGGCAGGTATCAATAGGATAAAGTGTTCAAGAGCAGTGATAGATAAATCCAATAGCGATTGGTGGGCAAGAGTGTACTCTCTTTTGTTCTGCTGGATAGCCTCAACGGTCTTCCATCCTCCATCATGGAAAGGGCAAATAGAGACACACATTTTAAAAAAGGGGAATGGTTCAGATTCCTCACATTACAGGGTGATTAGACTTTTGGCCATCTCGTTCAAGGTGTTCTCTCAAAATATACTATCAAAGCTGGAGGACTGGCCCTTTGAACATAAGATTGCTCCAATTGAGCAAGGGGATTTTCATTGCTTTGCTTTATGAACCATTATTCAGAAGGCTCTGGAAGTGAACCAAATGCTCTTTTTTGGTTTTATTGATTTCTGGACAGCTTTCAATTCCTTAGATAGGGAAATCCTATGAAGAAAACCTGCTGCCTGGAAGCTTCCTTTGGACCTCCTTAGTGTATTGCAAACTTTACACACAGACAACTGGGCTCAGGTTGATCTAGATAAATCAGTCAGGCTACCTCACAAAATCTCCATCAAGAATGGCCTTCAGCAGGGATGTGTCCTAGCCCCCCTGCCTTTTAGTTTATTCCTAGCTGACCTCACAAAATCCATAACCCAAGCAAAGTCCTTTCCCCCTAATGTTGGGAATCAGCATATTTCTTGTTTGCTCTATGCAGACGACCTGGTGCTGTTGGATTGCACCCCAATTGGCTTGTAGAGGAAATTGCACTCTGTAGAAGCAGAAACAGTTGAAAATTAATCTAGAGAAGACCAAGGTGCTGGTCTTCAATAACAATTATCAGATGGTACCTATATGCTTGAGAGGTGGAAACAGTGAATACCTATAAATATCTAGGCTTGACCTTTAAGACGAACTTAGAATGGGACACACACATGGGTAGTATTAAGCAGAGGTGCTTGCTGCAAGCTAGTTGTCTGACGAAAGTTAATAGAAAATATGGAGGGATGGCCCTTACTCCTTTATTGAAGGCCTATAAAGGAAAACTACCCCACCAGGACTGTATAGCACCAAGGTCTTTGCCCTTGACTCTTCCAATGAGAGAACCAGCTGGAGGGGGCGGTTCTGAGAAGGTCCTTGTTGCTACCACTAGGCCCCATGGTCCAGGGTATAAGGAGAGAATTGAACCTAAGAACCTAGAATATGTTGGTGATCTCCCGGGTTTAAAGATTTTTCAGTAAGCTTTCAGAGGAGTGTGAAGTGGCAAAGGTCTCCAAACTTTTCTGGAATGAGATCCAAGGTAGTGGAAGAAGGTGGGTAAGGGAAGTAAGGAATAGATTAAGGGACCTTGAAAATTTAAATTCAGACCTTGTACAATTATAACCTGGTTTCCTTTTCCCAGTGAACTAGTCTTGAAGGAGTCTGCAGCAAAGGTGGCTGGGACTCTTGACTTAGCTTACTTGAGAAGGAAATTGTCTATTAGCTTTTCAATAAGTACTCTTGGGCTTGACACTGTCTTCCCCTACCTGGTGCAGTTACCCAACCCCAGACTGCGGAATGAAATTTCAAGGGTGAAAATGCGATGTAACACAATCTATTTGTCCCACATCCAATGTGCTATGATACTGGATAACAAGGTTCTTTGCCCTTGCCCCCTGAATGTAAAATGTTCCTTGTTACACAAAAATGTTCCTTGTTACACCTACTTATGAATTGTGCTTTTTATATTTCTAACCAGGTTAAGCTTTTAAGACCTTTGTTTTTAAAGTGTGGAACAGTACAAAGGGTCTAACCAATAGAGTTGCTGTCCAAAATGCACTATTTAAATGTACAAAAAGAAAAAAGGGAGCACACTGCCTCACACTCAAGCAAAAAGTTAGCCCCAATGCATCATGGTAAATGCAGTCACTTCGTTTTGTGCTGAAAAAGTAATCAAAAGTCTTTCACCTAAGTAGGTGCAGCAAGTGCTGTGTATCTCTGGACACGTGTTTCTAGGTTTAGCCCGTCATCAGCAGAGAGCAGCCAAGTCTGTGGGGTTGCTTGAAATGCCGCCAAAAGTCTTCTCAGGTTTTTGTACCACTCGCTGGCGCACAGGTGCCTCTCCAGAGCTCGTCAGCTCGTTAGCTCAAGGGAGCAGTCATTGGACAAAAAGAAAAAAGGGAGCACACTGCCTCACACTCAAGCAAAAAGTTAGCCCCAATGCATCATGGTAAATGCAGTCACTTCGTTTTGTGCTGAAAAAGTAATCAAAAGTCTTTCACCTAAGTAGGTGCAGCAAGTGCTGTGTATCTCTGGACACGTGTTTCTAGGTTTAGCCCGTCATCAGCAGAGAGCAGCCAAGTCTGTGGGGTTGCTTGAAATGCCGCCAAAAGTCTTCTCAGGTTTTTGTACCACTCGCTGGCGCACAGGTGCCTCTCCAGAGCTCGTCAGCTCGTTAGCTCAAGGGAGCAGTCATTGGACAAAAAGAAAAAAGGGAGCACACTGCCTCACACTCAAGCAAAAAGTTAGCCCCAATGCATCATGGTAAATGCAGTCACTTCGTTTTGTGCTGAAAAAGTAATCAAAAGTCTTTCACCTAAGTAGGTGCAGCAAGTGCTGTGTATCTCTGGACACGTGTTTCTAGGTTTAGCCCGTCATCAGCAGAGAGCAGCCAAGTCTGTGGGGTTGCTTGAAATGCCGCCAAAAGTCTTCTCAGGTTTTTGTACCACTCGCTGGCGCACAGGTGCCTCTCCAGAGGTCGTCAGCTCGTTAGCTCAAGGGAGCAGTCATTGGACAAAAAGAAAAAAGGGAGCACACTGCCTCACACTCAAGCAAAAAGTTAGCCCCAATGCATCATGGTAAATGCAGTCACTTCGTTTTGTGCTGAAAAAGTAATCAAAAGTCTTTCACCTAAGTAGGTGCAGCAAGTGCTGTGTATCTCTGGACACGTGTTTCTAGGTTTAGCCCGTCATCAGCAGAGAGCAGCCAAGTCTGTGGGGTTGCTTGAAATGCCGCCAAAAGTCTTCTCAGGTTTTTGTACCACTCGCTGGCGCACAGGTGCCTCTCCAGAGCTCGTCAGCTCGTTAGCTCAAGGGAGCAGTCATTGGACAAAAAGAAAAAAGGGAGCACACTGCCTCACACTCAAGCAAAAAGTTAGCCCCAATGCATCATGGTAAATGCAGTCACTTCGTTTTGTGCTGAAAAAGTAATCAAAAGTCTTTCACCTAAGTAGGTGCAGCAAGTGCTGTGTATCTCTGGACACGTGTTTCTAGGTTTAGCCCGTCATCAGCAGAGAGCAGCCAAGTCTGTGGGGTTGCTTGAAATGCCGCCAAAAGTCTTCTCAGGTTTTTGTACCACTCGCTGGCGCACAGGTGCCTCTCCAGAGCTCGTCAGCTCGTTAGCTCAAGGGAGCAGTCATTGGACAAAAAGAAAGAAGGGAGCACACTGCCTCACACTCAAGCAAAAAGTTAGCCCCAATGCATCATGGTAAATGCAGTCACTTCGTTTTGTGCTGAAAAAGTAATCAAAAGTCTTTCACCTAAGTAGGTGCAGCAAGTGCTGTGTATCTCTGGACACGTGTTTCTAGGTTTAGCCCGTCATCAGCAGAGAGCAGCCAAGTCTGTGGGGTTGCTTGAAATGCCGCCTAAAGTCTTCTCAGGTTTTTGTACCACTCGCTGGCGCACAGGTGCCTCTCCAGAGCTCGTCAGCTCGTTAGCTCAAGGGAGCAGTCATTGGACAAAAAGAAAAAAGGGAGCACACTGCCTCACACTCAAGCAAAAAGTTAGCCCCAATGCATCATGGTAAATGCAGTCACTTCGTTTTGTGCTGAAAAAGTAATCAAAAGTCTTTCACCTAAGTAGGTGCAGCAAGTGCTGTGTATCTCTGGACACGTGTTTCTAGGTTTAGCCCGTCATCAGCAGAGAGCAGCCAAGTCTGTGGGGTTGCTTGAAATGCCGCCAAAAGTCTTCTCAGGTTTTTGTACCACTCGCTGGCGCACAGGTGCCTCTCCAGAGCTCGTCAGCTCGTTAGCTCAAGGGAGCAGTCATTGAACAAAAAGAAAAAAGGGAGCACACTGCCTCACACTCAAGCAAAAAGTTAGCCCCAATGCATCATGGTAAATGCAGTCACTTCGTTTTGTGCTGAAAAAGTAATCAAAAGTCTTTCACCTAAGTAGGTGCAGCAAGTGCTGTGTATCTCTGGACACGTGTTTCTAGGTTTAGCCCGTCATCAGCAGAGAGCAGCCAAGTCTGTGGGGTTGCTTGAAATGCCGCCAAAAGTCTTCTCAGGTTTTTGTACCACTCGCTGGCGCACAGGTGCCTCTCCAGAGCTCGTCAGCTCGTTAGCTCAAGGGAGCAGTCATTGGACAAAAAGAAAAAAGGGAGCACACTGCCTCACACTCAAGCAAAAAGTTAGCCCCAATGCATCATGGTAAATGCAGTCACTTCGTTTTGTGCTGAAAAAGTAATCAAAAGTCTTTCACCTAAGTAGGTGCAGCAAGTGCTGTGTATCTCTGGACACGTGTTTCTAGGTTTAGCCCGTCATCAGCAGAGAGCAGCCAAGTCTGTGGGGTTGCTTGAAATGCCGCCAAAAGTCTTCTCAGGTTTTTGTACCACTCGCTGGCGCACAGGTGCCTCTCCAGAGCTCGTCAGCTCGTTAGCTCAAGGGAGCAGTCATTGGACAAAAAGAAAAAAGGGAGCACACTGCCTCACACTCAAGCAAAAAGTTAGCCCCAATGCATCATGGTAAATGCAGTCACTTCGTTTTGTGCTGAAAAAGTAATCAAAAGTCTTTCACCTAAGTAGGTGCAGCAAGTGCTGTGTATCTCTGGACACGTGTTTCTAGGTTTAGCCCGTCATCAGCAGAGAGCAGCCAAGTCTGTGGGGTTGCTTGAAATGCCGCCAAAAGTCTTCTCAGGTTTTTGTACCACTCGCTGGCGCACAGGTGCCTCTCCAGAGCTCGTCAGCTCGTTAGCTCAAGGGAGCAGTCATTGGACAAAAAGAAAAAAGGGAGCACACTGCCTCACACTCAAGCAAAAAGTTAGCCCCAATGCATCATGGTAAATGCAGTCACTTCGTTTTGTGCTGAAAAAGTAATCAAAAGTCTTTCACCTAAGTAGGTGCAGCAAGTGCTGTGTATCTCTGGACACGTGTTTCTAGGTTTAGCCCGTCATCAGCAGAGAGCAGCCAAGTCTGTGGGGTTGCTTGAAATGCCGCCAAAAGTCTTCTCAGGTTTTTGTACCACTCGCTGGCGCACAGGTGCCTCTCCAGAGCTCGTCAGCTCGTTAGCTCAAGGGAGCAGTCATTGGACAAAAAGAAAAAAGGGAGCACACTGCCTCACACTCAAGCAAAAAGTTAGCCCCAATGCATCATGGTAAATGCAGTCACTTCGTTTTGTGCTGAAAAAGTAATCAAAAGTCTTTCACCTAAGTAGGTGCAGCAAGTGCTGTGTATCTCTGGACACGTGTTTCTAGGTTTAGCCCGTCATCAGCAGAGAGCAGCCAAGTCTGTGGGGTTGCTTGAAATGCCGCCAAAAGTCTTCTCAGGTTTTTGTACCACTCGCTGGCGCACAGGTGCCTCTCCAGAGCTCGTCAGCTCGTTAGCTCAAGGGAGCAGTCATTGGACAAAAAGAAAAAAGGGAGCACACTGCCTCACACTCAAGCAAAAAGTTAGCCCCAATGCATCATGGTAAATGCAGTCACTTCGTTTTGTGCTGAAAAAGTAATCAAAAGTCTTTCACCTAAGTAGGTGCAGCAAGTGCTGTGTATCTCTGGACACGTGTTTCTAGGTTTAGCCCGTCATCAGCAGAGAGCAGCCAAGTCTGTGGGGTTGCTTGAAATGCCGCCAAAAGTCTTCTCAGGTTTTTGTACCACTCGCTGGCGCACAGGTGCCTCTCCAGAGCTCGTCAGCTCGTTAGCTCAAGGGAGCAGTCATTGGACAAAAAGAAAAAAGGGAGCACACTGCCTCACACTCAAGCAAAAAGTTAGCCCCAATGCATCATGGTAAATGCAGTCACTTCGTTTTGTGCTGAAAAAGTAATCAAAAGTCTTTCACCTAAGTAGGTGCAGCAAGTGCTGTGTATCTCTGGACACGTGTTTCTAGGTTTAGCCCGTCATCAGCAGAGAGCAGCCAAGTCTGTGGGGTTGCTTGAAATGCCGCCAAAAGTCTTCTCAGGTTTTTGTACCACTCGCTGGCGCACAGGTGCCTCTCCAGAGCTCGTCAGCTCGTTAGCTCAAGGGAGCAGTCATTGGACAAAAAGAAAAAAGGGAGCACACTGCCTCACACTCAAGCAAAAAGTTAGCCCCAATGCATCATGGTAAATGCAGTCACTTCGTTTTGTGCTGAAAAAGTAATCAAAAGTCTTTCACCTAAGTAGGTGCAGCAAGTGCTGTGTATCTCTGGACACGTGTTTCTAGGTTTAGCCCGTCATCAGCAGAGAGCAGCCAAGTCTGTGGGGTTGCTTGACATGCCGCCAAAAATCTTCTCAGGTTTTTGTACCACTCGCTGGCGCACAGGTGCCTCTCCAGAGCTCGTCAGCTCGTTAGCTCAAGGGAGCAGTCATTGGACAAAAAGAAAAAAGGGAGCACACTGCCTCACACTCAAGCAAAAAGTTAGCCCCAATGCATCATGGTAAATGCAGTCACTTCGTTTTGTGCTGAAAAAAGTAATCAAAAGTCTTTCACCTAAGTAGGTGCAGCAAGTGCTGTGTATCTCTGGACACGTGTTTCTAGGTTTAGCCCGTCATCAGCAGAGAGCAGCCAAGTCTGTGGGGTTGCTTGAAATGCCGCCAAAAGTCTTCTCAGGTTTTTGTACCACTCGCTGGCGCACAGGTGCCTCTCCAGAGCTCGTCAGCTCGTTAGCTCAAGGGAGCAGTCATTGGACAAAAAGAAAAAAGGGAGCACACTGCCTCACACTCAAGCAAAAAGTTAGCCCCAATGCATCATGGTAAATGCAGTCACTTCGTTTTGTGCTGAAAAAGTAATCAAAAGTCTTTCACCTAAGTAGGTGCAGCAAGTGCTGTGTATCTCTGGACACGTGTTTCTAGGTTTAGCCCGTCATCAGCAGAGAGCAGCCAAGTCTGTGGGGTTGCTTGAAATGCCGCCAAAAGTCTTCTCAGGTTTTTGTACCACTCGCTGGCGCACAGGTGCCTCTCCAGAGCTCGTCAGCTCGTTAGCTCAAGGGAGCAGTCATTGGACAAAAAGCAAAAAGGGAGCACACTGCCTCACACTCAAGCAAAAAGTTAGCCCCAATGCATCATGGTAAATGCAGTCACTTCGTTTTGTGCTGAAAAAGTAATCAAAAGTCTTTCACCTAAGTAGGTGCAGCAAGTGCTGTGTATCTCTGGACACGTGTTTCTAGGTTTAGCCCGTCATCAGCAGAGAGCAGCCAAGTCTGTGGGGTTGCTTGAAATGCCGCCAAAAGTCTTCTCAGGTTTTTGTACCACTCGCTGGCGCACAGGTGCCTCTCCAGAGCTCGTCAGCTCGTTAGCTCAAGGGAGCAGTCATTGGACAAAAAGAAAAAAGGGAGCACACTGCCCCACACTCAAGCAAAAAGTTAGCCCCAATGCATCATGGTAAATGCAGTCACTTCGTTTTGTGCTGAAAAAGTAATCAAAAGTCTTTCACCTAAGTAGGTGCAGCAAGTGCTGTGTATCTCTGGACACGTGTTTCTAGGTTTAGCCCGTCATCAGCAGAGAGCAGCCAAGTCTGTGGGGTTGCTTGAAATGCCGCCAAAAGTCTTCTCAGGTTTTTGTACCACTCGCTGGCGCACAGGTGCCTCTCCAGAGCTCGTCAGCTCGTTAGCTCAAGGGAGCAGTCATTGGACAAAAAGAAAAAAGGGAGCACACTGCCTCACACTCAAGCAAAAAGTTAGCCCCAATGCATCATGGTAAATGCAGTCACTTCGTTTTGTGCTGAAAAAGTAATCAAAAGTCTTTCACCTAAGTAGGTGCAGCAAGTGCTGTGTATCTCTGGACACGTGTTTCTAGGTTTAGCCCGTCATCAGCAGAGAGCAGCCAAGTCTGTGGGGTTGCTTGAAATGCCGCCAAAAGTCTTCTCAGGTTTTTGTACCACTCGCTGGCGCACAGGTGCCTCTCCAGAGCTCGTCAGCTCGTTAGCTCAAGGGAGCAGTCATTGGACAAAAAGAAAAAAGGGAGCACACTGCCTCATACTCAAGCAAAAAGTTAGCCCCAATGCATCATGGTAAATGCAGTCACTTCGTTTTGTGCTGAAAAAGTAATCAAAAGTCTTTCACCTAAGTAGGTGCAGCAAGTGCTGTGTATCTCTGGACACGTGTTTCTAGGTTTAGCCCGTCATCAGCAGAGAGCAGCCAAGTCTGTGGGGTTGCTTGAAATGCCGCCAAAAGTCTTCTCAGGTTTTTGTACCACTCGCTGGCGCACAGGTGCCTCTCCAGAGCTCGTCAGCTCGTTAGCTCAAGGGAGCAGTCATTGGACAAAAAGAAAAAAGGGAGCACACTGCCTCACACTCAAGCAAAAAGTTAGCCCCAATGCATCATGGTAAATGCAGTCACTTCGTTTTGTGCTGAAAAAGTAATCAAAAGTCTTTCACCTAAGTAGGTGCAGCAAGTGCTGTGTATCTCTGGACACGTGTTTCTAGGTTTAGCCCGTCATCAGCAGAGAGCAGCCAAGTCTGTGGGGTTGCTTGAAATGCCGCCAAAAGTCTTCTCAGGTTTTTGTACCACTCGCTGGCGCACAGGTGCCTCTCCAGAGCTCGTCAGCTCGTTATCTCAAGGGAGCAGTCATTGGACAAAAAGAAAAAAGGGAGCACACTGCCTCACACTCAAGCAAAAAGTTAGCCCCAATGCATCATGGTAAATGCAGTCACTTCGTTTTGTGCTGAAAAAGTAATCAAAAGTCTTTCACCTAAGTAGGTGCAGCAAGTGCTGTGTATCTCTGGACACGTGTTTCTAGGTTTAGCCCGTCATCAGCAGAGAGCAGCCAAGTCTGTGGGGTTGCTTGAAATGCCGCCAAAAGTCTTCTCAGGTTTTTGTACCACTCGCTGGCGCACAGGTGCCTCTCCAGAGCTCGTCAGCTCGTTAGCTCAAGGGAGCAGTCATTGGACAAAAAGAAAAAAGGGAGCACACTGCCTCACACTCAAGCAAAAAGTTAGCCCCAATGCATCATGGTAAATGCAGTCACTTCGTTTTGTGCTGAAAAAGTAATCAAAAGTCTTTCACCTAAGTAGGTGCAGCAAGTGCTGTGTATCTCTGGACACGTGTTTCTAGGTTTAGCCCGTCATCAGCAGAGAGCAGCCAAGTCTGTGGGGTTGCTTGAAATGCCGCCAAAAGTCTTCTCAGGTTTTTGTACCACTCGCTGGCGCACAGGTGCCTCTCCAGAGCTCGTCAGCTCGTTAGCTCAAGGGAGCAGTCATTGGACAAAAAGAAAAAAGGGAGCACACTGCCTCACACTCAAGCAAAAAGTTAGCCCCAATGCATCATGGTAAATGCAGTCACTTCGTTTTGTGCTGAAAAAGTAATCAAAAGTCTTTCACCTAAGTAGGTGCAGCAAGTGCTGTGTATCTCTGGACACGTGTTTCTAGGTTTAGCCCGTCATCAGCAGAGAGCAGCCAAGTCTGTGGGGTTGCTTGAAATGCCGCCAAAAGTCTTCTCAGGTTTTTGTACCACTCGCTGGCGCACAGGTGCCTCTCCAGAGCTCGTCAGCTCGTTAGCTCAAGGGAGCAGTCATTGGACAAAAAGAAAAAAGGGAGCACACTGCCTCACACTCAAGCAAGAAGTTAGCCCCAATGCATCATGGTAAATGCAGTCACTTCGTTTTGTGCTGAAAAAGTAATCAAAAGTCTTTCACCTAAGTAGGTGCAGCAAGTGCTGTGTATCTCTGGACACGTGTTTCTAGGTTTAGCCCGTCATCAGCAGAGAGCAGCCAAGTCTGTGGGGTTGCTTGAAATGCCGCCAAAAGTCTTCTCAGGTTTTTGTACCACTCGCTGGCGCACAGGTGCCTCTCCAGAGCTCGTCAGCTCGTTAGCTCAAGGGAGCAGTCATTGGACAAAAAGAAAAAAGGGAGCACACTGCCTCACACTCAAGCAAAAAGTTAGCCCCAATGCATCATGGTAAATGCAGTCACTTCGTTTTGTGCTGAAAAAGTAATCAAAAGTCTTTCACCTAAGTAGGTGCAGCAAGTGCTGTGTATCTCTGGACACGTGTTTCTAGGTTTAGCCCGTCATCAGCAGAGAGCAGCCAAGTCTGTGGGGTTGCTTGAAATGCCGCCAAAAGTCTTCTCCGGTTTTTGTACCACTCGCTGGCGCACAGGTGCCTCTCCAGAGCTCGTCAGCTCGTTAGCTCAAGGGAGCAGTCATTGGACAAAAAGAAAAAAGGGAGCACACTGCCTCACACTCAAGCAAAAAGTTAGCCCCAATGCATCATGGTAAATGCAGTCACTTCGTTTTGTGCTGAAAAAGTAATCAAAAGTCTTTCACCTAAGTAGGTGCAGCAAGTGCTGTATATCTCTGGACACGTGTTTCTAGGTTTAGCCCGTCATCAGCAGAGAGCAGCCAAGTCTGTGGGGTTGCTTGAAATGCCGCCAAAAGTCTTCTCAGGTTTTTGTACCACTCGCTGGCGCACAGGTGCCTCTCCAGAGCTCGTCAGCTCGTTAGCTCAAGGGAGCAGTCATTGGACAAAAAGAAAAAAGGGAGCACACTGCCTCACACTCAAGCAAAAAGTTAGCCCCAATGCATCATGGTAAATGCAGTCACTTCGTTTTGTGCTGAAAAAGTAATCAAAAGTCTTTCACCTAAGTAGGTGCAGCAAGTGCTGTGTATCTCTGGACACGTGTTTCTAGGTTTAGCCCGTCATCAGCAGAGAGCAGCCAAGTCTGTGGGGTTGCTTGAAATGCCGCCAAAAGTCTTCTCAGGTTTTTGTACCACTCGCTGGCGCACAGGTGCCTCTCCAGAGCTCGTCAGCTCGTTAGCTCAAGGGAGCAGTCATTGGACAAAAAGATTAAAGGGAGCACACTGCCTCACACTCAAGCAAAAAGTTAGCCCCAATGCATCATGGTAAATGCAGTCACTTCGTTTTGTGCTGAAAAAGTAATCAAAAGTCTTTCACCTAAGTAGGTGCAGCAAGTGCTGTGTATCTCTGGACACGTGTTTCTAGGTTTAGCCCGTCATCAGCAGAGAGCAGCCAAGTCTGTGGGGTTGCTTGAAATGCCGCCAAAAGTCTTCTCAGGTTTTTGTACCACTCGCTGGCGCACAGGTGCCTCTCCAGAGCTCGTCAGCTCGTTAGCTCAAGGGAGCAGTCATTGGACAAAAAGAAAAAAGGGAGCACACTGCCTCACACTCAAGCAAAAAGTTAGCCCCAATGCATCATGGTAAATGCAGTCACTTCGTTTTGTGCTGAAAAAGTAATCAAAAGTCTTTCACCTAAGTAGGTGCAGCAAGTGCTGTGTATCTCTGGACACGTGTTTCTAGGTTTAGCCCGTCATCAGCAGAGAGCAGCCAAGTCTGTGGGGTTGCTTGAAATGCCGCCAAAAGTCTTCTCAGGTTTTTGTACCACTCGCTGGCGCACAGGTGCCTCTCCAGAGCTCGTCAGCTCGTTAGCTCAAGGGAGCAGTCATTGGACAAAAAGAAAAAAGGGAGCACACTGCCTCACACTCAAGCAAAAAGTTAGCCCCAATGCATCATGGTAAATGCAGTCACTTCGTTTTGTGCTGAAAAAGTAATCAAAAGTCTTTCACCTAAGTAGGTGCAGCAAGTGCTGTGTATCTCTGGACACGTGTTTCTAGGTTTAGCCCGTCATCAGCAGAGAGCAGCCAAGTCTGTGGGGTTGCTTGAAATGCCGCCAAAAGTCTTCTCAGGTTTTTGTACCACTCGCTGGCGCACAGGTGCCTCTCCAGAGCTCGTCAGCTCGTTAGCTCAAGGGAGCAGTCATTGGACAAAAAGAAAAAAGGGAGCACACTGCCTCACACTCAAGCAAAAAGTTAGCCCCAATGCATCATGGTAAATGCAGTCACTTCGTTTTGTGCTGAAAAAGTAATCAAAAGTCTTTCACCTAAGTAGGTGCAGCAAGTGCTGTGTATCTCTGGACACGTGTTTCTAGGTTTAGCCCGTCATCAGCAGAGAGCAGCCAAGTCTGTGGGGTTGCTTGAAATGCCGCCAAAAGTCTTCTCAGGTTTTTGTACCACTCGCTGGCGCACAGGTGCCTCTCCAGAGCTCGTCAGCTCGTTAGCTCAAGGGAGCAGTCATTGGACAAAAAGAAAAAAGGGAGCACACTGCCTCACACTCAAGCAAAAAGTTAGCCCCAATGCATCATGGTAAATGCAGTCACTTCGTTTTGTGCTGAAAAAGTAATCAAAAGTCTTTCACCTAAGTAGGTGCAGCAAGTGCTGTGTATCTCTGGACACGTGTTTCTAGGTTTAGCCCGTCATCAGCAGAGAGCAGCCAAGTCTGTGGGGTTGCTTGAAATGCCGCCAAAAGTCTTCTCAGGTTTTTGTACCACTCGCTGGCGCACAGGTGCCTCTCCAGAGCTCGTCAGCTCGTTAGCTCAAGGGAGCAGTCATTGGACAAAAAGAAAAAAGGGAGCACACTGCCTCACACTCAAGCAAAAAGTTAGCCCCAATGCATCATGGTAAATGCAGTCACTTCGTTTTGTGCTGAAAAAGTAATCAAAAGTCTTTCACCTAAGTAGGTGCAGCAAGTGCTGTGTATCTCTGGACACGTGTTTCTAGGTTTAGCCCGTCATCAGCAGAGAGCAGCCAAGTCTGTGGGGTTGCTTGAAATGCCGCCAAAAGTCTTCTCAGGTTTTTGTACCACTCGCTGGCGCACAGGTGCCTCTCCAGAGCTCGTCAGCTCGTTAGCTCAAGGGAGCAGTCATTGGACAAAAAGAAAAAAGGGAGCACACTGCCTCACACTCAAGCAAAAAGTTAGCCCCAATGCATCATGGTAAATGCAGTCACTTCGTTTTGTGCTGAAAAAGTAATCAAAAGTCTTTCACCTAAGTAGGTGCAGCAAGTGCTGTGTATCTCTGGACACGTGTTTCTAGGTTTAGCCCGTCATCAGCAGAGAGCAGCCAAGTCTGTGGGGTTGCTTGAAATGCCGCCAAAAGTCTTCTCAGGTTTTTGTACCACTCGCTGGCGCACAGGTGCCTCTCCAGAGCTCGTCAGCTCGTTAGCTCAAGGGAGCAGTCATTGGACAAAAAGAAAAAAGGGAGCACACTGCCTCACACTCAAGCAAAAAGTTAGCCCCAATGCATCATGGTAAATGCAGTCACTTCGTTTTGTGCTGAAAAAGTAATCAAAAGTCTTTCACCTAAGTAGGTGCAGCAAGTGCTGTGTATCTCTGGACACGTGTTTCTAGGTTTAGCCCGTCATCAGCAGAGAGCAGCCAAGTCTGTGGGGTTGCTTGAAATGCCGCCAAAAGTCTTCTCAGGTTTTTGTACCACTCGCTGGCGCACAGGTGCCTCTCCAGAGCTCGTCAGCTCGTTAGCTCAAGGGAGCAGTCATTGGACAAAAAGAAAAAAGGGAGCACACTGCCTCATACTCAAGCAAAAAGTTAGCCCCAATGCATCATGGTAAATGCAGTCACTTCGTTTTGTGCTGAAAAAGTAATCAAAAGTCTTTCACCTAAGTAGGTGCAGCAAGTGCTGTGTATCTCTGGACACGTGTTTCTAGGTTTAGCCCGTCATCAGCAGAGAGCAGCCAAGTCTGTGGGGTTGCTTGAAATGCCGCCAAAAGTCTTCTCAGGTTTTTGTACCACTCGCTGGCGCACAGGTGCCTCTCCAGAGCTCGTCAGCTCGTTAGCTCAAGGGAGCAGTCATTGGACAAAAAGAAAAAAGGGAGCACACTGCCTCACACTCAAGCAAAAAGTTAGCCCCAATGCATCATGGTAAATGCAGTCACTTCGTTTTGTGCTGAAAAAGTAATCAAAAGTCTTTCACCTAAGTAGGTGCAGCAAGTGCTGTGTATCTCTGGACACGTGTTTCTAGGTTTAGCCCGTCATCAGCAGAGAGCAGCCAAGTCTGTGGGGTTGCTTGAAATGCCGCCAAAAGTCTTCTCAGGTTTTTGTACCACTCGCTGGCGCACAGGTGCCTCTCCAGAGCTCGTTAGCTCGTTATCTCAAGGGAGCAGTCATTGGACAAAAAGAAAAAAGGGAGCACACTGCCTCACACTCAAGCAAAAAGTTAGCCCCAATGCATCATGGTAAATGCAGTCACTTCGTTTTGTGCTGAAAAAGTAATCAAAAGTCTTTCACCTAAGTAGGTGCAGCAAGTGCTGTGTATCTCTGGACACGTGTTTCTAGGTTTAGCCCGTCATCAGCAGAGAGCAGCCAAGTCTGTGGGGTTGCTTGAAATGCCGCCAAAAGTCTTCTCAGGTTTTTGTACCACTCGCTGGCGCACAGGTGCCTCTCCAGAGCTCGTCAGCTCGTTAGCTCAAGGGAGCAGTCATTGGACAAAAAGAAAAAAGGGAGCACACTGCCTCACACTCAAGCAAAAAGTTAGCCCCAATGCATCATGGTAAATGCAGTCACTTCGTTTTGTGCTGAAAAAGTAATCAAAAGTCTTTCACCTAAGTAGGTGCAGCAAGTGCTGTGCATCTCTGGACACGTGTTCCTAGGTTTAGCCCGTCATCAGCAGAGAGCAGCCAAGTCTGTGGGGTTGCTTGAAATGCCGCCAAAAGTCTTCTCAGGTTTTTGTACCACTCGCTGGCGCTCAGGTGCCTCTCCAGAGCTCGTCAGCTCGTTAGCTCAAGGGAGCAGTCATTGGACAAAAAGAAAAAAGGGAGCACACTGCCTCACACTCAAGCAAAAAGTTAGCCCCAATGCATCATGGTAAATGCAGTCACTTCGTTTTGTGCTGAAAAAGTAATCAAAAGTCTTTCACCTAAGTAGGTGCAGCAAGTGCTGTGTATCTCTGGACACGTGTTTCTAGGTTTAGCCCGTCATCAGCAGAGAGCAGCCAAGTCTGTGGGGTTGCTTGAAATGCCGCCAAAAGTCTTCTCAGGTTTTTGTACCACTCGCTGGCGCACAGGTGCCTCTCCAGAGCTCGTCAGCTCGTTAGCTCAAGGGAGCAGTCATTGGACAAAAAGAAAAAAGGGAGCACACTGCCTCACACTCAAGCAAAAAGTTAGCCCCAATGCATCATGGTAAATGCAGTCACTTCGTTTTGTGCTGAAAAAGTAATCAAAAGTCTTTCACCTAAGTAGGTGCAGCAAGTGCTGTGTATCTCTGGACACGTGTTTCTAGGTTTAGCCCGTCATCAGCAGAGAGCAGCCAAGTCTGTGGGGTTGCTTGAAATGCCGCCAAAAGTCTTCTCAGGTTTTTGTACCACTCGCTGGCGCACAGGTGCCTCTCCAGAGCTCGTCAGCTCGTTAGCTCAAGGGAGCAGTCATTGGACAAAAAGAAAAAAGGGAGCACACTGCCTCACACTCAAGCAAAAAGTTAGCCCCAATGCATCATGGTAAATGCAGTCACTTCGTTTTGTGCTGAAAAAGTAATCAAAAGTCTTTCACCTAAGTAGGTGCAGCAAGTGCTGTGTATCTCTGGACACATGTTTCTAGGTTTAGCCCGTCATCAGCAGAGAGCAGCCAAGTCTGTGGGGTTGCTTGAAATGCCGCCAAAAGTCTTCTCAGGTTTTTGTACCACTCGCTGGCGCACAGGTGCCTCTCCAGAGCTCGTCAGCTCGTTAGCTCAAGGGAGCAGTCATTGGACAAAAAGAAAAAAGGGAGCACACTGCCTCACACTCAAGCAAAAAGTTAGCCCCAATGCATCATGGTAAATGCAGTCACTTCGTTTTGTGCTGAAAAAGTAATCAAAAGTCTTTCACCTAAGTAGGTGCAGCAAGTGCTGTGTATCTCTGGACACGTGTTTCTAGGTTTAGCCCGTCATCAGCAGAGAGCAGCCAAGTCTGTGGGGTTGCTTGAAATGCCGCCAAAAGTCTTCTCAGGTTTTTGTACCACTCGCTGGCGCACAGGTGCCTCTCCAGAGCTCGTCAGCTCGTTAGCTCAAGGGAGCAGTCATTGGACAAAAAGAAAAAAGGGAGCACACTGCCTCACACTCAAGCAAAAAGTTAGCCCCAATGCATCATGGTAAATGCAGTCACTTCGTTTTGTGCTGAAAAAGTAATCAAAAGTCTTTCACCTAAGTAGGTGCAGCAAGTGCTGTGTATCTCTGGACACGTGTTTCTAGGTTTAGCCCGTCATCAGCAGAGAGCAGCCAAGTCTGTGGGGTTGCTTGAAATGCCGCCAAAAGTCTTCTCAGGTTTTTGTACCACTCGCTGGCGCACAGGTGCCTCTCCAGAGCTCGTCAGCTCGTTAGCTCAAGGGAGCAGTCATTGGACAAAAAGAAAAAAGGGAGCACACTGCCTCACACTCAAGCAAAAAGTTAGCCCCAATGCATCATGGTAAATGCAGTCACTTCGTTTTGTGCTGAAAAAGTAATCAAAAGTCTTTCACCTAAGTAGGTGCAGCAAGTGCTGTGTATCTCTGGACACGTGTTTCTAGGTTTAGCCCGTCATCAGCAGAGAGCAGCCAAGTCTGTGGGGTTGCTTGAAATGCCGCCAAAAGTCTTCTCAGGTTTTTGTACCACTCGCTGGCGCACAGGTGCCTCTCCAGAGCTCGTCAGCTCGTTAGCTCAAGGGAGCAGTCATTGGACAAAAAGAAAAAAGGGAGCACACTGCCTCACACTCAAGCAAAAAGTTAGCCCCAATGCATCATGGTAAATGCAGTCACTTCGTTTTGTGCTGAAAAAGTAATCAAAAGTCTTTCACCTAAGTAGGTGCAGCAAGTGCTGTGTATCTCTGGACACGTGTTTCTAGGTTTAGCCCGTCATCAGCAGAGAGCAGCCAAGTCTGTGGGGTTGCTTGAAATGCCGCCAAAAGTCTTCTCAGGTTTTTGTACCACTCGCTGGCGCACAGGTGCCTCTCCAGAGCTCGTCAGCTCGTTAGCTCAAGGGAGCAGTCATTGGACAAAAAGAAAAAAGGGAGCACACTGCCTCACACTCAAGCAAAAAGTTAGCCCCAATGCATCATGGTAAATGCAGTCACTTCGTTTTGTGCTGAAAAAGTAATCAAAAGTCTTTCACCTAAGTAGGTGCAGCAAGTGCTGTGTATCTCTGGACACGTGTTTCTAGGTTTAGCCCGTCATCAGCAGAGAGCAGCCAAGTCTGTGGGGTTGCTTGAAATGCCGCCAAAAGTCTTCTCAGGTTTTTGTACCACTCGCTGGCGCACAGGTGCCTCTCCAGAGCTCGTCAGCTCGTTAGCTCAAGGGAGCAGTCATTGGACAAAAAGAAAAAAGGGAGCACACTGCCTCACACTCAAGCAAAAAGTTAGCCCCAATGCATCATGGTAAATGCAGTCACTTCGTTTTGTGCTGAAAAAGTAATCAAAAGTCTTTCACCTAAGTAGGTGCAGCAAGTGCTGTGTATCTCTGGACACGTGTTTCTAGGTTTAGCCCGTCATCAGCAGAGAGCAGCCAAGTCTGTGGGGTTGCTTGAAATGCCGCCAAAAGTCTTCTCAGGTTTTTGTACCACTCGCTGGCGCACAGGTGCCTCTCCAGAGCTCGTCAGCTCGTTAGCTCAAGGGAGCAGTCATTGCACAAAAAGAAAAAAGGGAGCACACTGCCTCACACTCAAGCAAAAAGTTAGCCCCAATGCATCATGGTAAATGCAGTCACTTCGTTTTGTGCTGAAAAAGTAATCAAAAGTCTTTCACCTAAGTAGGTGCAGCAAGTGCTGTGTATCTCTGGACACGTGTTTCTAGGTTTAGCCCGTCATCAGCAGAGAGCAGCCAAGTCTGTGGGGTTGCTTGAAATGCCGCCAAAAGTCTTCTCAGGTTTTTGTACCACTCGCTGGCGCACAGGTGCCTCTCCAGAGCTCGTCAGCTCGTTAGCTCAAGGGAGCAGTCATTGGACAAAAAGAAAAAAGGGAGCACACTGCCTCACACTCAAGCAAAAAGTTAGCCCCAATGCATCATGGTAAATGCAGTCACTTCGTTTTGTGCTGAAAAAGTAATCAAAAGTCTTTCACCTAAGTAGGTGCAGCAAGTGCTGTGTATCTCTGGACACGTGTTTCTAGGTTTAGCCCGTCATCAGCAGAGAGCAGCCAAGTCTGTGGGGTTGCTTGACATGCCGCCAAAAATCTTCTCAGGTTTTTGTACCACTCGCTGGCGCACAGGTGCCTCTCCAGAGCTCGTCAGCTCGTTAGCTCAAGGGAGCAGTCATTGGACAAAAAGAAAAAAGGGAGCACACTGCCTCACACTCAAGCAAAAAGTTAGCCCCAATGCATCATGGTAAATGCAGTCACTTCGTTTTGTGCTGAAAAAGTAATCAAAAGTCTTTCACCTAAGTAGGTGCAGCAAGTGCTGTGTATCTCTGGACACGTGTTTCTAGGTTTAGCCCGTCATCAGCAGAGAGCAGCCAAGTCTGTGGGGTTGCTTGAAATGCCGCCAAAAGTCTTCTCAGGTTTTTGTACCACTCGCTGGCGCACAGGTGCCTCTCCAGAGCTCGTCAGCTCGTTAGCTCAAGGGAGCAGTCATTGGACAAAAAGAAAAAAGGGAGCACACTGCCTCACACTCAAGCAAAAAGTTAGCCCCAATGCATCATGGTAAATGCAGTCACTTCGTTTTGTGCTGAAAAAGTAATCAAAAGTCTTTCACCTAAGTAGGTGCAGCAAGTGCTGTGTATCTCTGGACACGTGTTTCTAGGTTTAGCCCGTCATCAGCAGAGAGCAGCCAAGTCTGTGGGGTTGCTTGAAATGCCGCCAAAAGTCTTCTCAGGTTTTTGTACCACTCGCTGGCGCACAGGTGCCTCTCCAGAGCTCGTCAGCTCGTTAGCTCAAGGGAGCAGTCATTGGACAAAAAGAAAAAAGGGAGCACACTGCCTCACACTCAAGCAAAAAGTTAGCCCCAATGCATCATGGTAAATGCAGTCACTTCGTTTTGTGCTGAAAAAGTAATCAAAAGTCTTTCACCTAAGTAGGTGCAGCAAGTGCTGTGTATCTCTGGACACGTGTTTCTAGGTTTAGCCCGTCATCAGCAGAGAGCAGCCAAGTCTGTGGGGTTGCTTGAAATGCCGCCAAAAGTCTTCTCAGGTTTTTGTACCACTCGCTGGCGCACAGGTGCCTCTCCAGAGCTCGTCAGCTCGTTAGCTCAAGGGAGCAGTCATTGGACAAAAAGAAAAAAGGGAGCACACTGCCCCACACTCAAGCAAAAAGTTAGCCCCAATGCATCATGGTAAATGCAGTCACTTCGTTTTGTGCTGAAAAAGTAATCAAAAGTCTTTCACCTAAGTAGGTGCAGCAAGTGCTGTGTATCTCTGGACACGTGTTTCTAGGTTTAGCCCGTCATCAGCAGAGAGCAGCCAAGTCTGTGGGGTTGCTTGAAATGCCGCCAAAAGTCTTCTCAGGTTTTTGTACCACTCGCTGGCGCACAGGTGCCTCTCCAGAGCTCGTCAGATCGTTAGCTCAAGGGAGCAGTCATTGGACAAAAAGAAAAAAGGGAGCACACTGCCTCACACTCAAGCAAAAAGTTAGCCCCAATGCATCATGGTAAATGCAGTCACTTCGTTTTGTGCTGAAAAAGTAATCAAAAGTCTTTCACCTAAGTAGGTGCAGCAAGTGCTGTGTATCTCTGGACACGTGTTTCTAGGTTTAGCCCGTCATCAGCAGAGAGCAGCCAAGTCTGTGGGGTTGCTTGAAATGCCGCCAAAAGTCTTCTCAGGTTTTTGTACCACTCGCTGGCGCACAGGTGCCTCTCCAGAGCTCGTCAGCTCGTTAGCTCAAGGGAGCAGTCATTGGACAAAAAAAAAAAAGGGAGCACACTGCCTCATACTCAAGCAAAAAGTTAGCCCCAATGCATCATGGTAAATGCAGTCACTTCGTTTTGTGCTGAAAAAGTAATCAAAAGTCTTTCACCTAAGTAGGTGCAGCAAGTGCTGTGTATCTCTGGACACGTGTTTCTAGGTTTAGCCCGTCATCAGCAGAGAGCAGCCAAGTCTGTGGGGTTGCTTGAAATGCCGCCAAAAGTCTTCTCAGGTTTTTGTACCACTCGCTGGCGCACAGGTGCCTCTCCAGAGCTCGTCAGCTCGTTAGCTCAAGGGAGCAGTCATTGGACAAAAAGAAAAAAGGGAGCACACTGCCTCACACTCAAGCAAAAAGTTAGCCCCAATGCATCATGGTAAATGCAGTCACTTCGTTTTGTGCTGAAAAAGTAATCAAAAGTCTTTCACCTAAGTAGGTGCAGCAAGTGCTGTGTATCTCTGGACACGTGTTTCTAGGTTTAGCCCGTCATCAGCAGAGAGCAGCCAAGTCTGTGGGGTTGCTTGAAATGCCGCCAAAAGTCTTCTCAGGTTTTTGTACCACTCGCTGGCGCACAGGTGCCTCTCCAGAGCTCGTCAGCTCGTTATCTCAAGGGAGCAGTCATTGGACAAAAAGAAAAAAGGGAGCACACTGCCTCACACTCAAGCAAAAAGTTAGCCCCAATGCATCATGGTAAATGCAGTCACTTCGTTTTGTGCTGAAAAAGTAATCAAAAGTCTTTCACCTAAGTAGGTGCAGCAAGTGCTGTGTATCTCTGGACACGTGTTTCTAGGTTTAGCCCGTCATCAGCAGAGAGCAGCCAAGTCTGTGGGGTTGCTTGAAATGCCGCCAAAAGTCTTCTCAGGTTTTTGTACCACTCGCTGGCGCACAGGTGCCTCTCCAGAGCTCGTCAGCTCGTTAGCTCAAGGGAGCAGTCATTGGACAAAAAGAAAAAAGGGAGCACACTGCCTCACACTCAAGCAAAAAGTTAGCCCCAATGCATCATGGTAAATGCAGTCACTTCGTTTTGTGCTGAAAAAGTAATCAAAAGTCTTTCACCTAAGTAGGTGCAGCAAGTGCTGTGTATCTCTGGACACGTGTTTCTAGGTTTAGCCCGTCATCAGCAGAGAGCAGCCAAGTCTGTGGGGTTGCTTGAAATGCCGCCAAAAGTCTTCTCAGGTTTTTGTACCACTCGCTGGCGCACAGGTGCCTCTCCAGAGCTCGTCAGCTCGTTAGCTCAAGGGAGCAGTCATTGGACAAAAAGAAAAAAGGGAGCACACTGCCTCACACTCAAGCAAAAAGTTAGCCCCAATGCATCATGGTAAATGCAGTCACTTCGTTTTGTGCTGAAAAAGTAATCAAAAGTCTTTCACCTAAGTAGGTGCAGCAAGTGCTGTGTATCTCTGGACACGTGTTTCTAGGTTTAGCCCGTCATCAGCAGAGAGCAGCCAAGTCTGTGGGGTTGCTTGAAATGCCGCCAAAAGTCTTCTCAGGTTTTTGTACCACTCGCTGGCGCACAGGTGCCTCTCCAGAGCTCGTCAGCTCGTTAGCTCAAGGGAGCAGTCATTGGACAAAAAGAAAAAAGGGAGCACACTGCCTCACACTCAAGCAAAAAGTTAGCCCCAATGCATCATGGTAAATGCAGTCACTTCGTTTTGTGCTGAAAAAGTAATCAAAAGTCTTTCACCTAAGTAGGTGCAGCAAGTGCTGTGTAACTCTGGACACGTGTTTCTAGGTTTAGCCCGTCATCAGCAGAGAGCAGCCAAGTCTGTGGGGTTGCTTGAAATGCCGCCAAAAGTCTTCTCAGGTTTTTGTACCACTCGCTGGCGCACAGGTGCCTCTCCAGAGCTCGTCAGCTCGTTAGCTCAAGGGAGCAGTCATTGGACAAAAAGAAAAAAGGGAGCACACTGCCTCACACTCAAGCAAAAAGTTAGCCCCAATGCATCATGGTAAATGCAGTCACTTCGTTTTGTGCTGAAAAAGTAATCAAAAGTCTTTCACCTAAGTAGGTGCAGCAAGTGCTGTGTATCTCTGGACACGTGTTTCTAGGTTTAGCCCGTCATCAGCAGAGAGCAGCCAAGTCTGTGGGGTTGCTTGAAATGCCGCCAAAAGTCTTCTCAGGTTTTTGTACCACTCGCTGGCGCACAGGTGCCTCTCCAGAGCTCGTCAGCTCGTTAGCTCAAGGGAGCAGTCATTGGACAAAAAGAAAAAAGGGAGCACACTGCCTCACACTCAAGCAAAAAGTTAGCCCCAATGCATCATGGTAAATGCAGTCACTTCGTTTTGTGCTGAAAAAGTAATCAAAAGTCTTTCACCTAAGTAGGTGCAGCAAGTGCTGTGTATCTCTGGACACGTGTTTCTAGGTTTAGCCCGTCATCAGCAGAGAGCAGCCAAGTCTGTGGGGTTGCTTGAAATGCCGCCAAAAGTCTTCTCAGGTTTTTGTACCACTCGCTGGCGCACAGGTGCCTCTCCAGAGCTCGTCAGCTCGTTAGCTCAAGGGAGCAGTCATTGGACAAAAAGAAAAAAGGGAGCACACTGCCTCACACTCAAGCAAAAAGTTAGCCCCAATGCATCATGGTAAATGCAGTCACTTCGTTTTGTGCTGAAAAAGTAATCAAAAGTCTTTCACCTAAGTAGGTGCAGCAAGTGCTGTGTATCTATGGACACGTGTTTCTAGGTTTAGCCCGTCATCAGCAGAGAGCAGCCAAGTCTGTGGGGTTGCTTGAAATGCCGCCAAAAGTCTTCTCAGGTTTTTGTACCACTCGCTGGCGCACTGGTGCCTCTCCAGAGCTCGTCAGCTCGTTAGCTCAAGGGAGCAGTCATTGGACAAAAAGAAAAAAGGGAGCACACTGCCTCACACTCAAGCAAAAAGTTAGCCCCAATGCATCATGGTAAATGCAGTCACTTCGTTTTGTGCTGAAAAAGTAATCAAAAGTCTTTCACCTAAGTAGGTGCAGCAAGTGCTGTGTATCTCTGGACACGTGTTTCTAGGTTCAGCCCGTCATCAGCAGAGAGCAGCCAAGTCTGTGGGGTTGCTTGAAATGCCGCCAAAAGTCTTCTCAGGTTTTTGTACCACTCGCTGGCGCACAGGTGCCTCTCCAGAGCTCGTCAGCTCGTTAGCTCAAGGGAGCAGTCATTGGACAAAAAGAAAAAAGGGAGCACACTGCCTCACACTCAAGCAAAAAGTTAGCCCCAATGCATCATGGTAAATGCAGTCACTTCGTTTTGTGCTGAAAAAGTAATCAAAAGTCTTTCACCTAAGTAGGTGCAGCAAGTGCTGTGTATCTCTGGACACGTGTTTCTAGGTTTAGCCCGTCATCAGCAGAGAGCAGCCAAGTCTGTGGGGTTGCTTGAAATGCCGCCAAAAGTCTTCTCAGGTTTTTGTACCACTCGCTGGCGCACAGGTGCCTCTCCAGAGCTCGTCAGCTCGTTAGCTCAAGGGAGCAGTCATTGGACAAAAAGAAAAAAGGGAGCACACTGCCTCACACTCAAGCAAAAAGTTAGCCCCAATGCATCATGGTAAATGCAGTCACTTCGTTTTGTGCTGAAAAAGTAATCAAAAGTCTTTCACCTAAGTAGGTGCAGCAAGTGCTGTGTATCTCTGGACACGTGTTTCTAGGTTTAGCCCGTCATCAGCAGAGAGCAGCCAAGTCTGTGGGGTTGCTTGAAATGCCGCCAAAAGTCTTCTCAGGTTTTTGTACCACTCGCTGGCGCACAGGTGCCTCTCCAGAGCTCGTCAGCTCGTTAGCTCAAGGGAGCAGTCATTGGACAAAAAGAAAAAAGGGAGCACACTGCCTCACACTCAAGCAAAAAGTTAGCCCCAATGCATCATGGTAAATGCAGTCACTTCGTTTTGTGCTGAAAAAGTAATCAAAAGTCTTTCACCTAAGTAGGTGCAGCAAGTGCTGTGTATCTCTGGACACGTGTTTCTAGGTTTAGCCCGTCATCAGCAGAGAGCAGCCAAGTCTGTGGGGTTGCTTGAAATGCCGCCAAAAGTCTTCTCAGGTTTTTGTACCACTCGCTGGCGCACAGGTGCCTCTCCAGAGCTCGTCAGCTCGTTAGCTCAAGGGAGCAGTCATTGGACAAAAAGAAAAAAGGGAGCACACTGCCTCATACTCAAGCAAAAAGTTAGCCCCAATGCATCATGGTAAATGCAGTCACTTCGTTTTGTGCTGAAAAAGTAATCAAAAGTCTTTCACCTAAGTAGGTGCAGCAAGTGCTGTGTATCTCTGGACACGTGTTTCTAGGTTTAGCCCGTCATCAGCAGAGAGCAGCCAAGTCTGTGGGGTTGCTTGAAATGCCGCCAAAAGTCTTCTCAGGTTTTTGTACCACTCGCTGGCGCACAGGTGCCTCTCCAGAGCTCGTCAGCTCGTTAGCTCAAGGGAGCAGTCATTGGACAAAAAGAAAAAAGGGAGCACACTGCCTCACACTCAAGCAAAAAGTTAGCCCCAATGCATCATGGTAAATGCAGTCACTTCGTTTTGTGCTGAAAAAGTAATCAAAAGTCTTTCACCTAAGTAGGTGCAGCAAGTGCTGTGTATCTCTGGACACGTGTTTCTAGGTTTAGCCCGTCATCAGCAGAGAGCAGCCAAGTCTGTGGGGTTGCTTGAAATGCCGCCAAAAGTCTTCTCAGGTTTTTGTACCACTCGCTGGCGCACAGGTGCCTCTCCAGAGCTCGTTAGCTCGTTATCTCAAGGGAGCAGTCATTGGACAAAAAGAAAAAAGGGAGCACACTGCCTCACACTCAAGCAAAAAGTTAGCCCCAATGCATCATGGTAAATGCAGTCACTTCGTTTTGTGCTGAAAAAGTAATCAAAAGTCTTTCACCTAAGTAGGTGCAGCAAGTGCTGTGTATCTCTGGACACGTGTTTCTAGGTTTAGCCCGTCATCAGCAGAGAGCAGCCAAGTCTGTGGGGTTGCTTGAAATGCCGCCAAAAGTCTTCTCAGGTTTTTGTACCACTCGCTGGCGCACAGGTGCCTCTCCAGAGCTCGTCAGCTCGTTAGCTCAAGGGAGCAGTCATTGGACAAAAAGAAAAAAGGGAGCACACTGCCTCACACTCAAGCAAAAAGTTAGCCCCAATGCATCATGGTAAATGCAGTCACTTCGTTTTGTGCTGAAAAAGTAATCAAAAGTCTTTCACCTAAGTAGGTGCAGCAAGTGCTGTGTATCTCTGGACACGTGTTTCTAGGTTTAGCCCGTCATCAGCAGAGAGCAGCCAAGTCTGTGGGGTTGCTTGAAATGCCGCCAAAAGTCTTCTCAGGTTTTTGTACCACTCGCTGGCGCACAGGTGCCTCTCCAGAGCTCGTCAGCTCGTTAGCTCAAGGGAGCAGTCATTGGACAAAAAGAAAAAAGGGAGCACACTGCCTCACACTCAAGCAAAAAGTTAGCCCCAATGCATCATGGTAAATGCAGTCACTTCGTTTTGTGCTGAAAAAGTAATCAAAAGTCTTTCACCTAAGTAGGTGCAGCAAGTGCTGTGCATCTCTGGACACGTGTTTCTAGGTTTAGCCCGTCATCAGCAGAGAGCAGCCAAGTCTGTGGGGTTGCTTGAAATGCCGCCAAAAGTCTTCTCAGGTTTTTGTACCACTCGCTGGCGCACAGGTGCCTCTCCAGAGCTCGTCAGCTCGTTAGCTCAAGGGAGCAGTCATTGGACAAAAAGAAAAAAGGGAGCACACTGCCTCACACTCAAGCAAAAAGTTAGCCCCAATGCATCATGGTAAATGCAGTCACTTCGTTTTGTGCTGAAAAAGTAATCAAAAGTCTTTCACCTAAGTAGGTGCAGCAAGTGCTGTGTATCTCTGGACACGTGTTTCTAGGTTTAGCCCGTCATCAGCAGAGAGCAGCCAAGTCTGTGGGGTTGCTTGAAATGCCGCCAAAAGTCTTCTCAGGTTTTTGTACCACTCGCTGGCGCACAGGTGCCTCTCCAGAGCTCGTCAGCTCGTTAGCTCAAGGGAGCAGTCATTGGACAAAAAGAAAAAAGGGAGCACACTGCCTCACACTCAAGCAAAAAGTTAGCCCCAATGCATCATGGTAAATGCAGTCACTTCGTTTTGTGCTGAAAAAGTAATCAAAAGTCTTTCACCTAAGTAGGTGCAGCAAGTGCTGTGTATCTCTGGACACGTGTTTCTAGGTTTAGCCCGTCATCAGCAGAGAGCAGCCAAGTCTGTGGGGTTGCTTGAAATGCCGCCAAAAGTCTTCTCAGGTTTTTGTACCACTCGCTGGCGCACAGGTGCCTCTCCAGAGCTCGTCAGCTCGTTAGCTCAAGGGAGCAGTCATTGGACAAAAAGAAAAAAGGGAGCACACTGCCTCACACTCAAGCAAAAAGTTAGCCCCAATGCATCATGGTAAATGCAGTCACTTCGTTTTGTGCTGAAAAAGTAATCAAAAGTCTTTCACCTAAGTAGGTGCAGCAAGTGCTGTGTATCTCTGGACACGTGTTTCTAGGTTTAGCCCGTCATCAGCAGAGAGCAGCCAAGTCTGTGGGGTTGCTTGAAATGCCGCCAAAAGTCTTCTCAGGTTTTTGTACCACTCGCTGGCGCACAGGTGCCTCTCCAGAGCTCGTCAGCTCGTTAGCTCAAGGGAGCAGTCATTGGACAAAAAGAAAAAAGGGAGCACACTGCCTCACACTCAAGCAAAAAGTTAGCCCCAATGCATCATGGTAAATGCAGTCACTTCGTTTTGTGCTGAAAAAGTAATCAAAAGTCTTTCACCTAAGTAGGTGCAGCAAGTGCTGTGTATCTCTGGACACGTGTTTCTAGGTTTAGCCCGTCATCAGCAGAGAGCAGCCAAGTCTGTGGGGTTGCTTGAAATGCTGCCAAAAGTCTTCTCAGGTTTTTGTACCACTCGCTGGCGCACAGGTGCCTCTCCAGAGCTCGTCAGCTCGTTAGCTCAAGGGAGCAGTCATTGGACAAAAAGAAAAAAGGGAGCACACTGCCTCACACTCAAGCAAAAAGTTAGCCCCAATGCATCATGGTAAATGCAGTCACTTCGTTTTGTGCTGAAAAAGTAATCAAAAGTCTTTCACCTAAGTAGGTGCAGCAAGTGCTGTGTATCTCTGGACACGTGTTTCTAGGTTTAGCCCGTCATCAGCAGAGAGCAGCCAAGTCTGTGGGGTTGCTTGAAATGCCGCCAAAAGTCTTCTCAGGTTTTTGTACCACTCGCTGGCGCACAGGTGCCTCTCCAGAGCTCGTCAGCTCGTTAGCTCAAGGGAGCAGTCATTGGACAAAAAGAAAAAAGGGAGCACACTGCCTCACACTCAAGCAAAAAGTTAGCCCCAATGCATCATGGTAAATGCAGTCACTTCGTTTTGTGCTGAAAAAGTAATCAAAAGTCTTTCACCTAAGTAGGTGCAGCAAGTGCTGTGTATCTCTGGACACGTGTTTCTAGGTTTAGCCCGTCATCAGCAGAGAGCAGCCAAGTCTGTGGGGTTGCTTGAAATGCCGCCAAAAGTCTTCTCAGGTTTTTGTACCACTCGCTGGCGCACAGGTGCCTCTCCAGAGCTCGTCAGCTCGTTAGCTCAAGGGAGCAGTCATTGGACAAAAAGGAAAGACTTTGATTACTTTTGTTAATGTGAAACGAATCTGACTGCATTTACCAAGATGCATTGGGGCCAATTTTTTGTTGGAGTGTGAGGCAGTGTGCTCCCTTTTTTTTTGCACTGTGTCGAATGACGGCTCCCTTGAGCTAACGGGCTGACGAGCCTTGGTGAGGCACCTGCGCACCAGAGTGGTACATAAACCTGAGAAGACGTTTGGTGGCATTTCAAGCAACCCCACAAAATATGCTGCTCTCTGCTGATGACGGGCAAAACCCAGAAACACGTGTCCAGAGATACACAGCACTTGCTGCACCTACTAAGGTGAAAGACTTTGATTACTTTTGTTAATGTGAAACGAATCTGACTGCATTTACCAAGATGCATTGGGGCCAATTTTTTGTTGGAGTGTGAGGCAGTGTGCTCCCTTTTTTTTTGCACTGTGTCGAATGACGGCTCCCTTGAGCTAACGGGCTGACGAGCCTTGGTGAGGCACCTGCGCACCAGAGTGGTACATAAACCTGAGAAGACGTTTGGTGGCATTTCAAGCAACCCCACAAAATATGCTGCTCTCTGCTGATGACGGGCAAAACCCAGAAACACGTGTCCAGAGATACACAGCACTTGCTGCACCTACTAAGGTGAAAGACTTTGATTACTTTTGTTAATGTGAAACGAATCTGACTGCATTTACCAAGATGCATTGGGGCCAATTTTTTGTTGGAGTGTGAGGCAGTGTGCTCCCTTTTTTTTTGCACTGTGTCGAATGACGGCTCCCTTGAGCTAACGGGCTGACGAGCCTTGGTGAGGCACCTGCGCACCAGAGTGGTACATAAACCTGAGAAGACGTTTGGTGGCATTTCAAGCAACCCCACAAAATATGCTGCTCTCTGCTGATGACGGGCAAAACCCAGAAACACGTGTCCAGAGATACACAGCACTTGCTGCACCTACTAAGGTGAAAGACTTTGATTACTTTTGTTAATGTGAAACGAATCTGACTGCATTTACCAAGATGCATTGGGGCCAATTTTTTGTTGGAGTGTGAGGCAGTGTGCTCCCTTTTTTTTTGCACTGTGTCGAATGACGGCTCCCTTGAGCTAACGGGCTGACGAGCCTTGGTGAGGCACCTGCGCACCAGAGTGGTACATAAACCTGAGAAGACGTTTGGTGGCATTTCAAGCAACCCCACAAAATATGCTGCTCTCTGCTGATGACGGGCAAAACCCAGAAACACGTGTCCAGAGATACACAGCACTTGCTGCACCTACTAAGGTGAAAGACTTTGATTACTTTTGTTAATGTGAAACGAATCTGACTGCATTTACCAAGATGCATTGGGGCCAATTTTTTGTTGGAGTGTGAGGCAGTGTGCTCCCTTTTTTTTTGCACTATTTAAATGTGGCAGTAGGAATTGCACATTTTTTACGCACTGTCAAACAGAGCTTTAAAGATGAGCTACCGTAGGGTGGGATGTTTATGGGATGGACAAGTGGGTTTTAAGTTGACTTTATATTGTAAAATGTTTTTATTGTCTTTGAAGGTTTTCTGGACAACTGTCTTAATAAACTTGTTTTCTATCTACTTACTAAACTACAAATGCTGGACACAATTACTGGCCAGATATGCAAAAACGTCATCTAAGATTCTCAGGAAGAGTTCAGAAATAAAGTGTTAATGGCACTGTAGTATTTTAGTATTTAGCTGTACATTTAAAATGAATATATAAAATCAATGTCTGGTAATATTTACCATTAAAATATTTGTATTAACCTTTAACAAGTTTAATAAACCTTTTTAATTTTCCCCTATACAGTTCCATAAGGAAATCTATGAAATATAGGGAGAAGTAAAAAAGCCTATTTACTTGAAAGAAATTAATAAAACGTTTTTATGTTGAATATGAATGTAAATTATTTTTTTGTATTTGTTTCAAATTAAATGACATTATTTTCTGCAGTTTAAATAAAGACATAAATCGCAACCATAAAACAATAATAGTTTTATTATGCATTGATAATTATTAAAAGTGAAGTATAGAATGGATTCAAAATAATTTAATTATAGTTTGATAAACATTAATGTTACATTTATTTTGAAATTCTGAAAAGGTTATTAAAATAGATTATACTTAAGTAATGAATGTGTCTTATTTTTAAATTTGTTTTACATTAAATTATATTTATTTATATTTGTAACTATTTTCGATAATTTAGGTTAATTCAACATTATTTCCTAAAAGGCTTTATTTTGAGCCACTACCTCCACTACTTTCAGTGGGAGGGTGTTGCAGTACTAGCCATGGTGGTGTTGAGCTCAGAGCTGGAGTAATTTACTACTGTTTGGATCCCTTTTTGTAGTAAATTAGTGCACTTTGTGAATAGCAAGAGGTTCAATGTTTTGTGGGTGGGTAGGTGCATGCCCCTCTCAATAACCTTCTCCAAACCCCTCCTTACCCCTTCCTTAACCCCTCCCATTTAGTAGAATGTCCCTTCCCCCCTCCAGTCCCCCGCTACTCCCACCCTCCCACATTTATTGCTAAGTAGTAAACTTATATGCATGAGGATCTCCCTATAGAAAACTTAGGTCAGGTGGAGGTGGATATTTCCACGTGTAGGTTTGTGAAAAACATTTTGTAGCACTTTAGTAGTACTGCTTTAGTACTACTAAAATACTACAAAATATAATTTGTGAAAAGCAAGTAAGGAGTTAAATCGAGCACCTGAACTCATCAACAAAAATTTCCCCTATTTTGCACCATTTACTATAAGTGTTTTGTCCTTTGATGTACAATGTTGAGTGTGTGTACAGCAGCACATCAACAAACAATAAAGGTCTTGTTTACAAGAAATTGGCAAATCGTAATCAATGCACCAGTGTCTTGCGCCAGCCCTGAATCCCCTATCAACGGCATGGTACCACTGATACAGCGCTCCATAGTGCACATTTCCACAGATGCGCCAGAATTTTTCTGACACATCTGAGGCACTAAACCAATGCGTTGCTGGATTAGCGTCAAAAAAATGGTGCCACTACTGCGTCAAAACAAAAATTATACAATGGTGGCAGAAGGGGCTTGTAAATAAGCCCCCATGGGCCTCATTTAGAAGAAACAGGCACATCAGAATCGATGCTCCAGCTTTCTTGCGCCTGTCCTCAACCCCTTAACAAAGCCATGGTAGCACTGTAATTGTGATACAGTGTTCCATGGCGTATGTTTCCACAGATGCGTCAGAAATTCTGATTCATCTGAGGTGCTAAACCGATACAGTGCTGGATTAGCGTCAACAAAAATGATGCTACACCAACAATTTTAGGGGGGTCCAATGTTAAAATGTCCAGCATCACTTTAACACCTGCTCTGAGCAGGCATTAAAAAATCGATGCTGTAAAGGCGCAGAATGGTGCAGTGAAATCTTGTAGACTTCACTGCGACAGTTTTGCATGGATTTTAACGGGGAAACACTTACCTTGCATACAGTATACCTGTTGCAGGTATAAAGTAGTGCAAGGCTTTACGAACTGGCACAATGGTCCCGTTGCAACACTTTGTAAATGTTGTGCACTGTAGGGCACTGCACTGGGCCACCGATGGGTAAAAAAAAAATCATGCAATGGTGGTGCAAGGGGCTTGTGAATAAGCCCCTAAATGTTTAAATAGTTGCTTGCTTTTTCTGTACAAAACTAAGAAAGTATTTGGCTTTACATAATTGTGAATAAATAGTTTTCAGGTTACTTTCTACTACTTCAACAACTTGTAAATGGCAATGGGCAAACCTCTTTAGTTGAGCAATTAATGCATAATCAATTTCTTAAAATCACAAACCATAGTTTCTTATTGTAACAGCACCAAACCAGTGCCAAAGCGAAAAATGTGGCATTGATTTTAAAAAGATAATACATATTCTAATTGATTGTACAGTTTAGAGAACTTTTTACAAACTGAAAACACTTTAAATTTGTATGGCTGGCCCATTTTCGGAAAGATTTTTATTTTTTGCAAAACTTGCACCCGCAGTTATACAAACAGAAACAGTTTTAATGTACAAATCCGCAGTTGCTTTAGAAAGTACATAGAACGATTCTGCAATAAATACCTAGGCCCGTATTTATACTTTTTTAGCGCCGCATTTGCGCAGCTTTTTGACGCAAAAACAGCGCAAACTTACAAAATACAATTGTATTTTGAAGTTTGCGCTGTTTTTGTGTCAAAAAATGATGCAAATGCAGTGCTAAAAAAGTATAAATATGGGCCCTAATATGTCCAGGAACGATCCTGCATTAAATACCTAATATGACCAGTAGCATAGGTCCGGGCTCTGACACACTCCATGAGGAAGGTTAGCATTCTAGTTCTCTATTCGAACCGTAAAAAGAAAAAAGAGATGCGTGATGTGTGTGCGTAATTAGCGTGTCTTCGGTTCTTGCTATAATTCTGCCTGCTGAATGATGACGGAATATGAATAATTTCATAGTGCTGACTAATTTACAGTCCGTTGTACTGTATTAATCACTGCTCACCCTGTTTCGCATGCAAACAATGCATGGGAGGTAATTGTACTGATTTCACATAACTGTGGGCATGGAGGGCTTCCATGCAATGTTTCCATTATCCATTTGTAGCATTGGGTCTCGCCAGATGGAAGCAGACGTCCATAGGTCATTATTCTCGTGGCTGCATTCCAGATTGCTCACGCGAGTGCAATGATCAAAGGTTTATTCCATTTCAGTCAAATATACCCGAATGATAAAGCACTTTCCAAGTAACACGTTTCAAGTGAAAACTGTAAGTACGACCCCTGACAAGAACCCTTTTACAGTTGTGTTTTAATTTTTGCCTCCAGCTACTTGTACCCTTCCCTTTTGGTTGGCCTTACCTACCATTAAACTCTCTGTGACACAAGAAATGCAAATTAAATTATGTCCTTTTTATTCAATCAGAGATTTGAGATTCATGTGTCAGGAACCCCTGTGCTCTAACATATATAGGTGGTCATTCTGACCCTGGCGGTCTTTGACCGCCAGGGCGGAGGACCGCGGGAGCACCGCCGACAGGCCGGCGGTGCTCCAATGGGGATTCCGACCGCGGCGGTAAAGCCGCGGTCGGACCGGCACCACTGGCGGGGTCCCGCCAGTGTACCGCGGCCCCATTGAATCCTCCGCGGCGGCGCAGCTTGCTGCACCGCCGCGGGGATTCCGACCCCCCCTACCGCCATCCAGATCCCGGCGGTCGGACCGCCGAGATCCGGATGGCGATAGGGGGGGTCGCGGGGCCCCTGGGGGCCCCTGCAGTGCCCATGCCACTGGCATGGGCATTGCAGGGGCCCCCATAAGAGGGCCCCTACATGTATTTCACTGTCTGCTGCGCAGACAGTGAAATACGCGACGGGTGCAACTGCACCCGTCGCACAGCTTCCACTCCGCCGGCTCGATTCCGAGCCGGCTTCATCGTGGAAGCCTCTTTCCCACTGGGCTGGCTGGCGGTCTGAAGGCGACCGCCCACCAGCCCAGCGGGAAAGTCAGAATTACCGCCGCGGTCTTTCGACCACGGAACGGTAACCTGACGGCGGGACTTTGGCAGGCGGCCTCCGCCGCCCGCCAAGGTCAGAATGAGGGCCATAATCTCACTCTTTTTTTATTATTCTGATACAAAGGCCCATATTTATACTTTTTTAGCGCCGCATTTGTGCCGCTTTTTGACACAAAAACGGCGCAAACTTAATTGTATTTTGTAACTTTGCGCCGTTTTTGTGTCAAAAAGGGGCTCAAATGTGGCGCTAAAAAAGTATAAATATGTGCCAAAGTTTGTTGTCTTTAACATGTTTTTTTTTTAGATCTGGAATAAAACATTTTCTAGCATTCGCGCTAAGAATTTTTCAATTCTATTAAGGACACGGAGGCGAGGATTATGCTTCTCTTTCCATGCTTTATTTTTAACAGCAGCCAATGAACATCATGGAAAGTAAAAAAACTACATCACCCAATATTAGTCATAACACGTGATCAACCATAGGGGAGGAAGCCTATAAAGTGTTGAATTACACCCAGCCACTCCTCTTTCTTAGTCCAAAATTAAAAATTCAAAATCAAAATCCAAAATTCGCAACAGAAAAACCAAAGTCTTAATCAAAAACTTGTAAATGAAATCTCGAAAGCAGACGAACCGGCATCCCACTTGACTGGAAGAAGAACGAAATCGCGGCAGATCGCATTACTTCTCATCATTTCCTAGAAAAATGAAAAAATCCAGGCCATAAAAACTGAATAACATAAGAAATACTTATATTATTAAACAATAGGGTGGGATAGCACTGACGTACAGTAATTTGCACATAATATCAACAAAATACCATGACATTCCGACATCATATATATACAGTGCGGTGGGATAATCCTAACCTCCGTGTCCTTAATAGAATTGAAAAATTATTAGCGCGAATGCTAGAAATTTTTTAATTCTATGTCAGGACCGGAGGCTCAGATTATGCTTGTTCAAAGCTGATTCACAACTACAGATGCTATATCAACAATAGGTTTATAATAAAAAGTTTTAAACGTAGAAGGCGAAGACCAATCTGCTGCCTTTAAAATGTCCTCTAAACGAGAACCTAAAACCAAAGACTTCGATGCCATAGCTCTTCTGGCAGAATGCGCTCCAAACTTAGAAACCTCAATACCTGCTTCACTCAGCAACCAACGCATCCACCTAGCGAGAGTGGCTGAGGAAACAGGGTGATATGGTTTAACTAATGAAATGAGTAATTGACCCCCCATATCAGAACGAAATTCTTCTGTACTTACCTCGTTAGCTTTAAGACATTGTACCAAACAAAGCTTCGGGTTGTCCACAAAACAAGAGTAAGTCACTGACTTCAAATTGCATTTAGTCCTACGCGAAATGGCAAAAGAGACTCCTTCAGGAGAAAAAACTCTCCCCGCTAAATCTATAGCTCTAACATCTGACACCCTCTTACATGATATCAAACACAATAACATGGTGAGTTTAGCTGATAACTGTTTCCTAGACAAAAATCTATTAGCAGGCCAGGATTCTAAAAATCTAAGAACAACATTAACATCCCAAAGGGACGAATAACGGGGACGAGGAGGATTAGCTAACCTGATACCCCTCATTAATTTACACACAATAGGAGACTCACTGATGGGTTTACCCTATACTGGTAAATGCCCTGCTGAAATAGCGGAACTGTAATTATTGATAGAACGGGATGCCAAACCTGACGCTGCTAAGGAGGAAAGGAAATCCAGGACCAGACAGCTACCTGCTGAAGAAGGAGCTGCACTCCTAGAACTACACCAAGCACTCCATCGCTTCCATGCCGAAGCGTATCTCTTGTGAGTACTGGAGGACCAGGAACCTGCAATGAAGTCGGAAGCCTCCTGCGCAAGTCCTGGGATGACCCATCTTTGCCTGAAAGACGCCAT
Source organism: Pleurodeles waltl (assembly GCF_031143425.1). Taxonomy (NCBI): domain Eukaryota; kingdom Metazoa; phylum Chordata; class Amphibia; order Caudata; family Salamandridae; genus Pleurodeles; species Pleurodeles waltl. The sequence goes on along the minus strand of NC_090448.1, from coordinate 160,103,453 downwards.
GCCATCAGGGATAGCTTGCCTGCTAGGATCAATGGATGTAACAAGCCCTGAGGGTCCTGGAGGAGATTCTTCCGAAAGGGAAGAAGGATCGGATTGTCGCAACTCAGTTCCATTGCTATCGGAAACCAAGCTTGCGATCTCCAAAGGGGCGTCACTAGAACTAACTCCGCTTGCTGACGCCTGATCTGGGCCAAAACCCTGGGAATCATCAAGAAGGGAGGAAATGCATAACTCCGCTCCTGAGACCAGTCCTGAAGGAACGCATCTGTCTTTGATGCCTCTGGATCTGGCCTCCAACTGAAAAAACATTTCATCTGCCGATTGAGGTGAGATGCAAACAGATCTATCGAAAAAGGACCCCACTTCGCAGACAGAGTTCGGAAAACTCTGGGATGTAACCTCCAATCGCTGAAGTCTCTCAGGTGACGAGAGTTCCAATCAGCCACTAATTTGCTGGCCCCAGGGAGGTACTCCGCCACCACAGAAATCCTGTGCTGAAGACAAAAGTGCCAGAATTCCTTGGCTATTTCCGCCAGAATGCGGGAACGAGTTCCCCCCAACTTGTTGACATATCTCACTGCCGAGATATTGTCCATGCGAAGAAGAATGCAACAATTCGTTCTGATGGGGGAAAGACTCTTGATTGCAAAAGAGCCTGCTAGGAGTTACAAGCAATTTATGTGGAGACTCAACTCCAAGCTGGACCATCTGCCTCCCGTGGACACTGAGCCGCACCGGGCTCCCCAGCCCCAACGACTGGCGTCGGACTCTATCACTACATCCGGGAGAGAGTTGAATATGGCTCTGCCGTTCCAGGCTTCCATATGATCGAGCCACCAATGCATCTCCGCACGGGACTCCTCTGACAAGGGAACTTGGTCTGCATAACTGAGGCCCTTCTGAAGATGAGAAATCTTCAAACGTTGAAGAGCTCTGTAATGCAAAGGACCCGGGAAAATCACCTGAATCGAAGAAGATAGCAGGCCCACCATGCGAGCAATCGCTCTCAAGGAAACAGTCTGTTTGGATAATAGAGACTTCAATTCTCTCTTGATTGACCGGATCTTCCCAGAAGGAAGAATCAGAGGAGACCGTAATGAGTCTATCTGGAACCCCAGAAAGTCTATCTGATGTGAGGGGACCAGAACGGATTTTTGGGCATTGATTATGAAACCCAGACTCTGAAGAAGACACCGACCAATTGGGGTGGTCTAACAGAAGGTTTCGATCTTGAGCCATGATCAAGATGTCATCTAGGTACACAATCAGCCTGACCCCTTGGGAGCGAAGAAATTCTACTACTGGACGCATAACCTTCGTGAAACACCAAGGGGCGGAGGACAGGCCAAAGGGGAGGACCTTGTACTCGTAATATTCGGTCTCCCAACAGAATTGAAGGAACCTCCGATGTGGAGGAAAAATAGGGATGGTCAAGTAAGCATCCTTTAGATCTAAGCGAACTAACCAGTCTCCCCCTTGGAGAACATCTCTTAGTAAATGGATACCTTCCATTTTGAAATGACGATATAGCAAAAAAACATTGAAGTCTTAAATTTAGAACTAGGCGCGAGCCGCCCCCTTTCTTGTCTACCAGAAATACTGGACTGACAAACCCTGAAGGGTGAAGGGGAACTCTGATAACGGCACCCTTCTTGAGCAGAGCCGCAATTTCTGCGGAAATAAGACTGTGTTCTTGATGGGAAAAATATCCCTGCCTAGGAAGGCGTGTTTGATAAGGGGTCTCGTAAAATTCTAGTTTGAACCCCTGTACGGTCTCCAAGACCCAAGCATCCGATGAAATTAGATGCCAATTCTCCAAAAACTTCTGAGTTCTGCCCCCCAAAATTACTTCTGAACTCAAGGCCAATCTCACCTGTGGCTCCCGACTCCTGGGAGAAAGATTGTTGTCCTTTGGCTCTTCCTCTGCGGAATCTGCCTCGACCATACCTAGGTCTTGACGGGTAGAAGGCAGACGAGGAGGAGTCGTAACCTTGATAACCCCCTCTTCCTTGTTGGAAGGATCCACGATGGGGGCCTTGCTGATTGAAATGGCCGAAGGCACGCCCTCTGTAGCGTCCGGCCCCTCGAAAAAGTGGACGCAGCACTCTCCGGATGGATCCTTGTGCCTTGTCGAGCCTGGCGTAGGTGGATACGAACTTAGCAAGTTCTTTCATGAAGGGCGAACCAAATAGTAAACCCTGGGCCACGGGGCCCGATTCCGATGCAGCGAGGTCCGACAGTCTGGGATCTAGTTTCATCAAAACCGATCTGCGTCGTTCAGATGAGATAGCGCAATTAGCATTGCCCAAGAAACATAGAGCTCTCTGAGCCCAGCCTACCAGAATATCCGGGTTAATGGGGTCACCCGATTCCTTGGCTTGAAAGGCCAATTCCAGAATCTTAGTTAGAGGTCCGGAAATGTCTAAAAGTTTATCTTGACATCCACGCCAGGCGCGATCGATACCCTTCTTAGGATCGTTAGCCGATTTTTTGAGGGACGTAACAAGGGTAGGATCTAACTCTGGAGTCTCTATAACCTTGGAGGGAAAATCAGGTCTGAGACACTCAGACCTTAATCTAGATCGGATATCCTTATCAAATCCGTGTCTGATATGTACTTCTACATAATCCGCCACCTCAGGGGGTGGTAACCACAGAGAGGATCTGGGGTGCACGATGTCCTCTGGCTCGAAAGTCAACACCTTAGGGGTAGGGACCTCCTGGTGGTGGGCTTTCTTCTTGCGTTTACGAGGAGGCACGTCCTCCTGCTCGGAAGAGAGGTCAGATGAAGAAGAAGAAGAAGCTGGATCATCCACAGCTTTCTTTTGCGATCCCGCATTGTAATCATGCTCTCTAGCCATGTTCCTTAAAAGGGATTGGAAATCCACAGCATGCGGATTAGAAGGCTGTTTTGCAGATTGCGGGCCTGCTGCAAAGGAAGGATCTTCCAAGGAAGGGGCGCCCACGGGCGCTGTCCAAGCTTGTTGATCAACCAAGCCCAAGAGGTGATGCTTGATGGGCTGAATGGCCTGAACCAAGGCCTGATTAACTGAATGACGCACGCCCGCGTCTAAAGCATACACTAAATCCTGGTCAAAAGAGCCAGCAGTATCATCAATATAGTACAAGTCCTCTGCTTGTTCATCATAGCCAGCCATACTGATGGAGAAACAGTATAATCAGTATATAATAAATCAGGGCCGTAACCAACTGTCAGAATTTTAAGATGTGGAGGGAGCAGCCCTGAAGGGGTTAAAGACCCTTAAGCCAGGCACATCCTGAATTAGAATTATTTCAACCCCAGTGTCCCAGCACTGGTGCGTAAGTGGGAGCTGAGCCGGTGGATGAACTACAGAGGGCTTAAAAGCGCTAAAACGCTTTGAATTTTATGAGGCAGAGCCTCTAATAAAGTCCTCGTAATGAGGAGGTTAATAGCGCATATGCGCTCGAATCGCCCGAGGCAGAGCCTCTAGAAATTGCCCTCGAGTGAAAAAGGAAGGAAAAATCACTAATGAATTAGGGCCCAGCCGCGCTCCGGGACGAGCGCTGTAAATCGGGCCCCCTGGGGAAATACACAAAAGAAACAGGCAGCGCTCCGATCGAGCGTGCGGAGAGGGGAAGATTAACGCTCCGATATGAGCGTTGAATACCAGGCGTCCCGGGGAAGGCGGAATACAAAGGACGGTCTTGAAGGATCAGAAGAGGGTTGCTAGAAAGGCTTACTCGCGCGTATGGCCACGCGAAGAAGAGGGGAAACAAAGGTAACGTAGACCCATAAAACGCGCTCACGTTGAGCGCGGGTCATAAAATTAACTCGAAAGAAGTGAAGAAAGAAAGGAAATGAAGAAAAGAACCTCACCGGCATAAAAGGGCTGCGCAGGAAGCGCGAGCCCTCGCTCCCTTGCTCCCACTCCACTGCTTGTAAGGAGGGGAAAAGCCCGCTCCAATATGTTAAAATGTAACAGTAAGAAAAAGGAAGATCACACTTATCTGGCTGCAAAGCAGCAAAGAAAGAGGAGTGGCTGGGTGTGATTCAACACTTTATAGGCTTCCTCCTCTATGGTTGATCACGTGTTATGACTAATATTGGGTGATGTAGTTTTTTTACTTTCCATTAATTTCATTGGCTGCTGTTAAAAATAAAGCATAGAAAGAGAAGCATAATCTGAGCCTCCGGTCCTGACATAGAATTGTTATTCTTGATATTTATTCTGGTATATAATTGTGATCCCCCCTCGCGGATTTGAATGTTTTCTAACTTTTAGAACACATTCCGAGAGAAATGTCTGTAGTGGCATTGTTAGTGCTGCATACACGAACCAAAAACTTAAAAATGGCTGCTGGTGTTGCTATTGGTGATGCAAATGAAGGTGAATGGCCTCTTGGGGCTATATCGTTTAACCTTTTGGGCAGCGCTGAGTAAATATATTGGCATCTCTTGAAAAACTGGACATCCAGGGCATTGTTAAAAAATGACACCAGTGATTTGGTCCTTAAGACAGATTTGTATTGTCTTTCACATCAAGACAGATCTCTATTGTCTTTCACATCACATTTGTGGAGAATCTATGACCCTTAGTAACCAATATCTTAGGCCTTTATCACCTCATACAGGCTAAGGATCAAAGGTTTTGCACCACACTTGTGCCACACAAGGAGCGCAGGGGCGAACCAAAACCTAAGTCAGATTTATCAAGCCACGCAAAGCCATCTTGCGTGGCCGTGAGCTGCTTGATAAATCTGGAGTAACGCAACATAGTGCATTCACTGTGTTGCTTTACCCTGCCCCTGAGAGGAGTTCCAGGGTGGAGCGCGGGCGTTCCCATGCAACCATCCATGAATTTTAGCACATTCCCAGATTTACCATTACTAGTAGACCTGGGAATACGTCAAAATCCTACCCCTCTCCAGGTGAGGTGTAACAAGGAGAAATATGGTGAACTGTAACGAGGAGAAATATTTATCCTCGTTTTTTCATCTTTGCATGTGTGCTGCATTCTGTAGCACACAGAGAAAGAAGAAAATGCCTCACAAAAATTTTTGTGTAAGAAGGTACCCCTTCCTGCACAAAATAAATCCTGTCTCCAACACAGGCATCCTTGCACCATGGTGCAACGGTGCCTGCGCTAACGCTAGGCAGCCAAAGGGGCACCAGTGCAAGAAAAGGAAAAGAATGTGCCATGTAATGTTAAATACAGCAACTTCCCTCCCTTTCCTTTTCAAACAGCACAGTAAGGTGGGTTGATGCACTGCACTGTGTGAAAATTTGATAAATGTGCCCCTATGTTTTGGAGTTTTCACAGTGCTTGCTATTAATCTGCTATCTAAATTCCATTCCCTGTGCTGTGGACTTTTCACAGTGTACAATGGGTCCCCACTCCCAGAATTCTGTTCCAGGATTTCCAGTATTCCGAGTCTATTTCCCTGTTGACTTCTGTCAAGAACATATGAACTTCTCAACACTTCCCTCTGTCCATTAGGCATCCATTAGGCATCCTGTTTAGCAAGGGTGTTACATCAGTTTAACTTCTGTACTATGTAAAAACAAGGTGTGAGTATCAGAGAGCAATCCAGGATTCTAGCGCTTCTTCCACCAAAGCTCCCTCTTCACTTCTCAGGCGGCTCGTGCCCACTTGACTCAAAAATCAAACAGGAGGTGTCAGACAACAGTCCAGGATCCCAGGACTTCTACTGCAGTACTGCTGTGCGGTCTTTTCATAGCAGGCCTCTCCTTCAATCCCCTCCCTCTGCATCAAAAGGAAAAAGGATTGGCTGATGGCTCCTGCATCCCATTTTCCCCTCCACCAGGGCTGGGCACCAGTGGTTAGGGACAGCCCTTTTAAAACCCTGGACTTGTCCTTCCTTTTGCCCCAGAACATGCCTGTCCAGCAGATGTGCTGTTCCTGAACATCACATTTGCCAGATAAGTCAGGAGGCAGCATATGGCTTGAACCATGTCTCCTCACCCTCAGCAGTAGTTGAATCGAGCCACTGTTGTGTCATGGGTAAGTCTGGTTTAGGTTTAGTGAAGCAAGAGTTGTGCCACACAGTGTCCCATGATACTTGGGGCAGTGGCGTAACGTAAAATGATGGGGAGTCCCTGCCGAATGTGTAGAGGAGCTCTTGGGTCTCTCATGTCTCATAGATATTCATTGGCCTTGGACTGAATGGCATGAAGCCCCCACTGCTGCAATGGCTGCAGTGGCCTGTGTTATGCCCGACTTGGGGACTGACTCCCCTATGACAAGCTCTTGCCAAATTGAAAGCAGTTGCCATATCATCTGTGGAGTTTGCCATCAAAGGTAGCTTTGTTTTAAAGCCTAGCAGAACAGGTGATTCTTTATGTGTCTGGTCACTACAGGTCCTATGCTGAGCAGTTTAAGACACTCCTTAAAAGGCTCTAGTGTCACCTGTTCACAGTATATATGTATAAACAATTATTCCCTATGGAGTCATTTAATCAACATAGTTAACATTTCAGCATAAATCACCTACTTTGTAAAGACATCAGTATTTGACAGTGAAGGATATTGCTTCCATAGAGAGAACAACAATAGACTGGACTTTCTTTGATGTCAATAAGTCAATTAATTTGAAAGATCTAAACGTCTGCTACTGTCGTGTCTATGCAAATTATAACATGGTGATATAAATGTGTGTATTATTTAGTGCAAGTGACACAGTGATTAGTCTCCAACTGATACATGCTAGAGATAGTTTTCAGAGTGGTAAAGCAGCAGGTTTAAAATAACAAGAACACAGTCGTTATCAGTAAATAAAATGGTTCAATCAATCTATTGCAACAACATATCAGATGATGGTTTAAACTGGACTGGATCTTCCTCTGGAAGAGCAGAGATTGCATCTCTCTGTTTCTGATTTGTTATATCAAAAGTTAATGGATTATTGCAATGAAATTCTGTTATTTGTTTGAATTTTTGACACCTTAAACACAGTCGTGGCTCGCTTTGCTCATAAGGAGCCGGGTGTGTGTGGCGCGCGGGGTAGGTTTGGGAGGGGGTCTAAAATGTAATTAAAAAAAATAAAAATAAAAATAAACACTTACCTTCTCGTTGCCGCACCCCGCTCCTCTACTCTGCTGGCTGCAGGCAGGCACAGGCTCCCAGCCTGCCCTGCGGTCAATCCTGACACTGCTCAGAGCAGTGTCAAGATTGGCTGGGAGCACCCTGCCAGGGCGCTCCCAGGCAGACTGGGAGCCTGTGCAGGCTCTCTTCAGCACGGCAACTGTGTTGCTGGGCTGGAGAGAGCCTACTGCGCATGTGTGTTTGGCCAGCCCGCCAAACACACATGTGCTCTGAGGGGGGAGTGTTGTGCACTCCCCCTCACTTCTTATCATCCCAGACACCCTGCCCCTTTCTCAACAATGGGACAATAAACATAGGGCCAGATATCTAAAGCGTTTTTGCATTCGCAAACGGTGCGAATGTCCGTTTGCGAATGCAAAAATGCATTTTCCGATGTATGAAAGGCATTCGCAGTGTGAAAATAAGAAATCGCAAAAATAGTGAATTTTTGCGAATGAGACATGAATTAGCGTGTCGCAAACAGCGTATCGCAAATAGCGATATAATTGACCGAATCGCAGTTTGCAAAACGTTAATTGCGATACAGATTAGCGAATCGCAGATGGCAATCCGATAAATCGTGACACTATTTGCGATGCGCAGATTGCGACACGCAAAAACGGATTCGCAATGCAATGCATCAAAAAATTGCAATTTGCTATTATTCGCAGAGTGGCCGTTTGCACATGCAATTTACCACAAACTGAAACCAGGTGGTAACCAGGTGCAATCCATATAGAGGCCCAGAATGCCTCAGCTCCTCTTCCACAATGGCTGCGCTCTCCGTCATGGCGAGGAGAATGAGGATATTGGCAGGTTTGAGGAGAGAGAGGAGGAGACAGGAGTGCATTTTCAGAGTGCGCATAACCCTTTTTGACCAGACTGAGGAGGAAATTTATGAGAAGTACAGGTTAAGCTCAGCCATGATACTTGACCTGATAGCTGAGCTACAACCCATGCTGCAGCACACAACACACTGGACCAATAGCATACCCACCCATGTGCAGGTATTATGCTCCCTGCACCTACTAGCCTCAGGGAGCCATCAAGGGGTCATAGCAGCAGCTGGAGGGGTATCACAGAGTGCCCTCTCTAGATTTTTCAACGCATTTCTCAAGGCCATGCTGAGCAGAATACAACTGTACATAAGATTCCCCAACACCCCACAGGCATCACAACAAACTAAAGTTAATTTCTCCCAGATAGCACAGTTTCCACATGTCCTAGGTGCCATCGATGAGACACATGTAGCAATCTGTCCACCATCTTCCACAGAGTATGTGTATCGCAACCGTAAAAAACATCATTCAATAAACATACAGGTGATATGCAATGCCTCCTACATCATTACCGATCTTGTGGCCAGATACCCAGGGAGCACACATGACTCCTACATCTTTCGCCACAGCGGGATACACACAAGACTGCTAGCTGGAGAGTTTGGTGAAGGATACCTACAAGGTAATTTGATAGTTCAGAATAATGCATTGATGTAAGCGTGACGTCAGACAGCACATGTACTCATTTTACTCTCTGTGCATTCAGGAGACAGTGCATACGCTGTGCGCACCTATATGCTAACGCCCTACCTGAGGCCTGAAACTCCAGCAGAGAGGAGGTACAATGCTGCACATAGGACAACGCGCAATGTGGTGGAGCGCTCTTTTGGGCTGCTGAAGAGTTGCTTCAGGTGCATCCATAAGAGTGGAGGTGCACTACAGTACAGCCCAGAGACAACATGCAAAATTGTGGCCACATGTGCTATCTTGCACAACATAGCAACCACCAGGGGCATACCAGTGGAACTCACTGAGCCAGACTCAGATGAGGATGATGATCCCTTTCCACCTCTTGTACCAGCAGACAGGACCAGTGCAGCAGAGGGCAGGCAAAGACGTGCTGACAGCACGCGCAACCATTTTTGATGTAAGTAATGACAACTCCACTCCAATAATATGTATTTCTGTAGTTAGCATCTTTATTACCTTGACTTCAGGAAAGCAATGTGTCAATAGGACATAGCTATTCACAATGGGCAGACACAAACATTTCACAGTGTCACACTATTAGCATCATAGCATGAATGTATTTCTACATGTTTAGGTGGTCCCCTGTAGCCCGCAACATCACTTCTTACGTCCACGCACTCCACTTGAGTGCTCCGTGCCCTCGTTGGCACCTCTAGTAGCAGGTTCACATGCAGTACTGTGCCTCGCACTGCGACGCCTCGGATCAAAAACAGGGACTGTCAGACTGCTGAGGCTAGAGGACTCCTCACTGTCCCCAACACCCAGTTCGCTGGTTGTGGCACTGCCTGCTGTTTGCATGGCATCCAGTACGATGGTAATTTGCACCAATCCCTGTGCAATGTCCCGACTGCAATGTGCCATCTTCACCTGTGTCTCCAATTGCTTGTGTAGTAACATCATATTGCTATTGTGAGACACAAACTGTCTGTGCGGTGACTTCAATTGTTTGCATTGCAGGCGCTGCACTTTCAGCATGGAACAACACTGTAGGACTCACTGGTGTTTGAGTCAGACTGTGGCTGTGTTTCTGCTTCCCCCACTTTTTCTGATCCTGCAGCAGCAGAGACCGAGTCATCTGCAAGTACAATGTGCAGCATGTCAGTTCTAGCATTTTTCACAGATTTCCACAGTGTTGCTTTAAATGTACAATTAAATTGTATCAACCTGAGTCGTTTGTGGTGTTTCTCCATGTGGCTGACCACTATCTTGCTATTTATGTCACCTTAGGGTTGTGTACTACCACTCCCATAAGGCGCTGTTGTGTTGTATGTAAGATGTGACATGGACTACTTTTCACTGTGCATCAAGCTATGTTCTATTTCCTAAGGGGCATTTGTACATGCACATGTGGGGATCCACATAATTACTGGCCTTACCTTTGCTGGTGCTGGGTGTCCCTGAGGTGTCAATGTCAGTTACACCACCGATAGCTTCTGGCAGCAATGTGGACTCCACCAGGTCTTCCATAGGGGTGGACGGTGTCTGGGTGGATGGTCCGCCTCCGGTGCTCCTTGCCTCCATCAGCCTGCTGGCCACCATCTCCTTGGCACGGGACCGCAAGTCGTACCATTGCTTGCGTATCTCTTCCACAGAGCTCTGCGCAACACCCACTGCGCATATTTTTGTCTGGATGTCAGACCAGAGTTTCCGCTTCTCACTCTCAGGTACTTGGAGTGAGTTTTTTCCAAATAGTCTATCATGGTTCCCAACAACCTCCTCAATGAGCACCTCCACTTCTGCCTCACTAAATTTTAGCTTCCTCTTCCTGTCTCCCTTCTCCTTCCCATTTCCAGCATTGGCCATGTTGCAGTTGGGTCCTGGCTTACTCACAATGCTGACTCCCTGGTGCTGGGCTGTGTCTCTCTCGCTGCTCCTGTGGGTGTGGCTCCTGGAAACAGCATGGGCTGACTCACTTCCTGGTTGTGATGTCAGGCTGTTCCGGTTTGCCGTTTTCTCAATTTGTGATTTTCAATTGCGGAATCACAAAGTTTTTTGTGATTCGGTATTTGCATCTTGCAAATTGCGTTTGCGAATTTTAAGAAATCGCTATTAGCGATTTTCAAATTTGATACATCGCTTTTTGCATTTCTTAAATTGCGATTTCTTAAAAATCGCAGTTTGAGACTCGCTAACTGGAATCTTGACACATGTAGCCCATGGTTTATGATCCCCTTGTTGTGAAAGGTTTGCAGCTTCTGCTGCTGGGGGGGGGATGCTCCTCTGCCCTAATAGAGGAGCCACCTCTGCTTAAACACGAAAAACAGACATCAGCTCTGTGCTCAGCTTTCATGATAAAGTGGGCCCCATTGTTGTAGTGTGAAAAGGGTTGGTCTTGCTCTATTTGCATCTTTGATGTGGAAAGGTGCATTCTTTCCTTGTTCGCTATATCAAGGACAGTGTTTTTTCCACATGCCCGCTTGCATTAATGTGCGCTGCCCACTGACTGGCACATTGACTACGCTTACAGCTAACCGTTGTGTCAGTGACCTTGAAAGTTAGTGAAGTGACGCACGTGGAAAAAACAGATGTCATGGAAAATCATATCTAGTGGAAAGTGCACTAGTGCATGTCTCCACATCACAAGAGCGCAAGTGCAAAAAGCAAACTTGATCTGAGCTCTTGCTCTTTCATCAAAGTAAAGGCCACATCACAGACGTGTGCTTTATCGCAAGACATGTATATGCGCTGGTTTGTATTTGAGTGCACATTCTAAATCACTTACATTTACCTCTGAATTTCTCAGAATGAATGCATGCGCTGCTGATAGCAGAGGTCGCATTTACAGACAGGAGGTCGCAGCTCACCGTTATCGAGCAGTGCTGTCTGCTGCGCATGCGTTAACCCAGAGAACTTCTCACTCAACCGTGTAGACTTAAGAAATGTAATCCCATATAAACAGGTCCACGCGTGAGCCCTCTGCAAATGAATAACTTATGATCTTGCCCCAGATGTGCGCTTTACATTTAATGCATGTTGTTCAGCGTGGCCTACATTCATGCACTGGAAGTTCAACTGCAATGCTGCCAGAACCATTACTGCTAATGAACATGCAGAGCAATACACATTAAAACAATTAAATATATGCTAAATTCAAAATAAGGTGTGAAATTTGGGCCTACGGGACACTTTTTAAAAGCATATTAACGGGGCAGTGGTACCACCATTGGATGATATGTACATAAGCAAAATATGCTGTAGCTAAAAAAAGAAGCTGCTCGAAAACCGGATTGTAGGATTCCAAATTGCAGAGTTGATTGTTGTCACCTAATCCTTATTACATCTCTCCTACTTCATCAGCCCTGTAAAACTGATAATTGTCACCCAGTCCTTTCTATAGATCTAATTAATCAGTCCTGTGCAGATGATTATTGTCACTCAATGCTTACTATAGATATAGTTCATCAGCTCCCAACAGCACGCTGAAAATACCCTGCTCATTGAAAAACTGGCAACAGCTCCCACAACCACCTCCACCACAACCTGTTACCAGCATATAAACCAAGACCTACACTATGTCCAACAACCAATGATCACTTTGCCAGAATAAATTGGTCCAATTTCATGAATTACCAATGAGTATAAAGAAGTAGCCAGAACATTAAAATACCCCCTCATTCGCACCATATCTCAAATATCACTGAGCAAGTGGACTGGGCCATCTGTGAAAAGGTTTCCCCATCCATCAATCAATCCATCCATCCATCCATCCATCTTTTCACACATTTACCCCTTTCACTCATCCACCCCTTCACCAATTCATCTATTCAATCACTCACCATACCACTGCACCCTTTAAATCATCCATGCCTTTAACTTTGCCATTTATCCATCCTTGCATCCTTCCTTTCACTCTCCCTACTTACGCTTCTTTTATTCCTTTCTCTCCTCCTTATGTTTTCTTTCTTTCATTTCTCTCTCTAGAGCACACTATGTGCCTCTCTTTCGCAGGCCCACTTGTCCTTTGCCCATTCTCCTTATGCCCTTACAGTGTTATAAGAGAAATGGCAATACCATGCTGCTTTCTGGAAAAGCATAAAGAAAGAATATCAAAAGGGTTAACCTACATAATGAATCTAACCCTATAGAACCATGGCCAACGAGTGGCAGCTGGGGAGGGATCCTGGAAAAAAAAGAAAAAAAACCCACTTACCTGTGGGAGAGACGTGTTTGTCTCCCCTCTGTCCTCGGTCTGAGTGCACAAGCTCCCAGCCAATGATGACGCTGCTATCACCAGCATGCTTCACCACTCAGACAGGTAGTGGGAGCCTGGGCATGTTCTCCACTCAGCTTTGCAATGCAGCTGGGTAGAGAACATGCAAAGTGTGCATGTCTGTTTGGCCGTCCCAACACGGCCAGCCAAAAAGACATGTGCACTTTATAGTGCACATAAAACTCCTCCGGCCACTCCCTCTAGCCCAGCCCCGCCACACCTCTTCTCCCAGGAAAAATAAAATGATGATAACGTAACATTATTTTTCCTTTCTCACAATCCAGCAGGGCGACCCTCCACGTCTTAGAGGAGGAGCCGCCCATGTGGCCAACATCTATTAACCTACCTGTTAGCATGCCCTAACACTCCCCACCATTCTGGCAGAACCTGTTTTAGACTTCCCCATCAAAATGTCAAGAGAAAACATAAGTCCAAAGTGAAATAAAATGTTCAACAATTTGCTTCAACAGAGAGATTTAAACCGGCTCCCAAATATTCCTCTGTTGTTCTTGGAGATCTTAACATCATATCTCATGCCTTGTTTCATTAGCTAAGGCAATCAAAATCTGTTTCTTCCCAACATACACAATTCCTTTCAAAAAGCTATCTCAGAAAGTTTACGAGTCAGGTTTTCCAGCTGACTATATTACTGATGCCACTAGAATGAACATTGTTAATAATGCCATACACATCCTACACATCAGAGAACTGCCTTCTCAATCTCCTCAACTTCACTGGTGCTGTTGACGATGTAGGGCACACAATACTCCTAAACACTGGAAGCAGTTAGATGGGTGATGAAGCCTCAATGAATAAGTTGTGGTCGAGGTGGTTGCGAAAGCTGTTACAACCTATTGAATGAGGGGAGGTGCTATTTCGTCTGGCCCTCCATTTTATTTCTAGCTGCTTGCAAAAGCACTTAGAGCCTCCTAGGAGTTTTTGTGTGTCTGGTGTTTTTAATGGGGGGCAAGTTGTTGGAAAAGTCTGAGATCCAATTGTTGAAGGTGGATAGGTTGTTCAGTAGGTCGCCTGTGAGAGTTGGTTGGTTGTTTGGATCTAGGGGGGCATGGGTCCAGTCTGCTTGTGTTATATTGTTTAAGTTCCAGCTGAGGTTGATGGTAAGTTTAGGTTTATTGGAGTGCGGTGAGCGGATATAGAAGTGTATGATGGAATGGTCTGTCCATGTGATCTGAGAGATGTGGCTGAAAGTGATCTTGTTGCTGAATATAAAGATTGGGTTGAGTGTGTGTCCAGCGATGTGAGTCAGATCTTGTACAGGCTGCGTGAGTCCGATGTTGTTGAGGCATTTTAGGAGGCTGGTGGCACTGCAGTCCATAGGGCCATCAAAATGAATGTTGAGGTAGCTGAGTAGGAGGAAGCCATTTGATCTGATGGCAATGGGAGTGATGAAGTCAAGGAGGAGTTTGCTGAAGGTGGTGTGAGGTCTTGGTGGTGCTAGCGCAGGTGTTTTAATAAAAATTATTAATAGGTGTCCATGTATTCTGAGTAATGGATTTGTGTAGAAAATGTAATAACATAGAAAATTAATGGACACATTTGAAAATGTGATCATGATGAGTGGCCGCCAATGTTAACAAAGTGTACTTATTAATAGTCTAATGCTATGAAATATTGAGCATATGTTTGATACATTTTGTAATATGTCATATTAAAGGTTAGGCATTATGTATTAGCTTTATTAATTGTAGGCCTTAACTTAGCAAAGGTCTTGGCCTAGTTGCCAGGCCTCATGTCAAGCTGTATTTCTTAAGGTGAATGGCTGTCCTAGAGAGTTAAACTGGGATTTTCCATTGTATTGTGTAAATGTGCTAGCAGCTGGGAAAGTTTTCTCATAAGAACCGACTGCTAGAAGATGTTGTTCTTGCTAAATGTAACAATATGAGTGTAATGTGTGTAAGACTGACTTTCTCAGGAGTAGAACAATGGAGACACTGACTGGAGTAGAAGCTGCAACAATATTGTTACCTGACGAGCGGGATGTTGAAAACATTGCAGGAAAAAACAATTAGCAACATGTGAACGGAGTAGTGGTAGAATTAATAGATTTGGAGTTTTAGTTTTATTGGACAAAGTGTGAACATGCGATCCCTTGACCAATAGGGATTTGGGAAGTAGCTTTAGGGAATTTAACTTAACGGGACTGCACTGAGAACACAACAGCATTTTTGCTTGTGCCATTTGCCATTAGCCCTTTGCCCATTTTCTTGCTGGCCGAAAGGTCAATATTTTCTTCTGCATCTTAACAAGAAACCTGCTTAACTTTAATGCTTAAAGCCTTTGCGTTTTCTGAACTTTGATGCTGAATCCTGATGCCGTGCTGATCGACTGATGTTGAAGACTATCTTAGCTTGCCGATCCAACTGAGGAGAGGTATTATTATACCCATGTATGATATGCATATTAGCTTTTTCTTTCTAGGTACCAACCGTACTATTTTGAAAGAGCCATAGTTAGATGTTTTTTTCCAAATTCGTGTTACTAAATTGTTTTGCATGAAGCCCAACATGCTGATGCTAATCTGGTGATAGTTAAGGATCCTCACTAATGGAAATTTGCTAATAGGGAATGATGCTTAATAAATTTCTTTGCTGAATCTGCTTGTATGTGATCTAGTTTGCACAATTGTTCTTGTTATTAATTTGCACCGTAACCTTAGAATTTGTAATAGTTCAATCTTTGATTAGATTACGTTTCTTACGTCACTTTGGACAGCCAGTGTTGTTTCTGTATGTGTATCATTTGATTTTGAGATTAATTTACATGACGTTAGCATTAATATAGGGAAATAAATATTCTAACTATTACTAAAAGGTTCTTTCAAAAAATGGGGATCAAGGTGAATTGAAACCGCACCTTCTTCCTTTATTATATATATGCAATTTATGGCACTTTTCGGTGCACGGGTCGTGAGGGCCAACCCCCTAGACCTCAAATAGCCATGGGCTCATAACATTGAAAAGAAGACCCAGCACATCGAAGTGTCCATTGATATCCACAAAATTATCACATTTCTTCAAAAATCACATAATTGAATAGAGTTCTTATGAAAACTTTTTGTTCTTTATTTATCCACAGTGACAATATCTAATCCATCATAGCCAACACGTTTCGTCCAAACGGACTTCTTCAGGGCTCATAATTGCAGTATGTAACGCGTTCCACGGCAGAACGCCATCCGATCTCCTGACAATGAGATTGTCATTGTGGATAGATAAAGAACAAAAAGTTTACTAAGAACTCTATTGAATTATGTGATTTTTGAAGAAATGTGATAATTTTGTGGATATCAATGGACACTTCGATGTGCTGGGTCTTCTTTTCAATATTACTAAAAGGTGTAGTTATTCATGGGTGAAAGGCCGTGGTGCGTGACAATTACTGACTCTATTGATTATAAATGTCTTTGATTATTAATAATTATTGATATTGTATATGGGTTATTGATTATTGATCTGCATGTACTGGAATTATGGCGGGATAATCTTAATTACGAGTCCAAAGGTTTATCAGCCTAATCGCATCCCCTTGTAAGTTTACTTGTTGAGGTCAGACGCGCTAACAGTGATGGTAGCAGAGAAAATGGTTTGTCTCCTTAAGAACTCACCATAGACGTCCAGTACACTGTAAGAGCAGAGAGGTAAGGGTTTGTCTCCTTAGGAGCTTACCATAGACGTCTGGCACAGAGTAATAGATACTGACAGAGAAGATAGCAGAGACTGATGGTTTGTCGCCCTAAGAGCTCATCATAGGTGTTCCCAGAGATGGTAGCATAGACGTCTGGAATAGAATAACAGGTACTAACAGAGATGGTAGTAAGATTGATGGTCTCAGAGGTGGTAGCAGGAAAGAGATGGTAGTAGCTTGATGATTTGGTCCTTTGAGAGTTCATTATTACTGAGATTTGGATTTTATGTTCAATTATGCTAATTGGAGAGAAAATGTTTCCCTAAGTCCAAATAAATGACTTGCCCAGAATCTCGGATCTTGCTAATGGTTGTTTGAGGATGTTTGCGGCATTCTAGTTAGTGTGTGAATAAAGTAGGTTGCGCTAGCACAGCTTATGCAAATTGCAGGTGAATTGTGAGGTTTGTGAGGGTTTAGGGAGTTTGCGTACTCCAAATGAAATGAGATTGTACAAGGAGTGTGCGTACTGCGCAGTGTGAGAGAAGGAAAGTTGTCTAACTTCACATGTGAGTGGCGCTTTGTTCCCAAACATTGTCCATGTGGTTGCTGATGTACGGACCCTGCGTGGTCTAAGACGCCGGAGTATATTGAAAAGTGTATGAGACACTTGATTTTTTGTTGTAATTTGTCTGGTTTAGTAGGTCGATTGGGCATGGTTGACAAGTCAGAGTGTGAGTCAAAGTGAGTGAAAGAAAAATTAGAGTGAGATCTGGCGAGTCCTATGTGCACGAGGACATACCCACTGACCAGTTAAGAGTAAAATTTGTGGGTCGAATTTTGCCTGCGAATCTGGGAGACTGAGAAAGAAGGAGTAGCTGTAAGTGTGGGAAGAGCCGTCAGTGAAAAATCCGTAAAGTTTCTTGAAGCAATTGTGTTACGTTTCCTGTAGGAAAACCAGCAGATTTGGTTTTTGGGTTTTGATTAGCGCTCACAATTTATGCATTAGTTTTGTTTGAATCGAAGTTTGGGAGGACAAGCCGCAAGACTTTGTCAGTCGCAGTACGATATGAGTGTGACGTTATTGGAGCTGCACTGGGATAGGTCGGTTAGTGAGAAGGGTTTGCAGCCGTCCGTGAGAGGCAATTGGTTGAGAAAGTAGGTGAAGGGAATTCTGGGATTAAAAGTCACTTCCTGATTCGATTTTGAATAACAAAAAGGTCAAAAACATGACATTTTTCAAAGCTTTAAAGAGTGCTTTGAGGGGAGAAACGTATATTACAACGAGTATAGGTGATGCTACACTGCCAGAAGGTACACCAGATTACATTGTAATGGAAGAAAAAGGTGTCGCGCCATGTCTTTGGCTAAAGCAATGGTGCAAAGTGACAGAAAAGGATGGGAACTTAGCATGTCCTACAAATGGGACATTCAATTTGAGGGTTTTGGAGCATTTAAGGATGGTGCTATATGAATCGGTGCTCCTTCAGAGACCTGCACAGTTTGAGGCATTAGTGATTCAGGAGCTGGTAGCCAGACAGCAACAGCAACAGAAATTCGAGAGGAGGATGAGAAAGGCAGAAAAGACCTTAACAGAAGCTAGGTGGGACAGTGATCCGAGAGTTTGGAGGATGGAGACTTTGCACGGAATTAAGTTGTTTCCGGCAATTACCCAAGACAATGAGAATTAGGAAAGAAAGCTACTAGAAAAACTAACAGCAGTTCGTCTGAAAGTAGGGAGGCTAGAAAGTCTTCAACAGTGGAGGAAGAATCAGATGATGATGAGTTTATTTTAGTTATTGAGAAATTGCCCACCACCATATGCAGCACACGAGAGTGGTCTGAGTATCAGTGCTACTCTGACAGCTCCGACACAGGTTAATGGGACAGTGAGTCCGATGCAGATCAATGCTTCCCTGACACAGAATGCAATGCAGAGTGGTCTTAATGTGACTCCTACTCCTGTAGTACAAAGCCAGGTGCAACCGCCGCAGGTTCAGAGAATTTACCCTGATGTGCCCGTTATGGAAACTACTTCGAATTTAATGGTGCCTATGGAACAGGTTTATCCGAGATCGATGTTGGTTCAGACTGAACCAACTTCACTCTTACTGCCCCAAGTGCAGCCAAAAGTCATGCCAAGATTCACTCCAGCAACAGGGACACAGTCAGATATGTACCAGTGATGAATCAGAACATGGGAGTTACTCTCCCACAGAGCGTAAGTGCCAGACCAACCCCAGATGCTATCTTGTTACCTATTACTGTTGGTCCAGCCGTACCCCTATTTGCACAGAAGAAACCTACTGCAGGTGAACAGGGTGCCATGTCCCAGAATATGATGAGGGGAGGACATAATGAAAATGCTCGGGTAGTCTCTCCTGTGGGACAGACTTTTGATGGATCAAGATCATTGTTAGACCTCAGTCTATTTGTAGCACCTCCTGATACTATGGTAGGGTCAAACGTTAGCCAGAGTTTAAAATTGTTGACACCGCAGATCCCGAATGCAGTTGCACAGCAGGTGCCACCCGTCCAAGCTAGTAACATTCTGTTGCAAAGATTGACAGCTCAGCAGTTGACTGAACGGTTAGACAAGCTGAATACCCCACAGAGTGCTCCTATGGGAGAGGCGTGTTTGAATTATGCCTGGCTAAGCATGGAAGCGGGTGAACTCATTGAGGGAACTATGTGTATAAATAGGTTAGAATCCTACACAGAAGCCAAGTTGAGATATTTGTGCCTAGAAATACGAGGGAAGTGAGCAATGTGCATCAGAAACTAGCAGACCTGGCAGAGAAATATGGCATAGAAATAGAGAAGACAAAGCATTTGAGACTGGGGCTGAAACATCATATTTCCCTGCTGCTACTACGATAACTGTTGTAGAAAATTCCCTTGTATGCTTGTCTGAGCAGCTTTAATCTGCATCACCATCGCCTTCTCCTTCAGCTTTCTCTGCTTCAACTCAATCTCATCACTGCAGTACTTTGCATTCTGCAACACCTCATCAATCAGCTTTGCTTGCCAGCAAATCAAATGACTCTTAGGGCCATATTTATACTTTTTGACGCAAAACTGCGCTAACGCAGTTTTGCGTAAAAATTGCGCCGGCTAACGGCATTCTGAAGCACCATGCGGGCACCGTATTTAATCAATGACGTTAGCCGGCGTTAGCCGCCGGCGCTGCCTGGTGTGCGTGAAAAAAAACGACGTACACCAGGCAGCGCCGGCGTAGGGGGATATGGAGCTTGGGCGCCAAAAAATGGGGCAAGTCAGGCTGAGGCAAATTTTTCGCCTCAACCCGATTTGCGCCATTTTTTCCGACTCCCAACCCCCATAGAAATGACTCCTGTCTTAACAAAGACAGGAGTCATGCCCCCTTGCCCAATGGTCATGCCCTGGGGACTTCTGTCCCCTGGGCATGGTCATTGGGCATAGTGGCATGTAGGGGGGCACAAATCAGGCCCCCCTATGCCACAAAAAAATAAAAAATAAAACACTTACCTGAACTTACTTTAATGTCCCTGGGATGGGTCCCTCCATCCTTAGGCGTCCTCCTGGGGTGGGCAAGGGTGACAGGGGGGGTCCCTGGGGGCATGGGAGGGCACCTCTGGGCTCCTTCCGAGCCCACAGGTCCCTTAACGCCTGCCCTGACCAGGCGCTAAAAAACAGCGCAAAAGCGGCCGTATGTCATTTTTTTTGACCCGCCCACTCTCGGGCGTGAATTTTGCCCGGGAGTGTAAATACGGCGCACATGCCTCGGAGTCAATTTTTTAGATGGGAACGCCTACCTTGCATATCATTAACGCAAAGTAGGTGTCCACGCTAAAAAATGACGCAAACTCCATGGACTTTGGCGCTAGACGCGTCTAACGCCAAAGTATAAATATGGAGTTAGTTTTGCATCGGAATTGCGTAAAAAAAAACAACGCAATTCCGGCGCAAACAGAGTATAAATATGCCCCTTAATCATCTGGCTAGTTTCAGGTCTCAATCCTTCCACAAATCTGAACACAAAATGAATCATGTCTTTCACCTCAACTGTCTCTGTACCAGTGTAATGCTTGTAACAATCACTCATAATATGCATGTATCAACTCCTTTGCTTCCTGAGCTGTCCTGTCAATTCTCTGCCAATCAATATTCTTGGGCGAAATTCTCATTTTCAAAAATTCAATCACCTTAAAGTAATATTTTATCACCTCAGGAGACAGTGCACCTGTATTCTTGTCTCACCCTGGTTTGCTTGTTTGCCAATCTACACTCCTCTTACATTCAATCCACAGATCAGCTGGAACCTCTATCTCTAATAACGTGATCAAGTCCTCCCACAGGCACTTTGCAAGTTTCACAAACCTGTCTGTCTGCTGATACCACTCTACTGGCTTCTCTCTCAATTTTGGATAATCATTTGTAAATGATAGAATATCACTTCTGCTCCAAGGGACATGAATAAAATTCCCTCCTGGAATCTCTCTCATTGGTAAAATCTTCACTTGATCTTTATCCTGCTGCACATTTGCAGTCAGCTCCACAGAATCCCTTTTCCTCTTGTCTCTTTCTTTACCCATCTGCCTTCCCATTTGCCTTATGCTCCCTAAGACTGGGCACTTTGAAGCAATTCCTTAAGGTGTGCCTTCTTTCCGGCAGCTCTCATGTGTTCAAAATCTTTGGTCTCAAAGTCTAATCTGTAATTCCTTTTCAAATGCTTCATCTTCTCTCAGCAGGTAGAGATCTCATGTGTTTAAAAATCTTTAGTCTCAAAGTCTAATCTGTAATTCCTTTTCAAATGCTTAGCTCTTTCTGTCAGCAGGTGGAGGCTACCACACTGCTACCGATCCATGACCCAGGGCACAACCCGAATGCCGGAGACTGGGTTGTGGTCCGGAAACACGTGAGGAAAACGTGTTTGGAGCCCTCTGGGAAAGGACATTTCCAGGTAGTTCTGACAACTACCACTGCTGTGAAGTGCGCTGGAATTCCGAATTGGATTCATGCCAGTCACACAAAGAAAGTGGCATGTCCACTGGATCATGAGGAAGAAGAGCTGTTGAAAATACCAACAACAGTGAAACAAGTCTCAAGACCAGAAAGAGAAGAAAGAGGAACTGAGACCAGATCTGAGCTCGTTGAGGACAGTTCAGTCACTCCTGTGAGACACGAAGGAGAAGACCTCCAGGAGGGTGACGGAGAGCCTATCTCAATTGAGGCAGCAGGAGAGCCTAGTCAGAGGAGGGCTTTCTTAGAAGCAGATGATCTTGAGAGAAAAACAGAGCAATTGTTAGACCCAGAGGGGAAAGGATTTGAAGAGCA
Organism: Pleurodeles waltl; assembly: GCF_031143425.1. Classification (NCBI taxonomy): domain Eukaryota; kingdom Metazoa; phylum Chordata; class Amphibia; order Caudata; family Salamandridae; genus Pleurodeles; species Pleurodeles waltl. The sequence continues at coordinate 160,081,671 of NC_090448.1, read as the reverse complement.
GAGAGGAGAGTGAAGCATAAAAATAACGCTATCATATTGTCACTACGGTAAATAGACTAATTCCTACCTAGGCTATGATACAGCATAGCGTGTTAAGCTCTAATTCTGCCCTTCAGGTCCCCCTGGTAAAACATCATCCCCCATACCTGAGTAAAGGCCTGTAGTCTGCGTTAGCATCTGTAGCAAAGCATTCAGCAATCAGCATACAGTCATGGTTCTCTGGCTGGAATCTCCCTCTAACGTGTAAGGGACAGGGAAGTGTTTTTATAATAACACAGCTGATGTTCTGAGAAAATTTCCCTATGTAAGGATGTGTGTTTTCTACGAATGTTGGAGACTAAACTTATACCACGTTCACTGGCAATGTACCGTGCTGTAGCCTTGGAAGAAGCACAGAGTGAGCAAGAATGTCTTGTTTGAGAACAGAGTGCTGGCCTAGGCAAAAAAAAGTTAGATAAACGGAAAATAAAACAAGACCGTAAAAGTGGCTATTGTAACAATAATAAAATAAAGCTGAATAAAATATATCTAGGTTAAAGTGCACAGCCGCTTGGCCTTGTGTGTTAAAATAACGTGCATGGAGCTATAACTAAGATGGCTACACAACAAAGGCATTGAAGGAGAAGTTAGAAAAAGGCTTAGAGAAAAGGACTTACAGGAATGATTATGCTTATAGTGCAACTAAAACACAAGGAAAAAATAGCTTTAGATGCGCCACACATAGGAAAACTTAAACTGTATATATAGGTCTAGATCACACACTGACACTGTATTTGTGGGAAAGAGTGAATGTAGACGTGTGCTTTTGTTGATGGCAGAGTTTGTAGAATTACAAATTCTAGGCAATGTTGCTCGTGTTTTCCTAATAATAGTGAAGAAATTAGAGATTTAATTACTTATCTGACTAATGAAAGTGCTGATTTGAAAGAATTGAAAGAACCAGGTGTTTGGGGAAAGATTGGCAAAGGTTTTGCTTCAGTGGAAATTGGTTCAGCAACATTTGGAATGGGGTTCTATTGAAAATCTTGCAGGATATATTGATTACTGTGATGTGCCTAATTGGAATATGGGGATGGTGTAAATTATTCAAAAGGATTAAATTGAAAAGGTCAAAGAATGATCAGAGGAGGGACTAAAAGGGAAAAATTGTACAAGGAGAAATTCAAAAAGGGAACAAAGGTATGAAGGGATTGAATTGACAGAATTTTAGCTGATGCAAAAATTTGTGGGCGGAAGTTGGTGTGATGACACATTTATCAGAGGAGGGATTGCTAGAGCAGGTGTTTTAATAAAAACTATTAACAGGTGTCAATGTATTTTGAGTGATGGATTTGTGTTGAAAATATAATAACATAGAAAATTAATGTACGCATTTGAAAATGTGATCACAATGAGTGGCCGTCAAGGTTAACAAAGTTTACTTATTAATAGTCTAATGCTATGAAATATTGAGCATATGTTTGATTAATGTAGTAATATGTCATATTAAGGGTTATGCATTATGTATTAGCTTTATTAATGGTAGGCCTTAACTTAGCGAAGGTTTTGGACTAGTTGCCAGGCCTCATGTCAAGCTGTATTTCTTAACATTTAATAAATGGCTGTCCTAGAGAGTTAAACTGTGACTTTCCATTGTATTGTGTAAATGTGCTCGCCGCTGGGAAAGTTTTCTCATGAGAACCGACTGCTAGAAGATGTTGTTCTTGCTAAATGTAACAATATGGCCCTCATTACAACCCTGGCAGTCGGTGAAAAAGCGGCGGTAATACCGCCAACAGGCCGGCGGTAAATTAAAATGGGATCACGACCACGGCGGAAACCGGTAAAACATACAGCCACTTTAACACTCTGACCGCCACGGCGGTAGCAACAAACATCACGACGGTAACTGCCAATAGACAGGCAGAAGACAATGTTCTGCCCACCCTATCACAACCCACCAATCCGCCAGCTTTTCTGGGGCGGTACCAACGCCATCAAAAACACGGCGAAAACAGTACACAGAAGGGGAACCACTCACCTTTCGAAACTCAGCGAAGAACCAAGAAGCCATGGAGCCCGAACTACAGGCCCTGCCGATGCTGGTGTACGTGCTAATGCACCAAGAATATCAAAGAAGGAGGTGGCGATGACCACGGTGAATACTGCACCTAGCACACAGGGGAGGGGGGAGGAAAAAGAGAGTGACACATACATGCAATACGCAAGACCCCCACCCCCACCCTCACCCACAACACCATACACACAAAAACATGCATCAACATTACATTTACACCCCGTAACACCCTGGAACAACGTAAGGACAAAAGGAATTGAGTGCAAATAGTGATATTAAGAAATATGCAGATAAAGTTAACGATTGTAAACAACATACACTGTCCTTTGCAAATATCCGTGGCCCAGTGGGCAAAAAAACATGGGCGAAGCCCACACTTGACTCCTGCCTCAAAACGGAGAGAACACTGCAGGGGCATCGGGAAAACACACAGGCAACTCAGGGGAAAGGGGAGGGGGGCACCTCAGCTGGAAGACGGTACTACGCCACTGCTCCTGGAGGGCGAAACATGCCCACTGCTTGGTCCTGGGCAGTGCAAAACCACAGTCTCTCAATTGGGTGGTTTGCCCACTGCTTGCTCCTGGGGATTTCAAAGCCACAGTCTCTCAAGTCTCTCAAGTGGGTGCTCTGCCCACTGTTTGCTCCTGGGGAGTGCTAAGCCACAGTCTCTCAAGTCTCTCAAGTGGGTGCTCTGCCCACTGTTTGGTCCTGGGGAGTGCAAAGCTGCAGTCTCTCAAGTCTCTCAAGTGGGTGCTCTGCCCACTGCTTGGTCCTGGGGGGAGTGCAAAGCCACAGTCTCTCAAGTCTCTCAAGTGGGTGCTCTGCCCACTGCTTGGTCCTGGGGAGTGCAAAGCCACAGTCTCTCAAGTGGGTGACATGTTCCACTGGTTCTGGAGGGGGCTTAGTGCCCAGTGTGCTTCATCCTGCCAAGGAAAGTGATAGTGGATGCATATCTCCACTGGTTCTGGAGGGGGCCCTGTGCCCAGTCTGCTTCATCCTGCCAAGGAAAGTGATAATGGATGCATATCTCCACTGGGTCTGGAGTCTGCTTCATCCTGCCAAGAAAAGCGGTAGTGGATGCATATCTCCACTGGTTCTGGAGGGGGCCTTGTGTTCAGTCTGCTTCATCCTGCCAAGGAAAGTGATAGTGGATGCATATTTCCACTGGTTCTTGAGGGGGCCTTGTGCCCAGTGATGCTGCACCTGCTGCTTGCAGTTCCCATTCCCTCACCTAGGTGTCTGAGGCACGAGATGTGCAGGGAACAGCTAGCATGATACTCCATGGAGGCAGAGCCAGACTCGATCCTGCGGCGACTTAGGCTGCAAACTGCTGGTAGTGCTGGTGCTGGTGGTGGTGCTTCAAGTGGTGGGTGGAGGGTCCAGGCGGGATGCTGCTGATGACAGATGTAATGGCACCGGCTGGGCATGTGGCACTGCAGATGGCGATGCTTGCGGTGGTGTCTGCGGCAGAGATGCTGCTGGTGCTGGCCATGGTGCAGGTGCTGGTAGCAGTGGAGGGAGACACCAGGCTGTCTCCTGCAGCCTCAGACGGCTGCCCACTGGGGATGATGCTGCTGACTGTTGTTGTGGCAGCGGCGGTGCAGGTGGCGGGGCAGATGGCAGTGCAGGTGGCTGTGCCTACGGCGGTTCTTTCTGCAGTACAGGTTGCTGGCTGTCAGTACGGATGATGGGCACCAGTCCCTCACCTGGAGGCTCCGAGGCCTGAGGTGCCTTGCCTTGGGTTTTCTTGCCCTTCCCCACCTTGGCAGATGCTGCTGGGACCTTGGCACTGGCAGATGCAGTTTTGGAGGAGGCCTTGTTGGGTGGGTCGTGCTTCTTGGCCGTGCTGCATGCTGGCACCTTCTTCAACTTGGCAGGTGGCGGAATGGGTTGGTCCTTTGCAGGAGTCGGTGGCACACTGGCAGCACTGACAGGTGCCCCTTTTGATCCCCTGGGACTTGCAGGTACCACAGCGGATGCCAACGTGGTGGCTGAGGTGCTGGCCTGGGATCTTGACACCCTGGCCCGAGGGGAAGGACGGGGGGGGAGGCGTAGGGAAGAGGTCAAAGTTTGCAAGGAAAAGTTTTTTAGACACACTGGGACGGGAAGATGGAGAGGGTTTGGGAGTGGAGGAAGTGGGAGTGTTTTTAGGAGGTGTACGTCTGCTGAGTTTGGTTGAAAGTGCCTGGGCTGGATGCTGTTGTGAGGTCGATGGCTGTTGGGTGGGTGGGTGCTTGCGTTTGTGTACTTTGGGAGGAGGGCTCACAGACACACTGGGAGAGGACACAGGGGACGTGTGCATGGTTGTGAGGGTGGTGACTGCTCGTGAGGGGTGTGTTGGGATGGGCGTGCTGGTGATGGACATAGTGGATGAGGATGTAGTGCATGCAGGTGTGAGTGGAGAGAATACTGGGAGGGGGTGGACGAGGAGGACGAGGGGAACACAATGGAGGCAGTGGATGTCGGTGTGTCTGAATGGGGATGGTGCTTGTGTGAGTACCTGTGTGATGCAGTGTGGTGCTTGTGTTTGCCTGAGCCACTTCTGTGTATTGATTTGGGTGATTGTTGGTCTGAAGATGTGCTTGGGATAGGCTGCGGTTGAAGGGATTGGGACTGGGTAGAGGAAGTTGGAGGGGGAGGCTAGACACAGGGACAATGGCTGCCATCAGTGCAGAGGCCAGAGCCTGAAATGCTCTCTGTTGAGCCGCCACACCAGAATGAATGCCCTCCAGGAATGCATTTGTTTGTTGCAAATGCCTCTCGACACCCTGGATGGCATTCAGAATGGTTGACTTCCCAACAGTGAGGGATCTCAGGAGGTCAATAGCCTCCTCACTGAGAGCAGCAGGGCTGACTGGGGCAGGGCCTGAGATGCCTAGGGTGAAGAGATGCCACCCTCCTGGTTGAGCGGGCATGGGAAATACGCTGAAGGGCTGCTGGGAGGGCGGTGTTGGTAGGGGGGTGGCAGCTGTGCCTGTTGTTAGGGTAGGCACAGAGGTGTCCGCCACCGCCAGGGAGCTTCCATCAGAGGAGGAGTCGCTGTCACTGGTCTCCTCTGCTGTCCCCGTCGTGGTGCTCCCCTCGCCCTCCATTCCACAGGTACCTTCACCCTCAGTGGATTCGGCCTCATGGGCCATGTGTGATGCAGCTCTCTCCGTCGCCGGTGCCTCTGCTCCTCCGCCAGATGATGCTACTGCACACAAGGACAGGGTGACAAAACAAAAAGGGAGGGAAGAGACAGAGGATACACTTGGTCAATGCCAGCAACAACACTACCATTGGCGTACACAACACACAGGGAGCTGCCCTATGCACTAGGCCGTGCCCAACCAGTCACTAAGGTAGTCACAAGCCCATAGGGTACAATGCCTAACGCCAGCATCTGCACACCTAACACCCACAGGACCCTGCCCAGAAGTATGTGCCCACTTACACCATTGGGTTTCAAGTGCTTCAGAGCCTGCACACAAGGGACCTACCCTGTCATGATCTCCCTGGCCTAGGGGCACCCACAACCCACATCCCCCACCCAGCTAGCTCCTACAACGTGCAAAGTCAGGATTCAGAATCTGTACTCACCCCCTTGTGGCTGCAGTGATGCCCTCAAGTGCCCATCCAACTCCGGATAGGCCACCGACAGGATGCGGAACATCAGGCGGGTCATGGTGCGACAGGCACCCCTTCCACGTTGGGAGGCCAGCCCCAGCTGGACCTCCACCATTTTCTTGGTCCAGCGGCACATGTCCTCCCATCTCTTGCAGCAGTGGGTGCTCTGCCTGTGACAGACCCCAAGAGTCCACACCTTCTTGGCGATGGCTCTTCAAATACCCTTTTTCTGGTGGGCACTGACTTAGAGGGAAAAGACAGCAGAAAAGGAAATTACTCACCCGTCCGGACCGGCATACTCATTGCCCCCCAGTTCCCACCCATGCCCTTACGCACATACACTGACCACCTCTCATGCAGCACTCAGGCCAGGACGCATCAGCCCCCTCCAAAATGTGACTTACATCCACACCACTCCAAACATGCATTGCCCACACATCATGCTCACAGTGTACTCACCTGTTTGTCTGGAGGACCGTAGAGTAACGTGTACTGGGGTAGGACCCCATCCACCAGTTTCTCCAACTCCTACACAGAGAAGGCAGGGGCCCTTTCCCCCGACACTGTAGCCATTGTCACTTCCAGACTCAGGTCACAGCAGCACTTACAGTGTTGACGGTCAGGTAGCAAGTGAGTGAATAGTTAGAAAATGGCTGTGACATCCACAGCGGTGAGTACCGTCACTGCCGGCGTACATCGCCATTGGCTCCTGGAACCCATAGGGCCCAATGATAACCAATGTGAAGTTGCGCGGTGGTCATTGACCGCCTATCACGACGGCGCACAACGCCAGTGCACTTACCTCATTTTCACTTGTCCCTCCTCACAGGTCAGACAGCCGCCATTTCAGGGGTCACATGGCATGGCACCTAACTGCGTCACAGCAGACAGTGGCCCATCAAATGACTCTTGACTTCACATACTGCTTGTGTGACCTAAATTCTGCAACAGTTGTGCAATCCATGTGGAAATATGACCTTTTGCTCACCGTTCTCCTCCATAGGCTACAACTGAGGCAGATGATGAGATGGTGGCATCCTCCGGGGTACAGACCCCTGGTGGACCTGTCGACAATGGAGGACAGATGCATTATCATCACATACAGACTTGATTGTGCCACAATTCAAGAACTGTGTGCCCAATTGGAGCCAGACCTGATATCAGCTATCCACCAGCCCATAGGAATACCCCATCTATTGAAGGTTCTGTCAGTGCTACATTTCCTGGCAAGTGGTTCCTTTCAAACTACAGTGGCCATGGCATCAGGAATGTCTCAGCCAATGTTCTCCAACGTGTTGTCCAGAGTGTTGTCTGCCCTGCTGAAACACATGCACAGCTACATCGTGTTCCCCCAGGTGGATGATTTGGCCACAGTGAAAGCTGACTTCTATGCCGTGGGACATATCCCCAACATCATTGGTGCCATTGATGGTGCACATGTGGCATTTGTTCCCCCCCAGAGAAATGAACAGGTTTACAGGAATAGGAAAAGCTATCACTCGATGAATGTGCAGATGGTGTGTTTGGCCAAATATCCTGGCTCTGTACATGATGCCTATATCTTGAGGAATAGCAGCATCCCTTATGTGATGGGCCAACTCTATAGGCACCGGGTGTGGCTAATAGGTGAGGCCAAGGTCCCCACCCACTATAAGTAGGTATCTGGGTATGGGGTTGTCCCTAAGGGTTAGTGTGTGTGTAACAGTTGTCCCTCGATATTTACAGGTGACTCTGGTTACCCCAACCTCTCATGGCCACTGACCCCAGTGAGGAATGCCAGGACAAGGGCAAAGGAACGTTACAATGAGGCACATGGGCATACAAGGAGGATTATTGAGAGTACCTTTGGCCTCCTGAAGGTGCCTCGATATGACAGGTGGATCCCTGTACTACTCACCGAAGAAGGTGTGTCAGATCATCGTGGCATGCTGTATGTTACACAACCTGGCCTTGAGACGTCAGGTGCCTTTTCTGCAGGAGGATAAGCCTGGAGATGGTCTTGTGGCAGCGGTGGAGCCTGTGGACAGTGAGGAAGAGGAGGCAGATGAAGAAGATGTGGACAACAGAACAAACATTATACAGCAGTACTTCCAGTGACACACAGGTATGAGACTGTAACTCAACTTTACTTTTCAGTAATCTTTTGGACATTGTACATGGCAGCCTCTCGCCCTCTGTCTATGGACTCTGACCGTACTCTTTGGATTCTCTATTCTCAGATCTGTGTGCCCCATTCTGGCTCCTGCTATATGTACTGCTGCCCACCATAGGTCATCCTGTAGTATATTTCACTGAACATATACGTTGTAATGCTTTGATAATGTTGTACTAATAAATTTTTTGATTCATGACATTGACTCCAGTATGGTATTTGTTTCAAGGGTGTTTATTTTTGTGCCAATAAGTATGGGGGTATGTGCAAGGGGCTGGGGTGATGGTGGAAGAATGTCCAGTTAGAGTCCAGTCTATTGGTATCACAGGTGCATTGTGCAAGGGGACATAGGAAGTGGAGCAATGGCAGTTCAAGGTGGACAGGGTCACATAGTGGGACATAAGGGTGACAATCAGGAGGGTCTTATTTCCTGGCGGGGGTCTTGGCAATGTTCTCTGTCTTCTGTCTGCAGGGACTGTTTGCGGGGTGGTTCTCCTTCTGCAGGGGGTGGGGTGCTGGTGGCCTGTTGGTCCTGTGGCGGGCCTCCTGTCCACTAGCGCTGGCGGAGGTGGAAGGCTGTTCCTCGGTTTGGCTGGTGTCAGGTGCCTGTTTTTGTGCCACTGCCTCCCTCCTGGTCTTGCCAATGTCAGCCAGCGCCCCTGCAATGGTGACCAGGATGGTGTATATTTTTGTTAGGTCCTCCCTGATCCCCAGGTACTGTCCCTCCTGCAGCCGCTGGGTCTCCTGTATTGTGGCCAGTACCTGGCCCATGGTCTCCTGGGAATGGTGGTACGCTCCCATGATGTTTGAGAGTGTCTTGTGGAGGGTCCGTTCCCTGGGCCTGTCCTCCCCCTGTCGCACAGCAGCCCTCCCATCTTCCCTGTTGTCCTGTGCCTCTGTCCCCTGAACCATGTGCCACTGACCCCAGGTCCCTGATCATCCTGTGTTTGTGGGGTTGCCTGGGGTCCCTGTAGTGGTGGACACACTGTTGATTGACATGTCCTGGGGATGGTGTCATGGGCCCACTGGTTGGGTGCTGTGCTGGTGTTTACTGAGGGGGAAGCTCAGTGGTGGTTTGGGACTGTGGCAGTCTAACCGACTGTCCGGAGGTCCCTGATGGGCAAGGATGGTCATTGTGATCCAGGCATGCAGAGCTGCTGTCATCACTGTGGGCCTCTTCTGGGGGGCTGGATGTGGTTGGCACCTCCTCTCTGGTGACGTTGGGTAGGGGTCCTGTTGGGAGGTAAATGCATTGTCAATGTACCTGCATGTGCCAGCTGGTGCATGGCTGTGTTTCCCTCTATGAATGTGATTCCCCTGTCGGCTTGGCCTTGTGTGAGTGGTGATTTTGTCGGCTGGGTGAGTCTCTCTTTTGGGTATGCTGGGGTGATGGGTGCCCTTGGAGGTCTGAGATGGGTGTCCATGCATTGGGGGTGCATACAGGACTTGGTTTTGGAATGGCTGGGTTGTGTTAGTGGGGTATATGTGAGGCAGTGGAGTGATGGGGTGGGGGTAAGAGTTTGTGATGGCATGCAGGTAGGAGGGGATATAGTAGTAAAGCTTTGACTTACCAGAGTCCAGTCCTCCTGCTACTCCTGCGAGGCTCTCAGGATGCATGATCGCCGAGACTTGCTCCTCCCATGTTGTTAGTTGTGGAGGAGGAGGTGGGGATCCACCGCCAGTTCTCTGTACAGCAATCTGGTGTCTTAAAACCACAGAACGCGCCTTACCCCGTAGGTCGTTCCACTTCTTCCTGATGTCATCCCTTGTTCTTGGATGCTGTCCCAGGGCGTTGACCCTGTCCACGATTCTCCGCCATAGCTCTATCTTCCTTGCAATGGATGTCTGCTGCACCTGTGATCCAAATAGCTGTGGCTCTACCCGGATGGTTTCCTCCACCATGACCCTTAGTTCCTCCTCTGAAAACCTGGAGTGTCTTTGGGGTGCCATGGATGTGGTGTGAGTGATATGTGTGAGGATGTGTGGGGTGAGGTGTGGGGTGCTGCGTTGTGGTGTGTGCTGTGAGGTGCATGGATGGTGTATGGTTGATGGTGTTCTGTGGCTCAGATTGAGTGGGTGCTCCTGGCTTGTGACTCTCTCTTTGTTTGCAATCTTTTTTTCTCGTAAAGAGTTGTGGGTAATGTGTGTGTGTGTTTTATATTGGATTGGGTATGTGGGTGTGGTGTGTGTATGTGTGTCAGGTACGTGTAGTTTGAATTGTCCAATGTGGTGTAGTATTGTAAGTGTGTGTGTATTTTGAGCGTGGTGGTGTGTACCGTCAATGGTTTACCGTGGTTGAAAGACTGCTTCGTTGATTCATGGGTCGTGATGCTGTGGGCGTATTCCTGTTGGCGTAACGGTGTGGGTTTTGCTATCGCCAGTTTATCACTGACCTTTGGTATGGCAGACTTGTGTGGGTGTCTGTATAGTTGCAGATTTCTATGTGTGGGTCATAATACCCGTGGCAGATTACCGCCACGGTCATGGTATGTTGGTGGCCGTCAGCACGGCGGTAAGTGGTGTTTACTACCAGGGTTGTAATGAGGGCCTATGTATGTAATGTGTGTAAGGCTGACTTTCTCAGGAGGAGAACAATGGAGACACTGACTGGAGTAGAAGCTGCAACAATATTGTTACCTGACGAGCCAGATGATGAGAACATTGCAGGAAAAAACAATCAGAGACATGTGAACAGAGTAATGGTAGAATTCATAGATTTGGAGTTTTAGTTTTATTGGACAAAGTGTGAACTAGCGATCCCTTGACCAATAGGGATTCGGTAAGTAGTTTTAGGGAATTTAACTTAACGGGACTGCACTGAGAAAAACCCAGCATTTTTGCATTTTCCAATTTGCCATTAGCCCATTGCCCATTTTCTTGCTGGCCGAAAAGTCAATATTTTCTTCTGTGTCTTGAAAAGAAACCTGCTTAACTTTATTGCTTAAAGACTTTGCATTTTCTGAACTTTGATGCTGAATCCTGATGCCTTGCTGATCGACTGATGTCGAAGACTATCTTAGCTTGCCGATCCAACTGAGGAGAGGTATTATTTTACCCATGTATGATATGCATATTTGCTTTTTCTTTCTAGGTACCAACCGTACTGTTTTGCAAGAGCCATAGTTAGATGTTTTCCCAAATTTGTGTTACTAAATTGTTTTGCATGGAGCCCAACATGTTGATGCTAATCTGGTGATAGTTAAGGATCCTCACTAATGAAAATCTGCTAATAAGGAATGATGCTTGATAAATTTCTTTGCTGAATCTGCTTGTATGTGATCTCGTTTGCGCAATTGTTATTGTTATTAATTTGCACCGTAACTTTAGAATGTGTAATAGTTCAAGCTTTGATTAGATTACGTTTCTTCCGTAGCTTTAGACAGCCAGTGTTGTTGCTGTATGCGTATCATTTGATTTTGAAATTAATTTACATGACGGTAGCATTGCTAATATAAGGAAATAAATATCTAACTTTTACTAAAAGGTTTGGTTATTCATGGCTGAAAGTTCATGGTGCGTGACAATTTCTGATTCTATTGATTATAAATGTAATTGATTATTATTAAGTATTGATATTGTATATTGGTTCTTGATTATTGATCTGCATGTACTGGAATTATGGTAGGATCATCTTAATTGCGAGTCCAAAGGTTCATCGGCCTAATCACGTCCCCTTGTAAGTTTACTTATTAAAATTAAGGTCAGATGTGCTAACAGCGGTCGGTAAGTGAGGGTGCCTGAGATGGTCCTGGAGTGGCTGATCTGTTGTTGGAAGTGCAGGGGTTCCTTGAGTGCGGTTGGTTCATTCAAGACATGGTGCAGGTGATGCTGTCCTTGTGGATAATTGAAGGCCTCCTCCAGGTTTATGGGGCCTGTCAGGGCAAACAATCTTGTAGCCGGGTGTGAGAAAGTAGCCTCTTTCTAGCTGTGAGAAAGTAGCCTCTTTCTAGCATGGTTACCCCCACTTTTGGCCTGTTTGTGAGTGTTTGTCAGTGTGTTTTGCCTGTCTCACTGGGATCCTGCTAGCCAGGACCCCAGTGCTCATAGTTTGTGGCCTAATGTATGTGTTGTCAGTAGTGTTTGACCCTGTCACTGAGGCTCTGCTAACAGGAACCCTAGTGCTTATGCTCTCGCTGCTTTTAACTTTGTCACTGTAGGCTATTGACTTCATTTACCAATTTCAATTGGCACACTGGACCCTCCTTATAAGTCCCTAGTATATGGTAGCTGGGTACCAAGGGCATTGGGGTTCCAGGTGATCCTTATGGGCTGCAGTATTTCTTTTGCCACCCATAAGGAGCTCAGACAAACCCTTTCACAGGACTGCCACTAAAGCCTGCATGAAATAGTGCACCCACTATTTCACAGCCATTTTCACTGCACTTAAGTAACTTATAAGTCACCTATATGTCTTACCTTCACTTGCTGAAGGTTAGGTGCAAAGTTACTAAGTGTGAGAGCACCCTTGCACTAGTAAAGGTGTCCCCACATAGTTCAGGGCCATTTCCCCGGACTTTGTGAGTGCGGGGACGCCATTACACATGTGCACTACATATAGTTCAATACCTATATGTAGCTTCACAATGGTAACTCCGAATATGACCATGTAACATGTCTAAGATCATGGAATTTCCCCCAATTCCAAATCCAGTATTGGGGAGCCAATTCCATGCATCCTATGGACTCCACCATGGACCCCAGTACTGCCTAACCAGCTCTCTAAGGCTTACACTGCAGCTACAGCTGCTGCCATCTCACAGACAGGAATCTGCCCTCCTGGGATCTGAGCAGCTCAGTCCCAGGAAGGCAGAACAAAGAATTTCCTCTGAGAGCAGGGTGTTACACCCTCTCCCTTTGGAAATAGGTGTCACAGGCTGGGGAAAGGTAGCCTCCCCCAGCCTCTGGAAATGCTTTGAAGGGCACAGATGGTGCCCTCCTTGCATAAGTCAGTCTACACTGGTTCAGAGACCCCTTGTCCCCTGCTCTGGCTCAAAACTGGACAAAGGAAAGGGGAGTGACCACTCCCCTGTCCATCACCACCCTAGGGGTGGTGCCCAGAGCTCCTCTAGTGTGTCATAGACTTCAGCCATCTTGCTTTGGAGGACTCTTAGTGGCCAGTGCCAGCAGGTGACTTCAGAGACCACTCCTGATAGGTCCTTATCTGATAAGATAGCCAATCCCCCTGTCAGGGCTATTTAGGGTCTCTCCTTTGGGTTCTCTTCAGATTCTGCTTGCAAGTTTCCTTCAGGAATCCTCTGCAACTACTTCATCATCCTCTGACCTCAGATCAACCGCAGCCTGCTCCAGGAACCGCTGTAACAGCAACAAAGTATCCACAAGGGATACTGTTCCTCTGCAACTTCAGCTCCAGCCAGCAACTGCAACAGTTTCCATGGTGTGCACACACTGAGGACTTCCTGTCTTAACCCTGCACCAGAAGGACTGAAGAAATCTCGTGTGGGGTGATGGAGTCACTCCCCTGCTCCAGCAGGCACCTTCTAAGTCGACGACCAGTACCCTTGGACTCCCCTTGCAGAGACAAGTGTGCTCCTAAGGACACAGAGGTTGGACCCCATCAACATAGACTGTCCTGAGGTCCTGCTGACGCAATTTGGAGGAGGTAAAATCTTGCCTTCCCTGAGATCGACGGCACCCCTGCGTACTGCGTCTTCTTCACCTCCTGAGGCCTCTGTGTACCATTTGCAAAATTCCTTCATGCACAGCCTGGCCCAGGTCCCCAGCACTCCATCCTGTGACGCTCAACTCGCTGAGTTGTTCTCCGTTGTTTGATGCAAAATGCACTTTCGTCGTAACCAAGGATTGTTGGCAACTTCCAACACGAAATCACATCTGCATCCATCTTCACATCGTGGGACATCCTTTGCATCATGCAGGAACCCGCTGACATCTTCCTAGGGTGCATTCCTGGAGTCTTCGACTAACCGGGGACTCTTCTGTTGCACCCGCTTCTGGGTTGGCAGGGGCTCCTGTCCTTCCAGGAACTTCTTTCAACTTCTGGACGTGGTCCCCTTCTTTTGCAGGTCTTCAGGTCCAGGAATCCAGCAGTTGTTGTTTGCAGACGTGGTTGGTCACTGCAATATCCCAATCACGAGGTGTGGTGTGTCCTAAGGAAACTTGCAGTACTTTACTACTGCTTTTCTGGGCTCTGGGGTGGGGTAATTTACTTACCTTTACTGTATTCTTACTCTCCCAGCGATTCTGCACACACTACACTTGTCTAGGGGGGAATTTGTGATTCACATTCCACTTTCTTAATATATGGTTTCTGTTGCCCCTAGACCTATTTTCTCCCATTGCATTCTATAGCAGTTCCTATTGTTTGCACTGTTCTATGGCTATTTACTATGTCTAATGTTGATGTCTAGTGTATATATTGTATATAATACTTACCTCCAGAAGGAGTATTGTCTCTAAGATATTTTTGGTACTGTGTCACCCAAATAAATACCTTTATTTTTGGTAACGCTGAGTATTGTCTTTACTTGTGTATAAGTACCGTGGAACTATAATTGGTATTGCATGAGCTGTGCATGTCTCCTAGTTCAGCTTAAGCTGCTCTGCTATAGCTACCTCTATCAGCCTAAGCTGCTAGAACACTACTACTTCACTAATAAGGGATAACTGGACCTGGTATAAGGTGTAAGTACCCGAGGTACCCACTACAAACCAGGCCAGCCTCCTACACCGGGGAGTGACCATTATGATGTGTGGGTGAAAGATGGGCTTAGCCAGGTCTCAGTGAGGAAGAGGATGTCCATGGAGTGAGTGTGGATGATCTACGGGACTTCGGTGGCGTGCCTGCCGAGGGATCTGATGTTAAGGAGCATGCAGGCAATACAGGGTGATGTGTATGCAAAGGGTGGTGCGGGGCTGGACGCTGCAAGAGAAGGGACAGTAAATGCATGTAAAAGGTCCTACCGTGTTGTCGTAGTTTGACTCTTGCTCTAGGCAAAGCTGCTGGTATAATAATGACAGCAATTATGTTTGTAGGCGACTATGCCACTTCTATAACACATCGCAACTGTCATCCCAACCCTTCCGGCTCAAAAGCCGCACCTCACCACAAAGCCAAAACAGTAAAAGGTGATTTGTGGCAGCCTTTATGCATGGACTCAAGAGTGTGACATCTCAGGGAGTGTCCTGGTTAAACCTCTTTCTCACATGAACAACATGTCTCAATCAAACACAGCCAATAAAGGAGATGCAGTCACGTTTTCAATAGGTTTTATTAAAAAAACTGAAATTTATGATAAATTGCACGGGCTGCAATGATAAGGATAATGAATAATGCAAGAAACAGAATTGTGAACACGAGAGTCATTAATACAAAGACCCCCACCATCTTGCAATAACATAAAATTACATGAGAGATTAAATATGTCCTAATACCCTAGCATGATGAACCTAATCTCTAACCTAAAGAGAGTTAGGTATGTTAAACCTAATCTGCCAATGCCATGTCCGTGAGAAGATCCCCCCAACCCTCGTTACCTTGGAATGATGTCTCTAGCTCAGACTCCATAGGGACATGAAGACTGGGTCAGAGTCAAGGCGATGTGTAGCATCGATAGCAGCGATGGCATCTGAGAGGAATCCCTCTGACTATCGGTCTATGTGAGGTGTATTAATACAGATCAGCTCGGACCCCTGCCGTAGGACTGTTCCCAAACAATAGATAATAAGTCATGCTTGGGCGGCAATTATATAAACAATTCCTCAAAAGCAAAATGTGGGAAAGTACCTAATGTGAATACCTACATCTTATCTATCTACTGGCACTGATAGTAACACCTTAGCAGAGTGGAACTGATAGTGAGAAACTAAAACATTGTCCTAACTAGAAACAATGCACCCATCTTGGAAACATATAATTAAACAATTGAGCTAAAACAGAGCAAGCTTATTAGGGTAAACATCACTGGGTGACGGGGCCACAGGTCTGCAAGCCAGAAGGCTAAGCTAACTCCTGTTTCCCATTTAAAACAAGATAGTATTCACTCCAGTGTGATGCAGTGTGGCATGGTGGTAGCGGTAGTGGCGGCGTTCGGTGTTGAGCATCAGCAGGTTGGCTGAAATTTTTGGTGGTGGTTGGATGGACTAGGGTCCATGGCGTTGAGTGTCGTCTTTGCACGGATGGGCACCGACTGGCTAGTCAGTGTCACGCCTGCAGTGCAGTCACGCCGTGGCTTCCATTAAGTAGATCCTAGGAGGAGAGAAGCGCAGAGGACTGCAGTGGTTGGGGCCATGGAGGGGCGAGAATGCAGCAGGAGAAGGCATGTGGGAGAAGCAGGGAAGGAGGTGGAGAGGAGGGATGAGGGAAGGAGGGGAGGAGGGGAGAGAAAGGGGGAGTCCCAGAAACGAGGGGTGAAGCAGAGAGCACAATTACAGGTACAAAAGACTGAGCAGAGCAAAACAGGCATAAAAGCACAAAAAAACAGACACAGTAGACAAATGAGCACAGAAGACAAAGTTATATGTATAAAAAAAACGAATACATAATTAACACAATGGAGTGAAGAATGCTAATCAACAAAACAGGATCAGTAATAAAAACTATAAAACCAATATAGAAACCCTCCAAGAAAAAATAGACTTCATAAATTACAAGCATTTTAGATGCCCCATAGCAATCTGACACCTAAAACTATATCTTTATTGGATACTAATATTATTACCTATTTCTAAAAAGGATAAAAGAGAATGTGCATACAACATTTTCATAGTGCAACTCATTCTAAAAACAGACACAATATATTCCCCCTATACAAACAAAAAATAAAGACTTTTACTACAATGTAAAAAAATGCTAGAGATCACAAATATCCGGTTGTGAGCATGCCGCTTGCCTAATCCTCCACATAGTTACTAAAAAAACGGGATAGAGCAAAACTAGACTTTAGCTAGCATCAAATCTTATAATACAGAGGGCGTTTTCATGCTCTCTAACGTCTAAAAGCCAACAGACTGGAATGATCCACTTTTTCCTGCTCAGAAAATAAGCTGGACAAAAATACAACACATGTTTCACCGTTTTCCTTTCTGATCCACAGGAAGGACAGGTACACGTATCGATTCCCATATTACAGGTCCAGGTATCAGTGAAAGAGGCAATTGGCAATGTTCCGTGCCTAAACTACAGATACAGTTACCAGGCCAGCTGGGGCTCTATTTCATCAAGAAACTGTTCAAAATTATAAGCCACCTTAGTTTGAAATAATTAGTTAGAGTACCATGAGAAGAACCTGTCAGCATTTCATCTAATTTGAACTGGAGATATCCTTTTTACCTAGGGTGTTACTGATTGTCCAGGCAACCTCTGGCTCCTCCCACAGTTCTCTGCACCCTATCTTGGTTAGAGCTTGTTTCAGGTAACTAAACCAGGGGATACTTCTCGATCTCAGCAAACCTAACACTTCTTGGAGACTGGCTTGGTAGGAAGATAACTTGGGGGTGGCCCAGATCCGACTCCAGTAAAGTATGGGCCTGAGCCCCATCCCCTCAGTGATAGGTCTCAACCCTAGATCAAAACTAAGTGGAATTATCAGTGTACTGCTGGCATAGGAAACTGTTCTCTGCAACTTGTAACTTGGGCAAATTTCTGTGTCCCCAGAATTCAGACCCATAAATGGCAGCCCCAAATATTTGCATTTTATATATTTGGAGTGCAGGTGAAATTGGGCAAAAAGATTAATTTTACTGGGGTCTTAATAACACCCCACTATGTTGCATAAGTCGCAGTCTCCGTTTCTCTATCTGAAAGCTCCAGTCCCAATCCTTATTGAGGGTCATCCCTAGGTAATCAAAAACCTTGACCCGCTCTGAGGGGACACTAATGAGCTTATGGTTAGGTCGGGTAACGTGACCAGGATTTAGGATCATATAT
The DNA here is from genome assembly GCF_031143425.1 of Pleurodeles waltl. NCBI lineage: Eukaryota > Metazoa > Chordata > Amphibia > Caudata > Salamandridae > Pleurodeles > Pleurodeles waltl. The sequence goes on along the minus strand of NC_090448.1, from coordinate 160,063,953 downwards.
TTTGTTTTCTCAACATTTATTTTGAGACCCCTCGGCTACAGAACTTTTCAAAGTGACAAATCATTTTCTGTACGCCCATAGGGAATTTGGATATTAAGTGTGTGTCATCCTCAAACAACAAGGCCGAAACCTTGATGTTTGCCAGTCTAGGTACATCTCCATCACAATCTTCCAAATAAGAGATCAAATAATTAACATACAACGTAAAGAGTAAGGGTGAGGACACATCTTTGCCTGACCCCACAATCCACAGTAAAAGGGTCCATCAATTCCCCCAGACAGTCCACATTAAACTTGTGCAAATGTACCAGAATGTAATCTGATAAGAATAGCCAGAAGATCGCCAGGGTCACCCATATCAGCCAAGACCTGCCACAGCTTTGATCGGGGAACCATATCAAACACCTAACATAAATCAACAAATGTGATGTAAAGGTTGCCATCCCCCATGACCACTGTTTTCCAGAAAATGAGATGGAAACAAAAGACGTGGTCCACTGTACTAATGCCCTCCCTAAATCTAGCTTGAAGTGGTGTTAATATTTTGTACTCATCTGTCCAGGCATGAAGCCAGTCAAGGTGTATGGTACAAAATAGTTTTTGAGAGCAACCAATAAGACTGATAGGTCTGTAATTACGGGGGTCAGCTAAAGATCACTTTTTACAATGAGGATAAGTTTGGCCTCTGCCCATGTGGAGGGTATTGGTGCTTTTTCCAGAATAATAATAGCAAAAAGTATAGTCCCCATACATCCAATTCACTCCTACAGAGGTGCCTGGGAATTTAATCCTATCCGGGGGCTTTATTAACAGCTATCTTAGCAAAAGCTGAATTTACCTCCTCTAAGGTGATTGGATTAGCTTTCATTTATTGGAGTGGCCACCCTCTTCTAGCATAAAATTATCAGCCATCACCATTAACTGGGATTTAGTGACATCTTTCAGAGACTATAGGGAGGGGAAATGTGCTACCCATTCTACTGCAGAAATAGTTGACATTGAAGGACAAACAACTGCGACAGAAGACAAACAAGCATAAAAGACCAAAACACAAAACACAAAGGGGCATATTTATACTCTGTTTGCACCGAATTAGCGTCATTTTTTTCTTTACTCTAATTCAGTGCAAAACTAACTCCTTATTTATACTTTGGTGCTAGACCCAGCTAGCACCATATTTATGGAGTTAAAGTAATTTTTTTGGAAGTGAAAACCTACCTAGCCTTAATGAAATGCAAGGTAGGTGTTCCTGTGCAAAAAATGACTCTATGGCCTTAACGCCATATTTATACTCCTGTGCAAAAATGGTGCACGGGAGGGGGGGGGTCAAAATATGGTGCAAAGCTTGCTTTGCCCCGTTTTTTAACTCCTGGGTCAGGGCAGGCATTAGGGGACCTGTGGGCCTATTTCCGTGGTGGAACACCATGGAATAAGCCTGCAGGTGTCCTCCCCAGGCCCCAGGGGCACCCCGACCCACACCAGAGGAACTGCAGAGGATGGGGGACCCCATCCCAGGTAAGCACAGATAAGTACAGGTATGTATTGCATTTTATTTTTTAAAGTGCCATAGGGGGCCCTGTAATGGGCCCCCATACATGGCACAGGGTGCAATGGCCATGCCCAGGAGACCCTTGTCCCCTGTCCTGGCCATTGGGCTGGTGGGCATGACTTCTGCCTTCTCTAAGGCAGGAGTCATATGGCATGGTAGGTGTAGCACCATAAAAGATGCTAATCTGGTTAGAGTCTTTTTTTTTTACTCTAACCTGCCTGAAGTCATTTTTTGGTGCTAACCCCTTTCTTCTATACCGCCAGCCCCACCCGACTAAAGTCATTTCTTTTTACTCTAGCCTACCCTCTGCACTGGCTTGCACCATTCCATGAATATAATGCCCAGCTGGTGCACAGAAATGGTGCAAGACGGTGCTAAACTTTTTGATGCAAAACAGCTTTAGTGCAGTTTTTCACCAAAAAGTATAAATAAGGGCCAAAGTGGGCATAGGAGGTGCTGCAAAAGTGGAAAGGGTCATCCCTGGGAATTTGTATCCCATTGAGTATGATTATGGAGTGGTCAGGAGTTTCTCCCATCCACAGACTGGCACTGGGCATAAAAGTAGCACCCGAGCACCTACAGAAGACAGAAGAAGGACTGTGCCTGCTGTTGTTACCTGTGGGGCTGAACCCTGATAGCTTCATCAGCTCCCACTTGTATTCACGACCAAGAAGTGGACCCAAAGAATCAGTTGCAAGAAATCAACTTTCCTAAAGAGCCCAGCTGACCAGTCCCAAAAGGACCTGCCCTATACACTGATGATTGGTTCTACTGGAGTGATTCCGGCCTCTGAGTGGTGCCCCGAAGGCCCTGAGGCCCTTAGATAAGTGTCAGAGTATACTCCTCCTGCCTAACCCTAAACAAATGGGACTTAGAAACTTTTTCAAGGATTTTTGTCTGGAGAACAGACAGAAGGCCGGGACAAGGCAGCCATATCAATTGAACAAAGGTGCATTGTTCCTGGGCCAAAGATTGAGGGTTCTACTGCTCAGAGCTTTTCGACACTAGCAAATCCATTTTAGTGGACGTTGCAGAGAAGATATCCATCCTCTTGGAGCACTGTTCAGCTGCAGCTTTCAGCCTTGCTCCACTGAAATGTTCACTAGGCGAAGATGTCAAAAGTATCTGGCTAGCAAGGGTACCTCCTTGGGCACAAATTCAGTTTCACCGGTATCTCATCTGATGGCTATTAACTGTTGTGGAACCCATCTCGGCCTTAGAATACTGCCTTGCCCAACTGCAACTATTTGACTTCCATTTCAGAGACTAAGGGCCTCATTACGAAGCTGGCGGTCTTGAGACCAGCAAACTCATGATGGTGGTCAGACCTGCGCACTCCTGGGAGACTGACGGCCACATTACGACTGGACTGCCACCAGGAACATGGCTCCCGGCGGTGTGGCGGAGGTCGGACTCATAGTCAGCCATGGCGGCACTGAGTTCATCACTGCTGTGGCAGACAGTGTGCATTCCGAGGGTGCTGGAGGCCCCATCTATGCGACGGCAGTGGCCTCAGCTCCACACTGTTTCCACTGGACTGACCAGCAGAAACCTCCAAATATGAAGGTTTCTGCTGGTCAGTCCAGTGGAAATGTTGTAATCGGGCTGTGAGGGAGACCTTCAGTTCCGCAACAGTCTCCTTCCCACAAGGCTGGTGGGCTGACCACTGGCCCGCCAGCCTTGTGGGAAGGAGACCGCACTGAGGCCGAAAGTCAGAAGGTAAAACTTCCACTTAGGATGAACCTGGTCTCTATGTCCAACCTGCACTCCATTGCGGTCAGTCTTAAACAATACACTTGTTGTCGTCTAGTGCAACCATTTTCCTGCGGTTGGCACTTTTGGTGCTTTTTGGCACTATTTTTATCTAATACATTAACAATCCACATATGTTGTTCCCCTCATTACATTGTCGGTGTCATTTGGTTCATTACGAGATACTCTATTTTTATAAATTGGAGTGAAAAGTTTATTGTGTTGTGTTTTAAACATTTTAACAGTTTTGATACCTCTAAATGCTTTACACATTTTCTTAAGTTAAACCTGTCTGTTCTGTGGCATATCTACCAGGGGTTCAGCTGAGGTTTAAGGTTTAAATTACTTAAATCTTTACTAGACCTCACAAGAATAGTGACAATTTTACTGGTGGTGGGTCACCATCTGCACCCAGTAATAATCTACTTTCTCACATATTTATTAATAAGTATGCCCCTTTTTCCAGCCAATCCCCCTCTATTCCCTCATATTTACTATTAAGTAGTGAACTTACATGTGTGAGGATCTCCCCATAGAATAGAACAAGAGGAGGTTGAGATTTACACATGTAGGTTTGTTAATAGCATTTTGTAGCACTTTAGTAATACAACTGTAGAATTAGTAGACATAGTACAAGATGCAGTTTAGGCCCCTAAATGTGTATCATGTGTAGCGGTTTGCCTCAACAACCCACAATATGTGTCTGACATGCTACTCACTAGGGTACAACCTGTATACTACATAGCCAACAAAATTCCTTATTTTAAAAAGGACAATTCATCAATCACACTTTGTGGCTTGAGGATGCCAGCCACAAATGTATATGATGATGCCATCTGATGTCTGCCTGGCACAATTGTATATCCTTTCAGGAAAGAAGTCAAACATCGCTCTGACCAGCAAGCATGGATCTCCCACCATCTTTTAAAATACATGTCCAGACTATTCAAGTTTGAGCATGTATCACAGCACCCAGCATTGTTCTATTGTTAGTTGATCTCTCTGAGTTGAGGGATCACTGACTAGGGCATCTGCAAGGGATTACTAGGCACCTTCATTTCACCTATCTCACACATCTGACAGATGAGAAGGGTGGTGCAGTGTGGCATAACTTCTCCCTTTAAAGGATAGATTCCCTTTGATGCAAGATGAATCTTTCTCTTACAGGATAACACTGCAAATTCCTAAAATAAGGTTTCATCCCATGTTCATGCAATTAAATCAAATATCTGTTTTGCAGTTGATGTGTTCCTGCATACAAGTAAAGCCAGATTGGGCTATGCTACTCTGGTCAGTTTCCGCATCCAAATTCTATATAACCAAGAACTGACCATTTAGACACCGAAGGGTGGCCTACTCATGCTCATTTTCTCTCTAGGAATCACATCTTTTTCACCTGAAAATGCTCTCCCCTATCTTCTTTACAAAAAAAAATTCCCCCCATTATCTTGAAAGAAAAACATAACCCACAATTATCAATGTTTCACCATATGCTTACTGACACACATCACACTTCATTTATTTATTTATTTATTTATTGCAATCAATGCAATGCTGACTTCAGAGGAAACCCCCTTCATTGAGCTATGGTAATGAAGATGTGTGTCTTTTTTAGCCATGTCTTCTTTCCCAGTCGATGGACCTGGAAGCTGACTACGTATGGGTTTCATTTTGCTTCTTTGGTTGAGGACTGTGGTTAGTTTTGTGCTCTTCAAGCGTCCTTTCATTATAGGGCAGGGTGTTCCAAATGAGCATCTACCAAGCGAGGAAAACGTCTTGATACAGACAATTTTCACTTTTTTTCCTGTACTCTGCCAGGGTAGAAAGGTTTCTGAAGTATGGACAGTCCTCTTCCATTGTGTTTCTTCCGATTAAACCTGCACTGAGTGATCAGGTTAGCATTTCCATCCCAGGTTTCAGCAGGGTATGACGTAATGAAAATCTCCTTAAGATATTTTGGACCCCACCTCTCCCAGGCTTCAAGGTGGTGCGCAGAAGTCAGAATTTTATTCTGTGCAACACCTGAAAATAGCGGAACTCTGTAAAAGTTGCTCAAATGTACTTTACCAATACCCTTTGAGTACTATGAGGGGCAAGACAATCTATATGTGTTTATGGCGATCATACTCCCCACTGTGGCTACGTTCACCATCCTGCTCACATCTACAGAGCTCAAGAAGTACCCTATATGCATTTAAGTTCATTGCTTGATTACTTTGTGTACCTGTAAGGCCAACCCATATGCGACACTAAACCCATATGCGAAACATGACACTGAATAGCTTGCTAAATATTTCTGTCACTACAATGTGTATCTATCAATCGACTGCCACAAGGCATGTGCAAAAGTTGCATTATGTATTAGTAAGCCACAAAATACACAAATGTAATGTTATGAAAAATGTATGAAATTCAATTTTGTGTTTGAAAATTCACACAATTTTGTTCTGCAGGGAGACAGGTTAAAGAGCCTAGATTTTGCATTGTGTTTGCATCACAAAAGTGACACGAACCAGCGTAAAATGTTTTTTCTAAAGCTGCCTGAAAGTAACGCAAAGCAGTCCAAAGTGCTGCTTTGCCTTATTCTGAGTAAAGGGGCATTCCGTGAGTGGTACAAGGGCGTTCCTATGGAACCACACATGGTTTTTGACACAAAACCTTATCTACTGGCAATAGTAAATAGAGTTTTGCTCCAAAAAGTATTACCACTGTGACCAGGCGGGTGAAGGATAAATGCCTTTATTTGTCCTCACTATGCATATGTGCTGCACCATACAGTACACATCCAAAGTGGGAATAATTTTAAAGTTAGTCTAAGCATAACATTTTTTGCTGAAAGGGCACCCTTCCAGTACAAAAACCTATGCAAGACTCATGCAAACACCCTTGCACTACGGGACAATGTTATGTGAGTGGAGCTTGGCTGCCTGATTGGGAAAGTGGGGAGTATTACCAAGCACTGACACCGGGCGTAGTGTGAAAAAGGCCATTTTATTGAAAATATGTGCATCTAACAATACATTCCTGGGCCTTACTCTTGCAAAACTACCAGTGGCACTATACTAACAGTTCACCAACGTTAGTCATCCCTCACACCTACCCAACCCTCCCCACTCCCTCTCCACTTATCAGTTGCAATACTGTATTTCTCCCACCCTGATCTGAGTTTATTACAACTCTGAACCTGTAACTAACATAATTTGTTAACAAACGTTTAACTTTCTGATTTCTCCAGGCGTACTCTTGTATACCGTTCCTTAGCCACCAGAACTGCCGCTTTCCGCAACCATAAACTTATGTAAACCATGGTAATGTGACAATCCACCGCCACCAGAAAAAGGCACAAGCCTTTTTCTTCCCCTCCCCCCAGGCTCTCTGTCCCCTAGATTCCTGCCAGCAATGTCTTCAGCCTGTCTATGATCTGGAAAAGATAAAGCTACATCTCCATGAAAGATAAATGGACCCCATCCCCTCTAAAAAAAATCTGTCTTCATACTGTAAGTCTGAATGCTTTAGCCTCATGATGCCCCTTTCCATACAGAAAGTGCAAATCTCCTTATTAATCTTACGCCTTGATCTCTCAATTGCTGCTGGTCTCGCTGCCCCTTGCCAAATTCTCTGTGGAACAAACACTGTCCATAACACATGGCATCCTGCCAATTGCTGTTGAATTCCCCTCAGATATTTCTTCATCTTCTTCATTAACACTAATCACTTCTCACTCATCATGTCATTTTTACCTAAGTGAAATAACAATAAATCTGGGCACACCCAGTCACCACTAGCCTACTTAAAGATGGCAACAATTCTATTCACATCCCCGCTTTTCCCTGCCACTGCACAGGGTACATTCCTGAGACAAGGTCCTGGTTGGCCCCCTGAGAGCTTTGTTTCACTTGTTTCTGGGCCCATTTTATAAATGAGTGTCGTCAAACCCGAGACCCCTGAGACGGGAACCGAACCTACAAGATACAAACACAGCAAGTTGGAAAAACGCATTCCTGTTTCAGTTATCTGCTCCCTGTCTCACAAACTTCTGAAAGCAATCCAATACCCATCTTCCTACCCTCATGATCCGCGCCCTGCTCCATCCCCTTTGTCCTGCTTCTGTAGCCATGCCTATTCTAAAGGAATGAGTACCAAAGGCAGAATCGTCTAACCCCAACCCTTGATGGCTTTGCATAAGATGACCAACAGCTGGAAAGCCGTAACTGCTTTGCGGTTGTCGTGTAAGGAAACTATATCTGTGTCTGCTGCACCCCAGGCCAACAACTTCAATCCCCAATGCATGAGGCAGACCCCTCCTGCAGCGTACATGCTCAACCACACTGACCTCCCCCACCCTCTTTCATTCGTCTTCGAATGGTAAAGCCAAATTCGGACATCCTCTGTGCTAATGTGAGTGTCTCCCCACAGTAACCCACAGCCTTCTTCTCCTTCTAATAGTTCGGATACCCTGAATTCCCCTAAAAACATCCATGACACCAGGGTATTAAAAACACGGTTTCTCCCTTATTCCTGCATATTTTGGATAACTGCTGTATCAATTTACCCAATAGTGCCAAGGTCACTGGTCTGCTATGTGTCCCTGTTCTGCCGATTTCCCTAGACCACCCCTCAAGAATTCTCTTGCCCAGTTCCCCTGCAGACAGAGCATACCAGCACATCAGCTTCCCCATGAATGCAATCCCTTCCAGTTTTCCTGAAATAGTGACTCTTGATGAGCCATTCTCAACCAATGTCAAAATATACTGCACCACGTCTTCCACTTTTTCCCTGTTTCCCCATCGTCTTCACGCACCACTCCTTATAAATTCTGTTCATGCCTGTGTACCCCCTGTCTTCGTTTAGCTACTGGCCTGACTCAGAAGCGGCCCCGGCTGTTTACCTGCCTGCATCCCGCGACTCCTCTCCCAGAATCAAGCAGGCGAAGACTGCTGCTGCCACCCCCTCAGATGCCATGCGATCGGGTGATTTCAAGGCGGGAGCCCACCACCAGCAGGTCAAGGCAGCTCACTTCCCGGAGCAGTTGGACCACTTGAGCCACTCGTCCGTTGACATTCCTGACGTGCTGCTGGATTTGTAAGTACTTATAATTCTGAACCTTCCTAGTGTAAAAAGGCAAAGGGGTGAATATATTATTGTGACTACCGTAAAACTACTCTCTAACCCAGAGAACAAAATACTGCTCTAGCCAAGTCACTGTCACCTAGACAAAATGGTGGCCGGGTAGCTAGAATGGGCTGTATGTATACACAGGGGCTACTTTGCAGCCCACATAGCCCAAATAGCCCAAAAATCTCCAGGGCTCCCTCTCTGGGGTCAGCTGACCCCCAAAACCCACTTGTGCACAACAGCAGAGTAGAGAGCAGGATCGTGCAATATATTTGTAGATATAGCACTTTCCTTGCTCTCTCCTTCTCATGCAACGCAGCACAACAATTTTGGGTTGCTGCGCTGCATTCCGTGACATCTTTGTAAATCTGGGCCCTGTAAGGAAATGCCTCCTTGGCATGGTTACCCCCTGACATGTTGCCTTTACTGATGCTAAGATTTGATTGAAAGTGTGCTGGGACCCTGCTAACCAGGCCCCAGCACCAGTGTTCTTTCCTTAAACTGTACCTTTGCTTCCACAATTGGCACAGCCCTGGCACTCAGATAAGTCCCTTGTTACTGGTACCCCTGTTATCAAGGGCCCTGATGCCAGGGAAGGTCTCTAAGGGCTGCAGCATGTCTTATGCCACCCTAGGGACCCCTCACTCAGCACATGCACACTGCCTCACAGCTTGTGTGTGCTGGTGGGGAGAAAATGACTAAGTCGTCATGGCACTCCCCTCAGAGTGCCATGCCAAGCTCACACTGCCTGTGGCATAGGTAAGTCACCCCTCTAGCAGGCCTTACAGCCCTAAGGCAGGGTGCACTATACCACATGTGAGGGCATATGTGCATGAGCATTATGCCCCTACAGTGTCTAAGCAAAACCTTAGACATTGTAAGTGCAGGGTAGCCATAAGGGTATATGGTCTGGGAGTTTGTCAAACACGAACTCCACAGTCCCATAATGGCTAAAATGAAATCTTGGAAGTTTGGTATCAAACTTCTAAGCACAATAAATGCACCATGATGCCATTGGGGATTTTAATGTAAAATGCACCCAGAGGGCATCTTAGAGATGCCCCCTGAATACCAATCCGACTTCTAGTGTTAGGCTGACCAGTTTCTGCCAGCCTGCCACAATCAGATGACTTGCTGGCCACATGGGGAGAGTGCCTTTGTCACTCTGTGGCCAGGAACAAAGCCTGCACTGTGTGGAGGTGCTTCACACCTCCCCCTGCAGGAACTGTAACACCTGGCGGTGCGCCTCAAAGGCTCACCCCCTTTGTTACAGCGCCCCAGGGCATCCCAGATATTGGAGATGCCCGCCCCTCCGGCCACTGCCCCCACTTTTGGTGGCAAGGCTAGAGGTGATAATTAGAAAAACAAGGTGGATTCACCCACCAGTCAGGACTGCCCCCAAGGTGCCCTGAGCTGAGGTGACCCCTGCCTTTAGAAGTCCTCCATTTTAGTTTTGGAGGATTCCCCCAATAGGATTAGGGATGTGCCCCCCTACCCAACACCACAGGGAGGACTCCCCGGTGACTGCGACCCCGTGAGTAGCCTGAGATGACCCCCCTGGACTCCCACAGCGACGCCTGCAGAGAGAATCCTGAGGCTCCCCCTGACCGCTACTGCTTGTAACAAGGGACCTGACGCCTAGACCAAGCACTGCACCTGCAGCCCCCAGGACCTGAAGGACCCAAAACTCAGTGCAGGAGTGACCCCCAGGAAACCCTCTGCCTAGCCCAGGTGGTGGCTGTCCCGAGAAGACCCCGTGAGCCTGCCTGCACCGCTAGAGTGACCCCTGGGTCCCTCCATTGAAACCAATACTAAACCCAACACGTGCTTTGCACTCTGCACCTGCCCGCTCCTGTGCCTCTGAGGGTGTGTTTTGTGTGCATACTTGTGTCCCCCACCAGTGCTCTACAAAACCCCCCTGGTCTGCCCCCGAGGACGCGGGTATTTACCTGCTGGCAGACCGGAGCACCCGTGTTCTCTATAGGCGCCAATGTGTTTTGGGCATCTCCTGACTGGCCCTGAGCTGCTGGTGTGGTAACTTTGGGGTTGTCCTGAATCCCCAACGGAAATCGTCTGGGTAGAGCCACAGCTATTCGGATCACAGGTGCAGCACACCTCCATAGCTAGGAAGATGGAGCTATGGCGCAGAATAGTGGACAGGGTCAATGCAGTGGGACAGCACCCAAGAAAAAGGGATGACATCAGGAAGAGGTGGAACGACCTACGGGGGAAGGTGCGTTCCGTGGTCTCAAGACACCACCTTGCGGTTCAGCGGACTGGCGGCGGACCCCACCTCCTCCCCTACACCTAACAACATGGGAGGAGCAGGTCTTGCCGATTCTGCATCCTGAGGGCCTCGCAGGAGTAGATGGAGGAATGGACTCTGATAAGTCAAATCTTAACTATTACATCCCCCACCCTACTTGCATGCTATCACATACCCTTACCCTCACCCCCATCACTCCAACTCCTCACAAATGACCCAACATCACAAACCACACATCCTAACACCAAGCCCTGCATGCAGCAACAAAGCATGGACACCCATCACCAAAGCATGGCCACCGCACATACCCATACAGCCCCCTAAACCACCATCACACAAGGAGCCACACAGGAATGCAGGCACTGGGGTACATGGTCACCCACCCATTGCACACCATGGCACACACAGATGTAATAAACATCCTTTTATACCCCTGCAGGACCCCTACCCAACGTCACCGGACAGGAGGGTCCACACGTGTCCACACCACCAAAAGAAGAGGCCCACAGTGATGACGGCAGCTCTGTCCAACTGGATCTAGATGACCAGCCTAGCCCCTCGGGGACCTCCGGACAGTCGGTTCCCCTGACACAGTCACAGGCCACCACAGATCTTCCCCCCTCTGGAAAGACCAGCACAGCACCCACCCAGCGGGCCCATACCTCTGTCCCCAGGACACGTCAATCAGCAGTGTGTCCACCACTACAGGGAATCCAGGCTAACCCACCACCCCAACAACAGGGACCTGGGGGCAGTGGCAGTGGGCACACGGTCCAGGGTACGGAGGCCCTGGAACACAGGGAAACTGGGAGGGCTGCTGTGTGACAGTGGGAGGACAGGCCAAGGGAACCCACTCTCCATGAGGCCCTCTCCAACATCATGGGAGCCTACCACCATTCCCAGGAGACGATGGCAACGGTACTGGCCAAGTTCCAGGAGACCCAGCGCCTGCAGGAGGAACAGTATTTGGGCTTCAGCGAGGAACTCAGATCCATCAATTCCACCCCGGGCACCATCGTAGGGGTGCTGAAGGAAGTCCTCAACACCAGGATGGACACTGTGGCACAACAAGGGGCCCCTGACACTAACCTGGACGATGAACTGCCCACCACCTCCGCCGGCGCTAGTGGACAGGAGGTACCGCCACAGGAAAACCACACCAGCACCCCACACCAGCACCCCACCCCCTGCAGAGGGTAAACCACCCCGCAAACGGTCCCTGAGATCCAGGACAAAGACAGAGAACGATGCCAAGACCCCTGCCAAGAAATTAGACCACCCTGAATGGCATCCTTCTGTCCCACTTTATCACCCTGTCCGTCCTCAAACTGCCCAAGCTCCACTTCCTATGCCCATTTGGGCAATGCACCTGTGAGACTAATAGACTGGACTCTGCCATGGACATTCCTCCACCATCACCCCTCAGCATTTTACAACCCCCTCCACTATTGACCACTTAAATAAACACCCTTGAAACACAAAACAATCTGGAGTCAGTCTGTGATTTCGAAATAGTGTATTAGCAATTACAGTGTCAAAATGCTCTTTCAAATGTAATGTCAACATACCTATGTCATACAGCTCTAGTCGATGAGGAAACAAAGTAGATGTCACACAGTGGGACCCACATCGGTGAAATCGTAAGGGAAAGTGACAACTCAGTGACCATACACTGGGTGAAAACGACAGAGAGTTGAGAGGTAGTAGTGTTAAAGTACATGTAGTAGGCAGGTTTGTATTCTTACCTGTGTCTCAATGGAAATATTGCAGGATCACCGAGTTCCTGTTGTCGATGTCCTCTTCTTCTGCTTCCTCGTCTTCACTGTCCACAGGCTCCACAGCTGCCACAACACCGCCATCTGAAGTATCCTCCTGCAGAAAAGGCACCTGTTGTCGCAAAGGTAAGTTGTGAAGCATGCAGCAGGCCACGATGATCTGGCACACCTTCTTTAGTGAGTAGAATAGGGATCCACCTGTCATATGGAGGCACCTCAACCTGGCCTACAGGAGGCCAAAGGTCTGCTCTATAATCCGCTGAGTTCGCCCATGGGCCTCATTGTAGCGTTCCTCTGCCCTTGTCCTGGGATTCCTCACTGGGGTCAGTAGCCATGACAGGTTGGGGTAACCAGAGTCACCTGCAAATGGCGAGGGCAACTGTTAGACACACACTAACCTGTAGGGATATCCCCAGACAACCATTCCCACTGACTTGCTTCCAGGTGCTCACCTAATAGCCACACACAGTGCCTCTGGAGTTGCCCCATCACATAAGGGATGCTGCTATTCCTCAGGATGTAATCGTCATTCACTGAGCCAGGGATTTGGCATTCACATTGGAGATGTACTGGTCGGCCAAACACACCATCTGCACATTCATGGAATGATAACTCTTCCGGTTTCTGTACACTTGTTCACTCCTGCGGGGGTACCAAAGCCACATGTGTGCCATCAATGGCACCTATGATGTTGGGGATATGTCCCAGGGCGTAGAAGTCACCTTTCACTGTAGGCAAATCCTCCACCTGAGGGAAAACGATGTAGCTCCACATGTGTTTCAGCAGGGCAGACAACATTCTGGACAACACGTTGGAAAACATAGGCTGGGACATCCCTGATGCTATGGCCACTGTTGTTTGAAATGACCCACTTGCAAGGAAATGGAGTACTGACAGCAGCTGCACTAGAGGGGGGATTCCTGTGGGATGGCGGATACTGACATCAGGCCTGGCTCCAGCTGGGCACACAGTTCCAGTATTGTGTCATGATCAAGCCTGTAGGTGATGATCACATGTCTTTCCTCCATTGTCGACAGGTCCACCAGCGGTCTGTACACCGGAGGATGCCGCCATCTCCTCACATGTCCCAGCGGATGGTGCCTATGAAGGACAACAGCGAGCACAGAGTCAACCAACTCAGATGTACGTACCCACAGCTTACACAGAACACGAATTATAATCCGAAAATTGGCCTGTATGAGTGTTGAGGCAAAGCCTAGGTATGTGTGACGCAGTGAAAAATTAAGCCATGTGAGCCCCTGAAATGGCGGCTGCCTGACCTGTAAAGTGGGACAGTGGGATGTGCGGTAACTGCGCTGGCGTTGTACACCGTCGCAGTAGGCGGTCAAAGACCGCAGTACAATTCTGCATTGGTTAACATAGGACCCTATGGGTCCCAGAAGCCAATGACGATGTACGCCGGCGGTGATGGTACGCACCGCCGCGGAGGTGACCGCCATTTTCTATCTGTTCAATCACTCGATACCTGATCTTCGACAGGAGAGGACCTACACTGCAAGTGCTGCTGTGACCTCGGTCTGGAAGAGACAATGGCTCGTGCGTCTGGGGAAAGGGCCCCTGCCTTCACATCGGAGGAGTTGGAGAAAATCGTGGATGAGGTCCTCCCCCAGTACACACTACTCACCGGTCCTCCAGACAAACAGGTAAGTACACTGGGTGCTTGCTGTATGGGCTATGCCTGTGTGGAGTGGGGTGGAGGAAAGATTGGGGGGGGAGATTGAGGCATGCATGAAACAACGGTGAGTGCATGTGCCACATGGCAAGGGTAGGGAAGGGGGCCAGTGACTCTGATGGTGCGAACAGTTATATTATCTCCTTTTCCCCTGTACTATTCCTGTATGTCAGCGCCCACCAGAAGAAGGATATTTGGCGTGCCATCGCCAAGAAGTCCAGACCCTGGGGTCTACCACAGACGGAGCACCCACTGCCGTAAAAGATGGGAGGACATTCGCCGCTGGAGCAAGAAGACGGCAGAGGCCCAGCTGGGGATGGCCTCCCAACGTGGGAGGGGTGCCCGTCGCACCATGACCCCCCTGATGTTCAGGATCCTTGCGGTGGTGTACCCGGAGTTGGATGGGCGCTTGAGGGCATCACAGCAGCCACAAGGGGGTGAGTACACTCTCATTCTGATGATTTTGCACGCAGTGGAGGTATCTGGGTGGGGGAGATGGGCTGTGGGTTTCCATAGGCCTGGGCGAGTGTGCTAGTTAGGTTCCCTTGTTCTGTTACACCCTGTGGCACCCCACCCCACCTGTGTACAGTGCCAAGTATACCTAGTCAGGCTCCTGTGACATCCATGTGTGCAGATGTCGGCCATAGCCTTGTAGGCCATGTCCCAGGAATTGAACAGTGGAGCCCAAGTGCGCGACGTAGTGCAGGGGGCTTCTGTGTCTGTCGTGTCCGTCAGCGGTAGAGGTGATGCATGCACTCAACATGTCTTTCTTCTGTCGCCCCCCACCCTTTTTGTGGTCTCCCTGTTCTTGTGTGCATTAGCATCATCAGGTGGAGGAGCAGTGGCACCGGAGCAGGAGGGAGCTGCATCCCACATGGCCCTGGAGGGCGACACTACGGACTATGAATTCACCTGTGGGACGGAGGGCGAGGGGAGCTCCACGGCGGGGACAGGAGCTGACACGAGTGATATGGACTCGTCCTCTGATGGGAGCTCCCTTGTGGTGGTGGCCACATCTGTGCCCCCGCATCTACAGGTACAGCCGCCACACCCCTTACCAGCACCGCCCTCCCAGCAGCCCCTCAGCCTTTGCCCTGTGCCCGCTCACCCAGAAGGGTGGGCATCACCTTTGCCCCAGGCACCTCACGCCCTGCCCCAGTCACCCCTGCTGCCCTCAGTGAGGAGGCCATTGACCTCCTCAGGTCCCTCACTGTTGGGCAGTCTACCATTTTGAATGCCATCCAGGGTGTAGAAAGGCAGTTGCAACAAACAAATGCATTCCTGGAGGGCATTCATTCTGGTCAGGCGGCCCCTTAGCAAGCTTTTCAGACTCTGACCTCAGCAATGATGGCAGCTATTGTCCCTGTCTCTAGCCTCCCCCTCCAACTTCCTCTACCCAGACCCAATCCCCTCTACCTCAGCCTATCCCAAGCACACCCTCAGACCAGCATGCACACATGCCAACATTAGCTCTGGCAAACATTAGCACCACACATCCCACAGGCACTCACGCAAGCATCACACACATGCAGACACACCAACATCCACTGCCTCCAATGTGTCCCCCTCCTCCTTGTCTCCCTCCTCCCTCCCAGTCTCGTCTCCACTCACACCTGCATGCACTACATCTACAGCCACTACTTCCATCACCAGCACACACACCACCACACCCCGCTCACGTGCACTCACCACCCCCACTACCATTCACACATCCCATGTGTCCTCTCCCAGTGTGTCTGTGACACCACATCCCAAGATACACAAACGCAGCCACACACCCACCCAACAGCCATCCACCTCACGACAGCCTACAGCGCATGCACCTTCACCCAAAGTCACCAAACGAACACCTCCTACAACCACAACCTCTTCCTCCACTCCCAAACCCCCTCCAGCTACCCGTCCCAGTGTTCCCCAAAAACTTTTCCTGTCCTCCCTTGACCTCTTTCCTCACCTCCCCCACCCCGTCAGTCTCCTAGGGCCCGACTCTCCAGGTCCCAACCTAGCACCTCAGCCACAACATCTCCGGGACCAGTGGTGCCTGTAGTCACCGGAATCTGGAGTGCACCGGCCACCAGGGCAGCCAGTGTGGAACGGAGCCACAGCACGGACAGTCCCCCACCTGTCAAGCATCAAAAGTTGGCCAGTGCCCGGCGGGAGAGGGGGAAGACTCCAGCCACCAAAGCTGCTCCCAGGGTTACAGGTGGGAGTGTGGATTCAGCTGCGACACCTTCCAAGGTGGGGAAGGGGCACAAGAAACTCAGCAAGTCTGAGAAGAGCAGCACAGCAGAGAAGACTGCCATAATCCCCGTTGCCCAGGAGGCCACCGCCAGCACCAGCCCTGCTGCCCAGGAGCCCACCGCATCATCCACGCTGCCCAGGAGCCCCACCGCCATCATCCCCGCTGCCCAGGAGGCCACCGCCAGCACCAGCCCAGCTGCCCAGGACAGGACCGCCAGCACCAGCCCTGCTGCCCAGGACAGGACCGCCAGCACCAGCCCCGCTGGGCCAGACAGGACTGCCAGCACCAGCCCCGCTGGACCATAAGGGACCGCCAACACCAGCCCTGCTGCCCAGGACAGGACCGCCAGCACCAGCCCCGCTGGGCCAGACAGGACCGCCAGCACCAGCCCCGCTGGGCCATAAGGGACCGCCAGCACCAGCCCCGCGGGGCCATAAGGGACCGCCAGCACCAGCCCCGCGGGGCCATAAAGGACCGCTAGCACCAGCCCCACTGGGCCCGACAGGACCGCCAGCAGCTGAGTCACTGCCAAAGGCCCCGCCGCCACAAGCTCCGCTGAACAGGACACCTGCCGCCACAAGCACCGCTGCCAAGGACACCGCCGCAACAAGCACCACTGAACAGGACACCGCCGCAACAAGCACCGCTGAACAGGACACTGCCGCCACAAGCACTGCTGCCACGGACACTGCCGCAACAAGCACCACTGGCCCATGAGCGCAAAGGGCACTGACGCTACTGAGTCCGTCACGAGCAGGATGAAGCAATCTAGGCACAGGGCCCCCTCCAGAACCATTGGAGAGATCCATCCACTACCTCTGTCCTCGGCAGGATGAAGCACTCTGGGCACAAGGCCCCCTCCAGAACCAGTGGAGAGATCCATCCACTAACTCTGTCCTTGGCAGGATGAAGCACTCTGGGCACAAGGCCCCCTCCAGAACCAGTGGAGAGATCCATCCACTACCTCTGTCCTTGACAGGATGAAGCACTCTGGGCACAAGGCCCCCTCCAGAACCAGTAGAGAAAGGCATCCACCTGAGAGACTGTGGCTTTGCACTCCCCAGGATGAAGCAGTGGGCAACCCACCCACTGTAGAGACTTGAGAGACTGTGGCTTTGCACTCCCCAGGATTGAACAGTGGGCAACCCACCCACTGTAGAGACTTGAGAGACTGTGGCTTTGCACTCCCCAGGATTCAACAGTGGGCAAACCACCCGCTGTAGAGACTTGAGAGACTGTGGATTTGCACTCCCCAGGATTGAACAGTGGGCATGTGGCCCCCTCGTGGATTTGGCGTCGTGCACTCAACCGGCTGAGGTGCCCCCCCTTTCCCTTCCCCCTGAGGTGCCTGTTTTATTAATATCTGATGCCCCTGCAGTGTTCTTTCTGTCATGTTCGGGGATTGAGTGTGGGCCTTGCCCATGCCGTGTGGGCCCAGTGTTCCACGGACTTCAATGGAGCACTACCTGGACTACTGTTCTTGGTGTATATATTTGTTAATAGTGTATATATATTTTTGCGTCCTGGATTTTAAGATATTACAATGGTTACACCCATTTGCTTTTGTCTTTGCATTCTTCTAGGGGTTTGGGGGGGTGTAACTGTAATGTATCATGCTGTATTAGTGTGTGTGTTGTAGTGGGTGAGGGTGGGGGTGGGGGTGTTGCATGTGTGTGTCCCTGTTTTTTCCCTTCCCCCTCCCCTGTGCCGTAGATGCAGTACTCACTGTTGTCTTCGCCGCCAGCGTTCGTGCTCCTGGTAGAGGAGCAAGAAGATAAGGGCTGGCAGGATGTGGAGCTCGGGTTCCATGGCGTCTGGATTCCTCCTGGGGTGTGTAGAGGTGACCGTTTTCTCTTCGAAGTCCTGTTTCTGCCATGTTTTTGTTCGCAGTGAATCCGCCCCAGAAAAGGTGGCGGATTGGTAGGTTGTGATACTGTGGGCAGTACATTGTCCTCCGCCTGTCTGTTGGCGGTGACCGCCAAGCTGTTTGTTTGTACCGCCGTGGCGGTCAGAGTGTTAAAGTGGCTGTCTTTGTTGGCAGTTTCCGCCACGGTCGTAATTCCAATTTGTTTACCGCCGCTTTAACACCAACCGCCAGGGTTGTAATGACCACCATAATGTTTAGCACAGATGAGATGGTGGTGGAACTCAACCTCACCCCTTACCTGCATCTAGGGATGTCAGAGCTAAGGACTCTCTGTAAGCTAAAAAAATATAAAAACTGGATCCAACCCTACCACAGTTAAGCTCCAGGAGCTTTTGGCAAAGTTTGCAAAGGACCACCCCTCTGAGGATAATCCTACAGAGGGGGAAGCTAGTGACCAGGAGGCTGATTCCCTCCCTCCTGTCCTAGTTAGGGAGAACAAGGTCCCTCAAACCCTGACTCCACAAGTGATAGTCAGAGATACTGGTTCTTCCACAAGGGAGACCAGTAACTCTGGAAGCATTGAGGGCAGCCTCAATGAAGATGACCTCCTGTTAGCCAAGATGGCCAAAAGTTTGGCTTTGGAGTGACAGCTCCTAGCCATAGAGAGGGAAAGACAAGAGATGGGTTTAGCTCCCATCAATGGTGGCAGCAACATAAATAGGGTCAGAGAAAATACTGACATACTAAAAATCCCCAAAGGGATTGTAACAAAATATGAAGATGGTGATGATATCACCAAGTGGTTCACAGCTTTTGAGAGGGCTTGGGCAACCAGAAAAGTAAACAAATCTCACTGGGGTGCTCTCCTTCGGGAAATGTTCACTGGAAAGTGTACGGATAGACTCCTCACACTCTCTAGTAAGGATGCAGAATCCTATGACCTCATGAAGGCTACCCTGATTGAGGGCTTTGGATTCTCAACTGAGGAGTACAGGATTAGGGTCAGGGCGGCTCAAAAATCCTTGAACAAGAGGGTTGATTTTGTTGACTTCTCAGTCAAAACACTAGATGGTTGGATTAATGGCAGTGGTATAAATGATTATGATGGGCTGTATAACTTGTTTCTGAAAGAACATCTTTTAAGTAATTGTTTCAATAATAAACTGCATCAGCATCTGGTAGACCTAGGTCCAATTTCTCCCCAAGAATTGGGAAAGAAGGCAGTCCATTGGGTCAAGACTAGGGTGACCAAGACTTCCACAGGGGGTGACCAAAAGAAAGGGGTCCCAAAGCCTCCCCAGCGGAAGAGTGTTGAGATATCCAAGGGAAAAAGTAAAGAGCCTTCTACAGGGTCCCAAAAACCTGATCAGGAGGGAGGGTCCAAAGCCTGTTCACAATCCTCATTTGTGTATAAGGGTAAAAACTTTGATCCCAAAAGTCCTGGTGTTGCATCTGTACTCAGCATGGACACCAAACTGGAGACAAGGCATGTCCAAAGAAAAGTCCCACAACTACTACTCCAGTTAGTGCTGGAATAGCCAGTCTCCAGGTGGGATCAACAGTGTGCCCAGAGCAAATCAGGGTTCACACTGAAGCTACATTAGTCTCAGAGGGTGGGGTGTTCCTAGCCACACTTGCTTCCTGGCCGCCTAACATGCAAAAATACAGGCAGCAGCTCTTAATCAATGGGACTAGAGCAGAAGCCCTGAGGGATACAGGTGCCAATGTCACTATGGTGACAGACAAACTGGTTTCCCCAAGACAATACCTGGCTGGACAGACATATCCAGTCACTAAAAATGGCAATCAGACTAAAGTCCATCCCATGGCAATGGTAACTTTAGATTGGGGAGGGGTCACTGGCCTGAAACAGGTGGTAGTCTCTTCTGCTATACCAGTAGAATGTCTGCTTGGAAATGATCTGGAGTCCTCAGCATGGGCTGAGGTAGAACTCAAAACCCATGCAGTCATGCTGGGTATCCCTGAACTGGTGTGTGTCAAGACAAGGGCACAGTGCAGGGCTCAGGGTGAAAAAGAAGTGTTGGAGTCTGGAATAATGGCCCAACCTTCCAAGAGAAAAGGAAAGAAGACTGGGGAACCAGCTTCAACACAGCAGAAGAAACAGAACCTCTCTTCCCAGGAAGACGTTCTATCCTCTGAGGGAACTGAGTCCATGGAGCTGGGACCTTATCAGGTTGAGCTCTTTGGCCCAGGGGGACCTTCAAAGGAACAGCTGTGTAAGGGGCAATACACTTGTCCCTCTCTTGAAGGCCTAAGACAGCAAGCAGCTGAGCAAGAAAAAGGAAATGTCAGTGGAACACACAGGGTATATTGGGAAGATGGACTCCTTTACACTGAGGCAAGAGATCCCAAACCTGGTGTCACTAGGAGAGTGGTAGTGCCTCAGGAGTTTAGGGAGTTCATTCTGACCCTAGCCCATGTCACTCCCCTTGCTGGACATTTGGGACAAACCAAGACATGGGAGAGGTTAGTCAACCATTTCTATTGGCCCAATATGTCCCAGAAGGTAAAGGAGTATAGCACCTCCTGTGTCACCTGTCAAGCTAGTGGTAAGACAGGTGGCCATCCAAAGGTCCCCCTCATTCCACTTCTAGTGGTGGGGGTCCCCTTTGAAAGAGTGGGAGTGGATATAGTAGGCCCACTTGAACCTCCCACAGCCTCAGGGAATCAGTATATCATAGTAGTAGTGGATCATGCTACTAGATACCCTGAAGCAATTCCCCTTAGGTCCACTACTGTCCCTGCAGTAGCCAAAGCACCCATTGGTATTTTTACCAGAGTGGGATTTCCTAAGGAGGTGGTTTCTGACAGAGGTACCAAGTTCATGTCAGCTTACCTAAAACATATGTGGAATGAGTGTGGGGTGACTTACAAATTCACCACACCATACCATCCCCAAACCAATGGCCTTGTTGAGAGATTTAACAAGACATTGAAGGGCATGATCATGGGGCTCCGTGAAAAACTCAAAAGGAGATGGGATGTCCTCTTGCCATGCCTGCTCTTCGCCTACAGAGAGCTACCTCAGAAGGGAGTAGGGTTTTCCCCCTTTCAACGTCTGTTTGGTCATCATGTTAGGGGCCACTAGCTCTTGTAAAAGAAGGCTGGGAGAAACCTCTCCATGAGCCTAAACTAGATGTTGTGGACTATGTACTAGGCCTACGTTCAAGGATGGCAGAGTACATGCAAAAGGCAAGCAAAAACCTTGAGGCCAGCCAACAACTCCAGAAGATGTGGTATGACGAAAAGGCTGCTATGGTTGAGTTTCAGCCAGGGCAGAAAGTCTGGGTTCTGGAGCCCATGGCTCTCAGGGCACCTCAGGACAAATAGAGTGGCCCTTACCCAGTGCTACAAAAGAAGAGTCAGGTCACCTACCTGGTGGACCTGGGCACTAGCAGGACCCCCAAGAGGGTGATCCATGTTAACCGCCTCTAACTCTTCCATGATAGGGCAGATGTAAACATGTTGATTGTTACAGATGAGGACCAGGAAGCAGAGAGTGAACCTCTCCCTGATCTCCTCTCCACTGACCCTAAGGATGGCACAGTAGATGGAGTGATCTATTCAGACACCCTCTGTGGCCAACGCTAGGCTGACTGCAGGCAACTCCTCCAGCAGTTTGCTGAGCTCTTTTCTCTAACCCCTGGTCAGACACACCTGTGTACCCATGATGTGGACATAGAAGACAACATGCCTGTCAAAAACTAAATATATTTAGACAGTCTGACCAAGTTAAAGAAAGCATCAAAGTGGAAGTCCACAAGATGCTGGAGTTGGGAGTGATTGAGCACTCTGACAGTCCCTGTGCTACCCCAGTGGTCTTGGTCCCCAAACCTCACACAAAAGATGGCAAGAGAGAGATGAGGTTTTGTGTGGACTACAGAGGGCTTAACTCTGTCACCAAGACAGATGCTCACCCCATCCCAAGGGCAGATGAGCTAATAGACAAATTGGGTGCTGCCAAATACTTAAGTACCTTTGACTAAACAGCAGGGTACTGGAAAATAAGAATGGCACCAGGAGCAAAAGAGAAAACAGCATTCTGTACACCTGATGGGTAATAACAGTTTACTGTGATGCCCTTTGGCTTAAAGAATGCCCCAGCCACCTTCCAAAGGTTGGTGAATCAAGTCCTTGCTGGCTTGGAGTCCTTTAGTGCAGCTTATCTTGATGATATTGCTGTATTTAGCTCCAACTGGCAGGATCACCTGGTCCACCTGAAGAAGATTTTGCAGGCCCTGCAAGCATCAGGCCTCTCTATCAAGGTATCTGAATGTCAGATAGGGGAGGGTACTGTGGTTTACTTGGGTCACCTTGTAGGTGGAGGCCAAGTTCAGCCACTCCAACCCAAGATCCAGACTATTTTGGACTGGGTAGCTCCAAAGACCCAGACCCAAGTCAGGGCATTCCATGGCTTGACTGGGTACTATAGGAGGTTTGTGAAGGGATATGGATCAATAGTCACACCCCTCACATAACTTACCTCCAAGAAAATTCCCAAGAAAGTGAACTGGACCGTGGACTGTCAAAAGGCCTTTGACACCCTGAAGCAAGCAACGTGTACATCACCAGTTTTGAAAGCTCCAGATTACTCTAAGCAGTTCATTGTGCAGCCAGATGCCTCTGAACATGGGATAGGAGCAGTCGTGTCCCAAACAAATGATGATGGCTTTGACCAGCCTGTTGCTTTTATTAGCAGGAGGTTACTCCCCAGGGAGCAGCGTTAGAGTGCCATTGAGAGGGAGGCCTTTGTTGTGGTCTGGTCCCTGAAGAAGTTGAGACCATACCTTTTGGGTACTCACTTCATAGTTCAAACTGACCACAGACCTCTCAGATGGCTAATGCAAATGAAAGGAGGAAACTCTAAACTGTTGAGGTAGTCCATATCCCTACAGGGAATTGACTTTGTAGTGGAACACAGACCTGGGACTGCCCATGCCAATGCTGATGCCTTTCCACGTTCTTCCACTTAGAAAATGAAGACTCTCTTGGGAAAGGGTAGTCTCATCCTCTTTCGTTTGGAGGGGGGTTTGTGTAAGGAAATGCCTCCTTGGCATGGTTACCCCCTGACGTTTTGCCTTTGCTGATGCTAAGTTTTGATTGAAAGTGTGCTGAGACCCTGCTAACCAGGACCTAGCACCAGTGTTCTTTCCTTAAACTGTACCGTTGCTTCCACAATTGTCATAGCCCTGGCACTCAGATAAGTCCCTTGTAACTGGTACCCCTGGTACCAAGGGCCCTGATGCCAGGACAGCACATGCACACTGCTCACAGCTTGTGTGTGCTGGTGGGGAGAAAATTACTAAGTCGACATGGCACTCCCCTCAGAGTGCCATGCCAACCTCACACTGCCTGTGGCAAAGAAGAGTCAACCCTCCAGCAGGCCTTACAGCTCTAAAGCATGGTGCATTTACCACATGTGAGGGCATATGTGCATGAGCACTATGCCCCTACATTGTCTAAGCAAAACCTTAGACATTGTAAGTGCAGGGTAGCCATAAGAGTATATGGTCTGGGAGTTTGTCAAACACAAACTCCACAGGTCCATAACGGCTACAATGAAATCTGGGAAGTTTGGTATCAAACTTCTCAGCACAATAAATGCACACTGATGCCAGTGTGGAATTTATTGTAAAATGCACCCAGAGAGCATCTTAAAGAATACCAATCCGACTTCTAGTGTTAGGCTGACCAGTTTCTGCCAGCCTGCCACAATCAGATGACTTGCTGGCCACATGGGGAGAGTGCCTTTGTCACTCTGTGGCCAGGAACAAAGCCTGCACTGGGTGGAGGTGCTTCACACCTCCCCCTGCAGGAACTGTAACACCTGGAGGTGAGCCTCAAAGGCTCACCCCCTTTGTTACAGCGCCCCAGGGCATCCCAGCTAGTGGAGATGCCCGCCCCTCCGGCCACTGCCCCCACTTTTGACGGCAAGGCTGGAGGAGATAATTAGAAAAACAAGGAGGAGTCACCCACCAGTCAGGACAGCCCCTAAGGTGCCCTGAGCTGAGGTGACCCCTGCCTTTAGAAATCCTCCATCTTAGTTTTGGAGGATTACCCCAATAGGATTAGCGATGTGCCCCCCCCAACCCCCCCACAGGGAGGAGGCACAAAGAGGGTGTAGCCACCCTCCAGGACAGTAGCCATTGGCTACTGCCCTCCCAGACCTAAACACACCCTTAAATTTAGTATTTAGGGGCACTCCCAGAACCCAGGAAATGAGATTCCTGCAAACTGAACTAAAGAAGAAGGACTGCTGACCTACAAGCCTGCAGAGACGACGGAAGACGACAACTGCTTTGGCCCCAGCCCTACCGGCCTGTCTCCTGACTCAAAAACCTGCAACTAGCAACGCATCCAACAGGGACCAGCAACCTCAGAGGACTGCCCTAACCCCTAGGACCAAGAAACTCCTGTCAACAGCGGCTCTGCTCAACAACCTGCAACAAACTTGCAACTTTTCTATGACTTTAAAGACCTCACTCTTCCCGCCGGAAATGTGACTTCCCACTCTGCATCCGATGCCCCCAGCTCGAGATCCAGAAAACCAACACCACAGGGAGGACTTCCCGGTGACTGCGACCCCGTGAGTAGCCTGAGACGACCCCACTGGACCCCCACAGCGACGCCTGCAGAGAGAAAACCAGAGGCTCCCCCTGACCGCGACTGCCTGTAACAAGGGACCCGATGCCTGGACCCGCAGGCCCAGGACCTGAAGGAACTGAACCTCAGTGCAGGAGTGACCCCCAGGCGACCCTCTGCCTAGCCCAGGTGGTGGCTGGCCAGAGAAGCCCCCCTGTGCCTGCCGGCACCGCTAGAGTGACCCCCGGGTCCCTCCACTGAAACCAATACAAACCCCGACGCCTGCTTTGCACACTTCACGCAGCCGCCCCTGTGCCGCTGAGGGTGTGTTTTGTATGCCTACTTGTGTCCCCCCCAGTGCTCTACAAAACCCCCCTGGTCTGCCCCCTGAGGATGCGGGTACTTACCTGCTGGCAGACTGAAACCGGAGCACCCCTGTTCTCCATAGGCGCCTATGTGTTTTGGACACCTCTTTGACCTCTGCACCTGACCGACCCTGAGCTGCTGGTGTGGTAACTTTGGGGTTGACCTGAACCCCCAACGGTGGGCTGCCTATGCCCAGGAACTGAGACTTATTCACAATCTAACCAATACTTACCTCCCCCAGGAACTGTTGATTTTTGCACTTAGTGCCTACTTTTAAAATAGCTTATTGCCATTTTAACAAATACTGTATATGTTATTGCTCTAATTCAAAGTTCCTAACTTACGTGTGTGGAGTACCTTGCATTTTATGTATTTACTTCAAATCTTGAGCTTGTGGTTCTAAAAATAAATTAAGAAAATATATTTTTCTATATAAAAACTATTTGCCTGGAGTAAAGTCTTTGAGCGTGTGTTCCTCATTTATTGCCTGTGTGTGTACAACAAATGCTTAACATTACCCTCTGATAAGCCTACTGCTCTACCACACTACCACATAATAGAGCATTAGAATTATCTAATTTTGCCACTATCTTACCTCTAAGGGGAACCCTATTTCTTACTTTGAAATAGTATATACAGAGCCAACTTCCTACAGCCACCATGTCTCGCAGGAGACAAAACTGTCATGCAGGACGGCACAACATTTTGTTTTGTTAAATTTTTCATAATTTTAGTAAAGAATATTTTGAAATTTCACACAGATTCAAATCCATTGAAATATTCTGGATGCACGTGATTTATACAGACAGAACCACAACGAGCTGCTTCTTGTGATTTATGTGTGCCCCTTAACAATGACTATATTGTAATGTGTGTAGGTGCTCTGTTTGGGCTGGCATCACAGGACTTCAAACCTCAAGTAAAGAAATAAATATAGTGTCACGACTCCTCACCTGCAATCAATGGCGTTTTGTGCTAATGTTTCATTCAGTGCAGTTTTTCAGAAGACGTTGCACAAGGAAGGCTTGCTCAATGTTCTGTTGGCCTTATTTTCCTCGGTACACAGGAACAGCATGTCTTCAACTAAACAGACTCATGAACATGGAGCATTATGGCATAGCCGTTAACTGCCAGCCTTTGTCACTTCAACTGCAATCATCAATCACACCTTTGTTAAAAAAAAGAGAGAGATAGAGATCATTTAACTGCAGCTATAAACTGGTACACAATCTCCAACGTGCCATTTATCCAACCAGTTTGTTGGTTCCAATAGTTCAATTTCAGTGACAGAAAATGCATTATAATGAATGAATAAAACAGTAGCCGGCAATGTTCACGAAGTGTGATTATCAATGACTTATCAATATGAAATGTTAAGCTTATGTTTGATTAATGTAGTAATATGTCATATAATGTACTATGTATTAGTTTTATTAATCGTAGGCCTTAAATTAGCAAGGTCTTGGCCTAGTTGCACGGCCTCATGTCAAGCTGCATTTTCTATCGTCTTATAAGATGGCTGTTTAGTGAATTAAATTGTGATTTTCCACTGTACTGACCATGTGCTCGTAGCTGAAGTTCATTCTCATGAGAAACCGCTTGCTAGAAGATGTTGTCCTAGCTGGGGAAACATTGTATATCGTAGTGTGTGTAAGACTGACCTTCACAGGAAAAGACAATGGATGCACTGACTGGAGTATAAGTTGCAACAATATTGACACCTGACAAGCTGAACGATGGGAACAGGAGAAGAGGAGCCAATCATTGACATCTGAACCATATACTAGAGAATTAGTAGATTTAGGGTTTTAGTTTCACTGGACTAAATGCAAACATGCGATTATTTGACCAATAAGGGCGTTGGAAGTAGTGTTAGGAAATTTAACTTAGCCAGACTGCACAGAGAGGAGAGACCCACCACTTTTCGATTATTCTTTTCCGAACTGCATGAACAGACTTCTTTTCCTGAACTCTAATGTTGAATCCTGATGTCTTGCTGACTGAACTGATGTCCTATTGACGAAGACTGTCATAGCTTGCTGAACCATATTGCGGACAGGTATTACTGGTTGTTATGTCTATTTGCTTTTGTTTCTAGGTACGCTATTTTGAAAGAGCCTTAGTTAGATGCTTTTCCAAATTTGTGTGAATAAATTGTTTTGATGTTTGCATGAAGCCCAAACATGCGATTCTAATAGAATGTTATTTAGTGTTCTCACTGATGAAGTTTGCTACATGTAATAACAGTTGATTTCTTTTCTTTGCTGAATCGAAATGTATGTTATTTCATTTGCACAGCTATTTGTATTATTAATTTGTACTGTAACCTTAGAACATGTGATAGCTCAAGCTTTGATTAGATTGTGTTTCTTTTGCCGCTGTGGTCAGCCAGTGTTGTTTCTGTATGTTTATCATTTGATATTGAGATTAAGTTACGTGACATTAGCATTGTTAATATAGGGAAATAAATATTCTAAGTTTTATATAAAGGTGTGGTTATTCATGGCCGAGAGGTCATGGTGTGGGGAAACTTCTGACTCCTATTGATTATTATTGTAATTGATTGTTACTGCTATTGATTTGTATTGGTATGGTGTTTTATGGTGGGAACTACTCGAAGCGCAGTCAAAAGGCCTAGGAGCGTCTCCTTGTAAGTTTACTTAATAAGGTCTGACGCGCTAACAGAGATGGTAGCAGAGATTGATGGTTTGTCTCCTTAACAGCCCATCATAGAGGCCCGGTGCAGGTTTGTCTCCCTAAGAGCCAATCATACAGTCCAGAGATAGGTAGTAGAGTGCTTGGTCCCAGAGATTTAAGCACGGAATAACAGGTGTTCCCAGACATGGTAGTAGGGTAATAGTTAATACCCCACAAAGAGAAAAATAATTCACAGGTTTGGTGAAATTGGTGGCATTTTGGGATTTTTCAGATTCGATGATACAAAGTAGAGAGAAAATGTGCCCCTAAGTAACTAGAATGCCTTGAGGATGTTCTTGGTGTTCTAGTGATGGTGTGAATGAGGTAGGTTTTGCGCTTGCACAGCTTATGCAAATCGCAGGTGAATTGTAATGTCTGTGAGAGTTGAGGGAGTTTGCGTACTCTAAATGAAGTTGGAGAAGGAGTGTGCATACTCTGAAGTGTGAGAGTAGGGAAGACATCGAATTTCATGTGTGTGGCACTTTGTGCTCACAAATTGTTCACGTGGTTGTTGGTATATGGACCCTGCGTGGTATAAGACTCCAGAGTATATTGAAAAGCGTATGATACACTTGGTTTTTGTTGTAATTTGTCTGGTTTAATAGGTCGATTGGACATGGTCGAAAAGTCAGAGTGTGAGCCAAAGTGAGTGAAAGAAGTTTTCAACTGAGATTTGGCATCTCCTGTGTGCACCAGGACAGACCGACTGATCAGTTGAGAGTGAAATTTGTGGGTCGAATTTTGTTTGCGAATCAGGGAAACTGAGAAAGAAGGAGTAGCTGCTAGAGCGGAACGCTGTCAGTGAAAAATCCGTAAAGTTTCTGAAGCAATTGTGTTACCTTACCTGTAGTAAACCGACAAATTGGGTTTTGATTTTGTTTAGTGCTTGCAACAATTTTGCATTAGTTTTGTGTGAATCTAAGGCCCATATTTATACTTTTTTTGTGCCATATTTGCGTCATTTTTTTTTCCGCAAAAGTGGCACAAACTTGCAAAATACAATTGTATTTTGTAAGCTTGCGCCGCTTTGGCGTTAAAAAGCGGCACAAATGCAGCACTAAAAAAGTATATATATGGGCCTGAGTTTGGAAGGACAAACCGCAGGACTTTGTCAGCCACAGTACGTATGAGTGCAACGTCATTGGAGCCGCGCTGGGATAGGTTGATTAGTGAGAAGGGCTGTCCACGGATTGGCAGCCATCCGTGAAGCATAATTGGTTGAGAATGTGGGTGAAGAGAATTCTGGGATTAAAAGTCACTCCCTGATTTGATTTTGAATAACATAAAGGTCACAAAAATGAAATTTTTCAAAGCTTTAAAGAGTGCCTTAAGGGGAGATATGTACATTACAACGAGTATAGGGGATATTGCACCGCCAGATGGTACACCAGCTTACATTGTAATTGAAGAGCAGGGTGTTGCGTCATGTCTTTGGTTGAATCAATGGTGCAAAGTGACAGAGAAAGATGGGAGTTTAGCCTTTCCTGCCCATGGAACATTTAATTTGAAGAGCTTAGAGAATCTGAGGAGGGTGATGTATGACCTGAAACCCCCTTCGAGACCAGCACAGTTTGAGGCATTGGCAATCTGGGAGTTAGTAGCCAGACAGCAACAGCAACAGAAATTTGAGAGGAGGATGAAAAAGGCAGAAAAGACGCTAGTGGAGGCTAGATGGGACAGTGGTCAGAAATCGTGGAGAGCCAAGACTTTACAGGGGATTAAACTGTTTCCAGCGATTATGCAAGAGAGCCAGAGAGAAGGAATGAAAGTAAACAGAAAAACAACTAGAAGCCCTTACAAGAGTACGGAGCGGAGACCAAAAGTGTCTAGAGGATCATTTATGCTTAAGGAAGAGTCAGACTATGATGAGTTTATTTTACAGTTATTGAGAAATCGTCCCCCACCATATGCAGCACAAGAGAGTGGTCTGAGCACCAGTGTAAATCCTTCAGCACCAACACAGGTTAACACAACAATGAGTCCAGTGCAGATTAATCCTAGCATGACACAGAGCCCAATGAAGAGCAGACTCAATACACCTATTATTCCGGTAGCACAAAACCAGGTGCCACAGTCAAATGTCCCGAGAATTTACCCTGATGTACCCACAGTGGAAACCGCCACAAACCTAATATTGCCTATAGGACAGGTTTTCCCGAGACCGATGTTGGTTCAGACAGAGTCAACTCCACTTTTACTGCCTCAAGTGCAGTCACAAGTGATGCCAAAGTACACTCCAGTAACAGGGACCAAGACAGAGACATCTGTATTGATGAGTCAGAATATGGGAATTATGCACCCACAGAACTTGAATATCAGACCAGGCCCAGATGCTGTAGCTGTACCTGTTACCATTGGTCCAGTTGTACCTTTGTTCGCACAAGAGAATAACAGTGCAAATGAACAGGGAGTCCTGAGTCAGAATTCAATGGGGGGAGGACTTAATGAGAATACCCAAATAGTCTCTCCTGTGGGACAGACCTTTGATGGATCGAGATCATTGTTAGACCTTAGTCCAATCGGAGTTCCTCCGGATACTGTCATAGGGTCAAATGTTAGTCAGAGCCTGAAATTACTGACGTCGCTGTCCCCAAATACAGTGGAGCAACAAGTCAGAAAAAAGTGAAATACTTGCGTCACCAAATTGAGAAAGGAATAAGGAAATTATCCAGAGAAAGGGTCACAGCCATACTGCAGATAAATCCTCCAGCCACACAGAGAGATGTCAGGATGTTCCTAGGTATGCTAGGCTACTGCGCAATGTATTCCCAATTTTTCTGTCATTTCCAAACCATTGCAGAAGCACACTCATAAGGAAGTCCTCGATCCCCTAGTGTTAGACCAGGCTTACACTGAAGCGTTTTCTGAGTTGAGAGACAGTCTGTGCAAAGCTCCGGCTTTGGGTGTGCCGGACTACACTTAGTCATGAGCGTGATGCATGTTCTTTATCTGTCTTGACGCAGATCCATGGAGGTGTAAACCGCCCAGTAGCATATTTTTCAGCTACTTAGGACCCAGTTGCAGCAGCTTTACCAGGCTGCTTGCGTGCAGTTCCAGGGGTTGGACAGAGTCTCACACAGTGTGAAGGCATTGTGATGGGACATCTCCTAACAATAATTGTCCCTCACTCAGTTGAAGTTTTACTTACCGGTAGCAAAACCTAGTACCTGACAGGTGCAAGATTGACGCTTTATGAGACAAGTATTTTAGGGTCACCAAATGTGTCATTGAAAAGATGTACAGTTCTTAACCCAGCAACCTTGCTTCTGAATGAAAATGTTGAAATTTAAAAGTTGGAAGACATTGAGCATGAATGTCTTAAAGTAACTGACCTGCTCACAAAACCGAGACCTGATATTAGAGACACCCGACTAGGAAATTACCAAATTATCTTTGTTGATGGTTCTTGTCTAAGAGACAATGCAGGAGTACTGATAGCAGGATATGCTGTGTGCACAATTACTGGTATCCTGGAAGCACCCTGGCTTCGAGGAGTATATTCTGCACAAGTAGCACAACTGGTAGCCCATCTGAGAGCGTGCCATGTTTCTGCCCAGCTTATAGTTACCATCTATCCGATTAGCCAGTATGGATTTGGAATAGTCCATGACTTTGGCCAGTTGTGGTCGCAGAAAGGTTTCATGCCCTCTTCTGGTTCACCAGTGACAAATGGTGAGAGAATTCGAGATTTGTTGCAAGCTATCCAAATGCCTGAAAAGATTGCTGTGGTGAAATGCAGTGCACATCTGAAATCACAAGTTTTTGTGTTAATGGGAAATGGATATACGGATCAAGTCACAAGATTTTGGGCATTGAACTGTATATCGTTCAAGGATAAGTGGGATTTGTTACCTGAAGAAGAAACATGTCCAAGTTTTGCATTACATGTAATAGATACATTGGAAGAACTGAGAACACTGCAATAATGTTGACAGGGAGGAAAAACGTTCTTGGAGCAAAATGAAATGTGTACAGCGACAGGATGAATTGTGGGTTTCAGAAGAGGGTCAATTGGTTTTACCAAACACTTTGTTGTTTCAAATGGTTAGGTGTTATCATGGTCAAGCACAGGTTGGGTTGGATGCAATGATTCACATTTTTAAACAGAGTTGGTTAAATCTGGTGTTTAGACAAGCTGCTGAAGCAGTTTGCCATTGTTGTGTCATTTGTCAACAAATGAACATGGGAAAAGGGACAGTGATAAATTTGAGTCACATTTGAAGAGCAGGAGGTCTATTCAGTAAAATGCAAATGGATTTCATTGTGATGCCTGTGTTTGGAGGGTTGAGATGTGTGTTGGTGATTGTCTGCATCTTTACTCACTGGATTGAAACATACCCTATACGAAGAAATGACAGTAGCAAAACTGCTGCTTAGGGAACGGATACCACATTTTGGGTTTCCGATTTCTTTAAAATCAGATAGGGGAAGTCAGTTCAACAATGAAGTAAATAAATTACTATGTGCAGCCTTAAACATTGAGCAGAAGTTGCATTGTAGTTACCGCCCTGAAGCATCAGGACTAGTGGAACAGAGGAATGGTACCTTGAAATCAAGAATGGTAAATATGTGTGCGTCCACGAATCTGAAATGGCCTGACGCACTGCTGTTAATTCTGATGACAATGAGAACCACACCCGACCGGAAGACAGGATTGTAACCGCACGAGAGCCTCATGGATAGAGCAATGAGGTTGCCAGCGGTTCCTGCAAATGCTCTTGTGAACATAACAGATGATATGGTGTTGGTGTCGCGCCGCACCGCGCGACGCGAGCCGAGCGTTCGGCACAAGCCGCGCGTTCGGCTCGGGCCGCGCTTCGCGTCTCTAAGACGCAGCGCGCCCCGAGCCTTTCTTGCACCCTGCGAGGCCCCAGGACTTACTTGGGGCCTCGCGCTGCTCTCTCCCTCCGTCTTGTTGGGGTCTCCTGACCCCTCTTACCTGTTTGGGGCTCCTTTTTCTTCTTTTTCTGTCTTTCTTCCTTTTTGGGTCTGTTTTCTTCCTCTGTCCTTTATGTCTTTCCCCTTCCCAGGTTACCTCTGTCTTCCCAGCATTCCTCCTTCCCTATTCTCTATGGTTTCTGCTCCAGTCTATCCTATCTACTTTTCCCTATTCAAGATGGTGTCCTTTTTCTTCCTGTGGGTCACTTCCTGTTTTATGGTATTTAAGGGTGGTGTTTCTTTTCCTCTTTGCGCTGCAACACTCTCTGTTTCAGTTAGTGTCCTCGCTCCTGATTTCCTAGCCTTTGGCTCTGGATTTCGCCATTTCTGTGTTACGTCAGTTCCTTTGATTCCTGTTCCTCTGTTCTTGTTCCAGGAATCCCCTGCGAATCTTCTGGGAGTTTTTTCCTCTTCTTCTGAAGGGGTTTTTTCCCTCTGGCGCTACTTTCTCACGGTCACGGTCTGTCCTTGGCGTTTCCTCGCCTACAGCACCGTGGCTACCAGAAAGAGTCGCCCCTTTTTGGGCCAAAGTCGAACTCTCAAGATCCACGCCTCAAGATCTGCAAACTCCAGGCGCAAGCAGCACGTGAGTCGTGACAGATTGCAGCGCCAAACCATCCCGACGTCTTCTGAAACCATGGAAGACACTGTGGTAGCTGCTGCGGATCCGGATCAAGCTCTGCTAACTACAATTCAGCAACAAGCTCAAGAATTACAGCAACTACGCAGTGAGAATGCTGCGCTGCGACAGGCTTTGGCTTTCCGCAGTGGTGATGTCCCGACGCTCTCCGCCTCTACCCATTGTTTTTCGGGTGAACCAACCAAGCTGCGAGAGTTCCTTGACTCCTTGACAGTGTACTTCGCCTTCCGACCCACCCAATTCTCCCATGACAGAACAAAGGTGGGTTATCTCATCAGTGCCTTATCTGGTCCTGCCTTGGCCTGGGCAACCCCGATGGTATCATCTAACGATCCGGTATTGTCGGATTATTCCGCCTTTGTGAACCGCTTCAAGCTGATGTTTAGTCGTCCGGGATTGGAGGATTCAGCAGAAGAGGCCTTATGCGATATTCATCAAGGTTCACAAGATGTCCTTCAATACATTACACGCTTTCGTCAACTAGCGGCAGAGACCACCTGGGTGGAACGTACTTTGGTGACTTTGTTTCGTAGAGGACTCAAAGAAGAAATCAAAGACGAACTAGTACATTCCACCAGAGTGGAAGATCTTCGTGGCCTGATGGATCAAGCCCTCTCCATCGAGTATCGCCTTCAGGAACGGAGAGCAGAGAAGAGAAAGAGCAGAGGGTCTTTTCAACCAAGCACCTCACGAGTTTTTCCGCATCGTTCTGAGGAACCTCGCCCTCCTGTCAGAGACACCGAAGGAGAACCCATGCAGGTGGATACAACTCGAGGCCCTCTCTCCGCTATCGAACGAGAAGATAGACGAAAGAAGGGTTTGTGTTTATACTGCGGTTCTGCCGGCCACATACTGCGTACCTGTCCAGTACGTCCGTCAAGGCCATCGGGAAACGCCGCTTCCACTCCTCTGTAAGAAGGGAGGGGACGGGATTAGCAGCTATACCTTCCATCAGTTCTTTCAACGACAATACCACATCCTTGTTCATTTTACCAGTAATGTTACAATTACCTGATGGCCGTCAAGAGAAGACTATGGCACTACTAGATTGTGGAGCTAGTGGTATTTATATGGATAAGAAGTGGGCCACCACTCAACAAGTTCCTATACAACCTAAGGAGATTCCAGAACAAGTACACACGGTGGATGGATCTTTGATATCATCGGGTCCAGTAGATACAACTACCCTGATGCTGAATCTACAGATCAGTAACCATCAGGAACACATCTCCTTTGATCTTATAACTTCCCCCAACCATACCATCATTCTTGGAATCCCGTGGTTCATCAGACATAATCCATATGTGAACTGGGCTACCCGGACGGTTTCCTTGTCTTCACAGTTCTGTCACGAGCACTGTTTTGCTTCAGACAAGTATTGGTCGCCTAAGAGGTCAATAATCACGGAGGGTACCACCGGTTCGACCATAAATACAGTCCAAGGAGTTCCTGAACACTATTTGGATTTTCAAGATGTCTTCCAAAAACCTTCCAAACCTGTGTTACCTCCACATCGAGATTACGATTGTGCTATTCCCTTGGAACCTGGCACTATCGTTCCTTTTGGCAGGATGTATTCCCTCACGGAAACTGAAAAGGAAGTACTAAAGGAGTATTTGGATGAAAATATTCAAAGTGGTCTTATTGTTCCATCGTCTTCTCCGGCCGGGGCTCCTCTCTTTTTCGTACCCAAGAAGACAAAGGACCTTCGCCCTTGCCTGGATTTTCGAGGCCTGAATAAAATAACTATTAAAGATCGTTATCCTTTGCCTCTCATAAGGGACATTTTAGAGGCAGTCAGAGGGGCCCAACGGTTTACCAAACTAGATCTACGGGGAGCCTATCACCTCTTACGCATTAAAGAAGGAGATGAGTGGAAAACGGCCTTTAGGACTCCATTTGGTCACTTTGAATACAGGGTAATGCCTTTCGGTCTTACTAATGCCCCGGCAATCTTTCAGAGATTTATGGACTCAGTATTCTCGGATCTCCTGAATCAGACAGTTGTAATCTACCTTGATGATATTCTTATTTATTCCAGAAATCCCGAACTCCATTCTTCCCATGTTAAACAAGTCCTTCAACGACTCCGGGCACATCAACTATTTTGCAAACCCGAAAAGTGTGAGTTTGACCAGACGGAAGTCAAATATCTAGGATATCATTTAAGTACCACCGGAGTAGCCATGGATCAAGAAAAGGTACAAGCTATCCTAGATTGGCCTTCTCCATCTTCTATTAAAGAAACACAATGCTTTCTAGGATTGGCGAACTTCTATCGACAATTCATCGCAGACTTTGCAAAACAAACTAGCCATATAACTCACACTTTAAAGAAGGAAAATCTTATTAAAGGGTTTGTCTGGACTAAGGCTGCTGAAACAGCTTTTCAGGATTTAAAGAAGGCATTTACACAAGCTCCCATCTTAAGACATCCAGATACCAACAAACGATTTATTGTCGTCACCGATGCTTCTGAAAAAGCCATTGGTGCTGTCCTACTCCAACAACAAGAGGATGATGGTCTTGAACATCCTGTTTTCTATTTGTCTCATATACTCTCTATTGCAGAACAACATTACTCAGTATTGGAAAGAGAATTGTTGGCTCTGAAAACAGCTTGTATTGAATGGAGGCAGTTTCTGATGGGTTCCAAGGAACCTTTTGAAGTGAGAACAGACCATCGAAACTTACAATGTTTACGAAATTTCGTATGCCAAAATAGTCGTCAAGCTCGTTGGGCCTTCTTCTTCAGCCAGTATGATTTCTACATTACATATATTCCTGGCTCCCAAAACATTCTGGCTGATGCTCTATCGCGTCGTTATCCAGATTGTACTCCTGTCCCAGCTCAACCCCTACTGGAACCTAGTAAGATCATTGGGGTAGCCCAGTCTTTTCTGGAGGAGGTACAACTGGAGTACCCCAATCTATCTGATGATGAAGTAGAGAACTTAAGGCCTCTTTGACATAAGAGACAAGGATACTATTATTATCACGATCTGTTATTCCTCCCCACTAACAGAGTGAGAGAAAAGGCATTACAAATGTGTCATGATTCACCGGTTGCTGGTCATAGAGGCATCAAGGCCACACAAGAACTGTTATCACGATTTTTCTGGTGGCCTACTTGGAAACAGGATATTGAAACATACGTTCAGGCTTGTCCCACATGCGCTCAAGTCAAGATTCCCCGAACCAGACCTGCGGTATTACTCCAGCCCTTGCCAGTTCCGCCAACTCCATGGCACACCATCTCTACCGATTTCATGTGTTCGTTACCACTCTCAGCAGGAAACCGGGTAATCATGGTCACTGTGGACTCTTTTACTAAGATGGCTCACTTCACTGCCTTGAAAAAGCTACCTACATCCCAAGAATTAAGCCAGATATTCATCGAACATATCTTCCGTCTTCATGGACTTCCTCATACTCTTATATCTGATAGAGGACCTCAGTACATTTCCCGGTTTTGGAGGTATTTTTGTAAGACACTAAACATCGATAGAGCTCTGTCATCGGGCTTCCATCCTCAGACCAATGGACAGACCGAGCGTCTGAACCAAGGCTTAGAACAATACCTTTGTTGTTTTTGCAACACAACTCAAAGCAACTGGAACACTTATCTCCCTATCGCTGAATTCTCTTATAATAACTCAGTCCATAGTGCCTCCAAGACCACTCCTTTTTTCTGTTCTTATGGTTTTCATCCTACCTCTTTTCCTACTTCTTCTCTGTCTCCCACTCCCTTGCCCGCTATTACTCATTTTTCCAAACGTCTTCTACAAATCCATAGACTGATTCGTTCTAATCTCTTACACACCAAGAGATATATGAAGAAAGTAGCAGACAAGAAACTTAGGGCCACTCCGGACTACCATCCACAGGATAAAGTTTGGCTTTCTTCTAAATTCTTACCCTCACGTCTTTCTCAGAACAAATTCACACCTCGCTATTACGGGCCTTTCCGTATTCTCCAGTTGCTTAATCCTGTCACTGTCCGCCTTCACTTGCCTCACACATGGAAGATTCATCCAGTCTTCCATGTCTCCCAACTCAAACCTTATGTACCAGATCCGTATTCCCGTCAGTTTTCCTGTCCTCCTCCTGTCTTAGTGGATGATGTTCCTGAATATGAGGTTCAGGAGATTTGTGACTCTCGTCTTTTTCACACCCGTCTGCAGTATCTGATTCATTGGAAGGGTTATCCTCTCAGTGAGTGTTCTTGGGAAGATGCATCTTCTGTTCATGCTCCTCTTCTGACTCAGCGCTTTCACAGTTTATTTCCTTTCAAACCAGGGCCTTCGGGAGGGGGGCCTACTGTCGCGCCGCACCGCGCGACGCGAGCCGAGCGTTCGGCACAAGCCGCGCGTTCGGCTCGGGCCGCGCTTCGCGTCTCTAAGACGCGGCGCGCCCCGAGCCTTTCTTGCACCCTGCGAGGCCCCAGGACTTACTTGGGGCCTCGCGCTGCTCTCTCCCTCCGTCTTTTTGGGGTCTCCTGACCCCTCTTACCTGTTTGGGGCTCCTTTTTCTTCTTTTTCTGTCTTTCTTTCTTTTTGGGTCTGTTTTCTTCCTCTGTCCTTTATGTCTTTCCCCTTCCCAGGTTACCTCTGTCTTCCCAGCATTCCTCCTTCCCTATTCTCTATGGTTTCTGCTCCAGTCTATCCTATCTACTTTTCCCTATTCAAGATGGTGTCCTTTTTCTTCCTGTGGGTCACTTCCTGTTTTATGGTATTTAATGGTGGTGTTTCTTTTCCTCTTTGCGCTGCAACACTCTCTGTTTCAGTTAGTGTCCTCGCTCCTGATTTCCTAGCCTTTGGCTCTGGATTTCGCCATTTCTGTGTTACGTCAGTTCCTTTGATTCCTGTTCCTCTGTTCTTGTTCCAGGAATCCCCTGCGAATCTTCTGGGAGGTTTTTCCTCTTCTTCTGAAGGGGTTTTTTCCCTCTGGCGCTACTTTCTCACGGTCACGGTCTGTCCTTGGCGTTTCCTCGCCTACAGCACCGTGGCTACCAGAAAGAGTCGCCCCTTTTTGGGCCAAAGTCGAACTCTCAAGATCCACGCCTCAAGATCTGCAAACTCCAGGCGCAAGCAGCACGTGAGTCGTGACAGTTGGACTACTGCAAAGGTCTGGCTGATGTGGCTTGATCTTTCTCTCAGCAGGTGGAAGCCACCACATTGCAACCGTCCCAAGATCAAGGACACAACCTGAGAGTGGGTGACTGGGTTGTGGTCTGAAAACATGTGAGGAAGACGTGTTTGGAACCTAGGGGGAAAGGCCCTTTACAGGAAGTGCTGATCACTACCACAGCTGTGAAGTGAGCTGGAGTTCCGAACTGGATACACGCAAGCCATACGAGAAAAGTGGCATGTCCTTTGAACAATGAAGAGGAGTTGTTGAGAGTACCAACAACAACCAGACAAGCCTCAGAGCCGGAAGGAGAAGATAGAGGATCTGAGCAAGTTGAGAGCGGTTCAGTCACTCCTGTGAGAGACGAAGGAGAAGACATCCAGGAGAGTGACGGTGAGCCAATATTGATTGAGGCAGCAGGAGAGTCTAGTCAGAGGGGAAATCTCCCAGAAGTAGACGATTTTGAGAGACAAACAGAGCAAACACCAGACCCTGAGGGGGGAGGAGTTGAGGCAGATCAAAGCCAAACTGGTCTGACTCCTCCTGACCCAGTTGCAGGTCCGTCAAGAGAAAACCCTGCAGAGCAAGAAGAGGTTTCCAGTTCAACACTGAAAACAGCATTGACCAAGGGTCCACTGAAAGGAGATAAGTGGCCAGAGTCACAAGCAAAGAGAAAGGACAACAATTGAAGAAGAAATAGACACATCAAAAAGGGAAGACCTAAGTGCAGGAGAATTGAATGGAAACCGAAAGTTGAAAAGAAAGAGAAGAGCTAGTCGAAGGTACGCAGGTCCTGAATGGGCGTACAAAACAACAATTGAATGGCAAAGAGAGTGTTTGTCTTTTGTTTTGATTGAGACATTCCAGGTCAATATTTTGTCACTTGAAAGAATCTATTGCACTGAACTGTTGAGATAAATTGAGAAAAGTACAAAGAGAAAAGAAACCGTTGAAAGTAACTGGAAAATACTTTGATAACCTGATTTGACAAGATAGCCTGGTTTGACAAGCTGCTAAACCGATTTTTGAGAAAAGGATCCTGGAAGTGAGACTGAGAGCTGTAAATAACTGCTGCAGGAAGATTTTTGTTTTTGATTTTTGCTGCATAATTACAAATTTTTCTCTTCTACTTTCTGATTCTTTACAGATCATGTGTAACATTAGCCAGCAGGGTAGGAAGAACAGGTGCTGTAAATACATGAGTATTAGTTAGGCAATTCTGTGTGTGATATTGATTGTGGGTATGACTGTCCTTGACAAGAACAAAGCCAACCATACTTCAGCTTTAGAGACAACCACTGCATTAACAGTGATAGAGAAGTTTAGGTTAGATCAGAAGTATGTGCACGTAGACAATACACAAGGGGAACTTTCTTCTAATGTCTTCTATTGCTTATTGAGTCAGTATGTCGAGGAGATGGATGCAAGAAATTATTTTGTGTGTACGCAGATTCTTTCATCAATCGAAGAAGGAGTTACCTATCATAGTCTGCCTCTTACTTATGGAATAGGTTGTAGTCTGTTACCAACAGGATTTTATAACCAGGAGTACATTCAACATTTCTGAACCAACCACAATGTTGTGTTTTCGTTTGTCCCCATAATTAGGTATCTGAGTAGAGTAGCTAAGGACAATGACATAGAATTAGTGAAGGGTTTCTTTGAGCCTACATTAACTTTTGGTACTGCATATGCACGCATGAATAACCTGACATGCTTGCTTACACCTTCTAGAAAAGAGCTTCTTAGATCATAAAGGTGAAAGGAGAAAGGCATTAAAGGAGAAGTTAGAAAAGAGTTTAGAGAAAAGGTATTTTAGAAATGATTATGCTTTTAGTGAAATAAAAACAAAAGGGAAATTAGCTTTAGATGCGCAACATGTAGGGAAGCTTTGTGTATATAGACCTGGATCTATTACTGACACTTAGAACAAGTGAATGTAGTCATGTGTTTTTGTTTTAGAGTAACTGGACATTTATGTTGAATGACAGGATCCAGCAATTCCTGGTATATATTACATTTGTGGACCTAACGCTTATTACCGTCTTCAAAGAGGATGGTATGGCACATGTTATTTGGGAATAGTTTTCCTAAAGATATTCCAACTTGATGACTTGAAGATATTACCATAATTGACAGAGTTACATCACAGTAGAAAAAGGACAGAGTCTCCTTCTGGTATAGTGGGAGATATATTTGGAGCAATAATTCCTTCAGTAGAAGTTGCTCTGAATTCTATAAAGATTCAAAAGTGTCTATAATTATGGATAACATGCTGCCAAATTTTTCAGGAGATATGATCCTGAAGGATACAGAATTCACTGCGGAAAGGGCTATGACTCTTCAGAACCACCTTGCGTTAGACATTCTTTTAGCAAAAGATGGCGCAGTTTGCAAAATGCTTCATTCGAGGCATTGCTGCTCGTATATTCCTGATAATAATAAAGAAATTAGAAGCTTACTTACTAATCTGACTAATGAGATTGCTGATTTAAAAGAGTTGAAAGAACCAGGGCCCGTATGTATACTTTTTTTAGCGCCGCATTTGCGCCGCATTTTGACGCAAAACGGTGCAAACCTACAAAATACAATGGTATTTTGCAAGTTTGCGCCATTTTTGCGTCAAAAAACGACGCAAATGCGGCGCTAAAAAGGTATAAATACGGGCTCAGGTGTTTGCGAGAAAGTTGGCAAAGGATTTGCTTCAGTGGGAAATTGGCTCAGCAACATTGGGAAAGGGATAATGTTGAACATAATCCACAGGATATTGATTTTTGTGATTTGCCCTATTTGGAACATGGGGAATATGTAAATTGTGT
Organism: Pleurodeles waltl; assembly: GCF_031143425.1. Classification (NCBI taxonomy): domain Eukaryota; kingdom Metazoa; phylum Chordata; class Amphibia; order Caudata; family Salamandridae; genus Pleurodeles; species Pleurodeles waltl. The sequence continues at coordinate 160,022,501 of NC_090448.1, read as the reverse complement.
AAAATGATCAAATTAAGGAAGATGAAAAGTAATCAGAGGATTAAAGAAATTAAAAGGGAAAACTTGTTGAGGGAAAATTCAAAAAGGGAACGAAGATTTAAGGGGATAGAAATGACAAAATGGGAAGATTTGGTGTGATGACACATCTAGTTATCAGAGGAGGGATTGTTTACTCTGAGTTTCATTAATGAATATTCATGTACTCTGAGTGTTGAATCTGCATAGAAAATGTAGTAACCTAGAGAAAAATAATGCACGCATTTGATGTTGTGCCCACATGAGTGGCCTTCAATATTTTCACGAAGTGTACTTATTAATGGTTTATCAATATCAAATGTTGAGGTTTTGCTTGATTAATGTAGTAATATGTGATACTAAATGTAGGCCTTAACTTAGCGAGGTCTTGGCCTAGCTCTCGGCCTCATGTCAAGCTGCATTTTCTAGCATCTTATAAGATGGTTGTTTAGAGAATTAAATTGTGATTTTCCACTGTACTGACCATGTGCTTGTAGATGAAGTTCTTTCTCATGAGAAACTGCTTGCTAGAAGATGTTGTACTAGCTAGGGAAACATTGTATATCGTAGTGTGTGTAAGACGGACCTTCCCAGTAGAAGACAATGGATGAACTGACTGGAGTATTAATTGCAACAATATTGATTCCTGACAAGCCAAACGATGAGAGCAGGAGCAGAGGAGCCAATCATCAACATCTGAACCATGTCCTAGAGAATTAGTAGATTTGGGGAGTTGGTTTAATTGGACTAAATGCAAACATGCGATTCTTTGACCAATAAGGATGTGGGAAGTAGTTTTAGTAGATCTAACTTAGCCAGACTGCACAGAGAGCAGAGACCTCCACTTTTTGATTATTCTTTTCCAAACTACATGAAGAGACTTTGCTTTTCCTGAACTCTAATGCTGAATCCTGATGTCTTGCTGACAGAACTGATGTCCTATTGATGAAGACTGTCACAGTTTGTTGAACCATATTGAGGACAGGTATATGACGATATTACTGGTTGTTCTGTCTATTTGCTTTTGTTTCTAGGTACCAACTGCTATTTTGATACAGCCATAGTTAAATGTTTTTCCAAATTTGTGTGACTAAATTGTTTTGCATGAAGCCCAAACATGTGATTCTAATCTGATGTTAGTTAGGGTTCTCACTGATGAAGTTTGCTACATGCACTGACAGTTGATGTCTTTTCTTTGCTGAATCTAAATGTATGTTATTTTGTTTGCGCAGCTATTCATATTACAAATTTTTACTGTAACCTTGGAATATGTGGTAGCCCAAGCTTTGATTAGATTGTGATTCTTTCACCCCATTGGTCAGCCAGTGTTGTTTCTGTATATTTATCATTTGATAATGAGATTAAGTTATGTGACATTAGTATTGTTAATATAAGAAATAAACATTCTAACTTTTATAAAAAGATGTCGTTCTTCATGGCCAAGAGGTCAAGGTGTGTGGAAATTTCTGACTCCTATTGATTATTAATGTCATTGATTGTTACCGCTATTGATTTGTATTGGTATGGTGTTATATGGTGGTAACTACTCGAAGCGCATTCAAAAGGTCCATCAGCCTATACACGTCTCCTTGCAAGCTTACTTAAAAAGGTCTGATGCGCTAACAGATATGTGTTTCCTCTCTTGGGTATATGGAGACAGTCTGTTTAACAAAAAGCGTGGTGCCTCACCATGAAAGGCCCTGAAAGCAAGTGTCAGGGCTTTAACTTTGATGCGCTGTTCAACTTGGAGCCAGTGCAGATGTCTCAGATGAGGAGAACTGTGATGGTGGTGAGGAACTCTCCTTATTAGTCTGCATTCTAGATTAACTGGAGACTTTGGGAGACCTGGATTAAGGCTATTCGAGTAGTCCAGGTGAGAAGTGAGTAATTTATGGACTACTGTTTTAACTGTTTTTTAAGGTTTTCAGCTTCAAGAAACAAACTGACAAGATTTTCTTACTTTGAGTAGCAAAGGAGAGCAAGGAATCAAAGATGGTGCCAAGATTTCTTGCTGAAGAGGTTGGATAAGGAGGGGTGTTAAATCCTGTAGGCCACCAAAGGGATAGCAAGGGGCACCACTCTGATTAAAAATAAGGACTTCTGTTTTATCAGAATTTAATTTTAGACAATTTGCCTCCATGTATGTTGCAACTGAATAAAGACACTCTTTAAAGGTGTGCAACGCTACCTCGGTGTTGTCTTAAAGGAGAAAAGCAGCTGGGTGTCGTTGGCATAAGATGCTACCTTAATGCCCCAAGATTCGACAAGATCCACCAAGGGAAGAAGTAAACATTAAACAGGAGCGGTCTCAGGGCAAGAGCCTGCGTACAACACAAACCAGTGGTTTGAGTGAAGAAAAATGAGGTGATAGATACAGCTGTTGGGATCTGCCCCTCAAGAAACACCTTAAATCTGTTGAGAAATTATAGGCCCATATCTCCCTCAATATGAAACACTTGATGTAGTGGAAGAGGCAATGTTTGAAGTAGAGTAGGATTACCATACCCCCAGAAACCTAGTAATGGAATGGTGCAAATGGGTACTCACAATTTCTTTTAATTTGAGGGCTCATTGATTTTACAAAAACATAGGACTAGCATGGAGAGCCTCTTTGCCCCAAGTATAGCTGGAATGTACTTACCCCACCATAAGGCATGTAACATCCTGTGCTCAAACAACCCCTTCCTTGACAAAGTCAAAATCTGGAAAGGGTACACCTATGATGTCCTGAATATATGAGAAGGGCATGAACCAGCGGCTGCCAGTTTTGTGGACTGCTTGAATACACAAAATGATTTTTTTTAATTCACCCATTCTATGAGCTACATAGAGCTGGTATTCTTGGACCTAAACATCATACCAGAGCAAGGGAAGCTTAAAACCTCCACACATGAAAGACCACTAGCCGCAATTGCTTGCTGTTATATGATAGCCTTCACTCCCACCATCTAAAGGAAATCTCCCTTTTGGGCAATTTTTAAAAATAAGTGTCAGAGTCACCAGATCCTCGGGGTCTGTGCACGTTCCCAACACATCCACCACAAGACAGCTCCAATACTCTGATTAGAATGTCACAGAGTCTAAGAGAGTCCAAGTGGGGAAACGGGGATAAGGTAGGGAACAGCTGGGAAGGAGACCTGGAGGAAGCAAAAGGTTAAAACACACAATATCAAGATTATACCATATTAATCATTACTAGGCTATGACTCTAAGCATTGTCATATTGGAAACATGGATAACTTAAGCATGAACTTAAATAACTAGGCCTCAAGATGTCTGGATACCTGTGAGGGAATCATGAAAGATTAGTACCATTTTCTAATGAACCACTCAATGAAATGTTACAAAATTCTAGCATTACACTTTAAAATTCAAGAATAGTCTTTGCATGAGGACCAGGAAATAATCTGAAAGGTTTCTATAACATTATATGAATTGTACTAGAGGGACTTACATCTAGAATTCTAACGCTTTAGTTTTCTTAAAATGCAGGAACATGAATTGCCCACATTGAAGATTTCCACAAAGGTTTATAAATGCCATGAAATGATTGTGCACAATGAATAACATGAGTTAGGCACGAGAAATGAATCATGCATATTGCCGATTCGAAGGTCACCAAGTAAATGCCATGAAGTGGTAACACACGATGAATATCCTGAATTAAACGCAAGAGATGAATCGCGCGTCTTGCCGATTGGAAGGCTACCAAGTGAATACCAAGAAATGGTAGCACACATTGAATATCATGAATTTAACACAAGGAATGAATTGCGCGTCTTGCTGATTCGTAGGCCACCATGTGAATGCCAAGAAATGGCAGCGCACACTGAATATCATGAATTAAGCAGAGGAAATGAATTGCGCGTCTTGCCGATTTGAATACAACCACGTGAACGCCATGAAATGGTAACGCACAATGAATATCATGAATTAGACACAAGAATTGAATCACGCTTCTTGCCAATTCAAAGGCCACCATGTGAATGCCAAGAAATGGTAGCTCGCACTGAATATCATAAACTAAACACAAGAAATTAATCACGCGTCTTGCCGATTAGAAAGCCACCATGTGAATGCCAAGAAATGGTAGCGTACAATGAATAACATGAATTAAGCACAGGAAATGAATCGCACGTGTTGCCGATTCTAATACCACCATATGAATGCCAAGAAATGGTAGCGTATAATGAATAACATGAATGAAGCACAGGAAATGAATCGCGCGTCTTTCCGATTCGAATGCAACCTTATAAATGCCATAAAATGGTTGCGCACAATGAATATTAAGATTTGTACTCGAGTAAAGAATCGCGTGTCTTGCCGATTCAAATGCAACCTTGTAAATGCCATTAAAAGGTTGCACACAATGAATATCAAGATTTGTATACGAAGAAAGAATTGCGCATCTAGCTGATTCAAATGCCAGCATGTAAATGTCATTAAACATCAAGCACACTTTCACACGCACAAGAGTAAAATAGATTTATCATGCTAATGAGGCCCAAGAACTCGAAATCCTTCGAGAACGGGATCGGGGGCCCAGCCCAACCTCCGTCTTACCGCCCTAATCAAGAATCACCCAGCAGAGTGAAAGGGCGAGGCCTGGAAGATCAAAGTAGGCCTCCGGAACCGGAGCTCAGGAAGTTGCTGCTACTCTGCACCGGGACCCCTGAATAGTGAGTAGGGGGAGCTGGGCTGGCTCCCTTATATAGAGTCTTGGCCCAGCCCACAAACCACACCCAGGCATGCTGCAGGGAAAGCTTCTAGAAGGCCGGGAAAGGGGACCACACCCTGACACACTCTGAAAGCCTGCAGCAGTACATTGCAAATGAACAGTTTTTATATGCATCTTGAACATAAGTCTTCAGGATTAAACTCTGCAATGCAAGAGGTTAAACAGCAGCATATCAGCACAATGCATAAATTACGTTATCTTGAGAGTGCTGGATCTTTGCATGCTAGTCACCCGTAGAGAGCGCACTGCCCTGATGTTGACAATAAGGCCGAATTGCTCAGACATACATAACTATAACGCACAAGCTACTGGTCTGGCCACTAAACTTAAGGCCAGAGGATATCCATCAAAATTAGTTGAGAAAGCTATGAAGAGAGCATGCAATAATAACAGGGATGCTCTTCTAGATTATGTTCCGCAAAAAAAGACAGAGGACCACCTGGTATGCATCGCTACATATAATATTGCTTCTGACAAGATGAGCAAGATCATCAAATCTACCAAAACCCATGTTTTCACACAAAAGGGGCAAACGTTTGAGGAGCCCATTAGTACATACTCACCCACTGAATCAAGCTAAGGGGCAAAGATGAACTCCAAGGATACTCTCTAGAGTGGTGGGAAATTATCTGTGTGGAGAATGCAGCATATTCCATATAACCAGAACCACCAAATCAACTGATTTAGGCAACAATATCAAGTGGGAACTTAGACAGTTCCTGAACTGTAACCCCCTCCCACCCCCAGAGTAGTATGCATGATCACTTGCCCTTGCCATCTGCGCTACATAAGGATGATCATACAAAAAGTCAAAACCAGGATTGGAGAACATTCCAGAAGCCTGAGATGTGGCCTGGCTACAACCAAGATGTTTGTAGACTTTTTAGAAAAAAGACAGTATCTGACTATCAATGGGTGGTCCTAAAACGTGTGGGCGACACAAAAAAACTGTGCAAGGATACTATTACAGAAAGAGCAACTATGGGTTTTTAAGATGAATACGCACATTGAGGGTTTGAAAGACAACATTCAGTGGGGTCAATTAACAACATAAATTACTTAGAAACCACAATATCATAGTCTTCATATTGTGCACTATCTCAAGCAAGGAACAACATGAGTAACCCATGACAGCCCCCTATGACATTCGGAGAATTAGGAAGAGGACCTGCATTCTTTTGTACTGATGGTCACCATTTTGGTCATTTTTTTGTATCCTTTTTTATGTTTAAAAAAAAAAAAAATATTTCTTAGTCTGAATTTGTTTGATTCATCTGAATTCACAATACATTTTTTATAAACATACTTTTTAAGATCACACAGTTTTGTAATGATCTGCAACATTTTTAACATACTGTGCATCTTTTGGCAATAAACCAATGCCTTCCTGCAATAGAACCAGGAAGTGATTCCATATTCGTCTGCCATTACTGCTGGGTGCACGGTTTACCTTACCGGCACTCAGCATCATTAGCATCTTTAGCAGATTGCAAGCACAACACACACACGCTGCAAGACACAGCCTGAAAGAGAGCCAGGAAGTAGCTCTATACTCAGCTGCCATTACTGCTAGGTGCGCGGTCTCGTTTTGTCGGCACAGCATGAAATGCGCACGCTGCAAGACAAATCGTTTAAAAGCCCAACAAGCAGGTTTGCACATGGTACATGCAGGTACCAGTGATGTGATTGTAGGTTAATGAACCTGGCGAGACCTTGACGAAGTAAGTACGGCACAGCCGAGTGAATCCACTATGAAGGATCATGCATATTCATACTTCGTGATTACTTTTGCCTTACTCTTCATACTCAGAGTGTGACATCAGACTTGTCTCATCACTTTGGAACCTATGAAGCACTATGAGTGCTTTTTATATGCATTTAGTGTTATTTTTACGCATTTGATTGCTTGATTATCCAGTGTGCATGTTAAAGATGGGTGTTCTATCACATGGGTTTTGACCAATGAGTGTATTAGATGTGCTCACATAGGTTTCCTTATTCACCCACACTGAGGACATTTTTTAGGTGCACAGGTAAATATGACGATCAGGTGTGTTATAAAGCGAGTGGCACATCACTAATGTTGGAGAGTGCACAGTCCTTTCTAAGTCCCCTTCACCTCAGCAAGCTAATTCTCCCTTTCTATACTTCAGATATTGTGGAATAAAAACCAAGTAGGTGTATGGTTTCTATTTCCATGCAGAGTGTGTGATGGAATAACTCTTTACACTTATAAAATAAGGAGTGGTCTCAAGGAGTGAGATTTATGTTTTTGATGAAAGCCATAGGGAAGGGTGGTAGAAACATATAGACCAAGTTTAAAGAAAGTAGGGTCATTAAACCTGTTACTTTCTACTTTTTGTTCCCCTATTTTACTAATACAGCCTGAAGTACAGAATAAAACACCGTTTTTCCTAGTTCCTAGTTTCCTACTTTTTTAACCTAACTTAATAAACCCTGTCAAATCCTATCCTCCATCATTTAAGTGGATTAAATATGACCCGTGCTCCTGTGTAATCCATGTGGTTCGGTTTTTCAGGGGTGTTTATTGTGAGTCCAGAATAACCTCCGAGCGAGGTTTGGGTTACACCCCTCTGACGAAGAGTTTTCGGTGGTATGCTCCTGACGTCAGGAGCGCAGGAAATAAAGTTTCCTGCGGCTTTGGCGCCAAGGGCAGTTATCTACCATTACATTTAGGCCCTCATTACAACCCTGGCGTTAAATCCCGCTTTCCACCGTGCAGAAGACCGCCAACATACTGCTGCGGCCGCAGAATTCCGCTACAGGTATTACGACCCACAGCTCAGAATCCGCCACAATACAGACACCCACACAAGTCCGCCACACCGAAAAGTCAGTGATAAATTGGTGATGCCAAAACCTCCACCATCACGCCAACAGGAATACGCCCACACTATCACGACCCACGAACCAATGCGGCGGTTATTCAACCGCGGTAAACCATTGGCGGTACACACTGCCGCGCTCAAAATACTCACACACTTACAAAACACAACCACATTGGACAAATCGAAATAGACACCTGATACACAAACACACACCACACCCACACACCCAATCCCATATAAAGCACACACCCACATCACCCACAAACCCTTACCACCTAAACTTTGAAAGAAGGCCAGAGAGACAGACTACCTAAAACAACACCAGCATCCACAGACACATAACACCATCACTTACACAACATCCATGCACCTCAAACGACACACACCAAAACATCCCCTCACACATCGCAACAGACACCACCTCACACATCACCAACACCACATCATGGCACCTCAACAACACCCCAGGTTCTCTGAGGAGGAGCTCAGGGTCATGGTGGAGGAAATCGTCCGGGTAGAGCCACAGCTATTCGGATCACAGGTGCAGCAGACATACATTGCAAGGAAGATGGAGCTATGACACAGAATTGTCAACAGGTTTAACGCAGTGGGACAGCATCCAAGAACACGGGATGACATCAGGAAGAGGTGGAACGACCTACGGGGGAAGGTATGTTCCGTGGTATCCAGACACCAGATTGCTGTACAGAGGACTGGCGGTGGATCCCCACCTCCTCCCCCACAACTAACAACATGGGAGGAGCAAGTTTTGGCAATCATGCATCCTGAGGGCCTCGCAGGAGTAGCAAGAGGACTGGACTCTGGTAAGTCATATCCTTACTACATTTTCCCCCCACCCCACCTGCATGCCATCACATACCGCCACCCTTACCCTCACACCCATCACCCCAGCAACCCACAGATACCCCACTACCACAACCCACACATCCCAAAACCAAGCCCTGCATGTAACACCAATGCATGGACACCCATCACCAAAGCATGTCCAGTAGAGAGACTCACTCATGCCCCACAATCACCAATCACACAAGGGCCACAGCAATAATGCAAGCACAGGAGTAGAGGGTCACTCGCCCATTGCACAAGATGGCACACACAGATACAATAACTCTGCATTTACACCCCAACAGGACCCCTACCCAATGTCACCAGACAGGATGTTCCAGATATATCCAGTCCCCCCACAGAAGAGGCCCACAGGGACGACAGCAGTTCTGCACGCCTGGATCGAGATGACCAGCCCGGCCCATCAGGGACCTCTGGACAGTCAGTTCCCCTGACAAAGTCACAAACCACCACTGAATCACCCCCCTCAGGAAACACCACCACAGCACCCACCCAGCAGGCCTATCCCTCTGTCCCCAGGACACGTCAATCAGCAGTGTGTCCACCACTACAGGGAACCCAGGCAACCCCATTAACACAGGACGATCAGGGACCTGGGGGCAGTGTCAGTGGGCACACGGTTCAGGGGACAGAGGCACAGGATAACAGGGAAGCCGGGAGGACTGCTGTGCGACAGGGGGAGGACAGGGCCAGGGAACCAACACTCCACGAGGTACTCTCCAAAATCATGGGAGCTTACCACCATTCCCAGGAGACCATGGGCATGGTATTGGCCAAGTTTCAGGAGACCCAGCAGCTGCAGGAGGAACACTACCTGTGCATCAGGGAGGACTTGAACTCCATCAACACCACCCTGGTCACTATTGCAGGGGTGCTGGCAGACCTTGTCAACACCATGAGGGACACAGTGGCACACAAACGGGCCCCTGACACTAGCCTGGACGATGAACAGCCCTCCACCTCTGCCAGCGCTAGTGGACAGGAGGCACCGCCATAGGACCAACAGGCCACCAGCACCCCACCCCCTGCAGATGGAGAACTACCCTGCAAACAGTCCCTGAGATCCAGGAACAAGACAAAGAACACTGCCAAGACCCCCGCCAGGAAATATGACCCCCCTGAATGTCACCCTTATGTCCCACTTTGTCACCCTGTCCACCTTCAACTGCCATTGCTCCACTTCCTATGCCCCTTTGGACAATGGACCTGTGAAACAAATAGACTGGACTCTGCCATGAACATTCTTTCACCATCACCCCAGCCCATTTTACAACCCCCTCCACGTATTTGCACAGGAATAAACAAACTTAAATCACAAAACAATCTGGAGTCAGTCTGTGTTTTCACAAATTTGTAATTTCAATATCTATGGAATATAGCAATGCCAATGTACTTGTTCACATACCAATGTAACACAGCTGTAGGCCAGCAGTAAGCATATCAGAGGGCACAAAGTGGGAGCCAGATCTGTGAAATGGAAAGTCAAAGTGACAAGTCAGTGTCCATACACTGAGTGAAAATGACAGGCTTATGCTGGCTCCAACAATAGTATGAGATGTGGGAAGCAGTTACATCTTCTTACCTGTGTCTCACTGGAAGTTTTGCATGATGATGTTGTTTGGGTTGTCAACATCTTCTTCTTCTGCCTCCTCTTCTTCACTGTCCACAGGCTCCACAGCTGCCACAAGACCACCATCAGGCCCATCCTCCTGCAGAAAAGGCACCTGCCGATGCAAAGCCAGGTTGTGCAGCATACAGCAGGCCACGATGATCTGGCACACCTTCTTCGGTGAGTAGTATAGGGATCCACCTGTCAGATTGAGACACTGGAATCTGGCCTTCAGGAGGCCGAAGGTGTGTTCTATAATACTCCTAGTTCGCTCATGTGCCTCATTGTAGCGTTCCTCTGCCCTTGTCCTGGCATTCCTCACTGGGGTCAGTAGCCATGACAGGTTGGGGTAACCAGAGTCACCTGCAAATGTCGAGCAACAACTGTTAGACACACTAACCCTTAGGGACAACCCCATACCAGACACCTATCTCAACTGTATTGGGACCTTGGCCTCACCTATTAGCCACACACAGTGCCTCTGGAGTTGCCCCATCACATAAGGGATGCTGCTATTCCTCAAAATGTAAGCGTCATGCACTGAGCCAGGATACCTGACATTCACATGGGAGATGTAGTGGTCTCCCAAACACACCATCTGCACATTCATCGAATTATAGCTTTTCCGGTTTCTGTACACCTGTTCATTCCTGCGGGGGGGAGACAAATGCCACATGTGTTCCATCAATGGCACCAATAATGTTGGGCATATGTCCCAGGGCATAGAAGTCACCTTTCACTGTGGGCAAATCCTCCACCTGAGGGTAAACGATGTAGCTGCACATGTGTTTCAGCAGGACAGATAACACTCTGGACAACACATTTGAGAACATTGGCTGAGACACCCCTGATGCCATGGCAACTGTTGTTTGAAAAGACCCACTGGCCAGGAAATGGAGTACAGACAAGACCTGCACTAGAGGGGGGATTCCTGTGGGATGGTGGATAGCTTAAATCGGGTCTGGCTCCAACTGGGCACACAGTTCCAGGATTGTTGCACAATCAAGTCTGTATGTCATTATTATGTGTCTCTCTTCCATTGTCGACAGGTCCACCAGGGGTCTGTACACCGGAGGATGGCGCCATCTCATCACCTGCCCCAGCAGACAGGCCCTATGGAGGAGAACAGCTAGCAGAGAGTCATCCAACACTGAGGTATGACAATGTGTTATTTGCAGGAACATTTGTAATTCGCAATGTGCCAGTATCTTTCTGTATTCCCAGCCTAGATAGGTGTGACGCAGTTTTGATCCATGCCATGTGGCCCCCTGAAAAGGCGGCTGCCTGACCTGTAAGGTGGAACAAGGGGAAATGAGGTAACTGTGCTGGCATTTTACACCGTCGCGGTGGGCGGTCGAAGACCGCAGCGCAATTCAGCATTGGTTAACATTGGGCCCTATGGGTCCCAGGAGCCAATGACGTTGTACTCCGGCGGTGACGGTACGCACCGCCGCGGACGTGACCACCATTTTCTGTCTGTTCACTCACTTGATATCTGACCTTCAACAGGAGATGACCTACACTGCAAGTGCTGCTGTGACCTGTGTCTGGAAGCTACGATGGCTACAGTGTCTGGGGAAAGGGCCCCTGCCTTCACAGCGGAGGAGTTGGAGAAACTAGTGGATGGGGTCCTCCCCCAGTACACGCAACTGTACGGTCCTCCAGACAAACAGGTGAGGACACTGTGAGCATGCTGCGTGGGCAATGTCTGTTTTGAGTGGTGTGGATGGAAGATACATGGGGGGCTGAGGCCTGCATGTGCGGATGTTGAGTGTGTGTATGTCAGGGCATGGGTGGGAACTGGTGGCCAATGACGGTCCGGACGGGTGAGTAATTCCCTTTCCCCCTGTACCATTCCTCTAGGTCAGCGCCCACCAGAAGAAGGGTATTTGGCATGCCATCGCCAAGGACGTCCGGACCCTGGGGGTCTACCACAGATGGAGCACCCACTGCCGTAAAAGATAGAAGGACCTGTGCCGCTGGAGCAAGAAGACGGCGGAGGCCCAGCTGGGGATGGCCTCCCAACGTGATAGGGGTAGGCATGGTCCCTTGTGAGGCAGGCTCTGTAGGACCCCAACCCCACTAGTGGTAAGAGCCATCTACACCTAGTAAGGCTCCTGTGACTTTCCGGTGTGCAGCAGTTGGGCTCAGGCCTCGTACCCCATGGGCATGTGAATTTTCTAGGAACTGTTAGTGCATGGCGTATTGCTGAGGGCTTCTCCCTATGTGTTGTGTCCGCCAACTGTAGTGGTGTTGCATGCACTGAACATGTTTTTCTTCTGTCTTCCCCCCCCCTTTTTGTTGTCTCCCTTTTCTTGTGTGCAATAGCATCATCAGCCGGAGGAGCAGTGGCACCGGAGCAGAAAGGAGCTGCAACCCACTTGGCCCTGGAGGGTGAAGCAGCAGAGTCTGAAGCCACCAGTGGGACGGAGGGCGAGGGGAGCTCCATGATGGGGACAGGAGCATACACCAGCGACAGCGACTCCTCCTCTGATGGGAGCTCCCTTACGGTGGCGGGCACCTCTGTGCCCACCGCATCAACAGGTACAGCTGCCACCCCCCTACCAGCACAGCCCTCCCAGCAGCCCCTCAGCATGTGTCCTGTGCCCGCTCACCCAGGAGGGTGGGCATTTCCTTTGCCCCAGGCACCTCAGGCCCTGCCCCAGTCAGCCCTGCTGCCCTCAGTGAGGAGGCTATTGACCTCCTGAGATCCCTCACTGTTGGGCAATCTACCATTTTGAATGCCATCCAGGGTGTTGAGAGGCATTTGCAACAAACAAATGCATACCTGGAGGGCATTCATTCTGGGCAGGCGGCCCAACAGAGATCATTTCAGGCTCTGGCCTCAGCACTGATGGCAGCCATTGTCCCTGTGTCCAGCCTCCCCCCTCCAACTTCCACTACCCAGACCCAATCCCCTGTACCTCAACCTATCCCAAGCACACCATCAGACCAGCATGCACACTCATCAACACACAGGAGTAGACATGGCAACCATAAGCACCACACATCCCACAAGCGCTCACCCAAGTATCTTCCCCATGCAGACACACAAACATCCACGGCCTCCACTGTGTCCCCCTCCTCTACGTCCTCCTCCTCCCTCCCTGTCTCGTCTCAACTCACACCTGCATGTACTACATCCTCAACCACTACCTCCATCACCAGCATGCCCATCACCACACACCGCTCACGTGCACTCACCACCCCCACTACCATGCACACATCCCCTGTGTCCTCTCCCAGTGTGTCTGTGAGCCCTCCTCCCAAAGTATACAAACGCAGGCACACACCCACCCAACAGCCATCCACCTCACAACAGCCTCCGGCCCATGCACCTTCACCCAAATTCAGCAAACGTACACCTCCTACAACCACTACCTCTTCCTTCACTCCCAAACCCCCTCCATGTTCCCGTCCCAATGTGTCTAAAAAACTTTTCCTGGCAAACCTTGACC